>NC_090265.1:163436643-164669643 GCF_040414725.1 Anabrus simplex | reverse complement strand
TTTCTTAAACTCTCTGTTAAGATTAGATGAAGTATGGTGGAAAGGGTGCACAGTAAACAGAAACGGTGATGTAAAAAATATGAACCTCGTCTAAAAAACCGCAACGCTACCTCTCCCGGGTAGAAGAAACAGTGTATCATTCACAGTGTTGTAGGGGAATGGATTCAGCAAAATGGACTTGACAAAGAGGCCATAGCAGCAAGAATCAAGAAAATGGAAGTCACTTTCCAAACCACCCGCAACATTTAAAACAAAAAGTGCTTTTCCCTGAACACAAAAATTCGTCACTACAACACTGTCATCAAACCAGTATCACTGTATGCATCTGAATGCCTTATCCTGTCCGAGAAATGTTTGCTTGCGAATTTAGAGAGGAAAGAAAGAAAGATCTTACACACCATACTTGGTCCAAACTACAAAAATGGCATCTACATTAGAAAATCCAGGCAAGAAGTATACTCTAAGATAGAGAAGATCACGGACACAATGCGTAAAGGCAGAGTTCGCTTCTACGGTCATATACGACGGATGATCGACTCTCGATGGACGAAACGTATCTTCAGTATATTTGACGCAAAACCAAAAACGGCAATGCCATGGTACGTTAATGTCAAGAAAGATCTTAAAGAACTGGGCCTACAAGCAGAAGATGCACAAGACCGAAATCTTTTCAGAGCAGCCATAAAGACTTTTGGGACTTTCCGGGACGAAAAACGGGCAACTGGTGCTAAATGGACAGAAGAACGCCGTGCTAAACACAGTGAGCTAATGAAGACGATGTGGATCAAGCGAAAGATGAACAAATGCCAGAATGTAAAGTGAGGCTTATCGTTGTCCCTAGTTGGCCGATTAGCGAAGTTGAATGAATGAATAATAATAATAATAATAATAATAATAATAATAATAATAATAATAATAATAATAATAATAATAATAATAATAATTTCTAAACTTCAGCCATGTTATGTAACTCCAGCGCTATTCTCTGCTAGCCGGGTTTACAGCCCTCCTAGTCTGATGCCGAGCAGCCGCCACTGCCACCGCGTCAATAAAAGCACATTTCACAGGCGTATGTACATTATCACACATTTTTGTGACAACTTTTTTATCGTGCAGTTCTTGATGTAAAGCTTGGTATTGTGTCGTAGAAGGCAATGGTATTTACAGTATTTTTACCAAACAAACGGCATTTGACGTCAGAATGAATGAATTCTGACTGGGAATTGAGGAATATCATAACGCGCTTCTTATTAAAAGTTCATAAAAAACATTCAAAACGGCAGGCAAACAATATGACTACAACAGGCATATCAAGACGAGTTATCTGACCTATTTATAACGAATGCTGCAGAACAGCACGGATCCATTAGTTATTATTATTATTATTATTATTATTATTATTATTATTATTATTATTATTATTATTATTATTATTATTATTATTATTATTATTATTATTATTATTATTATTATTATTATTATTATTATTATTACAGTATTCCCGGCTTCATGACTAAGTTGTTAGCGTGATGGCCTTTGGTCACAAAGTTCGGGAATTTTAACCATCATTGGTTAATTACGCTGGCACGGGGGCTGGGAGTATGTGTCGAATTCAACATTTCACTTCATCACGAAGCCCTGGTCGCCTGCGGGCGTCAAATCAAAAGACCTGCACCTGGCGAGCCGAATATATTCTTGGACATTCCCGCCACTAAAAGACATACGCCATTTAATTTTTATTATTATTATTATTATTATTATTATTACTATTATTATTATTATTATTGTACCGGGAGGTACACCTCAACCCCGCGCGTTTAAAAGAAGCGCCTTGAAGAATGTCATCTATCATACAAAAACTTGAAACACCTAGTGCAGGAAATTGGGACATTGATCAACAGATGTCACTAATAAAGGGATAGATTAATGTGACATTTAATGTTTCCTGAACTGACTGGATTTCTTTTGTTTTTTGGGTGTTTGCCACAACTATTTCAAGAAGTTTTAGACTTTTCTCCATGGATGTCTCTATTAAAAAACTGATGTCATGCACTCTGGTGCAAAGTGGACCAACTAGTAATTGAAAGAAATTTTGAATTTATGGGTTTTCTGATCTGGATGGACCTTCCTAGTTTTTGATATTTCAAGGTCTGCAACACTTCTTATTCATCCCGCCAACGTGGGATTCCAACCAATCATAATTTCATGTATTTATTTATTTATTTTCCAGCCAATCAAACGCTTCTTGTATCTATAAAAATGAGAGGGTGTGTCCGAATTTAGTGCAGAGCCTTCTCGAAGCTTCCTTTCGGGTATAAAAGCTTTCGCATTTTCGAGTTAACTTGTGTTTCTGATCGTCATCTTACTGAGTGTGTGTTTTAAGAGAGAAGGCGGAGGCCTCATTCTTCGGCAGGCAGAAAATCAGCTGAGGTAATGGCCAACAGTTTTTTCCATCGAAGTAGTTATCTCCGAAAGCTGACCCGAGGAGAAGGTTCCAATCTTTAACTATGTAACCGTCAATTTCCTAAAATGTAAACTTTCTTCATTCTAATGTAAAAGTTCAACTAAGTCGAGTACTTAAACTGTAATCCGGGGACAGAGAGTGCGTTACCCTCTCGAATTCCCTCTTTCACTTAATCTTGAGGTCACTATAATTTTGTAACCGTTTCCGCTAGTAACTTGTAAATTAACTTGTATATCTGGTCACCTCAGTGGTGTGGGATTAGCCTCTGCATCATCGGGCAACAATCCCAGGTAGAGTTTTAACCTTTTAATTTCAAAGAGCGCAAGTGCCCGCCTCCATATATTTTGTTTTTGGGACCAGTAATTAAACCTGTTCATTTCCACGAAGGCCCAGTAGAATGGGTAGGAGATACCCCTGTGTAAACTAAAAGGTAATTAATATGGTGTTGTAAATTGTAGGTTGTGCCTAGAGAGGCCTCGAAATGTAATTTTACATAGCAAAGACGCTCTAATCTCTAACGTAAACTTAAGGGTTGCCTTAATCATGATGTAAGGGTTGGGAGCGCAGTCTCCTCGGTAGAATTTGTAGAGCTTGTAAGCTCTTTTCTGGTAATGTAATAGATAATTTTGGGGTGCCTTTGGAAGGCCGTAAATTGTAACCGTTGGGGAAAAGTGCTCTAGAAAATTGTGTTTTGGGAGATATCTCACCTTGTCTATCTACATAACTAAATGCAACATTGGCGAAGTTGGGACCTTGTAACTTATGAGCTTGAAGCTCAAGATTGTAAATTACTAATTCTTGGTTTTTCTGTTGTGTACCAAAATTGATCTGTACCTGAAATCTTTTTCTTTCACCAAGTGAAAAGTTTTGTTAAAATGTAAGATCTGAAAAGAAATATAACCTTTATTTTAAATATGTAAATTAATATTTGTCTATTGTAGATAGACCCATTCCCACCAGCACCTTCTTTCACCTCTGCGTTCCACGAAAACTCGATAACAATTATTATTATTATTATTATTATTATTATTATTATTATTATTATTATTATTATTATTATTATTATTATTAATGCTAGGGGCTTTACGTCGCACCGACACAGATAGGTCTTATGGCGACGATGGGATATGAAAGGCCTAGGAGTTGGAAGGAAGCGGCCGTGGCCTTAATTAAGGTACATCCCCAGCATTTGCCTGGTGTGAAAATGGGAAACCACGGAAAACCATCTTCAGGTCTGCCGATAGTGGGATTCGAACCTACTATCTCCCGGATGCAAGCTCACAGCCGCGCACCTCTACGCGCACGGCCAACTCGCCCGGTATTATTATTATTATTATTATTATTATTATTATTATTATTATTATTATTATTATTATTATTATTATTATTATTATTATTAGAAGAG
The DNA here is from genome assembly GCF_040414725.1 of Anabrus simplex. Classification (NCBI taxonomy): domain Eukaryota; kingdom Metazoa; phylum Arthropoda; class Insecta; order Orthoptera; family Tettigoniidae; genus Anabrus; species Anabrus simplex. The sequence goes on along the minus strand of NC_090265.1, from coordinate 164,665,774 downwards.
TTCCTAGAACAATGGAATTCGATCTGTAGGACGCCAGCTGACGGATGGATCTGGACTGGTACATGCCACTTCCCCATATTTTATTTTTATTTTAGCGTATGGTTTTTAGCACCGGCAGTACACAAGGACATATTCGGATCGCCAATTGTGCAGCTGCCTCTTCCGGCATATACCGTAGCGGATGAGGGTGAGGGTGTTGTCTGTGGGTGTAGGTGTAGTTGCATGAGTTAGGAATGGAAAACAAGAAGTCGCGGCCTTGAGAAACATCCATTCCCGGCATTTGCCTGCAGCAGAAATGGGAAATCACAGAAAATCATTTTGAGGATTTCTGACTGGAGATACGAACTGAACTATCTCCCCAAATCGAGCTAGCAGCCATAACTGCCTGTGTCCCAACGCATTGAGCTAATCAGTTCGATAATTAATCAAATAACTCTCTTTAAGAAGATGACGATGTTGATTGTTAATTAAGCCACTGCTTATTCGGCCAGTTAATTACTTAATACTGAGAATCATTTTTTTAAAATGAAGAGCTTAATGCATTAAGTGGGATTGGTTATCTCAGTGGCTTACCTGCTTGCTTCCCACCCAGAATCCATGTGGATGCTGGGTCGAGATTTTCATCTCAAGAAACACATGACGTCAGAAAGGGCATCCAGTTTTGAACCCTTGCCAAAACTAAAATGAGCCTGGATGGCTTCAGTGACCCCAGAAGTAAGTGGGATAAGCTGAAGGAAGAAAGCAAGTTGCTTTACGTCGCACCGACACAGATAGGTCTTACGGCGACGATGGGACAGGAAAGGGCTAGGAATGGGAAGGAAGCGGCCGTGGCCTTAATTAAGATACAGCCCCAGCATTTGCCTGGTATGAAAATGGAAAACAACGGAAAACCATCTTCAGGTCTGCCGACTGTGGAGTTCGAACCCCTTATCTCCCGAATATTGGATACTGGCCGCACGTAAGCGACTGCAACTATCGAGCTCGGTGGAGAAAGAAAGGAGCTTAATAATTCATGTGCCTGATGCTTCAGATAAACACTCAGCAGTAAAATGTGTGGTCAACCTGGTCCATTGCAGGCGCTTTCGATGTGATGCGCCGAATGGCTACACGCCACACGGGGCTTCGGTGAAGTTGCTGTGTGTAGCAGGGGCTGCAGGCTAACTGGGATCTCAATTTGTCCACAGGTCGCGTGAGGGATTTGTACATTACTATCTAGAAACAGCTCTATCGCGTAAACATTCAGTCTAGTCAAATGTATAGCAATGGAACGACCACTTTGTTCGAATGATAAACTTGCGGGTATGTTGTTTGTATTTAGAGAGTGTCATCGCATTGAACAACAAGCAGCTGAGTTTTATGCACAACAACATCCAGGCAGACAATATCGAGATCATAGTATGCTCTGGAATGTAGAGAAGTGAATATGCTTCATGCGTCAGTCGTCTTTTGAAGCCACAGCAAAGGGTTCCAGAAGAATTAATGAAGAGGCGAAAGAATATCTGTTGCCGTTGAACATCATGCAGGTGTGGTACACGGGGTATAAATCATGTGCGCAGAATTATTAAGTATAATCCTCATCGTCTGCAATCGGATAACCATGATCGTCGCAAGGCTTTCTGCGAATGTATCGCCGAATAAGTGAGTAGCGCACACCTGACACATTATATTTAAATTTACATTACACTTAAATATCAATGTCGTAAACTTATATATGTATGAGGGGAACAATGCTATCTGTGGAGTAGGCCATGCAATTTTTTTCATGACAGCACATGTGCACACCAATACTGGACTCGAACCAGATCCATAGACAGCTCAACCATAATATCAAGGCATTGACTGTAGTAAAATAATAATAATAATAATAATAATAATAATAATAATAATAATAATATAAACACAATTGTGTTTATGCACCACCAACTAATTTTAGGGTTTTCGGCGACGTCGAGGACCGGAATTGTATCCCTCAGTGTTTTTTAACGTGGCAATAAATCTGCCGAAACGAGAGTGACATATTTGAGCACCTTCAAATACCACCGGACTGATCCGGAATCGCATCCACCAACTTTACTTATATTGCCATAACCATTCAGTCGGACACCTCCAGCAGAAATGACTCACATTGTTCATGGGAAGAAAATGTGTCTATTCCTAATTTGCTTAGAGTCATGTCCTAAATTTTCTGCTAATCAGAATAACGCACATCAGTTAAACTCCGTATTTCAAAAAATAATGAAGCTTCATAGGTCACAAACTAAATCTCTAAAAATATACTGTCCAATGGTTTAACTCATCTGCTGGATGATACTGTAGGTACACTGCAGTGGCGGCGCGTGGATGAAACGTCTGGGGGTTCACTGTTGTGGAAAATAACGTGTTCAGATTAATATTGTTACTTGATGTTTACATAGATGTAAAATAGTGACATTGCTTGATTAGAAACGCGACTTTGCTTTGCAGAGACACGAATACAGCTCGAAGAAGTTACCAAAACAATGAAGAATGAAAGACAGAGAATATGAGGTGCAATTACTTTAAGCTGATCCAATTTCCCCTCATTTTGAAGACGTTGCTTACGTAGGAATAACTTCTTCAAGAACATGTTAGGCAGACTACTGTTAATTATGTGTTGACGTATTTTGCTGTTTACTTTTCATAAAGCACATATTACTACTGAAAAGTTTCATTTAATTACATAAACTTAGGTTACGTACGCCTATTGATGCTATACAAACCGTAGTTAGCAAAATATTCTGACCCATTGCGGTTAATTACATCAGAATGGCAAAATCGCCAAATTAAAATCCCTTCAAAAGCTACCACGTACGGCAAATTTTAACCGCGCGCTCTGACAATGCTTCGGCTAATTTCGGGACTGCTCGATGTAACTCATGTCTATCGCTGGTCCAGTTGCCAGCGATTCCTGGGCTATGTTTTCCCTGCTTCTCATAACCCCTCGCCTTGCGCACCCTCCTTACATCTCACAGCCCCGCGCGTTCAGTCCTGAAATTGAACCTATTTGCTGGTTACGGAGAGCAACCGAGTGTTGATGTCAAAAATACCGCTACGCGCGCTGATATACGGAGCAAATTTAAGGAATAGGCTCTGATAAACCATTTTACCTAGACTTATGCATTTCTAGGGGGTTTACTGAACTACTGAACATATAGAACGCGCCGCCACTGGTACACTGTTATACCCAGTATTTATTCATCTCCGCCATCTGGCAGACATCAGCGCACTCAAATGGTATAGTTATCTCCTTGGAGGGCAAGAGATTTTTCTAACACGTGCTTGATGTAATATGTATACAAGTTTAATACATGAAAACCAGAAGGCGTCTTTTACCATCCTAAGGCAGCCTGACATTCTTCCTGCCTTCCATTCTAATTAGTACATCAATAATGTTCCTAATCTAACAACGATTCAGTTTCATCCATTATCTTTGATAGTTCTCCTTGTCTGGCGTGATTAGTTCACTACAAATCTTCACCTGATGGGCTTGCTAATGAAGCGTTGAATGACTAAACAATTCTGTCAATGTGCTATGCCATTAGGTAAACAACTACGAGAACAGCTCATCAATCAGCTCCTAACTGCTCGTAGCTCTCGCAGCTTGCATTCAGGCTTACAGATACCAGCCACGGGGAGCTCTGAATAAAATATAATAAATCAGAATGGAATAGCAATGCTCATGAAATAATAATAATTTCGTGTTATTGCTAGCGTGGTGTAGTTCTTGTAAAACTGACCTCCGACAAGGATGGGCATCATCTCATGTGAATGGGAAACTGTGTGTTATTGTGGTAGAAGATAACGTTCTGTGTGTTGTAATGGCTTCAGAAATTTTGTGGATAGCACAAATACCCAGTCACCAACCCAAATGAATTGAATTGAATTGAACCCGGGGCCCTCTGAATTGAAAGCCACAACACTGACCAATCAGCCAAGTCGTCGGACTACTTATGAGGTGACACTACACTATGGAAGGAATTCAAAGAAGAAGCTGGATAATTGTAGACGAGGAATGGAAAATACGGTACGACGTTTTGTTGCTTGGGGTGGTGGTGGTGGTGATTTTTGTTTTAAGAGGAAGTACAACGAGGTAATCATCCTCTCTGAACAAATAAGTGGAAAAGAAATTTAAAATATATTTTAAAAAAAATATTTATTCAACAAAGGATTTTGGAAACGCAGTACAAAATAAAACAAAAAATTATTATAAAACTAGGCCGAAAGGATTACTAACGTATCAAAAGGGAACGTACGTTCCCTGAGTAACAGTACACTTGTAATTTACATACCCTTGATAAGTCCACTGTCGCACATAAAGCGGATGACGAGATCAGCAGTAGTCGCGTCATCGGCTAGTATGCGTTCGAGTGTTTCCTGCAGGCCGAGGCTCCGTCTTAGGCCAGAGAGATCGGCGCACTCTGTGAGGATGTGGGCCACGGTGAATTCGGCACCACAAGAACACACTGGGGGGTCTTCCCTCTTTAGGAGATAAGAGTGCGTGGATCGTAAATGACCTATCCTCAGCCTGCACAGTACTATGGCCTCTCTCCGTGAAGATCGGAAAGAGGACCGCCACACGGTAGTTGTCTTCTTAATTGCTCTCAGCTTGTTGGGAGTTCGGATATCTAGCCACTCCGATTCCCAGAACGCCAAGATGGTTCGACGTAGCTGAGAACAAATATCCTTAGCAGGTACATTGACGGGTCTTGGAGGTAAAAGTGCAGCTTCCTTTGCTGCTTCATCCGCAAGTTCGTTTCCCGCAATCCCAACGTGGCTTGGAAGCCACGCGAAAGTAATTTTGGTGCTAGCATCGCTTAACCTGGCTAGAAGGTCATGTATCTGCTGCACCAGTGGGTGTTGCAAGAAACAGGTTTCAATAGACTGCAGAGAGCTTAACGAATCGGTACACAACAGAAAGTGGCTTCTTTCGTCACGCAGTGCAAACTGCAGAGCCTCTAAGATGGCGTAAAGCTCTGCAGTATACACGCTACATACTTTAGGGAGCGAGATCTTCGTACTCATATCATCAATGACAAAAGAGCAACCAACATCATCTCCGATTTTAGAACCATCCGTGAAGATAAGTCTCGCGGCCGGATATTGGTGAACAAAGTCCTGGAAATACCTCCGATGAACGGAGGAATCCGTGTTCACCTTGGGTCCACGGAGCAGATCTAGACGTATATCCGGTCGCGGAACCAACCACGGAGGTACCTCGCTAAGAGTTCGTTCAAGACAACCACCGATATCAATATTCAAATCATGACACAAGCTATCAATCCGAAACCCAACCGGCCGTGTGGCATTCGGCCGGTCTTGGCATCGCTGGTGGTATTGGGTGCGATAGATGCATTGATAGCTTGGATGTAGCGGCATTTCACGAATTTTGGCAGCGTACGTTAGGAGTAACTGCTGCCTCCTTATCCGTAAAGGTGGAACTCCCGCTTCAGCGAGTAGGCTGGGAATGGGGCTAGTACGGAAAGCACCCGTTGCCAGCCTTACTCCACTATGGTGAATACTGTCTAAAAGGCTCAGCGTAGATTTTGATGCTGAGCCATAAGCCGCACTTCCATAGTCAATTGGGGAGAGGACCGTCGCCGTGTAAAATCGTAGCAGTACCGCACGGTCAGCCCCCCACGAAGTGCCGCTGAGAAACTTAAGCATGTTAAGTCTCTTCATGCAGGCAACCTTTAACTGACGGATGTGGGGCTGCCACGTAAGTCTCTTATCAAAATGGAGACCCAGGAATTTGCAGGTGTCAACCACTGGTAAGACACTGTTTCGCAAGCGGAGCCCTGGTTCGAGATGCACAGGCCGACGTCGACAGAAGTGTACAACTGAGGTTTTCGCTGCTGAAAATCGAAAACCATGTTGCAGGGCCCATCTGTCGACTCGGTTAATAGCTTGCTGTAGCTGTCTCTCTGCAAACGCCACCCTTCCGGAGCTGTAATGTAGAGCTAAGTCGTCTACATACAGCGATGGAACGACTGCGGGCCCAGCAGCGGCAACTATGCCGTTGATGGCGATTGCGAACAGCGTGACACTCAGTACCGATCCCTGAGGTACTCCATTTTCCTGAACGTAATATTGAGAAAATGCATTCCCTACTCGGACTCGAAAGAGACGGAGGGACATGAAGTTCTCAATATACGTAGGCAAATTTCCCCGAAATCCCCACTGGTGTAGAGTGGAGAGAATCCCATACCGCCAGGTAGTATCGTAAGCTTTTTCCAGGTCAAAAAACACGGCGACTAGGTCTTCCTTCCGGAGAAAGGCCTCCTGAATGGCGCTCTCCAGTCTGACCAGATGATCAGTGGCAGACCGATGAGAGCGAAAACCACACTGGTAGTTAGACAAGAGGCCCTCCCTTTCCATGGCCCACACAAGACGCCGGTTAACCATCCTTTCAAATAGCTTACAGAGGCCATTTGTAAGGCATATTGGCCTATAACTATCCAGAAGTTTTGGATCTTTACCTGGCTTGGGAATTGGTATTACAATTCCCTCACGCCATTGAGATGGAAACACTCCCTCACTCCATATTCTGTTGAATAGGGTGAGGATATCCTTGAGACATCTGTCACTCAAATGCTTAAGCATTTGATTATGGATTTTGTCCGGTCCAGGAGCCGTATCTCTGCATAGCGCAAGTGCACTTCGCAACTCCCACTCCGTGAAGGGCACGTTGTAGGGATACGAAGCACTAGAGGCCTCTGCTTCGCGCTTAATTGGAAGAAATGCAGGGTCGTATCTCCTAGAGCTGGACGTATCTGCGAAATGTGACGCGATGTGGTCTGCAATGACTGAAGGAATCGTAACTATATCTCCATTAATGGAGATTCCGGGTACTGAGGGCACATTCTGTACTCCGACAATACGGCGGAGTTTTGTCCACACTTGTGATGACGGAGTATGTGCCGTGATGGATGACACATACTTTTCCCACGTAGCTTTCTTACTTTCTCGAATAAAAAGAAACGGGCCTTCGCGCGCAGACGCTTAAATGCGATATGATTGGCCATCGTAGGATTCTGACGATAATGCTTAAAAGCCCGTCGGCGATCACGTATGGCTGCTGCAATTTCGTCCGTCCACCATGGGACCTGTTTCCGGCGACGAATACCGGACGAGGAAGGAATTGTTTCCTCTGCAGCAGCCAAAATTCCAGTAGTAATGGAAGAGACGTGGTCGTCAACAGACTCCAGCATATCATCAGCCATCACTGCGCGTTTTGTAAATTCTGGCGAATTTGCCCGCCGAAGTAACCAGCGCTTGGGTACTTCGGACTGTCTTTGATTCAAGAGAGACAGAATTATCGGGAAGTGGTCACTATCACAGAGGTCGTCGTGAACTTGCCACCGTAGCAGGGGAACTAGCGCACGGCTACACAAAGCGACATCTAGGTGTGAGAATGTGTCATGCGTGCTACTGAAATGTGTATTGAGCACACAAAGATCAAATGGGTTGATCATTCGCTCGAGCTTCCTCCCCCTAGAACAGGAAGACGGAGAACCCCATAGTGTGTTACGGGCGTTCACATCCCCCAGCATGAGGAAAGGAGGAGGCAACTGAGCGATCAAATCTTGTAGTGCATTCATATCAAGGTTATAATCCGGTGGAAAGTACACGTTGCAAACCGTTGTCATTACTGGCAACGGAGTGCGAACTGCAACTGCATCTAGCTGAGTACGGAGCGGTACTTCTTCGCTGAAGATGTCGGAGCGAACTAGGGTACAAACGCCTCCAGTTGCCGCGCCATCCACAGCTACTCTGTCTTTGGAATAAAGACGATATCCTCTCATAGTCGTGTCGTGTCCAGGTCTCAAACGAGATTCCTGTAGACAGACTATGGAGGCCGCATAGACGGATATCAGTTGACGTAACTCAGCTAGGCGACAGTGGTAACTACTGCAGTTCCACTGCAATAGTGCCATTGTGTGGATTGGTAGTGTTGCGAAATTAGGACAATTGCCTGCCCTTCTTTTTGTCAACTACCTGCCATTTTCCGCCGTTGTTGTCGGTATTGTCCTCACCATCCACGACAATGAGTGGTTCAGTCCCCATTGTCTCCTCAGAAGAAGGAGGCGCGGTGACTGGACCCTCCGCGGACGGTGATCTTATTGGTCTGGAACAGTGGGCCTTCTTCCTGGGAGAACTAGGTTCTCCAGAAAGTGATCGAACAAGAGGGAGTCTGGCCCTCTCGCTCTTGCCCACCGTTTCTCTCTTTTTAGGAGGAGAGCCGGCAGATGGCTTCCCGGATTTCTTCGGTGATCCTGTGGAGCCCGACTGAGTTGGAGAAGGCTTCTTCTCCAATGTTTTAAGGGAGCTCTGTGGCTTCACCTTCTCCTCCTTTATGATCTGGGCATTGGAAGGAGGGCTGGACTTTCCAGCCCTATTTGGGGAAGTCTTTCCCCCCGCCCTGTTGGGAGAGGACTTCCCAGCCGAACGTTCCTGGGAAGGGCTCTTCCCAGGCAACGTCGACAGTAACGCTCTTTTCGGTGCTTCACATGCTGAATCTCCAGTTGCTTTAGTTACTGAATTTTGTTGCTGGCTTTGACTTTTCAATGCATTTTCAGTACCGGTGTTCTGTACAAAACTCTGTGGAGTGATCCGTACGTTTGCGACCTTTTCCGCGAATGAGATGGAGAACTCCGGAGCAGCCATGGACTTGAACTTCCTCCGGGCGTCTGGATAAGATAGCTTATCCAGCGTTTTTATCTCCTGGATCTTCTTCTCCCGCTTGAATGTGGGGCACTCCTCGGAGATTGGAGCATGCGTACCCGGGCAGTTGACGCACACAGGTGGTGGTGTGCATTCAACCCCAGCATGCTCGCACTTCCCACACATTTTGCAGGTCGTCGAACCTGTACATCGCAATGAGGTGTGGCCAAACGTTTGACAGTTATAACACCTCATTGGTGCCGGAATGTACGGACGAACAGTCAGGCGATACATTGCTACCTTTATTCGTTCAGGTATGGTCTCAGCGTCGAAGGTAAGGATGAAAGCACCCGTATCGAGTAGCTTATCACCCACACGCCTCTTCAACCTCTTCACGTCGGTTACGCCCCGACGTGCTAGGTACCGGATCATCGTATCATCGGAAGACTTAACCAAATCCCTGTGGAATATAACTCCCTTGCAGGAGTTAAAGGTTTGGTGCTTCTCGATTTTCACCTCTACCTTACCGAATAACTTGGCTTTAAGTAGCCTTCTGGACTGTTCAGACGTAGACGTCTTGATAAGTACGGATCCATCTCGGAGCTTGCGCATCTCGTCGACTTCACCAGCAACAATTTCTTCGATTGAATTGCTTATCATAAAAGGACATTCGTCAAGGAAACTTTTACCATCGACCCTGGAAGCAACCAGGAATCGAGGAAGACGTTCGTCACTCATGTAGTCTACAGGAACTGGAGTATACCGCTTGCGTTTTTTACCAATTTTAGACGCCGTTTTTTGAAGGGTGTCACCCTTTGTTAAAGAAGGAAGAGAAAGAGGTTCCGTCTTTTGTCCCACGAGTACTCACGGAAATAAGAGGTCGACCTCCGGCAGAGCCAAGGAGATTTACCGGAGGCAAGGCTATATACTCCAGAGGGCGCCCGGTATCTGGAGGGGGTCGCTTGGAACTACTCTCCCAGTAGCCATGCATCACCTCGCCACGACCCGAAACTTGTGATTGGGGGAGGATAAAACCTCCGTACTAACCTAATTATTTTTTTAATTTAATTTTTTAATTTTTGTTAATTTTTTAAAATGTTTTTTTCTGTAATGTCTAACCTAATCTACCCGAGGCAGAGAGGGTGGCCAGACAGGAAGAGGAATGAAATTAAAGATGGTGAGAATAGAGGGGTAGAAATAGTGATGAAGAATAAAGAGCACAGACACCTCTCAAGCAACTCGGGGGACACCTTGTTAGTCTGGCCCTACACCGAGGCCTATCCAGCATGGGTAACTCTGAGCTGGCACAGCCCTCGGGATCAACAAGCACACAAGCCCCCACACCGACTTCAAGGTCATGGTGTCCCTAGAGGGGGTGTTGCTTTGATCAACTAAGGAAGAAATAGCAGGTGACCGATTAATAAGATATTTCCAGAAAAATGGCAACAGACATCTAGAGGTCCATATTTTCAAGTGCCTTGTCTGGCAGGATGTAGTGTTTACAGTGCACTATGTCTTCTGGCATGGGCTAGAATAAATTTGCTACTTTCATTGACCTCTCTGTCTCACCGTTGGCTTTGACAATATGAAAGTGACTGAGGTATTTATGCAGCCAGTCCCTGTTATGAATGGTATGAAAATATCGCTCATAGTGTCGGTTGGTGCATTCATTTCAGTAGGCTTGGCAGACTGGTATGTAATAGCAACTTCTGCCTCAGTGAGTAGAGCAACGGAAAACAACCTCACTCCTCATTTCCCTAATATGACTCTTCAGTGACACCTAGGCTATCTATGACAGCTGGAGCTGTAGAGGATAAACCAGCCTTCGGGCTGAATACCCAACACGCATACATAATGAAAATGAAATGTCGTACGGCTTTTAGTGCCGGGATAACTCAGGACGGGTTCGGCGCGCCAGGTGCAGGCCTTTCTATTTGACTCCCGCAGGCGACCTGCGCGTCGTGATGAGGATGAAATGATGATGAAGACGACACCTACACCCAGCCCCCGTGCCACTGGAATTAACCAATTAAGGTTAAAATCCCCGACCCGGCCGGGAATCGAACCCGGGACCCTCTGAACCGAAGGCCAGTACGCTGACCGTTCAGCCAACAAGTGGGACACGCATACATAAATTCTATGAATGCAAAGTTTTACCCATTTAGTGAAATGTAGGATTTGAACATTTCAACTAAGAGAGGCAGAAAGGCTGACGATTTAATTGGATCTCTTGAGTATATTTTGGAAATAAATTCTTCTCTTAACTCAAGCAATTGGTAATATTACAGTTTCAAACGTAAACAGCCCACAATGACGTCGATGAATACTGGAGTTTTTTTTTCATACACAGAGTAATTTTATTTATTTATTTACTTAAATCAGTTTCAGTGTGATCCTCATCACCATCCAGGACTAAAGTTAAGTTTTAAAATCTTTCTGTGTGGACCAGTGACTACAGAACCCAAGATCACCAGTTCAAGACTGGCAGACGTAATCGGATTTTTGAAGGTCATAAATTTGTCCTCTCGGCAGTCCATGTCCTATGGCATGGACGTGTAAAAAAGAAATCTGTTGATATATTTGGTACTTTGCCAACAAAATTAGTTGAAAGTCCGCCTACAGGGAACACATTTCTCTGGCATTTGGTAGAGTGAAATGGAACATAGAAACTGACTCGCGGGTGGTCTAAACAGTGTCAAATTAAAATGCCTGCACACCGTAGATGAAACCATAATATTATTATACGCACAAGGAAAAATTTGAAATAATTGCAGATGAGAATATCTGAATGACATTGCGGAATTTCCATGTAAACCTTCTTCAGCTTCACCACCATTTTCAGGATTGTAACTAGGCAAGTTCAAATAGGCTTGCTTATCAAAGAGCTCTTGATACTACCTTTGGAAGTGCACGCTCCGTGTGTCCTTTCCTTCCAGTACCTTCAGTGGTATTTACTTGCCAAATGCATGAGGTGGACCGTTTTCTGCACGAGCGATGAAAGCCCATGTTGCTATGTAGGAGTGCAAAGTAAAGTCTTCTATTATTCGTAACCTTAGCTCCAAATGGTCTAAGGTCACCGCGCTTCCCCCCCCCCCCCTACCCAGGAATTACCCTGGAACTCATTTCTGCTGTAGGCTGAGTGATCCTCAAGGTCATATGCCACTCCGCAAGAGAATGTGCATGACTGGTCTGTTAAATCATCAGGCCTGATATTTGTTGAATCCTCAACTAGCACCACCGAAGTTTATGTAGTTATAGGAAACTCGTAAATACCCATAGTGGCGATGTAATGTGGTATTCTAGGCAAGTTAAAGAGTGAGGTAGTTTGCTGCTGCTTTCTTTACTGGGCCAGAAAGAACTACTGCAGCACGACTAGCTATATGAATAACATACAGACGCTCTAGTCATGTTCGGAGCGTCATTACTCAGCAGCATCCATACCTCAGTGTCTTCCATAACTACAGTTATAAATGGGCCTGAAATTACAGTGGAAACTACATTTCATTCCGCACCAAGAGACAGATGCAAAGTACTGAACACGTCAAGGAACAGCAACAGAAGGAAGAAGGGACTTTCTAAAGAGTTCATTTTCCGGCGGGAAAGGCAGCCTCTAAAGTAATTAAAAGTAATGCCAAATTCAACCGGTATTCCGTGATGAGCAGAGATCTCTAACCTTACGAGCCCTTAAAGGCAATAGGACAACATAGAATTGACAGTCACTGGTCTCATGATTCTAGGGGTAGTGAGCCTGCTTCTTACCTGGAGAACCCGCGTTCGATTCCTGACCAGGTCAGGGATTTTTACCTGTATCTGAAGACTGGTTCGAGATCCACTCGGTCTATCTGAAAGATGGAGGAGATATATTATGGTGATATAGAGGCTCCGGTCTAAACTGCCAAGAATAACGGCCGAGAGGATTCATCGCGCTGACCACACGTCATCTGCAGGCCTTCAGACTGAGCAGTGGTTGTTTTGTAGGCCAAGACTATCAGGGATGTAGCGCCATGGGGTTTGTTTCTTTGTTGTTTGTTTGTTCAGCAGTGACAGTGGTGGTGGTGGTGGTGGTGGTGGTGGTGGTGGTGGTGGTGGTGGTGGTGGTTATGGTGTGAAGTGAAAGTACAACTGGACAACCATCTTTCCTGAACACTAATTGAAAATGAAAAAGCAAGAGGTCCTATCCTCTGAATAATGACGGTATCAGCAAAAGAAAGAAATGGCAACAAAGGAGCGGAAATGAAAGACTCCCTGGAGCTCACGAACCTAGTACCGTGGTAGAAAGTGAAGAGGAACTGACCAAGGGAAGTTGGCTGGGGAAGTTGAAAGAGCGGAGACGTGCTCAAGTAGATGGAATTAATGTCAATCTTAGCTAGGGGCACGCGGTCGTCAACCCACGCCCCGAAGTTCAGAGCCCTTTGGGGTAATCAATGACACTGAACGTTCAACAGAGTCTATAGCCACAAAATGTGACAATGATACGATCACAAAGACCTATAAGGCTGATTGTTCTCATTTATGAAGAAATTTGAAATGTCCTTCAAATTAATTATAGTTCACGATTTATAGTAAAGCTGTCTCGAGCATGTTACTTGGTCCTTATTTTCAATGACCATATCCTAAATTCTACGATTTCTTTCCCAGAACATGTGGGATTTTTAACTGGTAGTGTATTCATTTCTTTATCCAGAGCGAGAGTCTGATTTCAATCTCGAGAAGGTAATCGATAAGTAATTACTGACACCGAAGTGACGCGTCGCCCCTGGAGGACTAATAATGCATCACCCAAGCTATAAACCGTTAATGATTTAATAAAGGAGCTGTCATTCGAAGAGTGCATCTAGAGAATTTTTGATGCCTTCTATTGAATTCTAGAACTTTATTAACGCACTAATTAACTGAATTAAGCTCATAAATAATACATAAAGTAATTTTATCAAGCTCTTTCATAATGGGCTTGCTAATTTCATGAAGATTGGCATTAATTTCATGAATAATTTAGAAAATGTCCGAAGCGATAATATATTTTGCCGAGACCATGGGAGCATTTATTTAGTTAGTTATGATAAGAATACTGATACACATAACGAAGATTGACGATCGGATGAAGTAAATTGCCTTTGTCTTCATATCATGAATATTAAATAGCTCAGAATTTCAGACTGTTGGTTCGTCTTCAAAGAATCCATCGTCTTTAGGCAACTCTAATAAGGAATTCATATTCGTTTAATTAGTCCCGGGGAAAAGTAATAGTTCAGTCATTGAAATTCAGAAGACTTATAGATTAAGATCTCGAATAAATCATCAATATACTATATGCATCGTTTATACAGAGACAATCATGTGAAATCACGGCTGATGTGCTATGGTCGTCTTGAAAAGCTGCAACAGTTTAAGATGAAATTTCTTTCTACACCTTTTGTAGCTCAATTGGAGTTTAGTAAGTCGCTGTGATAGTGAAGGTATAAGCACTTCATTCGTAAGATTTGTGCATACAATTGTATTCAAAGCTTGGCCGAAATGTAACAGATGTTGAGATACTTTCAGACATAGCAGATGAGGTAGTATTTATTTCGAGTTTCGGCAATTAACTTTTGCCATAGGAGCTTTCAACCCGGAAGTGTGGAGTTACCTGCCTGTTCTGGAATCATTTACATCTACTTGTGCCAGGCCCTTTCTCATTCTACTTATCAGACCTCACTTGGTCAACTCTTGTTCTCTTTCGGACTTTATTCTGTTTGCGAGACCTAGAAGTTTTTATTTTCATTTTCGTGCCTTTCTTTCACAGACTCCTTCATTCATAGGAAAGTGTAGAACACTTCCTCTATAGTTAGTTATTTACCACGTGGTATTTTACCTTTAAACAACTACTAGCTGAGAGTTCAGAATTGAACAGCAATCAGTTATTAATAAACGCAAACTTAAACACGGAACTGTGGTACTTGATGTATAAAGAAACTAAAATGATGACAGACGGAAGAGGAGCTTCTGCAAACTTCGGAGCATAATAATAATAATAATAATAATAATAATAATAATAATAATAATAATAATAATAATAATAATAATAATAATAATAAGAATAATAATGGTGTTTGGCCTACGAAGAGGCCTGGTGTCGATAGCTGCAGTCGCTTAAGTGCGGCCAGTATCCAGTAATCGGAAGATAGTGGGTTCGAGCCCCACTGTCGGCAGCTCTGAAGATGGTTTTCCGTGGTTTCCCATTTTCACACCAGGCAAATGCCGGGGCTGTACCTTAATTAAGGCCACGGCCGCTTCCTTCCAATTCCTACGCCATTCCTATCCCATCGTCGCCGTAAGACATATCTGTGTCGGTGCGACGTAAAGCAAATAGCAAAAATAAAAGAGGCCTGGTGCAGGTCTTTCGAGTGGACGCCGTATAGGCGATCCGTCCGTCTGTGAGAACGAGGTCATGCCTATGATGAAATATAATGCTGAAGACGGCACACACACACACCCAGCCCCCGCGGCATTGGAATTAACCAATGATGGCTAAAATCCCCGACCTGGCCGTGAATCGAACCTGCGACACCAGCATGCTAACCATTTAGCAATGGAGCGAAAACCTTCGGAGAATGAAGGACTAGCGATGCGGAAGTAAATAAAGAACAACGTTGTACATTTCAGACACTTTCTGACTGCAGATGATCGAATTCGTTTCCAGTTTATAAATGTCTTGACATAGCCATTGCACTGAACCTGCAACAATGGCCCCTTTCTAGGAGATATAATATCGATGAAGTTAAAAGTTACCCAGCATACTGAGTCACTTAGGTGGGGATATCGAGAGCAATCTACTAGAAGTTCTTAACCACCAACCCTGATATAGGAATCGCATATAATATATTCTACAGCAGAGAAACATCAGCTCCACAACTGTCAATTGAAGGCACGATATATTTTTTCTGACAACTATGTGATTCTAGCTGAAACTGGTATGAACTTCGTTCATTTCTCCTGTTCTTTCTAATGGGTCTCTCATGAATAATACCAGTTCCTGTTCCTATGAAACTTCAACTTATTTGAAAGAAATAGGAATATTTCTCCAAAATTTCGTAGAAAAATCTTCCAATGTCCTCATTCTTCAAGGGATTGGAGGTATTTTCTCCGTTAGTTTACAATGTGAATGGCTGAATTTTGCACTGATTAACGCGTTAAAATATCGCCCCATACTAAAAGCAAATAAACTAATAAGATTCACAAGAAATCTCACTTAAAGCCACCTTAAATTGTCTCAACTTATACTCATTTCATGGCCGACTAGTACAACTGATTTTATCCTTTTAATGGTGCCTTAATATTTTGAAGATTTAGTCGGTGAATTGATGGTTTACATTTTTTCCAGCTCCCTTCATCGCTAAGTGCATTAAACTGGCACAAATGAGAAGCAAATGTAGAGTGATTTGAATAGACAATGAATAGATACTTTCACCCGTAGACCTATATAACTTATAGGTACTGTATTTATATCTCGACTATCCTCTGACGAATCTGTATTACAGTATAAATATTTCTGTGTTCTGGGAGGTCTGTCAAACACTTCAGTTTGAAGACAGCCTGAGTCGATTTGAAAGGTAAAAATAGTTCTTACACTTGTGGGATGTCAATTTTGGTTTGTGCTGTCAAAAGGCTAACATTTCGCAGCTAAACTGTCAGGAAGGAAAGAGAGGAAACTAGAAATAAATGTTCTGAATATTTTAAGGAACACTCCAGCATCGTACGAAGACGGTGCGCATGCAGTTAATAATTAACGGCATAAATATAGATTATGTTTGGCTGCATAGTGTGAGAAAGCCAAAATCAAGACTATCCCGCTACATACCTCAGTGACAAGTGAATTATTTCTAATCCCATCATTGACAGAAATCCTCACTAGATAAAATACAAACTGAGTAATATTTCCCGCTAAAGTATTTCCTGATAAAATCATTGGGAGTGTGAATGTCAAATTTATGTGAGAATTTTTCGCTCTAACGGTTTAGAGACTACGCTGGGCTGAATATTCTTAGCCGCTTGAGCATAAGGTGATCCATATCAAAGATGATCATGCGTATGTGTATTCCTTAACAATCGGTATCCTAGCTCCTAGCACCATTTACCATACTACTTAGCCGTTGCTCATAATGAAGTACAAACTAACAAATGACTAAAGGGCGCTACACCGCCGACCCCTCCATGGAGAATAAGAGGAGACGGAGTCCACGGCGACGCTAGTCTGACTCATTTTTTTAAATTTAAAGGTAAAAGAGCAGAAATAGGTGAGGGCAAAATGCTAGTCGCAAGTAGAGGAATATGATGGAAGCTTAGTTCGTTCACAGATGCTCAGAGACTGAACGCTGAAATACACAACAGTCCATAATGAAGTGATACGTGGTATTTGTCGGGGCACAAGAAGGCAATCATTCCTTCTTAACAATATGTATCACCAAAAAAAAGGAGAGGACCAATCCTTCTAATAATGAGAGTATCGTCAAAAGGAGGGCAACAGCCACAAAGTGGGTGAAAATCAAAGATTCACCACGTTATGCAAACCTAATACCGTCGGGGTCAGATGAGGACAGGAGTTGACCATGGGACCTCAGACAAGGAGAGATCGGCACAAGTGAGTAAGTGAACGCAATACTGTATTCAGACAGTACTCCCATAGAGGGGTGGGGATACACCTTTACTTCCCCTCTTTAGACAAGCTGGTTCTTCCGCGGATGTATTATTAGCCTTCATCCAGAAGGAACAAAAAATGATGTATTTCGTGTAACGTTACAAATGTACCACGTGTCTTGAGCGCAGCAGCTGAAGATCTCTCCCCGTAACACGAGGAGAATCACTTAAAACTAGCTCCGTGAATATTTCCATAACGAATTATGCACGTTTTTAGAAGAACGGAAGTATAGACAAGAGCTAACAAACGGAGCTTATTCTGCGCTTCCAGTAAATAATAATAGTAATAATAATTGTACCGGGCGGTACACCTCTACTCCGGTCATTTAAAAGTTGCGCCAGTTGAAATTCCTCTTCTGGTGGAAATCTGAACTTTATCTACTCTATTGATTTTCTCGTTTCTCAGAAGATGTCACCACTTGGAAATTTTTGAGTTTGTGAACTGTGTCATTTTTGATGTGTCTTTGTTTCGCTTGCAGTAAGAAGTGTGAACTTTCTCTTCTAGAGGACACTACTGAAGAATTACGATAGTGCAACCTAGTGCGAAATCAAAGAACTATTTTGTTGGAGAAATTTTTATTTCAAGAGTTTGTTCTTTGTTAAATTTCTTTCTGTCATGGTTTAAGTTGGCTGTATACCCCTCTTTTTCCCCTTATTTTGGATCTAGCCAATCCCGAATTTCTTTAATTAATTTTCCACCAATAATGTGTTTCTTCTTCCTCTATGTAGGGGTTTCTTTTCCCTAGCCAATAAAAACTTTGAGGGAGGGTGTTTTATTTCCCCTAACGCCTAGAATCTTCCGCGAGAGGATATAAACTGCTGATTTTAGGGTCTCCAGGCCACTTCTGTTCCATCTTTCAGTGTATTAAGTACATAGCAGGAGGCGGGAAGCGCCTCTTTCTTCTTCAGCCGTTCAACACCAGGTAATAGCCTATTAATAACTTCTTTTCTTGCTAGGTCGGCAGTTTAACACTCGCGGCGGGTTCGAAGCATTTCCATCATGTAACCTTTTCCTAAAATGTAATTACTCTTTTCATCTTTTTCTGGTAAAGCTACATATTGGGATAGAGAGTGCTAACCCTCTCGAGCTCCCACTCACATTTGTTTTGAGGTGAACGTATTTTCTCAAACTATTCTTCGTTTATGTAATGTAAAGTGTTCTTCTCTAAGTCACCTCTGTAGTATGGGATTAGCCCTTGCGTTAGCGGCCCAGAGCCAGATTAGGTTTTAAAAACAAAGTGTATTAGGAGTGCAAGATCGCCTCCTCTTAAATTGTTATTTTAGAGGTCATGTAATCAACCTTCTTTTCATGTAATAGACCTCAGTAGGTTGGGTATTTTACCCCTGTGAATACGTCCTTAGAGGACAGCTTAAAGGTAGAGTTTGGTGTGGCCTTGTGATAGGCTTACAATTTTGAGAGCGGATCGCTCTTTGAAATTTGTTTCTGTATGCCTCGTGCAGGCTTTATGTGTAATGTTTGGAGCCAGGGCTCCTGGGCATGAATGGGGTTTTCTGCCCCTTGGCTAAAATTTTTTGGAGTAAGGCGGGGCTGATTGCCCGAGAGTTATGAAGTAAGGGCACTGAGCCCGAATCCAGTAATATTGTACCTACATTTTTGCTACTCTGTACCTGTTATGATTGTTATCTCTTGTTTTTGAAAAGAAAATATAACCTAGTTAAATTTTAAATTAATTTTACATTGCACGTTAATTTCGTAGCTTGAAACCCATTCACACCCGCACCTTCTTTCACCTCTACCTACCACGGATATTTCCGTAACAAGTGGTAGCAGAGCGTGGTTGAATGGGTCTCAATTTAGCCCCTTTTGACGGCTAAACATTGCTTTGATTCGAACTCCAATAATTTTCTCAGTTGCTGGAATTTTTTCAAAATTGTTCTGTCATCATGCCCGGCCCTCGCGATGTTCTCCTCCTTAACTACTTGCGCAAAGAGGAGTTGATATACGAGTTAACTATCAGAAATGTGCAATCTGGAGGCACGGTTGCAATCGACACCAACAAGCTCAGAGAGTCCCTTGATTTGCCCATTTCCATCCCCAATTTGGGAGAGAAAGAAATTGATGACTCTCTTTCCACGATCGTCGAGAATATTACCGGGCTAGCATCTGTAGTCAGCTTTTTTGATGAAAACGATCCGTCTCCTAATCAAATTAAGCGTGTGCAAGGCAGGCTGTATCACTTTGCAAATAGAGTTAATGATCTGTTGTCTCTAAAGGTGAATGACGTTCAGAGGAAGGACGCTAATACGCTCCTTGAAACTATTTCTGAATTGTCTAATAAGGTCACTCAA
The DNA here is from genome assembly GCF_040414725.1 of Anabrus simplex. Classification (NCBI taxonomy): domain Eukaryota; kingdom Metazoa; phylum Arthropoda; class Insecta; order Orthoptera; family Tettigoniidae; genus Anabrus; species Anabrus simplex. The sequence continues at coordinate 164,646,112 of NC_090265.1, read as the reverse complement.
TTGCTAACCGGCGAAGTTCCTCCCAAAACTGATCAACCCGCCACGGTGAATGTAGGTAACGAGGAAGAGCCTCCTCAGGGAGAAGTCAATAGGATAACCGTTGCTGCTCAAACTATCTCTGCCCCATCGAACAACGAATCTGAACGCCGTGCGTCATTGGGTAACATCCGCTCTGAATTAACTTCTTTGCCATTGAAACCTTTAACGACTATGTCGCCTGGGTTCAGTAGCTTGCCTCATCCATTGGCAATGTTGCTTAGAGGTATCTCTAAGTTTTCCGTCAACACCACCAGTGATGTAATTTCATTTTTAAGATTTCTAGTGGAATTTCAGGATCATGCTCTGGTTTTTTCTCTTTCGCCATGTCAAATTTTGCAAATTATCTATCCGTATGCTATTGGTATTCTCTCTGATAAAATCGTAAGAGTCATTGCCGAGCAATCATCTATTGAGGATTTCCATGCCCATTTGCTAGCTAACTTCATCCCGGCTAGGGCCAGGTCCTCCCTGATTCAGAAGTACTATTACCGTGTACAGCGCTTGGATGAAAACTTGGCCGATTTCATTCAAGATATCAAATTCTACACTAGGGTGTTTGCTCTGCACTTTCCTGAAGATCAGATTGTGCAGGCTATTGTAGAAGGTATTTCGCCATCCTACAGGTCATATTTGTGTTTCGCGGCGTGTCCGCAAACCTTCTCTGAACTTGAAGCATTGGCCGTCTCAGCGGAAGGAGTTAGATACGCCGATTCTTTGCGTGTCGCGAAAGAACCCCCGCCTTCCTTTAGTAACACTCGGCCTCCACCTCGCCGACCAGTCAATCCCCGTAAATGTTATGCTTGCGGGTCGCCTGACCATCTGCGGAATAAGTGTCCTCTGATCAAGTCAAGTGGGACAAGGAATGGAGCAGGGTCATCACAAGGCTGTTTTAAGTGTGGGGCCTTCTCACATATCGCCAAGAATTGCCCAAACTCAAATAGCACCCCCTCCTGCTCAACTTCTGGTGCAAATTCCAGCTATGCCAATAATAAAAAGTGACTAGTGGCGTCGGCTGAGCCGACTAATCCATCTTCCCGAGACTTAGCCCCTAGTAAACAGGTTGTAAATGCAGAGAACGACCAGCCTTCAAATTCATCTTTTGAATGCCCTAAAGAGTGTCTTAGGATTGCGGCGGATACCCCCGCACCTGTTCCTTTTCTTAAGATTGAGTTAAATAACGAGCCTATAACAGCTCTCTTAGATTCAGGCAGTGTTTGTTCCATTATTTCGGCTGATTGGTATTCTAAATTGAAATCTGTTTGTAAACTCCCTGACTATGACTCATCTCCTGTTAAATATGTTTCGGCTAATTCATCTCCATTAGAAATTCTAGGTTCCTTACATGTCAAAATTCGGGTTTTTAAATTTACATGGAAGATCAAATTGTTTGTGGCCAAGCGTTTGTCTTGCCCCATCATATTGGGAGCGGACTTCATTTCTCACACTGATCTTGTGCTCGATCTCCAGAGCAGGTCGTGCACATTCAAATTTGCGTCCAATTGTAGAATTCCCTTGTTAAAGTGTAATTCTGTATCATGTTCATCTATTTCGCCTACCCAGGATGAGATGTTGTTAGACCTTAGACATCTACCTGAGGAGCAGGCTGATAGTATTCGGAAACTGTGTCAGTCGTTTCCCGAGGTGTTCTCTGATACTCTTGGTGTTACTGACCTTATTGAATACAAAATTGAGGTCACGGATTCGATTCCTGTCCGTTTTCCACCGTATAGGCTATCTCCACCTAAAATGAAGGCTCTGAAAGAAATCATCGATCAGATGTTGAAGGATGGTATTATTAGGCCCTCTAAGTCAGCGTATTCTTCGCCTATTTTTCTAGTCCCGAAACCCCAAGGAGGCTTCAGGCCTGTCATTGATTACAGGGCTCTCAATCGGAAGGTGGTGTTGCAATCCGTGCCCCTTCCCGACCTTCATTCTTGTTTTTCATGGTTTCGTAAGGCCAAGTTCTTCACGATCTTGGATTTGAATCAGGCCTACAACCAAATTCCCCTTGCCGAAGAGTCTAAACATCTTACAGCGTTTGCCACGGACTGGAATTTATATGAATACAACCGCGTGCCTTTCGGGCTCCCCACGGGGGCAGCTGTGCTCACTAGGCTACTAGATAGGGTCTTTTCCGACATCAAATTTGAGTACTTATATCACTACTTGGATGATGTCGTCGTATTTTCCGAAACCTTTGAAGAACATCTATATCATTTGCGAGAAGTTCTCTATCGCCTTCGTAAGGCTGGGTTAACTGTTAAGTTGTCCAAGGTTGCCTTTGCTAAGCCCTCTATGTCATTCCTAGGGCATATTGTGTCACCTGATGGTGTAGCAGTCGATCATTCTAGAACACAGGCCATCCGTGATTTTAAACCTCCCAAGGACATTAAAGGTATCGCCAGGTTCATTGGCATGGTGAATTTCTTCAGGAAGTTCATTCCTAATTTTGCTAATAGAGCGGCGCCCTTAAACCTTCTCCGTAGGAAAGGCATCAAATTCGAGTGGGGACCGTCTCAACAAGCCGCTTTTGAAGACCTTAAATTAGCTCTCTGTAATGCCCCTGTACTTGCTATGCCTGATTTCTCGAAGAAATTCATCGTCCAAACCGACGCGTCGTCGTCGGCGGTAGCTGCAGTCCTTCTTCAAGAGACTGAACTAGGGAGGCGCCCCATCGCCTATGCATCTAGGACTCTCTCGGCTCAAGAAGCAAAGTACTCCATATATGAGCTTGAAGGTTTGGCAGTTTTATTTGCCTTAGAAAAGTTCCGTCTCTATCTGGAACATGTCAAATTCGACTTGGAGACAGATAATCAAGCCTTAAGCTGGGTCTTAGGTAGGCCGCGTCGTACTGGTCGTATAGCCCGTTGGGCCATCCGTATTTCTGCCTTCCAATTCGATGTACGACATATCAGAGGTACTGAAAATGTTGTTGCTGATGGACTCAGCCGTATGTTTTCTAACGACGTCGAGACCCATGAACCTGTCGACAGTTCATCACCTTCCGAGTCCATACTATCTGAGGTTAATGCCATCCTAACAGATGCTCCCATGCTCTTTAGGGATATCGAGAAATACCAACGTGAAGATCCGACGCTGGGTCCGATAATGGAAACCCTTTCTTCTGGGGAACATGTCCCTTATGTTCTGAGGAATGGTGTTTTATGTTGCCCATCGAGGCATGATAAGATGATGAAGGTTGTCGTGCCAGCGGTTCTTGTGCCTATGATCTTCAAGTATTATCATGAGACCCCATTAGGAGGGCATCTTGGAATCTTTAAAACCCGTGAAAAAATTCGTGAAATGTTCATTTGGAAAGGTATGGACGGTGAAATCCGTGAACTTGTAAAAGCTTGTAAATCTTGTTTGCTTAGTAAACCCACCATGTCCACCAAGGTAGGCCTTTTGTCTTCGCATCAAGCGTCGCGCCCCATGGAACGCCTGTATATCGATTATGTTGGACCCTTCCCCCAGTCAAAGGGTAATGCTAACAAGTTCATCTTTGTGTGCGTAGATGGCTTTACTAGATTTTCTTGGTTATTTCCGACTAAGCTGGCTACCGCTCAGTCCACCATTACTTGTCTAAATTCTATTTTTGCTTCTTTTGGTCCGTGCCAATACATTGTATCTGATAATGCTAAAGCTTTCACATCAAATCTGTTTCGTAAATTCTGTTTTGACTTGTCCATCTCTCATGTAACTACATCTGCTTATTACCCTCAGCCATCTCTGGCTGAACGGGTTAACCGTAATCTCAGGTCCGCACTTATTGCCTATCATCATGAAGATCATTCTAGGTGGGACACGTCCCTGCATTGGTTAGCTTTTGCTTTGAATTCGGCGGTTCATGAATCACACAAATTTACTCCAGCTTCTTTGATGTTTAAGTTCGTTCCCAACAAGCCGCTCTCTAACCTCTGGTCTCTGAATGACATTCTGCCCGAGACAATAGATCCGGACAACATTAAAGATCTTTGGAAGAAGGCTAAAGCCAATCTTAAAGTATCTCATGAAAAGGTTAGGGAAAGGTATGATCGTGGACGGAGACCCACCACTTTGAAGGTAGGTGACCAGGTTATGGTCAAAAATTTTGTTCCCGCGGGCAAGCTTGCCCCCAGATTTCATGGGCCTTGTATCATTCTCGATTTTCTTACGCCGGTTACCTTATTGCTAAGTAACCCAGCCACCGAGAGGATATTTAGAGTTCACCTGTCCCAGGTGAAACCGGTGTAATTTCTGTGTTAACTTGCTTCATATTATTTTGAAAGGATATGAAGGTTATATTTTTTTTTTTAGTTTCACTTTTAAGGCATTCTGCCCCTTCTGTAATATTTTGGTTTTAGATGTAAGCCTTGTGTAAAACCTGCCCCGACCCGTTAAACTGCCATCCTGTTCTTGCCACGGCCATTACCACGCTCCCTTCTCCTGCTCCACCTTACACTGTGGCTTCATAATAGTAAATGCCATGGATATCTACACGCCGCTGGCCCCTCAACCTCTCCACAAGCCTGTACCCTCAAAGAAGATGATTGTCCAACACAATTCTGCCGCCTAGCTTTAATGTTTCAGCGCCCCCGCAGCCGCGCAGCGCCGTGCAGCGACTGGGGAGGGGGATGGGCCCCCTCCTCTCCAGCGAGGACGACATGTGCACGGCGAGCCGGAGCTCTCCTCCCGGCCAAGGCTGATGTGCGGCGCACGACCTGCTACATGCCCGCAGCCTGTATCTGTTCATCGCGGGCGCGGCGTACTTCAACACCTCTGCTCCCCTCATAGTGCGGGCGAGCGGTATCTCAGGGTACTTGAGGGGTCCGAGCGGCCTCCGTTGGACGCAAGCTGCAACGGCCGGTCTGGCCGTCCGACTCAATCTACATCAACTACATGGACAGTCACCATAAGCAATAACTACACTTGGGAATTCAACAACAATATTTGGTGGACATTGCAAAATTTTTCTTCACCTTTAAGTATTAAAAGTTTATCTTCAGAAATTCAAATTCTACAAACATAAAGACTTTCATTCACCTGCAACAACAACATTTTGAAACTGAATTAAGAAATCTTGTAAATGCTACTGCAAACTATCTTCACATTCACATTAAAACTTGGACCTTACTTTCAATCAAAAGTTATGCTCTTCTGTGTTACCCCTTGGAGGAACTTTTGGGGGGGGAGGTCTGTACCGGGCGGTACACCTCTACTCCGGTCATTTAAAAGTTGCGCCAGTTGAAATTCCTCTTCTGGTGGAAATCTGAACTTTATCTACTCTATTGATTTTCTCGTTTCTCAGAAGATGTCACCACTTGGAAATTTTTGAGTTTGTGAACTGTGTCATTTTTGATGTGTCTTTGTTTCGCTTGCAGTAAGAAGTGTGAACTTTCTCTTCTAGAGGACACTACTGAAGAATTACGATAGTGCAACCTAGTGCGAAATCAAAGAACTATTTTGTTGGAGAAATTTTTATTTCAAGAGTTTGTTCTTTGTTAAATTTCTTTCTGTCATGGTTTAAGTTGGCTGTATACCCCTCTTTTTCCCCTTATTTTGGATCTAGCCAATCCCGAATTTCTTTAATTAATTTTCCACCAATAATGTGTTTCTTCTTCCTCTATGTAGGGGTTTCTTTTCCCTAGCCAATAAAAACTTTGAGGGAGGGTGTTTTATTTCCCCTAACGCCTAGAATCTTCCGCGAGAGGATATAAACTGCTGATTTTAGGGTCTCCAGGCCACTTCTGTTCCATCTTTCAGTGTATTAAGTACATAGCAGGAGGCGGGAAGCGCCTCTTTCTTCTTCAGCCGTTCAACACCAGGTAATGGCCTATTAATAACTTCTTTTCTTGCTAGGTCGGCAGTTTAACACTCGCGGCGGGTTCGAAGCATTTCCATCATGTAACCTTTTCCTAAAATGTAATTACTCTTTTCATCTTTTTCTGGTAAAGCTACATATTGGGATAGAGAGTGCTAACCCTCTCGAGCTCCCACTCACATTTGTTTTGAGGTGAACGTATTTTCTCAAACTATTCTTCGTTTATGTAATGTAAAGTGTTCTTCTCTAAGTCACCTCTGTAGTATGGGATTAGCCCTTGCGTTAGCGGCCCAGAGCCAGATTAGGTTTTAAAAACAAAGTGTATTAGGAGTGCAAGATCGCCTCCTCTTAAATTGTTATTTTAGAGGTCATGTAATCAACCTTCTTTTCATGTAATAGACCTCAGTAGGTTGGGTATTTTACCCCTGTGAATACGTCCTTAGAGGACAGCTTAAAGGTAGAGTTTGGTGTGGCCTTGTGATAGGCTTACAATTTTGAGAGCGGATCGCTCTTTGAAATTTGTTTCTGTATGCCTCGTGCAGGCTTTATGTGTAATGTTTGGAGCCAGGGCTCCTGGGCATGAATGGGGTTTTCTGCCCCTTGGCTAAAATTTTTTGGAGTAAGGCGGGGCTGATTGCCCGAGAGTTATGAAGTAAGGGCACTGAGCCCGAATCCAGTAATATTGTACCTACATTTTTGCTACTCTGTACCTGTTATGATTGTTATCTCTTGTTTTTGAAAAGAAAATATAACCTAGTTAAATTTTAAATTAATTTTACATTGCACGTTAATTTCGTAGCTTGAAACCCATTCACACCCGCACCTTCTTTCACCTCTACCTACCACGGATATTTCCGTAACAATAATAATAATAATAATAATAATAATAATAATAGCGGCATGGTATAGGCTTTTGGCCTTATGCCGTGTCAAGAAAATAAGGAGAAATTCTTTATGTTTCGCAAAGAAATTTGCTCTGCGTCTTCAGAAGAAAATCTCGACTGTTCACGAGAAAGGTTTCTCGAAAGAATGAGGTGTAAATTTAGACTTATCATAGAAGTGGAAGTGGTACGTTAATTCGTCACCAGATGGCTCACTGGATGTCTCAACCAGCCAGACAAATCAGCAGTAGCTGAGCACACTCTATCGTCGGGTCATGATGTGTTCCAAGATGCTCCAGATCTTACCTACGCTAGACACTATTATAGACAGCATTATATGGGAAGCTGTGGATATACGTAAAATTCCTAACAACTTCAACAGGGACACTGGCTATCAGTGGTTGCCAGCCATTAAGGATTTACGTAGGTAGTTCCCTTCCCTGTCCCTTCACTATTGTTATTTCGTTTCGGTGTTCTTCAAATTCGTACGTTCCTCATCGCCAGATGTTTCATTCCAGACTTGTGTCTATGTCATACTTTCATATGTGTGTACTCCTGTTATGATATGTAACTTCCTCTTAGACTGGTTCTAATGTTTCTGTCAGCTTCCGCTTCGAACGCTAGCGCATCTGGTGAGCCATCTGGTGACGAATAAACGTACTATTTCCACTTCTATTATAACGTCTAAATTCAAACCTCATTCTTTGAGAAGCCTGTTTCGCGAACAGTCGAGATTTCCTTCTGAACACGCAGAGAAAAGTTCTCTGCGAAACGTGAAGAATGTCACCTTATTTTCTTAACACTGCATAAGCCCAAAAGCCTATATCACGTCTATAAGTATGGGCCGTGAAACATCAGTGGCAACAATAAATACAATTCATTCATTCATTCATTCATTCATATTATCATTCACACAAGCTGGTTAATTATGTAATATGTACAGTACCTTAAGAAGACCGCTAAAGGAGGATAAATTGGTGCAGTTCTTAACACTAAATGGAATGGAATTCCACAGGCTTGCACCAGATACTTAATAGGAGCCTTATATGTTGATGATCAATGCACAGTTATTGCAAGTGTAGAAATCGACGGTGAGTAATGATATTATTATTCTTCTTCCGCTTTTCCCAACATCCGTGGGGTCGTGGCTGCGAATTGTATCCCACATGTGGATTTGGCCCAATTTTACGACCAGATGCTAAACCTATATGGAGGGATGTAATCACTGTTGCATGTTTCAGTCGTGGTCGGTAGTGTGGTGTGTTGTCTGGATATGAAGAGGATTGCGTTGGGACAAACACGAACAACCACTCCCCGAACCAGAAGTATTAATTAGACGTGATTAAAATCCCCGACCCGGCCGGAATGGAACCCGGAACCCTCTGAACCTAAAGCCTCAACGGTGGTCATTAATCCAAGGAGTCAGACACAGTATATAATATAATATAATATAATATAATATAATATAATATAATATAATATAATATAATAATTATTATTTTTACCGAGCTCGATAGCTGCAGTCGCTTAATTGCGGCCAGTATCCAGTATTCGGGAGATAGTAGGTTCGAACCCCACTATCGGCAGCCCTGAAAATGGTTTTCCGTGGTTTCCCATTTTCACACCAGGCAAATGCTGGGGCTGTACCTTAATTAAGGCCACGGCCGATTCCTTCCCACTCCTAGCCCTATACTGTCCCATCGTCGCCATAAGACCTATCTGAGTCGGTGCGACGTAAAGCAACTAGCAAAAAAAGAAAAATTATTACTTTTGTTGTAATATCTCTGGGAGCGTATTTAGCTGTATACTGGAATATAAGTCGCGGATTCAGAAATCAGATAAGTTGAATGAGCTGATTTTCAACTGAGATCTAGGATTTAATCACTCTCCTCTGGTTCCTAACACTATCATCTTAACGCTCGCGGCTTACAAGATGTTTAAGAAGGACATGAGCAATGAGGTACCTGTGAATTGTGTTTCTATTAACAAATAATGGAGAAAACAACGACGAGGGGAAGACATTATTCTCTTGAAGCAGACTCTCATTAAGGATTCTATTACAGTGGCCTACTATCTCTTTCCTGGGGGCAGATAAAGTCTGGTTAAGCTTGAAGTGACTAACAGCAACTAAATGCTGATTAGAAAGGAATGTAGCCATGTAATGACATTACTTGAATACAGTTAGTCTCTGTTAACACTGGCACCTAATGTGAAAATAATCTGTAAGGCGGCTATATACATTTTACCATAACTCTGACGACGGTGCACACGTTTGAAGTTCATTTCGTTGTTACACCTGCAAATATTGCTATATGAAATTTTTTTTTTTTTGCTAGAGGCTTTGGGTCGCACCGATACATAGGTCTTATGGCGACATTGGGATAGGAAAGGCCTAGGAGTTGGAAGGAAGCGGCCGTGGCCTTAATTAAGGTACAGCCCCAGCATTTGCCTGGTGTGAAAATGGAAAACCACGGAAAACCATCTTCAGGGCTGCCGATAGTGGGATTCGAACTTACTATCTGCCTGATGCAAGCTCACAGCCGCGCGCCTCTACGCGCAAGGCCAACTCGCCCGGTATGAAATATTTTATCTTAGAACTTTGGCCAGTAAGTTTCTCCCATCTAAGGTTGAATATTGTACGGTAATTGTCAATGAATTCTCCCTCTTTATAATACATGTGCTGCGGGTCAGTATTTCTCCAACCATATTTTCATATAGCGGTCTTCGCAGGCGTAGCGACGAAATGTCAGCCACCACTGTGGTCTAAGGGTCAACAGAGTACCCTGCCAATCTGTTGATTCAATTTCATCAGGAATTCAAGACTAGTTTGAGTGTCAAGAATAAAACAGGCTTTTTCTTTTTTTTTCTAGAAAAATGCTATTTGTTAGGGGCGTCGACACATGTGGATCTTTTGCCCTACTGGCACCATATTGTATGAACCTGCGTGTAATTGGAATGGCGGTAGTGTGGAATGTTATATGTGAGGAAAGGAAGATTGAGGACGTCATAAACACCCAGTCCCCAGGCCAGGGATATTAATAATTACAATTAAAAACCCTGATCCGCCCGGGAATTGAAACCGCGGCCGCCGAGTAAAAGGCGGACGCGTTGCCCCTATACTGTGGGGCCGGACCGTAATAGGCCTAATGTTATTGTTTTTACGTCCCGCTAATAATGTTATTGAAAAGCATGTTATGTGATATTGCCTTATTTTCTACGATATGTAGCCTATATTTTATAAATAGTGATACGATATATTGAACAATATGTTTAATACGAACACAAACACCAGGGAATTAACTAGGCATGACTGAAATCCCCGACCCGGCCAGGAGTCGAATCCAGTTCCCGCTGTACCGACTGTACTGATCTTTCAGCCAAGAAGCCACATCTTTAGCATATTTGCCAGAGCAGCCCAACTGCTCTTTCCGACGGATTGAAACGCTGGTCTTAACGTATTGTGCTGCCGTAGTTGAGGCAAAGCGTTCTGTGACGATATCACTACAATTAGTATTACTCGCTGAAGTATTTTCAGTTCACATTAATTTCCTCTCCTCTCATGAAATTTGTCGACTTTCACATTTCCAGCACCTGTTCATCGTTCATCAACATATGACAGCTCCTTTCGGGTGTCCGATGCAAGGCTATGGAATTCCCTTCCAGTTAGTATTAAAAATTGCACCTTTTAGCCTCTTTAGTGGTCTTGCCGTGGTATCTATATTAAATATATAACCAGTTTGTGTGAATCATAGTGTGAATGAAAGTAGGCCTATGAATTTTCGATTATTTCCTTATTATGACTTCTGAAGTTTATATTCGCTATTATGTGGTTAAGTGTAAGAGAGGGTCGTGCGTCCTATCTTCATCACTAATGTAGGCATGAAATCATTTAAATGATAACATTATGTTAGGCAGCGATTTTCTAAACGTATGAATAAACTACTTATTTACAAGTTGTTTTCCTGGTGTGAAAATGGGAAAGCACAGAAAATCATTTTCAGGATTGCCGATAGTGGGGTTCGAACATACTATCTCCCAAATGGAAGCTCACAGCTGTGCCCCTAACCACTCGGCCACCGCACACGGTATTGATTCAAGCGTAAAGAGTCTTCTATCTGAGACGTTTTTTTAATGCATTGTAGGTTACTGTATTTAAAGTGTATTTGACCGAGCGAGTTGGTTTCCTTTTTCAAGCACCGTCAATTATTGTCACCTTCCTGTACAGTGAACCGACGATTTTATCTGCCTTCTGTCACACTGTGATATTACACAATATCTCAAAGTAAACAAATATTATTGAGAAGTTCATATTTTCAAGAGGTTCTCCATGGAAGAATTGATACAAACACTCTGCTTTGCTTTCTAGATCTATTGTGAATTAAACCCTAGTTTTAAAAGAAGTAATGAGGTAATCTGAGACCCAGATAACAGAACTGAGAAGAAGGTAAACTTACACACTAAGCCATTTGTGATTAGCTGCCACCCCCGGAGGCCCGGGTTCGATTCCCTGCTCTGCCATGAAATTTCAAAATTGGTACGAGGGCTGGAACGGGGTCCACTCAGCCTCGGGAGGTCAACTGAGTAGAGGGGTGTTCGACTCCCATCTCAGCCATCTCCGAAGTGGTATTCCATAGTTTCCGCATTTCTCCTCCATGCAAATGCCTGGGGTGGTACCTAACGTAAGGCCACGGTCGGTTCCTTCCTTCTTCCTTTTCTATCCCTTCCCATCTTCCCATCGCCCACAAGGTCCCTGTTTAACATAGAAGGTGAGGCCACCTGGGCGAGATACTGGTCCTCCTCCCAGTTGTATTCCTTCGACGCAAACTCTCACGCTCCAGGACACTGCCCTTGAGGCAGTAGAGGTGGAATCCTTCACTAAGTCCGAGGGAAAGTCCAACCCTGGAGGGTAAACGGATTAAGGAAGAAAGAAAGAAAGAAAGCAAAAGAAAATATGGCACCAGAGATAGTTTAAATTTTGACATCGTACGACACGGAGTGCTGAATGGATTCTCTTCAGCCCTTCAGAATTCCGACTACTCCGGCAAGTTTGCACCCATAATCTTGGGATAAGGAGCCCAAAACTGTGCCACGGATTCTCGGAAGGAGCTTATTAGATAGAAGAGGCTCAATAGGTCCCGGGCTCGATTCCCAGCCACGTCGGTTACTTTTAATTATCATTAATTAATTCCACTGCTTGAGAGTTGTTTCCTTCGTTTATTTATTACTTTTAATCCGTTTACCCTCCGGCGTTGGTTTTCTCCTCGGGCTCAGCGAGGGATCCCACCTCCACCGCCTCAAGGGCAGTGTCCTGGAGTTTGAGACTCTGAGTCGGGGGAAACAACTGGGGAGGAGGCCAGTACCTCACCCAAATGGACTAACATGCTGTGCTGAACAGGGGCATTGTGGAGGAATTGGAAGATCAGAAGGGGTAAAAGAAGAGGGAAAGAAGTAGCCGTGGCCTTAAGTTAGGTACCATCCCGGCATTTGCCTGGAGGAGAAATGGTAAACCACGGAAATCCATTTCGAGAATGGATGAGGTGGGCATCGAACTCACTCTACCCAGTTGACATCCCGAGGCTGAGTAGACCCCGTTCCAGTCCTCGTACATGCAAGCACAGAAATGGTGTCCCGACGTAAACAATCAACACTGCCCCACTCCAGTTCTGAAAGGAGGTGAGGGAGTGAAGGGGTAGTGTCGAAGGCCACTCCAGTACCGAAAAAGAGTTGAGGGAGTGAACGGGTAGTGCTGAAGGCACAGTGTGTGTATTGCTATACATCCACCACTGTGCCCATTTCAATCACAACTGTCTTGTTGTGAGTTGTCTACCTGCAGCAATGCGTTAAGCGTGGAGGTGGGGGTATACCATGCTTTGTTTATACCGGGACACCATTTCTGTGGTCGTGTGTACCACTTTATAAATTTCGCGGTAGATCCGGGAATCGAACCCGAGCCTTCGAGGGTGGCATCTAATCACACTAACCACTACACCACAGAGGCGGACACTACTGTATTCATCATTAGAATTCATTTTAGGTAAGGCCCCATCCTCACAGATACGCATGTCACCTTCAGGGCGTCAAATTGAAAGACCTGCACTAAGCACAAGCAATAAATATTATATAGAGAAGAATCGTTTAGATCTATATAATGATCATTAGGATGCATCCATGCTATTACTTACTGTACGTCTTAAGCTGATTGATGGCGGCGGGTGTTGTTGGTTTCTGAGGTGCTGTAGCTTTGATGACCGGTCTGGCTGGCGGTACCATAAGTCGGGGCCGTTTAAGCGGTGGCACAAGACGTGGTGGACCAGGAGGGAATGACGCTGAGGCGTAATAACTGAAACAGAAAAGGGCTCAATCTTAACTGCACGTAAATACACTTTCAATACATATCAATTATATCAACAAATATATCCAGGCTAATGTGCCAGTAACTGCGTTCTTTATTTCCATTTAAGTAATCATATTACTGTATCGATATATCACTGACCTATAATGGCATTTAGATTCATTCGGGGAACTTAATCATGACCTACTCTTGCAGAAAAATGTATTCAATCACATGAAATGAACAATAGTATTGAACACAGTCAATAATTATTATAATAAGGAAGGAGACGAGTAACTTATCATTCGTTGAGCATAGAGCTAATCTTTCCGTCCCACTTGAATGAAGAGGTTCAGATAGTAGTAGCCGTAACTTTTCACTCCTTTCGAGGCATGTGTTGGGATAGCCCTGCTTTGCTTTGTTTCGCTCGATAGAGATGTGGTCTTTCTACTAGTAGAGTGAAACGGTACATCAGAACTGGCCCACAGGCAGCCTAAACAATGCTAGATACCATTTGATTATTATTATTATTATTATTATTATTATTATTATTATTATTATTATTATTATTATTATTATTATTTCTTCCTTTCTTAATCCGCGTTTACCGTCAAGGATTGCCTGTTCCCTCGGACTCAGCGAGGGATCCCACCTCTACTTCCTCAAGGGCAGTGTCCTGGAGCGTGGGACTTTGGTTCGGGTATACAATTGGAAAGGAGAACCAATACCTCCCCCAGGCGGCCTCACCTGCTATACTGAACAGGCTCCTTGGGGGGAATGGGGAGATTGGAAGGGATATACAGGGAAGAGGCAATAAAACGGCCGTGCCCTTAAGTTAAGCACCATTCCGGCAGTAGCTTGGAGGAGAAGTAGGAAACCACGGAACACCACTTTGAGGATGGCTGAGGTGGGAATCGAACTCCCCTCCCTTCTCAGTTGACCGCCCGAGGCTGAGTGGAACCCGCTCCAGCACCCGTACCACTTTTCAAATTTCAGGGCAGAGCTGGGAATCGATTCCGGGCCTCCGGAGGTAGCAGCTAATCACACTAACCACCTCACCACAGAGGCGGACTATTATTATTATTATTATTATTATTATTATTATTATTATTATTATTATTATTATTATTATTATATTTTATTTTATTTTACTGAGTCTGTTTACCGTCCAGCTTTAGTTTCCCCGGCCACAGCGAGGGATCCAACCTCTACCACCTTAAGTGTAGTGTCCTTGAACGTGAGATATTTGGTCGGGAAAACAACTGGGAAGGAGGACCAATACCGCTCTAGGTAGCCTCACCTTTTATGCTGAACAGGAGCCTTGCGGGGTTGGGAAGATTGGAGACGTTAACAAAGGTAGAGAGAAGGAAGCGCCGTGGTCTTTAAGTACCGGTACCATTTGCCTGGAGAAGTGGGAAGCCACGGAAATCCACTTCGAGGATGGCTGAGTTGGGAATCGAACCCCCCTCTACTCAGCTGACCTCCCGAGGCTGCGTGTACCCTGTTCCAGTCCTCGTACCACTTTTTGAAATTTCGTGGCGGAACCGGGAATCGAACCCGGGACACCGGGAATGGTAGCTAATCGCATTAACCACTACACCACAGAGGCGGACTTATGCCCTAATATACTCCTGTAAAATTGTGGTCTACCCGTTAGAATATTCATATTTTATTAATTTTGAGGGTATTGGTCACCTGGACTGGAAACATGGGAAGAACTCCGATATCCGGAGAATGTGAATGAGATTCCCTACACCAAATCTTCTTCATACCACCGAGATCAGAAAAGAACAAGAGTTCACCACGGATGTTGCCAATGATAATTGCTTTTGAGCTTCATCATTCTGGAGTTTGACTCTTGTTTGTTCTCGATATTGTGGTTCGTTCTCGATTCACATATCTCAACATGAAGCCAGACAGAGCGTGGAGGTATCGCATTAATTGAGGCCGTGTAAGTGGACACAAGACAAGGCCACAAATCAATAGGGTTGACAAGGCACGTAATACGAGCCATAATCAGGTGCATGTGTACTAATCTCCGGGACCTAAGCGCTTGGTCGCTCTTCGGATAGCGCGAAGAGCAGGGTAACACGTCCTTGAGACAAAGCATAGTATCAGATTCGTGTATGGCACACTTGTGAGCAACTGCAACATAACTCGATAATGTTGTGAGATGGACATTAGGCAATAGAATTATGATAAACGGGGTTAAAAGTCAGGTCGTGAGTTTCACAAATAGGAAAAGTCCTCTCAGTTTTAATTACTGCGTTGATGGGGTGAAAGTTCCTTTTGGGGATCATTGTAAGTACCTAGGTGTTAATAAAAGGAAAGATCTTCATTAGGGTAATCACATAAAATGATTTTAAATAAAGGCACATGGTTATGAGGGTATTTAGGGGTTGTATTAAGGATGTGGAGGAGAGGGCATATAAGTCTCTGGTAAGACCCCAACTAGAGTATGGTTCCAGTGTGTGGGACCCTCAACAGGATTACTTTATTCAAGAACTGGAAAAATCCAAAGAAAAACAGCTCGATTTGTTCTGTGTGATTTCCGACAAAAGAGTAGCGTTTCAAAAATGTTGCTAATTTGGGCTGGAAAGACTTGGGAGAAAGGAGACGAGCTGCTCGACCAAGTTGTATGTTCGGAGTTGTCAGTGGAGAGATAGGGTGGAATGACATCAGTAGATGATTAAGTTTGAATGGTGTCTTTAAAAGTAGGAAATATTACAATATGAAGATAAAGTTGGAATTCAAGAGGACAAATTGGGGCAAATATTCGTTTATAGGAAGGGGAGTTAGGGATTGGAATAACTTACCAAGGGAGATGTTCAATTAATTTCCAATTTCTTTGTAATCATTTAAGAAAAGGCTAGGAAAACAACAGGTACGGAATCTGCCACCTGGGCGACTGCCCTAAATGCAGATCAGGATTGATTGATTGATTGATTGATTGATTGATTGATTGATTGATTGATTGATTGATTGATTGATTGATTGATTGATTGATTGATTGATTGATTGATTGATTGATTGATTGATTGATTGATTGGGATTTGAAAGTGAAAAATATGGTCATTATAAACTCTGTTTCTGCTAATGTTTGCTTGACATTACTTAACACAGGTGAGTCATTCTCTGGAAACACGCAATATCAAATTAATTTTTAGAGTCTGTGAAAGATCAGTTTACATGTTTAGCAGTTTTTTGTACTTAAATTAACTAGCATACTTTTAAACGCACAAATATATTATTATTATTATTATTATTATTATTATTATTATTATTATTATTATTATTATTATTATCATTATTATTTCAGGTTCAGTATATTCGCTTCTGGGCTGAATGGTTAGCGTTGCTGCTTTCGGTTCAGAGGGCCCCAAATTCCGTTCCCGATCGGATCAATGTTCTTAACCACACCTAGTTAACAATTATTCTTATGATTCGGGTACTTGGTGTTCGTGTTTGCCTCTATTAATACCTCTTCACATCATACTTCCGACCACCACAGAAATATGCAGTAGTGAATATATCCCTCCATATAAGGCTGGGGTCAGTCCCGTAGAACAGGTGCGTGTGTGACACAGTTTGATCCCGTGGTACTACCAGGGTATGGGTAAAAGTAAGAGAGGAACAAGAAGATTTCATTTTCGCAATAATTTTAAGAAAGCTTTTAGTTTTACGTGACTCGCGATATTCGGATCAGACTTACATGATACCCGATTCACAGGCGATAGGTGTCATTTCATTTCGGACATCACACATGAAATAGACTAGATTCGGTTTCTAGGCGTCTTGGAAAGAAATTACTAACGATGCGATTTGATTACCACGCCTGCAATGCAGTGCTTTCTTTATCTTGCGTTTTACGTTTCACCGAAAAATATGGATCTAGATGGTATAAGACAGGGTTAGGATTGAGAAACCAACGACCTTGGCCTTTTTTAAGGTACAGCCTCAGTATTTGCCGGGTGTAAAAATAGGAAACTATGGAAAAAATCATCTTCTGGTACGCTGACAGTGAGGTTCGAATCCACATTTCCCCGAATACAAACTCACGGCTACTTCCTCGGTCCGTGTACAATACTAAAATGGCTATCAAAATATTTTAAAATTTTTATCTATCACAAAATGTTCAAGGTACTGATGTCACTTGGTTATAGTATACGAATATTATCAATAAATGAATCTGTCTCACAACTCTGATATACAAGTAATGTGTCCTTCATTAACACTATTTTTGTATATAGTGTCCAGATAAGTTTTTAAATTTCAATACGTTTTACCTTATAAAACACGCAGAATGAAATTCAAATAAAAGATGTGGTAACCTACTTAGATTTTGAAGAATAGCATTAATCATTATTCAGTGTATGGATTTTAAACATTTAAGAAAGTCCCTTCTATCCATAATAAACAGTCCTTTGGAATGGATAATTCTAAAAAAAAATTAGGGGATGATTCACAATAATTTAGTTCGGAAAAAAATACAAACAAACAAAACGAACTGGCAGATAACGGATCGTACTTTATTTACGTGAACACGTTCATGGTACGTTCACTATAGTGCACAATGTTTTATTATTAAAATACAAAGGACTGCCTCCTTTAGTAATTTTAAAATCTTAACACTGAATCTCAATAAAATTATTATTACTCAAGAATTACTGAAATAAATTGAAATATTCAAAATGGATCTGAGTAAGAGATATCGGCAACAATACCCATACCTTCTTAGTTGCTAACTGTAATAACTGAAAAAATATTCTATAGATCTCAAAATATTCCTCCAGTGCACGATTCAATATAATACAGCAATACATTTAACACATTTCTAAATTAGAGCCTTTGAAAATCACGATTATATTATATATTCTTGTTTCTGTTCATTTTTTCAATGGTACTGTGGCCAACACGTGATAAGAATTCAGTCTAATTTTACAGCCGGATGCCCTTAATGATACCAACCACACTTAAAGGGATGCATTCATTATTGCGTGTTTCTGTAATGGTTTGTAGTATGGTGTGTTGTATATAAGCCGGCCCCGTGGTGTAGGGGTAGCGTGCCTGCCTCTCGCCCGGAGGCCCCGGGATTGATTCCCGGCCAGGACAGGGATTTTTCTCTAGACTTGAGGGCTGTTTGGAGGTCCACTCAGTCTACGTGATTAGAATTGAGGAGCTATCTGACGGGGAGATGGCGGCCCCGGTCTCGAAAGCCCAGAATAACGGCTGAGAGGATGCGTCGTGCTGACCACACGGCCCCTCGTAATCTGCAGGCCTTCGGACTGAACAGCGGTCGCTGAGCAGCGGTCGCTGGGCAGGCCAGAGCTCTTTCAAGGGTTTTAAGTGCCGTGGGGTTTGGTTTTTCTTGGTGTTGTATATAAATGAAGAGAGTTGTAATAAGACGAACACGAACATCCAGTCCGACCCGACCGGGAATCGAAACTGGGGCCGTCTGAACCGAAGCCAGTACGTTGACCATTCAAAAATAATCTGCACATTCTGCATATTCTTAATTGTCTGCAATCTTCTTTTACACTTTTAATTTCCTGCGGATATTCCCCCTTGCATATTATAAATAAACACAGAAAGATGTAAACTTATTTATAGACCACATTCAATTACGGTTGTTTATGGGTCTCCTCTCACTTCCGTCTTCTACCAAAACTAACGCTAGTGTATGTCCATAGGGTACGGATGACGAAAACTTCTTCTTCTTCTTCTTCTTCTTCTTCTTTTTACCGCTTTTTCCTACACTTGTGGGGTCGTAGGTGCGAACTGCATCGCACCTGTGGATTTGGGCCTGTTTTACGGCCGGATGCCCTTCCTGACGCCAACCCCATACGGAAGAGTGTATTCACTATTGCGTGTTTTTGTGGTGCTTGGCCGTGTGGCATGTTGTCTGAATATGAAGAGGAGAGTGTTGAGACGGACGCAAAAACCCAGTCCCCGAGCCCGAAAAGTCAATCAGAAGCGATTAAAATCCCCCATCCGACAGGAAATCGAACCCGGGACCCTCTCAACCGAAGGCCAGTACACTGACCATTCAACCAACGAGACATGACGAAGGCTTAACTCCATTGAATTTTATATAGCTCCGCAAGTATGCCAGGCATCTTTGTTTCGACCTTTCATGATCAACTCTGACTGATACGGTACATGCCAGTGTGCGCGTTTCTCTTTTCAAGAGCATTTTTCTTTCAGCGGAATTGTGTTGGTCTTGTAGTGTTCTATTTGTATATAGTAGCATTTGTGCTGCGTTAGCTTTTGTTGTGGCAAATAAATCGTTCTTCGGCATTCGATCAAAGGAGCGGTATCAGCTGTTGACTCGCGTGGGGCAGGCAAGAGCGAACGACCCGACAGGTGACTCATAGGTAGCTGCTGCCAAGATAAAGTCATCGCTCTATAACTCACTTGCCAGTTATAAATCCATGTCGACTGCATGGTTGTTCCTGCAACGCTCAGAGGGGAATATTCTTTTTCGTGTGGAGAGAGAGAAGATGGTTTGAAGGATCTTACGTTACGCAGATTTCCTGATCCCCAGTGGATGAAAATAACTGGCCGGGACAAGAGCGCACTTTATTAACTGCGGCTTGCTGAAGGTGAAGCTAATGTATTTAAAGAGGCAGACAGGGAATATACTCACAGAAGTAAATTGTATTTTTATCTTCGTTGACGCTTTATTTTAGGGTTAGCGATGTTATGGCCATCAACTTCATGTACCTAAAATTAATATAAATAAGTTACCTTCATTTTAGATTAACGACATTATTAACCATGCTGCATCATTAGCCTCATTGCATTTTATGCATACGAAATTGTTCTGCTTTTATATTCGGAGTTAAGGATATTGCGATCATCAGCCCTTCATTCTTGATGTATTTAACGAGATAGGGATAATGACCATTAGTCCCATGTAATTACGTTTCTGATGCTCTGGATCACCATGTATCCATCTAATAATTTATACCGGGCGAGTTGGCCGTGCGCGTAGAGGCGCGCGGCTGTGAGCTTGCATCCGGGAGATAGTAGGTTCGAATTCCGCTATCGGCAACCCTGAAGATGGTTTTCCGTGGTTTCCCATTTTCACACCAGGCAAATGCTGGGGATGTACCTTAATTAAGGCCACGGCCACTTCCTTCCAACTCCTAGGCCTTTCCTATCCCATCGTCGCCATAAGACCTATCTGTGTCGGTGCGACGTAAAGCCCCTAGCAAAAAAAAAGAAACAATTATTTATACGTAACCGTTCAAGTTAGATTTTTTAAAGCTATAACAAGAATTGAAACAAAGAGTTATATTCCTAAAACACATAACATTGTTTCCGCTTACTTATTCCAGATTCCTCTTTAATATCATATTTTTCCCATTGCCCTAGGCCAACACTCGTTTCTGTACTGTTTAATACAAGAGGTTTAGAAAGTCCCTCTACTTCATACTTTTGACGTTCACCGGGCGAGTTGGCCGTGCGGTTAGGGCCGCGCAGCTCTGAGCTTGCATCCGGGAGATATTGGCTTCGAACCCCACTGTCGGCAGCCCTGAAGATGTTTTTTCGTGGTTTCCCATTTTCACACCAGGCAACTGCTGGGGCTGTACCTTAATTAAGGCCACGGCCGGTTCCTTCCCACTCCTACACATTTCCTATCCTATAGTCGCTCTCTCGCATTGAATAATAATAAGTAAATAAGTTCTAGCCTTGTGCTGGACATTTTCTTGCTAATTGTTTAACGTCGCACTAACACACCGAAAGTTTTGCCGACGGAAGGATGGGAAAGGAAAAATTCGGAAAGGTAGTGGTTATGGCCAAACATTTGCCTGGTGAGAAAATCGGAAACTACGGAAAACCATCTTCAGGCCTCCCAAAGGTGGAATTCGAACCCACTATCTCCCGAATGCCAGCTCACAGCTGCGCTACCCTAACCGCGCGGCCAACGCGCTCGGTTGTCCTGGACTGAGCGCAGGCAAGTTTCAGGAAACCTTCCACTCAAGTCTGTAAAACATGAGATTAATATGGATAGAAGGCCGTCTGTAGTTAGTTATTGCGTACTGGAAATCGATAGTCCGGAACTATAGGTAGATACAACTTTACTGGGATTTGAACCAGAGATCTTCGTACTTCCACAGCGGGCACTATCATTTATTGAGTGATCCGTTCCAACGACTTAATTTGTGAAGTGATTGATCTTACAAAGGACGTCGACATCTCTCAAAGTCTTAGTTCGAAATCGAACGAGGTCCCATACCTTGTACGGTTAACCCGCCATCGGTATCGTTGTTAGGTAGCCCCTAACAAAAACATTCCTTATTAAGAAAAGTTTTTTGCTTTAAGACTCACACTTTTCAAACTCCAGGTATTCTCAAATGAGTTTATGAGTCACATGTTTTCCTTCGTTACGCGATGATTCACGCACACGTGTCACGTGGAGGAGTGGGGGAAGTGCGTTCTGTCTGGAGTGTTAGTCCGCGCCTCGCTACGATACCGGTCGCGTCACAGGCAGTGTTAGGCACATTCTAGCCTCGATACCTTTGGCGTCACAATTTTTGCGCATTCCGTGCTGGTGTACTGTTTTAGTAAACAGTATCACAGTGAAATTATAATGTCTAATAGGCCTAGTGAATCTGTTATTTTGAGCTGGATTGAAGAATCTTGCCCTGGAAATCGTAAAGCCACATCTGTAGAGACGTGCTTTAGTCGATGTTCTGTCAACTGGTCTCAGAATTTCCATAAAAAATATCTTTGGACAAGAACTTCCCGTCAGAAATGCGACACCAGCAGCCCCAGGTAAGTATTGCTAACAATTCTCACTTCTCCATTTTTACAAGTATCTAATTGAACACTTTGTAAAACTTGCTTATAATCATTACCAAAAAAAGCTATGGTGTTTACTGTATATATTTTCAGACGTTTCCGGGCGGAAATCACGATGTGCCTACTCCCAGTTCGAAAAAAACGATTTACGTCAGCTTGCTGTGATGCGTGCAAACGCTCAACGTGCAAAGAGCACACTGGACTAACAAAAGTAGTATGAAGTGAATGCTTTTCGCAAGAAGTTGAAAGAAATTAGTGAACAGGACAATGATACAAAATAATGTGGTCTACAAATCATGTTAACATTTGTTTTGTACTGTAATGTATTTGTAATGCCAAGGATTTTTGTTATTTTTCATAATATTTAGTAATAGTTATGTAAATTTATATAAATAGTTAACATAAAACCAGTCTGTTAAAACAAAATTATAATTACCTTCTAAAAGAACGAAAACAGTGTACGAGTCGAAATTGTAGTAGCAAATATTTAGGTAATAAACAATTGTGGATATATACAAATATGTAAGTATATATACTAAATAACCAAATACTAGTATAATTTATTCAAACTGCCGAGAAGAGCTCGTATAAGAACTAAAATCATATACCAAGCCGATGTTAGGGAGCCCCTATACACGCTACCTCTCGCGTAAGTGCGGACAACGATACCGATGGCGGGTTTTAATAAAGGCACAGTTCAATTTACTCATTGCAGTAGTTTCACTGTTCAGCTCCATGGCTAAATGGTTAGCGTGCTGGCCTTTGGTCACAGGGGTCCTGGGTTCAATTCCCGGCAGGGTCGCGAAATTTTACCTTAATTGGTTAATTTCTCTGGCACGGGGCCTGGGTGTATGTGTCGTCTTCATCATCATTTCATCCTCATCACGACGCGCAGGCCGCCTACGGGAGTCAAATCAAAAGATCTGCATCTGGCGAGCCGAACTTGTCCTCGGACACTCCCGGCACTAAAAGCCAGTGGTTTCACTGAATGCTTCGGAGTCATTCCAGTTTGCAAAAGGTGCTTAACGTAAAAGACTGGCAGTACCTTCTAGTCAAGATAAATTATTTCGTTACTTTTTGTTCTGTATTACAGATTACGAATTTTGTAATCTGAACCATTCTTGTTTCTACTATTTTCATTTCTCTTTGAAGTGATTTGGTATCTGGGTATGGCCGTCTTGGTTGTCGAAAAGTCAGGGTCTTGACCTTCGTTCCTCAGGACCCCCGATTCAATTTCCGGTCATATCAAGGAATTTTGTAAGTCCGACTCCTTGGCTGAATGGTCAGCGTTGAGGACTTCGGTTCAGAGGGTCTCGGATTCGATGCCCGGATGGATCGGAGATTTTAATCGCCTTTGATTAATCCTTCTGGCCAGGTGACTGGGTGTTTATGTTTGTCCCAACACTTTCCTCTTCATTTTCAGACATCACACTACGCTACCAACCACCACAGAAAAACGCAATAGTGATTACATCCCTCCATATAAGGTTGGCGTCGGGAAGGGCATCCTGCCGTAATACAGGACCAAATCCACATGTGCAACACAGTTCGCACCCGCGACCACTCAGGTATGGGAAAAGCGGTAGAGAAAGAAGAATAAGATCAAGGACTTTTGATCTTAAATAGTTAATCCCCTTGACCTAGTGACTAGGTATTTCTGCTGTCCCTAACGTTCCTGCAACATATATACCACACACAACAATAACCTTCAACATATATTATGCAGTTTGCAATACACGGCAGAGGGTATACTTTGTATGAACTGCACCAGGCTAGCAAAAGCCACACGACATTAGCTCAAATATGGACTCTAATTTAATTGAGTCTCGCGCAACAGTTTCGTCGCATGTTACAAATCATGGTCCTGTTCAAATACATTTTAAACGGAAATCTCACTATTCACTTTCAGATTTTCGCGGATTAGAAGTTACTTTATACTTTTCATCACCAAATAAACTTGTAAGTAAGTCGTTTCTAACTGCTAGTGGGCCTAGGAGAGCTTGGTTCTACCGAGGAAGAGATGTCCAGATAAAATGATCACTCGGAATGATCTCCCGTAATCTTCCACGGCTTAACGAGCTCTGGCAGGAAGGCTTTAGCCGAGTAATCACCCATAAGCTGTAAACTCTTTGCTCACTCTCTGTAAGGTTAAAAGAAAAAACCCAGCTAGACAACGGTGGGTGTAGTGGCGGAACTCGTTACGGGTGTGATGCGTGACGGAGTGGCTCCGTTAGTGTGGTAGGAGTGGGGGTCGACAAAACCCAGACTGTTATGATGAGGAAGACGACTCGTAACAGTAGTAAACCACACAAAGGGGGGAAGATGAAGGAGAAGGCGAGAGACAAGGCTTCTGAAGATAATAAGCACATGGAGTAGCAGACAGCACGAGTATTGAGGTTTGAAACAGAAGCCCCCAGCTGAGTAAATGCTTGTTCTAACATCTCGCCAGAGCTCAAATGAGATCTCGATTATTAACAAGGCAATCTTGAATTCCTCAATAAGAAACAGACCTCATAATACAAATGGGATTTGCTCAACTTGAATCCAATAATAGGCATACGACTTCAGATTATAAATGATTAACTGACTGGAAGAGAATGGATTGACATTTGAACCTCTCCTATTGTGACAGCATAATTATTGTGCAAACTAACTAACTTTGCCACATTGAAAATTTGATCTATTATTAGCTAATAAGCTGAAACATTAGACAATATACTACTTACTTATGCTATGATAATAATAATTATAATATTAATAATTATAACAGTCTTATAATAATTATATTGGTATTAACCCTTGAGGACACGCAGGGGATAAATTTTTGCCGAGAAGAAGAAAGACCGAGGAGTTTCTCCGCGGGGTTATTTTTCACAAGTTTGAGAACTCTACTTTCGAGTGCACTCGTCCAGCACTTGTCGTATTGTGATACATTTTTCTTCCAACAATTCGTTCAGTTGTGATAGTTGTTTTATGCAATTGTCACTATGTTTGGGAAGTTATTACCCCGCGTGTGTTTGTCTAATGCCAGTAATTGTAGTTCTTGTTTATTGTGTATTTTCGAATAATGTAATATAAAAATGAACAGAGGAAGAAGACTGACGGATCAAGAAAATCAGGCTTGTTTTGAAGCATCAGACGATGAAGTTACTGGCGGAGCTATATCTTCGTCAGAAGAGGAATGTGTACAAGACAGTGATCATGACTGAAACTCATTACAAAGTGCAGAAAGTGATCAGGCGGATATGTCGGATGATGAAGATAGTTCACGCTCTGTAAACCGTTTTGAAGATGACATTTCCTTGGGGATATGACTTCATTGTTTGATAGGGAAAGATTGTACGGTCTGGTATAAGAAACCTCCAGATACTAGAGGAAAAACATCTGCTCGAAATATTTTTTTTTTTTAATAGTTGTTTTACGTCGCACCGACACAGATAGGTCTTACGGCGACGATGGGACAGAAAAGGGCTAGGAGTGGGAAGGAAGCGGCCGTGGCCTTAATTAAGGTACAGCCCCAGCATTTGCCTGGTGTGAAAATGGAAAACCACGGAAAACCATTTTCAGGGCTGCCGACAGTGGGGTTCGAACCTACTATCTCCCGAATACTGGATACTGGCCGCACTTAAACGACTGCAGCTATCGAGCTCGGTGCTCGAAATATTGTGACAGGGCGATCCGGAAAGAAAAGGCAACAATTAACAACTTTTTGGAACCTCTTCATGCAAAAATGAAGCATCTGATTTTATTTAAGGAATCAATTGAACCAGTAACCATGAGGAAAGGGAGACGGTGCTGCTATTATCCTAAAGCCAGGGATCGCAAAACAAGGAAGTGCTGTGTCAATCTACAAGGACCATGTGGTGAAATTCTGTTCTGACTGCGTTTCAGTGAGTTCTAATGAAAATCATACAGGTGCACTTCCTCAATGGTAAATAATAATAATTATCATAATAATAAGAATAACACGGTCATTGGATCTGAACAGAATGCACATTAAGAACCAGTGCCACTCGGTCTCAAATTATTTATGCTAGTAAATACAATTAAGTTTTAGATATTATCCTTCAAGAAGTTAATAAACAAACAATATGATCCTTAAGACATCTGCAGTGGTACCGTTTTCTTGAATTTTTATGAATTTGTGATCTAGTACAAAAATCTCTGTCAAATAATCTGATCAAATCTTGTCTAAATAACAATAACAACAACAATAATAATAATAATAATAATACAGTTTACTATCATATGGGATGAAGCTACGGTAGTAGAGAACTAGAAATGTAAAGTTAGCTGGTGTGGCTTTAATTAAGGTACAGTACAAAAATTAGCCTTTTGCGGAAAGAGGGGACCACGGAATACTACATTTACAGCTGTTAGTAGTGGACTTCGAATACATCAAAAATTGAATATTGAAAAGGTTCTACTATATCTAGCTGGTAAAAGAGAACTATACTGAGAGTCAACTCAAGACCTTAGCGGTCCCTTTGATGTTAGTCAGACTTCTGGTCGGTGAAAAGGCTTCCGCAGCGCCAAATAGTTCCCTAGGTCAGGAGCTTTCTTCATTTTGGTTAGATATTCTGGTGAACTGACTGGACGAATTAACAAATTTTGCCCTGTATAAATATGGAAAATATATGACAGGTTGTATGTTATTCGGGTTCGTTACCAACTCTTATATTTCATACGTAGATGGCTATGAATAGTTATTGTTCTCAGTGGTGTATGTAGCAAAATAATAATAATATGATATTGATCTCTTATTGCATTGTGTACTTAGTAAGTTTTTTCGAGTTCATTACATTGCTGATAAGTTCGCATAATATGTGCGACGTTGAAGATGGATCCAAGAAAACTGTTGGCAGTACTGGCTGCAACAGCATATTCAGTATTCATAATGGCTGCCAGCTGTGAGCAAGACGTGTGTGATGCTGTGACGTTTGGGCTCCTGTGAAATACTTTAAAACAAACAAAAAGGGAGAAAAATTAAGTAGGAAATCTAAACCAAATTCTTTTAAACGTTTACAGTAGCCTACGAGATTAGAATCCGCTGTAGACTGTGGAAGACGTGTAAAAGACCGCGCAGCTGACCGGCGTTTCTGTGTAGAGTGCTTACGCCGCTCGCTTGGAATTTAAACTCCACGGAAAATCCAAGTCTCCAGCGAAAGGTCGATGTGTCAGCTCAGTTCAAACTATGCACTCGCCGTAAATAAAACAGGAAGGGCCTTAACACGGTATGGGACTAGGATCCTTGGCGTATTCGATAATAATAATAATAAGAAGAAGAAGAAGAATTTGTACTTTACTTTATATTCGTAACCACCCTCTACCTGCAGAAATGCTGTCATTAGGGGATCATGAGTTCGCTTTTACCTTCCGAATGACTGAGACTACAATATTTACAACATTCCTGGAAACATTGTATTTGCAATCCCACTCACGGGTGGGTTTTTCAGCTTTTCGAACTGTGATAAACTGCCACTGACAGTCGTTGCACGAGAGCGTAATCGTATACTTATGTCGCAAGTCCCCATGTGCCTCACACACATTGCATTATGAAATAAAAATAAACCTTGCTTCTCTTGCCTCGGTATTAGTCAGTAATCTATAGGTTTTACATGGTCAATAAGGGAATAAATAGGTATGGTACGTAATCAAAGTACAGCTGTGAGAAAGGAAGTGATTTCGTTTGATTTTTCACTATTTCAGAATGAAGTACTTGTCAGATTGAGAATGGAGACGGGAAGGGGGTACAGGGGACGTGCTCACATGCGGAAGGATACTTTTCCTAAGCTCTTGAGCTAAATTTCAGTATAGTAATTAAAAGAGTGACTTGAAGAATACGGCAATATATTTAAATTACATTATAATTTTATAGGCCCCCTACACATATACAATACAGTGATCCTAGTTGCAACCCTGTATGTGTACTTAAGAATAATAAAAAAGTTCAAGCCTTTCTTAAGGATGGTTGTATTTTTCACACCTCCCTAACTTTTTTGCCGGATAATAGAATCAGCATACATATTTCGGTCATTGTTATAATGAGCATTCCAGAAAGAATCTGAACATGTTCGCTTAAATTATATTATTTGGTTTCTCTATCGAATGTGTTAATGAGAAATCAGAGAAGTGAAGAAACATTCGAAGTGTCTACTCATTGTTGTAAGCACATATCAGATGTTATCAATGGAGTGAATTCATTCCAGCAACACTCTTCAATATCATTTCATTTCATTTCATCGGTCAGTCATTAATCATTGCCCTAAAGGAGTGCGACAGTATTCGGCAACCACGGCCGACTGGATCCCTCGCTGCGCTCCTTGGAGCTAGCTAGAGCGACGCATCAAGTTGGCCGTGCGGCAACCGGCACAATCCCTATCCTCGCCGCTAGATGGGGCAATAGCCTGTGGATTAATTTTTTATGTGCCTCGATATATATTGGTACAATAATATTTAGTTTAATAATGTTTAGTTTAGTATCTCACGCCCGCAAAATTTTAACACGTATTATTTTCAGCAGAATGGAAACTTGAAGCTTAGTTGGGAGAAGACCAATTTGGTTTCAGAATAAATGTTTCTTTCTATTTGCTTTATGTCGCAGCGACACAGATTGGTATTATGGGGACGATCGGACAAGAAAGGCCAAGGAATGGGAAGGAAGTGGCCATGGCCTTAATTAAGGTGCAGCCCCAGCATTTGGCTGGTGTGAAAATGGGAAACCACGGAAACCCATCTTCAGGGTTGCCGACAGTGGGGTTCGAACCCACTATCTCCCGGATGCAAGCTCACGGTTGCGCGCTCCTAACCTCACGGCCAACTCGTCCGGTCAAAAGAAATGTAGGAACACGTGAAGCAATCCTGACTTTACGTCTGATCTTAAGAGGATCGAATTAACAAGGGCAAGCCCACGTACTGTAATGGTTCGAATCCCGTTACAAGTATTCATTTGTATTATTATTATTATTATTAGTAGTAGTAGTAGTAGTAGTAGTAGTATCATTATTTTATCTGTGATATTATTATTATTATTATTATTATTATTATTATTATTATTACTGTATCTGTATTATTATTATTTAATTCAATTCTGTAATCTGATTTCGCTATGTAGTAATTGATTATCACTTGCTTGATTGTAGTTAATTTGTTATGTATATTTGTGTGTGTGGATAAACATTAAAGACATATAAACTGAGGCTTGCTACCTAATATCAGATGTGGACATGTATGTTGCAATACTGCTAACGTAACTCTCGAGTCATCGCTCTGTCACTGTGTGCGTTTAGCGATGAGCTCATATTCAGGAAAACACCTAAGCCGCCTTAGGCAATTTCACAACAACCTGCAACGCTTGGAGTTGGGTGGGCGTGACATCATTGTTATTTTTGGAGATTATGTGTGGGTGTCAACTAATGCCTATATAAGCTGACCGTATATTATAGCGTCAGTCATTTGGATGGAGAGGCCTCAGTCGGTCATCAGCCACTTGAAGGCAGTTGAGTGGAAGGAGATGAATGGAGAGACTTGCCATGAAGTCAGTTGGATACCGAACCTTGCCATACGGACTACTACTGAGATGGTAGTAGTCAGTCCGTGAGATGGAGAAGCAGCAGTCTCATGGATACTTAGTCGTCAGTCACCATATGGATTGAATGTTCGGAGTGTGTTTCGTATACCTCTTCGGTGGCGTTTTTACGTCAGTGTGGTGACAGCCGACTACTTAATAGATTAATTAAGTATATATCTATTAAATAAATAAGTTACAAGATTGTGAGCAACTGCAAAATGACCTCGATAATGTTGTGAGATGGGCAGTAAGCAATGGTATGATGATAAACGGGGATAAAAGTCAGGTTGTGAGGTTCACAAATAGGAAAAGTCCTCTCAGTTTTAATTACTGCGTTGATGGGGTGAAAGTTCCCTTTGAGGAAAATTGTAAATACCTAGGTATTAATATAAGGAAAGATCTTCATTGAGGTAATCACATAAATATGATTGTAAATAAAGGGTACAGATCTCAGCACATGGTTATGCGAGTATTTAGGGGTTGTAGTAAAGATGTAAAGGAGAGAGCATATTTGTCTCTGGTGAGACCCCAACTAGAGTATGGTTCCAGTGTATGGGAACCTTACCAGGATTACTTGATTCAGGAACTGGAAAAAATCCAAAGAAAAGCAGCTCGATTTGTTCTGGACGATTTCCGACAAAAGAGTAGCGTTTCAAAAATGTTGCAAAGTTTGGGCTGGGAAGACTTGGGAGAAAGGAGACGAGCTGCTCGACTAAGTGGTATGTTCCGAGCTGTCAGTGGAGAGATGGCGTGGGAGGGCATCAGAAGATGAATAAGTTTGGATGGTGTCTTTAAAAGTAGGAAATATCACAATATGAAGATAAAGTTGGAATTCAAGAGGACAAATTGGGGCAAATATCCGTTTATAGGCAGGGGAGTTAGGGATTGCAATAACTTACCAAGGGAGATGTTCAATAAATTTCCAACTTCTTTGCAATCATTTAAGAAAATGCTAGGAAAACAAGAGATAGGGAATCTGCCACCTGGGCGACTGCCCTAAATGCAGATCAGTAATGATTGATTGATTGATTGATTGATTGATTGATTGATTGATTGATTGATTGATTGATTGATTGATTGATTGATTGATTGATTGATTGATTGATTGATTGATTGATTGATTGATTGATTCTTGTAAAGTTGATTGTCAAATGTGAATCTAATTTCAAGCCATGCTATATCACGTCAGTGAATCAAAAAGGACACATCACCAAATTAGGCTTGAGATACCTACAGATGACACCAACTCAAAGTAATACGTCGTAATTACACTCAAAGTGTTAAAGGTACTGTTATGTGAACCAGTGAGGGATAAATTTCTTGTTCAACTTTTAAATGTCCGGTCAAGAGGAATTCAAATTTAATGCCTAGTTTCTTTCAGTTGTAATGTCAAAATTTTATATTCTCATCTGTTTTATCGCAGCAAATCTTACTATTCTAAGACAAAATTTGAAGAATATATTTTGTTCATTATCAAGTTAATTTATCGTTTTATTTCAATGGTAAAATTAGATAACATAAATTTAATGGGAAAACAAAACGATAATCTCCTTTTCCTAGAACCTATATGTTGTGTTGTCTAGAGATATTCAAGACTCTCACTCTATTATTGCTGCATTGAGTTATAGCTGGCGCCACCAAATATTGTATGTGTAAATAATTAGGTAAGAACTAAGCGTGAGTGCATAGTCCGACGATTGAGTATTTTATTTCACGAATATGTTAACATTGTTTCATTTTAATTCAATTTTATATTTTTAAATCAGTGAGTAGTAGTCACAGTACATGGCGTTCGTAGATCTATAAAAGGCATTCCATAATGTTGACTGGACCAAGCTATTTGAGATTCTCAAGGTGACTGGGATCCGATACCGAGAACGAAGTATTATCTACAATCTGTATAAAAATCAGACTGTAGTGATAAGAATCGAGGGCTTTGAAAAAGAAGCAGCAATCCAGAAAGGCATGAGGCAACGCTGCATCCTCCCCCCCCCCCCCCGCCCCTCCTTTTCATTGTTTACATAGAACAGCCAGTAAAGGAAATCAAAGAGGAATTTGGAAAGGGAATCGCAATCCAAGGAGAGGAAATCAAAACCTTGAGATTTGCCGATGATATTTTTATTTTGTCTGAGACTGCAGACGATCTCAAGAAGTTGCTGAATAGTATGGACGAAGTCTTGGGTATGGAGTTCCAAATGAAAATAAATAAGTCCAAAACCAAAATAATGGAGTGCAGACGAACGAAGGAAGGTGATGCAGGGAATATTAGATGCAAAATATTAGTCTTAAAGGAAGTAGGTGAATTTTGTTACTTGAGTGGTAAAATGAGTAACGATGGCAAAAGTAAGGAGAACATAAAATGCAGACTAGCACGAGCAAGGAAGAGCTTTCTTAAGAAAAGAAATTTTCTCACTTCTAACATTGATATAGGAATTAGAAATATGTTTCTGAAGACCTTCATCTAGAGCGTGGCATTGTATGGAAGTGAACTATGGACAATAACCAGCTCAGAAAGAAAGAGAATAGAAGCTTATGAAATGTGGTGTTACAGAATAATGCTGAAGGTGAGATGGATAGATCGAATCACGAATGAAGAGATACTGAATAGAATTGGTGAGAGGAGATCGATTTGGCTAAATTTTACGAGAAGAAGAGATGGAATGATAGTACACATCTTAAGACACCCAGGGCTTGTTCAGTTGAGTTTTGAAGGAAGTGTAGACAGTAAGAACGGTAGGGGTAGACGAAGGTGTGAATATGACAAGCAGATTAGAGCAGGTGTAGGATGCAATAGTTACGTAGAAATCAAAAAGTTCGCACAGTATAGGGTGGCATGGAATGCTGCATCAAACCAGTCTATGAACTGATGACTCAGACAACAACAATAACATGATAATGAATACGACAGGAAACACATATCTATGTAATTATTATACTACAAACGTTATCTGTCCTCACATATAAGTTACTTAAAATTGTTCGTGGATCTTGATGCAAAAATATGTTAAATACATTTATGTAAGTGACTACAAGCATATTTGATGAATGATGTATTCGAGCAGTTGGGCACTGAGCGACTCGAATCTTCAGTGTCCCAGAAAACTTGTCATGAACGTCAAAGGCATTCAAATGGAAATGTAGGTTTCTTGTAGGCATACTTAATCATGTCATTGAATATGAGGACACTGAATTGATTATGGATACGTGCATGAAAGTAAATAATAGCGTTACGGCTCTGGAGGTCAATATCAATGTTGTCGAGTAAAACTCGCTCACAAAAATATTTGGCGAACTGTTCCAAAATATATATACACCCAAAGATTTAACAAAGGATGGTTGTTACTTGTATGCGTTTATCCGGAATTACGAGCATATTTTGTTGATTGTGTGAAAATAAATTTAGATACTAGAGACTAGGGGACTAAATATGCCACTTGCTTCACGAAATAAGAAGTGGAGAGAGAAGTGTTTACCTTCCAAGGATACAACGGGCTGAAATGTATACGAATTTGACATTCACTCTGACAATCGTGTCTCTGATGCGAGGTGGTGTGCGGTCTCTATGAATTTCATAACTAAGTCCAGATTGGTCAGTATTCGAAATGTTAGCTGATTACTAATTGGGAACACCGAGAGAGATGTCTGTGCGATTAGGGGCACGCAGCTGTGAGCTTTCATTCGGGAGGTAGTAGGTTCGAATCCCACCATCGGTAGCCCTGTAGATGGTTTTATGTGGTTTCCTATTTACACACCAGGCAAATGCTGGGACTGTAGTTTATTTAAGGCCTCGACCACCTCCTTTCCACATCAGGATCATCAAGATTTGAAATCCAGTAAATAAATCACAAATACAAGTACAAGAATACACTAGATGGAACATTTCAAGAAATTGCGGTTTGTGCTCTTCCCGAATGACAATATAGTGGGAGAAGTCGTATCAAGATACTCAACTTGCAGCAGTGATAAACAGAATTTTGTGAGAAGTGATTTCACATACCAAACAATCTTTCTATTGTTCTACTCTGAGGCTGAATTCACCCCACAGAAGTGAAAGTTGTGTAGAATCGGGATATATTATGTAATAACTGGCAGTAACTAACAAGAAATCAGATAGAATAATAGCTAGTAGTAGGCCTAACAGATGTTGCAGTTCGGCAGATGTCCTACTCCTTGGCTGAATGGTCGGCATGGTGGCCTTCGATTCAGAGGGTCCCGTGTTCGATTCCTGGCCGGACAAGGGTGGATATTTTTAATTGCTTATGGTTAATTCCTCCAGCTCTGATACTGGTTGTCTCTATCCGTCACATTTCTTGACCTAAGCACAACACACCACCACAGGAATACACAAGAGAAAGGCATCCGGCCGTAAACCAGAGCCTAGTACATACGAAATGACAACCTCACGAACATGGGAAATAGGCCAGAAAAAAAAAAGATATTCACACGGAGGAATGGAAAAGTTGAAAGACAGTGCGAGTGTTAATAATCTACGATTGTAGTTTGTAGTGGTGGAGATCAGTAGGGAAAGTCAAAAAAAATCCTTCTTTGACAGAAGAGAAAAAGGATGTGATTTGATCTTTCGAAGAATATAAATATCGCCGAAGGCAATGGAAGAGCCATCGTTGGTAAAAACACTTTCTTAGCCACACACACCTAATAGCGTCGGGGTAGGAAGGGAACGGGAATTAACCATGTAAGATCAGATAGGAAGTATGAGGGCGAGGATCCATCACGAGTAAGTGGAGGCAGTATCAGTCACAGCTAAAAGTTCAGTTTGTGGGTTCATAAGGGGCAAACAGAGGAGGGTAAGTTAGCTAGAAGACTCAATTCTGAAGATGAGAGAAGGGCAGGAAGATCTAGTGCAGACGAATGTTAGACAGAGTTTTAGTGACTTCTTGACAGGAGGTGCTTTGAAGTACAGTGGAACCTCAGGAGCTAAATTTTATTGCGAATTATCAAAATTTCGAGATATAGAGAATGCCGTTTTGAGCACGTATAGCACACAGTTGAAATATATCTACGGGCTTACATTTAATGCATTATTTTTAGCAGGATTTAAAAATATACAAACAAACTCTATTTTGCGACATAAATTTAATTTCAACCCTAATTATAGTAACTTTTGCTAGACACGATACGGTACATACAGTAGTGAAACAAAAACCATACCTCCGTTAACACCCTTGGAAAACATACGTTAGTCTCTTCTGTTTGTTACTGTTAGTTACCTTCCCTCCCTTCACGATGAAACTCCTCGTCAATACTATGCAGACGAGATTCGTAAATGGAGCTTGTCATCCGCGACTTCGGGGGTTGCTTTCGTACGTGACCGGTAATTAATTCACACCCGAGAAATAGCGAGGATTCACCGATTTTCCGTTCACTAGAAGTTTTAGTTTTTCGGTTCCCGTCATAAGTTATTAGCTCCCAGTATCATTGTAACCCTTTCTTTACTTGTTAACTGCTCCTCACAAACCACAAATTTTGTATTGCACAGTTAACGTTGCACAAAATTCGAGTTACAGAGTAGATTTCGCTTCAAGGGAGGACATTTCTGCTTCGAGAAATGGAGAAATTCAGTAGTAGGGTAATAAATACACGTAAAGAATAGGACGAACGGCCGGGAAATTTAAACCACTCCAAGATACAGAAAATTCGAGTAATGGAGGTTCGATATATCGAGATTGGACTGTATATCACGCTCATAGACTCAATATTAAAGAGCATGAACGTATCTTCAGTGTGTATATTTGTATAGATGGATGAGTGTCTGGGTAGTTCTTTATTATTATTATTATTTGTATATTTATGCATCTTTATTATATAATGATATACCTTTCAGCGTTCAGTCTGCAAGCCTCTGTGAATTTGCTAAACGCCTCCAAATTCCTGTGTTTGTAACTAGCGCTGTAACCTCGTTTAGTTCCATACTTCTTATAGGTATTTAAATTATTATAAACTGAGTCTAACCATCGTTCACCGGCCGAGATGGCCGTGCGCGTAGAGGCGCGCGGCTGTGAGCTTGCATCCGGGTAATAGTGGGTTCGAATCCCACTGTCGGCAGCCCTGAAAATGGTTTTCCGTGGTTTTCCATTTTCACACCAGGCAAATGCTGGGGCTGTGCCTTAATTAAAGCTACGGCCGCTTCCTTCCAATTCCTAGGCCTTTCCTATCCCATTGTCGCCATAAGACCTATCTGTGTCGGTGCGACGTAAAGCCCCTAGCAAAAGAAAAAACCCATCGTTCTCTTCGTCTCCTTCAACATCTCTTACCTTTCTTGATCGAGATCATTATTCTCCCAGGTAATCGCCTAACATAATCCCACCACCGAAGTCAGTTTATGCGTACAGCTTCAGCAGTCGAGCTCATTCCCAAATTATTATTATTATTATTATTATTATTATTATTATTATTATTTTATGCTAATTATCATCATCATCATCATCATCTGTTTACCCTCCAGGGTCGGCTTTTCCCTCGGACACAGCGAGGGATCCCACCTCTACCGCCTCAAGGGCAGTGTCCCGTAGCTTCAGACTCTTGGTCGAGGATACAACTGGGGAGAATGGCCAGTACCTCGCCCAGGCGGCCTCACCTGCTATGCTGAACAGGGGCCTTGTGGAGGGATGGGAAGATTGGAAGGGATAGGCAAGGAAGAAGGAAGGAAGCGTCCGTGGCCTTATGTTAGGTACCATCCCGACATTCGCCTGGAGGGGAAGTGGGAAACCACGGAAAACCACTTCGAGGATGGCTGAGGTGGGAATCGAACCCACCTCTACTCAGTTGACCTCCCGAGGCTGAGTGGACCCCGTTCCAGCCCTCGTACCACTTTTCAAATTTCGTGGCAGAGCCGGGAATCGAACCCGGGCCTCCGGGGGTGGCAGCTAATAACGCTAACCACTACAAGACAGAGGCGGACTATGCTAATTATTAGCAGTAAATATTGCATCGTTACCATCTACCAAAATACGGAACTCTCTCTATTAAGAACATACAGAATATATATAAACAAATAGATACAAACATATAGACATGTAGATAAATAAAAATATATAGCCTATGTGAATCTCATGCTCTCTCACTCAGCTTGCTCCAGAATCGTTCCATGCAAAATATATTTTACACAGATGATAAATTTCAAACAAGTACCGAAATCCATTTAAATTAAATTCCGATATTATGGTAATAGAGAAATCCCATGTAGAATGCAGCAACATAACAACAATGTACGAGACCTAGTTATGACAAATGAAGAGGCCACTTCATTTAGTTTACAACGAGGGCAAATGCGGGATTATGTTTTATCTGCTCGCTGCCCTGTGTACAACACGCTGGGACGCTGCAGTACTTCAATGGCACAAGTCAAATGGCCACTTTCAACTCATACGACTTTATTGATCCTTCTCTAATCGTCAGAAGTATGAGTATATCGCTCAACTCGGCAATATTCTCAATACTATGGACATTATTACTAGATATTTTGACCCTTTCATTCTGTAAATATAAAATGTTCTCGAAATGGAATCTAATGAAAACTGACGAATATCGGTAATGGAACATTCTGCAGCCAAAGAAAATATTATTATTATTATTATTATTATTATTATTATTATTATTATTATTATTATTATTATTAGCAAAGGTTTAACGCCGTACTAACACAGAATTTTGGTGACGATGGAACAGAAAGGATCTAAGACTGGGAAGGAAATGGCCGTTGTCTTAATTAAGGTATAAATTCAGCAGTTGCCTGATGTGAAAATAGGATACTGTACCACGGAAAATTATCTTCTCCCGAAATCAAGTTTTCGACTACGCATTTCGTCCACGTAGCCAACGCGCTTGGTAGAAAAACTGTATACATTTGGAAACATATGATAGCAAACACTTGAGTTTAAGAGCACTGTATTATTATTATTATTATTATTATTATTATTATTATTATTATTATTATTATGTAAGTTTCCACAAATCAATGGCTTAGCCAAGATGAAACATTCGAACTGGATGCTCTGCCGCAAGGCAACTCTGAGTCAGAATGTCCGATCAGTTATCCCCTGGCTTAGCGCTTGGGGCATCGATTAGGTGGCCAGTGTCCAGCAACGGATAAAGTATAGCGGCCTTAGGATCTCATAGCAGCTGAGATATGCGCAGGGCAGCAATGTGTTTTTGTCACTTTTCATGCCTCTTACTCTCCTTTCCCTGATTTTCCCTTTCCAACGTACCTTAGTTCGCATCCTTCTGATCCGATTCGACTGTATAAACATCAACGGTTAGGGCGTCCTTCACTTAGCTATTTAATATCCTTCTCCAACAGGTCAAAAATTGTTCCTCTTCAGTGATTATTGGAGGTGATTCATAGTCTTATCAGGCTCATTAATTCTTTAAGCCAAAACAAAAAAATAAAAAATAAGCATAAACCATGGCACTACAGCCCTTTAAGGGCCTTGGCCTACCAAGCGACCGCTGCTCTACCCGAAGGACTGCAGATTACGAGGTGTCGTGTGGTCAGCACGACGAATCCTCTCGGTCGTTATTCTTGGCTTCCGAGAACGGGGCCGCTATCTCACCGTCAGACAGCTCCTCAATTTCTAATCACGTAGGCTGAGTGGACCTCGAGCCAGCCCTCAGGTCCAGGTAAAAATCCCCGACCTGGCCGGGAATCGAACCAGGGGCCTCCGGGTAAAAGGCAGGCACGCTACCCCTGCACCGCGGGGCGGTTGATTAAAGTTTCAGGGAGGTGTACCATGTCACAGTGATTTTTGTTTTTGTGACGTGAGTTTAATAGCACTGTATTATTTTAAGATAGTTGGAAAATGAATTATCATTGTTGTTGATTCTGCTACATATTGATGCTATGTTTCATTACGGGAGTTAGCTGCTAGAATGGCATTTTCTAAATTTTTCGTACCACGCTCCTTTTCTTGTTACTCGTAAGGAAACTGACCGTCATTTTCGAGGTTGTGTCAGAAGGTAGATAAAATTTCCGACATCAGGAATGCGAAAAGCTCACCATAGAACTCCGGGCAGTGTTGAATAATTGTCTGTGATACCCAGCTCCGAGTTCCCAGCATTCACGGTGCAGTTGAACCTCGTTGAGCACACAACTTGTTGGTAGTTCCCCTGAAACCGAGTAAGGAAGCAAGCAAGCCGCCTCTGTAGTGTAGTGGTTAGTGTGATAAGCTTCCACCCCCGGAGGCCCGAGCTCGATTCCCGGCACTGCCACGACATTTCAATAGTGGTACGAGGGCTGGAACCGGGTAAAGTAAGTCTAGGGAGGCCAAAGGAGTAGAAGCCATCCTCGAAGTGATTTTCCGTGGTTTCCCCACTTCTCCTCCAGGCAAATGCCGGGATGGTATCTCACTTAAGGCCACAGCCTATTCCTTCCCTCTTCCTTGCCTATCCCTTCCAATCTTCCGATCTCCAACAAGGCCCCTGTTTAGCATAGCAGGTGAGACCATCTGGGCGAGGTACTGGTACTCCTCCCGAGTTGAATCCCCCCGATCCAAAGTCTCACGCTCTAGGACACTGTACTTGAGGCAGTAGAGGTGGGAACCCTCGCTGAGTCCGAGGAAAAACCAACTCTGGAGAGTAAACAGATTAAGAAAAGATTAAATAAAGAAGCAAACATGCGGTTTTATATGACTATTGATCGTCAATAATGGAACACCGGGCATTTTCATGCAGTCCAAATCACATGGATGTGACTTATAATTCCAACTGTTTGCCGTACTTCTGGTACAAAATACATAGCCTAGTTGACAATGTTATTTTTAGAACTCATGTACCGAATAAGCATGTATGCACCATAGGTCCGCAATGTTCAAAACTTCATTTTAAGTGTTATATTCCCTGACTTCCTTGAAATGAAAACAAATCAAAATAAAATAACACCGGGAGGAAAAAGTTAGCGACCTATTCTCGGCATGTTTCCGCAGCTACCTTCGAGAGTATGGTTACTTCCAGCATTTTTCAGATTCGTGTCAATACAGTACTAGAATAATAAAACATCACAGCCGGGCTGAGTGGCTCAGACGGTTGAGGCGCTGGCCTTCTGACCCCAACTTGGCAAGTTCGATCCTGGCTCAGTCCGATGGTATTTGAAGGTGCTCAAATAGTCAGCCTCGACGTCTCCAAAAATCGTTAGAAGAGTAGATATTGGGACGTAAAAATAATATCAGTATTATTGACTACAAAACTTCACATCTATCTACCTTAACTCTAGGGGTCCGCTGGCTGTCATATATTTATTTCGCCAATTTTTTTATATATTTATCCTTTTTAGATCAACCCGAAATCATATCAGTAGTTTTTAGGTTTTGGGCACTAATAGACTCCTGAACAAGATAGTATGACCACATTTGAAATGGCTTTCCATGGCGTTCTCAAGTCAGACCTAGGAACATAATATTAATTTGTTTAGATATCTTCCTACAATATTTGCAGACTGTCATTAGGACACAGAGTACCATAACCTTTTATTAAGTTAAAGGAGAACAGGGTAGCTTCAAGGGGGTCGTTAAGATCTACTGCGTAGTTGGAAAGAACGTGAACCGGGTATATGAGCATTAGAGCGTTGGTCGAACTGATAGGTGATATTTTTTCTATGCCTTTTGCTCGATACAGTGAAACATAGGGGAAATATCAGTGGTAGTCAAGTGGAAATTTATGTAATTTGAAAATCTTACGTCGATATCTCGTACCGTTGTAATTTTGCTGCCGAAGTATGCCAATCAGATCGCTTCGTGGGCGAATTCAGATAGGCTTTACGAGGCGGTGTTGCTAAATCTGTACGTGGCTTATGACAAGCTTGGGAGCGCTAATAGAAGAAATACAGTTCTCCAGGGGAGGAACTTGAACAAGGACCTCCCTGCTGATAGGTTCACCCCATAGCTACAGCCCTGCGCGGATACACAAAATAATATCCGCATTCACACTTCCTTCACCCGCACCCGCTTCAGCGAATTGTTATCCGCGGATATTGTAAATATTTAACTGCAGTATATTAAACCCAAGGTACTGAAACTAATAGATCTGTTAACATAATACAATAGGCCTGACACCTGGCACGCGAACCCCTACAGTTTTAGGTTTATGAGAGATTTCCTCTTGTGACAACTACCGACTTACTGACCTTCGTTCCTTCCTTCCATTAATTGCAGGCAGGAGTCAGGTAGGCTTAAGTCAGATTTACGGCTTTATGGTCTCAAGGTTCTTTATACATCACGATTCTCCCATACCACTGTCAAAGGTCGCCTAATCACAAGCAAAAATAAGAGAACACCTGAGTGAAAATCAATAAACGTCATTATTTAGAAATTATCAGCAAAATTATCCGCACTGACATACAGTTTGTATCCGCGGATATCCGCATCCGTGCAGGGCTCTTACCCATAGCAAGCACGCTATGGTGGTATTGGCTGAAACTCACTGTGTGTTAGTGTTTGATTCTCGGCAAGGCTCTCAAGGCCGACCAAGCCACGTGCAGATTTAGCAACACCGCCTCGTAAAGCCCATTTGAATTCATCCCCGAAGTGATCTGATTGGCTAACTTCAACAGCTGATAAAATTACACCGGCGCGAGATATCGATGTAATTTTTTTTCAAATTACTAATTAGAATCATCAACGCTTAAAACTCATATACTCGGTTCAAGTTCTTAAAGACCACTCTATATAGGTGTGGTTTCTGAAGAAAGTTATCGACCCCTTTAATGCGGTTGCCACAACTGAGTTGAGACGGTCAGTCAGTATTTAGTCCAAATCTCTTCAAGACGTTCACAAGTAGCCGGGGAATGATCCCTCAAGAAACAATCATGAGGCCAATGATGATCATAGACTCAAGCATGTATTTCTCTTTGCAGTAAGGTAAATGAAATGGCGTGTGGCTTTTAGTGCCGGGAGTGATTTGGACTAAATACTGACTGACCGTCTCAACTCAGTTGTGGCAACCGCATTAAAGGAGTCGATAAATTTCTTCAGAAACCACAACTATATAGAGTGGTCTTTAACAACGTCTTTTGAATTTACACCCGTAGGCGACCTGCGCGTCGTGATGAGGATGAAATGATGAAGCAGACGACACATACACCCAGCCCTCGTGTCAGCGAAATTAACCAATTATGGTTAAAATTCCTGACCTCGCCGGGAATCGAACCCGGGGCTCCTGTGGCCAAAGGCAAGCACGCTAACCATTTAGCCATGGAGGCGGACTGCAGTGAGGTACTGTGGTTTATTATATATGTATCTTAAAGGAGGGTTTTTTTCTAGTTGTTTTACGTCGCACCGACACAGATAGGTCTTACGGCGACGATGGGACAGGAAAGGGCTAGGAGTGGGAAGAAAGCGGCCGTGGCCTTAATTAAGGTACAGCCCCAGCATTTGTCTGGTGTGAAAATGGGAAACCACGGAAAACCATTTTCAGGGCTGCCGACAGTGGGATTCGAACCTACTATCTCCCGAATACTGGATACTGGGCGCACTTAAGCGACTGCAGCTATCGAGCTCGGTAAAGAAGTCTATGGTCGCTTTCTCATTGCAAAGTACATCACAAAAACATAAGTTTTCTGACGAAATTACACAGGACACGGTAGTGAAAACTGTTAGGTCACCATAAACCCCTTTAAAAATGTTTACAGAAAAATACTGTATTCTGAGGGAAATGCTTCATCATACTTTCTCGTGGTGATCTTCTTGAGTTCATACCAGTAGTAAATTGATGTTTTGTTCAAAATTCGAAGGTGAATGTTAATTTTTCTATTCATTAAAACACTGCAGGACATCTGACACGCTACACAAGGGTGGAACATCTAGTCCTTGTATTACTCAACGTGGCGCACAGACAGCCAATCACCAGGTAACACGATTAAAGCGTGTTCTCCACGTGAACTAGCTAATCCCAGCTCAGTGACGCCCGAAGGTAAAGCAGTTTCCAGCAGCATGGGATAGCGGAACTCAGGTGGACAATACTCCACCGCAAGTAAGCTTAGAGGATCTGAAATTCAGTGTTAAAGGAGGAAGGGATTTTACCAGGATCTCTCCCGCAAAAAGAAAAGTTCAATGCAACAAAGCAAAGAAAAAAGACATAATAATAATGATTGTAATACTAGTAATAATACGTATATAACAAAGAGTCCATCCCTCAAAATACAAAAATTCGACATCATCAAACTGTAATTAGATCTGAAGCATTATATGCTGTGGAATGATTAACACTTCGAACGCATAGTCTGCTGGGAAACCTTGTAATTAAGGAAAGGAGGATTATCCGGAATATTCTTGGTCCAGATCTCAAAGAAGGTATTTACAGATTTCGGAGCAACTTAGAAATATACACTCACACTGAAAAGATATTAAACGTAATCCGGAAAGGAAGGATAATATTTTAAGCTCACCTCTTCAGATTGCCAGCTGAAAGAATCTGTAAACATCTGTTATCCTACTTAGGAAGTCTCAAGACGATTGGTGGAGATCGACAAAGATCTTTTAAAGTATGAAATTCAGACATTCAACTCCCAGCACCACTCACCCACAAACTTATACAGGTTCACCAAGAAGAAGTCCCAACTCGATTGAAGTATGAACATTCTGGTGCATGGAAGAAAGCACACTCCAAAAGGATAAAAACCTGGTGGGCCCAAAAGAAGACAAACAGTTGAGATCTCGCGGTCGTAGGTGGCCCTAACGATGAATGATAATAATAATAATAATAATAATAATAATAATAATAATAATAATAATAATAATAATAATAATAATAAAGATTGATTTTTATCTTCGCATGACAAGGATGGCCGCCTCTTTGGTGTAGTGGTTAGTATGATTAGCTGCCACCCCCGGAGGCCCGGGTTCAATTCCAGGCTCCGCCACGAAATTTGAAAAGTGGTACGATGGCTGGAACGCGATCCACTCAGCCTCGGGAGGTCAACTGAGTAGAAGTGGATTCGATTCCCACCTCAGCCATCCTGGAAGTGGTTTTCCGTGGTTTCCTACTTCTCCAGGCAAATGCTGGGATGATACCTAACTTAAGGTCACGGCCGCTGTGACTTCCCCTCTCGGAGAACAATCATCAAATGAGAAATGCAACCATTCAAGCTAAGGGCGCCAATCTTTAAGTTGAGGACTTAAAGATAAAAATTTATAATCAAGCTTGGACGGACTCTTATCACAGGGGTGGGGTGATAGTGCACTAATCATTAAGCAGGAGAATTAAAAATCAAAAGGCTAATTAAGGCAGATTGATTAAAGTTAACTAGAAAAATACTATTTATTAGATTTAATATAAATGACGACGGTTTAACGAAGACTGAATTTAAACAAAAAAATGAATTTAACAAAAAATTGAATGACTCTACTTCGCGAAAACTTGCAATATCTTTAACTCGCTTGCTCACCATTTAGTCTTGTTCTGCTGGTCCTTGGGAAGCTTCCATCTTTGTAGCGGGAACATCATCGGTCGTCTTTGAGATCTCTTCATCTGCAGCTAAGTACCATTCCTGCCTTGCAAATTGCACCCACCACTAATTGGAAGATGACTTCAAAACTAACACTCCCTATTATGCTTTATCCCATATATTGGAGATAAGCCCTAAGTCATAGTTAGCAGAACCACCTTGGGTTATTTGGAGAGGATACTCAATTAAGAATCCTTCCAACTTTACTGAAAATATTCTCTGAAGTTTCATTTCTATCTAGATTAATACTACCTCTTGACTTAGACTGG
Organism: Anabrus simplex; assembly: GCF_040414725.1. Taxonomy (NCBI): domain Eukaryota; kingdom Metazoa; phylum Arthropoda; class Insecta; order Orthoptera; family Tettigoniidae; genus Anabrus; species Anabrus simplex. The sequence goes on along the minus strand of NC_090265.1, from coordinate 164,601,962 downwards.
TTCAAACCGGTCTTGTAGCCGTGCTGTACGTAATTACTGATGAGAGTGGCTCTACATCCCTCATTCAGAATTTCTAAGTACCACGTCGTGGTAATGAAGTAAAATACTAACGTAGAATCAAACGAAGAAGATCAAGTAGAATGCAGCCGAGTCCAGTAGTAGAGATGAAGCCAAGAGCTCCAGCATGCCCTTTTATAACCTTTACTGGTGCTAATTACAGGTCGCAACACGTGGTCCAATCAGATGACATGTCTCTCCCCACTCCAGATATTATAGTTGACGGGTCTTAACTCTGATATTAACTGTTCTTCTATTGGTCCATTCACTCATTATCCATGGCAACATGACGCTCCTTTCAAAATATAGGCGTTGATTCGTTTGAATAATTCTGGTCGAAATACGGTAGCTTACGTTGGGACGCGTGAACACGTGCTCGCTTTTCCCAGAACTTGATGTCTAAAATTGTCCTTTCTCCCTCCTCGGTGATGTAGCAATATAGAGGAAATCTACTGCAAGTTAATTTTAAACAAATGTCGCAAGAATCTAAGTGAATATTAGAATATTCAGCCCTCGTTTACAAGTCGTAGTTACAAAGTAATGAAATGATAGTGAGCAAATGATTAAACATGAATTATAATACAATTACATACCAAAATAAATATCATGACGTTAAATTCTTGAATTAATTACACATAATAAAATTAACATAATTACACTGTAACGTCTGGAACGTTACATACGCCCCCATGAGTTCTTAACAAATATCACATGAGTTGAGAACTCACACACTTACTCCCACATTGACTTGAAATACCTCTATTACCTGCCCATAACGAGCGACATTATTTTCATACAATTAATTATATCTCACTCTTTCCATCATATCTCTCTTAGACTGCTTACCATTGCGACTGTCTGTTATTTCAGTTCATCTTGAGGTTTCGATGCTAAATTATGCCCAACATGAGCAACTTTTCACTTTTGTAAAAAAAACAAGATTATCCTAGAAAATATAACATAATATATATACAATTCAGATTATAGACTCTGCCGAGTGTCTATCTGTCCTTTTACTCCCCATCTCTCCGACATTCTTTGCTAGATAGCAATAACACATTCTCTTCCAATCTTATACATTAGAAACATGGAAAACACATGATACAAACAATTTACACTTTTATCACTCTTTCGAATGTTTCAACCTTATCTTGAAGCAGGATGTAGTACACTTCACTCGAATACACACGTGATTTAAGCTCACGGTAAAATTATTGCAAGTTAGAAATGCACATACGGAAAAATTAATTATTTGCCGTCGTCAGCTTTAATTAGCCTTCTGTAACATCTCAGAAAACAAATATATAAAATTTCATGGCCTCACATACGGAAAACAGATGATCGATCGTCAATGAACGAGCGTAATTCTACCGCTACACAAACACCTCTCTTGTTTACAAACACAACTAGGAAATACCACCACAATAGAGACGTGAACTCATCCACTCGTAGTCTGACATAACAAGTAGCAACTTCCCCGAGTTACTGACCTATATCTCACAATCCGGTTCAGCCACCTCACACGACAGGTATCTCCTTAAACTACTAATGTTATATGAACCATTCATTACGCTCTCGCCATCCGCTAACTTGTAAGCACAGGGTCCTAGTTTACGATGTACTTTATAAGGGCCTTGATATAACAGAAAAAATTTCTTAGTCACCTTATCCTCACTGTTTGACAACATGGGAACTCTCACCAAAACCATATCACCTACTTCAAAGTTATCCAGTACTTTACGTTTCTGTTGCCTTTTACGTTTATCTCCAGATTTAATCAGGTTCTCCCGTGCCAGTCGTACGTAAAATTCAGCATTACGAGGTGGTTCTTCAGGCAAACCTAACACTCTCACTAGTTCATTCTGAGGCTTACAACCAAAATGAACTTGTGACGGCGTCAATCTCGTGCTTTCATGTTGAACTGCATTGATCCAAGTCTCTATGCGGGATAAATGAGCCACCCAGGCTGTATGCTTATCGGACACTAAGCATCTAAACATGCGAGATAACTCTTTCATAACGCGCTCACACATATTGCCCTGAGGGTATCTAATAGATGAATGAACCTGTGTAATACCTAGCTCTCTAATTATGGACTTCCATTTTTTCGAAATAAATTGCGGTCCACTGTCTGATAATATTCTACGAGGAGTACCTAATTCAGGGATATACTTCTCTTTGATTATACGACTACAAGATTTTCCAGTGGCTTTTCTCATACCGTATAATCTGACTAATTTCGAGAAGGCATCAATAATTACTAAAATATATTGGAAGCCGAACTGTCCCTTTACCACAGGTCCAAATAAATCAGTACACACCAAGTCACCAGGTCTTTCTGAGATTACTGCCTGACGAGGTCCTTCTAAATAGCGGTTAGGAACTTTGCTACGCTGACACAGATCGCAAGTGGAAAGAATTTTTCTTATATCTCTTCCCATCTTGTCCCATATAAAATTCTGTCGGATCTCATACAGAACTTTATTAGCTCCAAAATGTCCTAATTCCTTGTGGATAAACCAAATCAATTCCACACGTAGCGCTTTGGGTACACAAATCCCCCAGAGATCCTCGCCACATTTCCTGGCTAGAAACCCGTTAACCAGTTTGTACATGTGCCTACCATGCGACACAGTGAGCTGCTCTCCTCCCTGAAGTACAGACAAAGGTTCCCGACATTCTTCGTCTACCGACTGTTCAACCAATAGGTTACGTAGTCTATTTAGAGCAGTTTCATTTTCCTTAGACAGACATGTACATATAATAATGCCCTCACGTGGCTCTAGAAGGCTACCTTCTTCGCACAACTTCGGATCACGTGACAATAAATCAGCAAGGACATTATTCTTTCCCTTAATGTGAGTTACCTTAAAATCATACTCTTGTAGGGCGAGTATCCATCTACTAACTCTGGTAGACGATAATTTACACTTGGATACAAAAGAAAGAGCATGATGATCCGTCCTAATTTCAAATTCGGTACCTAAAACATACATCCTAAATTTACTCAGGGAGTATACGATGGCTAAGAATTCAAGTTCCGTTATAGTATAACGCTTTTCAGCAGCACTTAAACCTCTGGAAGCTAAAGACACAATCCCTAAATTACCATCATCATCTACTTGACATAATGCACCAGCGATACCACAGTGAGATGCGTCCGTCAGCAACACATACTTCCTATCGGGCATGGGGTATCTCAAAACAACCGCCTGCCTGAATCCTTCTTTTAATTTTAGGAAAGCTCTATCATGATCTTGTGTCCATTCCCACTTACTGCCAGCTTTCAATAGTTCTCTAAATGGCTCTAGTAAGTTACCAAATCTCACTACAAATCGTCTGAAAAAATTACATACACCAATATACGATCTGAGCTCCTTAATATTTCTAGGTGTCGTAGTATTCAGTATTTTTTCAATTCTTGTGCTCTCAGGCGTCACTCCCATTGCCGATACACGGTGCCCCAAAAAAGTCACCTCTCGTCTACTGAAAACACATTTGTCAAGTTTCAGAGTAAAACCAGCATACTCTAATTTAGAAAAAACCCTCTCCAAGTGGTCCAAGTGCTCTTCAAAGGTACTAGATCCTATAACCAAATCATCGATATAAATAGTAGCATAATCTCCAGTATCGTCTCCCAAGGCAATACTAAGTGCGCGAATAAGAGCTGCCGAACTCGTACGGGTCCCAAAAGGAACACGCCTAAATTGGTACAAACTATGCTTATAGCTGAAAGCAGTAAGAGGCCTGTCTTCTGATCTTAAAGGTATCTGCCAAAAACTACTCCTAAGATCTAACGTAGAAAACCATCTCTGTATCAACTCTTCAATGGTTTGTGATCTCAACTGATCAGCACCAATACGTCGGTTCATCTCCCTGCCATCAATACACAAACGTATTGATCCATCAGACTTAGGCACAACAATTAAGGGATTAACATATTGACTGTTTGATAATTCAATCACATCGTCTGCTAACATAGCTTGAATTTGATCCTCTACGGCTTTTGCATATTTGTGTGGTATCGGATATCGCGGTCCGCTGAATGGAGTCTTATCCAGCACAGAAAAAGAATGTTCATACAGATGGGTAACACCAGGTTTCTCGGAGAAAATCTCCACGTGTTCACATAACACTTCAAATAACTTGTCCTTCTGGACTTCATTCAACTCATTTCTACTTACGGCTTCTTTCAAGCCACATATTTTATCCTCATGAATCCACAACTGACACAACTTCAGGCCCTCACTAGCCTCTTCATTTACTTTAGAAACCTCTTTCATTCTCCACACTGTACTAACTTCCGTTTTCCTCTGAATTTCCTCCTCAAACTTGACTTTGATATCCTCATTATTCCACCTCAAATTTAGCACTAGATCATTGTAATTTAACTGAGCCAATTTTAACGTTAACCAGTCAGATCCCAAGATAAGATCAAATATTAAATGCGGAATTACCAAACATATCTGAACGCTAATAAAATTATTAATGCAGATCGGGACAGCTACTTGTTTACAAATTTGCTTAGACTTCTTTCCAACAGCCGTAATGATGAAAGTAGACTTAACAGGCATTTCCTCCAACTGAATACCCTGTTTCACTAATGACTCATACCACTGAGAACTAATACATGATATTTGGCTACCAGAATCAATCAAAACTTTAACCCACGCCCCCCAAACTTTCAATTTAACAACGGGATTGACTACTTTATTACATGAATCTCCATTATTCTGCTCGGGTTTATCCAACAAATCGTCTCTAACATCGAGGTCATATGGTAACACTTTCATGGCAAGACACTTCGCTACCTTCGCACTAGGCTGGAATTCTGACCTAACATTACAGCCTCTAGTTAGTTTAAAGGTTCCCTTTGTGTATTGACGTTGGACTCATTAGTACATTGCTCTGGCCTCCGTTGGGAATTTCCTGTCCTATATTCCTGTGCTCCGCTCCTGCTGTTCTGCTGAGGTCTGAACTGATTGCGAACTTCGTGATTCTGTGTTCTACCGTTATGTCTCATTCCGTTGTGATGACTAAAGTTCTGAATATTCTCCGTTCTACTCCTAAGGTTACCTAACGCATCAAAACTGCCTAGTAGGTTCTCCATCTCCTGAATAGTACCAACTTTTTGCATACAGGCCGCTTCTCTCACCCTGTCCGGAAAATGTCTCAAAAGTAGTCTTACTACATCAGACCCCTCGGTTATACCATCTAAGTTCTGACAAATCATGACATGTGCCAGGAAGTACTCGGTCATAGTAACTCCCTCATGCTGTTTGTACCTCCCAAATACCACCCTTTCTCTCTCCCGAGCTTGTATCGCTTCATTCCAGAATTTCTCTCTAAACTTATTTCTGAATTCTTTCAGGTTCGTCATCGTCTGCCTATATACCATGAACCAAGACCGTGTTTCTCCTACAAAAGCATGGTCAATATTTTCCATAACGTCTTCCCAGTCCATAGACCCTTCCTCTAGACGCTTTTCAAATCGTTTTTCTATCATCTTAAGGAAATCTAGCGGGTTCGTTTGTTTCCCATTAAATTTAGGTAGTTCTATTTCCCTAATGTAGCTATTTCCTAGACATTGCCTTCCCGTGAAAACCTGTTTATCCTTTGCCACCTGTTTTAACTGATTTTCTGCTTTCTCCATCCGGCATTCTACATCTCTGTCTCTCCTATCAATTTCTCTCTCCAAATTAACCTGCTTCTCTTTCAATGTCCTAATTTCAATCTTATTCTCTTCAGCTATCGCAAACCTTTCTTCACTTGCCCGGGTCTCATCTTCTATTCTAAGCTTTACCGTGTCAATCTCTTGTTGGACGTGGTCTTTAAATACCCGTATTTCCCCTCTTTGAGTCTCAACTCTCTTATCAATACTAGTGACGTGCCTCATTACTTCCTCCCTAGTAGAGTTGTTTTCCTTCCCCATTAATTCCAGGAATTCACTTCTCTGCCCCGTAAACTTTTCTTCTACCTCTTTCCCTCGCCGTTCATATTCACTTTTCTGGTCCTCTAATCGCTTATTAAAATGTTCATTTTTTACCACCAGATCGCGTAACTGCCTACTGTGTTCGTCCATTCTCCGATTCGCTTCCTCCTTATTTTCCCTCATCTCCCTGCTTAATTCAGATTTAGTTTGCTCTAACTGTTCTTTAAGTTCATATTTAATATTCTCAATTTTAGTGTTAGTTTGTTCTAATTCACCTTTAAGCTCATTTTTACTGTCCTCTATCTTACTTAACATTAATTGCATCATTCCCATTAACTGATCATTATTATTACTTTCATTGTTAGTGTTTACTTCCGCTTCGCCCCCCATCCTACTATCATCTGACTCCATACTGACTTCTTTCTGCTTGCCTTCACTCTCCATACTACTTACACTTCTATCTTCAATTTCCTCTACTAGACTACACAACTCTTCCTCTGAACTCAATACGTTATTGCCTTTTATCGCCCGTCCACTGCGCAACATCCTCTCCTCTTTCGTTTGATCAGCCATGACCCTTCCCACAATCAAACACTTCTAATGAAACGTGGATATCCAAATTTTGCCCATAATACAAATTCTGATATTGTTACTGTCATTAACTGCTCCGTACTTAATGATTTTCTCGCCACACGTTGGAGCGGCATTTATGTGACTTCCCCTCTCGGAGAACAATCATCAAATGAGAAATGCAACCATTCAAGCTAAGGGCGCCAATCTTTAAGTTGAGGACTTAAAGATAAAAATTTATAATCAAGCTTGGACGGACTCTTATCACAGGGGTGGGGTGATAGTGCACTAATCATTAAGCAGGAGAATTAAAAATCAAAAGGCTAATTAAGGCAGATTGATTAAAGTTAACTAGAAAAATACTATTTATTAGATTTAATATAAATGACGACGGTTTAACGAAGACTGAATTTAAATAAAAAAATGAATTTAACAAAAAATTGAATGACTCTACTTCGCGAAAACTTGCAATATCTTTAACTCGCTTGCTCACCATTTAGTCTTGTTCTGCTGGTCCTTGGGAAGCTTCCATCTTTGTAGCGGGAACATCATCGGTCGTCTTTGAGATCTCTTCATCTGCAGCTAAGTACCATTCCTGCCTTGCAAATTGCACCCACCACTAATTGGAAGATGACTTCAAAACTAACACTCCCTATTATGCTTTATCCCATATATTGGAGATAAGCCCTAAGTCATAGTTAGCAGAACCACCTTGGGTTATTTGGAGAGGATACTCAATTAAGAATCCTTCCAACTTTACTGAAAATATTCTCTGAAGTTTCATTTCTATCTAGATTAATACTACCTCTTGACTTAGACTGGTTCAAACCGGTCTTGTAGCCGTGCTGTACGTAATTACTGATGAGAGTGGCTCTACATCCCTCATTCAGAATTTCTAAGTACCACGTCGTGGTAATGAAGTAAAATACTAACGTAGAATCAAACGAAGAAGATCAAGTAGAATGCAGCCGAGTCCAGTAGTAGAGATGAAGCCAAGAGCTCCAGCATGCCCTTTTTATAACCTTTACTGGTGCTAATTACAGGTCGCAACACGTGGTCCAATCAGATGACATGTCTCTCCCCACTCCAGATATTATAGTTGACGGGTCTTAACTCTGATATTAACTGTTCTTCTATTGGTCCATTCACTCATTATCCATGGCAACATGACGCTCCTTTCAAAATATAGGCGTTGATTCGTTTGAATAATTCTGGTCGAAATACGGTAGCTTACGTTGGGACGCGTGAACACGTGCTCGCTTTTCCCAGAACTTGATGTCTAAAATTGTCCTTTCTCCCTCCTCGGTGATGTAGCAATATAGAGGAAATCTACTGCAAGTTAATTTTAAACAAATGTCGCAAGAATCTAAGTGAATATTAGAATATTCAGCCCTCGTTTACAAGTCGTAGTTACAAAGTAATGAAATGATAGTGAGCAAATGATTAAACATGAATTATAATACAATTACATACCAAAATAAATATCATGACGTTAAATTCTTGAATTAATTACACATAATAAAATTAACATAATTACACTGTAACGTCTGGAACGTTACACCGCTTCCTTCCCTATTCCTTGTCTATCCCTTCCAATCTTCCCATCCTCCCGCCAGACCCCTGTTCAGCATAGCAGGTAGGCCGCCTGGGCGCGGTACTGGTCATCCTCCCCAGTTAAATCCCCCGACCCAGAGTCTTAGCCTCCAGGACACTGCCCTTGAGGCGGTAGAGGTGGAATCCCTCGCTGAGTCCGAGGGAAAAACCGACCCTGGAGGGTAAGCAGATTAAGAAGAAGATGATGATGATGACAAGGATGACCTCTGTAAAGTCAACCATGCGAATATTCTCCTACTTCCAACATAAGAAGGCAAAAGGGCCCTGGTTCAGTGAGGTAGAAAAATATATACAAGAGCTGGGCATCACACATGTTGATATCCTGGAGTGCAACCCACTTAAGAAGAAACTTCAAGACCACTAGAGTTTCTAAGAAAAGCTGAAGTTGAAAACAGGAAGACGTGGACCGAAGAAAGTTATAGTACAACACCGGCAACGAATGCGAGAGTACTGGGCAAATGTTAAAGCACGGGGAAAGAGACAGTTGATATGGCGTGATCCTTACTTAACCGAAACGACATTAATGAATAATAATAATAATAATAATAATAATAATAATAATAATAATAATAATAAAGTTGGTGTCCACGAGGACAGTGTTCTCAGCCCATTCATTTTCATCAATGAGATGAATTTCCTGACATCGAAAACCACAGATGCACTTCTAGAGTCATTAATGTTTGCTGATGATAGGGCCTATGGCACTGATCAGCGGTAACGTGGCATTGCTTCGGGAGGTATGTGAAAAACGGCTAAAAGTGCTAGAAGATAATGGACTAAAAGCACGCCCCTCGAAGACCAAACTTCTTCACTAAACTGTCAACGATCCCGTGGCTTCACACGCCAGATATTTTGCTTGACTCCTAACCACTCCTGAAATGCATCGGTTTTAAATACCTTGGCTAAGTGGTAGAAAAACTGGTTGTATGTGATGAGGAAGTCACGGGATCAGTGTAGGCTGGCTAAAGTGGAAACAAAATTCGCCTGTGATCTGCGATGACAGCATGCCACTGAAACATGAAGGAAAGTTCTACATGACAGAGGTGAGACCTGCAACGACTTACGCTTCGAAATACTGGACATTCTACGAACATTGCAAGCGTCAGCTAAATGCCACGGAGATGAAGATACTGAGAATGTCAGCAGGGTATTCGAAGAAAGGACACATCCTAAAACAGCACGTCAGAACCACGTTGCTCGTGAACGAGATAGTCGGGGAAAACCTTCAGCGTGAACGGGTGACAACATACGAGAAGTTGAACGAACAGGACCAAATATATGTAGCCAAAAGAGCCCTTGACCTTCACCTACCCGGGATAAGAAAAAGAGGATGGCTTAAGAACAGCTGGGCCAAAATGATGAGGGGATAGCAACAACTTTACGCTCCATTGATGTTGAAACACAAGCAGCAGCTGCCAACAACAAAGTGCAACTGCGTCCTGGTAGTGAGCTTCGACTACCAGGACGCCATCAATGAAGTATGTCGATGACAAAGCGAGGAAGAAGAAGAAGAAGTAATGAATTTTAATAATATTTGATTTATGTCCCACTAACTAATACTTTTAAGGCTTTCGGAGACGCCGTGGTGCCGAAATTTAGTCACGCAGGAGTTCTTTTACGTGCCAGTAAATCTACCGACACGAGGATGACGTATTTGAGCACCTTCAAATACCACCGGACTGAGCTAGGATCGAACCTGCCAAGTTGGTGTCAGAAGTCCAGCGCCTCAACCGTCTGAGCCACTCAGCCGGGCAAGAAGAAGAAGAAGAAGAAGAAGAAGAAGAAGAAGAAGAATGGAAACGTATATTTCTACGCTATCAAAAGTTGAAACACTGTATATTGAGACCCACAACGGTACTACCAGGGTTGTGAACACTGAAGACCCCAACTTCCTACTGGGATTGATTACCTACCCAGCTTTCCCTGGTTATTCAGTTTAACAGAGGCACCTATCTTAGCTTACGGGCTGGAGCTGGTATGAAAGAGGCTAGTTAGATTCTTTTGGTAAATCTGGATATTTCATTATCGCAGCTAGTCGCTGACTACGCCTTTCATTCCCGTTTGCCAGAGCCATAGAGGTAGCTACACAGTTCGATCCCAGGACGAAAGTTGCAAAACACTGAAGAAGACGAAACTATCTGAAGTGCTCATTAGTGGACCAAGATGATAGAAGAAGAATATCATACAGCCTCAGCTGCCAAAATACAAATATTGAAGGTGACGTAACCTGTACTAGCACCGATCCAACTTGGACCTTCCGTTCTTCATAACGGGTCGTGCAACTATAGTCAACAACAGTTATCTCACCTATAACAAAAACCATATTCTGCGAAGACGGATTGGAAAGCTGAGATATTTTGTCGAATGAACACCTACATGGTTATTTTACATGCCGACATGCTATGGATTTTCCCATCTTCAGATCCAAAAACCTCGTACCAGCTCTTACAAGTACAAGAACGTAGCACACTAACCCGCATAGTACTGGTGCCCATATTCATACTAGATGAGAGAAACATTAGATTCTTAACCGAATAGGAATAGTAGTGAGTAGGTTTACTGCTAACATGACGTCGACTTGTTGGCAGCTGATCAACATTAGTAGCCCAGCTCCATGGCTAAATGGGTAGCACCCTGGCCTTTGGTCACAGTGGTCCCGGGTTCGATTCACGGCAAGATTCGAAATTCTAACCATCATTGGTTAATTTCGCTGGCCCGGGGACTGGGTGTATGTGTCATCTTCATCATCATTTCATCCTCATCAAGACGCGCAGATCGTCTATGGGCGTCAAATCAAAAGACCTGCACTTGGCGAGCCGAACATATCCTCGGATACTCCCGGCAGTAAAACCCATACGCCATTTCATTTCATTTTTTCATCATCAATAAATAAGTTGTGAGATGGACGACAGAGATGGTGATAAACTGGATGAAAAGTCAGATAGTGAGTTTCACCAAACGGAAAAGCCCCTCGTTTTTAATTAGTGTTGATAGAGTGAATGTAGTACATGGGGACCGCTATAACCAATAGAAGGAAATAGAAGGAAAGGCCTTCAATGGTTAATCACATCAATTGGATTGTAAATAAGGGTAACAGATCTCTTCATATGGTTATGCGTGTATTTAGGGGTAATAGTAATGATGTAAACGAGAGGGCACATAAGGCACTGGTAAGACCCCAATTAGAGAATGTTTCCTGTGCATTTGGACCCTCATCAGGACTAATTGTTTCGAGAAATGTTAAATATCAAAATGAAACCAGCTCGATCTGTTCTGGGTGATTTTCGACAAAAGAGTATTGTTACAAAACATTTCCAAACTATGGGCTGGGAAGATTGAAAGTTGCTTTACGTCGCACCGACACAGATGGCGACAATTGATAGAGGAGTTGGAAGGAAGCGGCCGTGGCCGTAATTAAGGTACAGCCCCAGCATTTGCCTGGTGTGAAAATGGGAAACCACGGAAAATCATCTCCAGGGCTGCCGACAGAGGGATTCGAACCCACTATCTCCCGGATGCAAGCTCACAGCCGCGCGCCCCTAAACACACGGCCAACTCGCCCCCGGTACTATGACTATCAGCCACGGGAAGGTAGTACCCGCAACTGCAGAGCAGAGGATGGCGATATGCGCTCTAGTATAACACGGCACGAGTTTGTAATATATGTCTTCAAAAGGAGACCGAAACAAGGACAGCTCCGCAGCATCAGGACGTGTGGTTCTTTTTCTTCTTTTGCTATTTGCTTTGCGTCCCACAGACAGATATGTCTTATGGCAACGATGGGATAGGAAAGGCCTAGGAAGTGGAAGGAAGCGGCCGTGGCCTTTATTAAAATACAGCCCCAGCATTTGCCTGGTGTGAAAATGGGAAACTACGGAAAACAATCTTCAGGGCTGCCGACAGTGGGGCTCGAACCCACTATATCCCGATTACGGGATACTGGCCGCACTTAAGCGACTGCAGCGATCGAGCTCGGCGACGTGTAGTTCAAAGCCAGCGAAGGAAGCAGCGGTCTGCTTAATTATTATCTGTATCCAAATGTTGATATATATTGCTAATGGTTTAACGCCGCACTAACACATAGAAGGTTCTTCGTCGACGTAAGGATGACCTTTATTAAGGTTCAGCCCAAGCATTTGCCTGGTGCGAAAGTGGGGAAACCAAGAAAAAGTATCATCAGGCGTCCGACGGTGGATAATATGTTTGATTTTTATTGTTTTTTATAACTTAATATAGCGCATTGATTTAAAAATTTAGCTGAAGTCATTTATGTTAACCTTTGTTGCAAGATTTTATCATTTTATATCGTTTGCAGGGTGTATTAGATAAGGCCGTCCAGTCTACAGGATACCAGTTTTCCAGTCATTATGTACACAACCGGGACAGAATCATACATGCTCTACCGTAAATTATAAATTTCTCTTAATAGACTGCTAGAGAACTCGTAATGTTCTGCAGCATTCGTTATAAGTAGGTCTGATTACTCGTCTACAGACACTGAATATGGAGATAATGTTCGAATTACTGAAAGGGAGGAGATTTTGAATTTTATTAGAGACTTTTATAGCAATCTGTATAGTAAAACAAAGGAAATTTCAGTAGCGCCTGACCTAAAACGTGTAACTTAAGTTCCAGATATACTTCCTTCGGAAGTCAAGTGTGCTATAGACAACATGAAGAAAGGAACTGTTGCCGGTAATGATATTCTGTTGATATTGTGAAGTTTACAGGTGATGAAACAGTAAAGCACTTGGCTTCTTCCCTTCTTGTTTACACAATGCTCAATCCCAGCAACATGGAATAAAGCGTATTGCTGCATAAAAAAGGAAGTATTCACAATATCCAAGACTATCGTCCTATAAGCTTGATCTCTGTTTTGTACAAACGTTTTATGAAGATCTTGTTATACAGAATCAGCTCTACCCTTGACTCAGCCCAGCCGGTTGAACAAGCAGGATTCCGCAGCAGCTTTAGCACAATGGACCACATTCTTGTTATGCGTGAAGTGATTAGCAGAGCAAATGAATACCAGATGCCTTTGTGTATAGCCATTGGCAATTTTGAAGGGGCATTTGATTCAATCAGCCATTCAGCTATCTTACAAGCCTCAGATGAGCAGGGCGTTAAAGTGGCTTATATCCGAGTTCTCAATAACATCTGCAAGACCTCTTCAGCCTTTGTTAATGTCCGTGAAGCAACTTCAGAATTCCCTGTCGGAAGAGGTATTAAAATGGGGATCCAATCTCTCCAAAGCTGTTCTCATCTGTTTTGGAGATGGCAATGTCGAAGTTAAATTGGGAAGGAAAGGGTATTGACCCTGACAATTATACCATACGACTTTCTGACGTGTCGTGCGAATGAATGCCATCTAGTCCTCATAAAGAGGGGAAAGCTATCCCCTCCACCACCTCTATTCCTTGTTCATTCCGTATGGTAACTTTAACGTAACTTTAAATCATACGCATTGAGTGTCACGTCTTACAGACGTGTGATGTTACTAAAGCGATATTTATAGACGTGGTACTGTCAGGGTTAAGAATAAATGGCAGAAGGCTTAACAACTTGAGATTTGCTGATGACATTGCATTACAGGCAAACGGCAATGGCGATCTCCAGACATTAGTTACTGATCTCTGCATGGAATGGGAGTCAGTCGGCTTGAAGATGAACCTTTCCAAAACAAAAGTCATGTCCAACAAATGGGTCACAGCAGGAAATGTGAACATCAACAACACGCCGTTAGAGAATGTCAATGAATATACAGACATGGACAAAAGTATTCATACCCCTACCCATACAATACAAAATGCTTTATTGCTGGACCAATACAGAGTACAGGTCAAAATTACAAACCCAAACGTATATCTTGTATAGCAGTGTAAAGAAGCATAAAATAAACTGGAAGTAAATAACAGTACATAACAAAGCAACAAATTCGTACTCCATGACACTACTTGTCTAGACATAAGTATTCATACCGTATCCCAGAAGAGTTCACAACTCAATGAAGAAACGGATATTACCTACTCGATCAGTAGCGCGTTTCCTGTATATTATTTCTTTTAACCTGCTGGGTATTGAGAACACCAGTTTCCATGTTAGTTCAGATGAAATGTTCCCCATTCTTGTTGTATTAAATGTTTCAAGTGTGCTTTACTTGTTATGTGGTGTTTTCTTAGTTTGGACTCCAATTCACTCCATAGATGTTCGATGGGGTTGGTATTCAGCGATAGAGGAGGTGTTTCTAATGTGTGCGGTGTGTTGTATACTCACAAACGAACAATTTCTGCTGTATGTTTGGGGTCATTGTCGTGTTGGAAGTAGAAACAATTAACAATCCCAAGCTTTTCGGCGCTTTTGAGAACGTTTTCTTTCAGGATGTTCAAATATTGAAATCTGTCCATAGTCCTCTCGATACAACTCCCCAACATCTGAAGCAGTCATTGAGCCCCACACCATAACCCCACCCCCGCCGTGCTTCACAGTGGTAACGATGTTCTGCTTATCGAGCTCTGTGTTAGGGCGTCTCCACACTAAAATGCATCCATCACTTCGGAAAATATTAAATTTACTCTCATCTGTAATCATCTCTTTCGACCAAAACGCATTATCTTTCGCCACATATTTTTTTCAAATGGTAGTCTCTTCCATTAGTTCACTTTCTTTATGTGCGGTTTCTTTCTTGGGACCCTAGATCGATACCCAGCACGATGTAGGATCCTCGTTGCTGTTTTGTGTGACACTGCATGATGGAAATATACTGCCAGCTGCGATGCTATTGCCGAAGATGTAGTGTGTGGTGGTTTTTTATTTGGGGTCACTATAAACCTTTCTTCTCGTGGGGTCAGCTTCTTCGAACGTCCACTTCTTTTCTTGCTTATAAGAACATCCTGTCCTTTTAACGTTTGTATGATGCTTTGCACAGTTCGTTTACTTCTTTCAATGATGTTTCCGATCTCGGAATACGATTGTTCTTGGTGATGAAGGCGTAGAATAAGTCGTCTCTCTTCAACAGACGTTTCCCTAGTTTTCCTCGCTATTGAACTAGTACCGTCTCTGACCAGCTGATCAGTCCATCTCTGTCTACATCTACTACACAACTAATGCCACGGAACAACATAGGTTTCTGTTTACTCGTTCAAAACCCATTTTTACACGTAAGGTATGAATACTTATGTCCAGACAAGTAGTCTCATGGAGTACGCATTTGTTGCTTTGTTATGTACTGTCATTTACTTCCAGTTTATTTTGTGCTTTGTAATGACCACTGATGTACAAGGTATACGTTTGGGATTGTAATTTTGACCTGTACTCTATATTGGTCCAGCAATAAAGCATTTTGCATTGGATGGGTAGGGGTATGAATACTTTTGTCCATGTCTGTATCTATCTGGGTAGACGTATGGAAGAAACTCAACTGTCTTCAGATCAAATATGCCAGTAAATCTGAAGAAAATTGTTTATGATAAGTGCATTCTACCTGTGCTGACTTAAGGCTGTGAGTCATGGACACTGAACGAATTTACGAAAGGGAAACTTTGGAAAGATAAGAAGAGAGCAGATGATATCAGATCAGTCACTAAAGTTAATGACATTCTTGAGAGAACAGCCACCTTAAAATGGCAACGGGCTGGGCATACTGCCCGAAGGGAAGATGACAGATGGACGAAGCTAGTGTTAGAATGGAGTCCTAGAGATCTAGAGAGGCCTAGAGAAAGACCGTCAGACAGATAGAACAAAGACATCAAGGGAATAGCTGGTGCTACCTGGCAGAGAACTGCTCGAGACCGTTCCACCTGGAGAGTTCTGCTAAAGACTTACCTGGTGAATTAGAATAGAATTAGCTTATGATGATGATGATTACTCGTCTTGATATGCTTGTCGTAGTCATAATGTTCTGCCTGGCATTTTCAATGGTTTTGTGATCGTTCCAAAGAAGCGCGTTATGGTGTGCCCAGGGTCGTAGTCAGAATTCATCCATTCTGTCGTCATCATGCCGTCTGTTTGGTAAAAATCTGTGCACATGTTCGCTTTTTTATCCTGTAGTTTTTTTATGTAAAGCTTGATATTGTGTCGTAAAGACAATAATACTTTTAATCGCAGTTCTGTATAGAACGGCTGTCTTGTGACCTCATAGGTTAGTCTCCAAAGAGCACAGAGAACTTTTCTAAGATACATGGCCTTCAGAATAGTCTATCAGAATATTAATGATATTTTAGTCGCTTAGCAACCAACTACTGTAATGTACTGCGGGTTAGGGTAAGCCTTTGCCTGCAATTATTGGATGATCATTTAATGATTTGATTTTATGATTACTCAAAGATGGATGAACTTAGAGACCTATAAATGTCGCATGATTCACCATCTGGTGATTCCGGAGAGAGTAAAACAAAAAATGAAACAAATCGGTACTGTAGAACGGAGAGACAGATTTGCCAAAGCTATTTTTGGTAATCTATTTTAATATATAGATTACTTTTCTAAATAGAGGGATCCTATGGTGACTTGTGGCGCTCATTTACCTGGACTTGCGGAAAATGTATAAACCAATTTTATCATTTATTTATTTGGCCTTATTGATTCTTTACATTTTATTTAATTGGAAGTCACCAAGTTATAATTAACATTCAGCTGTGGTACAAAGCATGATAATGATGATGATGATGGTGATGATTACGATTATTAATAATACTTATAATAATTTTTAGTAATGTTAAATTTAATAGTATGATAGAAACGTTACAATTGGCACACCAAAATTGGGAAAGCATACTGCAAGCTTGCAATTGACGGCCAACAGTACGGCAAGCAATTTTTGTACTGTAGATCATTATTCAATAAACTGACAAGTGATGCTTGGCAGTGCGACCTGATTACCACATATACAAAGTGGCTCTTAGACTCAAAATACCGTTAGACTACATACGATGTACAGCTGAGTTATTTTATCTGATCATCCCACCGTGCGCTTAATTAATGATAGTGCTATGGATTGTACTTAGCCTACACAGATCTCAAACTAATATCTCTAGCTTGCTACAATCACACTCAACAAGCATTAATTACCGAGAGCTTGATCTCTCTGACACATTCACTTGATAAAACGTCACAGTATTCACTAGACTCTTCAATCACAGGTTACAAAGCCAAACCCTCTCTAGCCTAGCCATTCATTTCAATGGTACATGGCATGTCAGTAAAGGCTACAGAACGAAGAGGCATGCCAATCTGTTTGTTTATACAGCACATCAATGAAGGTGATTTATACAACTAGATACATTACACTATGAACCTGAAGGATGAACTGATAGATTATACAATACAGTCGCTTGATTACTTATGCATTATTGGAAGATTAAGAAAAAAGTATTCCTTTACAATATTATATTTTGTGTGTAATTCTTGAAGAAACAATTAATTGTGCATAATTATCAGTGTTAATGGATGGGTATGGTGGAGAAACTGCAAGATGGCACAGGATGGGGGCACTGTTTTGAAAGTGGTGGTGGTAGTGGTGGTGATTATTGTTCTAAGAGGAAGTACAAATAGCCAATCATCCCCTATATAATACTAATCAGAGAGAGAAAAGGAAGGTATCCGACACTTAGTAAAATGAAGCAGTGCCAGGACCCAACTAGGGCTCCGTGGTCGCCAAGCCACACGCCAAAAATTCAGAACCACAGGGGCCACTTTTAGTCGCCCCTTTCGACAGGGAGGGGCTACTGTGTGTGTTACTCTCCCACTCCCTACCCACAGGCGGACACTGTTTTGAAATACACTTATCACGAGATAGCAGAAGATTGTGTAAAGGTAATAGAAAGGATAATATACAGTAAAACAAGGAACAAGAGATCACTAGCAGAATTCTGTAACAGAAGTAAAAATATGGCACTAAAGACTGAAATGTTAACTAGTGAGATCAATCAATACTGATCTGCATTTAGGACAGTCGCCCAAGTGGCAGATTCCCTATCTGTTGTTTTCCTAGCCTTTTCTTAAATGATTTCAAAGAAATTGGATATTTATTGAACATTTCCCTTGGTAATTTGCTCCAATCCCTAACTCCCCTTCCTATAAACGAACACTTGCCCCAATTTGTCCTCTTGAATTCCAACTTTGTCTTCTTATTGTGATCTTTCCTACTTTTAAAGACATCACTCAAACTTATTCTTCTACTAATGTCATTGCACGCCATCCCTCCACTGATTGCTCGGAACATACCACTTAGACGAGCAGCTCGTCTTCTTTCTCTCAAGTCTTCCCAGCTCAAAATTTGCACCTTTTTTGTAACGCTACTCTTTTGTCGGAAATCACCTAGAACAAATCAAGCTGCTTTTCTTTGGATTTTTTCTAGATCTTGAATCAAGTAATCCTGGTGAGAGTCCCATACACTGGAATCATACTCTAGTTGGGGTCTTATCAGAAACGTATATGCCCTCTTCTTTACATCTTTACTACAACCCCTAAACACCCTCATAACCGTGTGCAGAGATCTGTACCCTTTATTTACAATCTCATTTATGTGATTAACCAAATGAAGATCTTTCCTTATATTAACCCCTAGATATCTACAGTGATCCCCATAAGAAACTTCCACTCCATCAACGCAGTAATTAAAACTAAGAAGACTTTCCTGTTTGTGAAACTCACAACCTGACTTTTAACCCTGTTTATCATCATACCATTGCTTGCTGCCCATTTTACAACATTATCCAGGTCATTTTGCAGTTGCTCACAATATTGTAACAGAATAACATCATCTGCGAAAAGCCTTATTTCTGATTCCACTTCTTTACTCATATCATTTATATATATATAAAACATAAAGGTCCAATAATACTGCCTTGAGGAATTCCCCTCTTTATTATTACAAGGACAGACAAAGGTTCGCCTACTCCAATTCTCTGAGATCTACTGTATTTTCTAGCAATATAGCAACCCATTCAGTCACCCTTTTGTCTTGTCCAATTGCACTCATTTTTGCCAGTAGTCTCCCATGATTCACCCTATCAAATGCTTTAGACAGGTCAATTGCGATACAGTCCATTTGACCTCCTGAATCCTAGAGATCTGCTGTATCTTGCTGGAATCCTACAAGTTGAGCTTCCTAAATCCGAACTGCCTTCTATCGAACAAGTTATTAATTTCGCTAACATGTCCAATATAATCAGAAAGAATTCCTTCCCAATGCCTACATGCAATGCATGTCAAAATTAATGGCCTGTAATTTTCAGCTTTATGTCTATCACATACATACATTTATACATTTATACATAGGGGTTACTATAGCAACTCTCCATTCATTCGGTATAACTCCTTCATGCAAACAATAATCTGATAAGTACTTCAGATATTGCGCTATGTTCCAACCTATTGTCTTTAGTGTATCCCCAGGAATCTTATCAATTCCAGCCGCTTTTCTAGTTTTCAACTGTTTTATCTTATGTAAATGTAATTATTATATGTAAATGTTAATACTTCTTTAGCATTAGTCACCTCCTCTATCTGGACATTATCCTTGTAACCAACAATCTTTACATACTGCTGACTGAAGACTTCTGCCTTTTGAAGATACATACACACTCCCCTTGTTCAGTAATGATTCCTGGAGTGTCCTTCTTGGAACCTGTTTCTGCCTTAAAGTAAAATGAGAAATGTGGCGGATAATTGGACGGTTATTGGGAATATATGACAATAAAGTCATAAGATAAGAAAATAAGAAAATTAAATGAACTGTGTACAATTTTCAGTTTTTTGGCTGAATGGTCAGCGTAGTGGTCTTCGGCTAAGAGGGCTCTGGATTTGTTTCCCAGTCGGGCCGGAGAATTTAACTGTGTATGTTTTTTTTTTTTTGTAAAAATTTGGATTTTATAATTCTACCCTTACAATACTGTAATTGTCTTTAATAAAAAGACTACATTAAATTTATTAAAGACAATTACAGTATTGTAAAGGTGGAATTATAAAATTCAAATTTTCACAAGTTGATAAAAATACGGCTCTAATATGAAGTTTATAACGTGCAATGTGTATGGTTGGTTGGTTTCTACGGCTTGGGGACTGTTCCCTACATGAGATCTGTCCATGACGAAAGAAATAAAACTCGATTTACAGTAACTTAGATTTAGGCTTTACATGATACGTAACCTTGAAAGATCTTAGGCTAATAAGATGTTCGACCAAAACAGATTTAATTTAAATAGCAGGGAAAGTAATCATCTTTGAAGCTTTTTATAAGAAGAATAGTTTTTTTTAAGAAGTAAAGCGAAATTCATGATTACTCTATTAAGTACATCTTGAAGCGTTTCTGGCTTCATTTCTTAAAAGTAATTCACCTTACCAAGAACTTCGATCAAAGCATGCTGACTTAAGTGATCGTGAGCAAACAAAAGCACTATTTGACAGACATCATCCAACTCATGTTATTCATTTGGCAGCTATGGTTGGAGGGCTCTTCCATAATATGTCGCATAACTTGGACTTTTTGCGCACAAATATCCACATCAATGATAATGTGCTCCAGACAAGCTATGAAACAGGAGTTGTGAAAATTGTGTCATGTCTTTCCACATGCATCTTTCCAGATAAAACTTCTTATCCTACCGAGGTATGAGGGATTCTAGTGATACCGTTCATTATGCAGTCAGTCCCTGTTATGAATGGTGTGAAAATATTGCTCATAGGGTCGGTTGGTGCATGCATTTCAGTTGACTTGGCAGACTGATATGTAAGAGCAACTTCTGGTTCAGTGAGGAAAGCAACGGGAAACTACCTCACTCCTAATTTCCCTAGTATGCCTCTTCAGTGATACGTAGGCTATCTATGACAGCTGTTGGCGGAGCTGTAAAGGATCAAACCAGCCTTCGGGCTGAACACCCAACATACATTTCAATTATCTGTATTGACACAAACCAAAAGTACCGTTGAGCAAAGTGGTTTCGAAATAGGAATGTTAAAGTGTAAAACACATTTAAATTCTGTTGTTTAAAACCATTGTTCAGATTGGGAAATTAGAGCGAATACGAAATCAAATCACTATCTAAATGGTACAAACTTACATCAGGTTCATTATGAATATATGTGGGCAACAAGTCCTCGTACTTAGTACGTGCTGCTGACAGTTGCGCTATTTCGAACACAACAAGAAGTCATACCATTTAACTTGATTTTACCTTCCTAACAAGTTTACAATTTGGAAGCAATGTATATTTACCACAAGTGAATCTTTTCGAATGTAATTTTTTTAAATTGTAATTTTATTAATATCCACTTGATTGGGCAAAGAATGCATTCTATGTTAATTATCGTATTTTATTTCGGCTCTCATGTCTTAATATTTTGTTTGCACTATAAATTGCATTTGACTGACTGAAAAGTTGCCCACATACTCATCCTTATCTCCACTATCTTTTACTTCATCCTCAAAAAAACGGATAGAAAACAGAACGATGTAGGAATATGTTGATCTACGAAATCACTAACCCAAACCAAACCCCACGGCATTTAACGCCCCTTGAAATGGCGGACGGGTAATGCTAATGACTTTGAAAATTAGCGCGTTCTCCGCAACAGGGTTAAACAGTTTATCAAAAACAGTAAATATAAACACATATATCAAGTATCGAAATGCAAGAACTCGACAGAAATATGGAAACAATTACGAACGATAGGTATAGGTCGCAAGTTATTATAGCAGGCGTCGAATGTATCCTTTGATGACTTAAATTTACACTTCACGTCGGCCGAATCCACTTTAACAGCAAATAATAATAATAATAATAATAATAATAATAATAATAATAATAATAATAATAATAATAATAATAATAATAATAATAATAATGTTTCTTCTATGCCAATTCTAGATACATTTGTGTTTAAGGAGGTTAATATAAATGAAGTAAAACGAGTTATTTATTCTCTCAAATCAAATGCTGCTGGACACGATGGCATACCTCTGTCTTTCTACAAATATATCATTGGCACCATTCTGCCGATCGTAACACACATTATTAACTATACTGTCGATTCTAGGTTGCTTCTTCCCAAATTGCAGTACTTAAACTTTAGCCAGAAAGTGCTGGAATTTTTCTCTTCTTACCTTACAAACCACCGGCAGTGTGTGGTCGTAAATAATAATAAATAAATGTGGCGAACAAAAAATATTGGTGTCCCAGAAGGGTCAGTCCTTGGCCCTCTCCTGTTCACTTTATATATAAATGGTATCACAAGATCAATTAAGCACTGCAAGTACCATCTTTATGCTGCTGATCTGCAAATTTATTACCACAGTATAACTAATAATATACAACAAGCAATATGTAATGTAAATGCAGACCTTGAGCAAATTAATGGCTATGCAATTAAAAACAACCTTAAATTAAACCCCCAAAAAACTCAAGCCATTATCGTTGGTACATCAGAGAACCTTCACAATTTAAAACAAAACTGCATTCCTCCCATAACTTTAAATAATTCTGTTATACCTTATTGTGAATCAGTTTCTAACCTTGGAGTTATTATAACGGAAACTCTAAATGGTCAGCGCAAGTTAAGAATATCTGTAAAAGGGTTTCTTGCGGCTTGCACCCCTTAAAACGGTTCAGAAGTGTATTCCCTCGATCACTAAAAATTCAACTTGTTCAGTCATTATTATTTCCCATTTTGACTACCGTGATGTAATTTTTACGGATATAACAAATGAATTAAGCTTGAAACTACAACGCACTCAAAATGCTTGTCTTAGATATGCTATGGATTTACGGTATGACGCTCGGGTTTCTCCCTACTATAAACAATTATCTTGGTTACGACTAGACGACAGGCGTAAACTACATGCAAATACTCTTATGTACCAGGTACTTTCGGAAGACATCTCTCCAACAATTTTCGTCACCTTGGTTCTTTACATCTCCACGATACTCGCTCAGTGTCCCTCCTAGAAATACCTGTCCACCGAACAACCACATACCATCGATCATTTATTATCACCGCTTCGGGATGGTGGAATGCTCTTCCCAAAGACATCAAGGATACTGCATCAAAACGCATATTTCAAACCTCTTACCAGCAGTTCGTCGTTTAGTGCTTCCAGCAAGGTAGCTGTATGAGTGGAAGGAGTGATTGTGTGTGAAAATGATATGAGATTATTGTACAATAAAATAAAACATTGGGTTAATATGATAATTTAAATTAAATTAAAAACATCCGTACTGTATTTACGAAGTACAAGTAGCCTAAACATAGCTAGTAGTAACTACAGTATTTAACGTAAATCTAGTATTGCAAGGATACAATTAATTATATTTCATTTAATATTTGTATTTAGCTTACTAGTATTTTTACGTTTATATTTCTGTCGTTGTGTATTGAAATGAGTATTTTTTCAAATCTGTATTATCTAGGCAGTTCCTTTATCTTTCTTTCTTCTTTGCTTGTATATATTCCTATTTTTGTCTTAAAAATTAGTGTTATTTGTAGTTCTTAGTATTTTAAGTTAATCAGTGTCATCGTTAACAAATAATAATATGTGTGTGGTTAAGTGTAAGAAAGGGCCAAGAGCCCTAACTTCGCCACAGAAAATAAAGGCTTTTGTCTATCTATCTATCTATCTATCTATCTATCTATCTATCTATCTATCTATCTATCTATCTATCTATCTATCTATCTATATAATCGGCCGGCCTCCTGACCAGTTCTTACAGAACAAAATCTATAAATATTATGGAATTTACCGTCATCTACCCCTACCACCCCCTCCCCCCCCAAAAAAAATGCACTAACTTATACGGAAGAGGGTTTGCCAATAAAAAACTGCATTCATTAATATTTTCTAGCTGAACTAGAAACAATATTTATGGCAATGATTTTGATATTTTTACTATGTTTTATTGCTAGCAAGCAGGTTATATCAAGTCAAAACAGACAAATACTCAACAAATGTAAATCTCTTAATAAAAATTGACTTTCTGTCTGATAAATGACTTGTCATAACAATTCGCTTACATAACTTCTCCGTTACTTTAATTGGAAAACAGATGTTAGGAAGCGTTAATTCTTGCGAGAATTGTCCGAACTGCTTGCCAACTCGCACACATGTTTTAATTCGTTTGTATTTGATCCGTAGTCTTTCGTAACAAATTATTCTCAGCGCAGTGAGAAGAATCGTCTACGTCTTACAATAAAACAAAAATATTTCAATAAAAATACATCTCACGTGTTGCATTCCAAGCAGGTTACATCTCTATTTTTGAACCAGACATAAAATGCACACGATAGGTGAGTCCATTCTTTCGAAGCAAAAGTTACTTTTAAGAACATGAGGTGTTGTGATGTAAAGATACAAAGTGCTGAAGAATTCATTAGGGAACAAAATCTATAAATATTATGGAATTTACTGTCATCTACCCCTGCCACCCCCTCTGCCCCTACAAATGCACTAAATTATACGCAAGAGGGTTTCCCAATAAAAGAATCGCATTCATTAATATTTTCTAGCTGAACAAGATTTCACAGGCTCGAAGCTGAGCACCCATAGCGGTCGCTTTAGCTGTATTTCTTCCTCAGTTTTTATCACTCGTTTAGTGAACACATGAAAATGAACGTTATTTAAAGTCCCGCGGCACCTCCCTAGATCCCATACCAAGTAATTATAAATGAAGACATGGATGGAAGAAGGGCTTAAGTCAGGTTGTGGCGTTATTCGGTAAATTGCATATATACGTTCCTTGGAGGCTCTTCTAGATACTACCTAAATGGCTTATCGGTAGTGTCAATAGATGGCGTGTGATGTGCTATATTGAGTTGCGCCGTTCTTCCAAATATTACTCATGTCCGACTTAAAATACGCTCTAATGCTGACTTAGGGCGAGCCAGCAATCATCACTCATCAGACTCGAAACAGCTGACGCAGGAGTAACGTCAGGAGGAGAAACATCTGATATTTCAGAAGATGAGAGTGAATATTTACCAAATGAAACCTCAGATGATTCGGATACTAAATCCTTACTATCAGAATGATCTGCCGTTCTCAGCCCACTGTCATTTGCAACACCACAAACAAAAGGTCTTCAGTTTTCAATTCCAAAGTATGTCATATTATGCCACTCTCCTGAAGGAACTGTATCAGGAAGCCAGAATTATAATATTACGTTTCATGACAAGTTCCAGTTATTGAAGGGTATATGGTCTGTAAGATAATTTGGATAGCTTTCCAGTCCCTCGTGTAGGTATTGAACCCAGAAAATTAAAAGTTGTTAAAGATTTAGTAAGCTTTCTATGCGCAGATGCACGTGCATGGTTTGAAAATATTTTCCGGGGAGCTGAATCTGTGGGAGTAGGAAATTATCGATATAGTGACTCCCCTAATAATATGTTGTGCCCTGTCAAATGTTCTAACCTGTAAAACTTGTCTACATGCTTCCAACAATGTAAAAAACATTAATTTTCAATGAAAATGTTTCTTGAAAATGGAATAAGGGCGTAACTCCAAAATACAAAATTGACAACAAACCAAAAAATGTATAAATATTTTTGGTGTACATATTATGAAATAATCAAGAATGTAGTTAAGTATAATATACCACAATTTTGTATTTCTGAGAAAAGTGTTTGATGTTGTAATTCTTTAAACTCATTTATCTCAAAAGAGTGTTTTTTGAGTTACGCCCTTCTTCCATCCATGTCTTCATAATACATATTCCTATACGGACGGACACACGCACACACACACGCACACACACACGCACACACACACACATTCACTATTCACGATACGCAATTAAACGTCTTCTTTATGTCTCGTATGCCCCTTCTTTTTTACACAAATAATAATAATAATAATAATAATAATAATAATAATAATAATAATAATAATAATAATAATAATAATAATAATTTACCGTAAATTACAACATTCTATCACCTTTATTCTCATTCCTTCAAAATCTGCATGGAGCGATGATGATGATGATTAAATTATTATTATTATTATTATTATTATTATTATTATTATTATTATTATTATTATTATTATTATTTCTTCGATCATAGCCAGCTTGAATTAACATGATTTTCTTCCTCTCCTTGCCTTCCTGTCTTTCCAGTATTTTTCCATTCTTTTACCATGATACCTCCTTCTTTCCTCCAATCAAGACATATTTCCTTTTTTCTCTCTCTCTCCTTGAACCCGCTAAACGTCTTAACCCGTTTTCTGAAAATGGCTTTACCTAAAAATCTCGTTTCTTGTGATACCTAGCTCAGCCATATCCTGATTACCTTCCATGAACCATCGGCGTTGTACTTTCGGATTTTAATCGAAATGATCAAATATTATCTTCTTTAGCCTCTCTGGAAATCCGCCTGTGTGGTGTAGTGTTTAGTATGATTAGCTGGCACCCCGGTGGTTTGGGTTCTATTCCCGGCTCTGGCACGAAATTTGAAAACTGTTACGAGGACTGGAACAGGGTCCACTCAGTCTCGGGAGGTAAACTGAGTAGAGGGTTTCGATTCTCACCCCAGCCATCCTCGAAGTGGCTTTACGTGGTTTTCCACTTATCTCCAGGCAAATGACAGGTTGGTGCCTAAACTTAGGCGACGACCGCTTCTAACCCTTCCAGTATTCCCGTTCTCCACAAGGACTCCACAGCACAGCAGGTGAGGCCGCCTGGGCGAGGTAATGGTCCCCCTTGTCAGTTGTATCCCTGACGAAATGTCTCACGTTCCAGGACACTGCCCTTGAGGCGGTAGTGGTGGGATCCGTCCAAGGGAGAAACTAATACTGAACGGTAAATTGACTAAGAAAGAAAGAAGCCTATCTGGATTCATGCGGTCAAAATTGCCATAAATACTCCGTTCTCTGATACTGTCTGAAAGATTTCATTTTTCAAACGAAGTTCTTTGGTTGTTCCCTTTCTTTTCTTTCGTTTCTAATTGTATTAATCAATTTCCTCTGTTTTAAGGCCAAACATTCAGCTGCATACAGGCAGCTATTTATTTAGCTAGATATTTATGACTGATGTTATGATGAAGTTTCACTTTTACTGACATTGATTTTTTGTAAATATATTTAGTTAATTGATAATCTAGTTCCTTTTTTGTGATATTATCTGGTTTGCTTCTTTATCAAGACCGTTAGACTGAGTTACTTCTCCGGGGTACTTAAATTTGTTTACTTTCTTAATTTTTCTATATTTTGTGTTGAGATATTGCGGAGCATGTTTAATATTGTTTTAATGTTATTTGTTCGGGGCGTTGATCTAGAAAGATCTTTTCCCCCTACTTGCACCATATGTGAGGAACCTGCGTGCATTTGGTAAATGGCGGAAGTGTAGAGTGTTGAATGTGAGGAAAGAAACCTTAAGTACGACACAAACACCCAGTCCCCAGGCCAGGGATATTAATCATTTACAATCAAAAAACACTGACCCGGCTGGGAATCGAACCGTCGGGTGACAAGCGGAAGCGTTGCCCACTACACCGCGGGACCGGACATGATTAATGTTAGTCATTGTTGCCTTTATTATTATTATTAATATTAATATTATTATTATTATTATTATTATTATTATTATTATTATTATTATTA
Source organism: Anabrus simplex (assembly GCF_040414725.1). Classification (NCBI taxonomy): domain Eukaryota; kingdom Metazoa; phylum Arthropoda; class Insecta; order Orthoptera; family Tettigoniidae; genus Anabrus; species Anabrus simplex. Next base: position 164,574,204 of record NC_090265.1, on the reverse strand, counting down.
TTATTATTATTATTATTAATATTATTATTATTATTATGTGTCGTTTAAGATATATTACTGGAAAGTGACTCATGTATATAAGTGCGTGTTAGTCTACCTAGACGAGGCTAATATACAGTATTTGAGGATCTTCAAATACCACTGTCTAAGATAATCAGTATGCTTGTTATGGGACTATGATCGGTCACTCATATTGAATGTACGGACCACTCATATTAAAATGATAATACGGGACGTGGATGAAGAAATAGGATAGTTGTTGACAGAGTAATCTGTTATCTTCTTCATCTTGCTTTTCCGAACTTATCAAATCCGAAATTGGGAGACAAATCTTTAAAGAGTTTCTTCACTAACTCAAGAATAGTGTATTATTTTTATAATTCATATAAATACAAAAATTAAATCTCACAACATCTCACCACAACAAAGTTACATGATCTTCCAGTCTAATTAAAAGTAAATGTACACGTAAACACGTAAACAGATTCTTCTTTTTTTTTTACAGAATATTCGTCTGAAACGAAGACTAGAACACTGTCCCAAAACATTCTAATGATGCCAAAGTTCTGTAAGGTCGATGAAAGTCCAGAGAACACAAGCTGCTCAGCTCGAACTTATACTCAAACATGGTAACGTAAAATGTAAAGTAAAGTACGAACTCTTTATAAGTGTTTTTCTAATAAGTGCAAATATTTTGATCCACTTGATTACATTTGTTGACGAGGAAGCAAATAAATATGCGAATAACGGTAGACAAACAGAGAATTAAATATTTTTTTAAATTTACTCTTCAATAAAATTAGTGAACTGAAGGTCGAATAACTTACCCAACATGCAAATTACATCCTCACCTAACAGTCTCGCATTCAAAGTAGACAAAATTAATTCGTTTTCCTACTTTAGTTCAGAATCGAAAATGTCTTCGTAATATTGTTCCGTGCTATTGAATATTGTTCAGTTAATATTAAAGATTAACATAGAATGCACGAACATATGTTTAGGCACAGCGGCGTATTTTGGTAGATTGTCTACGAAAAAAAACCACAAGATCACCCTCAAAATATGACGGTGAAAATAAGCAAAGGTAATGATTTTATAAGAGAAAAACCACAGTGAAATGAATATTTGTTACTTGCTTCTCCAGTCAACTGAAAATAGAGGATATAGTCTTGTTGAAATAAGGGGTATTTAAGTAACACCCATATCTCATGGCAAGATAAAAATAAACTTACAAGTGATCATCACAGAAAAAAGTAGACCTTTGCATATTTGGACTATATCTGAAGCGATTACTTACGTGGTTCTGTGTAAGTTTAAATATTCGTATATTTAAATCATAGAAATTATTTACGAGGAATACGAGGTGGACTTCAAGTCAGAGTCTATAAATAAAGAGATATTCAGAAGAAAAATTGGGAAATAATTTTAATTCTGACTTACGGATATCTTCTGCGTCAAGATACACGTTCTTCTGTGAGCGGATTAGCGTCTGGAAGGGGAAGGGCTACGAGATGTTGATTGTGGTGACGGCGATTACTGTTTTAAGTACCAACTAGACAACCATCCTCTTTTTAACAATAAACAGGAGGAAAAATAAAGAGGACCGACACTTCGATGAAGAATCAAGATATGGTCAAAAGAAAGGGAGGTTCCATGAAAGGCGTTAAAATACAAAATCACTAAGCCTCGCAAACCTGAGTTTTATCTAGGAAATAGTATTTTTTTAACAGACAAGGATACTTTACACTCAATCTATCGTAAATTGTAGACTGTTATCCCGAAAATACTGGAGAGTAACGTGGTCGGCATGATGACTTCGTCAGGCATTCCGCTTAGCGGTTCATTGTCCAAGGCCTGCCATATCCGACAGAGACTCAGTTGATCTTACGATGCTGAAACAAACCTCGTTCCAGTCGTTAGTCCAAAATGAAAATCCCTGGACGGGCTGAGAATGAAAACTGGAACCTTCGGTTGATGGCAGGCACGCTATGACCATATTACGGGCTGATTATCTCAGCATTTTCATGTACGATAGTGATAAAAGTACAATGCTAATCAACGATATTAAATTGGCTGTTTTTCAAAAATAACTGTATATTAATTTCTGTAAACGTCTTGAAATGAAATGGCGTACGGCTTTTAGTGCCGGGAGTGTCTGAGAACAGGTTCGGCTCACCAGATGCAGGTTTTTTGATCTGACACCTGTAGGCAACCTGCGCGTCGTGATGAGGATGAAATGATGATGAAACGACACATACACCCAGACCCCGTGCCAGCGAAATTAACGAATTATGGTTAAAATTCCCGACCCTGCCGAGAATCGAATCCGGGACCCCTGTGACCAAAGGCCAGCATGCTAACCATTTAGCCATGGAGCCGGACTGTAAGCGTCTTCAGATCTTTGAGTCGTACACTGGAATATGCAGTATTAACAGAGTGTATGTCTCAAGTGGTAGTATGTTAAAATTCTCACCATTGCTAAAGCTGTACTTCACCAACGGAGGTCAGAGAGAGTTACGATATCGCTGTGACTAAGCGCTTCTGAACTCCAGAGTAGAAGTCGTGAGTTTAATCCCGAGATCGCTATGGATTTCAACTGTGGCTTCCGCTTTAGAAGTGAATTGTAATTCAGTGAGCACAGAGTTATGTACTAAATTATACGGAATAAACTTCTGTCTCAGCGGGGTAATATGGACTAGTGACGTTCACTTCATGAATTAACGATGTTCAGTTGAGTGGTGCACTGGACAATCCTCATGGACATTTCAAAATAAACATCAAAATGATACAAAATATTAATAAAAGTTTGAAATTATATCCACATTATTTTGGACACTTTCTGCCCAGAATACAAAAGAATAATCGAAGCGTTCTTTAGTACCGTGTGTTGTCCCGAAATTCCTCCATTTTAAATTCTACGAAAGAATCCTGTCTTGTTTATGAGTTGTGTGTGGATGTTATGTGGTTCCAGAATAGCCTGGTAATGAACTTGTGTCCAATTACTTCTGTTTTGCTTGGTCTCCCTCGTTCGATTCTTGTTGATTTAAACCTTCATGAAGCCTAGGAAATATTTGACGTACCCGAGTTTCCTAGCCGTTCACTCAATTGTACTCCAACACCCCTTATTCAGAAGTAATGGTGATTATTGTTTCTTCTTATTGGTTGTAATTTAAATTTATGTAACGTATATATAAAGTGGTATAATGGTGAGAAGGATTATTTATTTTATTAGAGGGTTTACATTTTTATTTCCTTGTATTCCGTGGAAATATATACACAAACGAAAATCATGGAATACCGTAGATGTATTCTGCACCACCCCGCCCCCCCCCCCACAGGGGATGTGAAGGGCCAGAACTCTCGTTTCGTCGGAAGATCAAAATGGTTATTCTTAAATATCTCCGTTGATATTATAAAACCCCATGGCACTACCGCCCTTGAAGAGCCTTGGCCTACCAAGCGACCGCTGCTCATCCCGAAGGCCTGCAGATTACGAGGTCTGCACGACGAATACTCTCGGCCGTTATTCTTGGCTTTCTAGACCGGAGCCGCTGTCTCACCGTCAGATAGCTCCTCAATTCTAATCACGTAGGCTGAGTGGACCTCGAACCAGCTCTCAGGTCGAGGTAAAAATCCCTAAGCTGGCCGCGAATCGAACCCGGTGCCTCTGGGTAAGAGGCAGGCACGCTACCCTTACACCACGGGGCCCGGCTTCCGTTACTATTAAGTCCGCCAAAATATTGTATACGACAAACGTAATAGAAAATGCACTCTCCGATCGTTTATGCTATACACACATTTTTTTTGCTAGTTGTTTTACGTCGCACCGACACAGATAGGTCTTACGGCGACGATGGGACAGGAAAGGGCTAGGAGTGGGAAGGAAGCGGCCGTGACCTTAATTAAGGTACAGCCCCAGCATTTGCCTGGTGTGAAAATGGGAAACCACGGAAAACCATTTTCAGGGCTGCCGACAGTGGGGGTTCGAACCCACTATCTCCCGAATACTGGATACTGGCCGCACTTAAGCGACTGCAGCTATCGAGCTCGGTTTACACACATTTTTCATACGGTGGGTAATAATAATAATTTCGTGTGGCTATTACTAGCCGATTGCAGCCCTTGTAAGGCAGACCCTCCGATGAGGGTGGGCGGCATCTGCCATATTTAGGTAACTGCGTGTTATTGTGGTGGAGGATAGTGTTATGTGTGGTGTGTGAGTTGCAGGGATGTTGGGGACAGCACAAATACCCAGCCCCCGGGCCAATGGAATTAACTAATTAAGGTTAAAATCCCCGACCCGGCCGGGAATCGAACCCGGGACCCTCTGAACCGAAGGCCAGTACGCTGACCATTCAGCCAACGAGTCGGACACGGTGGGTAATAACTGAGATATTTAAGAAAATTGATGTTCAGCTGATGTCCCGGAGAAGGACATTCTATCACTGTATCACTTCTTCTGGTAAAATTCCCGCCAAATCGTTTTCCTCTCATCAAATCTCTTCATTCGTGATTCGATCTATCCATCTCACTTTCAGCATTCTTCTGTAACACCACATTTCAAAAGCTTCCATTCACTTTCTTTCTTAGCTAGCCATCGTCCTTGTTTCATTTCCATGCAATGCTACGCTCCATACGAACGTCTTCAGAAACATCTTTCTCACTCGCATATCAATGTTCGAACTGAACAAATTTATTTACCTAAGAAAGGCCTTTCTTCCTTGTGCTAGACTGCATTACTTCCTCCCGAATTCTGCCATAGTTTATCATTCTACTACTCAAGTAACAATATTCATCTACTTCCCTTGGCTTCAATTCCTAATATAATATTATCTGACATAGTTCGAATGCAATCCATTAATTTTGGATTTATTTTTTGTTTATTTATTTATCATCATCATCATCATCTGTTTACCCTCCAGGTTCGGTTTTTCCCTCGGACTTAGCGAGGGATCCCACCTCTACCGCCTCAAGGGCAGTGTCCTGGAGCTTCAGACTCTTGGTCGGGGGCTACAACTGGGGAGTATGACCAGTACCTCGCCCAGGCGGCCTCACCTGCTATGCTGAACAGGGGCCTTGTGGAGGGATGGGAAGATTGGAAGGGATAGACAAGGAAGAGGGAAGGAAGCGGCCGTGGCCTTAAGTTAGGTACCATCCCGGCATTCGCCTGGAGGAGAAGTGGGAAACCACGGAAAACCACTTCGAGGATGGATGAGGTGGGAATCGAACCCACCTCTACTCAGTTGACCTCCCGAGGCTGAGTGGACCCCGTTCCAGCCCTCGTACCACTTTTCAATTTTTTTCGTGGCAGAGCCGGGAATCGAACCCGGGCCTCCGGGGGTGGCAGCTAATCACGCTAACCACTACACCACAGAGGCGGACTTATTTATTTATTTATTTATTTATTTATTTATTTATTTATTTATTTATTTATTTATTTATTTATTTATTTATTTATTTATACTCCTTCTCCAACACGGTGTTCATATTATTCAGGAATTTCTCCAGATCTTCTTCAGACTCAAATAAAATAATATCATCGGCAAATCTCAGAGATCTGATTTCCTCTCCCAGTATTGTGATTCCTTTTCCAAATTACTCTTTGATTTCCTTTACTGCCGGTTCTATAAAAACATTGAAAATGAGGGGAAACAAACTACAGCCTTGCCTCACTCCATATTGAATTGTTTCTTCTTTTTCATAACCTTCGATGTCCGCCTCCGTAGCGTAACGGTTAGTGTTATTAGCTGCCGTCCTCGGAGGCCTGGGTTCGATTCTCGGTAATGCCAGAAATTTAAAACTGGCGGGGGGGGGGGCTGGTACGTGATTGAAATGGTACGTGTAGCTCACCTCCTATGGGGGTGTGCCCGAAAAGAGCTGCACCACCTCAGGATGAGGATACGAGTTTAATTTATAACCTTCGATTCTTATGACTGCTGACTAATTTTAGTAAAGATTGCAGATAATTCTTCTTTCTAATTCTTCTTTCTCGGTATCTGATCCCGACCACCTTCAGAATCTCAAATAGCTTGGTCCAGTGAACATTATGGAATTTCTTTCTTTGATCTACGAATGTCATATATGTGAGCTTGTCCTTCCTAATTCAATCCTCTAAGATCAGGGATGTAAGTTCAGGAATGTTTCACATGTTCCTACATTTCATCTGAGGCCGAAGTGGTGATCTCACAACTCAAATTCAACACGTCGTTCCAATCTTCTGTAAATAAACTGTATTATAAATGTTCAAACCTGGAATTTAAACTAATTCTGCGGTAGTTTTCACTCTTGTCAGCACGTGGTTTCTAGGGAATAGGTGTAACAAATAACAAATAATAAAATCTGATGGCAATTATCCTGTATCGTACCTCCTGCACACGAAGTGCAATAAACTCCCCATGCCGGTTTCTCTTCTTCCGAAGGTATGTCATCAATTACTGGCGCCTTTTTCCTATTTAGGTCTCTCAAACGTCTGTTGAATTCTGACCTCAAAAGTGTGCCTTCCATTTCATCAGCATCAGCAGCCTCGTCTTGTTCCAGAACCATATCATCTACTTCTTTCCCTTGGTAAAAATGTCGGAAATGTTCCTGATACCTTTCTGCCTTGTCTTCCTTCCCTACAAGTGGTATTTCCTCTGAGCTAAGAATAAGAAACAAAAAGTGTCAGATCGCAGAAATGAAAGTGAAAATCCCGCCATAAGAAGGCGTAAATAATGCTACAATCAACTATAGGTTCCGTGGTCACCAATCCTCGCTTCAAATGTGAGCACGCCTTGAGTCCCCATTTCCGTCGACTCTCATGACAGGCGGGGGATACTGTGGATGTATTCTATGCAAGCACCCACAGGGGAGTATTGTAGTTTATTTTGCTGTATGTCGAATTGTGGTAGATATATATACATTTATGGGATCCATTTAACCCGTTAACTTCTTCAAAATTTCTCCTGTGGATAGTGATAAGGTGGGGGTGATCATCTCATAGTATTTTTTCGTATATAAAAAGTCATCACGAAACAAAAGATAAACAGTAGTAATTATTTTATTACCTTGATTTGATGTAAGCATTAATATTGCACTTTTTTTAAAATTTTTGCTCGTGATTTAACGTCACACTAGCACATCGAACGTTTTCGGCGACGCAAGGATAGGAAAGGAAGCGGCCGTGGCTTTAACTAAGGTACAGCCCCAGGATTTTCCTGGCGTGAACATGGGAAAACACATAGACACATCTTCATGACTGCCGACGGTGAGATTCGAACCCACCATCTCCCGAATGGAAGCTCACAGCTACGCGACCCTAACCCCACGGCCAGCTCGAACAGTTTTACATTCTTATGCTTCCACAAAGTTACAGGTCGTTCAGATTGGCAGCTTCATAACACGCAATAATGGTTTATAACATACGAAAGCATAGGTAGAGGGTTCTTTTTTCTCCTTTGAAAACTTTATAACGTAATGATGTTCAGTTCAACACTTTCACCTCGCAAAATGATAGTTGTCAAGGAGATTTAAATCCGACATTTCTGTGTCGTTGGCTACTGACACTTTAATGAACTCCTGTGGGGAAGTTAATTCTGACACCCATGTGTCTTAAAATCTGCACCAATTGAATGGACATTAAACGACTAACATTATTATTATTATTATTATTATTATTATTATTATTATTATTATTATTATTATTATATTATATTATATTATATTATATTATATTATATTATATTATATTATATTATATTATATTATATTATTAGTATTAATGTTATTACTATTTCTGATTTCGCCCAGCATTAGTAAATATATTCCAAACTTTTCAGCCAAACAGCAACATACACGCATTCTGAATTCTGAATTCTGAATTCTCAAATTTACACAATCAGAAACACTCCGTTTGCATATGAAGTGCGATGTGCTGTACTGTGCCCATCGTTGAGACTGATTCTTGTGCCTCCAGCATCCATTTAGCGTGTAAATAAAGTTAAAGTAGCCAATTCATCTGTACTTTTGTCTTTAATGTGTGACAGCCTGTTCTTTAACAACATATATTTGGGGCCGTTGACCTAATTGTTAGGCCCCTTTAACAACAAACATCATCATCATCTATGAACATGCAAGGGAATTAATGGTAACCAAACAGCCTCTTAAACTTTAAAGAAATATTTGTAGTCGCTTTCATAAATATAACTTATGTCTGGAATGTGAAACGGGCTCGCAGACAGCTGGTAAATTGTAATGGAAAAAATTGACCGCAACGTTTTTGTTACGCTCATTTCCTTCCTCCAGGGACCATTTCACTTCCGCTTTTCCCACAAAGTACACACAAAGAGGAATATCCATCTTTGTCAGTGATGAGGTTCTATGTATACCCCTTTAACTGTTTCTTTCAATCCGTGGCTATTCGCCAAAGGGGTTCATATATACGATTTGACAGGTGTTTGTGGCTTCGTTTCAATTTAAAAAAATGGTATCTAATATTTCGAGACACTTTTCTTTCCTCCATACTATTTATATCTTATAAAATTGAGTCACTCGTTCCAAGAAAACTATGCTGTATTAAAATGATTAACGAAATATTATAATCGTTCCTCTATTTAAGGTACGGAGGTTACTAAACCAAATATAAAAGATTTGAAATCGGATACACAATTCATAGCAACTGTAACCCTTCTCCCTTTGGCAGGATCACAATTAACTCTGAAAAGGAGCGTGTAGTGTCCATTTTGTTCCACCTCTACTGACTACTAATATTCAAGTCCATCACAGATGAGGACACGTGCTCCAGCCTCTCTTCCACAATTCCACAGTGGCACATTCCTGGCAGCTGTAGCTTGTTGGCAAATCATTGACCGTGCCAACTCTAATGAGGCCTCACTCTGATATTTTCACAAATTACACGAGAAATACATGAAATATTGAATTGATCCTAGGGGAAATGAGCTGTCTGGAGTGCGGATATATATTTTAAACTAGATGAAAGGAAGACTTCCCGCCTCGTACATTCCCCGTCTGCTAGGAGAAATGTGAAGCATTCCCAACCTACGAGTACGCAATACACTGTGACGCTCCAGAGGCGGAGCATCGTTTTTTGGTTATAACAGAGATTATAATTATTATCAGTGATCCCAAATTTATCAATAACTGACGCTTCGTTACAAGTTCACATAACAATTAATATGAAGGAAAAATTTCAGCCTTAAGTACATTTTATGCATATTACAGTGTTCTTCAACTTAAAGCGAAAAAAATAAATTTAGATATCTACATAAATTGCAGAATTCCTTTATTATATAATTATGTTTTAATATTTGTATTCTGTTACACGTCAACACATGTAGGCCTTACCTTCTACTATTATAATCTTTATGACCGAGCGATTTGGCTAAGCGGTTTGGTTCATGCGACTGCGATCTTGAATTCGGGAAATAGTGGTTTCAAACCCCACTGTCGGCAGCCCTTAAGATGGTTTTCCACAGTTCCCCATTTTCACGCCAGATAACTGCTATATTATTGTCTAGTATTGCTCTATTATTGTCACGGTCACTTCCTTCGTTTCCAAACTGTCCTTCTCCGTCGATACGACGAAAAACAGATAGGAAACACAAAAATATAGTCCTTAAGTTTTTCCAGTTTGTTGAACACAAAATACAAAATTTATGAAAACACTGCTCCTTTGCTGAATGGTCAGAGCATTGGTCATCGGTTCATAGTAGGCTGGGTTCGATTCCTGGCGAGGTCAGGGATTTGAACTGCATATGATTAATTCTCCTGGATCGGGACCTGCGTGTTTTGTATTCGTCTTAATACACATATCTTCATTCACATCTAACACACTACACTCCCAATCATCACAGAAACACGCAAAAGTGAATCCCTGTACATCAGTCAGTAAAGATATCCAGCCATAGCACTGGAAAAAATCCCGATTAAGTGGCGACCCCATAAAATTGGGAAAACAAAGGCCAGGAGTAAGTAGTAGTTGTAGTAGTAGTAGAAGAAAAGAAGAAGAAGATGATGATTATAACATATTTTCAAAATAATAGCATTTTATAGTCGACGGACCGGTAGAAATTTAAAGTTATATCTAAGTCAACATTTAGAAGAAACCATACTAACCCCTTCTATTATTGGAAAAGGAGTTTCTCAATGGGCGAAACAATGCATATCCATGTCTACTTATGCCCATTTGCTTCTGAATCCGAATTTTGAACTCTCCTAGCTCACCCCACTAAATGAAAATCCAGAGCCTGTTTCCAGTCATTTCTAGCGGTGAGGAACCCCAGTAGATGAGTTTTGGAAATTATCTCTTTTTCGAAAGATATTGTGGGTATCAGGCTCTATGGTACCTACAGTGCTTTTAAGTTTCTAAGCTGCTTGGAAGCGCCTCGTTAATAAATTTTCATACGAGTCTTTATAGATAGCTTTACTTCAACTTCCATTTGTTACTAGTCTGTAGATTACCTTCTCAGTATCTCGAAAATTAGGTATTTTCTTTTAATAATAATAATGTTATTTGTTTTACGTCCCACTAACTACTCTTTTACGGTTTTCGGAGACGCCGAGGTGCCGGAATTTAGTCCCGCAGGAGTTCTTTAACGTGCCAGTAAATCTACCGACACGAGGCTGAGGTATTTGAGCACCTTCAAATACCGCCGGACTGAGCCAGGATCGAACCTGCCAGGTTGGGGTCAGAAGGCCAGCGCCTTAACCGTCACTCAGCCACTCAGCCCGGCGTATTTTCTTTTAAATGAACCTTTATATATCGCTATATTTCCACTTATTAGTATAGATTATTGAGCTATAATTGTATATGCTGCTGCTGTTGCTTCATGAAAACATCTTGGAATAACATGGCGGAAAATGTGTGTGTACTTGCGTATTACTTGGGTGGGAACCTACATGTACTGTTTGTACATCAGAGCATCGGGGCATCGGAGCAAGAGGAATACATATCAAAATCCTTAATTGAGTTTTCACAAGTGTGGGCATTTCCAAGAATCTATACATTATACATTTTAGACATAAAATGCTCCGTCCAAATTGTTATAAATCACCTCTATAGTACTGCGTACGAGAAGGTCTAACTTCAGAAGACGCTTCATGGTTAAATATACATTCAATATTCAAGTTCTATGGTATACTTTGTAAGATTTAGACAGCCTCTAATTTTGGAAGTACAAATAAATTAACAAAATTAATTGGGATTATGAATAGGAAGGAGGCAACTATGGACGGTAAGTTTGAAAATGTGTCGAGAGGTCATGAAAACCACTTCAAGAAGCAGATTAAGAAGATAATTGGTCTGAAGAGAATTTGGGAAAAGCAATAAAATACTCATACTCAAGATATACAAGTGAATTTTGTAGGAACTACAAGCTTGTGTAGGTCTATTGGAGAATTATCTCTTGTAATGTGAGCAAAGAGCACTTCGATCATTGTCTGCAAAATGCCATGGACGATAGAAAGGTCTGTAATGACTGTACGGGAAATAGTAGAGAGAACATTATTTTAAAGTTCCGAGTGAGCATACATATTTAGTATAGAGTAGAAGAGTGGACTTATTATTAAGAACAGGGAACATGGAAAAATATCTGACGGCCAGACAGGCGTTTAATTTTGATAATGAGACAAAGTCTCTCATCGTACATTGGCATTGCCGGTTGCTTCAAGTAGCCTACCCAGTGGGATCCACGGTATGCACAAGCCATGCGTCTTGGTGGGTGTGCTATTTACCAACTGATGAGCCCAACTTAGCACACTGGGGCGACGCTGGCAACCAGGAATGAGTTAGCTGGAAAATTTTTATATCCAGGAACAGACCATTTATATTGGCATTATAAATTTACTCATTCGGGACAAATATTTCAGGTTCCCTATGAGGATCAACATCTATATCATCTGATGGCCAGGAAGGCATCTACTTTTGATGATGAGACAAAGTCTCTCATAGAGCATTAGCACTGCCGGTGGCTCCAAGTAGCCTACGCTGTGGCCTCTACGGTATGCACTAGCCATGTGTCTTGGTGGGTGTGCTATTTACCAACTGATGAGCCCAACTTAGCACACTGGGGCGACGCTGGCAACCAGGAATGAGTTAGCTGGAAAATTGTTTATGTCCAGGAACAGACCATTTATATTGGCATTATAAATTTACTCATTCGGGACAAATATTTCAGGTTCCCTATGGGGATCAACATCTATATCATCTGATGGCCAGGAAGGCATCTAATTTTGATGATGAGACAAAGTCTCTCATAGAGCATTAGCACTGCCGGTGGCTCCAAGTAGCCTACGCTGTGGCCTCTACGGTATGCACTAGCCACGTGTCTTGGTGGGTGTGCTATTTACCAAATGAGCCCAACTTAGCACACTGGGGCGACGCTGGCAACCAGGAATGAGTTAGCTGGAAAATTGTTTATGTCCAGGAACAGACCATTTATATTGGCATTATAAATTTACTCATTCGGGACAAATATTTCAGGTTCCCTATTGGGATCAACATCTATATCATCTGATGGCCAGGAAGGCATCTAATTTTGATGATGAGACAAAGTCTCTCATAGAGCATTAGCACTGCCGGTGGCTCCAAGTAGCCTACGTTGCGGCCTCTGCGGTATGCACTAGCCATGTGTCTTGGTGGGTGTGCTATTTACCAACTGATGAGCCCAACTTAGCACACTGGTGCGACGCTGGCAACCAGGAATGAGTTAGCTGGAAATTTTTTTATGTCCAGGAACAGACCATTTATATTGGCATTATAAATTTACTCATTCGGGACAAATATTTCAGGTTCCCTATGGGGATCAACATCTATATCATCTGATGGCCAGGAAGGCATCTAATTTTGATGATGAGACAAAGTCTCTCATAGAGCATTAGCACTGCCGGTGGCTCCAAGTAGCCTACGTTGCGGCCTCTACGGTATGCACTAGCCATGTGTCTTGGTGGGTGTGCTATTTACCAACTGATGAGCCCAACTTAGCACACTGGGGCGACGCTGGCAACCAGGAATGAGTTAGCTGGAAATTTTTTTATGTCCAGGAACAGACCATTTATATTGGCATTATAAATTTACTCATTCGGGACAAATATTTCAGGTTCCCTATGGGGATCAACATCTATATCATCTGATGGCCAGGAAGGCATCTAATTTTGATGATGAGACAAAGTCTCTCATAGAGCATTAGCACTGCCGGTGGCTCCAAGTAGCCTACGCTGTGGCCTCTACGGTATGCACTAGCCATGTGTCTTGGTGGGTGTGCTATTTACCAACTGATGAGCCCAACTTAGCACACTGGGGCGAAACGCTGGCAACCAGGAATGAGTTGGCTGGAATATTTATAAAGTGTAATAACGGACCATTTAAATTGGTATTTTAAATTTACTCATTTGGGACAAATATTTTAGGTTCCATATGGGAATCAACATCTATATGTGATATCATTTCAAGGTATAGAAACTAATTACATTATGTGTAAAGCAAGTTTCGCAACTCCGTAGGTGCTAAGAAAACATAGTAAATCATAATTAATATCCTCACTATTGCATAATTCTAAGCAGTGCATTTCATCATTAAAATTAACCTCCATAGCGATAAATACATGGCAATATGTAACGAACATTTATGACTTTCACATTAGGATGTGCCAAGAACTGAGGTAACTTCTAAATTTAAACAAGGCGCCAGTGATTTATGACGGTTATAATTTTACTTCGCAGCAGACTAATTATTCTGACTTCCCAGCTCATGTTATAACCTACGTTATTTCCTACGACCGTCCACAGTCATTTCACTTGCTTGAGCTTGGTTGACGAGGGAAATTGCCTAAGACGGGGACCAACATAAAACATGTTTCTTGTTCTGCTCTGCGTTCATGAACTTTCGTTGCTTCCATTGAATATATTTGTGCTAAAATATTGTTCATAATGGTAAAAATGTAATTGCATAAGAATTTAGTCTTTTCACAATATTATCCGAGTAAAAATTTGAGTTCCAGATCCTATTTGGGATTTAGATATTTAAAAAAGCAGCATTGTTACATTTTAAGGACAACTTCAGCAGATATATCAACAAGTGAAACTGAACACGAATTTTCTCTTAGAGGTAGATTATAAAAGGAAATTGCAATATCAAATGCACAGGAGTATTTTCTAGGTCCACTGTTGTACTTCCTAATTGTACATGATCTGATGATACATGATTTCCATGCAAATGCATGTTTTTAAATAAGTTAGCTACTTTGCAAATATTCGTTTTAGGATTTAACGATTCCAAATTATCATTATTTTTCCCTGCATGTTTACATGTTTTGGCCTTTTTAGGGCATAATGCATATTTTGAATTCGGATTTAATAGCTAATATTTAGGCGTTTAATATTGTATAATATTACTTTTCTTCTGACTTTGACGCATATATAATGTTAACTTGCTTGACAGGGCCTTTTGTGAATGTTGGTTTACAGAATGTGGGACCGTTTTCCACGATATACTGTATGCCTGTAATTGAGAGGTGGTGGTGGTGATTACTGTTTTAAGAGGATGTACAAATAGGCAACCATCCTCTGCATAACACTAATCAGAAAGAAAGAATGGAAGGGATCCGACACTTCGAGAAATGAGGGTATCGGCCAAAGGAAGACAAGGGCCACGAAGGGCGTGAAAATGAAAGGCTCCCTACCCCTTGGAAACCTAATAGCGTCTGAGTCAGAAACGAACAAGAGTTGACCAAGAGAGGTCGGATAGGATAGTTGAAAATGAGGAAAGTGAGGAAGCAATGCCAGGCCAGCTAAGGCCTCCGTGGTCGCCAACCCATGCTCCAAAGTTCATATCCCCTGGATCCCCTTTTAGTCGCCTCTCACGACAGGCAGGGGATACCGCGGGTGTTATTCTACCACCCCCACCTACAGGGGATCAATTATTGAGCGACGAAGAGAATGTATTCCTGGCATCCTATGTGACAACCAAAGTTAGTACTTACGGTAGAGGTCCTATAATCCAATTAACGAAGCACTTTATGTGTTGCATGAGTAAACATTGACGTAAGCTGAAAGGCCCCACGTCGATCTCCGTAATTCTTAGGAACCAGGTGTCCCAGTTATACATTGCTATAATCTGAAACGTAAATTGTGCATTACCAATTGACGGCTCATTGTGTCTATGTTAGACAAACAAATCAAAACTTGTACCTGTATCACACTTCTGTGACGCCGCGTTACTGAGATAGCATCTTGCAAAGCTTGGTTTTGCACTGAACCCTCTTCCGTTGTTATCCTGGAATTTCCTACCCGAAAATCTCACTCGTCGCACGTCTTTGTTATCGCAGCAGGCAATCGTTACCAGTTATCGAGCAAGTAGCTGCGTTAGCTAGAGATAGGTTGAACAAAGTGATCCCTTCAAATCCTGATTTTGAATTCGCCAAGCTTATAAAAGACGTATTGTGGTGAAAATGCAAAATACGTGTAATTTGCCTTCACTTTGTCCCCAATGCCTTCATTTAAGTATGCACTTCTCTCTTCTTGTGACGTGGAATACTTAAGAATGTGCTGACAGCTTACATCAAGACAATTTGGAGAAATCACGGTAGATGTACCATGCTTCAGAAGGAAGTGAATTTTGATAGTGCATATTTTACAGTTTATTGTGCATCTTTTGCCATATAAAAGGGCATGAATGTAAGCATATTTTATTATTTGATAGCGCATGAAAATCCGGGCTCTAATGATCACATACATGAGATGAATGGGAGAAAATGGTATTGTTTCTATAGTCTCCAGTACTGCCCATGATTTCCTTTTGGGTTTATACCAATGTGAAACGAGACTGCTGTTAAACCTGCAATGACTATTCTCATAATTGAGAAAGACTGGAAATTAAATTATTCCTGAAACATCAAGCTTACCAACAATGTGTTTCGTTTTAGAGGACATAACTTCAAGAGATGACAACATTTTGAGGACTGATCATTGTGTGATCACTTAAGACCCTAGTACCTCTAGTGAGATATAGGACAAATTTTCGTCGGCTCCTTGCTTTAATGGTAAGCATTTAACGCCTTGGGTCTAGAGCAGTGATGACAAACGTTTACCGACTAGCGTGTCAGTTAAGTTCTTGTTTAGTATTTTTACTCTCTAGTGTGCCATCGGTTAATTTCCTCTAAAATCATCTTAATGACCCTTATTTGACTTCATTTAGGTATTAGATTGCATTGTGTATAAACAAATCCATTCAATTTAATGTTTCGTGAATTTATTTTGCAAACATAAATGTAAATTACATTTTTAAAACATGTATTTTTTGCTTTAACCTAATTAAATGTGTAAAACAAAATATCCACAGAATTAATTGGTACATACTTCTTCATTAAACCGTAATGTTAAAATATGCTATGTTACTATATTTTCGACCTATGTATTACATGCTAAAAATAAGTAAATATGTTAATATTGTCTGACGTACCACAAAAGTCGTGTTCGCGTGTCCCCTAATGGCATAGGGTTGCCATCCCTGGTCCAGAGGGTCATCGCTTCGATTCCTGGCCGGTTCGGGAATTTTAGCCATGCTTGCTTGGTAAATTTTTCGGGAATTGGGTGTTTGTGTTTACCTTAATACACACTTTTTAATTTTCACGCTATGTACCATACTACAAATCGCAACAGAAATACGCAATTTTAAATACATCCCTCCACATAGGAGTGGCGTCACGAAGGGCATCTGATCGTATCACTAGGTCAAGTCCAAATTTACAAAGCAGATTACACTGCGACCCCACCAGGGGACGTCGGAAGAGGAAGAAGATGATGAAGGAGAGAAGGGAGGAGGCCGACGAGAAGAATAAGAATAACACTGAAACTTAATAGCTTTAATATTTTTATCCAAGGTCAGTAATGGTGTAGGCTTTAGTTTACATTATTCATCTTCATAACATTCTATAACAAATTGATTAAAATGAGAAGAGCATAATATTTTCTTGGCAATATGTAATACGTCTGGAAATATATGTATATTTTTTTAGAATGGAAGTTACTTCATACAACTATGTGAACAAAACAGCCAAATTCAAGAAAAATGAAAGATAGAATTGTGAATCTAAGAAAGTAAGTAAGCAATATTTAGAGCAGTGAAGTAAGACCGCAAAGAAAGGAAATGCTAAAAATGTAATTTTATGAATAATATTGAACGATGGAGATTTTAACTTCAAAATAATATTCTTGAAGATACAACCTTATGTACACTGTAAGTTACACGATTTTGTTAGTGACCCATTTTCTGTGTATAACGATGCTACCAAACGTTTGTTTCTAATTTCTGTTTCCTGCGATTTACTTAATAACTGAAGATTCTATTTTTTCATCAATTATGTCCAAAATATCAATAGATTATTTCTAAAGTGCGTATGTCCAAACCATTTCTCAGATTCTCTGCGGGTTCGTGTAAGAAGTGAGCTGAATTTTCGTAGGAAGATTCTACGATCGGATGCCATTTCTGATGTCAGCTTCATCAGAGGAGTTAATGAGTTGAAATCAATTTTGTGATATATGGTAATAGTAAGAACAAAGGGGAAACACCGTGTTTACTCATTGCATACTCCTGTCGAATAGCACCATGGGTCTGGTCGAGGCTTAACGTTTCCATCCGACGGACGAATCACCATCAACACTGTCATATACCCTCACTCTAAATGAACAATACGGGGAGGTTCGTAATTGAATCCAGAGTTTTTGTCACGCAATATAATGGTTATAAACTGTATACCACCACCTCTCCTACCCTGCCGCCCAACATTCTGATGATGAACAGTTTTTCGACCGACGGCACTCGAACTGGATAACCACGGAGTCAGACCATACAGACTTGGCGCCTTAATGGCCATGGCCACCAGACGGACAATATCATTTCTAACGTGAATCTCCATTTTCCTCAAAGCGGGTACTACAAGCTCTGTAATGTTTACTTCAGTTTGAATATATCCACCGGTTTTGTTAATTGATATCTTATTTTTTACAATTTTCTTTACGGCACACCGGCACAGAGAGGTCTTATTGCGACAAGGGAACAAGAATTGGCTAGAAGTGGGAAGGGTGACCGTGGTCTTAATTATGGTACAGACCCGTAATTTACCTGGTGTGAAAAGAGGAAAGCACGGAAAACTATTTTCTGGGCTGCCATTAGTGTGGTTTTAAGAATTGAGAAATGTATAGTTTTTATATTTAAAGTATAAAACAGCACTAGATGGTGGGACATAATATATATATATATATACATACACAAGCACATCAGCACACGTACTGTGTGTGACCACAAGGAACCTGAATTTAAAAAATGACGCTAGTACATGTAATTCAGAGACTTGAAAACTGAACACTCGGGGGGCATATCAGTCTGTAATGAAGATGCATGTATGTATTTATTTTAACACAATAATTACAGCATGCACCATTCCATGACTATCATACTACAGGCATTATGTCCTGCTCCATGGCTAAATGGTTAGCGTGCTGGCCTTCGGTCACAGGGGTCCCGGGTTCGATTCCCGGCAGGGTCGGGAATTTTAACCATCATTGGTTGTATGTATGTATGGGTGTATGTGTCATCTTCATCCTCACCACGACGCGCAGGTCGCCTACGGCGTCAAATCAAAAGACCTGCACCCGGCGAGCCGAACATGTCCTCGGACACTCCCGGCACTAAAAGCCATACGCCATTTCATTTCATTTTTTTACAGACATTGTGTAACCATAGTACAAATTCTAACTACGTGAGTTATACAGTATGTATACTCATATAGTGTACTTTGGATACGAAATAAGGAATCTGTGTGCCTTTCTCACAGTTTTTCAAAGTCTACTGAAATTGTTAAACGTAAGAACTATTTTGAATAATCTTTGACCTTGTAAGTTACATTTGCTCAACCTAAAACAAGCTTTAGTTAAAATGCTGCTTTATTTTTCAAGCAATTCGAGCTGAAATAATAAATGATCCACTGTTTGATCACTGACATTTCAGGGACATTATAAACTATACAAAATTCTGAAACGGTGAAAGAAGCCTCTCAACTTCTGATGCACAGTAACAATTGCGGTGAAATTTGACATTAAATAAATTATTTGGAAAAGTCTATCTGTCTGTCTGTCTATATGTATATCTGCCCGTCTGTTGCAATAATAATAATAATAATAATAATAATAATAATAATAATAATAATAATAATAATAATAATAATAATAATAATAATAATAATAATAATAATAGAACATTATAATATAAACGGAGTGTATATATACACATAATACATATATCATTCCAATAACATTACCATCACTGCTAATCTACTTCCTTTAATTATCCTACCCAATGGCTAATAATGAGGTGTATGGTGGGGCGGTGAGGGTAAGGCGAGTTGAATGTCACATCATGCATAACTTATCATCAAGCTGAATAGATTATCATCAGTGACTCGCTATCTCCTGACATCGTAGAAAGCGCTGATGTCACTTCCCTAATAACAAATTCTACATACAATTAGTGGCTGAACGTAACTTTCCTTTCTGACATTCTATATTGGATTTCAAAGTGGTGTTTCTGATGGATTTTTGTGGTCTAGTACCCATCAACCCCACTCCACACCTCTTCCCAGTCGAAACAAATCCTGCGGGTATACTTTAACTCTGTTTCTAAAATATCCGACAAGAACTACGGCTTATTTTTAAAACATATTCTAGTCAACGAATTTAGAAACAGCCGTCACTATTACGAGTACGTTAAGTCGAGAATCGTTCTCTAAACTTCAGTGCGATTATTATTATTATTATTATTATTATTATTATTATTATTATTATTATTATTATTATTATTATTATTATTATTATTATTATTATTATACACGATAACAATCAGATTGTTCCCATATTCATATTTCTGCCCTGTTGTTATTTATCTACGAATGTAGTTATCTTCCATCTGTTCATTAGCGCAGGTGAGAACAAGAGGCAAACTGCAGGGAATCCTTACGTTTCGCGATGAGTTTGGTTCAATTCTCAGAAGGGAAACTCCACCTAACAATGCTGAAAAGTGTGAAATCATTTTATCATCACTCCATTTAAGATATAATACTGTCGATCGTCACCAGATGGCTCACTAACACTATCATATTCCGAGAAAAAATCACGTCATCCTTTTACTCCATGTATGATGTTTTCTCGCCAGTGAGTAGAAACTAGATATTTAGAAAATCATTAAAATAGATTGGGCGATGTAAATGGAGAATAAACTGAATAATAATAAAGAAAGAGCTTAGATGAATGGCTCAGATGGTTGAGACGCTGGCCTTCTGACCCTGACTTGGCAGGCTCGATCCTGGCTCAGTCCGGTGGTATTTGAAGGTACTCAAATACGTCAGCCTCGTGTTGGTAGATTTACAGGCACTAAAAAGAAATCCTGTAGCACAAAATTCCGGCACCTCGTCGTTTCCGAAAACCGTTAAAGTAGTTAGTAGAACGTAGAAACACACAGCATTATTATTTAATAAAGAAAGGTCAAGAAGACACAGACAGGAATAGAATCGGGATGGGAATGTAAAGAGAAAGAAGTCCAAAATTTCGAGAAATGGATTAGACAGATAGGTATCATCTTCTTGTCCACTGTCTCTAATTCGTTTCGCTTTCCTTCTTACTCTCCTTATTATTGGATGGTTAACTCGATATCTATATAAATGAAATTGTAGGGGGTCCGCTGTCTGTAATTTCCTTTGTTTTGCCAATTTTTCAGATATTTATCCATTTTAGGTCAACTCAAGACCGAATCGGTGGTTTTTACGTTTCGTGTCTGTTTGTTTGTTTGTCTGTCTGTTTGTCTGTCTGTTTGTCTGTTCCACCATCACGTCGAAACGGCTGGATAGATCTCAACCAAACTTCATATTTAGAGTATACTCATCCCGAGGAAGGTTTCGATATGCATATCATTTTAAAATCCCTGAATACACGGGGGGTTTGAAACCAGAATGGTTTTTCCACCATCACGTCGAAACGGCTGGATAGATCTCAACCAAACTTCATATTTAGAGTATACTCATCCCGGGGAAGGTTTCGATATGCATATCATTTTAAAATCTTTGAATACACGGGGGGTTTATATTAAAACCATAATGGTTTTTCCACCATCACGTCGAAACGGCTGGATAGATCTCAACCAAACTTCATATTTAGAGTATACTCATCCCGGGGAAGGTTTCGATATGCATATCATTTTAAAATCTTTGAATAGATGGGGTGTTTATAGGAAAACCAGAATGGTTTTCCCACGTTTCTAACTTAATCTGACCCAAGAATAGATGACATATCATAGGACCAGCCATTTAAGCCACTAAATCCGGCGTGTCTTATGGTATAATCCTTTGTCGATATGACGTACGTTTAGTAGCAGTTAATCTGTAAATGAAGGTCTTCAATATTGTAAACACGCTTATACTTTCGTATGTCGATCTATATATATTCACTGATGTCGATTTGTAGCGATCGAAAAAGGGTGGGTCTGCTATTGTAATCAGTACTCCCCACACCGACTTTGACTGGCAGTATGAAAGGGTTCCTTCTCCAACTCCTGTGTAACTGTCATTAGTAAGGAAGGTCTACAATTGTAATGAATAGTTCACTTCTCGATTTGACTTGCAGAAGGCAAGTGAGCATAAAGTTTTGTTTAAAACTCCCCTACCCGATTGTGTTTGGCAGTAGGCAAGGGTGGCCGCCATTATAAAGAAATGTCCTCATCTAAAATGTGACTGGCATTAGGCATAGTGGCCTGCTATTTTTCTGGAAACTCACCAACTTGGTGTGACTGGCAGTAAGCTGGCTGGAAGTAGGAAAATTGGGCCTGGCATTATAATGATAACTGCACAACTCAATTTCGGGTGATAGTAGGGTAATTTCCTGCCATTATAATAAAAACTGTAATCTGTCTGGAAGTAGGAAAGGGGGCTGCCATTTTAACGAAAACTCCCCAAATCGATTCTGTCCGCGTAGTAGGCAATGGGGCCTGCAATTATAATGTAAACGTCCCAACTCGATTGTGAATGGCAGTAGGCAAGTGAGCCTGCCGTTATATCACAAATCCATAACAAACACTTTACATTGAAAACAACGTACGGGGACCTCCCCATGCTCTTTCTCGGATAACGCTAAGAGACATGCAATTTTAAAACAATCTTATTTACTGCATGTACACTATTTACTTCGATATTCGAATACAATGTAGAATACCGTAGCGAAGCACGGGTACATTCGCTAGTATAATATATTCCTTGTCTATATGAACCCGTTTTTTTTTTTTTTTTTTTTTTTACTAAGACCCTTTTTATTGTATAATCAAAATGTCATTTGGAATATAAGATTTAATTAGTAATTAACAGAGCTTCAAGTAATAGAGAAGTATTTATGTCTACCCCTTGGTCCCATTTCTTGATAAGGGGCTTTGGATGATGTGATGTGGCTTTTTCAATCGTGAAATTACCAGCATTCCGCCCCAGTGCAGCAGCGCGCTCATCAGATGGAATGCTACACCTTTCCAAGGCGCTGGTGCCAGTGCGCCGTTGAGACACCACTGAAAGCCTCTTATGTAGGACAGTGCAGTGACGGTTCACTAGGGGAAGCATGTGCCTCCACTTGCATTAATGCCTGCCTTTGGCCAATATCAAAAAATAAGGTTCCTAGAAGGAATCCATAGGAATCGGCTGTGACCTATGAACAGGAACTGTACCTGTACAGGGTGACTCACTTACATACAGGTCGGTGTATCGGGTTGCCTAATGTGTTCGGCGTTTGAGAATTTCATTTCTACGGCTATGGTGTAAACCCCACTGAATCAAAAAAACGTTTCAGGTTGTCCGAAACATCCGCTTACTCTCTTCCTCAAACAGTTAAACCCTGATATTTAGAAAATTTCGGTATTCTTCATACCAATCACTGAAAACATTTTGTTCGTTCCAGACAGTTCATGTAATGCAGAAGTTGTGACTAATCTAATTGTTTGAAGCAAACCCTTGGAGTCAAGAGCAACTCTCCGTTATTCGGAACATGTTTATTACACAAGTTATCAAGGAAACAACAAGAAATACTGTAATACTAATACTAATACTAATACTAATACTAATACTAATACTAATACTAATACTAATACTAATACTAATAATAATAATAATAATAATAATAATAATAATAATAATAATAATAATTGTACCTTGCGCCAATAAGATTTCCTCTATAGGAGAAACACTGAACTTAAAACTAGACCTCCTTAAATTTTTGCTCAGAAGATGTCACTACCTTAATTTTGTGATTATGAAGTTGCCAGTACTGTGTGGATTTCAACTTGTTTTGTTTTCCGTTCTTCAAGAAATGTAGACGTTCTCTCATAGATGTCTCTGCTAAAAATAACTATGATCATGCACTCTGGTACGAATTTAAGGGACTTTTTTGAAGAAATTTTGTATCCATAAGTTTTGTCCTTTACGAAATTATGTTCATTCATTTTTGGATTGCAATATTGACCTTTTCTTTCCCCCAGTTTTGAATACAGCCAATCCCTAATTTCTGTAATTAATTTTCAGCCTGTCACAGGTTTCTTCTTCGATTTTGTGTGTAACGTTTTGATCTACCAATAAAAGTAAGAGGGTGTGGCTTGATTATTCATGAATGGTCTCGAACTTTCCCAGAGGGTTTATAAACTGCGGATTTTCACGTCTCTTGGCCATTTGATCAACTTCTATCTATGTGTGTGGATGTGAAGCAGGAGGCGGGTGGTGCCTCTTGCATCAGGCAGCAGATCTTCAGCAAGGTAATAGCCATTTAACATCTTTATTTCTTGCTAGCTCAGCAGTTGAACCCGTGGGAAAGGTCCGAAACCTTTACTATGTAACCTATCTTTCTAAACATGTAATTTTCTGCCGGCTTATGTAAAAACTTAATTGAATCTGTAACTGTAATTCGGGGATAGAGAATGATTTACCCTCTCGAGCTCCCCTTCATTTTGGTTTGAGGTGACTACGTTTTGGTAACTGATTTTCTTCTCTTCCTTAATGTCTTATACGAGTCACCTCCATAGTTTGGGAATAGCCCCTGTTTCATCGGCCTAGTGCCTTTTAGGTTTTAAGAGGCTACATAGAGGAGTGCAAGTATCCGCCTCCTTCCTTTTTTGTTTGGGCCATTTATTTAACGGTTATTTCTTTTACTCGAAGGTCCTGTGGGCTGGGTACGAGATACCCCTGTTTCAATTTGTAAGCTGGGCCATGGAAGGCCAGAAAGTGTAAGACATTTTTGGTATTGCCTTGACTAGGCTGGAAAAGCTGAGAGCGTGTCTGCTCTTTTTAAGTATTTTAAAAGTGCCCCTAGGAGGCTTGACATCGTAAATCACCGAGCTAGTGGTCCATGTATTGAGGGGTGTTCTGCCCTTGCATAATATGGTGATCTTTGTAGAAATAAGGTCGAAGCTCAGGAAGTGTTTAGTGAGGACGTAAAGCACAAGTTCCGTTTATACCAACAATCTTGTCTTAACTAGACTTGTCTTTTGCTACTAGTACCTGTGATTGTGTTACTTGGTGTAATTTTTACAATAAATATATATATATATAGTCTAACATTTGTTAAAATTTTAAATTAACTTTGACTCTGTAGTTAGACCCATTCATCCCGGCACTTTCTTTCATCTCTGCTGATCCACCCAAACCACGGTAACAATAATAATAATAATAATAATAATAATAATAATAATAATAATAATAATAATAATAATAATAATAATAATAATAATAATAATAATAATAATAATTGTAATATTAATATAATTTTTATTAAAATGTTACTTTTTTCCTTCTTTTTGACGGTTTTTAGAGACACCGACGTGCCGGAATTTCGTCCGTCAGGAGTTCGTTTTACGTGCTACCAACTCTACCGCCACGTAGTTGACGTACTTGATCACCTTCAAATACCACCGGACTGAGCCAGGATCGAACCTGCTACGTTGGGGTCAGAAGCCTAGTGCCTTTTGTTATTATTGTTATCTTTGGTAGTATGATAGTACCGGTACGGTAGAGTTCAGATGATTATATATTTATGTATTTATTTATGTATATTAAATATTTGCACTCAGTATACATCGTTAATCGTATCATGAAGGATTCACGCACTCGAAAAAGCGTTTCTGGAGTTACGAATTCAAATTCAACTCAAATTCTCTAAAAGAGATTATTTTTGTCCACTGTAAGACCTTAATAAACACAATACTGTACATAACCGCCATGAGAAGAAGTCCATTGGAGTCATGTCAGGAGAACGCGGAAGTCATTCATGTAGGCCATAGAGACCAATCCATCTCTCTTGCTACAGTCTGTCGAGAGCTGCGTGGTGAATAAGAGATGTGTGTGTGTGTGTGTGTGTGTGTGTGTGTGTGTGTGGAAGGTGTCCATCCTGTTGGTACCGCACATTAAGCCGTCCTCCCAATGGAACCTCTTTTTAACAGAAGTGGAAGTCACTCTTCAAGGACGGGAGTGTAAAAATATCCACTGACGTTTCATTGGGTGATCTCGGGACCTAGTACTCTATATCCTACAACACCAATCCAGACGCTCACTGCAAAGGCGTTCTGGACATGCACCTCTTTCCTGCAATGTGGATTATGTGATGCACAGTGGTGTTCCTTCCGTCGACTTATGCACTCATCACTATGAAAAGTACAGTTATTCGTCCAAGGTATATTCTTAAAAAACGGGCCATTTTGCTCGACATGACCGAATATCCAATCACAGTGTGTCAACCAACGGTTTGGATCTCCAGGATGGCGTTTGTATGGATGCCACTGCAGGGTTGTTTAATTATTCTATATACCTTCGACTACGAAAGATCTGTTGCTGTTGAAAATTTTCTCATGCCTGTATGTGAATTTTCTCCTAACGCTTCCGCACAGCCGCCCTATGAACAGGTGATATTCACCTTTGCCACCGCTGTCCAGTCGTATTGTGTAAATTGCCAGTATTAAGTAGTCGCGCAAAAACTACTTGAAAATACCCATGACGTGGATGTTTCCTATCGGGATTGCGTTGAGCATATAACTGTGCTACTTGTCTTTGAATGTAACGACATGCAGAATAACTTAGGATCATATCTGTAAGTTCCGCATTCGAATACCCATGCCTTTCAATTGCAATGACTTTACGTAGACTAAAACGCATTCCCTACGAACTCAGTTGGACATGTATGGAAACGTAAACAAAGTCATAACAGCAACATTCGTGTCCACCAGAGAAACGTAAACAAATTTATAAGAGTAATATGCGTCTCCGTCCGATTGGCATTCACAGCAGAAGTAATGAAGTTAGTAAACAAAACGAGGATGTCATGTGAACCATTCGATCGATAGGAGACATCCTGATCATGAAAACTTCCACGCAGTTTGTTTTACTATTTAATAGAAATTAACGATATTAGTTTTGTCCTTTTCTGTAATACACTGATCAGCACAATCATATTTTAGATATTTAAGTTGTTCCGCTTCAGGTTTTTATTATAGGATTACTCACAGATATGCAATTCTCAAACGCCCTATAATTAGGCAACCAAACACACTTACCTGTATGTGACTGATTCACCCGGTATTTGTCTGGAAGTGAAGATGGGAAACACCAGAAAACAATTTTCAGGACAGCCGACGACGGTGGGGGTTTGAACCCACGCCCCCCCCTCCCCCGAATGCAGTGCTTTTTTCCATAGTCGTAGCGCGTTAACACGCGTGGCCACTCCATTCGGTTCCACTTAATAAAGAAGTCTACTTTATGAAATATCTTAGACAAGATAGAAAAGCAATGACAACTTTTTATTTTGAAAAATCCTCCTTCCCGTCTGAGTAGCTCAGATGATAGAGTGCGGTCTCACTGTTGCGGAGGTGACGGCCTCGATCGCGATATTCCAATCGAATTTGAAAGTATCGTTACTCAAATATGTCACGCTCGTAGCGGTAGATACACAGGATCGTAAAAGAACTTCTGCGGATAGACATTTCCAACGCCTAGGCGTCTCACTGAAGCATACAGCATATGACGTTATTCCTTCCACTCAGATTACCTTATAAGTATTGTAGTAATGTTAACGTCAAGTTCATAGGCCAATAAATGAAGAGAGAGGTAGAATCAATTTGAAAGAAAGTAGACTGGCACTAATAAATGGAAGTAACACAGAGTTTATTCGACTGTGATGATCGCGACGTGTGGGTCTTGAGAAATCTTATTGTGTGTTGGGAAGAACGCGGTTTTAGTCTATATGTGTGGCATTCGCTTGTAGAACAGGAAAGAATCTAAGAAAAACTACCTATAGGATGACCGATTCACTCTATTCAATTATGTTATGAAAGGATAAGTGCAGCCGTACCAGTCGTTCATTCGTGACGGAAGTCGGTGAGTTAACATAACTAACTGAACTGGAAGTTTCCTTAGGACCTAGACGATAGCGGCGGACGCCTAACAGATGGTTTTGCTCTCTCTCCCTTTATTAAAGTCGAAAGTAAGATTATATGCCTGTCTAAAACAGCGATTTAATACTCCTCAAGCACCCATTGACTGAAAGTACTTCCTTTCCAGGCCCACAACCACACTGAATTACATTTTATACCTGCAAATATAATACTTGAATATCATTTCTTAGAAAATCGGTTCTAGATAATAAGATTATTTTAAATGGTTAAGAGGCAAAATCTAAATCATCTCTGAGATTTCTAGAGGAAGTTAAAGTGAGAAGCAAGTCGACGGAAGTGGTTAGCAACAGGTTGCAGGGTGTAGGGTGGAGTGAGGCTGAAATAAGAAGGGATGTCACAGGCGGTTTGTTCCATCGCTGTGAGGAGAGGGCTGAGATAATGGGATCTGCCCCGATACAGCGCTTCTCCTCCGACGCCTGCCACGCCTTGCTACGGGACCTGGTAACGTTCCACTCCACAGAACTCGCCGCAATACAAACCTGTAGAATACGTCGACGGGACAAAAAATCGTGAAAATGTACGTTCTTAGTCTGAAAGAGCTTTATTGTAGAGTGGTACACAAATCCCAGCTTAGTAGCAATACTACTACTAAATAAGCTAATAATTGTAAAAATAGTTTTCTCATTCATGCTAAAATGTTAATAAGTAGGGTTAGGAAGTTGAGGAATAATCCTTGTCTTTTTACGAATGTTCGAAGACAAGGCCAAACATAATATATGTTCATTTTTGGTCCTTGCAGGTCAGAAATCGGTAGGTTTTATTTGTCTCTTTTGGGTTTTTCGGCGTTTTTGGCTTACAGGTCCGGTTTTAGCCTTTTGATAGGTCTTATCGTTCTTTGTCTGCAACTTAACCTTCATTCGACTACATTTTAACTGTCCATTCTCAATTTGAACCATCGTTAGTTCATCCATCACCTCCTAAACAGTCCGACTCGGTGGCGCACTGGCCTTCGGTTTAGAGGGTCCCGGGTCCGATTCCTGGACGGGTCGGGGATTTTAACCTTCATTGGTTAATTCCAATGGCTCGGGGCTGGGTGTGTGTGTTCTCCCCAACATCCCTGCAGCTCACACACCACACATAACACTATCCTTCACCACAATAACACGCAGTTACCTACAGATGGTAGATGCCGCCCACCCTCATCGGAGGGTCTGCCTTACAAGGGCTGCACCCGGCTAGAAACCGCCACACGAAATTATTATTATTATTATTATTATTATTATTATTATTATTATTATTATTATTATTATTATTATTATTATTATTATTATTATTATTATTACCTCCTAAACATCTTTTCTGTAGTAAGAGAGAAAATAAAATGGAAATGAAGTGAAATGAAATTAAAAATATTAAAATAATGCATTAAAAACAAGGGGTATCAAATTATGTGCAAGATAAGTGAAATGTTGAAAGGAGAACTTTTTGATGTGCGTGTTTTTGAAAAGTAAGATCTCACTTGCTTCAAGTATGAACCCTTAACATCCATTGATGGAGAGAGAATTTTATGGAAGTTTAGCAACGTTCTGTCTGAAAACCGACGATTCTTTACACTCTAGAACCCGAGGATGTTTATTGCGATATACTGCAAAACCAACTGAGGAAACGCTTCTGAAATCCAATTTATGCAACGCTAGTCTGGTTAATCCAAATATGATTCCAGTTATACAAATGTTAATTTATTTCTCCAGGATGTCCCTTGTGGGTTCGCTTCATTTATTATAGGTGGAAACAATCATTCTTATTCTTAATCTTCTTCTACTACCTCCACCGCTTCTCCCATCTCTGTGGGGTCACGGATGTGAACTGTGTCGCACATGTGGAATTGGCCCTGTTTTGCGACCAGATGCCCCTCCTGACCTCAACCTTATATTGCGTGTTTCTGTGGTGGTTGGTAGTGTAGTGTGTTATATATGAATATGAAGAGGAAAATGCTGGGAAAAACACATACACCCAATCCCCAGGCTAGAAGAATTAATCAGACGCGATCAAAAGCCCCGACCCGTCCGGGAATCGAACCCGGGAAAAAACATAACATTCTAAATCCTGCAAGTACATTTTTCAACAAATATTGAATTCCTTTTTTTCATATTACGTTAATCTGTGAATATATAATATATATAATGACTGAGTTGGATATTTCTGAGTCTTTTTACAGGTGCTTTGAGACAAATTATATGTCTTCAACTCCCTGAGTTCTAATAATAACGTTAACATATCAACAGGCGATTATGTATATGTATGTTGGGTATTCAGCCCCTAGGACTGGTTTGATCCTCAACAGCTCAGCCATCAGCTGTCATAGATGGTCTAGAAATCAACGTAGAAGAATACTAGGGAAATGGGGAGTGAGGTAGTTTCCCGTTGCTTTCATCAGCGGGCCAGAAGTTGCTCTGCCCGGCTCACTGAATCCAAGGCATTAACCGACACTATGAGCGACATTTTCACGCTATTCATAACAGAGAATGGTATTAGTAGCATCGCACATTCCTCAGTCAATTTTATATCGTCAGAGCCAAGGACAAGACTGCGATAGGTCAGAGAAATAAAAACTGCACTGTAAAAGCTAGATCTCTGCAGTATAGGCACGGACAATAATGTAGACTCCAGATTTTAAGATTGCTATTTGTTTCTGCGGGCGGGTTCGATCTTGTTATTGTTCTGTGTTAATTTAATTTGATGTTAATTTAATTAACCAGGGCTCTACTCTTTTGAAATATTGAACAATTGAAAGTGTCAATGTAGTCGTTTAGATCGTTCATAGTTTTTCTTAAAATTATCTGTTAGATCATCAGACCAGAGGCTGGATGGATCCTCAAAAAGCATCACCAAAGGTTATGTGGATGTAAGGAAACGGCAAAATACCGATGGCGGGACCAAAATGAGGCGTACTAGCCAAGATGGGGAGTGAGGTAACTTCCCACTGCTTTTCTCACCGGGCCAGAAAGTGTTATTGCAGCACGACTGACCCCTGAAAGTAGCACCTTTCATCACAATCAGATGCACTGGTCGTGATATTCGAATGTCATTACTAGATCCCGGATTCATACGCACTAAAAACTCCAAAAATATGAATGCACACATGCATTAAAATGCTGAAAATATATACGAAAATATGCACTAAAATAAAAAATAGACTTACGACACGGATTATTTAATTTTAACTCAGTGTTAAATTAACAAACATGTTTCATTCCTTGCAAAATGATGAATGGTCGTAGGTTATAAACAGTTTTTCAATGTTTTCAGGGGTCAATGACTTTCTGTTATCGGACAGAATTAATTTATACATTGAAAAATGATCGTTCTACGTTGACGGACGTAATTGGGCAATACTTATACAGTGGCACTGACTGCTCGGAACCTTCTTCTGGCGAAGACTGTCTGATTCCACTTATGTAGTTGCTTATCGATTGAACCTTCTTCAATCCTGGGTTTGAGTCCAACACCGCACTGAGTTTCCTTTTAACTTTTTCAAATTTAACCAAGGACACCATTTAAAGAACTAATAGCTTATGTATTAAGTGAAGGGATCCGTGCAGGGGTGCCACGAGTTTCTAGGCCCATTATCGTCTTCGAAAGTGACGAATAATGCACATGGTTGAAACTGATATCTTTATATACAGTTTTAGATTCAAATGCGCACTTTGTTTCACGAACACATGCAGCAAGACTATCATCAATTCCTTTCACTGCATCTTTCACTTCGTTAAAGTTCTACTGGTAGAACGATACTGCGGAAAACCACGTTCCCCAACTAATGAGAACAGTTACTGGCGGAAGATAAACCTGAGACAGATGAAAATTATACAAGTGTACAAGAGCCGGTGCGTTTAGGAACAGTTTTTTCCCACTTGAAATTATTGTGTTGATAGATGGAAAGAGGGTACGTAGTTCTTCTGCAATACGATGCAATCCAAGGGCCAAACATGTGACATAGATGAAATTTGGACAAAATACTCGATGAGACTGACTAGGTTTCAACATATACGA
Organism: Anabrus simplex; assembly: GCF_040414725.1. Classification (NCBI taxonomy): domain Eukaryota; kingdom Metazoa; phylum Arthropoda; class Insecta; order Orthoptera; family Tettigoniidae; genus Anabrus; species Anabrus simplex. The sequence goes on along the minus strand of NC_090265.1, from coordinate 164,542,709 downwards.
AGCTGCATGTGACTAAAAGGCACAATTTGTAACAATCACTCTCCGATTCACCAGGTCCTTCAGCAATCTTCTTCTTGCTCTTCTTAATATGTTTACCCTCCAGGGTTGGATTTTGCCTCGGACTCAGCGAGGAATCCCATCTCTACCACCTCAAGGGCAGTGTCCTGGAGCATGAGGCACTGGGTCAGGAGATACAACTGGGGAGAATGACCAGTACCTCGCCCAGGCGGCCTCACTTGCTATGCTGAACAAGGGTCTTGTGGGAGCATGGGAAGATTGAAAGGGATAGACAAAGAAGAGGGAAGGACGCGGCCGTGGCCTTAAGTTAGGTACCATCCCGGGATATGCCTGGAGGAGAAGTGGGAAACCACGGAAAACCACTTCCAGGATGGCTGGTGTAGGAATAGAACCTACCTCTACTCATCTGATCTCCCGAGGCTGAGTGTACCCCGTTTCAGCCCTCGTACCACTTTTCAAATTTCGTGGCAGAGCCGGGAATCGAACCCGCACCTCCGGGGGTGGCAGTTAATCACACTAACCACTAACCACAGAGGCCATAGCACTACAGCCCTTGAAGGGTCTTGGCCTACGAAGCGACCGCTGCTCAGCCCGAAGGCCTGCAGATTACGAGGTGTGGTGTGGTCAGCACGACGAATCCTCTCGGGTGTTATTCTCGGCTTTCTAGACCGGGGCCGCTATATCACCATGAGATAGCTCCTCAATTTTAATCACGTAGGCTGAGTGGACCTCGAACCAGCCCACAGGTCCAGGTAAAAATTCCTGACCTGGTCGGGAATCGAACCCGGGACCTCCGGGTAACAGGCAGGCACGCTACCCCTACACCACGGGGCCGGCTTCATTCAGAATTCTTAGATAATATTCAATCACACATAAGAGAAAAATATATCTGTATATGCACTAACGTCCAAAATATGCACTAACGTTCAAAATATGCATATGCGAATATGCATTTTTAAAAATCCGCGCCCTAATCATTACTCAGTACCGTCTATACCCCAGCAGCGTCCATACTGTTACAGCGTGTTACTTGATTGCGGAGAGGTAGCCTGTTTGTGATATCACTTCTTTTTACTGCTCTTGGTAGAAGTTGAGTACACGCACCTCGGCGCTGCTGCGGACTCCAGCAGTTGATGCTCTTCTGTCGGTAGCGGCTTAGTTATTTCCTTACACGATTATCAAACATAAAAGCTGCTTGAGTGGATCAGGGGTTCATTGTCCAAATCATCATTCGATTTTCATTTTCACACCAGGCAAATGCTGGGGCTGTACCTTACTTAACCCTCTCACGCATAAATTAATGGGATGAGGATAAAAATGTTAAATACAGTGTTTTTGTAATATCTGTGGTCCAATGGATCACCCAAAGCATTATTTCAGTAATTTACACTGCACCGCGCCCCTTACCCTGCTACCGTTACACATCAACACAGTACACGACAAATACGCGCAGATACTTACCTCGCTTACCTCTCTTCATAAATTGCCGTGGATGGACTGGAACGAGCTAAAACAGCTCGGAGCTGGATCCGTGCGTAGACAAAGGGAAGCGAAGGGACAGAAAGGCATGGACCCGTAACCCCCATGAATAAAAGAATGGATCAAGGAAACTGGGGTTTATTATAAACACACGTAATATAAGAATGAAAACAGAAGTGTGAGGCTGCATTAAAAGTTACTTACATAACTGTAGAAAATTGAAACATCAAGTAGTATCCCGTCCAATGACATAGTAAGATTCGTGTAACAGGCCGCCAGCACACACGATCGCACTATACACTTACGTATGACAACATAGAACTTACTAATAGGTTTGAGAAAAATAATGTGACGTGAAACACATTATCGAGGGAATCAGAAAATGGGACCACTAAAGGAATGATACAGTCGCGGTAATACGGGCCGCGCACACATCAACAGTTTGCATCCGCGCTCCAAGCGAGCGTCCATTCGATGCTAGCGCGTTCCAACAAAGCAAAGCACAGCCTCCCAAAAAGGAGCATAAGAGAAGGAGAAGAAGATGTTGCCAGAGTTACAAAAACAAAAACTAATCGCCGACAATGGACCAAATAACGGCCTAGAAATATAAAATAGCATACTACACATGGCCCAAACCGGCCAACTAAAACGAAAAATAAAATGAAATAAAGAAAAATTAAAATTACGAGATACGGAGAGTACTATAGACCGTACACAAGCAGACAGCACAGGCACGCACGCACACACACACACACACACACACACACACACACACACACACACACACACACACACACACACGCGTATGAACAAGAAGAGAGACCCAATATAAAATCGACCCAGATCAGGCCGGAGTGTAAAGGCACGCGACGTATACTATCGCACAGGATAGCGAAGGATATCATGGGCTCACGAGCATGGTTCGAACACCGTAGATGCAATGCTGAACCGCCGCATGCATTCATGCATTAATAGATTCATCCTATGCATATCATTTCATTCACTGTCTTTCATTTTCTTGTGTGGAAAATGGCAAAGCTGTCTGGACAAAATGACACATTACACTTAGTTCTCCCAAAAATGGAGGAAGAGAACCACAAAAATTATTGTCTGTCCTTGTCCATGTGGAAATGGGCTTATTTTCCGTCTCATAGAAGTGGATGCCTGCCTTTGAGATGTATCTGTAGCAGGGGGATCAAAATGCTGTTCGTTCTCCTCCTCAACTTCTTCTGGACTCGAGAATAACGACATTGTGGGGGATCACAGGTGTTGCTTCCCAGTCTTCATCTGCGTCATTATCATCAGCAATTGTACAGTCAGAGTCATCCAGAATTTTTTCAATTATCACCCGTATTTGAAAATAATAATAATAATAATAATAATAATAATAATAATAATAATAATAATAATGTAATGACTAAATGTTGATTTTACCAATCAGTGAGCAAATATACTCATTATATTTCTAATGTTAGGCTATTATTATAATATAAGTATAGGTACGGTTTTAAGAATAAATTTAAAATACACGGATATACCATACTAACTACAGAAATCAGAATAATCCCGAGTACTGCGCATGCATGACATACACCACAGTGGATACAGCCATGCACATGGTTGTGACCATTCATGCATAACGTCCACCACAGTGGACATGAACATATAGCGCAGTACACATACAGTGAGGAAGTTTCTGATAAAGGAAATGTCTCACAACACCCTATATACTATGATAAAAGATATTATAATTTTTTACCCTATCTTTACTTCTTCCACAGAAGGATTTTGTTGTTATGGTGGGACCATGTACATAGCCATCCTTCCTCCCCGCCATTTTGGTCACACACTTGTAGAAGAAAGGCGCCTGCTGCTCCAATAGTTGCTTTTTCCGCCATAAGAACGCAGCACTGAATAGAACACGTCCACCAGAGTGGACTTCATGCAATAGGGGATACGGATAAAGTGCTAGTGAGCTCTAATATCAGCCAATAGTAGCCGTCCACTGTAGTGGACATGATGCATGAGAGGGTTACGGCCACGGCCGCTTCCTTTCAACTCCTAGGCCTTTTCTATCCCATCGCCGCCATAAGACCTATCTGTGTCGGTGGGACGTAAAGCCACTAGCAAATAATAATAATAATAATAATAATAATAATAATAATAATAATGGTTTCACGTCCCACTAACTACCTTTGACGGTTGTTGAAGACGCCAAGGTGGCGGAATTTTTTTCGCACATACCAGTAAATCTACCGACACTAGGCTGATGTATTTGAGCATCTTCATATACCACCGGAGTTAGCCAGGATCGAACCTGCCAAGTTGTGGTCAGAAGGCCAGCGCCTCAACCGTTTGAGACACTCTGCCCGGTGAAGATTTGATTATTCTTCTTTGTTATGAAATGAAGCTTCTAGGCATATCTGCATACTAACGGTAGCCTTGTAACATGTTACGTTGTATATAGTAATGAGTGTTCGACAAAAATTAGTTCCGGGCGAGTTGGCCGTGTGGTTAGGGGCCCGCAGCTGTAAGCTTGCATCCGGGAGATAGTGGGTTCGAACCCCACTGTCGGCAGCCCTGAAGATGGTTTCCCGTGGTTCCCCATTTTTACACCAGGCAGATGCTGGGGCTGTACCTTATTTAAGGCCACGGCCACTTCCTTCCCACTCCTAGCCCTTTCCCATCACATCGTCGCCGTAAATTGTATAGCATTATTTCTAAAAGGAGAAATATATTGAGAACATTCTGCATTTTATTCGTATCTTGGTGGATAGTGTGTTCCACAAATTTGAACTGCTATAATATGAGTCTTGGTTGTGATAATTCAACCACAACGGCGTGTATGTGTGGAAGAGATTGGGAAGTATGTGTGAAGCGTTATCGGCAAGCAGCACAGCGTTGCACAGGGTCGTATAGTGTTCAGTGTGGGAGATAGAAGGGGACGAGAGAAATGCCGTGCCATTAGTGGGACAGATAAACTTCCCCATTCAACACTCCTTCACTCAAGTGACAGCCGCAATTTGTTTAGATGCACCCCTCCCCGTATCAGCACTTGCTATGTTTAGCCATCGTTGTTAAACAACCACCGGATGAAAATACCCTCTCTATCCCCTTGAAGATTTCCAGTATTTCATCTATTGCAAGGAATAGTGGACATTAAGAAATTCTAAATAAACATATTCATTTGTGAACACTTTATACATAATAATAATAATAATAATAATAATAATAATAATAATAATAATAATAATAATAATAATCGCTTAAGTAGGCCTATTTATGAAAGCCTCCGGGATGAGGCAGGCACACTACCCCCACATCGCCGGGCTGGTCGATTGCCTTAACACCGGCACATTTACAAGATTGTCAATATTGACACACGTTTTTTTTTTAAATTCTGATCTCTTTCTATAACCTTAAACCAAATCAAACTAAGTCCACTGGCACAACAGCCACGAAGGGCCTTGGCCTACAAGCAACAACTGTTCAACCCGCAGGCCTGTAGATTTTGAGGTGTCGTGTGGTCAGCACGACAAATCCTCTTGGCTGTTATTTCTAGGCCGGGATTTTACTTTGCTGCAATTGTAATCACGTAGGCTGAGTGGGCTTCGAACCAGCCCTCAGGACCAGGTAAAAATCTCTAACCTGGCTGGAAATCGAACCCGGGGCCTCAGGGTAAGAGGCAGGTACCCTATCCCTACACCACGGAGCCGGCTAGCTTAACATGACAAACGATTTTAAAGCTTGGTATGGCTGGCTACAGAAGTTTAAGAAGATATATGACATAACTGGCCACAGGATTTGTGGAGAGGTCAATAGCGTTGACGAGGATGTAGTTCGTCATTTGAAAGAAAATGAAATTCCCAGAATTATAGAACGTTACTATTTTACTGACATCTATAATTGTGACGAAACAGAGATATTCTTTAACCTCTTAACCGACAAAACTCTCGTAGTAGAGGGCAATCCATGTTATGGAATAAATGGACCAAAGAAATATCATCGGCTTGCACTCCACCTTTTCCCTAACCCATCTATTGTCTCACATGTACTTCTGAATTAAATAAAGCGTTTGTTCAATCCATAGGCATAGGCATAGGCATAATTCCTCTCCCATCTCCTACTTCTTTACATCCTTTACCAACCTCCTTCTTCCATCACATCTCCCCAACCCGCCCGCATGTCTTGGCCAGAGAGAGGGCGTTACCCTCTAGGTGGCCCTGACGGGGTTGGGAATGAAAACATTTGTAGATAGATAGATATCATCGGCAAGAGAAAGAGAAGGGTCACGATGAGCGTGAAATAGAAAGATTCCCTTGGTTCCTCCAATCTAATACTGTCGAGGTCGCAAAGGAGCAAGACTGGACCAAGGGAGGTCGAATAGTAAAGAGGAAAATGAAGGTCATGGGACAAGTTAGTGGAAGAAATAACAGTCTCAACTAGTACCCTGTGGTCGCCAACCCACACTTCCAAGTTGAGAGCCTCTGGAGTCCCATTTTAGTCATCTCTTACGACAGGTGGTGGTGGTATTTATTTTTTCAAGAGGAAGTACAACCAGACATCCATCCTCTAGTAGCACTGATAGGAGGAAAATGAGGAGTCGGAGGATACCATGGATGTATTCTACGTACCATCCAAACCCATAGGCGTTATTCCTCTGATTCATGGAGTGCGTTCGTATTAATACATTTACACACTACACTGCTAAAAACTAGAGAAGCATGCAATAGTGAAAACATCCTTCCACATATGTTGACAACAGAAAGGACATCTGGTCGTAAAACAGGGTTTAATCCACAAGAAATTCTGAGCCCAAGTAAATGGCAAATTATCATGACGGAAAGAGGAATATACAGAATAATTTCACGAATAATGATCCCTTGATCCTTCTTCTTCTTCTTCATTCTTATCTGTTTACCCTCCAGAGTCGGTTTTCCCCTTGGACTCAGAAAGGGATCCCACCTCTACCGCCTCAAGGACAGTGTCCTGGAGCTTCAGACCTGGGTCGGGGGATACAACTGAGGAGGATGACCAGTAACTCGCCCAAGTCGCCTCACCTGCTATCCTGAACAGGGGCCTTGCTGGGGGATGGGGAGATTCGAAGGGATGGACAAGGAAGAGGGAAGGAAGCGGCCGTGGCCTTAAGTTAAGTAGCACCCCGCCATTTGCCTGGAGGAGAAGTGGGAAACCACGGAAAACCACTTCCAGGATGGCTGAGGTGGGAATCGAACCCACCTCTACTCAGTTGACCTCCCGAGGCTGAGTGGACCCCATTCCATCCCTCGTACCACATTTCAAATTTCGGGGCATAGCCGGGAATCGAATCCGGGCCTCCGGGGGTGGCAGCTAATCACATTAAACACTACACCACAGATGCGGACAACCGCTTGATCCAAGTCTATAATATGTTACAAAAAATACTGTACTAAAAAGTAAGTTTTGACTAATTTTAACTTGGAAATAATAGCCGTACTTGTTATCTGATATGAAAGAGCTCACAAACCGACGAACCTCGGGACCCCAGCCCACTTCCTGCTCTCCTGAGCGACGTGCAACGTCTGTCAAAGAATTTTAATTAGGGGCTCCTGGACATTTTTGACATACATTTTCCACTGAATCGTCAATTGAATTCATAGAAACCCACTCCCTGACCGGTACGTGTTTTCATAGAGAATTACTTCTAAAATAAGGGATCCACAATTTACTCCAGCAGTGATATTATTGATTTTTCTCACTAACTACTTTTACGGCCAGCAGAGACACCAAAGTGCAGGAAATTTTGTCACCTAATAGTTCTCTAGGTGTCTATAAACCTACTGGCACAAGACGGGAGCGTTTGAGCACTTTAGCATAACACTGGACTGAATCAAAATGAACCTGCAAGCTAAAGTGGAGATCGTAAAAGCAAGCGCTATACCATCTCAGCCACTCAGCCCGTCACATCCAACAATAACAACTACAAAGTAATAATAATAATAATAATAATAATAATAATAATAATAATAATAATAAATTTACTTAATTGCTCTAAACCACAAAGCGCCATTGAGACCAAGGAACCCTTACTCAGGTACCTAGATTCCAGACCACCCGACAGATGAAATCAAGCGCCACATTGCCCGTCTCAAAAATAATAAAGCTCCGGGGGAAGACTCAGTAGTAGCAGAACTATGGAAATATGCCCCAGAGTAATCACTTGATATCTTGCAAAAGCAAATAGAAGACATTTGGAACAAGGAGACCCTACCCGAAGATTGGAAAATAGCTTTGATCCATCCATTACACAAAAAATGCAGCATGAAAAACATCAACAACTACAGAGGAATATCTTTGCTACCCGTGACTTACAAAATTCTATCACTTGCCATCCTGGAGCGTTTGGAAGCACAAGTCGAACATCAAATCGGTGAATACCAAGGAGGGTTCAGAAAAGGTCGCTCAACAGCTGAACAGATCGAAAATCTCAAAACGATCATCAGATATTGTACACTAAGGTCCAAGCAGTATGTGTCTGTCTTTGTGGACTTTAAGAAAGCGTACGACTCCATTGACCGGGAAGTCCTGCTACACATCTTAAATGAATTTGGAGTTGATTTGAAACTGCTGGCATTAATTAGAGCCACCCTGACCGATACAAAATCCAAGGTGAAGTTCCACGGATGTCTCTCGTATTCCTTTGACATCAAAACAGGAGTCCGACAAGGTGATGGGCTATCCCCGATACTCTTCAACTGTGTTCTTGAAAATATCATCAGAACCTGGCGGGTGAGATTACAGGAAACCAACTACAGTCCATTGAGAATAGGAACCAAATCCAAGGGGATCGCAACAGACTGCTTAGCATTTGCCGATGATATTGCTGTTCTCTCAAACGACATAGAAACCGCTAGAGCTCAAGTTGAAATTTTAAAGGAAATTGCCGAACAAACTGTTTTGCAGATATCGTTTGAGAAAACAGAAGTAATGACTAACATCAAAGAGGCTCCACCAAAACTCCATACAAAATACGGGGACATCACCCGAGTAGACAAATTCAAATACCTGGGTGAGATCATTTTGAAAAATGGACTGGACAAGGAAGCACTTCAGGAGCGAGTACGCAAACTGGAAATAGCCTACCAAATATACCACACAATCTACAACAAAAAATGCCTTTCCCAAAACACCAGGATACGTCACTATGAAACAGTTCTGAAGCCAGTAGTTATATATGCAGCCGAAACCCTGTCTCTAAATGCCAACGAAGGACTCCTTGAAGAGCTGGAGAAAAGAGAGCGCAAAATTGTGAGAGGAATCTTGGGATCAAAGTACAGAAATGGAATCCATCAAAAGAGATCCAACAAGGAAGTCTACAGCAAAATAGAGAAAATTACCGACACACTCAGAAAAAGACGGACACGATTTTACGGTCATCTGAAAAGAATGGACGGAAGAAAGTTAACTAAAGAAATCTTTCACTTGTTTGATTCAAACCCCAAAACCACAATTCCCTGGTTTAGAAATACCAAAGAAGACCTGCAAATGCTACATATCTCAGCTGAAGACGCCCTTAACACAGATCTCTTCCGCAAGAAAATATTGACGAACGGGCTAAACCGAGACGAGCAACCGAAGAGAAGACACGGTGCACCTTGGACAGAGGAGCGTAAGCAGGCCCACTCACAAATAATGAGGGAAATTTGGGCTCTAAATAAGGCCAAGTTCAGTGTCAAATGCAACAAGACTTAACGTGGTCCTTGATGGCCCCAGCGAATTATATATATATATATAATAGATAATAGATTACTGACTAATTTTGACGATTTTCGGAGACGCCGAATTACTGGCATTTCGTCCCGCAAGAGTTCTTTTACATACCGATAAATCTACTGACATGAAGCTGTTAAATTTGAGCATCTTCAGATACCACCGGTCTGAGACCAAATCGAACCCGCCAAGTTAGGCTCAGAAGGCCAGCATTTTGTCGTCTCAGCCATGCATCTCAGCCACAGGAAATATGATTCTTTATTCGCTAAGGCATCAACTTACTGTATAACACTCCGACTCCATAGCTAAGTGGTTAGTGTCTAAGGGGTCCCGACTTCGATTCCCGGCCGGGCCGGAGATGTTAACCTTAACTGGTTAATTCCGATGGCTCCGGGGCTCCACGAGGCCTCTCCGAAGGCCACACGCCATTAACTGCATAGCAGTATAGTTCATATTATTCACCGTCAACATCCTGCTCATTTGGGACGAATTCGAAGTGAATACCAATTTCGACATTTCCCCACAAACAAAGTAATTTATTTTGCCAAATAACGACCTTGACTAACTACAGATTGAGTTTTCCACTACTATTACAGTCAGAGGTAAGAATAAATGACATTTAAATGCACACCACAGTGTGATTCCATAACCAGCTCGTCATGAACTGTCAGTTCATACGGGTGTATACTGTACGTCAAATTCTAGTGCTCTGTGCTTAGTGACCATTCTATTAATATTACTTTCAAGGTACCTAAAGAAAATATACTTCCACTTTAATACCTGGTTGTAAAACTACCATAAAAAAGTAGGCTAACAGTAATTTATTTATGAGTGCGAGTAATTCAATTAACAACAAACTAATGGATAATAAAAATTAAAAACTGCTCATATTGTGCAGGGTAGCTTCAGGGAATTGTCTTCCTGGAATGCCTTGGAAAGAAGAGATAAATAACACCGGCTTTATGAAAGACGGAGAGAGAATAGGAGAAGGATGGGGATCGGAAAGTTTTATTAGGGAAAGTTAATTCTACGAGGCAGACGATTATCACGAGTATTTATGTATGTCGAATAAAATGGCATGAAATCATAATTTCCTCAAACTTTTTGCAAGCGTAAAATTTCTAAGAATGCATTTATGAGTGTTTGTGGTAGCTAAATGGCAGACATATCTTCTCCTCGAACTTCATTGTTTATGCACTAGTCTAATTCAATTAACAGCTGACTAATGGATGATTAAAGCTAAAATCTAGTCATATTTCCCTGAAAGAAATATTCTAATACAGTTCTAATGAAAATCCACACCCTGTTTCCAGTCATTCGACCGGGTCGGGAATGGAATGAATGAAGCCCCCTTCTAGCGGGGAAGATGGGAATTGTGCCGGCTTCCGAGGCCTCCCGCACTCCTCTGGGGGCAATGATTAATGAATGATTAATGAAATGAAATGATATTGGAGAGTGTTTCTGGAATGAAAGATGACAGGGAAAACCGGAGTACTTGGAGAAAAACCTGTCCATCTCCGCTTTGTCCAGCACAAATCTCACATGGAGAGACCGGGATTTGGACCACGGAACCCAGTGGTGAGAGGCCGGCGTGCTTTCGCCTGAGCCACGGAGGCTCTACTATAACACAGTCCTAATAAAGACTATAAATCTCATGGTAGATCCGTATTGACGGTTGAACTTCTTACAAAATCGTACAAAGTTATTTGGATTATCCTCCTAGTGAATACCACAATATTTACATTCAGTTAAGACAAACCTTTACACAGACATGTTTCGACGCGGCATAGGATCATCCAGAGTACGATATATATATAATAATTTAAAAATATTAGACGCAGAGAGCTGGACTACGTAGTCAGAGAACATGGGTAACACTAGAATTCAGACGGTTCAACGTCTATAATAACTTAACGTATATCAGCCTATGACTGAACATAAAAACTAAGCAATCAGCGTACAGATATCAGTTGAACCACATCAGGAGGAAATGAAAACATTGAAACGAAAAGGCCTCTAACTCAAGACTGTTTTAACGATCACCACCTCACATTTTTAATTTTCATCATGTTTTTTTTTTAAGAAAAACATTTTAACTAACACTTCATATTGTGTGTCTGACGCTCTTAATTTATTATATATGCCTTACTGAGGATGACCGCCTGCCGGGTCGAAACATGCCTATTTAAAGTTTCGTCTTAATTGGATGTAAATAATATAGTACTGGTTTTTTGTACAATTTTTTAAGATGTGTAGCCAGTTGAAGATCTGATAGCCTGCATGATCAGTTTACGACTGAAGATGTGTTTTCAACTGCAGGCTTCGACATAGATATTCGGTGAAAAAAGGGAAAGGAAGGGGCTAAATGTCACAAAAATCTAATGTAATAAAACACGCAAGCAATCTAACAACACGAGTCGAACAAGATTTAATTTTGAAATAAATAGGTGCCAAAGTTGGGACTGAACAAAGCTGCTATATTACTTAATAACTAGTAGCACAAAAGTGTTGTTGTTGATTCGCGCCAGGGGCTTTCAGGGCACAGGCAATTCTGGCTCACTTGGGGGCTGTTCTCGAGCGATGTACATATTTGTTTCTGAATGATCCGGATTTCATGACAATCGGTAGGAAAGTTCAAATATTGTCGGCGAAAACGGCTGTAGGGTTCTTGCCAGTGTAAACTTACGCATTTGATCAACGAGTATTTTCAATCAGTTGCGGCTCTAAGAATTCCTGCATAGCCCTCTCAACCCATTTTTTCCACAGTTTATCGTGTATCACAGCGGGGTATAACGTTTGGTAGCGAAGTTGAAAATGGTATGTGCAATGATGTGACTATTGTGAAATGTGCTCGCTGTAACGCTGCATTCTGCATCGGCTATTTTATTCAAAATTCCCATCTTCATTTTCATACTGACTGAAGATATACGGAGATATGCCCCTGTGTCTCCTCCATATCAACATATGAGTTTTCTCTAGGTAAGTAATCGACTTTTATGGATTTCATTTGTATTGATAATATACAGTCATTAATTTCTATAGGGTGTTTTCAGGTCATTTTCAAGATTGCGATCAAACGTCATAGGATAATATTACTAACCACAACTTTTTGAAGTAACTGGTTTTATCAAAAGCGTAATATTACTCAGGAAAGAACCCTACAGCCGTTTTCAGTGACCATATTTTGAGCAATAATACCAATTTTCATGCAATTTGGAGGGTTCGAACACAAATACTTCCTTCGTCAGCTGTTTATTCTCTTATTTAAATGCTTTAAAATTCCAACTGGCAATGCCCAATAAAAAGATTTATAATTTTTCCCATAGTAAAGTGATATACCACCCAGTATCAAACGGACAGCCTTTTACAAAAACAATAACAACGTTTTTGCCAAAGTGAAGTAATTAAACTTCAGAAATACATTTATAATAGTTCATTCCATAATCCATCTAAATTTCATAAAAATCGGACAGTGATTTTTCATGTAATGGTACTACAAAGTTGTTGTTTACAGAAAATGGGCGAGAAAATAGGTACTTTTTGCATTCCACCTATTATAACTTTTACAAGAAACATAATCAAAATATGCAAATGCCACCAAAGAACGCAAATTAGATTGGTGGACTGGTTCACATTTTATTAACGTTTAAACTCGACCGCACATACTTTCTGCGCCGACAGTAGTCTTCGGACTAATTAAAGATAGATGCAGTTTTGTGTATATTTACGATCATTCGTGACCTCAATTTTAACTAAGATGCAATAATGAGCCACGTAAAAGGAGGAAACGGAAGTGAAATAAATCTACTGGGTCAATAATTCCTCTGATGAAGGAGAGGTGTAGTGGCGACATATGATTCATTATCATCCTTCTCGTCCACAATCACCATGAGTTTAAATTCTCCCCTTACACCCATGGTAAGCTGGAGATAACACGTGACGTAATTGACCAGCTGAAGATGAGAACTGCAGAGATTAACTACCAAGTGGGCCAGAGCACAACATCAATATTCAATGCCCACATGCTGGACTCCGAGGGTGATGAGGACGTGGGAGGAAGAAGGTAAAGGACTGGTGGTATTTACGATCGAGGACGTGCGTGACTTGACCAGCGGAATGAGTATCACCCCATGTTGACTCAACTTATTAAGGATAAAACTTAAAACACTTCCTCCTACAGCCCCTGGAAGCCTGCCAGGAGTTACTGCATATTAACATCCGCCCTTCACATTTTATGATCAATGCCTATAGCGCTGGTAAAACTCCTGATGACTAGTCGTGTTTATAGCAGTCATTTGAGCCTACTGCAATTAAGTGTCTAGGTTTGATGTCATAGAGTAAATGGCCGGCCGAGTAGTGTAATTTATTAAGCTGGTACCCCCAGTGCTTGAAGTGCACGCCTCTTAACCGGAGGCGCTGTATTCAGTTTCTAGCTCATGAAATAATTTTTACGCCGGATTGATGGCTAGAGCGGGGTTTACGTAGTTGCGTGAAGTCACCAAAGGAGCTGTCTGAGAGGCAGTGTACGCGGTCAAGAGAGCCATGCCGTGAAGCTGAAGATAATGTCAGGTTAAACACGTGACACCCCAATCTCAGAAGGCCATCTGAATGCGTAACAATCGTCTTGAGAGTCCAGGGCACTTGATGAGCTGTATGTGCCACAAATTTTTTTTGGTTGGTATTTAAGGGAGCTTGAAACGAGAGATCCGTGTCGGTAGATATTTCTGGCATTTTAAGGAAACACATTTCGCGGTACATCTTACGATTTGTTAGCGTTAAATTAACAACGTAAATTGGTTTGAATTCATGTTGTAGTTCTAATAGAAGCATCCGTGGCTCAGGCGTCAGCGCGCCGGCCTCTCACCGTTGAATTCCGTAATTCAAATCCCGGTCACTCCATGTGAGATTCGTGCTGGACAAAGTGGAGGCGGGACAGATTTTTCTCCTGATACTCCGGTTTCCCTTGTCACTTTTCATTCCACCAACACTCTCCAATATCATTTCATTTCACCTATCAGTCATAAATCATTGCCCCGGAGGAGTGCGACAAGTTTCGGCAGCCAGCAAAGTTCCTATCCTCACCGCCAGATGGAGGCTCCTTTCATTTCACTTTTGACCCGGTTGAAACTGGAAACAGGCTGTGAATTTTATTCACTGTAGTTTTAATATCCAGAGCCTCCGTTGCTCAGGTGGCAGCGCGCCGGCCTCTCACCGCTGGATTCCGTGGTTAAAATCACGGTCACTCCATGTGAGATTCGTGCTGGACAAAGCAGAGACGGGACAGGTTTACCTCCGGGTACTCCAGTTTTCCCTGTCATATTTCATTCCTGCAACACTCCCCAATATCATTTCATCTGTCATTCATTAATCATTGCCCCAAAGGGGTGCTACAGGCTTTGGCAGCCGGCAAAATTCCCATTCTGGCCGCTAGATGGGGCTTCATTCATTCCATTCCTGCCCCGGTCGAATGACTGAAAACAGGCTGTGGATTTTCATCTATGAAACGGAATGCATGATTCAATATTTAAGTGTACTTCGAAATTGACTTCTTGGATTAACTAATGAACGGGGTTGGACAGGGCAGGAGGTTCCCCTGAAGCAAAGGTCTAGCCCAAATGTCCCGGGTTCAAATCCCCTCTACTTTGGGTGGGATTCTCACAATGAACAGCATGTGGGGGAGCACTCTGGCCCTATATAAGATATGACCTGTGGTACTTTCCGGAGCCCAAAAATAAAGAATTTTGACCAATGAGCCTAGTCTGTTCGTGACTATGAACGGGGTCCTCACAGAAGAGTAATATTCAAAGTGAGATTGTACCACTTTTACAATAGGTTCTGACAGAAAGATCGTATGCATGCTTCCTTATTTTTCTACGTATCGTGTATTTACGCTTTCTTGAACAATATCAAAACAAAAAAAGAATATCTTCGAGTCATATTACCTCAACATGCACGTAGTTTTTTCTGAACATTACCTACATAATTATATCTTTTTCTATATCATTGGTATATTTAAAAATTGATAATCTATACATATATTTCAAAAGATTTTTTTATATTGTTGTCTTTCTATGATTTTACAAAGTAGGAACCCCCTTAGTGCAAAGCCATTTGCTCCTTATTTGCTAAACACTCTTTGTGTTCGTTGTGATTTTTATGTACTAATTGAAATGTAAACTCTTATTTTCCCACCCGGTGTAACCTTTTCACTGAATTACTGATAAGAGTCATTCTATACAGTTTATATCAGATTCTTCGCCTTGTAGCTTTAGCTTGCTGATTCCCTCAACTATTTGATGTAACCGATGGCTGGTATCCTCCATATGGCTACTTCATCCTCGAGCTATAAGGTAAACGCCCCGTTCTCCATTTGCCTGAAAGCCCATTTCATTCGGAAATCGAATTCCCGTAAGTCCATTTTATCAGATTTAAGCTGGAGAAAGTTCTTTCAATCCTTATTGCTCCTCATAACTTAACGTTAGGAAACTGTCTCACATGTATTTCTCTTTATCAGACCGTGATTTCCCACTAATAAATAGTTTTATCGATGTAACCTAGGTATTTTGCCACAAATCGGGTATAAAATTCAAATGCCAAGCTGAGTGGATCGGAAAGTTGAGGCGCTAGCCTCCTGACCCAAACTTGCCTGGTTCGATCCTGGCTTAGTCCGGTGGTATTTGATGGTGCTCAAATACGTTAGTAGATAGTGGGACGTAAAGCCAATAACATTAATTTATTTTTAAAATTCAAACAACTTAGATTTATTAACACCATAGCACAGTACGAGCTGGTCGAGCAGTACGGGTCGTATGGCTAAAACATTCCGATTCCACCGTCGGCACACCTGAAATTGGTTTTACGTGTTCCACAACATGACTCGATGTAAAGCCTTGAGAAGCGTCTTAATTAACACCACAGTCAGTACGTACTCTCTAGTTCTGCCGTCCTCGTCGCGGATGGTCACCGAAAGGCTTAAGATGGGATCTGTTCTGTTGTCATGCAATAGCTATTCGTTATTTAGAGGATAAAATGCATAAAATTCAGGCATAGCACGCCTGTCACAGTTCTATTTGCACTCTCATGTGATACAGCAAAACGGAACGTTGAAATTAACACTCAGACCGCCTAAACGACGTAAATGAAAGTACAAACACTCCAATAATAATAATAATAATAATAATAATAATAATAATAATAATAATAATAATAATAATAACAATAGGTTTTATGTCTCACTAACTACTTAAAGGTTTTTAAGAGACGCCGAAATTCCGAAATTTTGTCCCGCACGAATTTTTTACCTGCCAGTAAATCTATCGACACGAGGCTGTTGTATTTGATCGAAAATTCGCAGCAAACTTTGACTGGAACGCCGGTGTTCCTACCGTTTATTATTATTATTATTATTATTATTATTATTATTATTATTATTATTATTATTATTATGGTGATGTTAATTTGGACTTTAGCTGCTTCTGGTTAATTCCTTTAACTCGGAAGCTGAATATTTGTTATCAGTCAGGCTGAGTGGCTCTAACGGTTGGGGAGCTGGCCTTCTGACCCAACTTGGCAGGTTCGATCCTGGTTCAGCCCGGTGGTATTTGAAGGTACCAAAATACGTCAGCCTCGTGTCGGTAGATCTACTGGCACGTAAAAGAACTGCTGCGGGACTGAATTTTGGCACCTCGGCGTCTCCAAAAACCGTAAAATGAGTTAGTGGGACGTAAAAAACCAATATATGAAATTATTTTTGTGATCATTTTAATACACATCTTCACATTGCACTACAAACCACCATAGAAAAAAGCAATAGTTAATACGTCCCTCTGTATATGATTGGCGTCAGGAAGGGCATCCAGCCGTAAAACTGGTTTTATTCCACATCATTGCTAAACCCAGTTAATTGGGATAAATGCTAGGAGACAAAGTTAATGATACGTTACCACCCTTTGGTGGGAAAAAAGTGCATTAATTCGTAACAAGTTTACGTACAGTATAGTCAATTAAAGTACGATGAAGAGTAATGACCGAAAGTCTATGTTGAATTGTAGAGTGAAGTAATTTTATTCACTGACCAGGACTCCTCAATATCGTCTTCTCTCTGTTGACATTAACGAAGCTGTGAGATTGGTTTCTTCTTGCTGCTGTCTAGTGTTGTATAACTATGGGACGGATAACTCAGCTGGTTCCGTAAATCGTATGAACAGCATGCGATTATAAGTGAGATGAAAGGAAAATATATCCCTCTGGTCTATTATCTTCTAGGGGGCTGATGGGGCGTGACAGCCGAATGAGTTTGTCACTCACTTCTCAACAACGCGGATGTAGTTCGAGTCTTAGCCAAAGAAGACGGATTTTATAAAATTAAAATTCACGTCCCTTTGGTTCGGATCCACATACAATTGAAGGTCCCATAGCGATGGTCACGATTTCAATAGGCAAGTAAAACTGCAAGGTTGCTTGCTTGCTTGTTTCTTATAATGTTTTCCACTTTGCTTTCAATGCACTTGTGTTAACATTATTTTACCTCGACGGGCTTTTATCAAGAAACGGATTCTGATTTATTTTCTTTTACGCCTAGCTCTCCTTTTCTTAGCAAGTTCTCATTTGAATAGTTAATTAGTTCTTATTGAGAACCTCTTTCAAGAAATGGCATGTTTTCAATTCTATCAGTCCTTCCATCCAAGGTATTACTCATGGAGTTACCATAAACTGATAACCAAACTTCTTGTTCAATCCAGTTCAAACGTGTAATTTTTTTCAACTTGCTTTACGTCGCACCGACACAGATAGGTCTTACGGCGACGATGGGATAGGAAAGGCCTAGGTGTGGGAAGGAATCAGCCGTAGCCTTAATTAAAACACAATTCAAGCATTTTCCTGGTGTCAAAATGAGAAACCACGGAAAACCATCTTCAGGGCTGCCGACAGTGGGGCTCGAACCCAATATCTCCCGCATGCAAACTCACAACTGCGCGCCCATAACCACACGGCCAACTCGCCCGATAAACGAGTAATTAAATCAATAAATACTTTGCAGTGGGATGTACGGATTTATAGTAAAACGTTCTTTTATCGGGGGATTTGTTTACGTTGATGAAGGATAATTGAATAATACCCGCACTCGGAAGGAAATGCATTCGAAAGAGAATGTGAAAAATAAGGAATGCTTACAGCCTGATTTAGAAACAGTAAACAAACACTAATCCCTTTCTCAAAATTTCTCTCGGGAAACTTTTCGTTCCAAATACATCACTTCATGAAAAATAGTGTGAACGGTATTGGAGGGTATCCACATTACAGTGCCAACGGCCGTAGCCGTGTTGAAACACCGGATCCCGTGAGATCTCCGAAGTTAAGCAACATTGGGCGTGGTCAGGAGTTGGATGGGTTGCCACGCGCTGTTGGTGGGGGTAAGGGAATGGAGGAGCGGAAAGGACCTGGCCACCCAACCGCACGTAAACTCCGGCTCAGGAACACCTCTGCGGAGGTTCGGACCTGCCTTCGGGCAGAATACACCCTTACCTTACCACATTACAGTCGCATAGATAGTACTTGTCTCGATAGTCTATCTTAATCAAACAGAATAAATTATGAAGATCATCAAGAAGTTCATGACATCTACCTGCGTTGGTGTTCCAACTTTTGAACGGTTCCCTTATAATGCAGTGAGGCACTCACATGTCATCAGTCGGAATTTTCTAAACCCATTTCACTCTGTCTTCCCGTTTTATTTTCTTTCACGCCCAACTCTCTTTTTTGAGCAAGTGCCCGCTGCCCAGATAATTGTGTCAAGGATTAAAGAATCTAATGAAGTATTCAGACACTCTGAAAGCCGTCACAGGCCACTACTGCTCCCAACAGGCCGCCTTCAGCCTCTTTTCAACACTTCCGCTCCATAATGCATGCTTGCAGGAAACGTAGTGGGTTTCAAATGCATGTAGATCACTCATATTGTTCTCTCTATTTTTAGCAGAAAGCAAATGTGTCTCCGAAATTCAGTTGGTGGATTTGTCTCGCGGGCATTTCCCAGACCAGAGCAATATAACCGCATATGCATAACTTTTCCTCGAATTAAAGTTGTTAACAATACAAAGTTACACAAATTAGCCTGAAAGCACAATTCCGTAACAAGAATCCAACAGAAGAAATTTAACTTACAACTAGCGAGTTCGTTACCAACACTCACATGCTGCTTGCAAGTAACATTGAACGGATTTGAGCGTATTATTAAGCTAATTCACAATAAGAGGTATTTATGCGAAATGCAGCTAATATGTCAGACAAGTCATGTAGAACCTTACACAAGTGCGGCCAGTATCCAGTAATCGGGAGGTAGTGGGTTCGAGCTCCACTGTCGGCAGCCCTGAAGATGGTTTTCCGTGGTTTCCCATTTTCACACCAGGCAAATGCCGGGGCTGTACCTTAATTAAGGCCACGGCCGCTTCCTTCCACTTTCTAGACCTTTCCTATCCCATCGTCGCCATAAGACATATCTGTGTCGATACGACATAAAGCAAATAGCAAGAAAAAAAAAAACCTTACACCGTATTATTCGTCAAATGTCAGTTATTAGTTAAGGGTTTTTCATTGAGAAGGAAGCCATTGTTCATTTTTATAGTTATTATGTTACATTTCGTGTTTCGAGAGACAGGGAAACTATGGTAGATTGACTGATATTTATTATATCAGTCAATCTACCGCAATTGTAAATGAAAAACCATTCCTACAAACCAATGCTTACAATTCTAGTAGCTTGACTGGCATTTGGCAGATAATATGACTTATCGGATATGTTAGCTTTTATTTCACGTAAATGCCACTTGTTCTGAACTAGCTCAGTATCTAACAGTATAGTTCGTTTCTGGAAATATGTATGAACTGTATGAACTGTAACAGCTTTCCTGGCTGTGTCGTCGAACGAAATGCATTATTTAAACTTAATCCCTCACGCAACAACCAAGTTCATTGGGACGGCCGTTCATTCAATCAGCTTACCAAAATACTTCACGAAACCTCTGATGATCGCCAATCGCAAGTAATCCTGCAAACGTACCCGTGGGGAAGGCAGGGTTAATTTTAAAACGTACAGAACGAAATGTCAGTTTTTTCTCAAATTTCTCAGATTTTTTCTCTTAAAACACAAAATTTCAGCACCGGGCGAGTTGGCCGTGCGTGTAGAGGCGCGCGGCTGTGAGCTTGCATCCGGGAGATAGTAGGTTCGAATCCCGCTATCGGCAGCCCTGAAAATGGTTTTCCATGGTTTCCCATTTTCACACCAGGCAAATGCTGGGGCTGTACCTTAATTAAGACCACGGCCGCTTCCTTCCAACTCCTAGGCCTTTCCTATCCCATCGTCGCCATAAGACCTATCTGTGTCGGTGCGACGTAAAGCCCCTAGCAAAAAAAACAAAAAAAAAACAAAACAAATTTCAGTAAATACTCTGTCGAGCATAAAACAAATAGCACTGCTGAGGATCCTTTCACAAATATTGTCCAATTAGTCCTATTAATGTTGTCCTTCAGAAAAATGTTCTTTTTCTCTAACAATGATGCTTAAGGAAAGGGAAAGATTAATTATTTCAAATCATCAATTACCATTTCATTTACACTCAGATCTTCTCCGGTTACTGATATATCGCCAACGATCGATTTCAGTGTGTAAAATAACCATACTATTTACATTTAATGCGATTATTGTTCACCCTATGACACCAATAACGTGGAAACAGTTTGGGTTAGACCAGAGCAATTGCAATTAAACTTGATTGGATGATCAATTCCGGTCGTGAAAACTCGCTACGAAGATTCATCTCACTTCGTACCCGACAAGTATTGGACATACACCAGGATGACCAATTAAGATACCAGAACATCGCATACGCCTGCTGCTTGTACATAGACTGTCCACACCATGAGATGACGAAACGAGTAACAGGAATCCGGCAGTTCTTTTGTGTGTGCTGATAATATATTTTAAGTATGAACTTTTGCAGTATATGGTAGTTGACCCAAGACTTCAACATTACATCATTTATTTATTTTTTCTAGGGGCTTTACGTCGCACCGACACAGATAGGTCTTATGGCGACTATGGGATAGGAAAGGCCTAGGAGTTGGAAGGAAGCAGCCGTGTCCTTAATTAAGGTACAGCCCCAGCATTTGCCAGGTGTGAAAATGGGAAACCACGGAAAAACATCTTCAGGGCTGCCGATAGTGGGATTCGAACCTACTATCTCCCGGATGCAAGCTCACAGCCGCTCGCCTCTACGCGCACGGCCAACTCGCCCGGAACATAATATTTTAGCTTCCATTATAAAAGATAGAGAAGTATAAAAATCTAAGATTTTGTGCCAGGCTGAGTAGCTCAGATGGTTAAGGCGATGGCCTTCTCACCCCAACTTGGGAGGTACGATCATGGCTCAGTCTGGTGGTATTTGAAGGTGATCAAATACGTCAGCCTCGTATCGGTAGATTTACTATCACGTAAAATAACTCTTGCGGGACAAAATTCCAGCACCTCGGCGTCTCTGAAAACCGACGAAAGTAGTTAGTGGGGCGTAAAAAGTATAACATTATTATTACATTCTAATATTTTAAGCTAGTAATTTGTTGTACGTGTTTGTATAATAGGTCTGTAGAGAGTGAAATTCTGTTCATCAGGTAACTGTTCCGAGCCGCGCAGCTATTTTCTAGCGATTAATTACAGCACTACCGTTGATTTTACGGAAAAATGATTCTCAATATTAAATTGATTTTTCACCCACATTTTATTGAAATCTTGACTGGTCGAACACCTTAACTGGCGGTAAGAGCATTGGATATTAATATTTAATGTTCTAAGGTTCAAATCCTGATGCTAGCAACAGTATTGTAAACATCATAAGTAGAGTACGTTTTATTTGCATCAGTAATGTTATGGAGAAAATCACAACTTCCTATCTCCGAAATTCTATCGTAAAAATAACAGCAAGGCATAAATGTTTGATGTAGTCAACAAGAAAAAGACATAATATACTGTACAATGGCGTGTGGCCTCCGGACAGGTCTTACAATTAATTTAGCAACGACAGAAACATTTACGGGCAAACTTACGAAGTCTCGTGAATTGGAAACATCATTTTCTTAGTATTTTCTCCCCTCATTCCCCTTCTGTCTTAAATTCCTAATTTCTTTCTCGGCAACCATCCTCTCTTAATCCTAATCCGAACGATGATGGAAGAGGTCGAACACTTTGAAGAATGAAGGTAGCGGGAAACTCATGTTTCTAGTGGTTTTACGTCGCACTAATAAATTGAAAGGATAGACGGCACAAGGATGGAAAGGGTAGTGGCCGAGGCCTAATTAAGATACAGATGCGGCATTTGCTTGGTGTGAAAATGGGAAGCCACGGAAAGTCATCTTCAGGACTGCCGACGATGGGATTCGAACCTATCATCTCCGAAATGCGAGCCCACAGCTACAAGAATGTAACCGCGTCACCAACTGACTCGGTATCGGCAAAAGAGAGGGAAGGGCCTCGAAGCGCTCGAAAATTAGACACACTATGCCCCGCAAACCTGCAATACTGCCGGGGTCGGAAGAGAAAAGGAGTTGGTCAGGCGAGATCGGATAAGAACGATGGAGGGGAGGAGCCTGACACAAGTAAGGGGAAGCAATGCTAGACTCAGCTAGGGAAATAATGGTCTCTAATCCACGCTTGCAATTATAAAGCATCTGGCCCCCCTTTTAGCCGTCTCTTACTACAAACAGGCGAGCGACACCGTGTGTGTTATTCCGCCTCCACCAACAGGGGGAAACAGATGTAGGAGCCTCTATAGGACTAATGATAATCCAAACATAAAACCCAGCCCTCAAGGTGGAGAATGAACGTGCAGAAATTTGAAAATTCAGAAAGACGAGAGGAGGAGAACTGGTATTAGAACGATGGTCAGATACGAAGCCTCAGGAGGTCTGAAGTTGGAGCAGGCCAGTCGACTAAATTTAGTTCGATGCTCGTCAGTTTATAAAATCAAACCTGATCGATATGACTGGATTGAATTGGGTGGATGTCTTGCTGAAAATGGATCACCCCCTTGGGTAGTTGCATTCTCACATCAGGTAACATAACACAATACTTTTGGTGATATACATTTATAGGTACTGAGTGGAGTGGCCACGCGAGTTAAAGCGCTAGGGCTATCTAGCCAAGCTCTGCATTCTGGAGAGGAGTGGGTTTGAACCCCAGCGTCGACTGTCCTGATAAGTGTTTTCTGTGATTTTCCATTTTCACTTCCAGGTAAGTGCCGGGATAGTACCTATTTATAGGCCACAGCCGATGTCTTCCACCTCCTTACCCAGTTTGATTCACCATCATTCATTTCGTCTTTATTAGCTCCTCAATTGAGTTTGGCGTCAGGAAGTGCATTCGGCCGTAGAAACATCCTCCACTCCGTATTAGAAAACGTAACTAAGAGGTAGAGATACATAAATACTTTATTGATACACAGAGTGCGATGGCCATCAATTTGGTTGGGGCATTCCTATTCCATCCAATGACATTCAGTCTAAACACGACACACTCAAAAGTTGTGCCACTTGCTTTGGATTGTGTCTGACTTTCCTTAACCTATAGACATAAAATGGCCGGTAATTTTTCCAACTACAGTAAATAGACTAGTCTTAGAAGATGCCGTAATTCCAACCACAGTCTTCATTTAACTCAGCAAATGAAAGCCGGTAAAGCTTATAGTCATCGGGGAGAAAATCCTTTCTGCCAAACGGGTATCAATCGCTTGTCCTTTCATAATTCACTTTCGAGTACTAAGCGAGTTGGCTGTTTGGTTTGAATCACATATTTGAATGCTTGGATACGGGGTATAGTGGGTTCGAATGCCAGCAACCCTGAATATGGTTTTCCATGGTTTCCAATTTTCATACCAAATGACTGCTGGGGCAGTATCTGAATTAAGGCCACCGTCTATTCCTTCACACTCCTATCCCTACCCTGTCAGATCGTCGTCATAAGACCTATCTATGTCGGTACGACGTAAAGCACATAGCAAAACACTTTCGAATCTCCTCGCGACCTTGCATTTTTTGAGTCAGGACACACCATGTGAAGCCAGTACGTTTGTA
Source organism: Anabrus simplex (assembly GCF_040414725.1). Lineage (NCBI taxonomy): Eukaryota > Metazoa > Arthropoda > Insecta > Orthoptera > Tettigoniidae > Anabrus > Anabrus simplex. The sequence goes on along the minus strand of NC_090265.1, from coordinate 164,518,346 downwards.
TGCAACATGCCAGCAGCACTGAAGAAATTGAATTTTTTTAAAAATGATCAAAGCGCATTGTAATCGAAACCGACTTTCAACCTATTAGGTCGTGTTACGTACATTTAGTGCATGTTGAAGAGATGTTAAGTACAGAACAAAAATGGTCAATTTCTTCGAAATCGGGAGGTTGTGGGTTCGGATCCCACTGGTGTCTGGTTGGCTATTCTTGTTCTGTACTTAACATCTCTTCAACATGTATTAAATATACGTAACACGACCTAATAGGTTGAAAGTCGGTTTCGATCAAAGCGCCTTTTGCAGCCATTGTTAGTCGGGTAGCGGACAATATAGAGAGCGACCATGAAGGACGACGGAGGATAATTTTGTTACTGTAGAAAAGAGTGCTATCGCAGAAATCCACAGGCGGTTAGTAACAATGTATCGAGAACATGTAACGTCACGGAAAATCGTGTATATCTGGTTTGAAGGCTTGAAAAATGCTCTACGTTAATGGAGAAGTGGCCCAGACCAGTTTTGCGAGTACAGTGATTAATTGCAAATATGAGGGAAGAGAACCTGGTGATAGCAAGGCCTGAGATTATCTCATTCAATAAGCAGTTCATGTCTGATTCAAGAATAACCTAGGTCCTAGGAGATTAAATATTCCATATGCTTACAAGTGGCCGACAAATATTAAAATTATTACCTTATGACGGCCGGTCGAGTTGGCTGTGGGGTTTGGAGCGCGCAGGTGTGAGCTTGCATCCGGCAGACATTGGGTTCGAAGCCCACCGTCGGCAACCCAGAAGATGGTTTTCCGTGGTTTCCCATTTTCACACCAGGCAAATCCCGGGGCTGTACCTTAATTAAGGCCACGGCCGCAAATTTCCCACTCCTAGGCCCTTCCTATCCTATAGTCGCCATAAGACCTTTGTGTGTCGATGTGACGTAAAGCAAATTCTAAGAAAGGCACTAAAATAACCTTATGACGTGTGCACCTAATCGGTGATGTTCAGCTCCTTTTGCCCCTATTTTCCAGTTATCCTGTCAACATACCAAAAAAAAAACCATCTGGATGGACGTAACGCTCACAGGAAGATGTCTACGCGATTCCGTTCCTCACCTGAAGGGGGAAGCGGGCCGCCTAGTGTGTATCCCCCCACTAGAGCTTTGCATGGATGCGGATATCCGTGAAGTTAGTGTCTTGGCGGATGCAAACTGCATAGCAGTGCGGATAATTTTGTTGATAATGTGTAAATAACGAATTTTTTCTTGTGGTTTGGCGATCCTTGACATTGATTATGGGAGAATGGTGACATAAAGAGCCTTGAGACCATAAATCCATACATCTGACCTTAGCTTAACTGGCTCCTGCCTTCAGTTAGTGGAAGGAACAAAGGTTCTGAAAGAGAACCGCTCAATTTGTAGGTAGTTGTCGCAAAAGGAAATCCCTCATAACCCTGTCACTGTTGGGGGCCTAGTGCCAGGTTCAGGCCTAATGTATTATATAATAAAATTCTTCCAGGCTGTTATGCCGTGGTCCACTCCTCTCGCTTCTCCCAGAGAGGAGTGGACCACGGCATAACAGCCCGGAAGAATTTTATTATATTGACACCGGCCGTGAAAGCCTTCATACTCTAATGTATTATGTTAACAGATCTACCCATTTCAGTACCTTCATGTAATATGGTTAAATATTTACAATATCCTCGGATAACCATTCGTGGATGCGGATGCGGTGAGGATGCGGATAATATTTTGTATATCCGCGCAGGGCTCTGCCCCACACCCTTCGGCGAAGAGATGAGCAGGATTTCGAGGTATGTCAGAAGAAGGAGTAGGGTGAGATTGGAATTTATAGGTTAGTTTTGGGAGGGATTCATCTTCTAATTATTAAGGGATAATTTTTGGGAGAGGCGATAATGTAAAGAAATGGGGGAAGTAGAGTGCTGGATGTTAGATGAAATGTTGAGTACGTTAACTTACTTTGTTTCCTTCCTTCCTTCCTTCCTTCCTTCCTTCCTTCCTTCCTTCCTTCCTTCCTTCCTTCCTTCCTTCCTTTTTTCATTCCTTCTTTACTTCTCACATATCACAACATGCCAACAGATATCTAGCGAAAGATGGTAAGTTTACACGTTCACTTGAAATTTCTATCAGACTTAGTCATGTGCTCATTATGCTGTATCTGTACGTAATATGATGACGTGATTTAAATTTCAAAGCTTCCATATACGGCAATATGCCAAGTGTTTGACAAAGTACATCGACGCTTCGCTTAGAAAAACACGACTGTGTGATATTTCACCTTTGAACTCTGTCCAGAAAGGTTCACGGTTCTGTCATCGAAGGTTTAGTATTGCATAAATATCAATTTTAATTTTCGTTGTGTTACATGTGCTGCGGGTCAGTATTTCTCCTCTGAACATTGTCACATAACAATATTTCGAGACGCAACGACGATATACATTAGCGTTACCATCATCCAGCCACCGTCACGACTTAACAATCTACGTTCTGTTTAAATGATCTTAAATTAAGGTACATTCATTGAACATCGTCTAATTTTTTCAAATGTTATGCTTCAGACAATGGGTGTCAAAAGTCAGTAACTTTCTTTCTTTCTTAATCTGTTTATCGTCCAGGGTTGGCTTTTCCCTCGGACTGAGCGAGGAATCCCACCTCTACCGCCTCAAGGGCAGTGTCCTGGAGCTTCAGACATCGGGTTGGGGGTTACAACTGGGGAGAATGACCAGTAACTCGCCCAGGCCGCCTCACCTGCTATGCTGAACAGGGGACTTGGTAGGGGATGGGAAGATTGGAAGGGATAGACAAGGAAGAGGGAAGGAAGCGGCCGTGGCCTTAAGTTAGGTACCATCCCGGCATTTGCCTGGAGGAGAAGTTGGAAACCACGGAAAACCACTTCCAGGATGGCTGAGACAGGAATCGAACCCACATCTACTCAGTTGACCTCCCGAGGCTGAGTGGACCCCGTTCCAGCCCTCATACCACTTTTCAAATTTTGTGGCAGAGCCGGGAATCGAACCCGCCCCTCCGGGGGTGTCAAAAGTCAGTAACTAAATACAGTAATAGACTTCTAAACAAGACGTCCATAGCTAAAATCCGTTTAAAACTTTCGGATTTGAAAGTCACTTCTCAGTGGTCAACCATAGATTTCTAGTAAAATTGTCTCCCACGTAAATTATGACATGTTTAAAATTTCAAAGCTTTCCTTCTCCTTTTACTAAAATTTTAAGCGCAATTATACGGTATTCTCCTTTTTTTCACAACTCTATCGGATATGAAAATCGTTGTAAATGAATTCGAAAGCAAACACATGTTACTAACGCTTGACTAGACTGCAAAGCATGCCTCTAGAGTGAACAACTTTATTTCAAAATTCTAACAGGGTCAGTGGAAAGACAGAATGAAAGAATGGCAAGATTTATTTAAAGAAGAGATAGTGCTAGGGATCGACTTGGATAAAGCTCACTCAGTGGAAGTAATTTACTCTGAATGTACACCAAGCAGATCAAACGAACAGGGAAAAAGTGAATTAAGAGCAACAGCTGGCTCCGGGATCTAACGAAAAATAAAATTAAAAAATGGTTCTATAAATTCTACCTCACATTATTACATGCAAATTTATATAAAGAGATTTATTCTGGAGTGTATTGATTCATTGGAACACAAAGGAAAACAACTCGTGCTAATATAGGGGAGTGTAGACTATAGACCTTACTTTTCAGAGTTAATTAACTAATTAGCACTTTCGACAAATCTAACCAAATTCTTATATTTGTAAACATGTTGGTAATTAAAGAGAGTTAAATTAAAAAGTGTTATTTTGTCGGACACAATATGTAAAGCACTATTTCCATACATGAGCCATCGAGGCAGGTTAGACATTAAACTCCGGCATGTATTTGGCACGCTCGCAAGTGACCTACTTCACAGTAAGACCACAATTCCGTACAAAACATTCCAGGCTGTAAACAAGTTTCCCATACCTGGCTGATGCGTAGCTACTCTCGACAACCCGATTCTTAATTGCTTTAATGGAATGCGGACACGTAAAGGATAAGTTAAGATTATTTGGAGAACAAAATGTATAGTTGGCTCAATATTAATCACTTCAAAATGAATGTTCTCCTAGTTTTTATCAAAATAATAATAATAATAATAATAATAATAATAATAATAATAATAATAATAATAATAATAATAATAATGGAATGGAATGGAATGGCGTATGGCTTTTAGTGCAGGGAGGGTCCGAGGACAAGTTCGGCTCGTCAGATGCAGGTCTTTTGATTTGACTCCCGTAGGCGACCTGCGCGTCGTGATGAGGATGAAATTATGATGAATACGACACATACACCCAGCCCCAGTGCCAGCGAAATTAACCAATTAAGGTTAAAATTCCCGACCCTGCCGGGAATCGAACCCGGGACCCCGGTGACCAAAGGCCAGCACGCTCACCACTTAGCCATGGAGCCGGAAATAATAATAATAATAATAATAATAATAATAATAATAATAATAATAATAATAATAATAATAATAATAATAATAATAATATACCTAGAGAGATGGCTTCTCGGACCGAGCCACGTAGCTGTCAGCTTACATTTGGGAGATTATGGGTTCGAATATCGCTATTGGCAGCTCGGAAGTTGGCTTTCCGTGATTTCCCATTTTCATGCCTATCTTAATTAAGGTCACAATCACTTCCTTCCCACTCCTAGCCCTTTTCTTTCCCATCGTCGTAAACAAACATGCCTCGATTGGAGCGATGTTATACGTCCACCATAATAATAATAATAATAATAATAATAATAATAATAATAATAATAATAATAATAATAATAATAATAATAATAATAATAATAATAATAATAATCTCGTAGACTATAACAAGTTCCACATTTCCCCTGTTCAGACAAAAACAGCTCTAGTATTAGAAGGTCTGAATAGCGGCCAGAACGGTGCAGGAAAATTTGGCCACGAGAATTCCAACTAAGCTAGTGGCCCAAAAACAATTTGAAATTGCAAAGGAATTCTTTCCATTATCATTAAGACTTCATAAAGACATGCTTTAACGGTTCAAATCCCGCTACAAGCATTCATCTGTATTGTTGTTATTATTTGATTTGTATTACTATTATCGTTTTTTGTATTATTATTATTATTATTATTATTATTATTATTATAACTATTATTATTGTTTGATTCAATTCTATAATCTGATTTCGTTGTGTGTTAATTAATTATTGCTTGCTTCATTGTAGTTAATTTATTGTGAATTATCGCAGTAAATCTCATTCGTTAACATCAGATTTAAAGAATATATTTTGTTTAGAATCAAATACAATTTATTGTTCTATTTCAATGGTAGATCAGATCACCTCAAATTTTAATGGGGAAACCGAACGCTAATCTCCTTTTCCCAGAACCTATATGTTATGCTGTCAAATTAAACTTATTACCTCACATCCTAGAGATATTCAAGACTCTCATTCTATTATCGTTACTTTGATTTTTAGCTGGCGCCCATCAACTATTGTATGTGTAAGTAATCAGGTACGGTAAGTACTAAGTGTGAATATATAGTCCGACGATTGAATATTTTAATATTGTTTCATCTTAATTCAGTTTCACATTTTAAATTAATGAGTAATCTCAATGCGATACAGTGAGACTTACCTTAACTCAATACTAGCCTGTACAAATTATTATTATTATTATTATTATTATTATTATTATTATTATTATTATTATTATTATTATTAATATATTCATATATAAACCTCAACAGAGAGTAATAATAATAGTAAGAAGCATAAGAAGCAGAAGAAAAGTTGGCTAAGTGGCGCTGGCTTTCTAGACCTTAGTTGGTGGGTTCCATCACAGCTCAGTTCGTTGAATGTACTCGAATACCAGCCTCGTGTTGATAGATTTACCAATGGGTAAAGGAACTTCAGTGGGACAACATTGCGGCACCTTCTAAAACCGCAAAAGTAGTTAGCAGGATGAAAACAAATTACTTGGAATAAATTATTATTGTTGTTATTATTATTATTTCCCACAACGTTATCCCCAACTATGAAACGCCATTTTCGGCCCCGCGGTGTAGAGGTAGCGTGCCTGCCTCTTACCAGGAGGCCCCGGGTTCGATTCCCGGCCTGGTCAGAGATTTTTGCCTGGATCTAAGGGCTGGTTCAGGTCCACTCAGCCTACGTGATTAAAATTGAGGAGACATTTGTCGGTGATATGGCGGCCCCGGTCTAGAAAACCAAGAATAACGGCCGAGAGGATTCGTCGTGCTGACCACACGACACCTCATAATCTGCAGGCGTTCGGGCTGAGCAGCGGTCGCTTGGTAGACCATAGCCCTTCATGGTTATTGCGCCATGGAGGAAGGAACGCAATTGAACTTATTTAGCAGGTGCTTATACTAGAGTTTAATTTCATACCTTGAGTCTCACGTAGAAAGATACATCTTCTGTCTCAATTGTTATTATGAGTCGAGGAGAAGAGACGTCTATCATTCAGGTTTCTTGAGAATGTGTCTTCCATCCATATACTCCACATTCTGCACATGTCCACGTTTCTTCAGTGTACATACACTTTGAATTGTACCGGTGGTTCCTAATGAGCTAATTTCCAGTTCTCACACATGTTCTTTTGACTGCCCCGGGATACCAACTTTAAGACGAAGACCTTGAGTGCATGGAAGATTAACTAACCCAGTCCACTAATTAGATAGTAAACATAATTTTGTAATGTAAAATAATACAGAGTATTTGAATATGCTGTATACAAAAACCTAATTTCTAAGTCCACTCTGGAGGCATGCTTTGCAGTCTAGTCAAGAGTTAGGAACATGTGTCCACTTTAGAATTCCCAAAAGGCAAGTTAATAAGGTCAACGCTGAGCTGACTTTTATAGAAAATGGAAACAGATCCACGACCACTCTACACATATCCCCTATGAGTGGAAATAGGAAGCCGCAGTCTCCGGTGTATGAATTCACAAATTGCGACATATGTCGGTTCTGTTCTTTATTCTGAATTTAAGTCTTTTATTTTCTTGTTTTGAGTACGCCAATGCTATTAGGATTTTCTTTCGTACATCATAATATATTGTTAGAGTAGATGTGGATAAAATATTAGGGTAGGGCACGTTTAATGCATGCCATGAGTGTGGCCTTGTATGGTTCAGAAACGTGGACTATTAGTGCACGTGATAAGAAACGTTTGGAAGCATTTGAGATGTGGTGCTGGAGGAGGATGGAAAAGATCTCATGGACAGAAAAACTCACCAATGAAGAAGTTCTTCGACAAATAAGTGAAAAAAGAACCTTTTTAGCAACAATAAGAAAAAGAAGAGACCAGTTAATTGGCCATCTCTATAGGCACAATGGATTCATAGTTAATGTCATAGAAGGAAAGATTCAAGGTAAAAGAGGAAGAGGAAGACCTAGACTGCAATATGCAAGACAGATCAGAGATGACGTAGGAACAGGTTCATATGTGGAAATGAAGAGATTAGCGGGTTACAGAGAAGAGTGGAGAAGACGAATTGCTGCCAACCAATCTTAGGATTGAGAATTAAGAAATTAAGATGAGTGGATGGGACAAAAGCACTATACCCAGACCACCAGTAACCACGCCCTCCTGCTACACATTAGGAACGATGCTCAGAAAAGAGCCAACATATACGAAATACCACCGTATTAATGGAAAACTATAAAAACAAAAGGTATAATTGTACATGAACATGCGAGAAGGAAGTCAGCACCAGGACGAAGCTATCTTTACACCGATCTGTTTTCAGACCAACTTTGCTGCACGGTACAGAAAGCTGGGTGGACTCAGAATATTTTATTTATAAAAGACACGAAATTAGCGGGAAAGATCGCTTGTAAAAACAGGTGGAAACAATGGCAGAAAGGTACTCGGAATGAGACGGTAAAGGTTAAGTTAGGAATGAACTCGATTGATGAATCTGTACGCATTTACCGGCTCCAGTGGTGGGGTCATGTGAGGGAAATAAAGGAGGATAGGTTACCTGCGAGAATAATGGGCTTCGCCATTGAGTGAAAGAGAGTTAGAGGACACTCTACCACGGATCCACACAGGCAGCTAAAGAGTTAGAGGGAGATCAAGACGACGATGATGAGGCTCATTTTGTAATGATTTAGAGATTAAAGGTATGGATCTAAATGACGTCACAGTGCTAGTTATAAATATAGATTGAAGGCGGAACTAAGTTCTCGATATTTGTATGATGAATTGTTTACATGATACTGCCATGTCACCTGAATAATAACGTTCATTTTCTGTCCTCAAAGAACAATATCTTGTTCGTCCTGTCTTCTCCACCTGTCAGAAAGTGTTTGGATATATATTAAATAGTATTTCATCTTCCTTTTTATTCGCCAACGCCATATACTCGTCGCTTCGGTAATGATCCTAAAAACTTCTCAATTTCACACTACAGCAAAGTAACTTTAGTCCAGATTTTAGTAGACCATAATCTTAAAAGAGAAGAGCTGAGACGCCTTTGTTCTGTGGCCGTAGTGTGCGCTCATCGGAAGTTCATTATTTTATAAGCTATGTAATTAACACTTTATGATGAGAGGCAAAGTTGAATGGGGAGCACGTCAACTTTCTTTGTGGATTATATTACTGACGGAGAGAAAGGCACGTTATAAAATGTAGAGTATGGCTAACAATACTGTATATGCCTAAAATAAATAGTAAATGTTTGTAATTACCAAGGTCCTTTGTTCGGAGCATGAATACCGCCTTCAGTTAAACATTATTTATTTATTTATTTATTTATTTATTTATTTATTTATTTATTTATTTATTTATTTATTTATTTATTTATTTATTTATTTATTTATTTATTTATTTATTTATTTCTATAAAAATCAAGGTGTGTTTCATTTAATTCATTTAGCATTAAAAGAAATTTAAGTCGAGCGACATGCGTTTACTGGAATTCGAATCGTGATTACCATGGTGAGAAGCTAGGGACGATATATGGACCCACGTATAGTAGATTTCATTTCTATGCTTAGGAAAAGGAAATAAATGACCTGGAGGACGAGATACAGATAAAGTTGGATTTCAAGCGTACAAATAAAGGCAAATATTGGTTTATAGGAAGAGGAGTTAGGGACAGGAATAATTTACTAAGGGAAATATTCGATAAATTTTCATCTTCCTTGAAATAAAGAAAAGACTAAGTAGACATTGATAGGGAATCTTCCCCGTGGGCGACTGCCCTAAATTTAGATCAGTGGTGATTTATTTATTTATTTATTTATTTATTTATTTTATTTATTTATTTATTTATTTATTTATTTATTTATTTATTTATTTATTTATTTATTTATTTATTTATTTATTTATTTATTCATTCATTTATTTATTTATTTATTGAGGATTCGATTTTACTGTTGCAGCCTCGTTAAAACCCACCGTACATTTTCACTGTGGTATGCCGTTCCAGCTTAGAAACTCTGTGAATTAACAATGCGCCCACACAATCCTCCTAGCCCGTGGCCTCGTTTAATTCTACACCTCTTACATTCAGATCAATAAAAGTCTGAGTTTATCGCCGACTTGGTCTACTTCTGCTTCTCACCCTCCCTGGACGAATTAATTAATCTCCTAGGTAGTGTATTCTCCTTCATGACCTAGCCACCGAATTCATTTTATATTCGAGTTTCACATGTTGAGTCCATCCTTAGCTTTGAATTCGTAATTCCGAGTACCCTTCCGCCATTTTTATCATCTTCTTGTAATCATTATCGATACCTCCACATCTGTTATTTCCTTCTTATGAATATATCCTGAGTCCACCCAGCTGTCACTCACGCTCGTACAACAGAGTCAGTCTGAAAACTCACTTCTTGCTTACTCATTTTAAGAAGCTTTACGAAATGGTGCCAAACAGCATGCATCAAGCTGACTATAGTTATGTATGCAAATGCCACGGGTAGTGATATTTTACTTTACGAATGAGATGCCTTTGGCTAAACTGAAGAATTGTTCGTCGATATTGTTGCTGCTGGTCCCGTCTTTTATGTTTCCGAGCCATGACCTCGGTGGTCTACCAGCTCCTTGCTTACTGTTTACCTTGCCTTGCCTGTACTTTCTACCTGCTAGAACATGATCTCAGCAAGCTGGTTTCCTGGCTTTGATGATGTTCGCCAGCTCTACTCTGCTATAGCTCTCCTTAACACTTCATCATTTGTACGAAATTCGTCCAGGGTGTTCTAAGTATACTCCCTAAGTTGTACTCCCTCTTTCAGCAATAAGCACCACCACCACTATCTACTCCCTAAAGCAGTGTTGACCATATATAACAATATCAACGACGACTTTTGCCTGAGTTTCCGTATCATCACAAATGAATGACCTCATCTTTCGGAAAGATTAGAAACCTTCATGATCTCTTTTGCAGGATCCAGATTGTCTGTTACAGTGCTTCTCCTATCTCCGAACAACAACAACAACAACACAACAACAGAGCCCAACCCTGATTAGGATCGAAGGTGTGATCTCCGGTATAAGAAGCTAGTTTGCAAACAAGTCATATTCCAACGTCGGTATCATTGGTATAAAACACTGCACTATGTCCGAAAATATTACAATTTTTTTTAAAGTTGCTTTACGTCGCACCGACACGGACAGGTGTTATGGCGACGATGGGAGAGGAAAAGGCTAGGAGTGGGAAAGAAGCGCTCGTGGCCATAATTAAGGTACAGCCCCAGCATTTGCCTGGTGTGAAAATGGGAAACCACGGAAAACCATCTTCAGGGCTGCCGACAGTGGGGTTCGAACCTACTAGCTCCCGAATACTGGATACTGACCGCACTTAAGCGACTGCAGCTATCGAGCTCGGTAGAAAATATTCAGGATAACGGATGTATGCATTTTCAATCAGTCAATCAGTCACCACATGTCTGAATTTTTAGTTTTCTGCAAGGGGGCGGATCCCCTATCAGTTGTTTACCTAGCCTTTCATCGAATGATTTCAAAGTAAATTATTCCAATCCACAATTAATTCCTCTACCAATAAACTAATATTTGCCCGAGTTGGCCCTCTTTAAATCCAACTTTATCTTCAAATTATGATCTTTCCTACTTTCAAAAACTCCATTCAAGTTCATTCATCACCCAGAAAAAATCGTGATTCTTTTTCTTGGAGCTTTCCCAGTTCTCAAATCAATTAATTATCTTCAGTGTCTTTACAATGCAACCATATCCTAACTTTGATCTTACCGGTGGTATAAAACCTCTCCTTCCCATCTTTACTACAACTCTCATATCCTCATTATCATTTGAAGAACTTTGTAACCTCTATTTACAATCCCGCTACTATTATTTCTCCAGAGAAGATATTTCCTTATATTAACGCATAGATCCCAAGAGGTACTTCCAACTGAAATTAAAACTGAGAGACTTTTCCTGTTGATAATAAATATAATTTCGTGTGGCTATTTCTAGCCGAGTGCAGCCCTTGTTAGGCAGACCCTCCGATGAGGGTGGGCGGCATCTGCCATCTGTAGGTAACTGCTTGTTATTGTGGTGGAGGTAGTGGTATGTGTGGTGGGTGAGCTGCAGGGATGTTGGGGACGACACAGACACCCAGCCCCCGAGCCACTGGAATTAACCAATGACGGTTTAAATCCCCGACCCGGCCGAGAATCGAACCCGGAACCCTCTGACCCGAATGTCAGCACGCTGGCCATTCAACCAACGAGTCGGACTTCCTGTTGATGAAACTTACAAGCTGACACTACACCCCGTTTACCATCATACCATTGTCTCCTGCCCATCTCACAATATTGTCGAGGTCTTTTTCCAGTCGCTCACACTCCTGTAACTTATTAATTATTATCTACAGATTAACATCATCCGCAAAAGTCCAAGGTCCAATAACACTGCCTTGCGAAACTCGCTCTTTATCATTAAAATATCAGATAATGCCTCACCAACTCTAAAACTCTGAAATCTGTTTTCTAGAAATTTACCCACCCATTTAGTCATTCTTTTCCCTAGTGCAGTAAACCTTTTTTTCGTCAGTAGTCTCCCATGGTCTACCCTAACAAAATAGTTGGATAAGTCAATAACGATGCAGTCTATTTGACCTCCAGAATCGAAAACATCTACGTCATGCCAGAATCACTGTAATAATCTCCCCTAAAGATGAACTGCCTTTTATCAAAACAGTTTTCAATTTCGAAAACGTGTCTAATATAAAGGGAAAGACTGCTTTCCCAAAATATACATATATACGTGTCAACCGACTCGTGTAATTATCCACTGTATGTTTATCACCCTTTTCTTTGTATACAGCGGCTGCTACAGTGACTCAATTGGTAAAGCTCATTCATGCAAGCAGTAATGAAAGCTAAGCTAAGCTAGATAAGCTAGTACCTTATATCCCAATCCATTGTCTTTAGTGTATCCTCAGAAATCAATTCTAGCTGTTTTCCGAGTTTTCAACATTGTTATTATAGGGAAATCGGCAGCCCTGAAGATGGTTTTCCGTGGTTTCCCATTTTCACACCAGGCAAATGCTGGGGCTGTACCTTAATTAAGGCCACGGCCGCTTCCTTCCAACTCCTAGGCCTTTCCTATCCCATCGTCGCCATAAGACCTATCTGTGTCGGTGCGACGTAAAGCCCGTAGCAAAAAAAAAAAATTATTTATTTCTGGAATGTCCTTCCTTAAATCGATTTCCGCCCTTAAAGTACTTATACATACCCTTCTACTTTTCGCTAAAATTTGTATAACTGCCAATAATACTTGCCATCTTGTTAGCCTTAGCTGACTTCGTCGTTAAATTCAATTTCCTGGCAAGTTCCCTCAATCTCTCCTTACTTTCACAAACTTCCCTAACTATTTATTTCTAACTTGCACTTTTTAAATCCCTTTAGTTCTCTGTTCTGTTGTTGAATATTGCTTTAAGAGGAAGTACAACTTGGCAACCATCCTCGATACAGTACTGCCTAATAGTCCTATTTCTTCAACCTTTTCTTCTACCACATTTAACTCGACCAAAAAAAAAGAATGAAAAGCTTCGCGATCACTTGTACCATCTGCCACTTCAGTTTTTCTGTAGATCCCATCTGCTTTTATCACCACTAGGTCTAGGATATCCTTCCCCCTAGATGGTTCCATCACTTTCTTATTCATTTGTCCTTCCCATTTGTCGGTCATGCTCTCTGTCATTTGAGTTACCCTCACAGTTAACATTTTTCCACCCGCTACAATCGCGTTCCTTTTTGTGTAATACCTCACATAGCTTATTATATTATCTGCGTCACCTTCTGCCAGGTCTGAACACCCCAAAAATATTCTGCTTCCTATTATCTTTAGGGATGAGCTTTACACCTATATTTTCATGTTTCTCATCCTTAAAATTTTCACAGCTTACAAACTTTCCTTTCACCAGTATGAATACTCCCCTTCTATCTATTCTATCCTGTCCCTGTAATAAACAGATCATTTCCGGGGGAAATTCCGCATCCATAATATCGCTTCTTAGCCATAATTCGACTCCTATTCCAATATATGGCAAATAAATATTAATTTAATTATAACTATTCATTTTCTTACTAAACTACTACAGTTTATCACCAAGAACGTTATGTCCTCCCTTATATGAGTTCCAGCACCGTGTTACCTTATCACCGCTCCTTAGCAAAGCCCCTTACCCTGAATGTACCAAGTCATAACTCTTCTAAACAAACCTCACAAATAGCGCGCAGCTGTGTGCTCGCATCCGGGAGATAGTGGGTTCGAATCCCACTGTCGGCAGCCCTGAAGATGGTTTTCCGTGGTTTCCAATTTTCCCACCAGGCAAAAGCTGGGGCTGTACCTTAATTAAGGCCATGGCCGCTTCCTTCCAAATCCTAGGCCTTTCCTCTCCCATCGTCGCCATAAGACTTATCTGTGTCGGTGCGACGTAAAGCAACTAGCAAAAAAAAACTCCAAAATTGTATTTTCTCTTGAGGTTGAAGTGAAGGTCATCTGAAAGCTGATCTCTATCTCCTACCTACCCATTACCGCTACCTTAAACTGCGCTCGCGCTATCATAACTAAATCCCACAAATCCCCAAATATGTTGGTGCATATTCCTACTTGACCTAAGTTGTTGGTACCAACGTGAAAGATTAGCACCGGGCGAGTTGGCCGTGCGCGTAGAGGCGCGTGGCCGTGAGCTTGCATTCGGGAGATAGTAGGTTCGAATCCCACTATCGGACGCCCTGAAGATGGTTTTCCGTGGTTTCCCATTTTCACACCAGGAAAATGCTGGGGCTGTACCTTAATTAAGGCCACGGCCGCTTCCTTCCAACTCCTAGGCCTTTCCTATCCCATCGTCGCCATAAGACTTATCTGTGTCGGTGCGAGGTAAAGCCCCTAGCAAAAAAAAAAAAAATTACCAACTTCTCCTTCCATTCTACATTCCTCAACATCTTCCGTAACCTAATTCCTGGATAACACTCTATTCCGGCTCCCTTTCCTCCACACAATGTCCACGGTGCCTAACCATAAAGCCCCCATGATCAGAGCCTAAACCCTACCCGCCTCATTACATCCCCCCCCCCCCTTCTTCTCCCCCTTACCTTTCTTGACGGCTGCAGTACCTACTTCCTCTTCCCTTTTATCCCTTTCTCACGAATCTTTTTATAGCGATGAAGGTGGTAATTGTTTTAAGTGGAAGTAGAACTGGGTAATCATTCTCTATTAACACTAATCAGAGAGAAAATGGAAGTGGTCCGACACTTTTAAAAATGAAGGAATTAGCAAAATAAAGTGCCATGAAGGCGTGATAATGAAAGAAACCCTAGGCCTCGCAAGCCAAGTACTGAGAGGGCCGCAAAATAACATGAGTTGACTAAGGAAGGTCGGATAAGAAAGACGAAAGGAGCCTGACACAATAAGCGGAAACAATAACGGACTTCCTGTAGAGGAACCGGTCCACATTCCCAAGTTGAGAGCCCCTAGCCCACCTTTTATTCACCTTTTACCTTCTCGCACCCCCACCCACCTCGGGCTTCCTATCCTCTAATCCACGTTTGACCTTTCTTCCTAACTCTTCCTTACCTTCCCCCTCCTCTGTAACACTTCACTGTTTCTCATTTTCCCTCTGCAGTACCTCATACCGATTCTTCATCAATATCTCTCCCGAACTATCCTCCTGACAAGCTCCCTCGGCTCTCATTTTCTTTCCCCTTCAAACAGTAGCCCACCTGTTTTGCCGGCTGAAACTAGGAATTATTTAAAAGAACCATTTGTACAAGCACTGTTGTTTTATCAGCTAATTCTTCCCTTTACTTTCTTTAATTACTAACAATATTAGCGGACATACGCACAAAATGTGCTTCGTCCCGGGTAACCAATTTGGATAGCGCCACAGCAGGTAGTAGAGACTTTGCACGTGCAGTAAGGATAGCAGGGGTTTATTTATTTATTTATTTATTTATTTATTTATTTATTTATTTATTTATTTATTTATTTATTTATTTATTTTGTCAAGGTCACGGACACTGAGGTATGATTCACCCGCTTGACGCGCGTCCTCAGTCTGGCATTCTCCTCAGTGTCTCTTAGTTTCTTAGTGTGCAGTCAAATACTAAATGATTTTAATTGTATAATCACGCCGTATTTCTATTTAATTATAATAAATGCGAAATATTGTTCCTTTGGTGAAAGTTTTATTGTGTAGTATTGGATCAAAATCTTTAAAAGACTATTATTACCGCACTTATGTTAGAAAACTCTCAACTTTTAACTCTCTGTCGAAATTCGCTCAGAGAACATGAGAAACTTACCATTTTGCAGCTAGTTTCTTCAGTTTTGATGTATATAATCCCCCACCCCCACCTCCGTCCACTATATCCCCCAAACCCGGGTACTGTTTGTTGTCTGTATACTTTTTGGCCTCGCACTTTTAATCCCCAATCGCCGCTACTGTATACATTGTTTAAGGGAGATCTACCATCATTCCCGTCTTGCGTTAGAATCCTAATCACCTTCGCCAAGCTCTCTTATCTTTTCCCTCACACTCCTTAATGCTCACTCACACAACACAATTCCAAAACCTGTATTCCTCAGCCAGTCTTTAACCATCTTCACGGAAAAGCTGACCGGCAAAATAAATGGTCCACTGAAATTTTCAAAGGAAAAAGCATCTCATTATGAAGCATATGTTTTATTTACATTGATTATTTAAATTATCTAAGTAACGTTATCTGTCTGTTATTGCTACCCTTAGTAAATAATCTTTACCGGGCGAGTTGGCCGTGCGCGTAGAGGCGCGCGGCTGTGAGCTTGCATCCGGGAGATAGTAGGTTCGAATCCCACTATCGGCAGCCCTGAAGATGGTTTTCCGTGGTTTCCCATTTTCACACAAGGCAAATGTTGGGGCTGTACCATAATTAAGGCCACGGCCGCTTCCTTCCAACTCCTAGGCCTTTCCTATCCTATCGTTGCCATAAGACCTATCTGTGCCGGTGCGACGTAAAGCCCCTAGCAAAAAAAAGTAAATAATCTAAATTATAAAACAAATGTTTCACAATTTAAGATGCATTTTCCTTTGAAAATTCAAGTGATCCATTAATTTTCCCGGTCAGGATTATGAAAAATCAATGTAAAAAATAAATTAACGCATTCTGTGAAATAACAAAATCAATGGAAAAAGTTCCTACTGTATAAGAGGAACTACACGACAATAAAGCAAGAAGGAAACTTTTTGTTTTGTTTTTCTTGCTATTTGCTTTACGTCGCACCGACACATATGTCTTACGGCGACGATGGGATAGGAAAGGCCTAGGAATGAGAAGGAAGCGGCCGTGGCCTTAATTAAGGTACAGCCCCGGCATTTGCCAGGTGTGAAAGTGGGAAACCACGGAAAACCATCTTCAGGGCTGCCGACAGTGGGGCTCGAACCCACTATCTCCCGATTACTGGATACTGGCCACACTTAAGCGACTGCAGCTATCGAGCTCGGTAAGTAGGAAACTAATAAATAAAATAACTATACTGGAGTATTATTCCATCGATGACGCTCTTGTTTGCGTCATATACAATATTAATTCATTTACTTATTACTGATTGACTGATGCTCTGGCATAAGATACAGTATGGACACATAAGTTACGTTACGGCACCTGTAGGATTTCCATTTAACTTGTGTGAAAACTCTGCTAAAAATGTTTTTTCACAACTTGAAATGTTAATGGAATGCTTAATTCCGTCACCACTTATCTCAGAATAAATAATATGAATGAAAGTCTCAAATATTACACTTCTAGAGGTAACTCATCATCATCATCATCATCTGTTTACCCTCCAGGTTCGGTTTTTCCCTCGGACTTAGCGAGGGATCCCACCTCTACCGCCTCAAGGGCAGTGTCATGGAGCGTCAGACTCTTGGTCGGGGGATACAACTGGGGAGTATGACCAGTACCTCGCCCAGGCGGCCTCACCTGCTATGCTGAACAGGGGCCTTGTGGAGGGATGGGAAGATTGGAAGGGATAGGCAAGGAAGAGGGAAGGAAGCGGCCGTGGCCTTAAGTTAGGTACCATCCCGGCATTCGCCTGGAGGAGAAGTGGGAAACCACGGAAAACCACTTCCAGGATGGCTGAGGTGGGAATCGAACCCACCTCTACTCAGTTGACCTCCCGAGGCTGAGTGGACCCCGTTCCAGCCCTCGTACCACTTTTCAAATTTCGTGGCAGAGCCGGGAATCGAACCCGGGCCTCCGGGGGTGGCAGCTAATCACGCTAACCACTACACCACAGAGGCGGACCTAGAGGTAACTACCACTGAATATTCCCTTACAAGTGACGGACCTAAGCCTCCCGTTTAATCAACCTCCTTAGAAACGTACTGAAAACTGAAATTTGTATAGGTAAAAATAATACAACTGAATTAAAGATTTCCCTCGGTGCTATTCATTCACTCCTTGCACTTCATCCAATCTTTATAAATACATTATTCTAATTCACGGTTGACGAAAGAAAGGCATTTATTTCACAGATCATTTGGCAAGTGTGTAATTTGGTGCGGTTTCAAGATAGCTTTGAAACAAGTAAGATTACAACTCTTCCAGAAGCGCCTCTACTTCCCTCATATATCTCGGCTAGTTCATGAAATGAACTAATAAATGGGGCGCGAACAGATTTCAAGCCGTGCCGTCTTGATAAGGGTCGACCTCTCACATTTTACGATTTATTTGCTGACATTAAGTTCTCCGACACACAACTTCTTGCTTTCGGCTCCTCATGTTTTCTTCTGCTTTTTTTTCTTCCACCTCTCCTCAGTCCATCAAATCATTGCGATCCTCCCTTCGCTATCTATCATCGCCACGCCCTCAAGCCACGGAGCTACTCAATCTTCTGACCAGATCGCACCACTCCTGCAGGTTTGCTGCTCATTAGCAAGGCAAGTACGCAGCTTCTTCAAATTACGTTCAGAGGCTAAACGAGAATAAAAGGGCATCCTAAATTGTTGAACACTGACTCTTTTAATTTTCTTTGTTTTCGGGTTGGTTCCTTCACATAATGGTCGTCAACTTAGTGTGTGTCAAGTGTTTCTGATAAACTAAGTATTTGTAGTGACGTTCTTCTTCTTCTTTTCTTTATTTGTTTACCTTCCAGAGTCGGATTTTCCCTCGGACTCAGCGAGGGATCCCACCTCCGCCGCCTCAAGGGCAGTATCCTGGAGCTTCAACTCTGGGTCGGGGATACAACTGGGGAGGATGACCAGTACCTCGCCCAGGCGGTCTCACCTGCTGTACAGAACAGGGAAGATTGGAAGATTGGAAGGGATAGACAAGGAAGAGGAAAGGAAGCGGCCGTGGCATTAAGTTACGTACCATCCTGGCATTTGCATGGAGAAGAGGTGGGAAACAACGAAAAACCACTTAAAGGGTGGCTGAGGTGGGAATCAAACCCACCTCTACTCAGTTGACCTCCCGAGGCCGAGTGGACGCCGTTCCAGCCCTCGTACCAATTTTCAAATTTCGTGGCAGAGCCGGGAATCGAACTCGGGCCGCCTGAGGAGGTAGCTAATCACACTAACCACTACATCACAGAGGCGGACGAGTTAAAGTTGAAAAACTTAATAAAACCTCTTCTAGGTGACCGATATTCGGATTTTACCCCACAATTCTTGGCAGTTCTTTTTAATGCTATTTGTTCGGGGCGTCGACCCATGTAGATCTTTTGTTGCTACCACCCAGCGCAGACAACTTCAGCGGTTTTTCGCCAGATCAACTTTCTCTCAAGAGAGCTATATAGGTAAAATGTATCCATCAGTGATAAAGGGAAGAACTGTACGCATGTGAGTGTCCAGACGGCGGTCTTTTTCAATAACCTTTATTGCATTTGGATGTACCGGTACTGATGTTTTATTTTCAAAGAAAAGTGTTTTGTAATTATTTTTATAGAAGTGGTGTACTCCTTAACCGCCTCAGGATTTTAAAAAGGCATGGTAAATTCTATCCTCACAGTTCGCGTGGGTTTAAGTTGAATTTTATTTATTTGTATTAATACATTACCATAAGACATATGATACAAACACAAATTATCATAGTTCAAAGTTCTCAAAGTTTTGTACTGGAAAGGCCCAGCCATGAATTATTATCATGATTACTATTATTATTGGATACGACCGGAGTTAGATTAGTCCGAGAAATAACGAGACATGTTATAGAGTGGCATATTCTAAATCACCACGAATACTCCACAGCAAGCCACTTTATTATTATTATTATTATTATTATTATTATTATTATTATTATTATTATTATTATATTATTATTATTATTATTATTATTATTATTATTATTATTATGAGCGGTAGTAGTAGTAGTAGTAGTTTATATGGCGGTACAAAAACAATGAATTGGATATTAGTCGGAATATTCCTATCACATTTCCTATTAAGTGATTAAGTGGTCATTGCTACCGGGATATTTCCCAATTGCGATGTATTTGTTAATAATAATAATTATAATAATAATAGCAATAATAAAGTGTTGGCTTAAGGCTTAACTCACGTTGTTTGCCTGCTTGTGTTACGTTTCTGTGCACATAATGCGTACGAGCACATGATTACAGTTTCCGTAAACTTCCGAAGTCGGTTTATGCGTACAGCTTCATCAGTCGAGTTAATTCCTAACCTAGCCTTTCTCTCCTCATTCCGAATAATTTCCTGCCATTGTTCCCACCTGTTTGCACCTGCCAGCATTCTCGCTACTTTCTAACATGTTGCTTCTAACTTATGAAGAAAATATATTGCGCCCAATAAGCATGAATTTCCGTAAAGCAAAGTTGGTCCTGAAACAGAGCGGTGTAAAGATAATTTCGACCGGGTGCTGACTTCTTTCTTACGAAATACTGTTGATCGCAACCGCAAGCTCACTGCTTCAGCTTTGCTGCAACTTGATTCAATCTCACTATAACTTACTATCAACCTGGGAGAGTGAAATTCCTAAATACTTGGAATTATATACCTGTTCCAATTTTGTATTTCCAACCTGAAAATCAGTTCTCTCAGGTTTTTACCCTACTGACGTCGTCTTAGACATAGAAATTATAATTTTAATTTCTTACTCAATGCAACTATTTTCAAGCTCTACGATATTAGATTCCAGGGTTTCAGTACAGTCTACCAAACTGTTTATTACATTTCCACCTAACTGAATTCCTCCCTGCCACTTAACACAATCCATATAAACTAATAACAACAAAAATGAAAGATTGCAGCCTTGTCTAAACCCAGTAAGTACCTTGAACCTATCAATTCTACCATCAATTCTTACTGTACCCTATAACTGTCAATAAAAGGTCTTCGATTGATTTTAATAACCCACCCTTAAACCTATAATACGTTAGTACGGCTAAAAATTCTTCTCTCGGTATTCTGTCATATCCCTTCTTTAGATCTTCGAAATATACCTCATCATTCCTCTCATAGCATTTACCACCTTCCTGGCGCATACTGAAAATCTAACCGTGACACTTCTACTGGTTTCCATCGAGCTTACTCTCAACCACAGATAGCACTCTTTTTTCCAAAATGCCAGTGGCATACTAATCAATGAAATAACTCCATAACTGTTGTCATCCTTCCTGTTCCCTTGCTTATAGATAGGTGCTATTTGTCCTTTAGTGCAATAAGAAGGTACCTTACTTACATTCTATGCTAATCTTATTACTCTATGAAGGCATTTGCATGCCTGCTTTAACACTGCATTTCACCCATTTCAGGACTTATTTCATCTATTCCTGCCGCTTTATGACAATGAGCTCGGTTATCCGTGACGGCAATAGAAAAATTTGCTTTTGCATTTCAAAATATTCCTTCCACCTGTCCAGTATTTCCCTGAGATCCACTATGAGTTTAACTGCTTTTCTCAATACAATCTTCATTTCCTTTTCCCCCTCCCTATCTAAGATTCTTTATTGCCGTCTGAGAAATGTATCCCTGCAACTCGACCTAGCCTTTCATGTTATTACCGAAATCTTCCCATGACTTCTTACATTCGACAATTATTTGTTTCACTCTTTTTCTTTCATCTACCTGAAACTCCCTGTTTGCATCAGTCCTTGCTTGAAGCCATTTCTGATACGCCTTATTTTTGTTGTTTTGAACTGCCATCACTTCATCACTCCACCAAAATATTCGATTTATCCCATCTTCACACACATAGTTGATCCTACGCATTGCCTTGCTGTTTCGACTAAAGCGTTCCTGTATGTCGCCCATTCTCTGTCTATGACTTGAACCTGCTTACTCCCTATTGTTTGGAAGTTTTCACTTATCATATCCAAGGACTTCTAATTTCCTCGTCCTGGTTAATCTCTACCGTAATTCGTCTGCAGACAGATGTCACTATCCCTTGCTTATAGATAGAGATACTTAGTTCACTACAAGTCAGGTAGTGGTCTACATCATCAAAACATACCCTTAATACCCGCACCTTCCTAACGAATTTCCTATGATATAGTCTATTGTGGATCTAGTGCCCCTACCCTCCCACGTGTAATAGCGAATAATTTTATGCTTAAATAATGAATTCGTAACTGCTAATTCCCTACTAGATGAGAAGTCCAGTAAACGCTTCCGATCCATATTACCTTCTATGTCTTCCCCATATTTATCCATCACCGTTTCATATCGTTCATTTCTATTCCCAACTCTGGCATTGCTCATTAGCACTATAGTACCCTATCCTTGCTGTTGACCATGACTACGATGTCGCTCAATGCTTCATAAAACTTGTCAACTTCATCCTCCTCTGCACCCTCACATGGCGAATACACTGAGACAATTCTCGTCCTAATTCCTCGAACTGCTAAATCTACCCACGGCATTCGTTCACTTACGTGCCTAACAGGAACTATGTTGTGTGCAATAGTATTCTTGATGAACACTTATCCACCACACTCTGTCCTTCCCTTTCTAACACCTGCTAAGACGCGAAGCAAAAAGCAAAGCAAGGTCATCTCCGTACAGGTCATGAAGGCCCTGGGAGGGATGGAAGGTAAATCCTTCCACTATCGCTAGCCTAGGCACTTTGTGGGGAAGAGTGGTTAGCTCTACGCCCGACCTCCTTTGCCCACAAGAATTCACTTGGTACTCATTTTGTGTGTGTAGGAACATCGTTTAAGAACACTTTATACTCTCCTTACTCATTATATCCCTTTACTCAAATATCATTAACTCCTAACATTCCAGATGTATCCTCTTCTGCTGACTCAGTCTTTCTTCCATAAGTCCCGTTAACATCGATATCTTCCCCACAAATGGAAACAAGACACCTCCGTTTTATTGGTGTTGGGCTTAAGTCTCCAGTTCCTGAAGTAAGTTTCCAAAATGGACAAACGCGGGCATACACAGGCAGCAAAGTGGATTTCCTGATGGCAACTCCAGAATCAATACAGTGGATCAGTGATCTTGACATTCAGTTGTAGGGAGCCTTGTCTTGTTTATTGTTTTCTTGTTACTACTTGGTTATGCTGACCCTCTCTCTAAATCTTCCTCTCTTGTATTGTTTCGAATATAATTTTAATTTGTCTTTATTGTTTTCTTGTTATGTAAATATGTATATAATTTATATCTGAACTCAACTTGATTGTATGTGCCATACGCTAAATAAATAAATAAATAAAATCCCCACAAAATTCTGTTTCGTTTACTAAGTAGTTTCCAAGAAGTGCCAGGAGGGCCATGACTGAGAATATGTCCGAGATGCGCACTCCTATTCCACAGCAACTGGTAACCCGGCTCTCAGGACTACTTACTAAGCCACTCAGACGTTGCCATGGTACACAAACTAGGAAGTGACTGCAGTACTCACTCCATGAATTATTATTATTATTATTATTATTATTATTATTATTATTATTATTATTTCGCGGGGTCCTTAGTGTAAGGAAATATAATTTCATATAAACTACAATCTCTGGAGGAATAAATCAGGAAAATACACTGAAAATAGTATGATACACCATTTTCCAAATGACAGGGAAAACTGGAGTACCCGGAGAAAAAGCTACCCCGTCTCAGCTTTGTCCAGCACAAATCGCACATGGAGTGACCGGGATTTGAACCACGTAACCCAGCAGTGAGAGGCCGCAGCACTGTTACAAGGCTGTCATTGCTTGATAAGACTTACAATTTATGTGAATTATAGCATGTGATGTACATCCTAGACAACTGGTATTTTCTCGTGATTACTTGCAATGAGACAGAGATCCTGATGTATCTTAATTCTAAAAGGTCGGTAAAATCATTTTAGAGCAATACTCAAATGTACCACATCATTGTTACTACTTGGTTATGCTGACCCACTCTCTAAATCTTCCTCTCTTGTATTGCTTCGGATATAATTTTAATTAAAGAATAACGAAACAAATTTGTCTTTATGCTCATAATTCAGTGTTCAAAATTCACTCTTCCTAATGTACATTTTAATCTCCTGTATTCTACTGGATGATCGCCGATGGTGAATAGAGAAGTTTTCATTTCTGACGGATAGGAAGAATGACCAATTGATCAGGAAGCAAGACCATCATACAAAGCGAACTAAAGGGCGTCAGAATAATTATACCTCATCGGCTGTACATTAGTAATCTATTTCGTTAATAAGGAAAACATATTTAAGATATGCACTCTCTAACTCACATTGGTAGGTAACTTCCTTCAGTCTCCGTTTACACCAACTCACCTAGAAAAGAAAAGAAAGTTCATGTTAGATGATAACATTCTGAGATAATTAATATATAAACTTGTATAGCTAATTACGCTTTAACCTTAATTATGAGAAACTTTCTTTTTGCTATTTGCTTTACGTCGCACTGACACAGATAGGTCTTATGACGACGATGGGATAGGAAAGGCCTAGGAGTTGGAAGGAAGCGGCCGTGGCCTTAATTATGGTACAGCCCCGGCATTTGCCTGGTGTGAAAATGGGAAACCACGGAAAACCATCTTCAAGGCTGCCTACAGTGGGATTCGAACCCACTATCTCCCGATTACTGGATACTGGCTGCACTTAAGCGACTGCAGCTATCGATCTCGGTATATGAGAAACATAAGTCATCCAATGTTTTAATACAATTTTCCATAATACACCATTGAACACTTACACAGCAGTTGTCTCTTTTAATCCTTATTATGGACGTACCTGACAATCATCCCCCTGCACATACAATGTGTTGGGAATTTTAATGATAGACGTATTGTGACGAAGAATTTGTAAATATTGTAACATAAGCTTATAATTTCGAAAGATGCCTAAGGACTTTAAACAACGAGCTCCCCCAGCATTTCTCGACAGTTATTTATATGGACTATTTATTTATCGTAAAGCACTGGCGCATGTGAAAAAAATATTTTTTTACAACAAAGCGCAAAACAACAAACAATTAAGTAGAAAAAAATTCTACAATTACTGAGAACGAAATAATTAAATAATAATGTTATTGTTTATTTGTACTTCCTAAGTCCGCCTCTGTGGTGTAGTGGTTAGCGTGATTAGCTGCCACCCCCGGAGGTCCGGGTTCGATTCCCGGCTCTGCCACGAAATTTGAAAAGTGGTACGAGGGCTGGAACGGGGTCCACTCAGCCTCGGGAGGTCAACTGAGTAGAGGTGGGTTCGATTCCCACCTCAGCCATCCTGGAAGTGGTTTTCCGTGGTTTCCCACTTCTCCTCCAGGCGAATGCCGGGATGGTACCTAACTTAAGGCCACGGCCGCTTCCTTCCCTCTTCCTTGCCTATCCCTTCCAATCTTCCCATCCCTCCACTAGGCCCCTGTTCAGCATAGCAGGTGAGGCCGCCTGGGCGAAGTACTGGTCATACTCCCCAGTTGTATCCCCCGACCAAGAGTCTGAAGCTCCAGGACACTGCCCTTGAGGCGGTAGAGGTGGGATCCCTCGCTAAGTCCGAGGGAAAAACCGAACCTGGAGGGTAAACAGATGATGATGATGATGATGATGTACTTCCTAAAATGATAAGCTGCCTAAATCTGATGAAGTGTACCATGACACTTAAATACTGAATGCATGTTTGAACATGAAGAGTTTCCTGGACTTAATCTACTTTTACGGCTATCGGTGACGCCGAGGTGCCGGGATTTTGTCGTGCAGGAGTACTTTAATGTGCCAGTAAATCTACCGACACTAGGGTGACGTTTTTGGTCACCTTAAAATACCACCGGACTAAGCCAGGATCAAACCAGCCAACTTGGACTCAGAAGGCCAGCGTTCTACCATCCAAACTACTCAGCCTGGCAAACACAACAATGAAACATTAAAAACCGGGCTAGTTGTCCGCGCGGTTAGTACTTTCTTGCATCCGGGAGATAGTAGGTTCGAACTCCACTGTCGGCAGCCCTGAAGATGGTTTTCCGTGGTTTCCGATTTTCACAGCAGATAAATGCTTGGCCTGTACCTCAAGTAAGGCCACGGCCGCTTCCTTCCCACTCCTAGCCCTTTCCTATCCCATCGTCGCCTCAAAACCTACTGTATCTGCGTCGGTGCGACGTAAAGAACGCACTATAAAAGGAAATAGGTATGTATTAAAAAGTTCGACACGTATTTACAAATGTATTTATGCGACTAGAGATTTACATTCCAATCCTGGCCAATGCATGTGGGATTTTTGAAATATTCAGTCACATCCTAATAGTTCATATTTCACGCAAACTTAGAGGCCCCATGGATAAGATTACGGTATCAATAGTATGTCTACGAGTTTGCTTTCTTTTTGTCATCCAGGAGTCCAGAAAACTGCATAAATTTGTTTCATCATTATGGCACTACAGGTCTACCTGTTGGCATAGACCAGAATGGTGCGGTCAATTAGTCATTGCCCACCTGTTCCAAAGATAGTGGGTTCCATTCTAGCTGAGGTCGGAAGGAATCAAGTGTGTTTAAATGAGACACACACATGTAATTGACTTCCACCCCATTAAAAAACTCCTGTGGAACAAAATTAAGTTACATTTATGGCTATTAAGACCCTTGGTACTTAATGGACTTTAACTTTTATTATTATTATTATTATTATTATTATTATTATTATTATTATTATTATTATTATTATTATTATTATTATTATTATTATGTCCGACTCGTTGGCCGAATGGTCAGCGTACTGGCCTTCGGTTCAGAGGGTCCCGGGTTCGATTCCCGGCCGGGTCGGGGATTTTAACCTTAATTGGTTAATTCCAATGGTCCGGGGGCTGGGTGTTTGTGCTGTCCCCAACATCCCTGCAACTCACACACCACACATAACACTATCCTCCACCACAATAACACGCAGTTACCTACAAATGGCAGATGCCGCCCACCCTCATCGGAGGGTCTGCCTTACAAGGGCTGCACTCGGCTAGAAATAGCCACACGAAATTATTATTATTATTATTATTATTATTATTATTATTATTATTATTATATCTAAGGTGTTTGATATAAGAGTAATTTTTCATATTGTATGCAGCTGTACAGCACCATACATAATATTTACGTACGGTCCCTTCATAGCGGCTGAGAAACGTATTTCACTCATTATGGTGCGACTAGTTTGATGTGTACAAATAGCAGCAAAGGCCATTGAATGCTCTCTCTATTCTCGTCTATATTGATTTGTTGGCAGTAAGTAGTCCCGATTAATTCTCGGTCGGCAAGTGCTCGTGCTCTATTGAGTGGGTGTTGATATAGTCGGACTGCTCAGTGCTCCGCGCCATTGACCGAGCTTATTGCTCGCAACACCGCGTGCTGTGTGCTGGCATTAGTAACTGTACCGGGAATCGGCCAAAAAGGGCGCACTCTCATTCCACGAAAACGAGGCTACAGTTTGATCCTCTTCAATTAATCCAAGTTGGGTAGGAATATGTTTCATTAATAAGGGCTAGCGTTACAACTATATAAATATGAGCTAAAACGATAAACGTATGAACTGAATTACGATCAAATATGACTTGAATTTTAGGGATAGAAAGCGAGTATTAGATTAGGCCTATTAATAGCATTCAATGTCTTATTTATCAGAGCTTGATCAGCGATATAACACCAGGCACATTTAACCATAGGAACTAACAATACGTTAAAACTTTCAACATTCATTCAGTATCAAAGCCTTGAGGTGCAGTTCTCGCTTGATTTTCCTAAATAAATCCAGAAAACGAAGTATTAGCATGCTTGATGGTATCTGTCAGCGTAAGTTAGAAGACAATGTCTAACAGGAAGTTTATTGAGGTCAATATGTTGTAATTCGTTGGCAGTGAAAGGGGAAGAGAGCTGTAACTGGACCCTTCAAGGAAGAACTGGGCGAGAGATAACGTGGAATTTACTTGTTTGCCTTGCCAATTAATTCTGAACTAAATATATCTAGGTAGAGTGATTGGATGGCGGAAACAAACTATCGTTAGAGCTCTGCGCGGATATACAAAATAATATCCGCATCCGCTCCGTATCCGCACTTCCTTCATCCGCACCCGCATCCACGAATGGTTATCCACATCCGCAAATAGTTGACTGCGGATATTATGAATATTTACCTACAGTATTACACCCAGGATATCGAAATTGTTAGATCTGTTAACATAATACAACAAGCCTGATACCTGGTTCCAGAACCCATACAGTCACAGGCTTATGAGGGATTTTCTCTTGCGACACCTATCGACGTCTGACATTTGGTTCCTTCCTTCCTCTAATTGCGGGCAGGAGCCACTTAGGCTTAGGTCAGATTTACAGCTTTGAGGTTTCAAGGCTCTATATATCAGCATTCTCCAATACCAATGTCAAGGGTCGTCCTACCAAAAGCAAAAGTAAGAGTATACCCGAGCGAAAATCAATAACAATCAACATTTAGAAATTATCAGCAAAATTATCCGCACTGCCGTACAGTTTGTATCCACCAAGACACTAACTTCGCGGATATCCGCGGATGCAATGTAACCTGCCCAGAAAGTTTGTACTAACAAGGGGGCATTCCCTACACGTTACCACCGATTTCGCTGAAATTTATAGAACATGCAGGGCTTGGCTAGAAATGAAAGTACCCAAAGTGGCAACTCCAGATGGCCAAGCGTATAGAAAATAAAAATTATAATGTTGACGCGGATTTCGCACCGTATAAGCCACTTAGGTTGGCGGCCACGCCGGGTAGTAGTTGGTGTAGCGGTAAGAGCTTGGACAAGTAATTCGATGGTCGTGGGTTCGACTCCCCGTGTCGTAAATATTTTTTCAATTTTCATATTATTCATTTATTTTAATTTATTTTATTTATTTGTATGCAAAAGGCATATAGGAAGTCATTTTTGTAATGAGCGCACAATAGTAGAAAATTTGGAGTTGCGAACTTTACCGAAGTGTTCAAACAGAAATTATTCTTTTTCTCCTTTATTGGCTATCTCCCTCCTTGGGGAATGTGCCATAAACGTGAATTGTCGTTTCGCTGTAGGATTCGTTTTCACCTGACAAGTGAAGGTTGCGCCTGGCGCCTGTACACAAACAATAGATTCTTGGTGCAGGTAGAAAAAAGTTTGACAGTTAAAACCCATTTTTTTTTACATTTTCTGTGCCTTTTGCGTATAAATAAATAAATAAAGTGAATTATTCACCTCTTTGCTTAATTGTAAATGAATAATATAAAAGTTGACAGAAAAATCAGCCTCTACAAGGGGAGTTGAACCCACGACCATCGCATGTCCAGGCCAAGCTCTTACCGCTACGCCGACAACTGCTCGGCGGCCGCGCTTATACGGTGCGAGAGCCGCGTCAAATTTTTATTTTTATTTTCTATACGCTTGGCCATCTGCTGTTCCCACTTCGGGAACTTTCATTTCTAGCCAAGCCCTGCATGTTCTATAAATTTGAGTGAAATCGGTGGTGACGAGTAGGGAATGCCCCCTTGTAAGAGACGTCCGTACAGCAGCTCCTTCATGGGATCAGGTCTTCTAAACTTGCTACCTGCCTGTTCCGGGAAAAGATATAAAAATATATCTACTACACTTAGAGATGTAAAACACTTTTAATACTGTTGAATTGATAAACGTCCGCCTCTGTGGTGTAGTGGTTAGCGTGATTAGCTGCCACCCCCGGAGGCCCGGGTTCGATTCCCGGCTCTGCCACGAAATTTGAAAAGTGGTACGAGGGCTGGAACGGGGTCCACTC
Organism: Anabrus simplex; assembly: GCF_040414725.1. NCBI lineage: Eukaryota > Metazoa > Arthropoda > Insecta > Orthoptera > Tettigoniidae > Anabrus > Anabrus simplex. The sequence goes on along the minus strand of NC_090265.1, from coordinate 164,488,637 downwards.
AGCCTCGGGAGGTCAACTGAGTAGAGGTGGGTTCGATTCCCACTCAGCCATCCTGGAAGTGGTTTTCCGTAGTTTCCCGCTTCTCCTCCAGGCGAATGCCGGGATGATACCTAACTTCAGGCCACGGCCGCTTCCTTCCCTCTTCCTTACCTATCCCTTCCAATCTTCCCATCCCTCCACAAGGCCCCTGTTCAGCATAGCAGGTGAGGCCGCCTGGGCGAGGTACTGGTCATACTCCCCAGTTGTATCCCCGACCAAGAGTCTGAAGCTCCAGGACACTGCCCTTGAGGCGGTAGAGGTGGGATGATGATGATGATGATGATGAATTGATAAACGCGTTTTTTAAACCGTTTTAAATCACTGTAATATTGGTAGGAATGGTTCATTTCATCACAGTTGTCACGCAACCTGCTATACCATTCAGTGGCCATGTACTGCATAAGCATCAGGGACTATCATACTGGAATGAACAGAATGAGTCAGGGAAAACCTAGAAACAAGGTCACAGGTCTATATAAAGCCAGGCAGTGGCAACATGTAAATATTGTAAAACTAAATATCACAATACCCTGGCGTCACGATTTAAAGAACATCGTATCGGATCTGATCTTTGCCCTCAGTATTTTAAACGGGTAGTTTTGGATGATGCATCGCAAGTGAAAAAGAAAACACAAGGTCAGAAAAGAATGGGCGGCAGAACATTAAAATATCAAGGACCGAGTCTCCATCTACACTATCATCCATGCCTTCTGGTTCTTTTCTCATTGAACAACTTACGACAAATTCACCACAACCCTCGTCATCCGGGCATAAGTATCCCAATCAAGCAACTGATAGTGGATGAATATTGAATTCTCACGACGGCATTGTAATCGAAATTGACTTTCAACCTATTAGGTCGTGTTACGTACATTTAATACGCCTGCCGGGAATCGAACCCGCGATCCCTGTGACCAAAAGTCAGCACGCTAACCATTTAGCCATGGAGCCGGACATTAATAATTTTATGTACACGAACACTCACTTATCATTTTCAGATTATTTTCTTCGCGAAAGTAAAATAGCTTGAGGAAGTTTTACCTGTTATGCTATTTGTCACCGTTCTCCTGTCGATTCAGGCTGATATTGCTCTTCTACCTCTGTTTTCTATGTTTTTATCTCGGAACTCTGGATTAACTCGAGATTAGACATCTTCTTCTTCTTCTTTACCTGTTTACCCTCCAGGTTCGGTTTATCCCTCGGACTCAGCGAAGGATCCCATCTCTACCACCACAAGGGCAGTGTCCTGGAGCTTCAGGCTGTGGGTCGGGAGATACAACTGGGGAGGATGACCAGTACCTCGCCCAGGCGGCCTCACCAGCTATGCAGAACAGGAGGCTTGCGGGGGGATGGGGAGATTGGAAGGGATAGATAATGAAGAGGGAAGAAAGCGGCCGTGGCTTTAAGTTAGGTACCATCCCGGCATTTGCCTGGAGGAGAAGTGGGAAACAACGGAAAACCACTTCCAGGATGGCTGAGGTGGGAATCGAACCCGCTTCTACTGAGACTGAGGCTGAGTGGACCCCGTTCCAGCTCTCGTACCACTTTTCAAATTTCGTGGCAGAGCCTGGAATCGAACCCGGGCCTCCGGGGATGGCAGCCAATCACACTAACCACTACACTACAGAGGCGGACCTGGATTAGACTACCCAAAAATATTACTGTAAAATGAAATATTAACTAGCAAGTATAGGTAGGGAAAGTGGTGAATAGTGATAACGCACTGCCTGTTCAAAACCCTTGTAACGGAACAATGGTCGATGGGTTCTGCTTAAGGGGGACCCTACTCAGTTTTAAAGCTAAAATGATCCAAAAAGCAAAATTGAGTTGTTTGCCCTAAAAGTTACCCCATTCGTTGGGGCACATGGTGATACACATTCTTTTGTGTACCGCCATTTTAAATGTCCTTCTGAGGTATTTAAAATTCCATTCGAAAAGCCACGCCCAATTTTTTGATGAATATTTTCGGAATTTCACTGTATTTAATATTTCCGCTTTTGAATTTTCAGCGATTCCTGGCGTACTGGTATGTGTTGTCATCGGTGGACAGTTTCCGAAGTTATGTACACAGAGGAAATTAACCCGTTATCCTTGTGAACGACAAATCATGCCGAGCAGAGAGTGCCCGCCGTACGTGCCTTTTATTTTCGTTCACGTTTGCTGAGGAATATTTAAAACTTCAAAGTTCACCTTGAGTTCTGTGTGTTAGATTTACCAATGATTATTAAACCTTAACACTCGTGTATAATGTGGCATACCATGATGGAATATACAAACAATTTTTAGTGAAAACTATTCTAACCTTTCAAGATTCAAAGTTCGACAATTATTGCTAGCGGCACGTATTTTAATATATGAGGGCTTAATAAGTAGAGTAGAAAGTTAGAAACTGTTGCCAACGTTAAGAAAAAGGCCAAGTAAAGAGAAAAATATGGTGCTGGGAAGTTCTGATGCAACTACTTTAGCTATTCCTCAAAAAAAAAATTCCAGTATTAAAAATGTTGTAAGTGCAACAGTTTTTGCCTGATTGATTTTAAACTTGGTATGCCTATAGTGCCTGTAAGATACATAGAAATTGGTATCCATTTTGAAAAACGACTATATCTGACAGAGATATCCCGAATTAAATATGAACATTTGAGAATTTCTATAAAGAATGCAAAAGGGTGAGAGAGAAATACTCTAATAACAACAATAATGTCAATTTTGAAATAATAATACCAACAATTACTCATTAAGAATTATGATTAAAATGTTTCAGGGTAAAAAGTCAAAAAATTGTAAACATGGGATGTACTGAATATGTTCAAATTATATTTATAAAATATGCTATATATGTGAAACTATGTTACCAAAATGTTCCAAATTTTATAATAATCGAAAGTTTGGCAACATGAATGAACTCAAAAATAATGTGAATATTGGATGAAAATTCTAAGACTTACAAAACTCAGTAGGGGACCATTTCTTCAATCCTTGCAGTATCTGGGTATTAGTATGAACTGGAAAATCTGTATGTTAAATTTATGTTGGGCATATTGTTGATAGAATTGATTCGCTCGGAGCTCATATTCCTTCAGTTATTTTCATTCTAACTATGCTCTTGAATTTATGAATCACCCCACAGATGTGCAGAGCTCACTAACCGGCACGTTATGGTACCTTGAAGCTAGTTAAGGCTTCATCTAATGTGGTACACGACTGAATCGGAGTATTTAGCCTCTCATATGCATTATCACCCACGCAAACAGTGGAACATACACAAGATCTGACTTTCATTTGCCTAACATCTCCGTTAACAGAAGAATCTACAGAAGAAAGCGTTTTCAAGATACTTAACAATCGGCACAAGACCAACAACAACAGAATTTTGGCTCACTCCAGAACCTTTATTCGTTAAGCATAAAATTAACACACCATGAATCACAAAGATTTAAATAGTCACAGGAAACGTTTTGTTTACTGCAAGTCTACATGTCTAACTGGTAGTTTAATAACGTCAGACCTGCCCTCATTTACGGCCTCGAATGTTAGACGAGACAGAAAAAGCACGACCAGAGAATGCACGTCACGGCGATACAAACGAGCGTTAGTCAGAGAGATCGAATGTATGTAGAATGAGTGTCTCTTCTTATTATTATTTTTCTTCTTCTCCTTCCTCCTCCGGCTCCTCCTGGATCTTTCCCCTGTTTATTGGCGTCGGCAATTGATGTGGATTTGGCGTAGGTTTACGACCTCATTCTCTTCCTGACGACAACTCTATCGGGATGTATGCGTTTCTGTGGTAAATGAAATGAAATGGTATATGGCTTTTCGTGTCGTTGATGTCGGAGGAGAAGTTCGGCTCGTCAGATGCAGGTCTTTGTATTTGACTCCCGTAGGCGACCTGCGCGTCGCGATGAGGATGAAATGATGATGAAGACGACATATACACCCAGCCCCCATGCCAGGGAAATTAACCAATTATTGTTAAAATTCCCAACCCTGTCGGGAATCGAACTTGGGACCCCCGTGGCCCTTGTGACCAAAGGCCAACAGAGCTAACTATTTAGCCACGGAGGCGGACTTGTTTCTTCAGTGGTCGGTAGTGTTATGTGATGTATGTAGATGAAGATAAATATCTTAAGACGAACATAAACATTCAGTCTCCAAGCTAGAGAAATTAATCATAAGGAGTGGGAATTCCTGACTGGGCCGGGAATCGAACCCTTGAATTCACTTCTAAAATTGCAAAGTGAAGGAGGAACAACTAAGTCGGTACGGACATGCTCAAACATGTCGGAGAGGACATCCCGTAGGTTGAGAAGGCTGTCGCCACCGAGGAAGGCAGAGGACGTCTAAAGGCAACGTTGAGATGAACGGACATCCCGTAGGTTGAAAAGGCCGTCGCCACAGAGGAAGACAGAGGACGTCCAAAGGCGACCTTGGGATGAACGGAAGAAGCCGCTATTGGGTAAAACAGTGTACTACAAGATCATTGAATGTACGGCCTAAAGAATCAGAAAAGACGACCGAGTATACTCTTTGGCATACACAAAATAAAAACAAGAATTAAGGTAAACCTACATCGGGGATGGAAAATCCCCATTAGAAAACAACTATTCATATCCCAATAATAACACGCAAGACTTTACAGTGTTGCAAGAACCTCACGTCCAGATAAGGCACAACAGCAGCACGAAGTAAAGTTAGAACACAAGTGTAAATTGGATATTAACAACGACAAGAACACAACAAACAATACCATGTGAACCAAATATTACAAGAAATTTCATGATAATAAATAAGAATAAAAAGGAAGCACATTAAAACAAGGAACGAAAAAACTGACGATCATAAACGGCATACGAGTAGTGTAACTACATAATTTAAAGCAAAAGCGAAGGGAATTCTTTTAAGTGAACACCCTAAAACACATTCTATTGGAGTACAACTGCCAAGAGAACTGGACATTTTACAAAGTTCTATCGCAGCATATAGAATGAAGAGATGGTGGTGGTGGTGATGATTTTTCTTTTAAGAGGAAGTACAACTAGGTAATCATCCTCTCTGAACAAATTAGTAGAAATTAAATTTAAAATAAAACAAATTTATTTATTCAACGGAAGAATTTGGAAACGCAGTGAAAATCCTGTCATTCGACCGGATCAGGAATGGAAAGAATGAAGCCCCCATCTAGCCGCGAGGATAGGAATTGTGCTGGCTGCCGAAGCCTGTCACACTCCTCTGCGGCAATGATTAATGAATGACAGATGAAATGAAATAATGTTGGAGCGTACTGCTGGAATGAAATATGACAGAGAAAACCGGAGTACCTGGAGAAAAAATCTGTCCCACCTACACTGTGTCCAGCACAAATCTCACATGGAGTGACCGGGATTTGAACCACGGAACCCAGCGGTGAGAAGCCACGGAAGTTCTAAACACAGTACAAAATAAAACAAAAAATTATTGAATTAGGCCGAAAAATTACTAAGAATCAAAAGGGAGCCTGCGTTCCTTGAGTAACAGTACACTTATGTTTTACATACCCTCGATTAATCCCCTGCCACACATAAAGCGGATGACGAGATCAGCAGTAGTCGCGTCATCGGCTAGTGTGCGTTCGAGTGGTTTCTGCAGGCCGAGGCTCCGACTTAGGCCAGGGAGATCGGCGCACTCTGTGAGGATGTGGGCCACGGTGAAATCGGCACCACAAGAACACACTGGGGGTCTTCCCTGTTTAGGAGATAAGAATGTGTATATCGTCCATGACCTATCCTCGGGCTACACGATACTATGGCCTCTCTCCGTGAAGGCCGGAAAGAGGACCGCCACTCCGATATTGTCTTCTTAATTGCTCTCAGCTTGTCGGGAGTTCGGATAGCCAGCCACTCCGATTCACAGGACGCCAGGATGGTTCGACGTAGCTCAGAACAAAATATCTTTAGCCGGTACATTGATAAGTCTTGGAGGTCAAAGTACCGCTTTCTTCGCAACTTCATCCACAAGTTCGTTTCCCGCAATTCCAACGTAGCTTGGAAGCCACGCGAAAGTGATTCTGGTGCCAGCATCACTTAACTTGGCTAGAATCATGAATCTGCTGCAGCGAGAAACAGATTTCAATAGGCTGCAGAGAGCTTAAAGAGTCGGTACACATAAGAAAGTGGTTTCTTCCTTCACCCAGTGCAAACTAAAGAGCTTCTAGAATGGCGTAAAGCTCCGCAGTATACACGCTACATACACTAGGATTCAAGATCTTCATGTTCATATCATCGGTGAACAACCAATATTTTCTCCGATTTTAGAACTATCCGTGAAGATATGTCTCACGGCTGGATATTGATGAACGTGAAGTCCTGGAAATACCTTCGATAAACGGAGGAATCCGTGTTCACCTTGGGGCAATGGAGTAGATCTAGACGCATTTCCGGTCCCGTAACTAACCACGGAGGTACTTCGCTAAAAGCCTGTTCAAGACAACACCCGATATCTATGTTTAAATAACAACACAAGCTATCAATTCGAAACCCAACCGGCGAGAGGCGTTCGGCCGTTCTTGGTACCTCCGGTGGTACTGGTACTAAAAATGCAGCAATAGCTTGGATGTAGTGGTATTTCACGATTTTTTGTAACGTACGTGAGCTGTAACTGCTGCCTCCTTTTCCGTAAAGATGGAACTCCCGCTTCAGCGAGTAGGCTGGGAACGGTGCTAGTACGGAAAGCTCCCGTTGCCAGCCTAACTTCACTATGATGAATACTGTCTAAAAGGCTCAGCGTAGATTTTGATGCTGAGCCATAAGCCGCACTTCCATAGTTTATTCTGGAGAGGACCGTTGCCGCGTAAAACGTAGCAGCATCGCACGGTCAGCCCCACGACGTGCCGCTGAGAAACTTAAGCATGTTAAGTCTCATCATGCAGGCAACCTTCAACTGACGGATGTTGGGCTGCCACGTTAGTCTCTTATCAAAATGGAGACCCAGGAATCAGCAGGCGTCTACCACTAGTAATACACTGTTTCGCAAGCGGAGCTCTGGTTCATGATGCACAAGCCGACGTTGACAGAAGTGTGGTCTGAGGTTTCTGCCGCTGAAAATCGAAAACCATGTTGCAGGGCCCATATGTCGAACCGGTTAATAGCTTGTTGTAGCTGTCTCTCAGCAAATGCCACCCTTTCGGAGCTGTAATGCAGAGCTAAATCGTCTACATAGAGCGATGGAACGACTGTGACCCCAGCAGCGGAAATTATGCAGTTGATGGCGATTGCGAACGGCGTGACACTCAGTACAGATCCCTAAGGAATTCAATTTTCCTGAACGTAATATTGAGAAAATGCATTCCCTACTCGGACTCGAAAAAGCCGGAGGGACATGAAGTTCTCAATAAACGTTGGCAAATTTCCCCGAAATCCCCACTGGTGTAGTGTGGAGATAATTCTATATCGCCAGGTAGTATCGTATGCTTTGTTCAGGTCAAAAAAACACGGCAACTAGGTGTTCCTTCCGTAGAAAGGCCTCCTGAATGGCGCTCTCCAGTCTGACCAGATGATCAGTGGCAGACCGATGAGAGCGAAAACCACACTGGTAATTAGGGAAGGGAGCTTCCTTTTCCATAGCCCCCACAAGACACCGGTTAAACATCATTTCAGATAGCTTACCAAGGCCATTTTAAGGCATACTGGCCTATAACTATCCAGAAGTTTTTGATCTTTACCGAGTTTTGGAACTGGTATCACAATTCCCTCACGCCATTGATATGGAAACACACCCTCACTCCATTAATTGGTAAAATGCAGAGTTGTAACTGCCGGACCTGTACGTATCTGCGAAATGTGACGCGATGTGGTCTTCAATGACTCAAGTAATCGTAACAATATCTCCATTAATGGATATTCCGGACACAGAGGGCACATTCTGTACTCCGACAATACGGCGGGGTTTTGTCCACACTTGTGATGACGGAGTATGTGCCGTCATATAAGACACGTACTTATCCCACGTAGCTTTCTTACTTTCTCGAATTAAAAAATGGGCCTTCACGCGAAGACGCTTTAATGTGATATGATTGGCCATTGTAGGATTCCGACGATAATGCTTAAAAACCCGTCGGCGATCACGTATTGTGACCGTTCATCACATCACCAAGAGTGTACTACAGTATCCTGTAGATAAAATATGCTGTTTTCCGCCTTCTTCTACGTTAATTAGCGCCCAAGTTAGCGCATGTTTACCCTTCCCGGAATACGATTCGCGTGCTGCCAGCCCCATCGGCTAGACTCTAGTTACGCGTACTCACCGTAAACGAGTCATACATTACCTGCAAGTGAAAAACGCTCTCAGTCAGGCGCGACAGAGAACAGGATACCCACGCTAAGGTGGGAGGGCTAAGTAGGTCACAAACATTGCATTCAACCCTGGAAAACATTATTTCTTCGCTTTTTTCCCGCGAAAACACACCAATACACTGTCTTCAACCGTTTCCATGAACAGAAATTACGTATTTCGCGTAATACAAGACAAATTTCCATGACTAAAGGTTCATTAGTAGCAGCGAATTTTATAGAATTTTTTTGACACCAAGAAGTGTTTTACGTGATTATAAGGAGATCATATACGCAGTAAACAGACACCCTAACTGGTGCAGACCATCTGAAGAAAGCTGTCAGCGAGAACGAAGATTAAAGACGCCCAAGCCACAAGCCCTTCCCTTACTGGGCTACCAAAGGACGCTTGCAAGATTGTAGCAAAATGCGCGAAGCGATCAAGATGGGAATCGATCAGTGAAAACTCGGGTAATCAAGATTTGATTAGATACCTTAAACGATCCTAGGAATTTCGGGTTAACGGAGCGATTTTCGCAGGTAGGAGGAGCCTTACACTCTCCCTCGAGTCTGACACGCTTTCATTATAAAAAGGGAAGCGAACCAAAGCAAGCATCTTACTTCGATTCTACCAGTTGCATTGTGAGGTGGTACGTGCTGTGAGTGACTCTTCAGTAACAGTATTCTTTGTTACAGTGCTACAAAGTATGACCAGTCATTAATTATTTAAATAGTATCTACGAAGCTGAAATGCTGTCAGTGATATAATTATTCAGCAGCGGATGTGAAAGTTTGTCGATGTTAACAGAGTACAGCATTTTATCCTAACTATGACGATTATGTAATATGCGAAATGCTTGAGAAAATCATACGTGAGTGAAAGAGAATGTGAATCGAACGCTAGTAGGCTGTACGATCGTGTAATCAATTCACAAACCTATTAATGCCGAAGGAATAGCACGGGGGCTCATATAACTGTGTAGTAATGGACAGTCAGTTGTTAGAAGAAAGTGCGGCTCAGTGACGATGTACTTGATCAGGGCGGTATCGGCTGTACAACCCCAAGCGCAGTAGTTAATCTGTGTTCCCATAAAAACTAGTGCTGAATTAGGCAGAGTTAAACTACATTTGTAATGATAGTCTCAGACACCTAATGACAGTGAAAGTACGAACGTGTGTAATTAGGGCCTAAACTGCCGACAGTGGATTAGACAGGCAATGAGGAGAAGCAGCGGGCTACAAGACAATATCGCTGCTTGATTCGAGGGCTCGAGTAAATGAGTTTCTCTGATCGTAGTAATTATAATGTGTTGCAATTTATCACAATTGTAATCGAGTCAGATCCCCTCATTGAGTTGTGTGCCAATGACATCATTCTCCAAGGAAGAAGAATATCGACGTACAGGAGGCCTGCACCTAATCAACGCGCCGTAGAGCGTCGAGAACTTCCCGCATTGTACGTGAAATCAAGTCATCATGCCATCGATCCTACTGCAGCCGAACACGGGAATCCATGTTGCTGATGTAGTCGCAGTGTGCGGCTAAACTACTGTATGTGCCATCCTGGGTGAGCTGTGGGTGTGATCCAGACAGATCAGCAGCCTACCACTCAAAATATTTGAAAGTCGGATTTCCTGTAAAAATGTAAATATCTAAATGTATCCTAATTCTTTAGAAATGTAGTGTAGAATTTCGTTGTTCTCAAAGGGATGGTAATAGTTAATTGATAGGGTTTGTACTGTTTTTTCTTCACGGTTGGATTGCCGTATTTTCTTTATTTTAATACGGAAAGTAGTGCACAATATATTTATGGCCCTAGATTTGAATAATTGTGAAGCATTATGGGAATTAAGTGGATTTTTAATATTCACGTAGTCACTCCATGTATTATCGGTTATAACAAATGTGAGTCATCCAGAAATTCTAAAGCTTTTTGTATTTGATGCTTCACGTAAAATGTTAAGTAATTTCCCTATATGAATTAAGAATGGTGAAGAGGAACCACGGAATGACAAGTCAGATATGACAATGTTTGCATTTTACCTAGATTGCGAGTGTCAGCATATTTTGTCCAGAGTGATAGGACTCTTTCTTCTATAATATGTATGTATTGGGTATGACGAGAGGTGGGGCCAAGCTTTTCAAGCGGATAATGTATATAATTAAATGCGGTGTTGATGAAATGTGAACCTCTCCCCAGATGAGTGAATAATATGCGCGATGCGGCAAATTTCGCGCCGATGATATAAGTTAGGCTAGATGAAAGCCGATGTGTTTTATTGATGCGAATGGCATCCAAGGAAAGTCATAAGATTGAAATTAAAGCGCCGAGATGGCCCGTTAACTGGACCGACTGGCTTGCCTTGTGTTTGAAGTGAAAGTAAACGCGAAGACAATGCGAATAACTGGCCTGTGGAATTTATGGCCGGACCGGGCAAGGAGAGAGGCCGAACACTGTCACGGCATTGAGAGGAACGCATTACTAAGAGGCTCATTTCCCTTCTCCGGTATCGATACTACATACAACCAGTCAGAAATTAACACCGTTGGATAGACCTACAGTTCCAATAAATGAGAGAACTCCCTCCATTTCTTTATGTTAATTAAAACGCCTAGGTATTTCAGATCGTTCACACTTCACACTGTCATAGGACACGAGTTCGTGTCTCAGCAGCACCGGAGGCAGTTGTGCCCACTTCCACCAACTACGGAAGGATCCTACTGTCCAAGACCTATTATGTGAATCTCAAGTGTATTTGTTGTCATTTATTGCAGGAGTGATATTTATTCGAACATTGTATTGGTCTTTGGTTCATTAAATATGTCGTTACAGGGATCATCGTTGTATAAGTGTCCAGGTAGTGTATAGTATTTAAGTGACATCCCACGATAGGTAATATTTGCTCATTTGTGAGATAGTGAGATAGGTTTTTCTTATAAATGATAGACTTTCAGATATTTTAACGTGTTCGTATATAAACAGGCCTATCACCTAGTTCATTCGACAGCTATTGTTTAATACTCGCCGCTAGGATGACAATTTGTCATTTTCAATACATAATTTCATAGTGTAAACAAGGCGAGCTAAATACAAGATATGGCTTCATTTAATTATTTATGTGTGTAACGATGTAAGTGTATAAAGTGATTAATATTTCAAGTGTTAAATTGGTGAGAGACTTCTCAAGTCTTACATATTTTCAGAGTGAAATGCGAATCTAGAGAAAGGACTAGAAAGGACATTACATCCTCAAGAAAATTGCAGTGTTTAATTTATGTGTTTAATATGGTGGCATATCCGTGTACATAACATCCATGTGCTTTCTCAGGTATCAAAATTGTGTGCAAAGGAAAAAATATAATTCATTCTTCTCATTTCATAGGTAAATGGTATTCCTCTCATAGTTAAGGTTCTTTACTGTATAGATAGTTTACTTCCATTTGGAACGTTATACCGATGCATGTAGCGTGTTACTGCAGTAGGGGAGATGAGACTTCGACGCCGTGCTTTGTTCGAAGGTCCCATCTAAGGTACTCCATTCTAATGTCATGCTAGAGGACCATTCTAATCTAAGTGATGTACTGATATCACGAAAAGGGTACATCAAGGCTGCTGCAATTTCGTTGGTCCACTATGGGACCTGTTTCCGGCGAGAAATACTGGACGAGAAAGGTATTATTTCCTCTGTAGCAGTTAGAATTCCAATAGTAATGGAAGAAACGTGGTCGTCAACAGACTCCAGCATGTGTTCGACCATCTATGCGCGTTTGAAAAATTCTGTCCAATTTGCCCACCGAAGTAACCACCGCTTGGGCACTTCGGACCGTCTTTAATTCAAGAGAGATAGAATTATCGGGGAAGGGTCACTGTTGCAGAAATCGTCGTGTACTTGCCACCATAGCAGGGGAACTAGCGTACGGCTGCACAAAGTGATATCCAGGTGTGAGAATGTGCCATGTGCGCTGCTGAAATGTGTCGGTTCCCCTGTGTTTAGCACACAAATATCGAACTGGTTGATCAATTGCTCGACTATCCTCCCCCTAGCACAGGAAGACGGAGAACCCCAGAGTGTGTTACGGGCGTTCACGTCTCCCAACATGAGAAAAGGAGGAGGTAACTGAACGATCAGATCTTGTAGTGCATGCATTCGTAGTTCGGTGGAGTGTATACGTTGCACACCGTTGACATTACTGGCAACGGAGCACGAACTGTAACTGCATCTAGCTGAGTATGGAGCGGTACTTCGTCGCCGAAGATGTCGGAGCGGACTAGGGTACAAACGCCTCCAGTCACCGCGCCATCCACAGCTACCCTCTCTTTAGCATAAAGGCGATATCCTCTCATAGTCGTGTCGTGTCCAGGTCTCAAACGAGATTCCTGCAGACAGACTATGGAGGCCACAGAGACGGTTACAAGTTTACGTATCTCAGCTAGTCGACAGTCGACAGGAAAATACGCTCAAATCCCCCATGACACTGTCTCCAAATATCCTCATGAACTCTGGTGGTGTTCCTTTTTAAGATCCAGCCAGCCTTTTGACTGATGACCTAACGGGATATAATTTATAATAGGAATTTTTATGTGTACAGTTAACACTTGATCAATTTTTGAAATAAAGTGCTTTAACATCTAAAACCAATTCGTTAAGTTCCCTCATTTTATTTATTTAGCGTATGGGTTCTTGGATACATTATGTGAAGAATAATTACATTCATCACTATATTATAAACAAACATCTAATTCTTGGATGTATCTGATGGAATTCGGAGTTGCTATTAGGACTTCCCTCAGAACTCCCACAGAGTTGCCCTTCATTTAATAAATCCGCGATCTCGTGACAAAAAGGTGGGACTACATTAAAATTCACTCGAATATTGTTATTCTAAATTAAAACTTACGAAAATAAAGACGATGATCCACAGTTATTATTTTACAATATGTGAAATATAATAGTTTTGCGATTAGTGGCTGGTTCCGTAAAACTTAGTTTAATTCAAATCATATAGAATTACAGTCAGCATAATTATCAATGGTCCAAATGGATCGTCGTTGCTTCTTATCTGGAAGTTCCAGGTTCGTTTCTTTACTTGTTCAAGGACAGAAGTGGAGTCCACTCAGCTAACTGAGGAGGTTTGTAATATCATCTCCCTCCAGCAAACTAATGAACGTGCAGATTGTCAATTAATCAGAAGACCTGAAAAGGACTGTGAATGGCCATTTAAAATTAATTTCCTTATACATATTTTTGTGATTGGTTTTATGTGTTAGCCATACCGAACGAACTGCAGATGCGAGACTTGTCCAGGGAGTAGATCTTATAATTAATAGTAAAATATAGACTTTGACTCCAGAACTGCAGATTCGATATTTCATCACTTTCGCTTGTTTGCCAGATGAAAGACAGCAAACCCAATCAAATAGCTACGAAATACGGCTGATGAAGTGGCAACAATCAGATATATAAGGATGAATAAAACGGAGGTAGTGGTGTTGATTATTGATTTAAGAGGAAATATAACTGGTCAACCATCCTCTCTATTGACATTATTCAGAGGGAAAATGAAAGAGGAGCTGGCTTCCTCTTACCCGGAGGCCCCGGTCGATTCCCGGCCAGGCCAGGGATTTTTATCTCATCCTGAGGGGTGGCTCGAAGCCGACTCCGCTTACGTGATTACAATTGAGGAGCTATCTGACAGTGAGATAGCGACGCCGGGTTAGAAAGCCAAGAATAACGGCCGAGAGGATTCGTCTTTCTGACAACATGACACCTCGTATTCTGAAGGTCTTAGGGCTGAGCACCGGTCGCTTGGTAGGCCATAGCCTTTCGGGGCTATTGCGCCATAGGGCTTGGTTTGGTTTGGTTTGGTTTGGTTTGGTTTGGTTTGGTTTGGTTAGGTTTGGAAAATAGATTATATCCTACACTTTGAAGAACGAAGGTATGGGAAAAGAAAGAGAAGGGTCAGGAAGGGTGTAAAACAAGAGATTATCTAGGCCTTACTAACCTAATACCGCCTGGAGTGGAAGAGAACAAGAGATAACCAGAAGAGGCTGGATAGAAAATATGAAAGTGAAGAGCCCAGCACAAGTAAATCACTGCCTCAGCCCCGTGGTCGTTAACCTTGCTCTCAAGATAAGAGCCCTGTGGGTCCCCTTCTAGTCGCCTTTTAAGATGGGCAGGGAATACCGCGAATATATTATTCCGTTGGTATTAGTAATGTTTGTTGATTTTCATACGTTACTATTCAAGTTGACAACAATAATAATGTCTGCCACATTTGATTTTTTGGGACCAGTCTTCCATGACTTCAGCTATACTGTACTCCATCATTACAATATACTGCAACCGTAGGCAATGCATATTCCCCTTGATTATGTCTGAATTGCAAAGGCCTGTGAACAGCGAGAATGGCTGGGTGGGTCTCTGGCGAGGAATGCTGCCGACACAATCAGCACCTGGGCTTTATGTCAGTGGCATACCCGTGATCTCTTGCCAAACACAACACAACCAAGTCGGTCGCTCCTTCGTGTTAGGTGTTGGTTCGCCATGATAAATGGAGACACATGTTGAATAATTACTTAGTAAATGGATCCCTCTACAGGAAGTGAAGCGGAACTGATGCTCGAAGACAATGCATGCTGCCATAACAAATTATTTCAGTACGACATTCAGTATGACCAAAATATATTTCTTTACGACTCTACTTTAGAAGGCCACCTGCGTAGCCGAGCGTTCTAAAAACGTTCCATAAGAGAACTGTGATTTTTTCCATTCTTCTGAGGAAGAATACGTCTATTGTTTAGTTCAAATACTGGGTCCCTAGCTAAAAATCCGTGTACCCCAAAAATATATTTTAGTAACTTCAAAACTATAAATAGTTGGAAGAATATAACAACAGACTTGGAAATATCTTTCACAGTCACATGGATCAATAGTGAACGGAGCGCATCTGTCATTTTGTGGTGAAATCGGAGCTCTAGCGCGAG
This sequence comes from Anabrus simplex, assembly GCF_040414725.1. Taxonomy (NCBI): domain Eukaryota; kingdom Metazoa; phylum Arthropoda; class Insecta; order Orthoptera; family Tettigoniidae; genus Anabrus; species Anabrus simplex. The sequence continues at coordinate 164,473,313 of NC_090265.1, read as the reverse complement.
TTAAAATAAGTAAACTCGGAACCTCGACGCGCTGGCGAGGTGTCGTTCATTTCACCTATGCTATATCTGCAATATTTGTGCAAAAAACGTGACTACTGGTACGTGTAAAATTGTGAAAATATTTTAGAAATTAGTAAAAATGTCCGCCTCTCTGGTGTAGTGGTAAGTGTGATTAGCTGCCACCCCCGGGAGCCCGGATACAATCCCCGGGTCTGCCACGAAATTTGAAAAGTGGTACGGGGGCTGGAATGGGGTCCGCTAAGCCTCGGGAGGTCAACTGAGTAGCGGGATGTTCGATTCCCACCTCAGCCATCCTCGAAGTGATTTTCCGTGGTTTCCCACTTGTCCTCCAGCCTAATGCCGGAATGGTACCTAATTTAAGGCCACGGCCGCTTCTTTCCCTGTTCCTGGTCTATCCCTTCCGATCTTCCTATCCCCCACAAGGTCCATATTCAGCATAGCATTTGAGGCCACCTGGGCGAGGTACTGCCCCCAACCCAAAGTGTCACGCTCCAGGACACTGCTCTTGAGGCGGAAGAGTTGGGATCCCTCGCTGAGTCCGAGAGAAAAACCAACCCTGGAGGGTAAACGGGTTAAGAAAGAAAGAAAGAAAGAAAGAATATTAGAAATGTGACAATATTTTAATTTGAAGAAGATCCAAACCAACAGCAATTGAAAACAAGTGGAATGAGTGAGCCAAAAAAATAGAAGAAGACTAATATATCCGAGGCTGAGTGTAAGAGTGCCTATAGACATGGCACGAAAGTCAAGACGGAGGAGCGCAGCGGGCCACAACGGATAAGGTCTAACTCCCTGCTTTCGTGTAGTGGGTTGAGACAGAGGTGTCGTCCTGATTGCGAACAGTCCAGATTGTGAACAGTTCAGATTGCGAACAAGTGGGTACCTGAAGGGGATAATTTGGGTTTGACAAACATTAATATGTCCAGGTTGCGAACAAATGGGAAATACCAAGTTGCCCAACTCGCTTGACTACAAATGTTGACTTGGATATGAACAAAATTCTAATTTGACGGCCTGCAGAAAAAATAACCCTCAGTTGGTACACAAAGTTCTGGTACACACAATTGGAATTCTGGGTAATATACAAAAGAAGTTAAAAGCATGTAAGAAAAAAACCCACTTGTTTCCAAATAAACTGACTATTTCACTTCTTATGTATTATTTTGAATAATAATAATAATAATAATAATAATAATAATAATAATAATAATAATAATAATAATAATAATAATAATAATAGGTGCGCGCGGCTCTGAGCTTGCATCCGGGAGATAGTGGGTTCGAATCCTACTGTCGGCAGCCCTGAAGATGATTTTCCGTGATTTCCCATTTTCACACCAGGCAAATGCTGGGGGCTGTACCTTAATTAAGGCCACGGCCGCTTCCTTCCAACTCCTAGGCCTTTCCCAACCCACCGTCGCCATAAGCCCTATCTGTGTCGGTGCGGCGTAAAGCTACTGGCAAAAAAGATAATAATAATAATAATAATAATAATAATAATAATAATAATAATAATAGTAATAATAATAATAATAATAGAGAAGATCCCAAATGATTGGACAGCAGCCCTGATTCATCCCCTACATAAGAAAGGTGACAAAACAGATGTAAACAACTATCGAGGCATCTCCCTTTTCGCAGTAACATACAAAATTCTCTCCAAAGCCCTTCAAACTCGGACAGAAGAGCAACTTGATTCACAGTTGGGTGAATACCAAGGAGGCTTTAGAAAAGGACGATCTTGTGCAGAGCACATCATGAACCTTAAGTCTGTCCTGTCGTACCTAAAATCCAGGAATAAGAATTTTGTAATTACTTTTGTTGACTTCCAAAACGCCTACGACTCCATAGATCGACACACACTCCTCCGCATTCTGAAGGAAATGGGCTTAGACAACAAAACGAGAGCTATCATTCAACAGACCTTAACCAGCACTACGTCCAGGGTGAAATTCAGGGGAGAAATTTCGAACGTCTTCGAAATCAAGACTGGTGTTAGGCAAGGGGATGGACTATCACCGCTTCTCTTCAACTGCGCTCTGGAGAAAATCATTCGGGAATGGCGCAAGATGATGTGCAAGGAAGAGGTTGAGAATGGCCTTAGAATAGGATATAAGAAAGATGGTCTTATCATAAACTGCCTAGCTTTTGCAGATGACCTAGCGATCTTTTCTGATTCCCTAGATACTGCTGAAAAACCAATTAACCAACTGAGAATCCAAGCAGCAAAAGCTGGCCTCCAAATCACTTTCCAAAAAACAGAGTTTATAACCAACATCAAGCCAGCTCCCAGAGAGCTCATTGTGGAACAGGGAAAAATCAAGCAGGTGGAAAAGTTTAAGTACTTAGGCGAGTGGATAGTACCTAACAACTCTGAGAAAGAAGCAATCATGTGCAGAATCAACAAGATGGAGGTGGCATATCAGCTGACTAGGAATGTCTACAACAAAAGATCAGTGTCCATCAACGCCAAGCTTAGGCATTATTGTTCGGTTGTACGCCCGGAAGCACTGTACGCAGCAGAATGCCTTGCAATGAACAGAAAAGGCCTGATGGAGAAGCTAGAAGCTAAAGAAAAATCCTGCGAAAGATTCTTGGACCAATCAAAGAAAATGGTGAGTACAGGAGACGACACAACAGCGATCTGTACCAGCATATGGAGAGGATAACGGACACGATTCGGAAAAGGAGGATTAATTTTTATGGCCATATAGCACGCACGAGCACACAGAGACAGACCAATAGTATCTTTTCCTACTTTCTTAACAAGGAAACCAAGGGACCCTGGTTTATCGAAGTTGAAAAAGACCTTCAAGAAATAGGAATCACACTCGAAGACATCCAGAAACGTGCTCCTCTCCAGAAAAAGCTCCAGGGATACAAGACGTTCCAAGAAAGGCCAAAGTTGAAAACAGACAAGAAGCGGACTGATGAAAGAAAGGAGGCTCACAGAACGAGAATACGTGAGTACTGGGAAAGAATTAAAGCTCAAGGATGCAAACGGTTGAAATAACGTGGTCCACAGCAGGCCGAAACGAAGAAAGAATAATAATAATAATAATAATAATAATAATAATAATAATAATAATAATAATAACCTATTAATAATACAACTCTCACTAATCCTACATAAACAACTACCCCTCTAGTTAGTTTATACAATAAAAAAGAGAATCTCCTAAATGGTAACATTACCTCAAAGTAAATTATTAAATACTTTCAACAAGAAAAATATTTTTTAAAGTATGGTTAGGTTATCTAAAACATCCCAATGTACCAGTTAATCGTAATACTACTAGAACAAAAATTACATATGAGACTTCTTTGAAAATTGTATCTGTTTTATGTATCTCACGTCAACACTAATCTCTTGTTCGCAATCTGGACAGTGTATATTTAGTTGTTCGAAAGCTGGACGGTTTTAGCCTTGTTCGCAATCTGGACTGTTCGCAATCAAGACACAACTGAGACAGATGAGCCCCCGAATGTAATAGGGTCACGGGAGGTAGGAAATAGTATTTCACAACTTTTGCAATAGAGGAATTTAGTCGTAAGTTTAGTTTTACGGTTTCCAGGGACGCCGATATGCCGAAATTTTGTCTCACATGAGCTCTGTTACGTGCCACTAAAACTAACAACACGAGTCTGCCGTATTTGAGCACCTTCAAATAATACCACCGGACTGAGACAGGATGGAGCCGCCGACTTGAGTTCAGAAGACAGTGCTCTACCGACTGAGCTACTCAGTCCGATCTTCCATTTTTGCTGTGTCTAAGTTAATTAGTATATATTCGTAAGTTACGCAAAATCTACAGCAATTAAAATGTTGAATGGAATAGGAAAATCCCTTTCCCCCTCTCCTCCCCATGAAAAATGTAAACATCCAATTTTGGATACTTTTACGTGTGTTTTGTTGTATGCTGTTGCAATGGCTTGCGATTTTCTCAAGAGTCTACATTCAGAGAGTGATCGTTACTCCAGCCTTTGATGTTTAAATCTTCATTTGGCTTCATGTTCCGCCATAGTACCTTTGTTTTTCGGTACAACAGATACGACATGTCGATGAGGGGGTGTGATTATTATTATAATGGAAAGCACAAGTAGATAATGATACTTTTTAACTGAATAAGAAGAAGGAATGGAAGAGATCTGACTCTACGGAGAATAAAAGTATAGAAGGACGTCAAACATTTTGTAGGTCTCACAAAATACCACGGAATTAACTTTTCGAAGCCCAGGGAATCTTTCATCTTCACATCCATCGTGGTCCTTGCCAACCATTTGCCGAAAAGTGTCGGTCTTCTTCTGTTCTGATTAGTGTTTTTTTAATGTAGGAAACATTATGAGTTGGAATTTAGGAGCACACATTTCGACAAATATTCATTTATAGGAAATAAAATTAGGGTTGGAATCTTTTACCAAGGGAGATGTTCAATAAATGTTCGACTTCTTTGTAAACGTTTACGAAGAGACTTTTTTGCTAGGGGCTTTACATCGCACCGACACAGATAGGTCTTATGGCGACGATGGGATAGGAAAGGACAAGGAGTTGGAAGGAAGCGGCCGTGGCCTTAATTAAGGTACAGCCCCAGCATTTGCCTGGTGTGAAAATGGGAAACCACGGAAAACCATTCTCAGGGCTGCCGATAGTGGGATTCGAACCTACTATCTCCCGGATGCAAGCTCACAGCCGCGCGCCTCTACGCGCACGGCCAACTCGGCCGGTACGAAGAGACTAGGCGAACAATTAACAGGGGATCTGTCACCTGCACGACAGTTCTAAATGCAGATCAGTAGTGAATGGTTGATTGATTTAGATGAATGGTTGTGTAGTTGCACTTCCCCACTCACCAACATCACCACCATACTATCCTACTACCAATAATAACGTATTTTCAACAACTTTCCCACTAGGAATAACACCTCTCAAACATTCCATTCAGTTATGCACTGAAAAAAAATGAAATGAAATGGCGTATGGCTTTTAGTGCCGGGATATCCCAGGACGGGTTCGGCTCGCCAGGTGCAGGTCTTTCTATTTGACACCCGTAGGTGACCTGCGCGTCGTGATGAGGATGAAATGATGATGAAGACAACACATACACCCAGCCCCCGTGCCATTGGAATTAACCAATTAAGGTTAAAATCCCCGACCCGGCCGGGAATCGAACCCGGGACCCTCTGAACCGAAGGCCAGTACGCTTACCGTTCAGCCAACGAGTCGGACAGTTATGCACTGATCTAACGTATGAAAAAAGAAATAATCATAATGGTCAATTGTGGTTTCTACTATGACAACATAATATTTAAATATAGCCTTCTGAAGTAACTCTTCGCCCTTGAAATACATTTCATAAAACTGCGTGCAGTTTATTCTTTGAAATTGGACTAGGGCAGTAACAAATAGTACTCGATTGACTTCGTTATCATACAAACACATGGTCTGAAGTAATGAACTGAAAGCGATTCATCTCCGAATACTTTTACCGGTTCAAACCATTGAAATCCGCCTCCATGGCTGAACGGTTAGCATTCTGGCCTTTATTCCAGGGTTTCCCGGGTTCGATTCCTGAGCGGATCGTGGAATTTAACCTTTATCGGTTAATTCCTCTGACTCGGAGGCTGGGAGTGTGTGTGCTGTCTTCAACATTAAAAATCATCTTACGTAGGGCCCCATCCTCACAGATATGCAGGTCGCCTATAGGGAGTCTACTGGAGAAAAGCCGCACCAGGCCTCTCCGGAGGCAATACGCCATTATTATTATTATTATTATTATTATTATTATTATTATTATTATTATTATTATTATTATTATTATTATTATTATTATTATTATTATTATTATTATTATTATTATTATTATTGTTATTGTAACCGATGGGGAGAACGGGGGTAAAGTTAATTTTCCCCACTGTAGGCAGCCCTGAAGATGATTTTCCGTGGTTTGCCATTTTCACACCAAGCAGATGCTGGGGCTGTACCTTAATTAAGGCCAAGGCCGTTTCCTTCCCCCTCCTAAGCCTTTCCTATCGCTTCGTCACAATAAGACCTATCAGTGTTCATACGAAGTAAAGCAAAATGTATGTGCACACCCATCACTATGAAAATTTGTTCATCTGAAACAGAAGTGCTGTATGCTGCATACGTTATTGGAACTAACAGTTTTTTTAACAATATTATATACACATTTCGTTTACAAAATTGTCTTGCCTCATGAAGACAGAGTTGTGACTGACTCACGTCAGGCTTGTATTTCAACTAAGTGGTGTTATATGTCGTCATAACGCGCTTTGTGTGCTGGAGTGATGTGTCGTGTCACTCAGCGGAAGGAACGGGATGGGTGAGACGGGCTGGCAATGCAACGCAACACTTTTATCGTCGCAAATAGTTTATATACCGTTCCTTGTGAACACAGCCGTCGATATGAAACAGCAACAATTCTCACTGCTTACTGTTAGAAGTTTCGGAAGAAATTTTTTGAACATTGTCCTTTTCTTCATCGTCACCTATAATTGATGGCAAACGGTGAAAAAATGGCTTTGGTAAATGTTATTTTTCAATCATCATCATCATCATCATCATCATCATCATCATCATCATCATCATCATCATCATCATCATCATCATCATCTTGCCGCACAGTGGCAGAGTCTAATTTTCTCGACAATATAAAAATGAATTCGATAATTATTTCCCTATTTTAATATCACAACAATATGCATTGACCCTGCCCCCAAGAGTACCTTGAGAAACTACGAAGCGCAAGTGCATAAAAAGTCCAACTATGTACTATTTCGCCAATGAATTGTCTAAGCAGACTGTAAAGTGCACAGCATTCTGTACAAAAAATTTCCCATATCGAATATAGCCTACAGGCTACATTATAATACAATATTATTATCAACCCATCTCCGTCCGGTTCCTTGACTGGATGATCAGCGTAGTCGCCTTCGGTTCAGAGAGCCCCGAATTCGATTCGCGGGCGGGTCGGAGATTTTAACAGTAAATGGCTAATTACCCTGGCTCGTGGACTAGTTGTTTGTAGTGTCCCCAATAACCCAACAATTCACACAACACTATCCTTCACTACAGTAACACGCAGGTTTCCATACACGGCAGATACCGCCCACCCACGTCGAAGGGTCTGCCTTACAAGAACTGCACCAGGCTAGAAATATCCACACGAATGCATTATTATTATTATGATTATTATTATTACCCATCTCCGTCATCGCGTTGACAACAAAATCCCACATATTGCAAATAACATAAAATTCTAACCGAACTTGTGATTTGCGACATTATAAATGTGGCAGAAATGGTCCTCTCCCCACCCCCAGAAGTTCCTTCATTCGACAAACAGAAGTTTCTTCTATTTTTTCAAGGGTGATGAAAACGTTATATGAGAACATTTGAATGGGATTGATGTTAATGGCCCTTAAATGGAATATTGAAGTATTCAGTCACTAATTCGCTTAAATATATTTTAGGTATAGAAGTTCAAAATATGACAGTTACTATATAGAAAAATATTACAGTAAATCTGTGAAAGCAACTTCAAATTAAGGAACGTAAAATCATAATTAAAAACCATGAAAACTAAATTACTTTCACAAATGTCGTCGATGAAGAGTGAAAACTTCGTGTCCAATGAATAATAATAATAATAATAATAATAATAATAATAATAATAATAATAATAATAATAATAATAAATCAAGAGGTAACGAGCGGCCCTTTTCATCCGGAATGACGTGGGTAAGATACCTGGTCAAGAAATTGAAGAATTAAGAAATTACAATTCTGAATTCTGGAGAGCACCACCTTGTGTGGTTCAATTATCTTACTCCAGAATTGGGCATATTTACAATAGGACATATTTTAACACTAACATAATACGAAACAGGTGCTCAGTAAAATATATGAGTGCAATCCATACGACAGAGAAAGAGTACATTTCTCAATTAAAAGCATGAACAAGATATACCAAATGCGAAACCTTTCACTGGCAATAGCAATAAAGATATTTCATCTCCAAGTCGCCCCTATGGTAGCATATAGTTTAGAGAACGCATGGCCACATCTGAAATAGAATCATCTAGCCGAAATTGAAAAGATCAAATACAGCTACCTACAGTAAGTTCTGTGTCCTTCTAAATTCACGGTATCACGTTTAGTGGATGTACTAGCGAATGATCTTCTCTCCACCGAAGAACTAAGGCTTCAACCATGACGAATGTAAGACCAGGTGTGAAGACTCAGCCATTATAGCATGGTAGTTTGTGGTTCCGCCACTGCAAGCACTGCAAGCGATTATATCCAACACGTGCTGCAGTAATTCCAGAAAGACATGTATAGACAAGTGCGGGAGACGTTACTGTGCGAGATATTTCAGTGAACAAGTTGAATTTTCTTTGCTTTCAGTTCCTAAACTCAGTTCATTGTGTGTTGTGTACTTCAAGCTTGATTAATTTAACAGTTCAGCATGCCGTACTGTTTTGTGCCTGGCTGTAAGTCAGGCAATGGTAGAGTATTTGATGATATGCTATTTCTTTCCCCACCGAAGGATATACTGTAAATCAATTTGAAAAATGGGCAAGAGCTATTCCACGGAAGAATATTGAGTTAACGCGTAATAGCATAATTTGTCATGTTCATTTCTCTGATGATTTGATGGTAAAATCAGATAATGTTATAGTGAATGGTGAAAAAGTGGATATATCTCGTGTGAGATGGAAATTACGTCCAGGAGCAGTGCCTCACATTTTCCCTAATTTACCGAGATACCATTCAAGTGAGATTAAGTCCTGTGAAACTCCTAACAGGAAAATTAACCCAGACACCATCAGGATTTTTTCTTACAAGTTGCTTTACGTCGCATCGACTCAGATAGGTCTTATGGCGACGATGGGAGATGAAATTGCTAGGAGTGGGAACGAATCTGCCATGGCCTCAATTAAGGTACAGCCCCAGCATTTGCCTGGTGTGTAAATGGGAAACCGCGGAAAACCATCTTCAGGGCTGCCGACAGTGGGGTTCGAACCCGCTATCTCCAGAATACTGGATACTGGCCGCACTTAAGCGACTGCAGCTATCGAGCTCGGTCCATCAGGAAAATAAGAAAGAAGACTGAAGACGGGAGTGCAGCAGCGAATGGTGAATTAAAAGGTCAGTCTAATGTTGATCAAACTTTCTGCCACTCTAGTGTACTTTCTGATGTCGATCGCTCAAAAGGCGCCTAAAAATGCTAATTGAAATGTAATTCGAGCTAGATCCTGTCCCAACTCAGGAAAATCGAGGATTGATTTGCTGAAGAAGCAGGTTAGAAATATATAGGCATGTAATTATAGAGATAAGTAGAGTATTACATTTAAATACGAGGACGGTTTGAAAAGCTCTCGGAATCACCGCTAGATATCAGTGCTAGAGCAACGAGGTTCCCGCTCAATAATCACACATCCTTTGGGAGTGAACACGTGGCGCGTCAGTGCTCTAGCTTTAGGAGTGTGGTAGTGACGACTCTTTGTTGTTGTTCCCGCGTAGTGATTTGTGACAATGGAAAAACTGAGATTCGAGCAGTGATTAAATACTTTGTAAAGAAAGGTATTAAAGCAAAGGAAATTCATGCCGACTTTCTAAACACACTGAGGGACTCTGCTCCTTCATTTTCAACTGTTGCCAAGTGGACCAGCGAGTTTAAATTTGGTCGGGAGAGCTTGGATGATGATCCGCGTAGTGAACGGCCAAAAAGTGTTACGACCTCAGAATTTATCGCAAAAGTGCATAAAATGGTCATGGAGGATCGTCGACTGAAAGTGTGGGAGATTGCTGAAGCTGTAGGGATGTCTTTTGAACGGGTATATTATATTTTAATCGAATAATTGGGTATGAAAAGAATATACGCAAGATGGGTGCCGCGGCTCTTGACATTGGACAATAAACGCACCAGATTGGAAATGTCCGAACAAAGTCTGGCCCGTTTTCAGTGCAACCAACACGATTTTTTGCGCCGGTTTGTGACTACAGATGAAACTTGGGTCCGCTACTATACCCCAGGGACAAAACAGCAGTCAAATCAGTGGAAACATGCTGATTCACCACCACCAAAGAAAGCAAAGGCAGTGCGTTCGGCCGGAAAGGTCATGGCCCCAGTTTTCTGGGATGCAAAAGGCATTCTGCTGATAGATTATCTTCCTACTGGCCAAACAATTACTGGGCAATACTATGAAAACCTCCTAGACCAAGTACAGGAAAAGATACGCGAAACAAGGCCTGATTTGGCAAGTAAAAAGGTCATCTTTTATCAGGACAACGCTCCGCCGCACACAAGTGTTATTGCCATGGCAAAACGTCATGAACTGGGGTACAAATTGTTGCAACATCCACCTTATTCACCTAATTTGGCACCATCAGACTTTCATATATTCCCCAAGCTGAAAAATTTTCTCGGTGGACGAAGATTTTCTACAAGGGAAGAACTGACAGCCGAATTGGAGAGGTATTTTGCTGGCCTGGAGGAATCTCATTTTCGAGACGGGATCAAGGCATGGGAACAGCGACATCTCGTAACGAGATTTTCAGTGCATGGATTTCATTTTAAAGCATGTAAAATCAAGAATTGCCGTGAAATGAAATGTCATGTAATGTCGTATGGCTTTTAGTGCCGGGATATCCCAGGACGGGTTCGGCTCGCCAGGTGCAGGTCTTTCTAATTGACTCCCGTAGGCGACCTGCCCCCGTGCCATTGGAATTAACCAATTAAGGTTAAAATCCCCGACCCGGCCGGGAATCGAACCCGGGACCCTCTGAAACGAAGGCCAGGACGCTGACTGTTTAGCCAGCGAGTCGGACAAGAATTGCCATGATCCAGCCTTACAGTGTTCTTGCATTCTTTGTGGAAACCACTGCGATAAATATCATGTTATATGGTGTAAACGTAGACAGAAATGTCTATCAGAGTTTTGTAGTGAAGTTTAATTACTGTATTATTATTTGTATATGTTGTGTGTTTCTTCTTAATAAATTCTTTTCCAATCTCAAGATAATGTCAACAATCTATTAAATAGGTTCATACAACGAGTATTATCATCAAAATCTTTCTCTGTGTGGTTTTCAAAAACATTAATTATAAGAATGATCGGTGCAAGTAATTGGATGAATACAAATCTCCGACCGTGGCTCTCTGTCTCGTCAGTCTGCTTCATCATGAACATTCCTCGAGCAGCCTTTGTAAAAGTGTCCTCTAACATGAGCTGTAGTTCATCATCAGCACGCATTGTCAAGAAGATACCATGACGCATGACCAGAATATTTTCTCGCTGACGGATGACCTATCTATGTGTTACTACACTACTAGTCACCATCTGAATTTAGCTGCTGAGAGTCCATAACTGACTTTTGTTATTTTCTGTCACGTTCCTTGAGAGAAGGCCATTATAGTCAAAAATGGCATGGTGAAACGTTCCATATTAAATCATTAACCTATGAATCACAAACGGCAAGGAAGTCATAGTGCTTAAAACCTGCGCTATCTTCCTCAAGAAGAAATAATATATATATTGTGATAAGAATACTTTGTAGGCATGAACATTTATTTACATTTTTGACCTAACATCTTGGGTCTGCAAAACGACAAATAATAGCTCACAAATGTTGATACAAACATAAATCTGTTTACGAAATGATTACCTTTACAAAAATGAGCAAGTTTGAAGAGCATATGATACCGAATAATTGCTACCAAGGGCCGATGACCTCGATGTTAGGCCCCTTTAAACAACAAGCAAGCAATTGCTACCAAATACTTGATTGTGCAGGGACAATTTGATCTTGAATGAGTTTCTTTTCTACTGCCGCCACGTCACGAAGGACCTAATATTTTCACTTCCATGCTTTTTTCGAAGAGATAGCATTTCCTGACGAGATTTTTTATTATTATTATTATTATTATTATTATTATTATTATTATTATTATTATTATTATTATTATTATTATTACAATGAAATACATTTCTACTTCCGTTAAATACTCGTATGTTACCCTCAGTTCACCAAACCGGTTACGGGACATAAAGTGTCTTGGAGACGACATGATGACGAAGACAGCGACCCGGGCCCACTATATCGGTCTTAACAACTTATTATAAATTAAAATGTGCTCAAATCGCAGTTTGACATACTGTCCAATTTTTTGCTAATGCTTTCACAAAAAATATGAGTTTGGTAATACAGATATGTTCACATAAACTTAGTATTGCCTGTGTCAGTTAGCTTCAGCCAAACCACAAATGCGTGACACAGGAGGAGGACGACAGAATGAAGGCTTACGCATTTTGAGAGTATATCACGATTCCCGAGCCGGAGATTTTAACCCCCATTGATTGATGTTACAATTTCGATATTTCATTACGATATTCGCTATTTGACTCCAATGGTTGATTCGTCTGGTTCGGCGACTGGCTGTGTGCACTGCCTTCAACATTGGAATTCGTCTTAGAAAGAGTCCCATCCCCAGGTTGCCTATAGGGCGCCATCTCGAAACGCCTGGATCAGGCTTCTCCGGAGGCATTAAGCCTTTATTATTACTAATATGGTGAGAGCGATAAATACAGAATATATTTCCGATGGTCTTCATTAATGTTTTAACATAATATGTCTTACGGCTGGGATCGTCCGGAGATGTGTGTAACGTGAGGCGACAAAATATCTGACGGAAGAGTAACCATAGCAACCTTGCAGGCAGTGATGTGAGGTATGGATGGATCAAGACCAACTAAGTTACAATTTTATCAGACCGTAACCCAGAAAAATCATGCTGGACATCGGTGGACGACATGAAAGATTGAGGGGAAGATTATGCATGTTCATTCCGATTCTCCTAAAAAAAAAAAATCAAGTCGAACGCCATGCATATTCACTAAATCAAAATGTGAATAATTATACACCAAAAGTAGCGTTATCACGTAATTCTGTTGTAAGTCTAATTGTAATTTCAGTGGGAAAACAACGAAGAGAGAAAATTATTTTATCAACGTCAGGTTGAAATAGACATACACTAGAAAAATATTTCACATAACAAACTGTGGCCAGCAAATAAGATAAATAGATGTCAACAAATAACCTTAACCTTACATGACATACTATACATCACAAATTAACCACAGCCCGTTATGTAAAACACGCAAAGAGATTAATTTGGAGTCTCCAAAATCCACCTGAATTGTTGAGTAGGTACAGTGATTTTTGTATGATACACTTGAATATCTAGTCACCTTTTTCTAGCTTTTGGAAGTTGCTTTACGTCGCACCTACACAGATAGGCCTTATTAGGGCGACGATGGGATAGGAAATGGATAGGTGTGGGAAGGAAGCAGACGTGGTGTGAAAATAGGAAACCGCGGAAAACCATCTTCAGGGCTGCCAACAGTGGGGTTCGAACCCACCATCTCCCGAATGCAAGCTCACTAGTCACCCTAAAACTCACCGGAACTGATGGCACATGATACTCTACTAATTTAAAAAATAAACTAATCCCCATTTCTACTCACGAGAAATGGGTTTATGTTTACTTTACGCATCTCCGTCGTAAAACACTGAAAAGTAATTACAACATTCTTCCACCGCTTAAAATTAATTTTATCTCTCAATCATAATTCTTGGTCACGATTTTCCGAAACTTTCCGGGAATGACTTACTTTTCGTTGTAGTAACCTACGTTGGTTGATAGGGGAAAATGCTAGGATAGACAGCAATAGTTTTAACTTCGGAAGTTTGCGTGGCACTCGAATTGGATCACCACCTTCTATGTGTATAAAATCTTCCCTAACATGAATTTGCTATCAAATTATTAATGCACACAACACTATTAGGTATAACATTTGGTTCGAAGTGTTCCCTATGAATGAACTTAACAAGTTTTTGCCTTAATAGTGGGTCCTTTTGGAAACATGGACTGTGAAACTTGTGGACTAACCCTATAACAGGACATCCAGGCACGTACCACATTAAACTATAATCATACCGCACAGGTAACTGAAACTATCAAGAAAATACTTTCAGAAAAGAACACGAGAACCAACATTAACCTAATCACCACCGACATTGCTTGAATAAATACGTTCTTTAAGAACAAACAGCTTCTTACGGCACCAAAAGAGGCTCTATAGGCTTTTTGAAGACTACAAATAAATATAATTTACGGTTGATAATTTTCAAATTTCCTAAACTATCTGGAAACAACACGACTTACACAAAACAAATCAGAATCAAAACACATGTTAGCACTCCAATTGCCGCCATTATGGACAGTTTCGATAAGTAAGTTCAGGTCTGAGGTATTGTAGTTGTCTTTTTTTTAATTAACATTTTGGTAATAGGTCTGTGACACCATGTTGCCAGCTCTGTACATTTATTAAAACAGGAAGGTTAAAGAGTAACATCTTTACAACATGGGACCTGTCATGGCATTGTGACTACTTTGTGATAGAAAGCCAGGGTACGGTACAGGAACTTCGGTTGTATGAAGATAGTTTAAATACAGACTATAGAACAAAAGTATCACACTGTTAAATTGGCTTCACTTAAACATTTGGCTATTGCTTGATATACGTATACGGATGTCATAGCTGCTTAACAACGACGAAACGGGCGTGGGAAGTGGGACATTCACTTTTATAAGGGTTTGATATGAATTGGTTACTTATGGTTTGTATCTAGTGCATCCTAAAATTGTATGGTTGAGGTCTGCTTCTTGATTGGGATCAGAGGGACAATTTTGAGAGTATAACTTTTATTCTGAACAGATGACTGGGGTAAGATGCATGTTCAAGTTTCATTCTGATAATTTATGTTATATGTCGGCGAATTAGAGATAGAAGAATTATCCATGGTTTCTGTGGGATGTGTCTTTGGATAGCGGCGTAATGCTTGCCTTTGATGAGTTGAGTAGTTGGACTTGGATGGATGGGCAGATAATGTTTCCTAGCAACCGTGCAGGCTATGTTTTAGCAGCCATTGGTGGATGGCAATGAGCAGGAGACATATTTATGTTCATTTGATTTTCACAAGGGGAAAATTGGGTTTCCTTTCCTGTAAATTGGGTTAAAAGTGTTAATGAAAACTATCGAAGGCACACACACTTACGACTGAAACATGTCCAACTATACATAATTATTATACATTGGTATGCTCTATTCCAGAAATAATGAGAAGAATCTGACACGTCTTCACAAAGGAAAACGGGTTCTCTGCAGAAATTTAATAATGATGTCATTGGATTTACGTCCCACTAAGTTCGTTACGGTAACGGTTATTGGAAACGCCTGCAGAAATCTATTAGATTAAATCAGTTCTGAGAAGGAACTTGTTTAAAAATTTCCTCCTGTACAAGAACTCGTCGTTTTAGTGGTGAATACAAGGACGTACAGTAGCTATTGGTGTATTCTTTCCCACTCTCCTTACACTAATGCACTGTTAGTAATGGCTGTGATGGATGTTAGAAAGGAAAATGGCAATGTAATTATTATCAGCCCGTGAAGGAGTAAGTGTTTCGACCTTTACGAAAATGAAACTTTTAGGGTAAGAAAAGAGATATATAATCAAAAAAGGATTAACACTCCTTTTCTCCCTTTCATTAATTATTTAATTCATTCATCCATCCATCCTTCCTGGTATTTTTATAAATTTATTAGGATCGTTACTTGGTACGGATTTGGGCAGCCGAATGCCCTTCCTGGCGTCAAACCTATGTGGAGGAATGCGGGTGGTGGTCGGCAATGTGGTGTCTTGTATGCAAACGAAGAAATGTGTTTAGACATAAATATACAGTCTCCGAGTCATACGATTTACAATGTACACAGTTAAATTTCCCGCTCTAGTAGGGAATCGGACCCATGGCTTTCTGAACTGAACAGAACTCCAAGGGGCTGGACTAGGACCACACTCTCTACACCTCCAAAACTAGTTCCAAGTGAATATGAAAATCATAACAAATGTTGGCCAGGAAATATGAATGAGAAGAGCCGGGCAAGCAATTGCAGAATCACTCATGCATTATGATAGCCACAAGATGAATTTATTACAAGAAGACTACATAATGAAATTCGATAGAGATGACCGAATCAGACTCAACTGAGCTATAAAACATTGCAGCTCAGATATGCAACAACACCTAGGACTTCTGGCGCCAAATTTCATCAGTAATGATCATGGCAAACACTTATCAATGACGATGACATCATGGAAGTTTGGAGGATCCTGCTTTCAGAAACTGCCAAATAAACAGTTTCCACAAACACAACATCTATTTTAGCCTCTGTTAACTGAAGACGACTTTGGTGATACCACTTTTGAAAAAAATTGAGGAAGTAGTGCACCAAATGAAGGATAGGAAAGCAGTAGGTGCTGAAGAGATTCCAGCAAAGCTGTGGAAAAGATGTAGTGACACTAGAATAAAGCTTTTGCAAATTTTGAAGCAACGACATCTTTGAAAGTGCAGTGAAGATGTTCGGTCTTTGAGCGACTGACGTTCAATCCATTGTCTTTTAGTTTTCATTTTCAAAGACCTCCAGAAGCAGTACCACATTGTCGCTGATCAGTGCCACAACATAAGCAAACAGTAATGTCTCAAGAAGGGCATTTGTGATTTCCGTCAAAAAGGAGCGGTCTGAGAACACTGGCCTGCTGGAAACCAACTTTGACAGCAGCTCTTATGTACCTGCAGTGCCCCTCACATCGGTGTTTGGATACTTGTATAGATCCTGGATCAATTTAAAAGAAGGTTCTGGAATACCATGAGCTCGCAATGCTGCTCAAAACAGATCTCTTGGTACTTTATTGAATGCCTTCTCAAGATCGATGAAAACTATGTATAGTTTTTTCTGGCTCCTCTGCGTTTTTCATCAGATTTCTCATGGTCTAAATAACATGTACGGTGGATATTTCCCGTACAAATCAACATTGGTTGGATTGTTCCTGAACAAACTTTCTCACACGATTTGTGATCACTCGTTCCCAAATCTTTAGACCATGTGCCGTGAGTATAATGTTCTGCATATTCCGCAGTTTTTATAATCAAATTTGTTCTTCCAAAATGGCAATAAGAACCTTTCCGGGAACATGTCTGATATTGAGTCATGGTTCTTGATCTTATTAAACAAAAGGTGAAAACAAGCTGATTGAGTCACTAGACATATAACTAACGCTGCCGCACCCTGTACACGGTGGAACAACTTGCCTACTATTTCAGTCGCGAACTGATTTGCTTTGCAGCGTGGACGAAACTTTTGCTGTTATAGCAGTGACGAAAGTGATGAAATGTCGGCAGCAGCCAAGTTTTATTAGTTATCTGGATTGGATCGCATACGGTTCAGTGCTTACCCTGTCAGTGTACAGCGACAAACATTAGGTGAATATTATCATCTATACAATGAATTAAAGAACCATACTCATAGATTTGATGAATACCTATGCATGACTCACCAAGCTGAGTGGTTCAGACTCAGACGGTGGTGCGATGGCCTTCTGAGCTCAAGTTGGCAGGTTCGATCTTGGCTCAGTTCAGTGGTATTTGAAGATGCTCAAATAGCCTCGTGTCGGCAGACTTACTGGCACGTTAGACACATTTACGGGAGAAAATTATGACATTCAGGCGTCTCCAGAAAACGTTAAATTAGTGGGACGTAAATCCAGTAAAATTATTATTACGAATGACCCCAGTAACGTTTGGTTAAATTCTCCTGAGAGTTAGATCACAATTGGAGCAATGCACTTGCAGTAATTACCATACTAATCGAATGTTAGCAGAAGAAAAACTTGTCCTGTCTACAAGATAAGTGAAAAATGTAGAAACGTTTATTTTTTATATGTCTATTTTATCAGTGATTTACTGCCCTTATGAAGTACTGTAGGTACAGTGGATTTTTCAAACCAGCGATCATATGACTGTATGCACTTACGCCGCTCGAAACACGCACACTCACTCGGGGGCAGAATCGAAGTTCCGACATTGTAAGTGAACATATGGGACTATTTAACTTCACAGTAAATGGGGGAAAGTGATATACACAATATGTATTGATTCTCATTAAAATTATGAATGTATTTTCAAACTCATCTCGTAATTCATCTGACAGAAGAGTATTAATTAACACAGTTCAATTAATTATTGTTTTATTTTAACTGAAAGCTTAGAATAGTGGCATCAGAAACATTATTTAATGGACTAATCATAAATGAAATCAGAGAAGTAATAAATCGGCCGATAAAAAACTACAATACTCCACGATCCAGTGTGGATTACCTCAGCATAAATATCTTCCTTCAGTTTCCCTCTTAGGCCTGAACTAGGAAGGGGAGGAGGCCAATTTGCTCAGGGGCTTAGCTAATCATTTTTATCTCATATGGCAAAGGTTCGGATACCGGCGTATCCTGGGTTGGAATTTTTACTTTTTTTATTTATTTTTACTTGGTCATTAACCTCGGTCAAAACCCAGGGATCCAGGTAATAACTGGGATATTTGAAGAGACGTTTTTGTCAGGGATTTTTACCTGGATCTGGGGGCTGGTTCGAGATCCACTCAGCCTACCTGATTAGAATTGAGGAGCTATATGACGGTGAAATAGCGGCCCGGTATAGAAAGCCAAGATTAACGGCCGAGGGTATTCGTCGTGCTGACCACACAACACCTCGTAATCTGCAGGCCTTCGATCGCTTGGTAGGCCAAGACCCTTCAGGGCTGTAGTGCCATGGGATTGGGGTGGGGGTGGGGTTCCTGCCTTTTCAACTAAGCTCTGATTACGGAAGAGTTTTACCGAGAGCTGCTATTCGGATTTAATACAATTATAATATTCTCTTCTTCAGATTCTTTCCTTTTGTTTCTTCCGAGTAGGTCTACTTGGGACCACTCTCGTTCAACTGATGGGCTTTGATCTTTGTCCAGCATTGTCGCCCCCTTTTCCTTCCTCTTCTATTAATTTTAAATTTATTTATTAGACAATATCCTACGCTTCGCCAACAGCAACAAATATGGGAATCTACTCACATTATATGGAAGAAGAACTGGCTAATGTTCATTCTCTAAACTGGCTCGTATTCACACTGCTCAAATGATTTAATCTGAGAAACACAGAAGAAAAGTAGAGATGGTTGGAATGCTTTTTTTTTTTTTTCAACTCATCGTTCACAGACAAAAGGATTCAGTTGAATTTTCAAAGGTTTTTCTCCTTACCCTTCATATTCTCCGTATCATATCTACAAATGTTCTGTTTTTCTGAGGGAAAATTTATTTCTTGAGTAAAAGAGAGTGGAGTTTGAACCCACTTCTCAATTTTGATCGTGAACTACTTCCAGATTCTCAACTAGCCTTACTGGTAGAACTGGCATCAGTGTTTTACAGTATCCAGTCACATATTCCCCGACAACATGTATGAGACAGTAAACAACAAAACGACAGTTTCTAAATTTCGGAGATATATGTTAACTGTAGTCCGGTAGTGGGCGGAGCGTGAATAGCTCAGTGGCTTAGCTGGTGGCTTCCCACACGGAAAGCTAAGGTTCAAATCTCGGTCGATTCTGGGTTATGATTTTCATCTATAAATCACGTGGCGTTAGGAAGGGCATCCTGCCAAAACAAAAACTAGCCTGAGTGGCTTTAGTAACCTCAGAAATAACTGGGATAAGGTGAAGAAAGCTTTTGTGCGTTAACTGTAGTCCTAGTCCGGCTCTATGACTGAATGGTTGGCATTATATGCTTCTGTTAAGAGCGTTCGATTTCCTATCCGGACAGGAGATTTTAATTGTTTAATTAATCTGTCTAACTCGGGGGTTAGGTATTTGTGTTAATCATAATACACTTCTTCTTTTTTATCTGTTTTCCCTCCAGGGTAGGTTTTCCCTCGGACTTCGCGAGGGATCCCACCTCTACCGCCTCAAGGGCAGTGTCCTGGAGCTTCAAGCTCTGGGTCGGGATACAACTGGGAAGGATGACCAGTACCTTGCCTAGGCGGCCTCACCTGCTATGCTGAACAGGGGCCTTGTGGGGGGTGGAAAGATTGTAAGGGATAAACGAGGAAGAGAGAAGGAAACGGCCATGGCCTGAAGTTAGGTACCATCCCGGCATTTGGCTGGAGGAGAAGTGGGAAACCACGGAAAACCACTTCCAGGATGGCTGAGGTGGGAATCGTACCCACCTCTACTCAGTTGACCTCTCAAGGCTGAGTGGACCCCCGTTCCACCCCTCGTACTACTTTTCAAATTTCGTGGCAGAGCCGGGAAACGAACCCGGGCCTCCGGGGGTGGCAGCTAATCACACTAACCACTACACCACAGAGGCGGACATCTTAATACACACATCGTTATTTTCATTACCAATCACCTCAGATGTATGCGTTACCAAGCGAGACGGCTGCGCAGTTCGAGCCGTGTAGCTGTTAACTAACACTAGCGAGATGGTGGGTTCGAACTTCATTGTCCAGAGACCTAACAATGGTTTTTCGTGGAATTACATTTTCACACAGGGCAAATGCTGGGGCTTTACCATCCTGGCACCTCCTTTCCAGGACTTAATTCTGTCCCATTTCATCGTCGCCATAAGACCTTCCTTAAGATGCGAAGTAAAAACCAATAGCAAGAAAAGAAAACGTCCTCCTCTGTGGTGTAGTGGTAAGTGTGGTTAGCTGCCATCTCCGGAGGCCCGGGTACGATTCCCGGGTCCACCAAGAAATTTTAAAAAGTGGTACGAGGGCTGGAACGGGGTCCACTCAGCCTCGGGAGGTCAACTGAGTAGAGTGGGGTTCGATTCCCACCTCAGCCATCCTGGAACTGGTTTTCCGTGGTTTCCTACGTCTCCTCCAGGCAAATGCCGGGATGGTACCTAAATTAAGGCCACGGCCGCTTCCTTCCCTATTTCGTGTCTATCCTTCCCAATCTTCCCATCCCCCCCGCAAGGCCCCTGTTCAGCATAGCAGGTGAGGCTGCCTGGGCGAAGCACTGGTCATCCTCCCCAGTTGTATCCCCTGACCCATAGTCTGAAGCTCAGGACACTGCCCTTGAGGCGGTAGATGTGGGATCCGTCGCTGAGTTCTAGGGAAAACTGACCCTGAAGGGTAAACAGATAAAGAAGAAGAAGGAAAGGAAACCCACATCCCTCCACATAGGATTCGCGCCAGGGAAATCATCGGGCGTAAAACTGGGCTTTATCGGCTTGCAGAAACTTAGTTCGAAATGGATACTCAGAAAAAAAGAAAGAAAACATTTCCAGTCGGTCGAAAACTCAGTCCGGGTGATAAACCTTGAACGTTAAGGCGTCAGATCTTTAAGGTCTGAAACTGTGGCTGGCCGGTTTGAGGCCAGTTGGCGTAAAACAAATCCACCATCAGATGATTGCCGGCAGGGTGGGAGAGGTCTGATAAGTAGATTGAGTGCAAAAGGTCTAGGTCAATTCCAAACCTTTCCGCAGTGTTCATATGGAGTGAAGGTTTATGACGCTGTTGATAGATTCGTCCGCCGGATGGGGACGTTAAGCCTAGAGCAGACCCATTTGTGTTATCCGACATCATCATCTCACCCAGAAGCGCAGTTCGCCCATGAGCATGAAATAGAAAAGTATGCAGCAGGCCTCTCAGGAGTCCACACGCAATAAATAAATAAATAAATAAATAAATAAATAAATAAATAAATAAATAAATAAATAAATAAATAAATAAATAAATAAATAAATAAATAACCCAATCATTCAATCAATTAGCTGACAACATAAAATGTGGCTGGGGTATCAGAGAGCGATGAACAAGTTTCGACTTATCCCAAAAGTGTAATTATATGTTATATAGGAGCGTGATCTTGAGAGTGAATTCTCGCCACGTTGGCCGTAATTCATATCACTATGAATGCAAATATTTTTACAGATATATCCCAGTGGTTCGTATTCAACGTACTATTGTAGTTCTAGTAGCTTATTATTAAGATCAACACTTATGTAAACCTCCACGCTTGCATGACAAGGAACGGTGGGGGGAGGGGGAGTTGTGTAGAAGGGCGGTAGAAATGCAGTACACGGAAATTATATACCAATGTTATTACTTAACGTTTTAGGCATCTTATGGCTTTTTGAAGATGGCGTACCAGATGCAACCGTGCCGCATGCGACCCGTGCCACTAGCGACCGCATAATCTGTAACCGTGCCGGATGCGACCGGCGTTGACAAACAAATTGTCATTTTATAAGTTGTGTCATCACCCAAGATAAGGCAAGCTAAATGAAGTGCAATGCCATTTCAATAAGTCCTATGAGCAGCTACTGCGCCACTTTACAGAACACTTCTGGGGGAGACTCGTTTTACAACACGAAACATGGTGATGCGTTTACGTCTTTTCCCACCGGGCGAGTTACCCATGCGGTTAGAGGCGCGCGGTCCTGAGCTTGCATCCGGGAGATAGTGGGTTCGAATCCCACTGTCGGCAGCCCTGAAGATGGTTTTCCGTGGTTTCCCATTTTCACACCAGGCAAATGCTTGGGCTGTACTTTAATTAATACCAGGGCCGCTTCCTTCCCATTCCTAGCCCTTTCCTATCCCATCGCCGCCTTAATACCTCTCTGTGTCGGTGCGGCGTAATGCCACTAGCAAAAAAAATGTCCTAATTCTCTGAAATTATTTACGACTTAAGCCTACTTACTTATCGTGTCCTATTAGTACCAGGATTGTCCAAGGACGTGTTCGGCTTGCCTGGTGCAGGTCTTTCTACTTGACATCCGTGGGCGGCCTGCGCGTCTGGATGGGGGATTATGATAATGAAGTAGGGAGAGATGAAACCCGGTTTCGGCACGTAGCCTACTCCTCTCGAATAATATCAAGGGGTCTGGTGAATGCTTTACGTCACCATCCAACGGCCGAATCACCATCAACATCATCATATCCCCTCACTCCATTTGAACACTGAGAAAAGGTTTGGATTTGAATCCAGGCTTTTGGCATGAAATCTAGTGATTAGAAACTGTCTACCACCAATTTTCCTACCCTGCCGGCCAACATTCTGATGATGAATTCTTTTTCCATCCAGGCTAAGTGGCTCAGACTGCTCAGACGGTTGAGAAGCTGGTCCGGTGGTATTTGAACGTGCTCAGATACGTCAGCTTTGTTTCGGTGGATTTACTGGCATGTAAAATAAGTCCTGCGGGACTAAATTCCGGCACCTCGGCGTCTCCTTAAACCATAAAGATAGTTACTGGGACGTAAAGCCTGCGACATTATTATATTCTTCTTTCGACCAACGGCACTCAAACCTGCTAACCACGGTGTCAGACCTTTATTTTAGAAAAGACCAAGTTAGCTACTTATAAGCTATCTGCCACTTGGTGACAGCCCTTAATGGAGATCAATTGTAAGTATTGATGGGTCGCATGCGACACGTTGCTTATCCACTCGGTCGCTAGTGGTACGATAATGGCCTGGTCGCATCCGGCACGGTCGCAACTAGCACGTAACATATTTGAATGATTACTGACTACGAATATCTTTCTGGAAAAATCTGGGTGCTGAGAAGTAAGAACGATGTATCTCAGTGCATTTATTTTTACATTTCCAAATTGGAGAACTCCTCACTTTCGCTCACAAGGCTTAGTGAATCTTAGCATAGGTCCTGAAACAAGTCTTAAATTTATCTGATCCAGGAATCGAACTTGGGTATTGGCGCAACAGCTTGCAACACAGGAAGTTACAGGACGTTGCAGTATGTTGCAGGATGGGATAACTTAAAAACAAACATGGCACTACAATCCTGACACTCCTTAGCCTTCCAAGCGACAGCTGCTCACCCTGAAGGCCTGCAAATTACGATGTGATGCATGGCCTACGTGGAAAATCCTCTCGGTCGTTATTCTTTGCTTTCTTGACCTGAGCTGCTATTACAGATAGCTTTTACGTGGGCATAGTAGACTTAGAACCAGCCCCAGATTCAGTTAAATGTCACTCGCCCGTCCGAGGATCAAACCCAGGGCTTTCTGGTAAGAGGCAGGCTAACTACCCCTAGACTACGGGACCGGAATGAACAAAACAAGAAAAAAAACACCGAAATTAAAAATTTTATTTCTCATTTCCCACCCTTATTTCATCTAGGGTGTGCAACGTAATAGTATGATCCATGAAGTATCGGTCTATGAAATTATAATCCATTTTTCTTACACACTTTTGGACAAACCCCCGTGATGTGGTTTCAACGATTAAACAATAATCCCTGTAACAACAGAATCTCATCAGCACCCGATATTGAAACTCACTATAATGGCTTCATAACGGAATATCAAACAGCAGGATTTAAAATCCCATTGCAGCTAAATATTTATTTTTACTGACGTTCGAGCACACAAACGAAAATGTAATCCTTGCCTCCTTTATCCAAACCAAGCTTGTAATCGATTTTATGTGCATCATTATGAGGCGGCAGTGAATGTGGTGGACCGATGAATGGAATAACGCTGTGGGTAACTACACCAAAAACATCAATTATGAATCAGCCTCTAATTTGCCATTTGGTTATGGAATTAACTAACATATGATTTTGTAGAGGGGGAGGGAACTAAAAATTCATCGGCAAACTGAGAAAACTAAAAAAAAAAAAAGTACTGTCGACAACCAGCCGACACCAACGTGTTAACCCCAATAATACGAGATGAATTATAAATGATGCAAACATAGCATTTGAATGCTGTTTTGTTAAATCCACAAACTATGCGGCCTCGGAAAGTGCCATACACACTGAGCCACAGATGTTACACATTCTATAATAAATTCACAAAACTGCTGCCACTGGAATGTGTTTGGACCTTCATCTGTATTGTACTTGTATTTATAATTATGCATACAGAGTTATGTAATTGACATCCTTTCGTGGCCCTACAGTTACTAGATATATTGCACATGACAATATGAAAGACGATGGCCAAATCCTACACTGCACCTGTTAACACAAATCATTCTCAAGACGTAAGTAAACAAAAGTGTAAGAGGATAAAAGTAACAATATAAATATCCTCTTCCTATTTGTCTCTTAAACTAGGAAGGGGAGGAGGCTAATTTGCTCAGGGGATTATAAACCCAGTGACCCAGAAAATAACTGCAATAATTTGAAGAGACGTTTTTTGTAGCTGTAGCATCCGTCGTTGACGATACAAACGCTTAGTGTGAAAGATTACATTTTTTGCCACCCCTCATATTGTTCCCCACATTTTAAGACACATTATTGCCCATGCCTCTTCCTATCAGTGGCTTGTCGTTACGTACTCGCTTCCTTGCTCTCTATGGCCTTTTGCGGTTTCATTTTATTTTTGCATTATTGCTGATCTTTATTTTATCTCTTCCTCCCGGTATAAAAGAAAACTAATTTTCGTGGTATTATTTTTTAAAATGCCAGATGTACAAAGCCTTTAAAATGTTGCCGGAACGATCTCTGTAGCAACTCTATTTACAGCCTATAGAGTTGTTTAACGGCTTTAAAGCTGTGAGCTTGGATTCGGGAGATAGTAGGTTCAAACCCAAATGTCGACAGCCCTGAAATTGGTTTACGTTGGTTTCCCATTTTCACACCAGGCAAATTCTGGAGGGCCACGGCCGCTTCTTTCCCCTCCTAGTCCTTCCTACCCCATCGTCGCCATAAGACTTGTCTGTGTCTGTGCGACATAGAGCAAATTCCAAAAGCATATATATATTCTTAATATTTTAGTGAAGAGCTGTTACAGAATACGATAGCATTTCAAACAATGTCTCATTATAAAATTAATATTATTGCTGTTCCTTGCGCATTCTGTGAATCGCTATTCTAATTATACAGGACGGAGTCTGGTAAGGAAAAGCGGTACTGCCGATGAGTTTATGGAATCGAAGGATTGATGGCCTGACATCGTTCGAGACCCATTGTTATAATTTCCCTTCTTTTCTTCGAACGCCGACAAGAGTATGATTTCTGATTAAAATTGATGTATTTCTTTCAAAACGTTCTATGAAGTTTGACTTAGAAGAAAAGATGGTGAGATATCCCTAAAAATATTGTAAGTGTGAAAATGGAAAATGTGTCTGAACGTTTGTGGAATTATCACGTCAACGGCTTTATACAACTGGATTATTTCAAACGCAATCACTATTACCTATAATAATATATATACTACTTACTATCATGCCATCACTTAAAGTGAGGAGGTCATTCAGGGAAAGAATATGTTTCCCAAGTCGAAGGAAACGTACGCCTGGGGCCCTTAAAAGTGAATTCGCTGTCCAAACGCGAAGTCCTATTCATAAACGGGTTCTGAGAATGCACTTAGAATCTATATTTTTACAAAGCACTTCGTATGTATTTTCTGCCTAACTCAAATAGCTTTCCAGGAAAGTATGTTTTTATGTGTTTTGATGAATTCTATACTCGTATCCATATGTATTTTCTGCCTAACTCAAATAGTTTTCCAGGAAACTATGCTTTTATGTGTTTTGATGAATTCTATACTCGGATTAATCAAAATAATCAGCAAACTTTTAGTCTTAACAGAAATGGAGAATTCTTTCATGATTTAGGACAGAATTTGTTGCTAATACACTGACTTAGCAAATGCCATGGGATAATCTCCTAATAGCGTGTGGGGCCTCCTCAGGCCCTGCGAACTACAGTGAGACGCCGTGGGAGTGAGTCGACAAGTCCCTGGTAGTCCTCTGGACGCAGCTGACACCAAATCGTTTGCAGAGCGGCCGCCAATGCTGGTCTGTTCGTGGGCGCAGGATCCATGGCACTGAACCTGCGTTCCAGGACATCCCAGATATGCTCGATAGGGTTCATATAGGGGCTCCTGGGTGGCCATGGTAGTCGTTGGACCTCCGCTGCATGTTCCTGGAACCATTCCCGGGCGACATGGGAACAATGTGGCGGCGCGTTATCATCTTGAAACTCCGCAGAACCGTCTTGGCGCTGGAAGGCCAAAAATGGGTGGAGATGGTCTCCAAGCAGCTCAACATACCGCGTACCATTCAAAGTCTCTTCCAGAACAACTAGGGGGCTCATTCCATACCTGGAAAGTGCACCCCAAACCATAACAGAGACACCAGCGCCCTGGACCACACCTTCGAAGCAGGCGGGATCCATCGCTTCATGTGGTCTGCGCCATACACGGTACCTCCCATCGGCATGGTGCAGTTGAAATCGTGATTCGTCCGATCATATCACGTTACGACATTGTTCCAGTGTCTATCCCTGGTGACTGGCGACAAATGCGCGTCGTTGTGCCCGATGATGTGGGGTTAACAGTGGCACCCGCGTGCGGCGCCGGCTCCCATACCCCATAGAACCCATGTTCCTACGGATTGTCCACTGGGAGACGTGTCTAGCACGGTCTGTGTTGAATTGAGCCGTGATTTGTTGCACGGTTGCCCGTCTGTCACTATTGACAATCCGTCTCAGATGTCCGCAGTCACGGTCATCGAGGGTGGCTGGACGGCCGGTCGTTCGTCTGTTGTGGACGGTGACACCCGCATTCAACCATTCATGATACACCCTGGACACGGTTGATCGTGTGAAGCCGAATTTCCGTACCACTTCCGAAATCGCACTTCCCATCCGTCGGGCACCAACCACCATACCCCGTTCGAACGGTGTCAGCTCACGACGGCGATCCATATTACACCTGTCACATGCACAGCCACTGCTCACAAGGTCTCCTATACAACTGCCGCTGACACAGGGGGCGTGTGGTGCGCAGACAACACACCTGCGCATCAGTGCTCCGCTATCCCATGACATTTTCTCAGTCAGTGTATATTGATAAGATTTTCTTCGCATCTCAGTAGAGCATCTATTATACGAAACAATGGTGACTGAGTTTTTTTCGGATAAATGATTTTTCGGATAACAGATCATTTACGATAAAAATTAATATTAAACACAGAACTGTATATATTTTGAATCATACATTTTACAAATTACTTTATATAAAGTAATACATTAAAGTACGCCTATATTTTAAGAAATGAAGTCCAAAATTTTCGTTTGCTTCAGAGCTGAGACTCGTTTTTACTAATATTATTATTTATTATTATTACGCCTTTGTATCGCATCAGGGGCATAACATATATTTGATCATCAGCTTCTCCAAAAATCTGTGAGATCTCAAAGAATGTGCGTTATTTTAAATATTTGGATAATTTCTTATCACTTGATATTCCCTGAGTTCCACCAACAAAATCTTGAAGTGGAGGCAAGAGAGAAATCTTCAGGAAATATCACCCAAGTACTGTACTCAAAATAGCGGTGTTCTACAGGAAAATCCATTTTCGCTAAAAACGCTGTTAAACGAGAAACATGCCTCGCGAAAGCGCATTTTAAGTACAGGATTAATAATATTAAAATAATATGAATTGGTCTAGTTTTACATTTTGAAAAGCACTTATACAAACCAGTAGCATGATTGTGTAAATTTCATTTTGCCTCATTAATATGATCTACAGCACGTGTCTAATTGCATGCTCATTTTTTCTGTAACCGACCTTACAAGTCAAAATTTAAAATTCTAATAGAATCATATTTTTAAAATTTAAAGAGATAATATATTTTTGTATTTTCATAACAGCATTTACAAAATAGAATTCTTCGCTTTGCAAGATGGAAGACGGAATCCTATCACATCAAAACGTAACGGTGCAGTTTCCAGCCGAAACAGTAATAAAATTGATCCTCTTGCCAGATACATAGCTCAGATAGTGGTAAAACATGTTTTCTTGTCCAACGCTTGTTCCGTTTCACTACGGGGTCTGGTATGAGGTGAGATGAATCTGTCGTGCCGGGTTATTGTAACCGGATGCCCTTCCTGATGTCAACCTCATCAGAGGAGTTAATTAGATAGAATGAATGACGTGATATATGATAGTAGGAAGGGAGATGGTGAAACCCAGTGCCGGCACATAGCCAAATCCTGTTGAATAGCACCAAGGGGTCTGCTCAATGCTTAACGTCTCCATCCGACAAGACGAATCACCATCAACAGCGCCATATTCCCTCACTCCATATGAGCACTGCGGAGAGGTTTGGAATTCAATCCAGGTTTTTGGCACGCTATCAAGTGATTAGAAATTGTATACCACCACCTCCCCTACCCTGCAGGGCCCTGCCGCCCAACATTCTGATGGTTAAAATTATTTCGACCAACGGGACTCGAACCGGCTACCAAGGTGTAAAACCGTTCAGACGTCAACGTCTTAACCAGGGCCTCTCAAATGCCCAAAATCTCACGCGTGCAGATAGAGGCGCAAGAGCTCCGTGCACTGTGCATCGCTGCCGCTCGGCACGGCTCGGATCAACGCTTCGTCTCTGGGCTACTCGGCTAAGCTCGGCTCAACTCGCCTATACTCGGCTCAAGTCAGCCCGGATTTGGAGCGCTACGGCGCAAGTGGGGCAGAGGGAGACAGGCGGAGCGAGCGAGACAGGCGTGAGGAAAGAGAGAGTAAGCGCTATTGCTCCAAATCGAGGAGTGGGGGGTCTGCACTCTGGTCAACCAAGCCAAGTCGTCTTTTGCACCGTGCACAGTGCATGCACCAAGCGCATGCACCCTGAGAGGCCCTGGTCTTAACGATCATGGCCACCAGGCGGACTATGTAGTTGTAAAACATAATATGAAATAATCATTGTCCTAAATTTTACTGAATTTATTTTCAATACAATTTAAGAAATTGAACTCGGTTGTCAGTACCAGGGGACATAATTGGTGAGCAGGGAAAAGACAAACTCTGCCAAGCGCGAGAAAAGCAATCCTACATGTTTTGATATGGTCTGATATGGCAAAATGTCTTTCGATCATAAGTGTGAGCGAAAAACTATTCCGAACATCGTGAATTGAAAATATTCGATCAATTTACAAATAGTGTTATTGTAAACAAAACTACGCTATGTGTCTTAAACAGACGTGCCTGGCCCTACACCACCAAACCGTTTTTAAGAAGGGCATAGGAAATGCTTAACTGAGTATGTATTGAGAATAAAATCAGTTCAAGCACATTACGTTTTGGAAATGGTTCACGACGGCACAGTGGGGTAGAACAGTAACTTACTAGTTTACAAATCCATGGCATAATAATCTCCATATTAAATGCATAAAGAAAACTTACCTGCTAAAAAGTCATTTAATTAGTTATTACAATGTCATCAAATTTCAGTAAAATATATTTACCGCAGTACTATATTATTCTGAAAAGAATCTGTATTAACTTACAGGTACACAATTATATTACTGAAAGTCAGGTGTTGCTGAAATATTAATAACGGCGTTTATTTGAACAGTCGTACATAATATATCACTGAAGAAGATCGATAATTCAAGTTAATTATGTCCATTAATTGCCCGGATATCTGAGTGTACTTATAGGTGCAGAGGATGAAACTATAACGATAGGATGTCAATAATAACTAGTACAGTTAAGTCCGAAAATAATAGTAGACTTCAAAGCTAAAATTCATATTTCAGTCTGTTATAAGTATTTGTTCGAATCTACGGTGATAAATCATAGTGATACCAGGGGCATGCGACTTATATTTTCGAAATTGCACACATATATTTTGATAAATTTTATAAATATAAGGAAGTGTTTAGAGAATGCTTTAGTTTTAATTATTCAGGATGGTCGGAAACAACGTGAACCGTGTGCATGAGTATTACAGGGTTGGTCATACTGAAAAATCGTTTGTAAAAAATAATTCGATATATCGCGCAGTTGCCGTTTTATCAGCTGTTGAACTTAGCCAATCAGACCACTTCGCGGGCGAATTCAAATGGGCTTTGTGAGGTAGCGTTGCTAAAAAGGCCTGTGGTTTAAGACCGAACTGAGACCATCAATCGAAGAAAATAACTTCGCCAGGGGACGGATTTGAATACGGACCTCCGAGTTGAAAGGACCGCATCTTAGCAGGTACGCTACGGTTACACCGGCTGAAACCCAGGGTGTGTTTGTGTTTGTCAGCATGACTCTCAAGCCGGTCTTAAGCCACGAGCAGTTTTAGCAACATTGCTTCACAAAGCCCATTTAAATTCGCCCGCGGAGCGATGTGATTGGCTAGCTTCAGCAGCTGATAAAAATGACAACGGCACGAGATATCGAATAATTTTTTATAAAATTATTTATCGAAGTATCTGATTGGCGGAGAAGTAGAAGCAATATTATAACTAACACAATTCTAACACTGGCTTATTGAAATGAACACTCTGACATCCAAATTGTAGGTTCCCATTTCGTTAACGGATGATACAGCAGCCACATTGTTTATTTTGGAAGTATTCTGTGTATATAGAAGTGAAGAACTTTTATTTGCATAACTCTTCGATCGAAACCGTTAGCCCATTCCTGTAAACCGACGTAAAAATGAATGCTCTTTACTAAAATACCAGTTTCATTTGGCCTGATTTGAAGTCCGTTCAGAGATCGTGATGTGAGAGAAATGAGTATCAAATTCGATCCTCCATTTTCTTCATTTCGTCCAAATGACAAGGAATGTCTACAGCGGTGAAAATGACGAACAAGCTATCTCGTTTCGTGTTCGGGAAAGCTAACGTTGCTCAGGAGCGTAACTTCAGGGCCTGTAGGAGCCGGGACTTTAGGGGGCCCCACAGACTCCGTGCTAAAAAATAAAAAATAAAATATAATTCTGGTGGATTTTAATTTATAACTTGATACATTTGGAGAGTCAAGTAAACACTAGCATTGCAGTTCGCGTAATCGCGTGAGCGCGTGATGCAATATACTAATCTATGCATTTGCTAAGTAATGGCATTTGAGTGCATGACTCATTCACACATGCGTGGCGTGATTTCATATTATTTCTGGAAGGCTTAGATAATTTTAATTTCTTTGTGAGGAGATTGATGAGTTGGTGACAACATTTGGATGTTCTGACCATGTTAGCATCAACTCTAAGCTCGCATGCAATTATAAGCCTTATGGAGATTAATTCAGATATAGAATTACACTTAGAGTAAATTAACTGGTACCTAGAGTGTGAGCACCTCCCAGTTAACTTCTCTACTTGTATACCGTTCTCCTTTCGTCTCACCTACAGCTAATCTAGAAAATGAGTCATCTATTTGCAAAACTGGCCATCACCAAATGGTTAAATTTTTAAGGAAACCAAAAAAAGTATAAAATCTAAATAACGAGATTTGGAATTATCGTTATTTGCTTAATCGGTTAAAAATAACATTTTAATGAATGTTACAGAATACGAATGTTTTATTTGTATAATAATACGGAATATTTAAATTTCAAATTTGGAGATGGCCGGGTTTGCACTAAAGGAAAGAAACTGAAGGAATGAAAATGTGCAAAATATGCTGTAAATAAAAGTTAAATAAAAACAAATCAATATAGTATAAAAAGTCAACGTATTTACACAAAATTAATCAGAATTAATTATTAATTCTATTGTCTACACTGTGCCCACAAACATCTTCCCCATCTTCTGGATTGTTTTGTCGAAGATTATTTTTATCAATGAGTTCTTTGTGAAACTTCAGCACTTTTACATTTCACCAATGAGTCCCAAAATGCTTAGTCGATAGATATTCAACATCTTTTGCCTAACTTCAACTTTGAATGCAGAAAATAAGCTGGTTAGAGGCCGAGTTTGCAGCTGATGGTTTTCTGTCTTGTGTAAAAGTGTACAGAGAACACATTCAACACAAAAAGTGGATTTCAGTTTGTTTGGAGATGGCGCGTTTTGCAAATAGACGACTTAAATCAAATCTTACTTCCGAAGCAGTAAATGACAGTCAAGGAATCAAACTCAGTTTTTAACGAGCTGGGACCTCATAGTTTGCAGTTCAGTAGCTTGGTCGTTACACCAGTTAACACCTATTAAATATATGTTTGAATCTTACAATATTGAGTAATCCCTTTTTTTATACAATTTGAAAATATAATGCATTACTTCTTCCTGCTGTGACTGAATTTGTATTAGTTATTCATAAGTTTGCCTTCAGATTGAGCAGGGGTTGCTTCGTAGGTTGTTGCGCCGTAATGTTTGGTTTGCTTTTATTCATAGGTTTTACATTTTATTTGAGGGGCCTGAACATAAATTTTTGCAGGCGGGCCCTTATCACATTCGTTACGACCCTGATGTTGCTGATATAATGAAAAGCGCCACAGAACATCTAGTTCGTATGTTCAAGATTAGGGGCTATTAGGAAAACTTGTCCACAAGGAAACGAGGTAAATTTTACTTTTGAGTAGAGTGAAAAGCATCGGCCTTTGGATATGATCAACTGGACACGAGTCATATTTCACAAATTAGTTATTATCAGAGTTCAAATCGTGAACAAAGTATAATTTTAACTAACACCATGAGCAGAGAATGAAGAACAAGTCATAGCTCTGTTCACAGAAGTTCACTCCATCTAAAGCAAATGGAAACTTCTTCAGGGTTTCTGAATGCAAGCTCACAGCTACGTGACCCGAACTGTATAGCCAACTGACTCAGGATATAATAATAATAATAATAATAATAATAATAATAATAATAATAATAATAATAATAATAATAATAATAATAATAATAATAGAAGAAGTAGTTAATACAAAACCAAACAAACCCATGTACAACAGCCCATTAGAACCTTGGTCCGTCAAGGTGACTGCTACCTATCCAGATGGCCCGCAGATAATTGAGTACTCCGTTGGTCAACTTAACAATAATTTCAGCCGTATTGCGGCTTTTGTGGCTGCGTCCGCTGCCTCTCACATCAAACATCTCCTCGGTTACTGCCTCGAAGCTGCGTGAAATAGGGTTGCGCACTATGTGCCTGTTTCGGCACACTGTGCCAGTGCATAGTTATGTTCCGCTGTTCCGATACACGGAGCGTCAGTTGTTCCGAAACATTCTCAAGTGAGACCGATACAGAAACTAGCTGTCCCGTCAGAAGCGCCACTATGCACTGCCCTTCATCTACTAGCTGACTGTCGGTACCGGCAGTGTGCCGCCATGTACTGGAGTGTTCCGTGTTCCGTTATATCCTCTTTGTTCTGAGAGTTCCGTTGCACCGACAACTGGCCTTCGGTACATGCGGATAACTTAATGCGTTCTGTTTTGTAAGAGTGTTTTCATTGAAGCCTAGTAATATATACCGGACGAAAGACGGTAAACTGTGAATAATGTTCCTGCTGAAGCGGAACATCTATTAAAGAACTATTTAAATTAGTTTCTACTTGAGTACGCCTTGCCAATACACCGTATAATGATAGAAAAAAATTATTTTACCGTACCGGTACATCATTCGGAAAAATTATCCATTCCCTGACATGGGGTACCACATCACATCAATATCCAAGTACCACATGAAAATAAAAATAACAGAATGAAATGCACTGACACAGGAAATATATAGAAATACATTATTATAGAATCATTCAGCTTCCAGTCCCTGAGGTGTACTCAAACAGAAAATACAAGATTTCAGGAGGACTAGCGAAGATATATTACTAACTAGCTGATGTACCCGTGCTTCGCTACGGAATTCTACATTGTATACGGATTTCTAGAGTACATGTTGAGAGCAAGATTGTATTAAATTGCTATTGGCCTTACGTCGCACCGACACAGATAGGACATATGGCGACGATGGGACATGAAAGGGCAAGGACTGGAAAGGAAACGGCCGTGGCCTTAATTAAAGTACAGCCCCAGTATTTTCCTGGTGTGAAAATGAGAAATCACGGAAAACCATCTTCAGGGCTGGCGACAGTGGGGTTCGAACCCACTATCTTCCGAATACTGGATACTGGACGAGCTATCGAGCTCGGTTGTATTAAATTGCATAGCTCTTAACGTTACCCTAGAAACGCGACGGGGAAGTCACCAAACACCTTTTTTTCGTATGAAGACTGAGTTAGGGAATTTTGACCGTAATGGTAGACCAGCTTGCATACCGTCAGTCACAATCAGGTTGGGGAGTTTTCATTACAATGGTAGACACTCACTCTCCACCCGCCTTCTTACATCCTCAGAAAGACTGTCTTAGTGGTTTTCCCAACTGAAATGAACATACATTAGAATGACGTCAGTACGAATGGCGCGATTAAAGCAATGCTTTCATATGAAATACTGGATCAAATGAAACACCATACTTTTTCACTTTTAACGATCAGGACTAAACTGCCGATCTAACAGTCCAAAGTACCAGAGCAGGAATGACCAAGCCGCAGACAGCCGTGATTCGTGAACACTCTTCGTCTTTTTTCGGGGGGGAGAGGGTCGAATAGTGGAGACTCCCAGGGCAAAAACTATGCCCTTTTACTAATCTGTTTCCTAGGAGTACCTGATGAGTCGGATAATAACAATTCACTGCACTGGCGGCGGAAAAATCTGTCTGACTTGAAGGGAAATTTTTCCTCCAAGCCAGAGGAGAAACCCCCTCTTCACTGATAATTTGGAATAAAATGAATGTAGAATTTAATAAAAGTGAAGAGGAAGAAACTTTTCTTAAGAAAAGGCACTTTTGATGGTTGAATTTTGAGTTATTTACTGAATAGTGGTGCTATAATTTGGAATAGACCTAAATTATATTCTAGACCAGGCTATACAACTACTAATACTAAGTCACCCCCTGCCTTATGTACGCACACTGCTCATTCAAAACAGTGCGTCAGAGTAGGGATCGTATAACTGGAATACTATGAAGAACCAGTGTGTTACGCACCAGCTGTATCAGAAAATGTGTGAACCAGAGAAATGGCATGCTAAAGAAGAAAGTTTTCTAACTCCCCGCCTATTTCCCGCCAATATTCAGTCAGGCTATTATACTCGGTAGGCAGCAGTAATCCCATCTATCGGAGTAGAGAGGCAGCATAAGAGACAAATAACATCACAACAAACAATGGTGAATGTAATGTTATTGTTGATCAATGTTATGCGCTTTCAATATTGTAGGCTTTCACATTTACTTTTCTTCCGACTCTGAAATACCACTCATCATAGTCGGTACGGTAAAACTGAATATGCGAACCTTCTCTTGAGCCCTGAACTCCATAGTGCTGAATGGGAACTAGGGCTCAAGAAAAGATTCGCGTACTATAGTACTTTTCGATAGGACCAAAAATATAGGTACTTAAAAATTAAATTTTAGGCGCCTTCCACTAAACTACAATTTCATCCAGGGTGAATACAATTGTTTATAGCTTAGACTGTAGTTTCTTATTCCCCGAGTCTATATACCGATTTTCATTCAATTCTGTTAACGCATTTTCTCGTGGCCCGGCGTCCATAGCGGCAAAAATACAAATTCATGAATATCTGTGTTATCATAGCCGGTACGGTTAAAATGTATAAGACACAAATGGTCGGAAATTTAATTCTATATAACTTTGGTTATGTAGTATTTATCGATACGACCACTAATAATATAAATATTTGATAATTAAATTCTAGGCCTTCTCCTAAACTACCATTTCATTCAGCGTGAAGATAATGATTTATCACCTAGGTTGTATTGGCTCGTTCTCCGACTTCGTATACCAGTTTTCAATGAGATATGACCACTAATGATGTAAATATTTAAGAATTAAATTTAAGCCTTCCCCTAAACTACCATTTCACTCAGCGCAAATAAAATTATTTATAGCCTAGATTGTAACGACCTATTCCCCGACTTTGCATACCAATTTTTATTAAGATAAGACCACTAATAACATAAATATTTGAAAATTAAGTTTTAGGCCTTCCCCTAAACTACCATTTCTATCAGCGTGAATAAAATTTTCTATTAGATTGTAGCGACTTATTCCCCGACTTTGCATACCGATTTTCATTCAATTCTCTTTAGCCGTTTTCTAGTGATGCGTGTACAGACAGACAGACAGACAGACAGACAGACAGACAGACAGACAGACAGACAGACAGACAGACAGACAGACAGACAGACAGACAGACAGACAGACAGACAGACAGACAGACAGACAGACAGACAGACAGACAGACAGACAGACAGACAGACAGATAGAAAATACAGAAAAATAAAAAGTGCATTTCCTTGTTAGTGTGAACATGACCGATATAGAAATAACATTCTTTTCAAATTCTGAGCAATGTACAGACAAAACTCCTATTATATATATATAGATAAACAAGCATGAGGAACAAAGATTTACAGCACAAGCACATGGGCACTTGAAATTCAAACAACACAAATACTGTAGTAACATAAAACAATCGCTTAAAATCGATTTTAGTTCGAACAAGGTTAATCGGTTGGGTAAAGTCGGATTCATTGCAATCCAGCAATATTATCTCTATAATACTTGACGTTATACGACTTATTCATTGTCAGAAGGGCCCACTGATTGAGGTTAGATTTGAAATACTGTACTTCACTTCGAGACAAACGGCCTTTAATTATTAATATCGATCTTTTCATGCCTACGTGCCTGCCATCTACGTAACCTTCCTACAATTATCTACTCATTGTGAATGACCTCCAGCGCCATCTAAAATTTCGGACGGAAACTACCTGTGTATTAATTGGGATAGCCTTTCTCACATTGTTGTAGCGTAAGGTCTTAGGATATATCCAAATTCGTAAGGGACCTACAGACTGGAACCAAAAGCCCCATTATACTTTCACCGGGGTGCTCCTAATGTTCCGGAACAACTGACTGTTTCCATCTGCCCAACCGTAGCATGAACGCCTTTCAAGCTCTCGGTCTAAAACTAAAATCAATGGACTGGCCGGGAATCGAACACGGGGCCCTTGGGTAATAGACTGGAACGCTCCCTTTACACTACAGTGCTGGCGATAATAATAATAATAATAATAATAATAATAATAATAATAATAATAATAATAATAATTTTAATTTCGTGTGGCTATTTCTAGCCGAGTGCAGCCCTTGCAAGGCAGACCCTCCGATAAGGGTGGGCGGCATCTGCCATGTGTAGGTAACTGCGTGTCATTGTGGTGAAGGATAGTGTTATGTGTGGTGTGTGAGTTGTAGGGATGTTGGGGACAGCACAAATACCCAGCCCCCGAGCCATTGGAATTAACCAATGAAGGTTAAAATCCCCAACCCGACCGGGAATCGAACCCGGGACCCTCTGAACCGAAGGCCAGTACGCTGACCATTCAGCCAACGAGTCGGATAATAATAATAATAATAATAATAATAATAATAATAATAATAATATCATCAATTACAAATAGATCCCCATTCAATTGATAAATAAATTCAACATATATTACAAAGACTTTCAGAAAAGCACGACCAAAAATAACAAATTTCAACTTAGCATATGGAGAGAGAGGAAATAATGTATTATGAGCTCAACACTCACCTAGTACTGCAAAATAAAGTTAGGATCTAGGAACATTTACAAAATAGTAATATCCTGCAGAAAAGGAATTTAAGGGTGGCATAGCAGTAAACCTCTCACAGATACCATCTAAAAGTCATTCGAGGTAATACTTTTTATGTCCTCAGTGAACTATGGAATGACAGATAGAGGCAAAGCGGTTTAGCAGCTCTCGACAGGTGAACTTGAGCCAGTGCACTCTGCGTGGACGATCCCAAAGCCAGATTACCCACACGCAGCCACAGACATAACATCTAAATGCAATTGACGTGTCAAGCGATAACACCACTTGGGTGAGCTTATAATTTGGTCGTCGTGTAGCCAAACGCCGATCTCTTGCTGGATAAGCTGTGTATTTGTAACGGTCTTATCACCTAATAACTAACTTATTTCATAATTACAGGATTATATTACGTTTTCCCTCATACACACATATTTAATTCACAGCATACATTACACTACCATATTAGTGGTTGTTGCACTTAATCTGGCATATTTCATTTCTGAGTACTCGTATGTCGGTAAGTTGCTAACTTGGTGATATCCTCTCTCCTGCAGTTACACTATCAACTTGACACGCAGCATTCGCAACAGATTGATTGAAGATCATCCATGGATATTATAATGACTTTTTAAGTTCGTTTGGGCCACCTAAGGATCACGGTGCTTGTGCTTTCGATGGTTGCTGCTTGTGGTATTCTTAGTGGTAGGTCTGGCTGCTACATTCTTTTTGGTACCTTGATCTTTTCTGTTGGCTAAGTAATCCTTCGTTCTCTGGCTGAACACTATTTTGCGTTGCTCTGACCATTTCCTGATCTCATTGTACTTAGATTTTGCAAGGGATGTAAGGAAGGGTCTGGTTTTGATAGCTGAACGGTAGCTGCTCCTGTTAATTACGATGGCATTATTAATATTATGTTCTGCCAGATACTTCTCTACCTGCTGGATCTACAGCGATCCAGTGGCTTTACCCTTGCTGGCTACTTTGAAGAACTTATAGGACAGCCTGTGGGAATCCATTCTATACAGGTGCCCGTAGAAAGCAAGCCATTTTCTTCTGATTGCATCTGTGAGGGTTTCTTGGTGTTGATAGAGATCACGGTTTGGTTTGTACCATCGCCTTCCATCTGATAGGATCCTTAGTTCCTTTTTTGTACTTCGTGGGCTCTTAGTTGGTTTTCTTAGTTAAAGATAGGCACTGTGCTGCATAGTGGACTGATGGTCTGACAATTGCATTATCGTGTCTTAGTTTGACGTTCATCGATAGGTGTTTTGAGGCATATTTTATTATTATACACTTTTATATTATATTTCCCACACAAGAGAATTCATAATTGAAGGAATTGTACTGTGGATTTTTATACGTGCAGAAATTTGTACTCATTATCAGTAAATCAAAAGAATACTCAAAACAAGCCAATCAACCGTATATTGACTGCCGAGTGAGTTGGCCGTACGGTTAGGGCCGCATATCTGTGAGGTTGCATTCGGGAGATGGTGGGTTCGAACCCCACTCTCAACAGCCCTGAAGATGATTTTCCGCGGTTTCTCATTTTCACACCAGGCAAAACGGATTATATTACCTGTACCTTACTTCAGGCAACAGTCGCGCCCTTCCCACTTCTAGCCGTTCCCTATCTCATCATCGCCATAAGACTATCTGTGTCGGTGTGACGTAAAGCAAATTGTAAAAAAATCTTCGAAAAAATTGAAGAACACCGTGATTTCCTGAAAAAGTAACTCAAAATAGGAATGAAGTGGACTCAAGAGAGAAACGTAGCTCACCGAAAAGGAATGCGGGAATGCTCAGCGAAAATGGAATGGCCGAAGCCTGTCGCACTCCTCTGGGGCGATGATTAATGAATGACAGATGAAATGAAATGATACTGGAGAGTGTTGCTGGAATAAAATATGACAGGGAAAACCAGAGTACCCGGAGAAAAACCTGTCACACCTCCGCTTTGTCCAGCACAAATCTCACATGGAGTGACCAGGATTTGAACCACGGATCCCAGCGGTGAGAGGCCGGCGCGCTGCCACCTGAGCCACAGAGGCTCAATAATAATAATAATAATAATAATAATAATAAGACCTTCTGAAGAGGCGTCATGGAGGCGACTTGTCTATTAATACCAATATGCCGACTGTGCTCTCGTCTAACAATGAAAACGGGATTTTATCGGACGATTCTTATGGGTGACTTGACTTTTGCTGGGTAACACTGAGTGCGCCACCAGAGATCTTTAACATGACAATAAAAATGGCAGTTTCAAACTCTTCGATCGCTCTTCAAATATCAACTACCACATCGAGATCGAACTTGCGAACTTGAAATCATGAATACTGGACTGCACCCCACTGATTCACCGAGGCAGCTGGAAACACGAAGTCTATGGTCACCGAAGAGAACTTCGTAGCGACTACCGTCCAATGACGTGATTTATGAACCAAATTGATCGAAACTCTTCAACGTGAACACACCACATTATCATTTGGAACACCACTTACCAGCATAATGTTTTGCTAACAACTACCAGCGTCAATGACCTTGCAACGTTTTTGCCAAACCCAAAACTGAGCCGTAGGTCCAAAACAAACTCTACCTTGACTCATAATAACATGTCGCATATGTTCAGTCATCCAGAGTTCTGTTCGCGTATCCAGAGCCCGGTGTCGGGCTGTTAAAAAGGCTTCTCTGGTGTACCTTCTACTTCTATTTCCCACAGGAAGTAAAGGGCGCTGTAATGAACTGCTGGATATGTGCCTTATACCTGCCATACGCTGAATGTGGTTCTGATTTGATTCAGTGTTGCTACTGTGTGTCGTTAACCTCTGCAACCTAGTGTTTACAGTGACCTATGTATAGAGCCCTGTGTGGATATAGAAAATAATATCCGCATCCGCACATCCTTCATCCGCACCCGCATCCGCATCAACGAATGGTTATCCGCATCCGAAAAATGGATATTGTAAATATTTAACTACAGTATATTACACCCAAGTTATTGAAACTGATAGATCTGTTAACATAGGTTGCCTGCTGCCATTTCTTGATGGATACAGTACTTTTGTATCCATCTCTTGGCACAGGCCAGAGTAAAATGTAGCTTCCACTGAAGTCCCAGTCTCATCCATGGCTGTGACAATATGGAAACTGCTGGGGTATGGGTGGTGCTGAGTAATGACATTCAGAGCACGACTAGTGCATCTGAGTGCTATGAAAGGTGTTGCTCATAGGGTCAGTCGTGCTGCAATAGCACTTGCTGACCCAGTGAGGAAAGCAATGGCAAACTACCTCACTCCTCGTCTTGCCTAGTATGCCTCATTTTGGTGCTGCCATTGGTTTTTGCGGTTTCCTTATAACCGCATAACCTTTGGTGGTGCTATTTGAGGATCCAGCCAGCCTCTGGGCTGTTGACCTAACAGACAGAATACAATAGGCCTGATACCTGGCGCCAGAACCCCTACAG
This sequence comes from Anabrus simplex, assembly GCF_040414725.1. NCBI lineage: Eukaryota > Metazoa > Arthropoda > Insecta > Orthoptera > Tettigoniidae > Anabrus > Anabrus simplex. Next base: position 164,431,474 of record NC_090265.1, on the reverse strand, counting down.
TCGCAGGTTTATGAGGGATTTTCTCTTGCGACAACTGCCGACGTATTGACCTTTGTTCCTTCCTTCCATTAACTGCGGGCAGGAGCCAGTTAGGCTTAAGTCAGATTTACGGCTTTATGGTATCAAGGCTCTCTACATATATCCATTCTCCCATACCAATGTCAAGGGTCGCCTAACCACAAGCAAAAACAAGAGTATACCTGAGTCATATACGTCATTATTTAGAAATTATCGGCAAAATTATCCGCACTGCCATACAATTTGTATCCGCCAAGACACTAACCTCGTGGAATCCGCGGATATCCGCATTCGTGCAGAGCTCTACCTATGTCTTCCGGTATGGGCTAGAACAAGTTTTCACCTTAATCGACCTGTGTCAGTCTTCATCTCCTATAGCAAAGCCACTGCTTTGAAGGTGTGAAGAAATTGCCAGTTTTTGCTTTTCACTTCGGGATTTGCTGTTTTTCGTTACATAGTGGAAGAGACTTAAAAATATATTAATAACCAAACGAATCATACAACATAAATTTTCTTCACACCATAAAAGAACAGTATTTAATAATGTGCATAGCCTATAAGTCAAATTTTAAGAAAATGCTCTGAATAGTTACAGAGTTATTGAAAATTTTCTAAAATGTAAGTTCTGTAGTGTACGAAACCCTTTTATAGGGAAATAAGTTACCAAAACTCAAACTTACGATGGGCTTCAAACGAAAATTCTTAGCCAGTACCGTTAAGCCATATTTGTAAACTGTTAAGCACACATACTAAATTTCGTGGTATCTTAGTCCACTAGTTTCGTCAAACAAGTTATTATTATTATTATTATTATTATTATTATTATTATTATTATTATTATTATTATTATTATTATTATTATTATTATTATATAATACCTTCCTTTTCTACTAGCAATGAACGAAAATGTCTCCAGTGTGGTCACTTTACTCGTGTCTTTCAGGAGTTTCTATCTTCTGTACATAGATATTTACCAATTCTTGTTTTCTTTCCCTTTCCTAAGTCCTGACGAAGGCCGGAACTGAAATGCTGAATAATTATTCTCCTCCTTGTGCTGTATTTCTCTCGACCGCGTCTTGCGGGTGCCTACCTGACATTATCTCTTAAAGCAGCGGCTGTCTTTGTGGGAGACAAAGGACTCAAGACTAATTATATCCCGTCAGATGCAGCTGGCTTATTATAAATTTAAAGAAACTTGGATTTTAAAACTTCTCTGTACAAATAAACTTTCTAGTTTTAAGACTGAGTGTAGTCTAATCCTCCGGAATGGGTTATTAATTATTATTTTCCTGCTTCGTATCGGTGGCAATTTCCGGTGTCTGGAAAATCTTAGCAAAACAGTATGACACACAAGTATAAAACATGTGATAGATATTCTAAAGAGCCTGCTTATCCGATACGGTAATTGCGTGTTTAATTCACTGGGAAAGATGTGAGTTTGTTTCCTAGTCAGAGTGTACAAACTTCTCCTTTTAGAGAGACTTCGAGTTTATTCACGAGGAACGTTCGCAAAGAGCCTGACAGAAATTGGTATAATATTGAAAATCAAGGAAATTTTCATTTTATTGATATTTATTTATGGTTCGTGGTGTGAGTACAGTAGCGACGTCCTACTTCGTGAACCATGGGCAACGGCTGAGTGGCCTGGTAAATGATCCTGAGAGTCGGGGTACCAGTTGCTATTGAATGGGCAGTGGGCATCGCGGATTTGTTCTGAGTCATGGCTCAGGCGACGTGGACTATATAATCCACTGTGATCCCTAACTCGTTAGAGGAGAGATCCTCACTGGGTTTATGTGTAAATAACGGCAACTTCCTGCTTCACAGAATTTTCAACGAGCACGCTCAGAACGTTTAAGTAAGCCTCGGACCTATGGGAGCTACGGGCAAGTGTCTCCTTAGAAACAACTTGGGGGACGAAATGGAATTCGATGGGGAGCTCTCAATACTAATGGGGCTCATCGAAGACAGAAAGTAGAAGTGGCTGTATCAGTGAAGACGATGCATCTGGATGTATTAGGAGTTAGTGATATTCGGGTAAGGGGGATATCGAGGAAGACGTAAGGGATTATAAGGTGTACTTGACGGGTGTTAAGAAGGGAAGGGGAGAGTGTGGGATAGTAATATTCATCAGGAATACTATTGCACGTAACATAGGCCTAGTTTCTGTTAGGCACATAAATGAGCGAATGACGTGTGTAGATTTGGCAGCTGGAGAAATTTGGACGAGAATTGTCTCATTGCATTTACCATGTGAGGGTGCAGATGAGGACCAAGTTAACAAGTTTTATGAAGCATTGAGTGACATCGTAGGCAACGTCAACATCAACGATAGGATAGTGCTAATGTGTAATATCCATGTGAGGGTTGAAAATCGACTGAAGGATACGGAAGGGTGATTGGTAAATGTGAGGAAATATGGAAGCTAATAGGAATGTCAAGAGTTTGCTAGACTTCTGTGCTAGTTAGGGATTAACAGTTACGAATACAATCTTCAAGCATAAGGCTATTCACCGCTACGAATGTGAGGGTAGAGGCACCAGATCAATAATATACTATATCGTAACCGACCTTGAATTCAGGAAATATCAGGAATGTGCGGGTTTTTCGTGGATATTTCGATGATATGGACCACTATTTGAGCTGTTGTGAACTATCTCTAGGCCTAGGATAAAGAAAGTGAAATCTGCCTGCAGGCAAATGAGAGTAGAAAATCTCCAGGATGAGGAAATTAGACGGAAGTACACGGATACGATTAGAGAAAAGTTTCAAAAAATCGACAGTGAGGTTCACGATATAGAAATAGAATGCGTTGCATACAGGGAAGCTGTAATAGAAACAGAAAAGGAATGCCTAGGAACAACTCTGTGTAAAGATGGAAAAAAGTGAACATCTTGGGGGAATGATGAAGTGAGAGTAGCTTGTAAACGTAAAAATAAGGCGTGTCAGAAATGGCTCTAAACAAGGAATGATGCAGACAGGAAATTGTACGTTGGGGAAAGGAACAGTGCGAATTATTATTATTTTTTTTTTGTTGAATTCAAGAAGAAGTCGTGGAAAGATTTTAGTAAAAAGCTAGAAAGGCTAGAGGCTAGGTTAAGCAGCAGATAAGCATTTCTGGACAGTAATAAAGAACCTCTGAAAGGGAGAGAAAAAGGAAATGAATAGTGTTTTCGGTAAAACAGGTAACTCATGATACATCTCAGGAATAATTTGACAGATGGAAGGAAAGTTTCGAAAATTTCCTCAGTGTAAAAGGAAAATTTCCCAGTGACGTCGCGAACAACCGAACTCATCCGGAGGACAATTATGTTGGGGAAATTATGCTTGAGTAATTGGAAAGGATGGAAAATTGTCATAAAGCAGTAGGAATATATGAAACCATCATGCGTTTATTAATTCAACCGTTCGATGTTCTTAAGCCATTTATTTAAAAGCAAAAGAACATTAGGCCTATATTTATTAACACACACAGTTTTTACATAAATTTCATGAATTATATTGTTACGTTCAATACTTAAGATATCGGGTTAGTGGATGGTACAAATAATATTAAAATAATATAAGACCATATTGCATAAAAATAAATATTTTTTTTCCTTACAGAGCTTCTGGATAAACTATAAAGTGCCCTTCCATTTGGAATGGAGATGTACAGTGTGTTTTCCTTTCATACTCTTGAACAACCACGTACAGTTGAACATGGGAGAAGCACTGATCCCGAAGATTGAGTCCTACAGCTTGAAGCGATCCTTGTGCCATGTTGATGCATATAGCGAAACTAAAAGAAAAAGGAAACTGCAGACGTCTAAATGAAACTGTATATCCCAAGTGATGATTTAAATCTCAGGAATGAATACTACATCGCCCACGGCATGTCCGGTCATGATGGTGTTTTCAGTAATATTCGGCATCAGTTTCTTGACTGAGAGTCGTGTTCCGTTGCAAAGGGAAGGAGGATTCACATTCCTCAGAAGGATAATCGGTACCACAATCTTCAGCTCCAAGATGTTCGAGGGTACTCCAGGTGACTCCAAGTTGTTCAAAAGCTCTGTCGTGTAGTTGACAGCCTCATCTGTATTGCATGTAATGTCGATAGACTTGTACATTTGCAGAACACCGAGTAATTCTTGTAAAAGCTGCTTGTTGATGACGTTCTCAGCTTCATTTCTCGGAGCAAGAATTGCTCTTTGGCACATCCATGAGTTAAAATTTTAAGTGCATGAAATGAATATCGGGTAAATATTCAGATTTGCCCATAAAATAAATTACTGAAAAGATAAAATGTAATAAAATAATTCATGAAGCATGCCTTGACCTGTAAAAGTATTCACCTAAGAATACGCCTCTGTTAACTATCTCAAATCTCTGCTTGCCATAGATTTTACTGGGCATCGCACACGTGCACACAGACGCAGGTCCTGTTTATTACCTACTGAATATGGCTCCTCGTGTCGGGGACCGAAAATGGCTTCCTACGCCATGGACTTAAAATGGCTCATTGACTTGAATTGCCTATCTTATGTACGTTGTCTAGCGACAATGAATCTATGCACTTAATTCTTATAACTGCACGATAGATTATTATTATAAATATATTTCCGTTGATTTTTCAAGAAATGCAATATTTTTCCTGCACTATCGAGACGATTTGGAAGATGTTGGTACAAACAGCACCTTTTAATTCCCTCTGGTTTAAGAGCTTGAGTTTTGTGAAACATATAGATATATACATAGATTAGACCAGAAATGGTGAAATAAAATGGGAAGAAATGGAAGAAATTGCTTTATAAATTATAAGATTAGCATGGAGTGTTAGTAAGTTACCTTCTGATTGGACAAATGCAGTAATTGCACCTACCTACAAGCAAGGGAACAGGAAGGATTACAACAACTACCGAGGTACCTCATTGATTAGTACGCGAGGAAATGTGTTCACTGGGATTTCGGAAGGGAGGTTGCGATCACTGGTTGAGAGTAAGTCGAATGAAAACCAGTGTGATTTCGGACCACATAGAGGCTGTCAGGATCAGATTTTCAGTATGCGCCAGGTAACTGAAAAATGCTACGAGAGAAGTACACAGTTACGTTTATGTTTCGTAGATCTAGAGAAGGTATATTACTGAGTACCGGGAGAAAAGATGTACGCCCTACTTCGGTACTACGGGATTAAGGGTAGATTATTAAAATAAATCGAAGGCATCTATGTTGACAATTGGTATGAAGTGAAAATTGATGTTAGAATGAGTTCTTGGTTCAAGGTACTTACAGGTGTTAGCCAAGACTGTAATCTTTCACCTTTGTTGTTCATAGTGTACATGGATCATCTACTGAAAGGTATAAAGTGGCAGAGAGGGGTTCATTTAGGTGAAAACGATTGTGCCGAAAACCGGCGGTCTTGGAACTTGAAAGTAGGTGCAATGAGTACTGTATAAAAATTAGCGTTTTCAAATCTATTTCGATGTAAGTTAGTAAGAAATCCAAGGGAACCGAATATCAGATTGGGGACAAAATGATGGAACATCTAGACAATTTCAAGTATTTAGGATGTACTTGGCTCAAATTATTAAGAGATATACTAAATCAAGAATTCTTTCCAAGATTCAAGGCAAACTTTGAGGAATTTTAAAACAAATTCAAGAAAATGTGCGACTGTTTGAAGTTTATTTGGGGTATAATTTCATTAAATTATTTAGATTATTTGTTTTTGCCTTCTTTCATTATGATTAATGAAATTATTCCCTGAATCATAATTTTTTTGTTTAAACTCTTGAGAAATGTTTATGGAATATGTTTATTTTCATTATAATAAACTGAAGTTATTTTGATTCTGCGTTTCTGTCGATAGTTATGTGGTAGTTTGAATCCATAATTATTTGAATATTAATAAGTTCTACGATGCCGTATTTCATCACAAACCGAACCCAAACACGCCCGCAGGATTTGTTTGAGACTCATACAGGTTGCGGTGAACGGTCACATCATGTATGTTTGTATGTATTTTTATTTTTGATTGGAGTGGCGCAGTTTTCAAATCTATCTCACCTAACTTTATCCCACCACATTCTTACTCTGTCCCCCTTTACTGTATCCCATCCCACTCTTCTTACTCAACCTTACCTTACTCGTCTAATTAATCTCCTAACATACCTATCTCGGCCCTCTAGATCAACCTGCTAGTCTATCGATCCAGACCAACTGTTCGTACTCACTTAGGTCATCATGTACATCACTTCAGTAAATACCTGTGTATATCGCTGCCGGTCTTCTGAGGACATGCCGTGAACGTTGAAATACTACACCTTTGGGCCGATCTCTTCATCGCTATATAACTATCACATCGTACATCCCTCCTAATCTGTTTTGTCATACTGATCCCTTGGTTTCGTTCGACAACTTTTACCCCCATACACGTCGTTCTAAAGCTAAAAAAACAAGTCCTGCATGTCTGACAGCGTGACCAAAAAACCCATCTCTCCTCCGAGTAGAATATAACACGGTTCAACCTCTTTGTTTGTGATCCTACAGACTCATCCCGCCTGAAGCAACTTTTCTATAATATCACACTAGGAAGGCCTCTATTCTGTATTCCGTTTCCTTCTGCATCAGTTATCGCCCATGTTTCACATTCATATAATGTCACGTTCGAGACAAATACTTTCGAAAACGGCGGCCTGACATGTATATTTACATTTTCCTTTTTCGTGAAGGCTTTATTTGCATTGCTAACCTACATTTTGAGCCATTCCTGTTTCTTCCAGCTGTAACTTCATTGTAAATATTTATAGCATTCTTAAGGTGTATGATTAAGCAGCTACATTACCTTTTCTTTTCCTTTTGCTGGTTATCTTGTATTAATATTGTAATTTCTAGCTTAACTGATGTGATGTGATGTGATGTGATGTGATGTGATGTGATGTGATGTGATGTGATGTGATGTGATGTGATGTGATGTGATGTGATGTGATGTGATGTGATGTGATGTGATGTGATGTGATGTGATGTGATGTGATGTGATGTGATGTGATGTGATGTGATGTGATGTGATGTGATGTGATGTGATATTAGCTATACGCTACATAATTTTTTTAAAAAGCTGTAAACAATGTTAATTGTTCTAATTTTAGGTTCTCATAGTAGCAATTATACCTGTATATGAATCTTGATCAACAAATCCTGTGAGAAGAAAGGCACCCGATAATCAGCATACTGTTTGACTAATTAATTTTGTCAGTTGGGAGATGAGCAACATGAATCCTCATTCTTCCAGATAACACTGTCAGGAGCATCAAATACATTACACTCACTTGGAAATGAAACTTTTTACAAACGTGCTTAACCAAGTTGTTGAATATTGAGACGCTAAACTAATTATCGATAAACGTATGGATGTTGATGGAAGCATTGCGGATTTCGAGGTCAATATAAATGTTGCGAAACAGAAGTGTTTAGAATTGATGGAGTATATCTAAAGGAGGAACTATCGAAGCTGCAGGAAGTGCAATAATTGTTATATCTGCCGTGCGTGTCTACTCGGAACTGCTTATAGATTTTGTCAATGGAGTGAAAGAAAATCATGAACCATAAAGAATTTTATTTCAGCACTGGAAAAGGAACAATTTTCCACCATTGCTGAATAATATGATTGTTCATTTAAGATTTTGAAAACGTAATATTTATGCTTTGATTTCAGATTCGTTTCTGTTGCACATGGACACCAAAATGTGCCACATCGTTCCCGTAGGACAGTAAGATGATCAACACAACAGTGTGGATTGTAGAGAAATATTATATTCAAGATTTCACTGAACTATCGTGTCTCTTTCACTCGAGTTAGTGTGTGGTCACTGAGTATCTCATAATTAAATCCAGAATGGTCAGTATTTAGAATTTCGTCTGAGAAAAAATTTGGGACGATCTTTTCTGTGAATTCAATACACAAAGAAATAACATTTTCAACCTCTGTTGGTTACTGAGACGTTTATTAAGTTACAAACCGTGTCACTTTCCAAATAATCATACGAGTTGTCTTGAAATTTCTAATCAAGTTTGATCCAGCGTTGAAATTAATTCATCCAAACATTCTAACATTAGTAAACACCATCGTCTTATATCGCTATCATGGAAATCTAAAGGGTTGACCCTTGCCTGTCGGAAATATGAGCACACATAATTCGATATGACCTTGGGATTGGTTTGTTTAATTTCGTTCTGGTTATAATATCTCTCATACTGAAAGAGATAGCTGTTACCCTTGAATCTCCTGAAGCAATCTATGATTGTAGTCAGTGACTATCTATTGTTTTAGGTTCAATTACTTCCTTAACCGAACCAAAATAACGAAGTCATCAGTCAAATTGCTATTCAACGTCTGATAAATTGGCTTCTCGTCCATAGTTTCCGCGGGAGTCATTTGAAGAAATTCTTCAACCTCCAAGAATTCAGAAGAGGTGATATCGTTAATCTTTCAATTTTCCTTTCCCGTTCGCGTATTTTTTATGCTGAAGACGGTAATTCAATTTGTCGCGAAGCTTCAAAAGCTTTATTTGCGTCATAAATGGGCAGCTACAGCCTGCGTCATTCACGTCTTCAAATCATATGTGACTATTTACAAAGGATGAGTCTAAAAACAAGAACAACAGCTCTTACCTGTAGGTTACGAAATAAATTACGACAAAAGTAGCCAATTAACTGGTTATATTTAACCTTATCTGAAGAAGAGTAACACTGCACAGCGAATCTTTAACCCTGATTTCTTTTTTCATAACAATCGGTCGTAAAAGCTTACATTCCTTGATTATTTAATCATTCTGCAGAGCCATGGCAGTGAATGGGCGTTCTATGTATTGCTAGTGAACACAAAAGGGTTATGGTTATTGTGACACTTGTGTGCGTTTCGTTTCTTCTTCACATCTAAGTTACCTGCAACTCGTCTTCCCCAAGAGCAAACTACGAAAAGTGACGAATGTTTTCTTGCATAGTTGTTAAATAGTACCATAAATCAAAACGAATGTTCACTTTGAAGTTCGATGCTGGAGTCGTGCCCAAATCACTAGTATAGTATCACCCTTTTCCTTTCTCTTCCAAGCGTTCTTGTTAACCAAGCTGACTGCTCCCTATAATCTGTTGTGTTGGCAATATATTTCTCGTGATGACTCAATTCGAACGTCTGAATTAACCTAGAATATAACTGAATTTACCATAAATTAGCTATCCTACGAGAAAATTGACGTACAGACAGCCTAGATGGCATCAAATTATACGATTGCAATAATATAATATAATATAATATAATATAATATAATATAATATAATATAATATAATATAATATAATATAATATAATATAATATAATATAATATAATAATTGTTATTATTAAATTAGCAACGATTCTGGAAAATAAACAGACTACTGGACTTTTTAAAGTAGCTATTTCCCAGCATAACTAATTATGTACACTGTGACCGCGGCTGAATCTGTATTTATATAACATAAGAGTTTTGTCTGTACATTGCTCAGAATTTGAAAATAATGGTATTTGTGTATCGGTCATGTCCACAGTAACAATAACTTTTCCGTAATCTCTGTCTGTCTGTCTGTCTGTCTGTCTGTCTGTCTGTCTGTCTGTCTGTCTGTCTGTCTGTCTGTCTGTCTGTCTGTCTGTCTGTCTGTCTGTCTGTCTGTCTGTACACGCATCACGAGAAAACGGCTGAAGATAATTTAATGAAAATCGGTATGTAAAGTCGGGGGATGATTCACTACAATATAGGCTATAAATAATTTTATTCACGCTGAGTGTAATGGTAGTTAAGGGGAAGGCCTAAAATTTAATTCTCAAATATTTATATTATTAGTAGTCCTATCGATAAATACTACATAACTGAAGTTATACAGAATTACATTTCCGATCATTTATGTCTTATACATTTTTACCGTACCGGCTGTGATAACACAGATATTCATGAATTTGTATTTTTGTTGTCAAGTCCAAATCAATGGCGAGCCACGAGAAAATGGGTCAATATAATTTATTGAAAATCGGTATATGGAGTCGGGGAATAAGAAACTACAGTCTAAGCTATAAAGAATTTTATTCTGGATGAAATTGTAGCTTAGAGGAAGGCGCATAAAATTGATTTTTTAAACACCTATGTTATTGGTCCTATCGAAAATTACTACATAACAAGTTATAGATAATACAATTTCCGATTATTTTTGTTTTATTCAGTGTTACCGTACCGACTATGATAAGAGTGGTATTTCAGAGTCGGAAGAAAAGTAAACGTGAAGGCCTACAATATCGAAATCTCATAAAATTGATCAACTATAACATTACATTGACCATTGTTTGTTGTGATGTTCTTTGTCTCTCATGCTGCCACTCCACTCCGATAGGTGGGATTACTGCTGCGTACCGAGTATAACACCCTGATTGAATATTGGCGGGAAATAGCTGGGGAGTTAGAAAACTTTCATCTTTAGCATGCCATTCCTCAGGTTCATACATTTTCTGATACTGCTGGTACGTAACACACTGGTTCATCATAGTATTCCAGGTATTCGATCCCTACTCTGACGCGCCGTTTTTGAATGAGCAGTGTGCACACTTGAGGCAGAGGCTTACTTAGTAGTAGTAGTAGTAGTAGTAGTAGTATGACCTGGTCTAGAATTACAATTTAGGCCTATTCCAAATTATAGCACCACAAATCACTAAATAACTCAAAATTCAAGCCTGAAAAGAGCCGTTGCTTAAGGAGAGCTTCTTCCACTTCACTTATTAAATTCTACATTAATTTTATTCCAAATTAGCAGTGAAGAGGGAGTTTCTCCTCTAGCTTGAAGGAAACATTTGCCTCCAAGGCAGATAGATTTTTCCGCCGCCAGTGTAGTGAATTGAGATTTTCCCCACTCATCGGCTACGCATAGGAAACAGATTAGTGAAAGGGCATATTTTTTGCCGTGGGACTCTCTGCTATTCCACACCCGCCCAGCCCCTCCCCCGCGGATAAAAGACGTAGAGTGTTTACGGATCACGGCTGTCTGCGCCTTGGTCATTCCAGCTCTGGAACTTTGGACTGTTAGGCCCTCTACACACGGAGCTACTCATTAGAAACGTGACTGGTTTGTAACCGGGGTCACAAACTGGTTGGTAACTGGATAGTGACTCGGCTCCACACACGAAGCTACTGAACCACTGACGAAGATGACATGACTGTGTTTCATTATTTCAGGAGAACAAATAGAAGAAGGTATTGGGTTCACTCATATCTTGAAAAGATCATCCACTGCAGATTATTCATAGCAGTAAAGGAGTTCGAACAAACAGATGCTAAATTTATTTCTTTTTTTCGTGACCAAACACTGTTATATGGACTTGGTGCAGCTTATTGCGCCTGCCATTCGACAGCGAAATACAAATATGAGGGAATGTGTGAGTGCTGAGGAAAGAGTGCTAATAACTTTCAGGTAAGAAAAGTGAACTTTATTTTTACAAAAAATTGAACAGCTTAGAAACTAATTCCATGCTTTCTCCGTAATGTCCTTTCTTGCGTAATCCTTCAGCATACAAGTGTACAGTACGGGGTGTTTTTTAATTTTTCCCACTAACGTTATGTTGAAGACTTGTTCGCTCGCCATCGTAAAAAGGCACTTGATCACTGGGAACTGAGGAACTAAACTCGCTGGTGACTGGCTCCGCGAGTCACCTGGAACTGATTACAAACTAGTTACTAACAGATTACTAACTGGTAGCGCCGTGTGTTGCTTTCCATTGAAATACACAGGAAGTGACACTAAGTAATCGGCCGGAAACTTCAGTTACCAATCAATTACTAATAAGTAGCTCCGTGTGTAGATGGCCTATTAGATCGGCAGCGTAGTACTGTTCGCTAAAAGTGAGAAAATGTGCGGTTTTCGATTTGATCGAGTACATTATAGGAAAGCATTGCTCTTAATTTCACCATTCCTACTGAAGTAAAAAGGTGGAGTGTGTCTGCCATTATAATGAAAACTCCGCAACCTGATGTTGACTGATGGTAGTCAAGCGGGCCTACCATTACAATGAAAATTCCCTAACCCAATCTTCATATGGGAAAAGGCGTTTGGCGACTTCCCCGTCGCGTTTCTAGGGTAAAGTTAAGAGCTATGCAATATAATACAATCTTGCTCACACCGTGTATAATACCTAACCTAGAATTCTGTTTACAATGTAGAACTCCGTAGCGAAGCGCGGGTAAATCGACTAGTATATCAGTAAAGTGTTAAAAAACCGTCAAGCATTTTCATCCATTTATCATGTCTTTCTGGTGGCTCCACATTGTTAAATCATTGTTAAATCATTATTGGAGTGTGTTGGTTTATAGGGGACCTTTTCTCTAGACTATGATGACATTTATTCTAGATTTGTATTGTTGATACTGAAAGCATGTGATACAGAGCCAATTATTATAATTTGAAAAATTCTTAAGATTAGCAATGCAACCCCCTGATTGACGCAGGACACCCACGAAGGCTTACACTAATTTGCTATGACGATGTCGGCATTCATTATTATGACGTTGTTTGATCCTTTCTTCGTTACTGTCATTACGTCGTCTCTAGAAATCAAATTAATCAAGTTTAGACGAGCTACTGCAAGATCTTTTTCAGATGAATCTTTTCTTATAATTGTAGCCACATTAACACCAAGTTACTGTATATTTATTACAGTCATGAGTTTTGCTAAGGACTGATAAACATAAACGAAGCGTAAACACTTCAGTGCCCACTGATCTGCGTCAATGCTTTACTTTATCTTTTCATTGAGATTGTGAGGTTTGTGTTTCTACGGAAAGTGATAATAAAATACTATTCACCTTCCTTATCGAGATAATAACTTTTTCATAGTTTCTTCTGCTTATCCCAGCTATATATTGAGTCGCTTATGGTTTTGGCCGGGTGTTTAAGACCGGATGCCCTTCCTGACGCCACGAGATGCTCGAGATTAAAATCTCGACCCAGAATCGTCTGGGATTCGAATCTCGGCCTTCTGGGTGGGAAGCCAGCAGCTAAGCCACTGAGCTAATCAGCCCATGAGCCCAGTCATTTTTTCATCAGAGTAACTTGATGAAATGCAAAGTTCTCTAGAGGAGACATGTTGTATATTCTGTTTCATGTGATACGTCTTTCCTGCACGACGATGTTACACGTCACCTAAAGAGTAGATACCAATTTATGGTTGTTAGTGAGTGAATGAGACCTAGTTCGTACGCCTCGAGCAGTCTCATCTTAGAGACCACGGAAATGAGCTCGGCAAAAGTAATAGACAAGGCAATTAGAAGGAATTAAAGCAGGAAGCTGCAGTTGACAAATAACGGAAGGCTCTGTTGAGGGCTTCCTCATGCTTCATGTTTGCCCTGAAGCTGCTGGTTTAAATTATTCCTACTACCGATACGTTCCGTCTACCTGTCTTCCTCTCTCTCTCTCTCCGTCGCTTTATGCTCTCCTGGAGAGAGACTAGAGCAAAAATAGCTACCCGTTTTTGCGGCCGGAGGTTTTCCTTGAAGCCAGCCCTATGTGGAGGGATGTATTCACGCTTGTTTGTTTCTGTGGTATGTTGTGTGTGTATGCAAAGGAGAGCATTGGGACTAACACCCAGTCTCCGTAGCAGAGATAGACGCAGTTAAATATCCCTGATACGACAGGGTATCAAACCCGGGACTCTCTGAACTGAAGGCCACGGAGCCGGATAAATAGCAACGCATTTTTCACTCGAATATTAGAAACGAAAATGCAGTAAATTAGTACTACTATTTATCAGTATTTCTATCAAAACACAAATATTAAAGCAAATATTTAATAAGTATAAGACAACGAGACTAGGCCATTAAACATGTAGCTTAAGGTACCTTGGACATCATTTTCTATTTTGCAGAGTTTTCAACAATTTAACCTCAAAATGTGACCACAAGTTTAGAATAATAACAACAAAACTGAATCACGCCTGAAAATTTTGTAAATTTTAAAATTTCAGTATAGAAATGTGTGTATTACATTGAGAACTTGAAAAATAATAATTTTCCAGAACACAAGAAAAAATATGCAATGTTTAATTCTCTAAAATGTAATCAATTAATGCTATTTTTTTATATTGCAATGTTTCTTGACCTAATTTCAAGCTGAAGAAACTAAAAACCATATTACATTTTGTTTGTCTCGTCATGTAGGCAGTAACTCCCTACTAGTTTTGTCAGAATTAGGAAATATATGCGCCACATAATACCGCACATAACAAAAAATAAAGTTCTGAGAAAAGTGAGTTTGATGAATAAAGACACACAAATAACCAAACACGTAGTCAATCTTTTCTCTTATTATTCGCCAGCACCATAGGACTTGCCTTCCTTTTTACGTTTCTCTCTTCGCACCTTTAAGATCTTCAGACCTGGCGAGTTGACCCTGCGGTTAAGGGTCGCGCAGCTGTGAGCTTGCATCCGGGAGATAGTGGGTTCGTACCCCACTGTCGGCAGCCCTGAAGATGGTTTCCCGTGAATTCCCATTTTCACACCAGGCAAGTGCTGGGCCTATACCTTAAGTAAGGCCACGGCCGCTTCCTTTCCACTCCTAGGCATTCCCTGTCCCATCGTCGCCATAACACCTGTCTGTGTTGGTGAGACGTAAAGCAAAATAGCAACAACAAAAGGAAGATCTTCAATGTTATCCTAGTTGTTTCCTTCTGAGACTGGCATATCCCTTCTTGGTCTCTTTGTGTAGGTAATTCGATAGACTTTTGATGAAAGTTCTTCATTTATCAGAGCCACTTTCACTTCATGCGTTGCACTGTATTCCACGCTAAATTCACCAGTCGCCTGGCCCACTCTTTTTGGTGATAGGAAGACCAATTTATCTTTCTTCATATCGATGCATACAGGCTTTTAATGTCACTTTGTGTAGATCCTCAGCAACATCTTGATAGAAGTTCCGTTGAAGTCAATCTCCTATATCTGCAAGTCACAGGTAAAGTGACGTAAATGCAAAAACGGCGATTTTGTGTTTTTTCAAATCATATGTGGCTTGTTTTTTTCTTGCCTTCTTATGGATACATGGCTGTATGAGTACATTTCCCAGAAATGAAGATAAGCTATGTGATACTATCGTATGTGTAAGGGGAAACCGGCGATAAACAATGGTAAATGACCATACAACAGTTCAGCCTTAGATGGAGCGCACACTTCTTGGACATGGGACACGACACATGGGATGCGACAAAAAGGACATAAGCCTATTCCAAGTAGATGCAACACGTGTAATCAAGAGGAAGCCCGCATACTTATCGGTCAAGGGCACGGACTGTCCCATGTGTCAGCGGGCATGTCCCGTCGAGGTATCGCATGTTGCATTTCGTAGAACGTGTCCCATCACTTAGCACGTGAGTTTGGTGAAGTGATTTAAATATGTGCAGCTCAATGGAGGCAACTCCTAAAAATTTTATAGCAGAAGTGGAGAAGCATGAAGTGCTGTAATATTACAGACTAGCAAGATACTCGTGCTTCGCTACGGTATTATACTGAAATTTATCATTGAATGCTTATTGTTGTAGATGTATAATCCGCTGAAATTCGCGGTCTGACTCGTTTACTGCGAGAATCCGCCAAAATTCGCAATCTGACTCGTTTTCTAAAAGATTACGGCAAGTTTCCTCCCATTTTTCAATCTTTATTTCCAGCAATCGATTTCGTACTTCCCGGGCTAGGTCCAGGTATTCCACCCGGTCAGTTGGGTCCCTAAATCTTTGCCATCTTCTCCTATAAGCATTTTTAATATGGACCAAATCCTTCAGGAGATCCGGTGTGGTGTCGTCTTGGGTGCCTTGGCGGTACTGAACTCACGGCCGGACTGCATTCTTAGTCATTACCAATCCAGGATCCGTTTCCAGCGCGGTCCGCACATTTGACGACGGTCCAGAATATTATTATTATTATTATTATTATTATTATTATTATTATTATTATTATTATTATTATTATTATTATTATTAGATGTTCTGGACCCCACAGCAAGATGCAAGACCGCTACTTGGCGGTAAATTACATCTGCTGCCATTGTCATTGTTGACAATGTGACCAGCACCATTGTCATGCGTAGGCAATTGTGCGGGATTTCTGGCGATACGAATGACATATTTCCATGCATTATTGACCTTATTATAGAGGTGAACAATTTGACGGTCAATATCATTCCTATCGTTTATTTCAAATGTGTTTAAATTTTTATTTATATGCCAGTAGAATCCACTATAATCTAAAGATGTTCTCCGAAGGAAAAGATGGCTCTTGAAAACGAACCCAGGAAAGATCAAAAATGATCGGTTTATGATCAGTATAAGTACATCGAAAATCTACAGCCTGTTTCCAGTCATTCGACAAGGTCAGCAATGGAATGAATAAAGCCCCATCTAGCGGCGACAATAGGAATTGTGCCGGCTGCCGAAGCCCTCCTCTGGGGCAAATATTGGACAGTGTTGCTGGAATGAATGAAGACAGGGAAAACCAGAGTATCCGGAGAAAAACCTGTCCCGCCTCCGTTTTGTCCAGCACGAATGTCACATGGAGTGACCGGGATTTGAACCACGGAATCCAGCTGTGAGATTAAAGGATTATTCAAATAGGTCCATATGTGAAAATACCTGGCGAGAAATAGGAGAAACATTCAGCATGAGTGTTATCAATAATCTTCCAGCTGGTAGAATAGAATTCCAAAATTTGGTATATTTTTTCAATTAGTGGTTTCACCATGTGCAGTAACTCTTGAAACGTCTTCCAGCTCATTCTATAAATGTATGATGTGAAGGATCTTCATTGAGTCTGTTAGCCAATACGAAAGCGCCATTATCTTGGCAGTCCACATTATATGGGTTGACTCATAATCGCCTTTTTTCTTATAGTCACCGTTTCTTTCATAATGCCCGAAGTAACAACAAGCTTTCTAGATCACTAGAGGATATCTTAACTAATGACCCACCGAGCTCGATAGCTGCAGTCGCTTAAGTGCTGCCAGTATCCAGTATTCGGGAGATCGTGGGTTCGAAGCCGACTGTCGGCAGCCCTGAAGATGGTTTTCCGTGGTTTCCCATTTTCACACCAGGTAAATGCTGGGGCTGTACCTTAATTAAGGCCACGGCCGCTTCCTTCCCACTTCCAGCCTTTTCCTGTCCCATCGTGGCCATAAGACATATCTGGGTCGGTGCGACGTAAAGCTAATAGCAAAAAAAAAAGAAACTAATGACCCTCAGATGTGAATGTACGTGGGACAGGACAAGTTACTTCAGTCGTGTCCCCCATCCTACGTCACATGTCCAAGAAGTGTGCCATCTACCGCACTCCTTAATGTATTGGCTCTTGCGATAGTTCGCCATGGTCAGAACTATCGATTCGACTTGCGCTAAAGGTAAAATAATAACATATGCGCCTCAGCAGCTTCTTTCTGATCTGCTGTAAACTTAGTGAAATGTCACTTACGATAGTTTACCTCTGACGTCAAGGTATATAGGTACAATTGGAGTTGCTTTGGTATTGGGAACAGAACAGACATGCTTTCATGACCGTGGAGGGTCATTTAAATATGGCTGTAACTCACTCAGAAATGGTCACAACGGAACAAATTGAACCTTTTCGGATAGAAGAAGCTTCAGTCTATTCCTCTATGCAAAATCTGAAAATTTCATCCGTTTCCACAACAACAACAAATCCCAAAGTCGCTCAAAACTGTTACTGCAATTCTTCATGCTCCTCGTCAACTTCCGTACTTGCGATTCCATTACAGAGGAAACTTGCAGGTACTGGGAGCGTCGGTTTATTCACCAGCATTTGAAGTAGAGTCGCTAACTGTACGGTCTACTCAATCAATCAATCAATCAATCAATCAATCAATCAATCAATCAATCAATCAATCAATCAATCAATCAATCAATCAATCAATCAATCAATCAATCAATACTGAACTGCATTTAGGGCAGTCGCCCAGGTGGCAGATTCCCTATCTGTTGTTTTCCTAGCCTTTTCCTAAATGATTTTAAAGAAATTGGTAATTTATTGAACATCTCCCTTGGTTTATTCCAATCCCTAACTCCCCTTCCTATAAATGAATATTTGCCCCAGTTTGTCCTCTTGAATTCGAACTTTATCTTCATATTGTGATCTTTCCTACTTTTATAAACGCCATTCAAACTTATTCGTCTACTACTGTCATTCCACGCCATCTCTCCGCTGACAGCTCGGAACATACCACTTAGTCGAGCAGCTCTTCTTCTTTCTCTCAATTCTTCCCAACCCAAACATTGCAACATTTTTGTAACGCTACTCTTTTGTCGGAAATCACCCAGAACAAATCGAGCTGCTTTTCTTTGGATTTTTTCCAGTTCTTGAATCAGTTAATCCTGGTGAGGGTCCCATACACTGGAACCATACTCTAGTTGGGGTCTTACCAGAGACTTATATGCACTCTCCTTTACATCCTTACTACAACCCCTAAACATCCTCATAACCATGTGCAGAGATCTGTACCCTTTATTTACAATCCCATTTATGTGATTACCCAATGAAGATCTTTCCTTATATTAACACCTAGATACTTACAATGATCCCCAAATGGAACTTTCACCCCATCAACGCAGTAATTAAAACTGAGAGGACTTTTCCTATTCGTGAAACTCACAACCTCACTTTTAACCCCATTTATCAACATACCATTGCCTGCTGTCCATCTCACAACATTTTCAAGGTCACGTTGCAGTTGCTCACAATCTTGTAACTTATTTATCACTCTATAGAGAATAACATCATCCGCAAAAAGCCTTACCTCCGATTCCACTCCTTTACTCATATCATTTATATATATAAGAAAACATAAAGGTCCGATAATACTGCCTTGAGGAATTCCCCTCTTAATTATTACAGGGTCAGATAAAGCTTCACCTACTCTAATTTTCTGAGATCTATTTTCTAGAAATATAGCAACCCATTCAGTCACTCTTTTGTCTAGTCCAACTGCACTCATTTTTGCCAGTAGTCTCCCATGATCCACCCTATCAAATGCTTTAGACAGGTCAATCGCGATACAGTCCATTTGACCTCCAGAATCCAAGATACCTGTTATATCTTGCTGGAATCCTACAAGTTGAGCTTCAGTGGAATGACCTTTCCTAAAACCGAATTGCCTTCTATCGAACCAGTTATTAATTTCACAAACATGTCTAATATAATCAGAAAGAATGCCTTACCAAAGCTTACATACAATGCATGTCAAACTCACTGGCCTGTAATTTTCAGCTTTATGTCTATCACCCTTTCCTTTATACACAGGAGCTACTATAGCAACTCTCCATTCATCTGGTATAGCTCCTGCGACCAAACAATAATCAAATAACTACTTCAGATATGGTACTATATCCCAACCCATTGTCTTTCGTATATCCCCAGAAATCTGATCAATTCCAGTCGCTTTTCTAGTTTTCAACTTTTGTATCTTATTGTAAATGTAATAGTTATCATATGTAAATTTTATTACTTCTTTGGCCTTAGTCTCCTCCTCTATCTCGACATCATCCTTGTAACCAGCAATCTTTACATACTGCTGACTGAATACTTCTGCCTTTTGAAGATCCTCACATACACACTCCCCTTGTTCATTAATTATTCCTAGAATGTCCTTCTTGGAACCTATTTCTGCCTTAAAATACCTATACATACCCTTCCATTTTTCACTAAAATTTGTATGACTGCCAATTATGCTTGTCATCATGTTATCCTTAGCTGCCTTCCTCTCTAGATTCAATTTTCTAGTAAGTTCCTTCAGTTTCTCCTTGCTTCCACAGCCATTTCTAACTCTATTTCTTTCCAGTCTTCACCTCCTTCTTAGTCTCTTTATTTCTCTATCATAATAAGGTGGGTCTTTACCATTCCTTACCACCCTTAAAGGTACAAACCTGTTTTCGCATTCCTCAACAATTTCTTTAAACCCATCCCAGAGTCTGTTTACATTTTTATTTACCGTTTTCCACTGATCACAGTTACTCTTTAGAAACTGCCTCATGCCCGCTTTATCAGCCATATGGTACTGCCTAACAGTCCCACTTTTATGACCTTCCTTTCTATCACATTTATTTTGAACTACGACAAAAACAGCTTCATGATCACTAATACCATATATTACTTCAGTTTCCCTATAGAGCTCATCTGGTTTTCTCAGCACCACATCCAGGATTTTTTTCCCTCTGGTTGGTTCCATCACTTTCTGAATCAGCTGTCCTTCCCATATTAACTTATTTGCCATCTGTTGGTCATGCTTCCTGTCGTTCGCATTTCCTTCCCAATTGACATCTGGCAAATTTAGATCTCCCGCTACAATCACATTTCTTTCCATGTCGTTTCCCACATAGCTGACTATCCTATCAAATAATTCCGAATCCGCGTCAGTGCTCAGTGCTACCCTTTCCCGATCTGTACATTCCAAATATATCAAGTTGCCTATTATCTTTAGAAATGAGCCTTACACCTAGAATTTCATATGTCTCATCTTTAACTTTTTCGTAGCTTACAAATTCTTCTTTCACCAGAATGAACACTCCCCCTCCCACCATTCCTATCCTATCTCTACGATACACACTCCAGTGCCTTGAGAAAATTTCTGCATCCATTATATCATTTCTCAGCCATGATTCAACTCCTATTACAATATCTGGTAAATATATATCTATTAAATTACTTAATTCTATTCCTTTCTTTACAATACTTCTACAGTTCAACACTAACAATTTTATGTCATCCCTACTTGATTTCCAATTCCCTGTTCCCTTATCACCGCTCCCTAGGCCATCCCGTTTCCCTCAATGTACCTCCCTATTACCCTTCCAAACAAATATCCTAACTTATACGTACCACTGCGGTTTAAATGAAAGCCATCCGAGCGCAGATCCCTATCTCCTACCCTACTCAATCCCGTAACGGGTAACCTTGTGTAAATGGTGGTGGTGGTGATGATTTTTAAAAGGCAGTACAACCAGGTAATCATGTCTGTCTGTTAGGTCATCAGCCTAGAGGCTGGTTGGATCCTCAAATAGCACCACCAAAAGTTATGCGGTTATAAGGAAACCGCAAAAACCAATGGCAGCACCAAAATGAGGCGTACTAGGCAAGATGAGGAGTGAGGTAGCTTGCCATTGCTTTCCTCACTGGGTCAGAAAGTGCTATTGCAGCACGAATGACCCTATGAGCAACACCTTTCATAACACTCAGATGCACTAGACGTGCTCTGAATGTCATTACTCAGCACCACCCATACCCCAGCAGCTTCCATATTGTCAGTGGGAAGAGAATTTAAAATAAAATAAAACTATTTATTCAGCGAAGGAATTTAAAAATGATACCCCCGATGCGTCTTCTGAAGACGCAGAGCAAAGTTCTCTGAGAAACGTAAAGAATTTCACCTTATTTTCTTGACACGGTATAAGCCCAAAAAGCCTACATGATGTCTACAATTTAAAAATGAATTACATGTAAAACAAAAATTATTGAATTAAACCGAAAAGATCACAAACGAAACAAAATGGAACGTAAGTTCCCTGAGTAACAGAACATTTGAAATTTACATACCCTTGATTAATCCACTCTCACTCATAAAGCGAATGACGAAATCAGCAGTAGTCTGTGGGGGATTTGGGCCACGGTGAAGTGGGCATCACAAGAACACACTGTTTGTAGCATGTTCTTTTGTTCAATGCCATCAGTCCTACTGATAGTAAATAGATATAACATCTAAGCGTAGTCGATAAAAATGTAACTTAACCAAAATTGTCAGCAAAATATTTTATCCATTAAACAACCCTAGCAGAGTTAGAAACACAGACTGAAAAACGTATTTTAACTGTCCAACTGTTTGTCCTGCACAGAACATTTGGCTTACTTACCATTGCATTAAACTATAAAAGCGTTTTGCCAAACATTCCGGTTGTAATATATTTTGTACGTAAAATTGCGAAGAGTGTTAATTATCATAAGGAGTATGTCGTAAATGGCTATCATTTTCTAGAAGGAGCTTTCTTGGCTTGATTATCGACATTTTTAGACCATCTGCCGTGACCTGAATGGATGATTAGAATGAAGAAATTGCGGAGGTGGTTATTGATGCTTTAGGAGACAAAAGAGCAGAAATATTAGCCACTCATGCATTTATTTTGAAATATTCATTCATATTAATACTATATAGTCTAATCTATTCCTTTCCTGTGGGAATAACTCCACGAATATAACTTCGGAGGGAATATAGAAGTTGCGTGATAGTGACAGTGTACTGTATTTGCACAAAGAGGAATGTATTATCAGCAGTAGGTTAGGATCATTTAATGTAAATCATAGTGAATTATTTTCTTTCTGTGGTATGTACACGCTCTGTTTCGTTTAACTTGGTAAATGTTTCCTACGTCTTCCTGACTGCGTTACAGATATAGCTACTAATAAGCATGTTCTAGAAGTCCTTAAGGAAATAACTGAAATATGATTGATTTTAAAGTCAATAACATTTGTGTTATGGTAATACCCACAGTAATAAAGTAATATACATTAGCCACCTACAAGATTAATTAAATCTTGAGCTTAAATTCACGCATTCTATGTACAGTACTATGTTGTGAAAAGAACATGATGAATTAAATATAAACTATTAATTATAGGGAATACTGCTCTTAATAGAGGAAGTAGTAATGACCCAAATGTTACGAAAAGCAGTAAAGTTCAAATGACTGAAGCTCCTACGATAATTCAGTGAACTGATTGTAAAATCATTAACTGATTGAGTACCTACACCAGAAAACAACATGAAAATTATCTAGGTTAATGTAGTCACGTCCTAGTTCGTGAACCACGAGCAATGGCTCAGTGGCCTAGTAAGTGGTCCTGAGAGTCGTAATAAAATTTAGTAAGGAAGAGGAGAGGGCATTTCGGACATTTTCTGACTTGTGGCCCTCCTTGTGCTCAGGTTCGCTAGGACCGTGTGTAGGTATGGTTAGCACCCCACTTCACAGAAATTACCGAGCACGCTCAGAATGTTTTTTAAAAGCCTTGGATCTAGTGGCGGAATCCTACTTCTGTTTGACAGGTCAGGGACTTCTTGAAGAGAAAACTTGGCGAAAGAAACGGAATTCGATCGGGTGGTACTAGTATTAATAGGACATGTAGACGAAAGAAAGTAAAACTGGCTGATTCAGAAAGGAGGATGTGTGTAGAACGACAATCGTCTCTGTGAATTCATCATGTTATGAAGGAGCAAATAAAAATGTAGATAAATTTATGAAGGAACCGGGCGAGTTGGTCGTGCGTGTAGAGGCGCGCGGCTGTGAGCTTGCATCCGGGAGATAGTAGGTTCGAATCCCACTATCGGCAGCCCTGAAGATGGTTTCCCGTGGTTTCCCATTTTCATCTCAGGCAAATGCTGGGGCTGTACCTTAATTAAGGCCACGGCCGCTTCCTTCCAACTCCTAGGCCTTTCCTATCCCATCGTCGCCATAAGACCTATCTGTGTCGGTGCGACGTTAAGCCCCTAGCAAAAATAAATAAATAAATAAATAAATAAATAAATAAATAAATAAATAAATAAATAAATAAATAAATAAATAAATAAATTTATGAAGCACTGAGTGATGTCATAGTCAGTATCGACAGAAAGGATAAGATAGTATTGATGGGTGTTTTCAATGCATGAATTGGAGATAAAACTGAAGGCTACGCCAAGTTCATTTGTAAATTAGGGGAAGATAATAGGAACGGAAAGCGTTAAGGGTCACGTGTGCCAATATGGGATTAGAACTGGAAGCAGCGAGTTCATTCTTCAACTACAAGGCTATTTACCGCTATACGTGAGAGCGTAATGGGCTGATTTTGAATTCAGAAAATCCAAATTTGAATGTATTAGTATCCCGGGGATTTTTTCGATTATGCAGACCACTATCCGATCTGCAGTGAACTAAGTACCTCAACGACACTGAACACTGGAAATGCAGTAATAATAAGAGAGACATGTGGTACTGGGTTTAACTCGGTTTTCACCATAGATGATTACCAGGTGAATTCCAGGAATTAAGGGCGAAATTGAAACCACGACCACCGAGATCGGTAGCTGCAGTCGCTTAAGTGCGGCCGGTATCTAATATTCGGGAGACAGTGGGTTCGAACTCCACTGTCGGCAGTCCTGAAGATGGTTTTCCGTGGTTTCCCATTTTCACACCAGGCAAATGCTGGGGCTGTACCTTAATTAAGGCCACGGCCGCTTCCTTCCCACTCCCAATCCTTTCCTATCCCATCGTCGCCAAAAGACCTATCTGTGTCGGTATGACGTAAAGCAACTTGTAAAAAGAAAAAATAAAGGAACCACGACCCTCTGAATACAAGGGCTCGATGCAGACCATTGAGCCAAAGAGTAGGACTTAGTGTAACTACATTATTATTTTTATAGTACTAGAAATGAATATCACGAACAATAACTACCATTACAGCAAGGAATAGGAAATTTCCTTCAACATTATTAGGCTCTGATGAGTCCGGCTCCTTGGCTGAAGGTTCAGATAGTTCCGGGTTCGATTGGCGGCTGAGTCTCGAATTTTAGTCGCATTTGATTAATTCTTCCTGCACGGAGACTGGGTGCTTATGTTTGTCCAGATACTTTACACTTTATATTCACACAGCACAACACACTACTAACCATCAGAGAAACACGCAATAGGGATTACATCCCTCCACGTAGGGCTGGCGTCAGGAAGGGCATCCAGCCGCAAAATGTGGCCAAACCCACATCTACGATGGAGTTTGCACTTACAACCCTACAGATGTGGGAAAAGCGGTAGACGAAGAGATTCTTATACTCTGATGAATTCTAATGCCGAAACATGAAAGTAGCCATGCCAGTTGGCCATGGTGTAGGTTTACCACAGAATCATGTATCCGTGTCAGAACACTGGCTGATAACAGTATAATTATTATATAAATTATAAGTATAGTCATCACAGCGGATTCAAGTAGATTTGCTTTCTTCTCTCTCCACCACTCTTCCCCTCACTCTCTTGGGGTCCTGGGTGCAATCTGCGTCGCACATGTGGACTTGCCCCTGTTTTACGGCCGGCTGCGAGTGCTATGTGCAGGAATAAATTAAGCTATTGCATGTTTCTGTGGTGGATGGTGGTGTGGTATGTTGTGTGCAGATGAAGAACTACTGTAAGACAAACTCGAATACCTAGTCCCCGAGGCAGCGAAATTAAGCAGAACGGCCTGGCCAAGAATCTCAGAGCACATTGAACTGACGGCCGCTACATTTACCGTTTATCCAATAAGCCGGCCAAGAAATAGACATACTATTTGTTTAATAATACAAATAATAAGAAGAATGGCGATTATGATAATGATGATGATGATGATATATTAAAGACATTTACTGCTATCGGTCATAAGAGACGTCAGTATAGAAGTTCGTTTTGGAAATGGGCCATTTATAAGCTAATAAGTCTGCATCACTAATCCCTCATAGTTAAGCACTCTTCAGTGCCAAGTGGCTGTGCTGGGATTCTATCAGAAATAACTTATTGTATAATGTTATGAAAATAGCTGCTCATTCCTCAGAATGTATTTGTTCAGCATAAAATAATTCTATTTAAGGAACATTTGAAAACGATCCTAATTATATGGCTATTAAAGTATACTATTCTTTCCGTTGTTTTGATGTTCGCACATACTGCCCACAGATACACAGACCATGTTCCAAGGAAATCGTAATTTCAGATGAAAGTTCAACTCAGTCGAAGATGATATTTGTGAACTTCATAAATGAATGTAAAGCTTGAAAACAGGGCGACTTTGTATTAGCAGGAACTCAGAAGGCTCATTAAAGGCTGTGTCAGATAGATGTGTAGTACAGAGTTCCCTACTTACGATGCATTTATGTAGCGTATGTAGATGAAAATCTAAGCCGTAACAATACGACATTGTACCACATTATGCAAATGTCAGGGATTTCTCGGTCTAACTCCTCCCCAGTACTGTTACTCCCCATGAAGTCTGAGAATAGCTTCACTTGTTAGAGCTGATAACACCTTCCTTAGCACACGCATAAGAATTACCAACAAACTATTTACAACTTTATATTCATGAAGCATTATTCACACGAGATATTAATTCAGGCAAAATAAACAAGAGGCACTATTCATGCGCATCCGTACACACGCTATACTGTTATTTTTTATTACACTCATACATCGTTTGGGCAATTCGTAATAAATGTTTCCGATGATTTTATTTTATTTTTAATATAACCTACAGAGGACATATTAATCAATAGAGATCAAACTCTTCAGGACACTGGCCGGGGTGGAATAAGTGGTTGAGAACATTGAAAACATTGTTACGTGTCAACCCTCTTGTAGCCCCCATTTGGTATTTCCTGGAAGGGATGGCGTTGCCTAGTTGGACTTCCTCTTAAAACAATAATCAGCACCACAGCCACTGAATAAACCAGGCCGCAGACCTCCCAGCCGGTCTGAGGACAACGCTGCTATCTCTCCTACACTGTTCTCTTCGTCTAGTTTCTCCTTGCGCCTTCTCGAAAGTGTAACGAGAATGTTCTGTCTCTAGGTGAGCCCCGAAACTTCTAGTTCGCTATCATCAGGATATGTAAAATGAGATTGGCCGCGAAGAGTCAGTCAGCAGTTGGACTAGGACGGCAGTAGTGCCGGCTGTCGTCAGTGTCCCACCGGAGTCAGAGTTACGTTGTGTACTGAGCGGAATACTGTACGAAGTACTGTATGTGTAACGAACTGGGGTCACTGTAGAGAACAGTTGGCATCAGTTGTTGGAGCAGTATTTATTGTCTTTGTTGTGAGGAATATTGCAGTGCTGATTAGTACTTCTGAGTTGTCGCTATTAGTGACCGCTGTTTTAGATTACAGTGTTGAGTAGTTCACTGTGTGGAGTGGGGGACTTTCTCTGGCGTCGAGCCAAGGAATAGCCACCGTGTGTTGTGGTGATTAACAGCGCTATGTTCGTATCTGTCTGCATGCAGATGATGTGGAAAGGAAACGTGCAAAGCGAAAGTGAAAGTTGGAGCCTGTCAGTAAGGATTATAACCTGTCCCAGGTGAAGACTGCCCAGCTGGAGTCCTGCTGTGAGAGACTTGCCAGTAGACAGTAATTAATGAAGTGCGGTCATTCATAGCGTGAATATAATTGTGACTGTGTGTATATATATGTGTGTGTGCGTGTGTGTGTGTAGTAATTGGGTCATCCTGAAAATACGATCGATAAAACAGACAGTATTTTATTCGCAACAATATGAATCGTAAAACTGAAAAAACATTTAACACAAATATATCGAAAATTAAAATATATACACGCAGAAATTAAGACATTGGGGTAGTCTTTAAGAATTCACCATTTCCTCCCAGGATTTCAAATATACCGAGCTCGATAGCAGCAGTCGCTTAAGTGCGGCCAGTATCCAGTAATCGGGAGATAGTGGGTTCGAGCCCCACAGTCGGTAGCCCTGAAGATGGTTTCCCATGGTTTCCCATTTTCACATCAGGCAAATGCCGGGGCTGTACCTTAATTAAGGCCACGGCCGCTTCCTTCCACTTCCTAGGCCTTTCCTATCCCATCGTCGCCAAAAGACCTATCTGTGTCGCTGCGACGTAAAGCAAATAGCAAGAAGGATTTCAAATAATTTGGAAGAGAGTGAGAGGAAAACAATGGGGAGGAGTAAATTGCAACAGAAGCGTTTGACAAAGTTTTACATAAAGCGATCAAATTATATGAAAAGACTGGTTTGCTGCTTTGTTTCATGGCAAAAAATCCTGAAGATAGTGCTCTACAGTCTTGTGTACTGGCAGCACTGTTCCTGAGGGAGAATATCATCCCTATACGGAGATGACTGAGCGAGTTGGCAGTGCATTTAGTGGCGCGCAGCTGTCAACTAGCATTCGGGAGATAGTGGGTTCGAACCCAACTGTGGGCAGCTATGAAAATGGTCTTCCGTGGTTTCCCATTTCCACGCCAGGAAAATGGTGGGGTTGTACCTCAATTGAGGCCACGGTCCCTTCCTTTCCCACTCCTAGCACTTTCCTGTTCCATAGTTGCCGTAAGACCTATCTGTGTCGGTGTAACTTGTAAAAAATGTATATATGAAAATGGACATGAAATCTGTAGTACCAGCGGGTTCAAGAACATCGGAGGTGGAAGAGAATGAGTTTGCTTGGCAGTAGCTTACACAGAATATGTTGCACAAGGGCACTGTAATTAGGTGTTAGGTGCGGGATTATGTATGTATGTATGTTCAGTCCGTCAGCGATTCCGCTGGTGGGATCCTCAACAGCTCTGCCATCAGCTGTCATAGATGGCCTAGGCATCACTGAAGAGGCGTACTAGGGAAATGAGGAGTGAGGTAGTTTCCCGTTGCTTTCCTCACCGAGCCAGAGTTGCTATTACATATCAGTCTGCCAAGTCCACTGGAATGCATACACCAACCGACCCTTGAGCAACATTTTCACACCATTCATAGCAGGGACTGGCTGCATAACGATTGGCATTATGAGCATCGCTCATACCTCAGTCACTTTCATATTGTCAACGCCAAGGATAAGATAGAGACAGATCTATGAAAGTAACAAAATTGCTCTAGCCTATACCAGAAGACATAGTGCACTGTAAACACTAGGTCCTGCCAGCAAAGGCATTGCGGGATTATAAGTCAGCAGAATGTATGAGGTAGGCATACGGACTTTAATGCATAAGTCTATCAAAGTATATTAATTTGATTTCATTTATCGTTAGGAAAATGATTCATGAGAGTCTGAGTGGGACATATCTGAAGGAAAATGTTTTACAAGAAGCCCATAAATCATTCAAACGTGGTAGCTATTACGTTAATATTTACATGTTACCGCTCATATATACTAGATATATTATCATAAATTAGGTCGGTAATTTGTTAACATCCTGCCGAAAATCACACCAGAGTGAAAAAAGTGGGAAAATAGGTCAAAGAAGGGTGTTAAGGGTAGTTAAGTAGGAATCAGGGTAGGAAGCAAGCGAGTCAGAATACATATAAAAAGTGAGAGAGGTGGGAAAACTGAACTGTATAAAAATAAAGTGGCGTCTAGGAAAGGGAACCAGCTGAATTTAAGGAAAATATGAAGAAAGCAATTTGAGAAAATGGTAGCGGAGTTCCGGTAATGCAGATATTTTCATACAATACCAGAAACATTTTAGCTAACGGCTGCTCGCTGGAATACGGGGCCTCGTTTTATACTGTATTTACCGGTATTTTATTCATTACTGGATTTCTAGTATATGGTGCATTATTTCTACTCTTTGTAGATAGTATTTTCGTTAGTTATATCTCGGTGATATTTTGTTATTTTATTTGAGGGGTAGGGTGTCGCATATGAGTTCAGAAAGGTGTCACCATGGAAATAAGTTCGGAAAGCACTATCCTAGGGGTAGGAACTACTGCAGTAGTATTTTACCATAGTAGTAGTAACAACAATGTTATTGGTTTTGCGTCCCACTAACTACTTTTACGATTTTCGAAGACACCGAGGTGCCGGAATTTTGTCCCTAAAGAGTTAAGCTACCAATAAACCTACCAACACGAGGATGCGACCGGACTGAGCCGGGATCGAACCCGCCAATTTGAACTCAGAAGGCCAGCGCTTTACCACCTGAGCTACTCAGCCCTCTGGCAGTGGTAGTAGACTAGTAGTTAAGTCGAACTGTATTCTTCATACAGTAGAGTACTGATTTGATGAAGCCAAGATGGTGGGTTCGATCCCAGGTCAGTACGGTGTTCAATTGCGCCAGCTTCTTGTCGGTAGATTCTGGCAGATTTGCCATTCCGAAAACAGTAAAAGTAGTTATTGGAACGTGAAACTGACGACATTATTAGTCGTAGTATTAACACCAGTATTAGGGGCTACCTAGCCGAGGTAGAAAAAGCACGCTCGGTTCGATTCTTCATCAGGATGTTGAAAAATGTAGAAACAAGATGTCCACTTCTGGAGGAGCATATAACACCGAGGTTCACTCAGCCTACACCAAAAGTGAGTACCAGATTAATTCCTGGGGCAAAGGCGGCTGAACTTAAAGCTAACCACTCTATCCCTCTCAGTGCCGAGGTCATAGGTCTTCCACTACTACAAGGGCCTTTTGGGCCCTGTTCAAAGATGACTTTTTGTACCTAGCAGGCATTCCAAACTTTGAGTGTTCCTGTCAAATAAGCCTCCAACAGCTTCATCATGAACAAGGTTTATTATACAATTAAGAGCAAACACTTCGTTTGAGGGAGTATTATTTTAATGCCTTAAACTTGGGTCCGTGAAAGTTAAATAAAAATATTGACATTTATATTCAGTCTAATTTTAACGAGAACAGCAGAAGGCTACTCTGAGATCTTTTAGCATTTGTATTTTATTTATCATCGCCTTGTTTTCTATGGCGTGGCTCAGGCTATAGAGACTGCTCTTATGCCCAACCATAATACACTGTTTAATGTAAATTACATTTTACAATATAATCAATTTGTGAAACTAATAGGCTAACTGTAAGAGCCTATCATCTAGTTCCTACGGTTAATATTTACATGAAGAAAGTGAATTATCTTAGATATGTGCTATATATTATGTTTTTATATGTAAGTAATGTTTGCAACACCTTCTTTTGAACAGCTGAGTACTAGGAATGCCTCCAATTTCTCCCGGTAGGGAATTCCACAGGTGAATAGTAGCGGGAATGAATATATCACTGCAGCTAGAAGTGTGATGTGTAGGGAAACTTAGCAGGGAGTTGGATAATAATTTTGTTTGGTGATTATTTCTGGCTGATAGGTACTGAAAGTCATCTCTCAAGTAAACCGGTGTTTCTCTCTGTAGTACATTATGAAACAAATACTGACACAGAGTGCAGATTTCGCCTCTCGTTTAAATACAGCCAAGATAACTAATTGAGGTAGGGGGTGATATGGCAATGTCTCGGTTTTTGAAGAAAGAGAGGATACATGCGTTGAATGCGCGCTGTAATTTGGTACTGAGTGTGCTGTTTAAACTCTTGTATATCACGTCTCCGTGGTCTAAAATCGGTAGAATTAGACTTTTAAAATAAATTTCTTTGTTTCAAGTGGGAGAGTATCTCTTAGCCTTTTAAGTGGGTGTAGTGTGTATACAGTTCGCTGGCAGATTTTTGTTGCATGTTCAGGCAAAGTTAGATTTTTGTCAATGATTAGGCAAAAATTCTTCACGGAATCTTTCAGACCAGTTTCTGTTCCTTAGAAAATGATCGGAGGAATGTTTTTTCTCTCCAATTTATAGTGGTTATTTTTGGATCCTTCTATGATGGCTGTTGATTTTTTGGGAATAATTAACAGTCCAGTCTCGAATTCTGTTTAGGTCTTCGCTCACATTATTTATGGCCAGGTGAATGTCGCTTGGATTTGCGTGTATGTATAATTGTATGCTATGTGCATATAAGTGGTATTAAGAGTTTTTTGTTTTTTTTAGATTTAGTCATTTGTGGACATGGAGGAGAGGAGTGATGCCAGGAAAGTTTCTTGAATCACGCCTGCTTATGTTTGTTCCCAGTTTGAAGTATTAATGCCTACTGATACACATTGTTGACGTTCTGTGAGATATGACTGCAGCCAAGATAAAGGTGTAGGGCGAAAATTGATAGCTTTGAATTTTGCCAGTAATATGTCTCTGTCTACGCAGTCAAATGCTTTACTTAAGTCTAATAGTATGAGAACTGTCATTCGTCCTTCGTCCATTTCTAACACAATGTCACTGGGAAGTTTCAGTAATGCTGTGGTGGTGCTGTGGTTAGGTCGTAATCCTGATTGATATCTGTCCAGTAGGTTGTGTTTTTTGAAGATAAATAGAGAATTGTTTTTGTACGATTTTTTCGAGTATTTCATCTAGGCAGGACAATGTACAAATTGGTCGAAAGACTTCTGGGTTGCTTGGGTTCTCTTGTTATTCTAAAGGTCGTATTATGGCACATTTCCATTCTAAAGGAAAAATCCCAGTCGTGAGAGAAGTGTTTATAATGTGTGTGATTTTGGGGAGAACAATTTCTCCAAGTTTTTTAAAATCTGTGGCAAGTTTATTCCGTCACAACCAGTTGCGTCCGATTTTATTTCAGATATTACGGCTCTAACATCATGTGGTGTAACGTGGGAAAATTGAAATTGGAACGGTCAAATATCTCTGTTAAAAAATAATTCTTTCTAATGTTTCTTTTTTGGTTTGTTAGTCTGTGTGTGCTGATGAATGGGTGCTAAAATGTCTGTTGAGGTCGTCCAGTGGTATGTCTATTTTTACGCGGATATTGGTAATTAATTAAAAATTTACAATTAAACGGTAAACATTTTAAAATTGTAAGTGTGTTTTAAATAAATTAATTCTTAATCAACTAGTCTATGTTTATAAATGTGTAAAATATGAATTTAGCAACAATAACCATGCCGAAAAATAGATTTAATCCATTGTATGCCAAAGTTGACACCCGTGTTCCCTTGTTAAAGGCCATACCACGGTTTCATATTTTTACTCACGCCAAACAACAACAACAACGTTCTCATGGAAATCAACTTTAAATCTGGGTTAATTATTTGTTTTTCTTTTCTTCAACTTACAGTTGATGATTGTATTTCATTTGTGAAACAGTGGTCACTAAATTTTAATGATAACCACTGGAAAAAAGAACCACAATTTTAGTTAAAATTGTTTACTTCACGTATTCATACTTTGTGTAGGCTATGTCATAAACTGTAGGAGGCAATCAAATTTAAATAAAATAAAGTTATTCGTTGTCTGGAAAGTTATGCTTACGTTCAATTTTATAATGGGGAGAGGTGTCCATAATTTCCCCACATTTTCGAAAAATTCCGTGACATAAGAAAGGTTGGCAACCCCTGTTCTTCAGGATCCAGAAATCAAAGAGTCTAGAATGACCTGACAGAAAAATAATTCTTCAGATGCGAGAAATTTTAGAATCGCGAATTTCTTGTTTTGCTAAAGAAAGTTAAACTCCTCTACAAGTACATGAGAAGTTGCTGTGACTTTGCCATGTTGAGAGATGTAACACCTTCCACAGCAGCTGACGTTCAGTTCCCTTCCTTCCTCCACCTCCTCCTCCTCTTCCTCCGCGCCTTTCGAACA
Source organism: Anabrus simplex (assembly GCF_040414725.1). NCBI lineage: Eukaryota > Metazoa > Arthropoda > Insecta > Orthoptera > Tettigoniidae > Anabrus > Anabrus simplex. The sequence goes on along the minus strand of NC_090265.1, from coordinate 164,398,242 downwards.
GCAAACACAGCAGAATAGAATGGAACGGCCAGGGAAGCGCGAATGGAGGAGGAGGAGGAGGAGGAGAAGGAGGAGGAATCTCAATGTTTGACTTGTGTTCATCAGCATATAAAGCACTTAATGCCGATCAAACCATCAACTATGTACCAAGGTGTAAAGCAAAGATACTGAGTTGCATTCTTCGAGCCTATCTGGGAGTAGAAATAATAATGAAATGTTCTTGTATCATTGATTAATGCTGATCAAACAATTCATTATTTACAAATACCAAGGTGTAACGCAATGGTACTGAGTTACATTCTTCGAGCCGTCTGAAAGTAGAAATAATAATGAAGTGTTCTTCCATCATTGAAGACTGAGATTGTTCTTAAAAATGTACTTGAATATTCGAACAAATCGTCAAACATCTTTTCACTGAGAAAATATCAGAAGTAAGTTATCAACATGGTGGTCACACTGTAAATGAATTCATGTTCATCACTAATACAGGAAGTTTTCTGGAAATAATATATTTTTTAAAGTTCTCCGTTTATGAAAGCCCAAATATTTTCAGCGTTTCTAGTAGAGAAAGAAATAATAACGGGAGATTTTTATGTTAATCATGAATGCAAAATTTTTTCTACTATCTGGAGTCCCAGAATAATTTGTCAAACGTGTGCGATCTATTCAGTATCATTCGAAAAATTCAGTAACGAAAGATGACACGTTTTCCAGAAATTGACACAAACACTAATTTCCCCTTCTTTTTCTCATCAAAATATCAAAAAGCAGGTATTCTGAGTAGAACTTCACGTAAGATGGGGTAGTCGGGCAAATGTCCACTCTGGTTTCAAGCATCATTTCAGTACTAGTCTCTGAAAGCTTGGTACCCGTAATTCGCACAGGGTTATTGAAATTCTTGATAGGGCTAGAAGTCGGAACTGTGTCCTTACTTTCTTCGTGGGAGTAGATAATTACGGTTTATCCAATTGTTACCACCCAATAGGGTTTTATCATGCAGGGATCATCCCATTTCATGAGTCTTTTGGATAAGAATAGAAATGACCTCTTCCTCTGTTATGAAACGAAGTGGATGGAAATAAGACTATGACAATAGTCAACACCTTGTCAGCCGAGTGCTGCAATCACAGGATATCATTTAGTTTGGTATTGATGCGACTTACTTGTGACAGGGCAACCTTCCCAGATTAAATCCCGTACTTCTACGACTAGATAGTAATCTCAACTGGAGCTCGAAATCATCTTCTCCTCCTTCGTCTCCTTCCTCTTATATATTTTCTATGATTAATCATTCATGCGGACGGAGGCCTCAGTTTAAAACTCCTTGAGATGAACTGAATAATCCAGTCACTTACATAAACCTTAAATTACCTAAACAACCAACAATCAATCGATCAAGAAGTGTACCAAGTAATCAGTTAATCAATTGAACTGTTACAATAGAACTTCAGTTGAAGTGACTGAAGACTATTCTTGTCTCGTTGGATGTTTTACTGCATCTAGTCGGCTCATGTGAAATTTGTGCTGGATAGAAAGGAAAAGAATACAGGTTCTCTCCAGCATATTTTCCTCTCATTAAATTATATCATTATGATGCGGATCAGTTATACACTCATTGTGTTATAAATTAATTAACATAATCATACTAATCTTACTACGAAAGAGTAATTAATGCAGACTTACTGCAACTAGGCAGACACATTTCTGCAGTGTACGGAATTGTATGATGATGTCAGCTTACCTGCAAACAGAAGAACCACATGCGAAATATCAGGAATAGTATACATGGAAGAATTAAAATACACAAAGCGTACTAAAATGTAAGGCATTCTCCATACAGCATTCCTCATTATGTAATTTATATCGACTATTTAGCTCATGGCTCCATTGATCTACCCTATATAAGAATATCAGGAACTTTAACCAAACAATAGCTTGCAATCGTCACAATTTTGTCGTTTTCGTGTTAACCTTATAATTTTATCTCACTTAGAGTACGTGAACTCTTTAAAATATAAATTCATTAGAATATCCCACTGAAAAGTCTTCAATAATTCATTTGACCACAGATCGCACAATCAAAAGGATTTAACTGTGTTATTCTAATGAAGCCGACAGCCGAAAATAACAGACTGCGGCCCACAGAGATTGCATGCAAAAATAAAACAGTATATATCCAAGCTGAAAGTATCCGGGAGATAGTGGGTTCGAAGACCACTGTCGGCAGTCCTGAAGATGGTTTCCCTGGTTTCCCACTTTCGTACCAGGCAAATGCTGCGGCTGTACCTTAATTAAGGCCATGACCGTTTTCTTCTAACTCGTAGGCATTTCCTATCCCATCATCGCCATAAGACCTATCTGTGTCGGTGCGACGTAAAGCCACTAGCAAACAAAAGAAAAAAAGCAAGCTGAAGGTTATGTTCTCTGTATAGCTTATAAATACCTATTTAATTTGTTATTAATATCTAATGCTGTAGTTATTCTCTAAATAGTCAAAATAAATACAGCTCTAACACTAGATTTTCTCTAGATAAATCCTGGAGCTCTCGGCTATAATACTATAGAAAATATCCCTTCCATTATAAATTGAATAATGTACGAAATAGATCAAAAGATGCTAGAAGAAAATTATTGTTTTAACGAGAAATACAACTATGCAATCATCTATTCTTAGCTCTAATCATAGTAAGGGGAAGAACATGTTCAATCCATCAAGAAACTCAGATATTTTCACAAGAAAGGAAAAGGTCATGAAATGATTGAAAATAAAAGGCTGCCTCAGCATCCCAAAGCTAAAGAAGAGTCGTAGACCTGATTTTGTCTGGTATTCTCAACGACTTACCAGGTTACCTGGTACACGTGACACATACGATACGTGTGTGATTTTAAACAATGACAACAACGTGTATGAACCTTTTCATTGAGATTGCAAGCTACAGAAAGACAAAATGTCAGATACACATAATCCAAAACTAAGTCTTAGGAAACGATCTTGATAACCCGGGGCATAAAGAATGAAGTTGTTCGTGAATTAAGTGTAACATAAGAACGAAGAATGTAGGAACTGAGTTTCATTCGACATTGAACAGAAACATACACACATACAGACTGCATCGAAGAAAGTAGGGTGAAATAGCCGAGTGGACTCGTCACAGGATTCTCTTCAATGCGGCCACGGTTCAAATTCTATTCTGGCCAATGAAATCGGTTTTTTTTGAAATGAATATTCACTTTGCGGCTAAATGAAACTTAAAACGTGAGACCTCGTGGCTCCCTGCCGACCATTATTCTGATTGCGGACTGTTTTCACCAATGGGACTCAAACCAGCCAACCACGGTGTCATATTATAATGACTTGACATCTTAAAGATTATGGCACCGGGAAAGTTAGCCGTGTGGTTAGGGGCGTGCGGCTGTGAGCTTGCATCCGGGAGATAGTGGGCTCGAATCCCACTGTCGGCAGCACTAAAGATGGTTTTCCGTGTTTTACGATTTTCACACCAGGCAAATGCTGGGGCTGTACCTTAATTAAGGCCACGGCCAATTCCTTCCAATTCCTAGGCCTTTCCTATCTCCTCGTCGCCATAAGACCTATCTCTGTCGGTGCGACGTAAAGCCACTAGCAAGAAAACAGATTATGGCCACCGGGCTAGCTGTTATAATAGACAGGAAACGTTTATGTCTTATATCAATATAATAAAGATTTTACTGCAGCCAATGGCCATTAAAATATATTTACAAAACTAATTACATTAAACAGAATTTGGTTAGTCCCATCTGTCTTTTAGTACACGTCACAACCTGATATAAGACGCAAGTCTTCTTGAACACTACACATATACATTCCTTTCTCGGGGTGAAAAGTTTTGTCAGAACACCCGCGGTGATAAAAACCGTGTGTTGCTAATCTAGTCACACAGTTTACCTTCATCCAATCCGTACTGGTCATAGCCTCTGTGGTGTAAAATATTTCCCATATATCTCTGCCTTCTTGGTTTGCAGCTCTGTTAGCCTGATATCAATATATACTGGAGTTACAGTCACGTAAAGCTACAAGCTTGCTTGCTTTGCTGGCTAGCTTGTGAACAGAGAATATCTACTTTCTAAGAGATTTGGGCTGATAGAGAAGCCTTGAATTATTTCATAAGTTACTGGTACTGAAGAGAATATAAACGTCTAAGGGTATATATGTCACAGTGGGACCAATGGTCTTCTCTACAGCTGTTCAGTGCTTGAGGTATATCATAGTTATTTATTTACCGGGCGAGTTGGCCGTGCGGTTAGGAGCGCGCAGCTGTGAGCTCGTATCCGTGAGATAGTGGGTTCGAACCCCACTGTCGGCAGCCCTGAAGATGGTTTTCCGTGGTTTCCCATTTTCACACCAGGCAAATGCTGGGGATGGACCTTAATTAAGGCCACGGCCGCTTCCTTCCCATTCCTAGGTCTTCCCTGTCCCATCGTCGCCATAAGACCTATCTGTGTCGGTGCGACGTAAAGCAACTAGCAAAAACATGTAGGCTATTTATTTAGGGTATGCCTTTTAGTTCTGCGAGTGTCGGAGGATATGTGTGGCTTTCCTGACGCAGGTCTTTCTATATGACGTACATGAGCCACCTGCGCGTCTGGATGTCAGATGATGATGATGATGAGACAGAGAATGAGTGAAAAGTGGTTTCGGCACATAGCCTACTTCTATCGAATAATACTAAGGGGTCTGTTCAAGGCAATACGTCTCCATCTGATGGACGAATCATCATCAACAGCATCATACGTTCTCACTTCGTATGAACACTGCGGAGAGTTTTGGTATTGAATACAGGCTTCTCGCACGCAATCTAGTTATTAGAAGTTGTACATCTCTCCTACCATGCCCACCAACATTCTGATTGTGGATTTTTTTCACCAGCGGGACTCAAACCAGCTAATTACCGTGGCATACTGTAATGACTTGACGCCTGAAAGTTTATGGCCATCAGGCGAGCTGTTACGATAAATAGGAAACTTTTATGACTGATATCAATGATGCTGGAGTTAAGGAACGTCTGGTCAGCACAGATTACGGAGTCAAACATTATAACAGAATGGTTCCAAAAACACTGGTATCCAGTTTTAGCAAGGCCTGGAACGGAGGTACGTATTAGCAAATACTTAGCAAATAAAATAACCAGGCACTATCCCAAAAAGAATCCAACATCATGTTAGTAAGTGTGAGTATAATTAATGCTGATCTACATTATATCACGGACATCGTTTTCCGTCCCAAGAGTTTTGATCATTTTGCCCATTGCCAGACACATACAGTATATATTGTACAGCTGACGTCCACACATAGTGACACATGTCCAGCGAACGTAGCTGATTTCAAAGCTCCCAGCCGCATCATATTGTCTAGTGCACCATGACATTTAGACCCAGTATGGGTTTTATTGGTCTCAAGGCAACGCTACAACACCTACTTAGGCAATTTCCGCTGATTAATCATCTTGGTGAGACTGACATACCACTAATTGCTGACGTCACGCCAGCCGTCCATAAGAATAGGCCTGTTACCTATTAGCATACTAGTGGAAAAGATAACAAGAGAAGCATTAGTCGTAATGATTAATTCCAATCTCGTTTTAAATACTCCTTTCTGCATAACAATGGAGAGATAAGCAGACTGCAATTTAAAATTTAATTATAAAACATTCCAGTATAGAAAATACAGTACAGTGTATTTTTGAACCTTAAGTAACATTTAAACAATGAATGAATGAAATGTACAAATTTCCAGCATGCATCATCTTTCACGCTTCTTTCTATCCTTTCATTTACCAATTCAGATTAAAACCAATTACAAATTACATGTAGGGTAACTGCACTGAATTTCACCTACTTGAACTATTTTCAGCTCCACTTTACTTGTGAGATCAAAATATGAAAAGGTGTGAGGCAAAGATGTATCCCATTCCGACTTACTTTTAAATTATACCGTGAAGATATTTTTCGAATCACCCTTGATGAAGTTGATAAAGATATCAAGATCAACGGGAAACGAAATCATCACCATCCTCTATGTAGAAGACACTCTGATACTAGCAGACAATTTATCTACAACACATTCAATTTCTTTCAAACAGGATTAACGAAGTAAGCAAGAAGCTCAGGAAAGGAAATTGACGGTTTTCATCAAGCAGATAGGAAACAATGCTGTTATCATCGTGACCTGAAAACACCACTGAAAGGATATGGCAATTCAAGTACCTAAGATGCTGGTTAACAAAAGAATGGGATTCGGATGTACGGTAGAAATCAGAGTCGACATTACAAGAGGTGTGTTTCTGACATTAAATGATGTGTGCAACCGTGACTTCTGAATCGAACCTCCTTGACGTCTGATTAAATGTTCTGTGTTATCAGTCTGCTTTGAGGTATCGAAGGCTGCACCATAAAGCTTCCGTTCATAAACCAACTGAAAGCTTTTGAAATCACCATACTTTTTCATGAGTTAAGCACGGTTTTATCGTTTCAGTTCGGAATCTCGCAGTAGTGTGAATATTGAGGTTTACTACGAAACAATGCAATTAGGTTTTCAGAAATTTTGGAAGACATTCTGGATTATTTTTAAACCCGAATATGAAGCTGGATGGGAATCTTCGAACATTTCAGCCTTTAGTTTATAGATGCTGAAACCGTTCAATACCCAGCTAATAGACATGTCATGAAGCCCAGCAAGACATATGTGCAGTTTTCCGCATCATTCTACGAAATATTTGGTTGTAACAGTATTTTATGCCCGGTCCGGTATACGAACGACACTGCGCGAGCTCGGAGGCAGAAACTCTAAGTACGTGTAAAGAGAGGGAGAGCTCTCAGTGCAGCGTGGCCTTGGAATTGCGCTCTCTATTGTGGAAACGAGTGCGAGATAGGACGCTACGCAAAATTGATGCCTAAGTCAGGAGGCGGAGTTAAGTTTACAGGGTTCTAAGTTGAGAAATTGATGTTCTCACCGATTTCTCTGCATATTCTTGGATACAAATCCACAAATTTCGCGCGTCAAGCAATAATAAAAATTCGTCACGAGCCTAAGAAATTTACAAGTAAGGAATCAATGAACTCAACATAATTTTTAGCATTTGATAATGTAAGAAGATGAATTACTTATTAAGCTCATTCTTAATGACGCACTTTAGCCATGCGTGCGGTGATGAAAGCCAGGTTATTTTAGTACTTATCACAACACGGAAAGGAGAGTCCCCATAGTCCACTCCTTCGCGAGCTAAAATGTAAGATGACGCTTTACAAATTATCTATAAACGTGTGATGCGAATTAAACTAAAGTAGATCAGTAAAGAGGATGTCAAGATCTAAAAAATGAATATCTATTCGACTTTGAGAGACAATTACCAGCGGAGCGATTTTTCCAATGTGGAAGGAGTTTCCCTCTCCATACCTGACGACCCGTGTCTTCCATATAAGGCACCCCTAGGAACCCTCGATACTCAGGATATTCGGTATTGGGCTAGCCGGAGGCTTACTGTACGTCAGTCAGATACGCAGTCATAGTGCAGTTACAGTTTCTTTGTGTGAAGCTATAGTTATGGTGTGTGGATGTGTGAAAAACCAATCTCAGTATTCAGTAAGAGAATGCAGACAAGTAGTATTATTGCAGGCTAAAGGAATGTGTTTATAAAGAACGGGTAACGCTGCTTCAAATCGTCATGCCACAGTTAGTGAAGATAGAGAACCAGTGGTTATTGTACTGAAACTAACGCATGTGCAGTTACCAGGGGCAACAAGCGTAACAAATAAACGGTATCACATTAGCCAGGAAAGTGTACCATAAATGAATAGTCACGCTCACGTAGGAACAAACAAGCCAGTGAATATTTTTCTCTAAAACGAACGGGTATCGAGTAGCGGTCTTCAGGGACAGTAATCGCTACTTGGGTAGTCCACTTCAAGTCTATGAGTGGATCCATCAGTGCCACATTATTTGAAGTCACGTGAACAGTGCTTCAAGTAACCGACTCCTAATTTTGTCCGCATGTATGTGAGTGTTCTTCGAACCCAGGATTTACCACGCCGAAAACACGCCTGTGTGCCTGCGAAATTCCTGTTTGAAAAAATTGCAGGACGTCCAGCAGCTGGAGTTAGCAGACCAAGACATTATGGACTCAACATGGAACGAGATGAACCTATGACTCTCTGTTAGTGAGACGGCGGTTATGGATAACTAAATCCACTCGGGTACCCCCAGATTACAGCAAGTTACACATCAAAATGATAAGTACATTCCCATGATATATTAGCATGAAAATCAGCCGGGCCGCATTAAGAATTGAAATCTAGCAGCATGCATTTTGATTTTTGTAGAACGTGTAGGTGACTCAATATGCGAGTTTCAATGGGGTAAAGTTTCCTTTTTTAGTTTTATTTTCTTGTCTTCTGCGATTATTGGTTAATCACAATTGTTTTCCGTGAATTTGCATGGACTAGTGTATAAAGATCCCATAGTTTGTTATGTGCTTGAGTGATGCATTCTTAAGGGTGGACTTAGATAATTTGGCGGACTTCATAAGCATTTCTACCGAGCTCGATAGCTGCAGTCGCTTAAGTGCGGCCAGTATCCAGTATTCGGGAGATAGTAGGTTCGAACCCTACTGTCGGCAGCCCTGAAAATGGTTTTCCGTGATTTCCCATTTTCACACCAGGCAAATGCTGGGGCTGTACCTTAATTAAGGCCACGGCCGCTTCCTTCCCATTCCTAGCCCTTTCCTCTCCCATCGTCGCCATAAGACCTATCTGTGTCGGTGCGACGTGAAGCAACTAGCAAAAAAAGGCATAAGCATTTCCAATTTCAATCAGCTGATATGGATCTTCTCAATTTTTCGAATACAGATTGCTCAGATGCTTCACAGCTTTAATGCATGAATACAGTTACTCTCCCTTTTAGTTTAAGAATGCTGACGAGTGGAGAAGGGAAAGCTGACCCGAGGTGCGAACCAATGACCTTAGATGGATACGCGAGTAAGTGATATGTTTTATGTTAAATCCCTGTCGTTACGATCATCTCAATGTGTGGATGACGTGGATAATAGGTACACGTGTGTGAAAATGGAGGGTAAAACCATATATGTGAAAATTTGCAAGGCGATAGATGTAATAATAGTAATAATAATAACCAGATAAACCAATATTGAAACTGTGTGAGGCATTGAGATAAAATTATATTTGAAGAGTGTCCATAAATGGTCATATTCCCGGATAACACGAGATAATTGAATTAAAAATTACTTGCTTGTGTCCGGATAAGGTTGTATGTGTCTACTCAGCTGAGTGGGGATGCATATGCTGTACTCGAAATGAGTGATTTATGGCCTCAGGAGGAACGACAAGAGGGGGTGAGTGATAGACTATTAGCTACTTGTCCCGTTAAATATCTGTCGGCCGCTTGCACAAACCACATAAAATGCCTTTTCCATTTCACACTGTACTGAATATACACTTGTCAATAATGTGTTATCATCGCAATGCTGAGCGTTTTCATAGAGCCGATAGGTGATGTACTCTTCCAATTTATAGATTTAAATAAGATCGTAGTAGGGATTTTCAGATAGCACCTCGAAGTCAAGATAGCGTGATTCGATACTCGATTGGTATCGACGTCCTTGGATCGACACCAGGAGACCTGAAATGGGTCATCGATTTTCGGAGAACATTAAAGTGCGTGTATTATATATTGTATTTATGCATTTACAGGGATAATGCTCCATTGTTATATGTGCTTATGTTTTTGTGTATTGTGTATGTTGATTTATGTGAAGTTACACTATAACCAACATCGTGTGTCCACTTTGTTAATATTAGAATTAGTTATAACCCCGGAGGAACACGTACATTCGATAGTGGGATGATAATTAATGTGATAATGTAGGCCTTATTAGCGACAAGCGACGACATGATTTTCATGACTAGATAATTATGCGGGAATGAACTCTTATAGTTTTATCAACACAACGACGATGACGTAAGATATTATTGTTTCCTCAAGAGAATGCCATCCTTTCCATATAATTTGTGTTGTTATGTTATAATAGAGTGGATACCCACAGGTATCATTGGTAAGGTAAAGGGACAGTTCCCTGTCGATTAATAACGAAAGTTTATACATGCAGGGTTAATGAGTTGATTTGGGAATTACAGAATGAGATTCAGGAGTAATCAACGAACTGAGAAAGGCATTTAAGAGCATTACCCATATGATGAAATTCAGTGCAATATGTTTTAAAATTGCGACGCAGGCGATAATATGGCATTTCTAGTGGGTGTAATATATTTTCATATGATTCTCTCAGTAATTAAAATTGTGCTTTTGAATTGGGAACAATCCATTCTTATCATTTAGTAGATTAGCATATTCCTCTTACTAGAGTATCCTACTTTCAATATACAGTAATTAGATTAAATGCCCATTTTCAATTTAACGAATAGGACCATTAACCCATATGCTCTCGACCGTAGCCGTTGTGCTAGTTGAAAGTAGAGAGGATGGGACTTCGATGCCCGGGTTTGATTTTCCGAAGTTTCCCATCCATAAAATTTCCATCCTTTGATACATTTGTGAAGTTAGATTACATATTCAGCACTCTGTCGGGTCTGGGACAGGTGCATTACATACTACTGGGCGTTAATTTTCTACATGTGTTGAAGAATACATTGATAAGAACATTGGAGAGGATGAAAAATACTGCCGAATCATTATTCCATTACTATTTAATATTTCGTAGCACCATTAAAGGTAAGAAATATTCAGAAATTGCGACAAAATCTTCCGAAATTTTCGCGTCCCGTCTTCCGAAATATTATTTTCTGGAACAAGCAACATTGCTTGGAATAATAAAATAGATAGTGTTTCAATAAATTACAGTACTATCAAAACTACAACAGCATTACAATTTGTTAAAATCACTTGTTTTGTTAACTTCAAGGATGAATAATTTCAAGAGGGAAAAATTACCTTTCAAATGTATTAGAGGAGTAATTGATTCATACGCTATCCCATGTCATTTAAAAAAATTAAAATAGCCTGTGTATTACCATGTTCGACCTACGCTTTTGGATATTAAATTCTAATAATAATAATAATAATAATAATAATAATAATAATAATAATTAATAAATAAATAACAGTATGGCCTTAGCTAGAGTGTGCAGGATAGCAACGGACCTCTGTCGAACGACCTATAGATAAGGTTCTTAGTTAATTTTGTCGTGTGAACACCAAATTACTTGCCGCCGACATCATACGACATGAACTGCCGACTGGACTATTTCCACCCTTCAAGAATCCGACTATCTCACCGGGTTCGAACCGGAAACCTTAGAATTCAGAAGCTGACACTCCGCCACTCTCTACAGAGGGAGATATATTAAACCCATTCGTAATTTAAGTATATACATTCAGGCATAATCTTACTTCATTATGGACTTATGCCTTTCAGCTTTCAATCTGTTAAATGATCTAAGCGTGTCCACAAACCTATATTCACAACCGCTATTATAGCTTCTTCTACATTTTGGATTCTTACCTTGAAGTAATTGAAGATTGACATACTCATTCTTAAGTTCACACGGACGGTGCCATCACTATCCGAAGCTCCTTTCGATGTGGAACGCGTCATTAATTTTTACACTCTCAAGATCGGTTTCATCAACGTGGGTTAAACCTCCACCCCGTGTTACACAGTTTTAACTCTGAATTTGATTATTCATTATGTTTCATCAAAACGGGATAGTTTTTCAGGCGCGACTTCAGTAGACCTGCAGAACCACCAGAATTAAAGATATAATATAGGTCTATAGCGATTAGCGAGCCCATCCTTTATATTGAGTGTTGTTATCTAGCGAAAGATTAATACCATTCAGATACTGGTGATCTGGCAACCCTGTTTAAATCTGTGAACGACAGAACATTAGGAGAGCACAATTAACTACAGCTTTTTTCCGATAGGTGGCTAAGAGTCGCCCATAAGGTTCTGGATGAACTGCACGCCTTGCAGCACGGCTGGCTTAATCGTGTGTGTGTGTTGAAGGAGCGTGTCGCTGAGACCATAGAGTAGGTAAATAACACACTAGAGGCAACACTGGCGCCACCATCCACGAGAGAATGACTGTAGCGAGCGGAGCAACTTGAAATTTTAAAAATTTTGAATTTAAAAAATGTGTGGATATTGATATGTTTAAAATTCTTACATATCAACATTCTTATATACTACAGTATACTTGCCACATTACTGTCCAGTAGAAAGAAAGCCCAAAAATCTGAAATACAGGAGAAATGCATGATGAAAAGAACAGTGCTCAGTTGTGATTAAATCATGCACAATCTATGTACTGTTCATGTTACGTCTTCAAATAACGTACTTTAAAATTAGAAGTACGTATATTTCTCCATCTTTTCTGTAAATGGCCAAGGCGTTAGGAATAATTCTATCCAACGGCTGACTCGTGCGAAGCGAATTAGCGAGTTTTTAGACCTGAAAGCCTTGGAGAGTTTATGGGGCTAAGTGGACTAATTATTGCCATCCATGTATTGTTGCTAACTCTATGGCTGAGACGTCCCAATTCTTGGAATCGTTGACACTTCTTCCCCCACATCTATCTAGATCTATCACCGTCTTTAGTGTCTGGCTACATGGCTAAATGGTTAGCGTGCTGGCCTTTGGTCACAGGGGTCCCGGGTTCGATTCCCGGCAGGGTCGGGAAATTTAATCATAATTGGTTAATTTCGCTGGCACGGGGGCTGGGTGTATGTGTCGGCTTCATCATTATTTCATCCTCATCACGACGCACAGGTCGCCTAGGGGAGTCAAATCAAAAGACCTGCATCTGGCGAGCCGAACTTTTCCTCGGACACTCCCGGCACTGAAAGCCGTATGTCACTTCATACCTTCTTTAGGACCTTCTCTTGCTGGATGTGAAAGGAAAGAGCTGGCTTGACAATTTGTATTGAAATGTTACCAATGCGGGTTGGCTCCTTGCTAATAGATAACACCGTGGCCGAGAATTATTTCAAGGGTTTAAACTGACCTCCTTTCGACGAGGGTTTTAATACATAGCCTTTCACTCTTCGTAATAAAGCTGGCAAGATGAGACAAGCTGTAAAATGAATTGCATCAGTAAGTGAATGAACATTCTACACGTAACCATGAATATGTTTCTCCGCAATCGTAGTGAATTCGGAGTTAGGTAGTAATTAAAATGAAAACAGCTTAATACCATCATATGATGCCCCCCTCCACTAACAAAGCCGGTTTCCAAAGATGTATGCAGGTCTCGGACCCTATATAAATACTCGTATGAATGTGTCGATACTAGATCGATTTTTCTTTCGATAAACGGAAAGGTCCTTTGTAACTTTTTAATTGTTATTTTTTTTAAAGTCGGTCATTTATATCGATAGATCTCGAAATCGGGATCTTACAAATTGAGATCTATGTTTACGTATATATTTTCTCTGTACATTTTCGGGAACTTCAAAGCTGATAGAACATGGAGTGAGGCGTTTCTGCGGGGTTGGAAGACGTATACACACGAGCTCAATTGGCATTTCCCGTATGCAACACGAATTTAGATTTGTCTATTACAGTGGACTGGGCATCACAGAGTAGAACCACCAACATAATTCAGCACGAGACGCCACTGGGTCAGAGTTAAGTTAAATCAGGCTTTCACCTGGGTTAAACTGTTAACTCGAGGCTTAAAGCAAAATGGTCGCTTTAAAGCATGCGTTGGATGCAGAGTTTCTTTATTTACGCATATTAAATGGTATTCCTGATAGAAATAGACCTGTTACGATGAATTATTTTCAAAATATATGCGAGAAACAATTTCTGAAGAGGTATGCCTATATACTGTCGAAAACCAGCGTCACTAGTCGTCGATGAAATTCGCGAGAGGTTAGAATACGTAACAAGCAGAAACAAACTCCTTTCTGCACGGCACGTAATGATTGCATTAAGATTTTTTTACCACAGAGTCATTTCATACACGGTAATGGTCGGAGACAATGTTGAGGTATCAAAATCTACCGTCAGCAGAATGGTCCCTAAAGTGTTTGAAATTAAAATTTTAGCATTAATATTTCTGTAGAATTGTTTAAGTTGTTTGCTAGTTCGCACTGTCAAGTGGGCAATTCTATTAAATTACGCAGTAATTTCTTTCCACGTGTCCTGTTTTCCTTTTCTTCCTTACACTAGACCTTCTTGTATTCTATATTGATTTGATACTTAGCGACAAACTCCGTGAGTAATTTTGTATTTGTGCTTCAGTTTCTCTTCTGACATTCTTTCATTTTTATTTCTCTCAGGCCTATTACGAAAGAATAGTTCAGACTACTAAGGAACTGTGGACCAAAAAAAAATATATATACCGCGCCAAAAAGAAACGAACTACTCAAGAAGTGTGTTCATGAACTCCAATTTTCAGTTACAGCCTCCTTGATTGGTGAGGTAGTTAGTTGTTTCGGGCGAGGGTTAATACGGTGCTACGGATAAAACAGTTCAAATGAATTTTCGAAAAGGAGGGAAAACCTAAGCCACAGAGATCATTAAATACAAGAATACGGATCTTAACCGGGTTAATTCCTATAAATACTTAGGCGTGACTTTGCAAACAAATGGACGAACATTTACCAAACACATCAGAGACAGAGCAGCTGTAGCAGTTGTAGCAATGAACGACATCGAGGTGCTTCGTCAATTATCTACAGAGACAGCGATAGCCTTATTTCACATCAAGATCTCCCCCATCTTGACATACGCTTTGGACATTATCTGGGATCACCTATCAAAAGACAATCTAGAATGGAGGCAATGTATATCAAGAAACCTCTTTGCCTGTCAAGAAATACTCCGTCAAGACTAACCTACGAAATGACAAGACAATTGTTCTAGATAGAAGAATTGCACTTCAAAATGCCAATGCCCTCTATGCCACAATACCAAGCTTTACTCCAGGTACTGAAGGGAAAAAAGCCAATATATGGTTAGATTTTTACCAAACAGACGCCTTGATGTCATCAGAATGGAAGAACCCTGCCTATGAACCGCGACATATCATAACGCGTTTCACGGTTGATGGATTTCTTCATAAGCTGTGCCATAGAAATTACTTCTACGATCCAGGCGAGGACTGTGTCTGCGAACTATGTGGGAAAACTTGCCAACGCTACCACGCAGAGTTGTGTATAAAAAGAACATTATCTTTAGTTCAACTGCGTAAATAAGTCTGTATGTTTTAGCTTATGTATGCACACTGAGCGATATTCTCATAATAATTAATGCGGCGTTAGTTAACCTGCTGCGGAAATAGCTTGGTGAGACGCGTGACTCAAAATAACGAGTTAAAATATAAACCCGAAGTTAAAAAACCCGGGGTTAGAATCTATTAAACCCTCCTTGATGAAACCGGGCCTCAGATGTTTCACCTATGTTGTGAAGCAGCGTTTCCAGTGACGATGTAGCTAACGGCCATGCTCGTCTCATAAACTAAGCAACAAAAATAACGACGTTTACAAACTAACATGTGGGAAATGGGTACGGCGAATTTGAATTTTACACATCTTCGAACTGAATCAACCTCGATAAAGAATGAAACCACAATGATGGGAATAAAAAACTAGTTTACAAGTCCCTCAGCCATTAATATTGTTATTATTATTATTATTATTATTATTATTATTACTATTAGGGTCTCTTCTTCTTCTTCTTCTTCTTCTTCTTCTTGGTCGTTTGGGCCTAATGAGGACCACAGGGCTCGTATCTTCTTGTTACTGGGGCCTTCTGTTTTCTCCTCTTCCAGTACTCTTTCATTTTCTAGCTGGAAGCCAGCCTTCTTTCCTCCGTCCACGTAAGTCTTTTTTTGTTAGTTGCTTTACGTCGCACCGACACAGATAGGTCTTATGGCGACGATGGGACAGCAAGGACTAGGAGTGGGAAGGAAGCGGTCGTGGCCTTAATTAAGGTACAGCCCCAGTATTTGCCTGGTGTGAAAATGGGAAACCACGAAAAACCATTTTCAGGGCTGCCTACAGTGGGGTTCGAACCTACTATCTCCCGAATACTGGATACTGGCCGCACTTAAGCGACTGCAGCTATCGAGCTCGGTCATACTGGTCCCTGTATTCTTTCTACCAGTAAGTGACGTTGGAAAAATTGCCCGCTGGATAGCTTGCCGGCGGTCATGTAAGGACCCATGCTTAACCCCCAGTTGTTCCAGATCCTACTTAACCGAAGAATTCCACTTGTTCCTGGATGCCTTTCTTCTCCCTGCTACAGAGATGATCCTGCTGGTAAGTCTGCAAGTGCCCATGCGGGTTAGGTGCCCATAGAAGGCCAAGCGCCTTTTTCTTATACAAATGACGATGTCTTCCTGATGTTTGAATAGCTCGTCTTTATCGCTATGTATTATTATTATTATTATTATTATTATTATTATTATTATCAGTTTTCCGCTGCCTCCGCCCGCAATGTACAAGGTATGGTGTTGTTCGTTACTATCCTCACAGATGTACAGTATTTGCAAAGTTTCGAGTTAATGGAATAAAGCACATGATCTGCTGTGGTAATAAAATGTAATATTATGTCAACTAAACACTTGAAATGACATCAACAAAGAAATGGAATTAAACGTTCCTTGGAACAACACTAACGCGCCAAACTGTTTAAAAAGTCCTTCAAAGATTTTCGTCCTGGAGACAAATGTCCTCATAACGTTTGTCAGAATCTACCAATTTAAGTAGGCCCTAGTCATTACCTCATAAAGAAAGCGCTTGATCCACTGAGTGTTCTTAGACCAAAACAAACTCTGTACCTCAGTTAGAACGAACGATGTGATTGCTTTAATGAGAAAAAATGTTGAAGAAATGAGACGTCAGATTGAATGTGCACTCATAACTTTCCTCAGAATCAACCAATTTGAATAGTTAAGAGCTGAAATGAAAGAGCTTGATCCACTGATCCATTGCTTCGAAGTGATAACAAATTGAAACAATCAAATAATTTGAGGAAGGCCGAAGTTAAGTGATTTACAGTACCAGATGACAAATATATGCATGAATACCTTTAAGTTTAAAAAATGAAGGAAATCGACCGGATAGAATGGCCGAGCTGACTGACTTTAGTTTTCATTTAAAAAAAACTTAATATATAGATGATAACTGTCAAAATAATTATATTCCATTAGAAGTTGCTCATTGAATGAAGCGCATTTATTTCAGTTGCAACACACTACATAAAACTAATACGGCTCTTGGAAATCCAATTGGGAATATGCTGTAATCTTATTAGAGAGGGATAAGGCAGGAACAGCCTCGGTAATGAAACGTTCCCGTATTTCCTCGTGAGATTGTTTTCATTTCCGGCTCTTTCTCCTCCGTAGAGTCAGGCCACATCTGAATCATGTACCAACAACTCCTCATCGTTCTAACCTCTTCTTTTCTCAGTCCAAGATACAGGGAGAAAGCAGAACAAGAAGGAAGAATGAGGGATAAAGCAATCATTGACGATATTTTCAATCACAGTCAGAGAGTAAATTGCGCGTGCTATTGTTTCCGCTCACGAGTCTATAAAACTGGTTAAGCAGAGGCGGTTAACATAACCCAGGCTATTACGGAAAGAAGGAGGAACAGAATTGTCAGGAAATGGACTTCATTTCTTTCATGGTAGGTCGGAATGAAATGTAGCCTATTCTGTGGCAAAATATCCATTATTACACGGTAATAAAATAGAAATAAGCAGTGCTCTTTTTCTGGGAGAAAAGGTTCAGGTACGCACCATATACAGTAGGTACTGTTACAGCAACTTCCACAGCTTTGTCGAACGCGAAGCTTTGTCTGACCCTGTAATAATTAAAAGGGGAATTCCTCAAGGCAGTATTGTTGGACCTTTATATTTTATTATATATATCAATGCTATGTGTAAAGAAGTGGAATCAGAGATAAGGCCGTTTGCAGATGATGTTATTCAGTACAGAGTAATAAATAAGTTACAAGATTGTGAGCGACTGCAGGATGACCTCGATAGTGTTGTGAGATGGACGGTGGGCAATGGCATGATGATAAACGGGGTTAAAAGTCAGGTTGTGAGTTTCACAAATAGGAAAAGTCCTCTCATTTTTAATTACTGTGTTGATGGGGTGAAAGTTCCTTTTGGGGATCATTGTAAGTACCTAGATGTTAATATAAGAAACGACCTTCATTGGGGTAATCACATAAATATGATTGTTAATAAAGGGTACAGATCTCTGCACATGGTTATGAGGGTGTTTCTGGGTTGTAGTAAGGATGTAAAGGAGACCCACAACTAGAGTATGGTTCCAGTGTATGGGACCCTCACCAGGATTACTTGATTCAAGAACTGGAAAAGTTCCAAAGAAAAGCAAATCGATTTGTTCTGGGTGATTTCCGACAAAAGAGTAGCGTTACAAAAATGTTGCAAAGTTTGGGCTGGGAAGACTTGGGAGAAAAGAGATGAGCTGCTCGATTAAGTGGTGTGGTCCGATCTGTCAGTGGTGAGATGGCGTGGGATGACATCAGTAGACGAATAAGTTAGAGTGGTGTCTTTAAAAGTAGGAAATATCACAATATGAAAATGAAGTTGGAATTCAAGAGGACAAACTGGGTCAAATATTCGTTTATAGGAAGAGGAGTTAGGGATTGGAATAACTTACCAAGGGAGATGTTCAATAATTTTCCAGTTTCTTTGCGATCATTTAAGAAAAGACTAGGAAAACAACAAATAGGGAATCTGCACCTTGGCGACTGCCCTAAATGCAGATCAGGATTGATTGATTGATTGATAACATAAACTCCGATATACCCTCGTCGGTACCATCCATTATGAAAAACGTAAAATAAACCAATTTCCTCAATTGTGCCTAAAGTTGAAGGGCTAAAGGGCCCGGGGAGGTTTCAAATTGTGAGTCTTGGATAGCTCTATCAAACAAAATAAAACAAAAAAAAATCGAAAATCACTTCCGGCCTAAATTTAGTTCCGGAAAAACGGCCTAAATTTAGTTCCGGAAAAACGGCCTAAAATCGCTTATTTTCTTACTCGTTTTATTTTTTATTCACACCCTAGCCAAATTAATTTATTTACATAATTCTAGCTGCAATGTGTTCCTTGGTTCAATACCCTCAGGCGTGTTTTGATTTGTTTCAATGTCCACACAGAATGTAGTTATAAGGGCTTAATTGAAACTCTGCATTGACTCACATTAGCACTCGTAGTACTTTAGAATGAAAAGGCAAACTGCTGATCTAATCGACAGGATAACGAAGATTTAAAAAAAGGATTGTAATTTCTAGGAATAAACAAAGAATATATTGTAATATTTTATTTGCTTGAAATTCGTAGCTTATAATATCTCTAGAATGTTTCCAGCATTGAGTTGCTTGCCTGAAGGAATTTTTGTTTGTTTGTTGTGAAAGTGTCCAACGTTCTCGTCAGTTATAACAGGAATCTACTTCCTTTTGACCCCGTGGATTTTCGGTCTTGGTTTCGTAATCCTATTCACCATGTTTATTTTCGGTGCTAGTATTTATTTAACAGGATCACAAGGAGATTTCACAATTTCTACTTGTTCAGGCTTCCTTATTTTACTAATTGACACAAAACTACTTATCCCTGTCATTTTTAACAATATAATTGCACTTACCTAATTCAAAACTCACGTGAACACTTGCATGTTGTACAGCGTATATACCTAGAACTGAGGAAATTGGAAACAATCGGAAGTGAACACAACTTCTTGCCTCCGGCTGCGTTACCAACTTAAGAAGCCTAATGAAACATGTAAGCAAGGTACCAACCTTGCGAGAATCGAAAAAGGAAATTCAATTCGTGAACACAGTACAATCTACGAGAATATTTATAATAGATGTATCTGTCAGAAAATTGCAGTTCTATTTTAAAAAATTTGAGAAAGTAAAGTGCCGGCCCTGTTGCCTGCCGACGGAAAATAAGATACACCATTGCAAAAAAGTGAACAGTGTAAATTCAACGTTTCAATCGAACCATTACAATATTTAAGATACAAATATTATATTCGGTTTTTAATACTGTCATTGTCAAAAGTGATTTATTATGCCAGGAATAATATTTTAACATACAGTAGGTCCTGGCTCAATTAAGAACAGTCGGGCACATTTCTTTCCGGCAGATAGTGGCACACGTCAATTGTTCTCACCAAAGAAAGTATGCAGTTCCCTCATTCACATCTAGATGCTTCATGAAAGTATTTGCTCTCGTTTTACAAATGTTTAAAGTGTGAAGATAGTGAGTGCACACGTCAGCAATGAGGGCAGCCTTACAGTGCAATGTATTTACGAACGATTATGATCTCGCCCATTATATAAATAGTGCAGGAAACGACGACGGTTAAGTCTTGTACTTCAAGTAGTTGGTGAACGAATTGATATTCAAGATTTACCACTATTTACCTTCATATATGAATTATCATTATTTGAATTATTATTTAATGTCGCCATTATTTATAATTTTTATAGTTTAATTAATTTTAATTTCGTGTGGCTATTTCTAGCCGAGTGCAGCCCTTGTAAGGCAGACCCACCGATGAGGGTGGGCGGCATCTGCCATGGGTACGTAACTGCGTGTTATTGTGGTGGAGGATAGTGCTATGTGTGGTGTGTGGCTTGCAGGGATGTTGGGGACAGCACAAACACCCAGCCCCCGGGCCATTGGAATTAACCAATGAAGGTTAAAATCCCCGACCTGGCCGGGAATCGAACCCGGGACCCTCTGAACAGAAGGCTAGTACGCTGATCATTCAGCCAACGAGTCGGACATGTTTATAGTAAAGAACTTCTTATTACTTTTCTTCTTCTCGTACGGCCTCACTGGACCACTTCAGTCAATCATTTTCTGGGCTTCTACGACAAGTTTTCTTTCGAATTTCCCAGTAGCTTTCCATTTGTTCTGATCTTTCCTGTTGTTTCTCATCTGTATATATTTATTACATAGTAAGACTTCTTCAATTTAGAGGTTGTCTAAAAGCCAAAGTGTACTTAATACCAACTGATATTGTGTAACAGATAAAAAACAAAGGAATTTATTGTATTGAACCCATAATTCTCAATATTTATTTCAAATCAACAAGCTACTTTTATTTTTGAGAGCAGCCATGTTGAGCTCCCAGAGCCTCGCTGTCGCGTGGGAACGGACTCACCCGCGGCAAGCTCGTGAAATACCGTGACACCTCGGCGGACTTCGAGTGCCCAATAATTCTTCAAATTCACGGAATTCTGCGTAACGAGATATTTTGGCAACACAGTAAATACAGGAATAAATAATCTAAATCATTCTTAAACCCTACGTGAAGACAGAGCCCCCTGGGTAAAATATAAATGCAGTTAAGCCTAAGTACAAGTCAGCGTCAGATCCGAGGACTAGCTCCACGTGCCAAGGTCAATGGATGAAGAAAACCCGCGAAACGCCCGGGCAGAAATAATTTATTTCACCTGTTGCGAGTGTGGTAAAATTATGAGATTAACATCTAAAATAATTACAAGTCTGTCCGGAATTCTGGGACAAGTTTCATGAAAATCGGTCTATTGAACGCGAAATTAGCAGATTACGCAATCAAGCTTAGTAGTGTGTGTAGCGTCACTCGTAAGACTATAAAAGAAACCCCCCTCTGCATTTTTCTCAGTGTCGATCTGGGTTTTGAAGCAGCGGGAGCTTACGCCCGTCGTCAGCAGAAAATTGTACCAGATTGATCTACAAATAACTTAGTACATGTTCGTGGCTGTGGTCCACATATTCGGTCAGAAAGGGAAGGTGATAGAAATTTTTCTGAACTTTTGCCGACAAACTGTGAAAGCATAGGCGTCTGTTAAAGTACATAGCAGATATTATTGTATCACCTCACGTGTGTTTGAAAGTGTCAAGAGAGTTGGCAAGCTAGTCAGAGTAGTTCTGATTTCGTTATCTGTTGAACACCTGTTGTGTTAAGGTGACACAGAGAGACGACTCTGGGAAGGAGGTAGACAGTCGCAGTTGACGGCAGAACGAAGGAGGTTTGTTGTACAAATTATAACGAAGAAAGTGCGTGATTTGTGTTGTAAATTAATAACGTGTGAAAAGGCAGTGTTTGTAAGATTGATATGTTTGAGAAGATGATGTTATTTGTACCAATGTGCGGCTAAGGCACGAGGTCAGCTGGCGACAATGTAGCCAGAATACTAGAGACGACGTCACTTGCAGGTCTGTCTATATTTGTATTATGTTGTAGTTAGATTTTATTGTTTGTCCCAACCAATTTTTCAAAAGTGTCGGGTTGATATTTGTAATTATCAGGCGAAAAGTGTTATAATTTTGGTCAGCGTGTGACAATTTTAGTTTTGTAAATTTCACGTCAAGAAACTGTAAAATGCGACGTTTAAATCTGGTGTTGATGTTCTATGAGATATTGTCCAAAGTGGGGAAAATTAGGAAAGCGATAATGGTAAAGTAGTCGTGGCGAATGTCGTAATTTCAAGTATCATTTGAGTTAAGAAGTGTTTGTCGAAATTAATAATAATAATAATAATAATAATAATAATAATAATAATGTCTACCGCGGGATAAAAATTTCCTATGTTAAACGTGCATTTAACAAGTATGTTTTCCAAGGATCGCAGACATTTAGAAAATTCCAGTGAAATTCGATAGAGTTATGTTTTATTCATGGGAAGTAAAAGTTTGTGACATCGTGTATGTCAATGGTACGGAAAATAGCGGTGTGTTCTTGTATTCTCGAGGTCCGAAAGTTGTAGTAACAGTAAATAAAGAGGTGTATTTTATAATGGTTATGGTTTTCACCAGAGGATTGAATTATGAAAAGGGTCTTGGAAATATAAGGAAAATGGATTGAGAGCGAGGAATTTATATGTGTGGAGATGAGGGTGATGGGAATACTGAAGGCGAAGGGGAGCCTGGATTTTAAGTAATACCGCTGGGATAAGGCGAGGAGAATGAGTTTTGAGACAGGCTATGTTTGCTGAGGAAGGATGTGTGAGACAGGCTGTATTGTGACAGGCTGTAGTGTATTCCACTAACAATCCGAAATTTGAGACGACTACTGTGTGAGGCACCGTAGATTTCTAGTAAGATCCCAAGTGAAAACGATTCTAGTAAAGATTGAAAGTTTTGGTAGTAAAAGTCAAAACATTAAGATAATGTGACCTCAAGGATAAAAGAGCATTTAGAATACGCGGTGGGTATTGTGTGACCGTGTGAATTTATTGAAT
The DNA here is from genome assembly GCF_040414725.1 of Anabrus simplex. Lineage (NCBI taxonomy): Eukaryota > Metazoa > Arthropoda > Insecta > Orthoptera > Tettigoniidae > Anabrus > Anabrus simplex. The sequence continues at coordinate 164,374,952 of NC_090265.1, read as the reverse complement.
TTCGTTTCACTGGATAGTCATAGATATAAATATTTGGAAAATGACGGTAGGCGATTTGAGGGTTTCCAATGCGGTAGTGATGATTATTATTGTTGGACAACATCCACTAAAATGGTAGACGTGTGTTGGGAATTATTTCTTCCCTAAATTTTCATTGCACATGCTGAGATCGTGTTTGAGTTGGGGGATTGTTCGTCACGTATATTTATTTTCGAGCTCACGTTTTGTAACGAGATAGAGACTTACTGCATTTTCCGACTTGCATTCGTTTAATAGTAAGAGACGTTGTTCCGTTGTGTGTTATTAATCTGACCAGGTTTACAATTGAAATGTCAGAGTTTGTTTGAAATTGTCAGTTCGCCTGATACGCTAGGGGATGCGTAATACGACCCACTTTTACGCCCGACCACGCTAGACGATAGAATTTGGAAGGTATCGTGTACATAGAGATTAGTGTTAGGATGTACAGATTTTAAGTGAGCCCGACGATAGGTCTGGGATGTCAGCTGTACATACTCAAGTCTCAGATTAGATGTTTCTTTTGTTTTTGCGAAGTGACCTGGGCGAATGTAGCATCTACAGTAAAATATGAAATATGAAGTGGGTTAGATTGGTTATAATGAGGCCAACTTGTGCGCAGCTCCAAACAGCTGGAAGGTGCTCCCTATGATATGGGACGTTATCTGCGAATGAGGGTTGCCCAAACATTGGATATCGACCTGATGGAGATTAAATATTTTACTGTAATTCTCCATGCGTGTTGAATTTTAATGACTTCGATATTTTTTTACGGACTTAATTGTTTTGTCGTTCTGACGTCCGTTTCGTTTTGATAGTGTGCATATTGACACTCAATGTATTAGTGTAGACTTGAGTTGAGAATGTGGTTTCGATTCTTCAACCAGTAGTATTATTTTATTTTCAATCTTTGTCGTTCTTTCATTTTTATACGTAGTTGAACTCGATTAAGTGATCACTTTATAGGTAGTGTGTTGGGACAAACAATAAGTAGATGGATCTGTAATGGTAGTAATTGTTTGAGAAAGGAAAGAATTCCTCAAAGTTGTTGTATTTTTCAATGTGGACTGGTAATTTTATTAAGCGTAACATAACCATTTCTAACCTGAAAATCGGTTCGATAATAATACTTTTCAAGTGATTTACCACTTTTTAATTAACTTCAGTGTTTGGCATTTCTTCTAAATGCGTGTTGAATAAGTGTTTCCTGCATTTCGCAGTTTTGTTCCTTCAGAACGACGTAACGTCAGATCCTCGCGGATCATGTTGTTGTTGGTTCCTTCCGAACAGTTGTTTGGGTGATGCACATTTAGCATCGGGATTACCTTATCACTTAAGGGTGTCATGAATGACAAATACATGGTGGAATTTTATTTCAATTGTGAATGATGCTGTTAACTCGTAGTGAACACCATGTTTTCCCATAATATTTCGCAACCTATCCAAAGCAACTGATAGTCAATTTGGTTCGATTAAGGGTCCATTCGGCGGGTGCTCCGTATCCGTAAGGGTATTCGACTGGTGGATAACGTTAATTGAGAGGAAATCAGGCGTTCTACTTGTTGAAAGTCAGATTTTCCACGGACCGTGTGGATTAATTCTCAGTTCTCGTTTGGAGTAATAGGTGCCCGGTTTTCAGGTCTTTCCGTTTTCAGTTTTTCAGTTTCGCTGTCCACTAATTTATTACTTTCTCCGAAGCAACTCTTCGATGCTGTGAGAAATAAATCAACGCTATGAAATGTGACTGCGTTTGAAACATTCGATAATAAATGTTTTTATAATTTTATTGATTTCAAGGATTTATATTAAAATAACAGTGTTGTCGTGCCATTTTCGAATTTAATAAAAGTTAGTAAGCCCATATTTGCTCCTCATTTCAAGTACCGGTAGTTAGGCTCTCTTCTGAACCCCATCGTTTGGTTAAGATCGTGACCGAATTTCTTCCCACAACGACCCATGATTTAAGAGTTCTATATTGCTCTACTGTAGCAGCTGTGGCCGACCAACCGACCAACGATGGAATGGTAAGTTCAAAGGTTCAGTATGTTAAAGCAAATCACCGAAGACAGTTTCTTGAAATACTTATTAATGATTTCAAGACAGAAAGTCCAATATCAATACTCAAGGATTTTGGTCTTGAAAAACTGAACGATTTTTCTAGGTATCGTAACCCGACTCCCAGTTAGCAAGCCCATGACTCTGATCTTTTTTAGCTTGTATTCTTCCTTGTAAAAAGGAACTTTGGGCTCATATATTTTTTCTTTTGACGATCAACATCTTCAGGTTGACTCGCGGAGGATTCGAAGAGGACGGTTGGATTGATTGTATATCCTATATTGTTGTTTTTGTAAGCAATTATATCGATCCTTCGAGTGCTTCCATTCTCTGCCAAACCATCGATCTCTTCATGGACGGTGAATCCGGTTCTTCCGAGGGCTTGGGTGTTCGTAGTTCTTATTTGATGATGCCTAGCGATGCACAGAGTTTTACCGTGCTGGCAGGAACCAAGGACGTGTGCAAGTGTTTCGATCTCGTTGAGGCATCGCCTACAACGTTTACTGTCCATGGACCTTCCTGGCACAGCACGAACTGCTGCTGCATTCCCCATCATCTTCAGGGCGTCTCTCCATTCGCTGTGTGATAAACCTTCGTGGTGGCTGACCCATTTACTGGAAGCTGGGTGTTCTTTAAAAAGGATAACTCCTTTACCTTTGTGAGGGAGATCGCACGATTTCTTAAATTCCAGGTCTCTTAATATCTCTCTGATTTTCCGAGAGTTTAGAAAACCATCTTTGGGATTCACCAGGTTGTCAGCAGTTAATAGATGGAGTCTTGTTAGGCAAGTTTTGTTTTCTTCTTCTAGGTTTCTTGTAGTGAGGATGTAGGGGTTCCGATATGTTTTCAGAATCCGCAGACCATTTATTTGCTGTTGGAATGCCTCCCATTGTGTACAGAGTAGTCCAAGTCCCTTAAATTTTCGCTGACAGTATATAACGCCATCTGGGAGATCGGCTAGTAACTGAAGGATATCCTTCGATTGTATCAATTTGTCTGCGTCGACGAGGAATTTCACACGGATTAAATTTATGGGAAAAATTTGGAAAGGGTGCACGAGCGCTGGACAGATAGAAGTGTTGATAATGCAAAATTTCTGATCGGCATGCAACAGAGGGGAAGAAGTGAGTAATTCAGTATTACTGCGCAATTTCTGCACTGTGCGTTGAGGATTAAAATAGAATATATTATGAAAGTTAACTCCGAGATATTTTATGGATTCCTCAGAATATATGCTTTTGATGTCACCTTGGTAAGTTGACAGATGGATTCCAATGAGCTGCCCGTTAACAATGCTTATACATCCATATTTTAATGTACTGATTTCAAGTCCAATCTCATTAAATCCTTGCAAGGCCGTTCTTGCCAGTTCCATCGCAGAATCCATGTCCTTTCCGATAATGACTGTGTCGTCAGCAAATGCGAGGACTGTCAGCGGTTTCAGACCAGCTGCTAGTGAAAATGCGTATTTGGTTGCTACAGTTCCTTCGGAAAGCTCGTTGTGAATGTGGATTGTAGCTAAATTATATAGAACGGGCGAAAGGGGTGAACCTTGCATTAACCGAGCTCGATAGCTGCAGTCGCTTAAGTACGGCCAGTATCCAGTAATCGGGAGATCATGGGTTCGAGCCCCACTGTCGCCAGCCCTGAAGATGGTTTTCCGTGGTTTCCCATTTTCACACCAGGCAAATGCCGGGGCTGTACCTTAATTAAGGCCACGGCCGCTTCCTTCCACTTCCTAGGCCTTTCCCGTCCCATTGTCGCCATAAGACATATCTGTGTCGGTGCGACATAAAGCAAATAGCAAAAAAAAAAAAAAAAAAAAAAAAAAAAAAATAGAACCTTGCATTACGCCTTTCAGCTATTTAATGGGATTCGTTGCAGAATGATCAACCTCGATTTGTGTCTCATTTCCTTCTTGTAATGATAAAATTAGGGCAGTTAATTTGGAAGGGACTGTGGAGTTTTTTAAGATGTCCGTGGATAATGTTGTCAAAGGCATACGTAAAGTATGTCGAGAAAGACGACAGTTACATTGGACTTGGTGTCTTTCACATTCTTTAAAATAGATTGTAATAATGCCGTGTTTAGGTGGGTGAGTGGACTATTAGTGAAGCCGCTTTGATGTTTATGGAAAGAGACGAATTCGCGCAATTTCCGATCAAGGACTTGTTCGATAATCCTAATGACTGAGCAAATGGTGATAGGTCGCCAGTTCTGAGGTGCCCTCTCGTCTCCTGATTTGTGTATGAGGGCGGTACGTGCTTTCTTGAGACATCGGGGAACGAAGGATGTTTTCAACATTCTCGTAGCATATAAAGCTAAGGCGTCAGCGACTGAGTTCTCTCTCATACGTCGCATTAAGGCGTGGTCAGGACCGAGGTATGTATAACTGCAATATCTTTAATAGCTGAACTTATTTCTGGCTTGGTAATGATGGCTCTGTAAGAGTCATCTAGGGCAATTCCTTCGGGATCGGTAATTACGGTAGGATAGTGATTCCGTACGCAGTCATTACTGGATGAGTATCGGTAAGAAAAATATCCTTCAAGGCCTCGGATTGGAATTTTACATTGTGATTGGTTGTTACTTAAGACAGTGCGAATTGCTTTCCTCCTTCGGTTATAGCAAAAGAACTGAGTAAGTTGATACAAGTAATTTGCTTTCCTCTTTTCCCTGTCCCTCTTTGTATGCCGTTCGGGATTTGTGGACTGTGAGAACTTTCGCTGGATATTAAAGTTACTTTTTTTGTTTTTCCTTAGCTCGTAGAATCTTCTGGCAGGATGCTTCGGCCCGGAGAAGGAATCTATTTAGTTCGCCAAATATCTTCCAAAATTGTGAACTAAGTCTGAGAAAGTGGTATTATCAATATCATCACTGAATTTATTTTTCCATTCTGTGATATTGAGCTTGAACTCCTCTAGATTTTTTAAAGATGATGTGGACTTTGCTCTGTTATATCGAGGGGAGAGACCGAACAAATTTTGTCGTATGATTGCGTTGTTTGTGATCCGTTTACTACACGTCCAGTACGTTTCTATCGTGCTACAATGATTTCTTTATACATTTGGGGGTGAAATTTACTTATGTGAATATTTATTCCTCTCTGACCACAGAAGTATCTGTCACAGTGGGGGCATTGCGTCAAGTCGGGTCTAAGATCAGACTGGCTGGTGGAAGACATTGATATTGAGGTTAAAAGTTATTATTTCAAACTACATGTGTAAATGAAAAGTTTTTTTGGTTAATATTTCGGTTACCTTAACAAAATAGTGGATAAAAATGTGAACTTTCTAAAAAGACGAATATGAACTGGTTTTAAATGAACATGCTGTGAAATAAAATCACGTATTTTAAAAGAGACTTGTCATAGCATCAAGCGTAAACAAGAGGTTATGCATGGCACTTCCTAAAATATCGAAACAAAACCACAAATTCCCGCAAAATACATACAAAATCAGTCACTCGCCGAAGATCAAATTAAGTCAAAATATCACACAGACAAAAATTGTCTAAAAGTAGGCAATAAAATAAGAAAGATTCATATAAAATGTGAGGTAATTCTGAATGATTGATTCACGCCTCCTTTTATTTGTTTGAATCTTAGTTTCATGTTTTTCAGATTAAATTTTCTGTTTTTTTTTTTTTACAAATCGTCCTCAATTATTTCTAGTTCTTCCATATCCTATCTAATTTCCTTAATTGTTCCTACTTATTTCTTCAGATTCCATTTTTTATATTTTTTTCTTGGCAATCTAATTTCTGGTGTCTACATTATATGACCAGAAAAAGAAGTCTTCTTCTTCCGTATAGTATCTGCGATGGGCTCCAGTTCTCTGAACACTTGTTCATTTGGTACTATCCACCATTGTCTTCTTCTCCCTCGTTTTAAGATTTTGTCGATTATGTTTCTTTGAGCGACCTTATTTTTAAAAGAGTTTCGCTTCCATATGTCACCTATGGTTGAACCGCCATCTTGTAATATCTTACCGGTAATTTTGTTTTGATCGAAAGACATTTTTATTGTATGCAGACCACGACAAAGTTTTGAGCTTTTATCATTTTATTAGTTCTTTCTTGCCGTACAGATTTCTGGTCCAAGTTGTTCGTATTTCTTCTCGTAATTTCCTCATTTCTTCAACAGATGTCATGACAGTCTACTTCTTGTTGTTCTCGATGTACCCAGTAGCCGCGAGTTCAGTTTCATTCATATTTACGACCGCTTTGGATGCAATTTCACAGAAATAAGTGAGTGCAGTTTTCCGACGATCTGTTTGAGCGCAATTTCTATAGTGTTTGTAAACAAATCTTCACGGTCTCGGTTCTGCCATTCTGTTTCATTTTATTCCGTAGTTTTCCGTTCGGTGCAAGTTGTTTAATTGGGACGGTGGATGCAGGGTGGGTCTCGGCCCATAAGTGGCCACTGTTGGTCCTACGCTCGGCTTCGTACTGGACTATATGTTCCTATGGAAAGTGGTTGCATTTCAACTCCTCTATGGGCTACTTCAGCTTCTACGTAACCTAGAAATAGTATCTCGTGGATTAAAGGGTATTTACCATGTTCTTATTCAAAGTAATTTTGCGTATAATACACATGTTTGGGTTTGCTGTTTTAAAACAAATTTCTACTGATGTCACATTACATAACAGAGCATTGAAAATACGGCTTAGCCTGTCTGTGTTAACACCAACTGTGGAGCTATACAGCCATTGCAAAGTATTAACACTAGACAACCACAGACAGAAAGCTACGGCAATTATGGTATACAAACTGTGCATTCCGATTGCCGTGCTTATGCTACGAGACACGAAAGAACATTCATACTGATCTGTCCATTCTACAAATTATGGTCCTGAAACTTCGTGGCATGAATTTAACAAATACCTTCAATAACCTTCCAGATAATGTACGGCTATCTTACTCTTTAATTGTTTTCAAAACCTAACTGTTGAAAGATCTAATTAAACATTGTCTGCTGTTGTATAATTGTCTAAATTAGGCCTACACATATTTCTAATGTTGATTCTTTATAATCAGTCATTGCCTGCAAGAAGTCATTACATAGTTTCATGAAAATGAAAATCCATAGCCTCTTTCCAGTCCACCGCGTTCCAGTCATTCGACCGGGTCAGGGATGGAATGAATGGAGCACCCATCTAGCGGCGAGGATAGGAACTGTGCCGGCTGCTGAAACTCGTTGCACTCTTCTGGGGCAATGATTAATGACTGACAGATCAAACGAAATTATATTAGAGAATTTTGCTGGAGTGAAGGATGACAAGGAAAACCAGCGTACCAGGAGAAAACTTGTCCGGCCTCCACTTTGTCCAGCACAAATCTCACATGGAGTGAAGGGAATTTGAACTACGGTACCCAGCAGTCAGAGGCCGGCGCGCTGCCACCTGAACAATGGAGGCTTAGTACTTATTCGTATTTTCATATTGTAAAAAATTGTGTTTATTATTGTTTACACTTTGGACACCATTTTGGAAATTAAATATTTTGCTGCTGTTTAAAGACATGAGCCTCGGCTCAGGTGTTTTCGAAACGAATGAAAAAATAAAAACCTTGTGAAGTGCTCTGTATACATAAAAGAGATAACAATAAATAATAGATCACATCAAGTCAGTTAATTCTGGAAATGACGTACGATAACGTATGTTTAAAATTTACCATAATCTATAACGGATTGCAATAGTTTCTTCAGTTCCTCTACCCTTCTCCACCCGGTAAATAGTACGTGGCCAGGAAACTGAGCACAATACTTAGAAAAACACACATTATCTGGAGTATCAACACATTGAAGATGGTTATAGTGGTGGTAATTATTGTTTTCAGGGGAAGTGAAACTAGAAAATAATTTCCTCTCTCTCCGAAGTATTCGATAAATACGTAGTTTTTTCTCTTGTAAAATAACACAAAATAATAATAATAATAATAATAATAATAATAATAATAATAATAATAATAATAATAATAATAATAATAATAATAATAATAATAATAATAATAGCAAAGTCGAAAAGCCCCTCGAGGAACGGAAGATAAAGGCTTCGACTATTCGTAACCTCAGCACTAAGTGTGATAGAGTGGTTAGCTGTATGTTCGACCGCCTTTGTCCCCAGCAATTAACCTGGTAGGCCTACATATTTCTAAGGCATAGGCCTACTGGGTGAACCTTACAGCTACGTATAGTACTTTTCTAGAGTTGAAAATTTCTAAATTTCTGATTTTCTCGAAGAGAAAGAAACTCACTTCCCTTTGGGCGAACCGAACAAGCTTAATAATAATAATAATAATAATAATAATAATAATAATAATAATAATAATAATAATAATAATAATAATAATAATAATAATAATAATAAGACACCCAGAAACGTGCTCCTCTCCAGAAAAAGCTCCAGGGATACAAGAGGTTCCAAGAAAGGCCAAAGTTGAAAACAGGCAAGAAGTGGACTGATGAAAAAAAGGAGGTTCACAGAACGAGAATGCGTGAGTACTGGGGAAAATTAAAGTTCAAGGATGCAAACGGTTGAAATAACGTGGTCCACAGCAGGCCGAAACGAAGAAAGAAATAATAATAATAATAATAATAATAATAATAATAATAATAATAATAATAATAATAATCGTCTCCGTCTTCTACCGCTTTTCCCACACCTGTGGGGCCATGTGTGCAAACTGTGTATCACATGTGGATTTGGCCCGCGTTGTATGGCAAGATGCCCTTCCTGATACAAACCCTATATGGAGGGATGTGTTTCTGTGGTGCTTGGTATCATAATGTGATATCTGTATATGAAGAGGAGAGTGTTGGAACAAACACCCAGTCCCCGAGCCAGAAAAATAATTAGACAATTAAAATCTCCGACCCGACCGTAAATCGAGCCTGGGATCCCCTGAAACGAAGACCTGAATGCTGACCATTCATACAAGGAACTGGACAATAATAATAATAATAATAATAATAATAATAATAATAATAATAATAATAATAATAATAATAATAATAATAATAATAATAATAATAATGTGAACGTTACATTCCTCTACAATACATGAAACGCCATGGGATTTGTTTGTTTATTACGTGATAAAGCAGATTCACAGCGAAAAAAAGTATCTAGCCTCAGGAATGAATTTATATTTCCACAAAAATATGGTTAACAAAATGCCGCACGCGTCAATGAAGTCTCTCAGGACAAAGTTCCGTTACCAGAACACATTTAATATGCAAATAAAAGTAACACTAATTACGCACGCAAATTTAACCCAACTGCACCAGCAAGTAAAGGTATAATTTCATTCCAGTTTAACAAGAAAACTTTATTCTGACATGCAATAAACTACTGTCATCTCGTAGCTTCGGCTTGTTAAACTGTTACTTGGCACGGAATGGTAGTGTTCATTGGCCAGGGTATCGTTTTGGATGCGAGTCCATTTCTGGTGAAAAGTTTCAAATATCAGTAGAAGGTATGCAAATGACCACAAACCTAATCAATGTATCACTTGGATTCTACTCTGAGTTTTCCATTTAACTCCGCTTTAGAAAAATAGTTTTATTGCGTATCGCAATTTGACTTGAATCTCTTTTAACCCAGATAATAATGAATTACACAACTCAAAATGAGTTTTGCACCAGATGTATTTTGGATACTCCTGAAGTTTGTCCTCTGGGACATTAGTGTCATTTAATGTAACCTCTGGGACAGTACAGAAGAGTGAATTCTAACTGGAACCCTTAGACCCAACATGCATACAACGCAGTTTGTGGTCTGTTCAGTATGCTAACATGCCTCACTCAACGAGTCATTCCAATATTTGATAACCGAGCACATTTTTTTTTTTTTTGCTACTTGCTTTACGTCGCACCGACACAGATAGGTCTTATGGCGACGATGGGTTAGGAAGGGGCTAGGAGTGGGAAGGAAGCGGCCGTGGCCTTAATTAAGGTACAGCCCCAGCATTTGCCTGGTGTGTAAATGGGAAACCACGGAAAACCATTTTCAGGGCTGCCGACAGTGGGGTTCGAACCTACTATCTCCCGAATACTGGATACTGGCCGCACTTAAGCGACTGCAGCTATCGAGCTCGGTACCGAGCACATTAGCTCACTGTGTTATTGCATTGTTGCTATCTCTGTATTTGGGAGACAGGTCAGGTCTAATCCCGTTTTCAAGGCCACGGCCATTTCCTTCCCATTTTTAACCCGTACAATTACACCTAAACTCACAGACAACACCCTTACATGGTGCTACATGTAACTCTCCCTCCATGGGGTATATTGGGAAAGCAGTTGCAGAACTGGAGGGCCGAACATATCTTTGGACATTCCCGGCACTATAAGCCTTATGCTGAAAAATAATTGATCATACACACATCGTTACATTGCGTCAACAAGGCTTTCGGATATCAGGACGGTACCATAAATGTAGACTATAACGCTTTACATTCAAATCCTAGACTTTTTCCTTTCACTTTTTTTTTTACAATTGTCTGTACATCACACCGACACTGATAGATTTTATGGTGACGATGGGATAGGAGTGGGAAGAAAGCGACTGTGGCCTAAGGATTTGCCTGGTGTGACAATGGAAAACCATCTTCAGGGCTGCCGACAGTGGAGTTCGAAACTTCTCTCTCTGTCTCGAATGCAACCTGAAAGCTACGCGAAATATCCAAGCAACCTATTGATCGCTGATCAATATGTCTCAAGGATCTTAAATGAAGTAACAACAAATCTATTAACTCCTACAATATCGTTCCTTTCACTGGTAGCATAAAGAATGGTAATCGTTCCTTATCTTCAGTGTAATCCTACTCTATGTAAATTAAATATTAATATGGAATACTATTCTGTTAAACAGTAGTTTGTATTCGGGAGACAGTGGGTTCGAACCCTACTGTCGGCAGCCCTGAAGATGGTTTTCCGTGGTTTCCCATTTTCACACCAGGCAAATGCTGGGGATGTACCTTAATTAAGGCCACGGACGCTTCCTTCCCACTTCTAGGCCTTTTCTGTCCCATCGTCGCCATAAAACCTATCTGTGTCGGTGCGACGTAAACCAACTAGCAAAAAAATAAAGAAAATAAACCAGTAGTTTGACTGAGTTCATGAACGTTTCGTTCATTACAAAATTCAAACCAGATCAACAATGAGTACGACTCACTCTTCCTGTTTTATCTTTATTTATTTTTCGAGGTCAAACCGACGACCATAATATCCGCTGTGGATGTTTCGTTAAAGTTCAGACGTAGTTGGCTAAATCAGTTCTTTTAAACTTTCTCTCTGATTATTATTATTATTTATACATCGTTATACCCGACTAAGGAGTGCGGTTGAAATCATTTAGCTGATGTCTTTACTTTATTCTTCTCTCAAAATCTCTTCAACCTCTCATCAAGTGTTTTTCTGCGTTCTTCTCTCCAGGTGTTAGTGATCGTTATGTTGGTTTTGTCTGCAAATTTGTGATTATTGATTAGTGTTCGGAATTTGCATCTCTCCCATATAATTTCCTCGGTGATGTTGATTTCTTGGAGGTTTACTCCAAATTCACTTAGCCAGTTGTTCTTGGTTCTTTCAATGGGCAAGGTTGGAAATTATTTTAGTCATTCTGTCTTCACTCATTCTAAGACTATGCCCACAGAATTTCAATCTTCTTTTTCTGAAGGTGTGTGAGATATTTTCGGTATGAAAATACATTTCCTGAATTTTCCTTTTCATCCAAATCCCATCTCTACAAACTGGCTCGAAGATTTTCTGTAGGATTTTACTTTCTTGCTTTTCTATATCTTTGAATAATGATCTGTCACACATGATTATTGTAAGGTTTCCGATGCATATAATGCTTCGGGTTTGATCACTGTATTATAATGCCTTCGTTTTCCTTTCCTAGATATTGAATTTTTGTTATATGAATTCCAGGTTATTCGCTAAGATTTTTGTAGAGATTCTTTCTTTACTTGCCTCACTATTTATTTTTTTTTTGCTATGGGCTTTACGTCGCACTGACACAGATAGGTCTTATGGCGACGATGGGATGGGAAAGGCCTAGGAGTTGGAAGGAAGCGGCCGTGGCCCTAATTAAGGTACAGCCCCAGCATTTGCCTGGTGTGAAAATGGGAAACCACGGAAAACCATTTTCAGGGCTGCCGATAGTGGGATTCGAACCTACTATCTCCCGGATGCAAGCTCACAGCCGCGCGCCTCTACGCGCACGGCCAACTCGCCCGGTGCCTCACTATTTAGTCTAAAGGCTTGAATGACTCGTGTCGTCTCACAACTCAGGATTATCAACATTCAGGAATTGTAAGAGTAGTTTTCTTTACCTGGGCCAGTCTCAAAACTCACCCTATTCACATAACGACTGTAGATATTTGAAAATTTAATCGCAAATGTGTGAAAAGGTCCACTCTTAGCGCGGGCTGGAACTGCTTGCCCTCTGGTAATTGGCACCTCTCTCTTGAAGAGGTAGTCCGGCTCCATGGCTAAGTGGTTAGCATGCTGGACTTTGGCCACAGGGGTCCCGGGTTCGATTCACGGCAGGCTGGTTAATTCCCCTGACACGGGGACTGGGCGTATGTGTCGTGTCCATCCCCATGACGCGCAGGTCACCTACGAGAGTCAAATCAAAAGACCTGAACCTGGCGAGCCGAAGCCCTCAGACACATCCCGGCACTAAAAGCCATACGCTATTTCATTTCTTGAAGAGGTGGGCCTGTCGTGTAGCCTCGCACAGAGTATACGCGACAGAGTGTTGAGAAATACACCGACGGCACTAACGCCATGGACCCGTACATCGAGGCTTACTTCATGAGGTGTACACTGGTGGGTTGTTTCGCTTAATGTCACTTGAAACTGTAACAACGAATGTCAGTTTTTTATGACAAAACAATACTTTTCACCCGAACTGTTTTCTCGCTTCTATAAAAGTTGTACACTAAATTTAGCTCACCTTCCTGACAAGTAATGAATTCCATGTTGTGCACTGCTGGATGATATCAAGCCGAATAACTGAGTAAAGATCACTACTATACTTGGAGAATTTGGTGTGTGTTAGGATGAGAAATCCTGTTAATAATAATACATAGGAAATCCCATTCTAAAAGTGGGTGAAAAATCGTGGTTGAAGGGCAGCGTTGGTTACCGTGGACCAGACTCCTCCTGCGGTCATCGCAGATAGCCTGCTCTCCAGAGTCGTGCATTTTGAGACTCATTAAAATGCTGATTTAGCTTACTAACTCGTCGTCGACCGCAGGGCATATGTTCATACTGGCATTTTGTGTTGTTTTGGTGCGTAGTATCTGTCTCCGATTACTTCTTACATGTTTGGGAACAAACCTTACAGTATAATTTTCGAGGCACCAGTCTATGTTTTTAATGAACTACCTTTACATCAATAGTAGTCTATTTGTATCTGAATTGAATTGATCGAACGAGTTGGCTGCGCAGTTCGCGCCAAGTAGCTGTGAGCCTGCATTAGGGAGACAGTTTTCCGTGGATTCCTATTTTCACACCAGGCACAAGCCAGGGCTGTACAGGAATTAACGCCACGATCGTTTCCTTCTCAGTCCTTGGCCTGTACTACCCCATCATCACCAAAGACCTGTCTGAGTGTATATTACGTAAAATCAATAACTACATTTAATTGTGATTAAAATATATTTCCTTTCTTTCAGAATTTCGATAATGAGGTCTGAAAAGTACAACGATGTTCCATAGAGGAAAGTGTCAATCTTTCTCCATCACTCAAATAATCCTCTCATTCTAAGTCAATTATTCAGTTATGTTATCCACTAATGTAGAATACACGTCATGCATCATCGTCAACCAGGCATAGTAGCATTACGTGTAGAACTGTTCATGTTTTGAAGTGGAATCTAGCAGCACTAATGACTGAGCGGAGAGTGGGACAAGAGACATACTATCATTCCCTCCCTCCTTTCTCCTCTCCCATGTGTTTCAATGTAGTTGCAGCCTAATTAGGTGTGGTGACGGTCTTACACAAGTTCACGGCTTGATATTCCAGCCCATTGCACTCTGCCATGCGATAGCCGAGAAGATACCATCTTCTCGCGTCTTGTAAATGGTTCGGCATTAACTTCATCTGCATGTCGACGAGCTTCTGCTCGACTTCACTTCTACAGTCGTCTTATTGTGCACACTGTTTCAACTCAACCTGACCGATAACCTCGCAGTTAGGCTCCTTCATCGTCTCTTTAACAGAAGCTCGACAACATTAAGAAACCTGACATCAAATGTACAAAATTTGACTCGACAAAATTACATTTCTCAAGATAAGTATTTTAATTGCAGGGATTAAAAAAACACTGTTATTAGTACATTTAATTTAACAAAGAGGTGAATGGAGAAGAACAGGTTTACGACCGATAAAGATAATGCCATTTGCTTTACGTCCCACTAACTACATTTTTGCAGTTTTCGGAAAAAACGAGGTGCCGTTATTTCGTCCCACAGTAGTTCTTTTAAGTGCCAGTAAATCTACTAAAACGAGGCTAACGTATTTGAGCACCTTCAAATACTACCGGACTGAGCCATGATCAAACCTGCCAAGTTGGGGTCAAAAGGCCAGCGCATCAACCGTCTGAGCCACTTAGCCCGGCAGGTTTACAACCGAGGTAACTCGTATATTGTTTGTTTGACCAACCCTTGTCCCGTTTCTCTATGGGGAGGTGAAATGAATCTGTCGTGTTTCTATGACCGGATGCCCTTCCTGACGTCAAACTCATCAAAGGAGAGAGGAGTTAATGACATGAAATGAATGACGCGATATATTATAATGGGAAGGGAGAGGGTGAAACCTGGTGCCAGCACATAGCCTACTCTTGTCCAATAGCACCAAGGGGTCTGCTGAAAGCGTAACGTCTCCATCTGACGGAAGAATCACCATCAACAGCGTCATATGCCCACACTCCACATGAAAACTGCGGAGAAATTTGGAATTTAATCCAGGGTTTTGGCTTGCAATCTAGTGATTAGAAATTGTATACCACCACCTCCCTACCCTAGCCGGCCAACAGTCTGATGGTGAAAATGTTTTCGACCAACGCGCCTTGAACCGGCTAACCACGGTGTCAGACCGTTTAGACTTCAACGCCTTAACGATCATGACCACCAGGCGGGCTGTGGCTTGTACATTAAATATATAATATAAATCAAAATACTAGAAGGGAGTTTCTATTGTTAAATTCAAATATTCCAGAATTGCCAAAAATTATTATCCTTCTTCACTTGTTGAACTCCTCCAAGGTTGCCGATCGACTCCGAATAATGCAACATAGTATTTTCCAGGTTTGGTAATCCACTACCAAGAAAGGAAAATTGTGATGTTATAGGGCAGAGAAGGGCTAATTTCGGTCTTTTTAACTAACATCTTTAAGTGTAGTAAAGGGCTTCAGTGAATGCGCTAAATATCGCAGCTAATTTACATATCCTTATCAAGCAGAGTACTGGATAATTCCTAGTTTAACCTGTTCACTAAGGTAAGAAAACATTTTTATTGAAAGTGTCCGTGGGAAAGGAATCACCAATCCCTATAGATTCGAGGAAACCCTTAATATCCTAATACAGTATCCAATGGAATAAGTTACATCAAATTCCTAGCTCTTTTAACTATTACATTATCTACATTACGTATTTAGAAAGTAAATTAATAGCTCTAATTATTAACGTTGCGATGCATTCCTCATTCCCTCAACTATTTTGTCGAAAGGGAAATATCCCCACTGTGATTCCTTTATCTACGTATGCACAACTTTATTAATTTATATGTTATTTTATGATTTTAATACTGGATTATTACGAACTGAACATGTAATCTGAAATATAATATACGAGCTAGCAAGCTGTGGTGACATCCAATTCATATCTACACCCAGCCAGGATCCGAACCGGGAACATAAATCGTATGAGTCAGTCTATCCCGCTGTGGATTTATTGCTCTATTTGGGTATTGTTGCAGGGACACACAGAGTTCATGTAATAACAGAGCTGCCGAACTAAGAAGTTTACAGTATATCACATAAAGTTTCTAAACATTGAAATTTAACTACGAAACATCAGAGAGTCCGCCTCTGTGGTGTAATTGTTAGTATGATTGGCTGCCACCCCCGGAGGCCCGAGTACGAGGTATGAGGGCTGGAAGGTGGTCCACTGGGTCGACGGGGTAGAGGAGTGTTCGATTCCCTCCTTGGCCATCCTCGAAGTAGTTTTCCGCGGTTTCTCACTTCTTCTCCAGACAAAAACCGGGTTGGTACCTAAACAAAGGCCACAGCCGCTTCCTTCCCTCTTCCTTTTCTATCCCTTCCAATCTTCCCATCCCCCACAAGGCCCCTGTTCAGCATAGCAGGGGAGCCCGCCTGGGCGAGGTACTAGTCATCCTTCTCAGTTGTATTCCCCGACCCAAAGTCTCACGATCCAAGACACTGCCCTTGAGGCGGTAGTGGTGGGATCCGTCGCTGAGTCCGAGGGAAAAACCAACCCTGCAAGGTAACGGATTAAGAAAGAAGGAAAGAAAGAAAGAACATGAGAGAACATGCAGTGAATGTTGATATCGTGATCATAAGCACTTTGTACGTGGAATCCGAATAACAGGGACGTGCATTTATATTATAAAAATCTTACGTGCATTGGCCGGGATTCAAACCGCGGCCGCTTTGATGAAAATCCAGTGATTATTCAGCTATCAATATTCAAGTCTTCTTCCACACCTTTTTTTTTAACAATGTGCTTTACGTCCCACCGACACAGATAGGTCTTATGGCCAGAATGGGATAGGAAAGGGCTAGGACTGGAAAGGAAGCGACCGTGGTCTTAATAAAAGTACAGCCCCAGTATTTGCCGGGTATGAAAATGGGTAACCACGGAAAACAATTTTCAGGGCTGCCGACAGTGGGGTTCGGACCCATTATTTCCCGGATGCAAGCACACAGCTGCGAGCTCCTAACGGAACGGTCAACTCGCCCGGTCTGCCACATCCTGGTGAGGTTGCGGAAGACTATCATATACAATGGCTGCACTTAAAAAACCCACTTAATTCTTACAAAGCTCCTGCTTAACAGTGGATAATCACAGATATATGTGCCCGGCTCCACGGCAAAATGGTTAGCATGTTGGCCTTTTGTCTAAGAGGTGCCAGGTTCGATTCAAAGCTGGGTCGGGGTTTTTAATTTTCATTAGTTAATTCCTCGGGCTCGGGGCTGGTTTTTTGTGCCGTCTTCAGCATTCGAATTCATCTTAGGTAGGGTCCGATCCTCACAGACGCATTTGAAATATTCGATCCGATTGGAAATCGAACCGGAGACCCCCTGAACTGAAGGTCTCGACGCTGACCCTTTAACCAAGTAGTCATATAACTAGTTCTACCCATTGTTGACTTCGCATGAACAGACCAATAAACACCCCAGGTCCATTCAATAAACAACAGCCCTTACTACCGTACAGTAATCCTTAAACTCTTCAGGAAACTTGTTCAGCTGATTGCGACCTCCAAGAGGACAATGACTTGAACAGGAAGTTCCGTTTTATGACTCCTCTTCCCACTACTTCTCGCCCGGCGCTAAGACTGGTCGTTTCATTGTTAATCGTATGAAAATATGAGCATGACATAGACTGTGGCGAAAATATATATTCAATAGCCTTAATAATACATTTTTTCAATTGAGGGATATATTAGTGAACATTTATTCTTTGTATGTTCAATCCTTCCTCTCAGCCCTCATCCACTTTAAAACACGAATATCAAAATTAGCAGCCAGGATCAATATTTGCCCTGTCCAATATAAAAATCATCCATTCAGTTAATACTAAAAACTGCAGACAAAAAAGACTCTCTTAATTATAGAGATAATGCTTGCGAGGAAAACATGTTGGGGGGGAATGAATTATAGTTCGTATTTTATGTGTACAATAGGCATGTCTGCGACAGACAACGAAAGTATCGCTGTATCTTTGTTCCTCTCCGCTTTGAAGTTTCTGGCGTCAAATTGATCACTTTAAGAAATAACCTGCATTAGACACCTTTAGAAGTCAATTGCTGCCGATATTACACTTCATTTTAGTGAAGACATTAAGTAGTAGGGAAGCTTAGAGAATTTGTTTAAAAGGTTGTTGTATAAATCATTGTTAACGTTTTAAAACTTATTTTAAAAATACTGTATTGAGCCCATAATATATTGAACCCTTTAGGTCCTTATTGAGGGATACCTACCTTCCTTACCTATCAGCAAAGTTCATGAGATCTGTCTCTTGGGTCGTTTCGGGTTCTTCGTCACTTGCTGAGGTAAAGGTAGGGTTCATTAATTCTAATCTATCTACTGGAATGAAAGGTCTGTTTAAAAGATTCCTATTTATTCAGGAAATGAAGTAATTTACTATGTCAACGATGTCATAGTCAATTGTGTCCACTGGACACCACAATCATTTTTACATAAATGTCAGAACACTGGCGTGAGACTTTAACGTAACTGCCTGATGAGCAATCTTACTAGAAACCATTATCTCAATTATTAATCATTTAAGAAAGGAAAGTCTGGAAATCCTTAAATTCGGCTTCCATGTGAGACCACATGTACCATCATAGTGATTCGTTATGGTCCAGCCCTCGTAACACGAACTCTGGACTCTGAGTATAATTAAGGCCGTCCAATCGGTGTGTGCCACACAGTGGTTCTACGGCATGGACCCTCAATTGAATCGATGTGACCTGCGTCTATGTCATGGACCGACATCTAATCTTCTAAGTTACTTTAAAGTCATTGTGGATGATGACCGCAAGGAAATGATGCTACAATGGCATATGGCCCTAATCTAAGTCACTGAGGTTGATGACCCCCTGACCATCCAAGTTTCTGAGCTGAAGGCTAAACACAATTAAGTTACATCGGTTGATGACCAAAGTTCCACTTTACTTATCCCCAGCACATTCACTGCTCAATCAATCAAAGTTCAATAATTACAACAACAACAATGCTCACAAACTTTGTGGCAGAAAATCCATTTCCTTCGGATATGTCCCTTTTATCTTTACTTTATTTTTTTAATATTCCCCAGACAACAAATTAAAATTTCCAGAATGCATCTCCAAGTTATTCGCTTGATTAAAGTTATTTCAAAATGCGGTTTCACTGAATTTAATAATTTAATAAATTTAAATGATTTATCGAAATGTTAAAGAACAGTAAATTTTATCTCCGCGGACTCTGGTTTCTTCACAACTTTCTACGCAGCTGTGATGTGAATTCAATATTGCGATGTTTATCTGGCTGGAAAAGAATTTGTTACATCATTCATGTCCAGCTATATATATATCTCATCTCGTGATATCATGCTTAAAAATCTAATCTAATCCTAACCGTTTAACACTTGGATATCCTAATAATCTACGTACAAACCAAACAACTCGCCATATAATTACGATGTCATATCTCGTCATTACTATTATGAATTTTGCACACCCCTCACAGACAAATCGATCATCACGACCATCGCTCTATATTTTGGACAACCCTGAAATTGGGTTACTCTGTTCCTTATACTCAAAGTTCATGGTTTCAAATGTTCATTACGTCCCCAATTACAGTATTTCACAATACTTAGATCATTACCGGCTATGAATTTTCAACTAAATCCAGCATTTTAACGTTTCCCTGGCCGAGAATACAGTCTCAATACCAAGCCTGTCCCGTTAGATAGCTGAGGTGTCTCACCCCCCTCGCTCGCTTGGCAGTTACAGGAACCACCTGGTTTATTCACAGTTGACTGACTTCTCAAATGTTCCCTTTAAACTCTGCCGACATAATTAAACAAATACGATATTCTAACCAACAGAATGCACAGATTATGCTTCAAGATGCCCACACTAATTATACGCGTCGCCAATTATACCGCTATGGATTTCTATGAATTTCTTTCCATTCTCAACATTATAAAATATTCCTCGGGCTATCATATCCCGGCTTCAATGACAGGACTCTAACCTGATTCGCACATCTCATCTCAACTCATATAAAACACTCCTCGGACTTCCGTATCCCGGCTTCAATGACAGGTCCAACCTGATTCACAAACTAACCTCTGTTTCCCAGCTCCACAATTATCATCGACCAAGAACTGGAATAAAATCCCCACTAGAAATTCCGACATCTAATATCGCACAATGCATTACTCATGAATAACTTCGCATAAATGATATCGTATTTAATAACTTGATTTTTACGAGAAATGACTGAAACATTCTACTAGATCTTTTTATTGTCAGTCAGACACAGTTTAAAATGGGCATTAAAAAAAAGAACGCTTCTCTCCGTGACCAAATTCATCCCCTAGGTTCTCACCCGACAGCGCGCTTCCACTCGATTGAAAATGAGTAACCATGGATTATTATTATTAACGTCAAATTGCAGACAGAAGAATTTTACGTCGAATGAACATCTTACATTGACATCACAAAATACAGGCAGTACACTCACACGGATGACGATCTACTTTGGACGTGATATCACTTCGGAATCCTATTCAATAACTTTTTACAACATTATACGGCCCTCGCAAGACTTCAAAAATTTATCCAAGTGGAAAATAAAACAAATGACTCTTTTAGTCGTACTCTCACATTTACAAAACTGAGTAGGGCGACCACTGCGTCGTATATCCCCATGCAAATACACTTTTAGAAATCACGAGATGAGATATAAGAGGTAGTAAGATGGGAAGTCACCTACCTCATGTCGTCACGCCAGTATTCGTCTTAGGGCTCATCTGTGACCCTGGCATTTTATTTAGCCATCTTTACATTCATGGCTGTACATCTCATTATGTTTCTTCAGGTTTCCTGGAATAAAGCATAAAAAAAAAGAAATACCCTTCACTTGTTTGCGGAGCGCACACGATGGATTATAATTATTCCCGCACACGAATTACTTAATCACATTAGAATATTTCAGTACTTTGACCGTCCTATCTGGTACGATTATTTCACTCAAGAAAACTATCTCCTCGTGGAGTCAAGACTTAGCCGCAATGGCTAAAATCTGCAGTCGAACTCAGTCTACTTTCGTTGGTTTGATTTCGCAGAGCAGCTCAACAATTTTTCGTCCGCTCTGTATCACAAATGCCGGAGAAGGAAGCTTCGTCATGGCGTCCCTTCATATTTATAGCAGTTACCCCCTCTCTTCGGATCTCTCCCTTTGCCGCCAAGAAAATTTCTATAAATTTTCTGACTTACCTAAACTGCAATTTCAAGAGTTTTGAAAGTGACTACATGCTTGCTACATTTCTGACGGTAGTGTTCATGGACATTTAAAAATTTTACGGGTTCGATTTGTGAGATGATTGACCTCCTTTGATAGGCACTATATTTTTTTGACTTGGCGTGGTCACGCCGTGTACACGCGCTTTGAAATAGTTCATAAAAATGACTTGAGATTCTTCCGCCGTCGACACGTGTGGTTGACGTCACGTACCCCAGAGCGTGGGACCGAAGGTAATCACCCTCTCGTCACGTGTCAAATCCATGCTATCCAGAATCCAACTTTAAATTATTTTGTTACATTATGCATAATGTTCTTAGGGCACAAAGGTCATGGGTTCAATATTACTACATTGCTGAATTGCCAACTGCGAGACGGAGGAAAAACGCGCATCAATTTTTTTTTTGCAAGCTCAAATCGTGTTCCGTGGCTTGTCAACCCAAAATATCGAACGAAGTCGGAACATTTCGGAAGACCTCGGGTAATTAATAATGAAATTCTGCCTAATAATCCTTTTTAAAATTTTAAAAAGTATGAGGTAGACTCGGGGAATATCAAAAGCCGGTTGGCTTGAGGGATGGATATTTTACAAAGTGGTAATGAAGAGTGAAGACAGCTTAGATACTGAAACATTGCATTTACCACATCCATCCTGTTAGGTGGGAATATATTAAATTAATTTTTGTAGGATTTCCGAAGACAGCAGAGTCATAGATAGCTCCTTTGAATTATTGCGGACAAGGTTATTTTGATAATCGGCAAGGGAGGACTGCTGGAGTCTGGCAGAGATAGGATTTTGTCTCACGGTCATTCACATTTGTGGGACACCTGGTGAAAAGGGGGTGGAAATATTTTCACAAACTGCGTTAGGTGAATACTCGACACGAGGCTGTGTGGTTTAATTTTTATGTAAGTGCATGGAATAAAACGTATTGTTTACTTAATTATTCCAAGGAAATTAATGTGTGTTGCTTCAAGACGAGTGTAGAATCAATGTATTGATTAGGTAGTATTTAAGCCAAGAATGCCTCCTACCATTATTAGGAACTAAGTTCAGAGATGGCTGGCAAGCAAGATGAAGCCAAGATAACGCCACGTCAAGCGACACAATTACAGGTCTGTCTAATTCAAATATTATGTTTTTGTAGTTAGATATGTAAATGCTTGTCCCTTTAAATTTATTAATAAATTATTACATCGCGTTGTATATATGGCGTGTATAGAATTAAGTATGTTGCGATTACGATGATCTGTCTTGTCGTTATTCCAATGTGGAGGCGAATTGTTGTTATTTATGTCAGGGCGCGAGACGTTAAACTTTGTTTAAATTTCTCTTTATAAAAAAGTGAAGTTAAAGATTCTTTCTTTAACTTCACTTTTTCTAAAGAGAATATTACACTGAAAATCAATGAAATAATGTTTGGGCCGGTAAAAGTTATAATAATGATAACGATAAAAATAATCATTATAAGTGAGATAAAGTTAATGACAACAACAACAAAATAATAATAATAATAATAATAATAATAATAATATGTTCAGCAGTTAGTACTGTAAGAGAGATTTTCAGTTTATATCGAAATCCAGTGAAGTATGATACAATTTGGTATTTTGGGACATTTAAATTTAGTGACACCGTGTATTTGTGATATAACTTAGATATTTACGGCATGCTATTTTGCTGATGAGGGCGGAAAATTTTCGAGAAGTTAATTTTGAGATCATTATACAGTTGTTTGTTTATGGAATCTCTTGTATTTAAAAAGTTTCAATCTAATAGAACATGGATTATAATGGAAATTCAATATTATGGAAAGAAGTTAAAGGCAGAGTAAGCCTGTATTTTACGAGTGATGTAGAATAAGCAGGACGCCAAGAAAAAGAGGCCCTGTAGTTCGATGGAGAGGAATTTTTGTGACATGGTGTATAAGTTGATGTGTAATATTTCTGGGACCGGCTGTATAAGAGGAGCGATCCAGAACGATTGAAGAGTGTAAGGGTTGTCAAACCCAAGTGAGTGCGTTTTAACGCCCATTTTAAGTACAAGTTGATGTTCTCCCATAATTATTATTGTATGTAAGATCGTAACGGCAGTTAAGTCTAGGTGATGATTCTATTTGATACCAGCGAAGTGTATTTTGTGATAGTCGATCTCACGAACAAAATACATTTTGATACACGGTCAAGATAATATTTAATTATTGTAAATATAAATTCTACTCTGTATCTTTACGAAACGTAAATGTCGCGGACTGGAAAATGGAAACTTGGCGGGTGCGAGAATTAATTTTATTAGAATGAGAGTTTAGCCTGCGTAGGTTGATGAGAAGTTTATTGTTTTCAGTGATATTACGTAATATCAACCGAGATTTGAGCCTATTTTTTATTTATAGAACTTCACCGCATGTGTTTAAATTGTCATGAGGAATAGATTAAACTATTCTAACCTGTTGTTTAATTTCGATTTCAAGCTTTAATGTAGGAAATGGACAGAGTAATATTTTCAGATTCGAGTTCATTTCTGTAGCGAATTTCGCTTCATGTGTTAGAATTTTAACGAGGATCAGATTTAAATATTCGGACATGGTGTTAAAGTCTCGATTTCGCCTGGTAGTATGAGTGATGTGAAGATATCATAACGTAGGCTCAACGGTAGATTTAGGATGCCGCATGTATTATAATTATCGTTAAGGATAAGTAGACACTGTAACGTTGACTCAACGACAGGATTAGGACACCGTCTGTACGTAGCCAAGTTATAGGTTAGGCATATTTGCTAATCGACATGAACGATGTTAGTGTTTGCAGTAGTAAATACGAGTGTGGAAATTATTAGCAGGTACTATTTAGGCCATGTTTCGGCATAATCCTTACTAGCCGGAAGGTGCTCCAGTAATAGCGTTGCATCAGTAGTGGCATGAGTGCAAATGTTGTCCCACGTGTAAACCTGGCTAACTTAAGATTTACTGTTTGGGTGTACGGTATATTATGGTAGTGCCGTGTGTTGACACTTAGTTCATTTATTGGAGGACTTACACTACGAATGCGGTTTCGATTCGTCAGCTGTTAGTATATTTTATTTCCATTTTTCGTTAGTCACATTATTTATGTGAGTCGTTGTTCTGCCGATCACTTGTAGTTTAGTTTAATGGGACAAGTGTAGGTAGGCAGATTTGTACTTGTAGTCGTAGTTAAAGAGAATGGGAAAGATTTAATGTTGTTTGTTTTATATTGTGGACTTGCATTTTAACGAATTTAACGACGTAACTGTTTCGTAACCTGAAAGTTGGTTCAGTAAGAAAATATTCCAGCGATTTATCACTTTTATTTAACTTTAGTGTTTGTCGTTTGCGCTAAACGCATAACGGATTAATGTTTTCCTGCATTTCGCAGTTTAGTTCCTTCAGAACGGTGTAACTTACGATCCTATCGGATCAAGTGTTATTGGTTCCTTCTGAACATCTGTTTGGGGTGACGCATGTTTCAGCATCGCGATTGCTCTGTAACTTAAGGGTGTCACGAGATGACAATACATGGTTTTTGATTGTGACAATTGCTGTAAACTTGTAATGAACACCATGCTTCAAGTAATAGTTCGCAACCTATCCACAGCAACTAATAGTCGATTTGTTTCGGTTAAGGATCCATTCGGGGGATCTTCCGATATCCCATAGGATAGTCGACTGGTGGATAACATTAATGAAATGTAAATCTGAAATTCTACTTGTTGAAGGTCAGATTTTCTACGAATCGTGTGGGCTAACTCTCAGTTATCGTTTGAATCAATGTTGCCCGATTTTCAGGTTTTCTATTATTCTTTTCTGTTTTGTTTTTCTGCACACGAATCTTGCGTTGCGTTTTCATTCTTTGGAAGAAAATAATATAAACAATTTCCGGATAATAAACAAATTATCGTGATTACATTGAACAAATAATTTTAGTGAGCACATTTTGCTCCTCATTTGAGTTAGTAATGATCTCCTCTGAACCCTATGGATTGGTCAATGAAGTGACAGAAAAAACTCGTAACGAACCCAACATCCGAGAGTACGACACTGCTCTACCGAAGCACCTGAGGCGGACGACCAACGATGGAAAGGTAAGTTCAAGGTTTCAATATATCGCTCCTCGCTTTCATCTTTCCTATCTGACCTTTCTTGGTCAACTCTTGTTCTTTTCCAACCCCGAAGGTATTAGGTTTTTCAGGCCGGGGGAGTATTTCATTTTCATGCCCTTCGCGGCCCTTCCCTTTTTTTTGACGATACCCTCATTCTTCGAAGATTCGAACTACTTCTGGTCAGTTTTGATAGAGGATGGTTGCCCAGTTGTACTTCATCTTAAAACAATAATCACCACCACCACCACCTCTATCCCCACCAACACCCCACCTATCACATACATATGACACTGTACCTGAGTCAGGATATATTAATAAAAAATAGAAATATATTAGTTAGTACAATAAATGCAATACCTGTGACTCGACTGATGAGATGGTCGCCCACTGTATATAATGTTGCAAGATCGAACTCGTCACAGTCAGGTGGCATTTGAAAGAGCTGAAGTGAGAGAGACCCATACCAGAAGACTTGCAGCCATTGGGAACGATACCTCAAGACTTTCCGTTACTACTATTATGACTGATAACTGGCGTGGAAATCTTTATAAGTCAATGATGTGTTTCTAAAACTCTATATTGTCAAATTACGGGATGGTACACACATAATCTTATTACAACCTGTGACAATAAAGTTCGGTGAATGAAGTCAGAACGGTCGATCTGGCAACACTGGCGACACGAAACGCTGCACCTGCGTAGCAGCAGGGTTTGACCACTTGCTCCCAACGTTGTTCAGTTGAGCATCGTACGTGTGCCGTGTAAGACCTCTTTGACACAATGCGTGTTTAGTGCGTTGGTTTGAACTGCGACAAATTGTTACTGAGAAGTTAGGGAAGAGGAAAACGTATTCTCGTCTTGTGCCACATCACTTGACTGACGTTCAGAAGCAGACACGCTTAGAGGCTTCACAGGATTTTGTCAAAACGGCGGATGCGACACCAAATTTCTTGAACTGTATCGTCACTTAGGATGAAGCCTGATGTCTCAGGTACGACCCTGAAACGAAACGGCAAAGCATGAAATGGCGTTCTGTGCGATCCCCTCGTCGGAAAAAGGTCAGAGCCGAATAGTCACGCATCAAAACGATGCTTATCACCTTTTTCGATAGTCAAGGTATTATCCGCAAGGAATTTCTACCTGATGGAACGACGTTGAATGCTGCCCGGTACATTTAAATTTTGACCCGTTTCATGAAACGTCTACGCAGGGTACAACCCCAGTACGCGCAACAAGGTTCATGGTTTTTGTGCATGACAACGCTCGCCTACACACAGCCAATATCGTCAAACAGTTCATGGCAAAAAAGGGTGTGGTGCAACTTCAACATCCCCTATACTCGCCAGATATCAATCCTCCAGACTTTTTCCTATTCCCACGACTCAAACTCGATTTGAAAGGAAAGAGATTTGACGATATTCCTGACATCCAACGAAACGTGACGAGGCTTTTGAACACCATCCCAAAGGAAGCCTTCTTGCAATGTTTCCAGGACATGTATCGCCGATCTCAGCAGTGCATAGTTATGGGAGGGGACTATTTTGAAGGACAGTAAGGTCACTGCCATGCATTGATCTTCTATGTTCATAGTACAGGACTATTCACCGAACTTTATTGCCACAGGTTGTATTAACTACTTTCAATCATGCTCTTCAGTTTTACCTCTGGAAAGACTACGTGGGTCGTGTCGTTCGCATTTACCACTCGTTATTTTACATATATTATCAAGTTATAAGCAAAATATGGATTACGTATTTTAAGCAAGACAATCCACATAAACCTAGAATTATTTTCTTTGAATGATGTAAATAAATAACAAAATACTCCAAGAATTTAATTATTTATTCACGCGCAATCAGTGAGTGTTCGTAGTCTCCTAAAAACACGGAGAAGCTTTTTTCATTACAGTACACAATCGGCACGCAGACTTTAAACAACATAAACGAACAGGATTTTTGAAGTGTCGGGACCATCTCGAAGGCATACTCAAACTGTTGTAACAATCTTATTGGTTTTACGTCCTACGTATTATGTTTATTGTTTCCGCGACCTAGATCAACTAGAAGTGTTCTTCTGTAGTCCTTTTATGTCGCGGTAAGTCTATTGATACGTCTGGCGTTTTTGAGCACCTTCAAATACCACCGGACTGAGCTAGCATAAGGACGTTGTCATGAGGAAGTTTCGCTTCATAGGTGACTTTGTCTCTCAATGTAGTTCTTCCTCTCGTAGCATAATCGCACTTCCTTTGTTTAGAAATTTTCTCTCACAAAAGAACGTACAAATCATCTACACCACTTTCACCCGGCCCACATTAACATACGCCTTCCCTGCAATCGGATTCATCTCTAAATCTACATGCTTCTACTCATGAAATGCACACCAAAACCAAAAACCAATATTATGTTATACAGTTTACCAGAGTTACAGACAATCACACAAATCCACTCATCAATAGACTAGGACGATATGAAGCGCATCGCAGAGAAACTAGACATAAACTACCTAAATACATCCTAACCCTGAAACACATACTCCAAAATACTGACCAATCACAACCTATACTTCACTCATTGCGAACCCAATATATCCATACACTCTCTGTAATCAAACCAACTTCAAAACTCACTCACAAATTCCGTAAGATAAGAGCCGATTTTACCAACAATCATTCCAAGCAATAGTATATAAATTATTGTAACAACAAGTTCTCACTTCCTCGGTGTGCGACCACCATCTTTTACACCAGATCCACCACCTCCAACACCCTATAACTCCAGCTGCCACAATGCTGTCATAACTTACTCTAACAACTAGGAAATTCCTTATACACTGACTGACAGAGCAAATGCAACACCAAGAAGGAGTGGTCAGAACTTTATGCCAATTGCAGGGTAGACTGACGTCACTGAGGTATGCTCATGATGTGAAATGCGCCGCTGTGCTGCGCACGTAGCGAACGATAAATGGGACACGGCGTTGGCGAATGGCCCACTTCGTACCGTGATTTCTCAGCCGACAGTCATTGTAGAACGTGTTGTCGTGTGCCACAGGACACATGTATAGCTAAGAATGCCAGGCCGCCGTCAATGGAGGCATTTCCAGCAGACAGACGACTTTACGAGGGGTATGGTGATCGGGCTGAGAAGGGCAGGTTGGTCGCTTCGTCAAATCGCAGCCGATACCCATAGGGATGTGTCCACGGTGCAGCGCCTGTGGCGAAGATGGTTGGCGCAGGGACATGTGGCACGTGCGAGGGGTCCAGGCGCAGCCCGAGTGACGTCAGCACGCGAGGATCGGCGCATCCGCCGCCAAGCGGTGGCAGCCCCGCACGCCACGTCAACCGCCATTCTTCAGCATGTGCAAGACACCCTGGCTGTTCCAATATCGACCAGAACAATTTCCCGTCGATTGGTTGAAGGAGGCCTGCACTCCCGGCGTCCGCTCAGAAGACTACCATTGACTCCACAGCATAGACGCGCACGCCTGGCATGGTGCCGGGCTAGAGCGACTTGGATGAGGGAATGGCGGAACGTCGTGTTCTCCGATGAGTCACGCTTCTGTTCTGTCAGTGATAGTCACCGCAGACGAGTGTGGCGTCGGCGGGGAGAAAGGTCAAATCCGGCAGTAACTGTGGAGCGCCCTACCGCTAGACAACGCGGCATCATGGTTTGGGGCGCTATTGCGTATGATTCCACGTCACCTCTAGTGCGTATTCAAGGCACGTTAAATGCCCACCGCTACGTGCAGCATGTGCTGCGGCCGGTGGCACTCCCGTACCTTCAGGGGCTGCCCAATGCTCTGTTTCAGCAGGATAATGCCCGCCCACACACTGCTCGCATCTCCCAACAGGCTCTACGAGGTGTACAGATGCTTCCGTGGCCAGCGTACTCTCCGGATCTCTCACAAATCGAACACGTGTGGGATCTCATTGGACGCCGTTTGCAAACTCTGCCCCAGCCTCGTACGGACGACCAACTGTGGCAAATGGTTGACAGAGAATGGAGAACCATCCCTCAGGACACCTCCGCACTCTTATTGACTCTGTACCTCGACGTGTTTCTGCGTGCATCGC
Source organism: Anabrus simplex (assembly GCF_040414725.1). Classification (NCBI taxonomy): domain Eukaryota; kingdom Metazoa; phylum Arthropoda; class Insecta; order Orthoptera; family Tettigoniidae; genus Anabrus; species Anabrus simplex. The sequence continues at coordinate 164,345,417 of NC_090265.1, read as the reverse complement.
CGCTCGCGGTGGTCCTACATCCTACTGAGTCGATGCCGTGCGCATTGTGTAACCTGCATATCGGTTTGAAATAAACATCAATTATTCGTCCGTGCCGTCTCTGTTTTTTCCCCAACTTTCATCCCTTTCGAACCACTCCTTCTTGGTGTTGCATTTGCTCTGTCAGTCAGTGTATAACGAACTACCAGCAATAATACTACCAAATGCAATACTATAGCAACGTTCCTCACGGTAAAATGTTTCGTAAAATTTGTTGTAAAACTAATTTCATAAAATAATATGAACGAAAATAAGTTGTGTTGTTCACGATAAAATAATTTTATAAAATCCGTGGAGGTATCAGGATGGCCACCTATGAATTAAATTCTGAACTAAAATGTGTATGTACTGCAAAGAATTGAGTTCGAAGCCCGTCTCCCTGCACCTTCACATCGGTCTGGCTTATGTTCGGTCGAACTTGTGACACAAATTCGGAAATTTAGTTTTCTGCCTCCCTTCTTGTCTTTTTGTTGTGATACATTGGTGTTTCAACCTCATACAAACACTAACAGCTTCCACCCGAAACTGCCATTTTATAAGTGTATGTTTATGTTTACCCCCCGCCGTCTCGATCCTCCTATACTGCCTGCTCTGTGCGAGGCTTTTTGCGAATAGGCCTAGTTAGAAATTTTCCGCTAGATGGTAGGCATATACGCACAATGTTCTAAACATATTATAATGACGGGCGCCCACAAAACACTATGAAGTATAGTCATATGTTCCTTGAAGCTCGAAAATTACATCAATAAAAATATCCGTAATATTACCTGTATGAAGTTATAGTTGGCCTCATCATCTAACAATTTAAAGATTTTCCTGAACGAAGGCTTAGAGTGATACGCCTGGTGGCTGAGTTTCTGTATTCTCGGCAATACAATATCGGTTAGGATATCACTAATAGTTCTTTGACGTCACACTGTAGCAGAACACATTCTGAAAGGGAAGAGGCAGCAAGTACTCGTATTATGCTCGTAAGTTTGGAGGACCTGTGACAGTAGAGCACAGCAGCTTCAACAAACTCCTGGAGATGCTTAATCAGAACAACAAAACAAGGTTTTGTGTATCGAAGTCCCCTCTGTCTTGATGCATAATCAGTTCTATAACTGGTGATAAAGCTCTAAGCAGTGAGATGTTGCTGACGCAAATGTCACACTCCATCCTTAATTGAACAACATGAACCAAGTACCTGCAAACTAGGACTTGAGTTTCTGTTCCTCGATTGTTTGGAGAACAATCATTTAGATATTTGAGATTACCCTTAATGTCTAATGAAGACGTGTGTTTTGTGACTGTCCGCCACAAGAAATTCACTATCCTCCACAGCTTTAATCACCTTCTTAAATAAGGTGTAAAGCTCAAATCCTTGTAAATTCTTCACTGTAAAATGGGAAGCAGTGATAGTGAAGTTTCTGACAGACCGTTTCCGACAAACTTATTGGCTGATATGGGGTATTTACTTACACTGATCTTATCCCCCACGCAATGACAACTCCGCTAAATTTATCACTAGTTCTGCCACATGTTAGTCTTTTTCTAAGAGCCATTTCATAAGCCGACAACTCCCCTGGCCAGCACGGTCCCCAAAACTGTCTCCCATTGAATATATTTGGAACATAACGGCAAGACGTCTGACCCAGTCTGTCTCGGCCAGCTGTTAACCTTGCACAGTCGCGACAAGACCTTCAAGAGGCTTGGAACACCGCAGGATGATATTAGTCACCTTAATGATAGTCTACAACGAGAAAATACGCCTGTGTGGCTGACCGAAGAAGGGTTCACTGCATATTGGTGTGACGATACGCACCGTTAGTACTTGGTACCTATTGCTTTCTTTGATCTGTATTGTTGACCATGCAACGCCATCAAGCTACATTACCTCTAGATTGTTCGCCTCCATGGCTGATTGGTTAGCATGCTGGCCTTTAGTCCATGTGTTGCCGACTTCAATTCCCAGCCAGATGTGGGATTTTAACCTTCATTGGTTAATTCCTCTAACTAGGGTGCTCTCTCTCTCTCTCTCTCTCTGTGTGGGTGTGTGAGTGATCTTCAGCATTAGAATTCTTTCTAAGGCAGGATCCCATCCTCACAAATGAGCAGGTCGCCTACAGGTGTCAACTCGAGAGACCTACACCAGGCTTCTCCGGAGGCTATGTACCAGGATATGCACCCCTAGTCTCAATCGAGAATGAAGTGACGAACATCGTCAGGGTATTGCAATTCTTTTCCGCCGGTGTATTTAGCACAACGAATAGGTAACATTTAGAATATTACTATGTCCACAAATGGAATAAACTCCTTTAATAGTTCTTTCAACAGTAAATGGAACTGATCAGAAGCCATCTGGAAGACGAGAAAAATCATTACTTCTGTATAGGACTGGACCCAGATTATTCAAATAATGCTTCATATTTCTAAGACAGTATTGTTCTCCTAAACTCAATGATCGATATTTCTTCACTTATTGTATAACACCTACACCCATGGCCACGAATCTTCATATATTATCCTACCCTTATTTCTATTTACAAAATATTTCCCAACGTCGTCTGCAAGGGTACCTCATACGGAGCAATTCCTCTCTTTTTATGAAATGGTATATCCAGTTTTCAGCACAATCTGAAATTATTGCCTCAATTCATTAGATTTTACGATGTTTATCTTGATCCAAGTTGGGATAAAATTTACTGCACCACTTCTGAATGGGAATTCTCTGTTCAGTATCAGTACCACGACTTTTAATTAGTGCGCTCTGTCTGTTTGAGAGGACATTCGTAATTGTCAGCAGTCAGGCCAAGAGCAGGTAGCAACTCCATGATTTCGTTCATCCTTTCCAGTTAGATGGGATAACTATTAGTCGATGTGAACAGTAATAAAACTACAACCACCCAATAAATAAGTAAAATAATACTTATTGAAACGCTAATTCCTTACACTGTTAATAGAGCATATCATCTGCAGGACTCAAATCAGTATTGCATTTATGATAACCTATTCGTTTATTTCTGGATAAAAGACAATGTTTCTTTCATTGGACAAGTGAAAGATAATTACCAAGTTAACTGCCCTGTACGTCACACTACCATGTTCCATATTTATTTTACAGATGTGTATTAACAAGAATCATGAACAAACTTTTTCAACAATGTTGTGTAATTGGGGTATAAAGAGATGACGATGACGATTATGACGATGATAACCGTTATTTTAGTCCGGCTCCATGGCTAGATTTTTAGCGTGCTGGCCTTTGGTCACAAGGGTCCCGGGTTCGATTCCCGCCAGGCTCGAGAATTTTAACCATCATTGGTTAATTTCACTGGGATGGAGGCTGGGTGTACTGTACGTGTCATCATCATCATTTCATCCTCATCACAACGCGCAGGTCGCCTACGGGTGTCAAATCAAAAGACCTGCACCTGGCGAGCCGAACACATCCTCTGACACTTCCGGCACTAAAAGCCATACGCCATTTCATTTCTTCTTCTTCTTATCTGTTTATCCTCCAGGGTCGATTTTTCCCTCGGACTCAGCGAGGGATCCCACCTCACCGCCTCAAGGGCAGGGTCCTGGAGCTTCAGACTCTGGGTCGGGGGATACAACTGTCGAGGATGACCATTACCTCGCCCAATCGGCCTCACCTGCTATGCTGAACAGGGCCTTGCGAGGGGGGGGGATAGGAAGAATGGAAGGGATAGACAAGGAAGAGGGAAGGAAGCGACCGTGGCCTTAAGTTTATCATCCCGGCATTTGCCTGGAGGAGAAGTGAGAAACCACGGTAAACCACTTCCAGGATGGCTGAGGTGAGAATCGAACCCACCTCTACTCATTTGACCTCCCGAGGCTGACTGGACCCCGTTCCAGCCCTCGTACCATTTTTCAAATTTTGTGGCAGAGCCGGGAATCGAAACCGGACCTCCGGGGGTGGCAGCTAACCACGCTAACCACCACCATTTCATTTCATTTACCTTTATTTTAAACCTTTGACTGCATCCATTGAGGAGGTCTGGACAAACTTATGCAACGGTAGGCATGGTAGGGCATAATATCGTATCCTCACCTGGAGGTGGATCATTCGAGCGGTGACTGGACCAACCTCTAGGCAGACTCAAGTACGGAATTAGAGGGACTGCCAAAGACTGTAAATTGTGGGCATAGGTAAGTGGCTTGTTAAGAGTGAAACCTCACATCGCCTCCTAGAAGAGATGTGTAATTATTTAGCAAAGGTTCTGTATTTGAGTTAGATCTACTCTAAAAGGAGCTTCTCTAACTTTTACAGATACAGTGTATTCGTGACAATAGAGGCCCATGGACTGTGTAATTACTAACAGCAAACAAGAGTATCCCAAGTATCGGGCGGTGACAAAGAACGCTCTGATACTCGTATCGTAGAACTACCCACATAGTTCTTAATACCTGAAACCACGTTTCAATGCAACTAACGGCCAGAAGACCAGGAGCTGAGGCTAGGATTCGAAATACTGGAGTACGGATACGGAAAACTAGCACTAGATCCAGACTTGAACCAACGACGGATCTCAGCGATTTTCCTAAAGTCTTGAAGTGAAACCAAAGACCCAAATCTATTTAAAACTCTTAGGAGACACGGATGTTATCCCCTCTCTTCGGGATTGCGTTTACCTAGCCTCGCCATTGGTCTAAGGAGTCCATTTTTGGCACCTTGGTCGACGCTGCGTTCTAGTGAGTTTTGAGCGATTTTCCATCACATCAGGTATTTGTAGGAAACAGATGAGTAAAAGAGCACAGTTTTCGCTCTGGGGCTCAAAACAAACAAACAAACAAACAAACAAACAAACAAAGAAACAAACAAACAAGCACACAAGGAAAAAAAGGGAATGGCCCTTTGAACTTGTTTGCAGTTCTCGAGGATTCTGCTATGCCTTTATTTAATGCCTGCATCATACTGGTCTGTGGATGGTGATTATATCGATAATCTTCGTTACTGCTCTCTTTATAGTGGCCCATGGTTTCTCCAATGTTGATAACTCTGTTTACTATTCGCCTAGACCGGACTGGCGAGAATGTCGCCAGATGGTCTTTAAACTGTCTTACGTTCACTTCTTCATTATTTCAAGTCTTCATACATTCCAAAATTAGTCTGTGTTTTGTCATCCGTATGCAGTCTTAAGTAATATACACTCCCGCACAAAATTAGGTCGCTAGCTAAAATCAATGAATCCGCCACGTCCCACCAATCAGGATAAACCTGTACGCTACCGGCCATGAAAACGGAGGCATACACAGTATATGGCTTGTAGACATCACTGACATTCGATTTCTAGATCGACGCATAGCATATACTGTAAATAAACAAATAGCAATCGTTTCTAGAAGGCAATGGAACAGCTATTTTTCCGATAAATCCGTTAATAACAGCGGAGGTTATGCTACCTGTTCCGACAGTAGTAGCTTAGATGGTAGAGATGCTATACAGTATATGAACAGTGGGGTATAAATTGAGACATATTTCCGTGGAGTGGGTGAGAGTTTTTATTCTTCTCAATCGATTTTTCCAATCCCTGTCTCTATTCAGAAAGGCACCCTGTTTGTTAAATAAGCTTTGTTTGCGATTCTAGTCCCAATAAGTAGGTATGCATATACACGGACGCATAATACAATATTAAGGGTTATCAAGTATACTTCACATACCCTATACCTCAAATACCGAGCGAGTTGGCCGAGCGGTTAAGGGCGAGCTGCTGTGATCTTTCATTTCGGAGATAGTGGGTTCGAACCCCACAGTCGGGAGCCCTGAAGATGGTTTTCCGTGGTTTCCCATTTTCACACCGCTTCCTTTCCACTCCTAGCCCTTTCCTATCCCGTCCACGCCGACGGTGCGACGTAAAACAACTTGTAAAAAAAGTACAGCAAATACGAAGGGCTATCGACTAATAGGTTCCAAATCCTCTAAATCAATAAAAAATAGTGCATCCTGTTAGTTAGGGCATGCAGGAAAGCAAAAGTTCATGCCATTGCGTAGTGCAGTTCAAAGTATTTGCGGTCCACAGATAACACGACCTTGGCAGCCAGTGCTGATCGAATGAATATCGCGCGTATGCATTCGAAACCTCTCCATGCGATAGTGTCCTTAATAACGCAGCGTTTGTTTTGACAACATTTTGAACTTTGATGGAATGTACAGATCCCATCGCGGAAGACGATTACGAGGTGGGTGACACAGTTCATATCAACAGCTTCTGCATCAAACTAAGCACCATGTGGTAGGCCACGTATGGTTCGTACCCCGGAGAACGTCGTTAAGAGCTGCTTTCGAGCATAGTTCAATGCAATCGTCGGCATTCGCAAGCCCTCAACATACCGGTTTTATCTCTGGGGATCCCTAGAGTTCAAAGTCTATGCTAAGAAGCCAGGAAACATACAGAGATTGAAGAACAATATTCGCACTGAAATAGAGACAATGAGAAGAGACACTACGTACGGTTATGCGAGTGTGAGCGAACGTGTCGTATCTTGCATTGCCAACAATGCTGGCCACGTGATGGACGTCACTTACAAAAAGGACATGGGTAAGCAATGGCATGAAATGTTCTTTCAGACAGTGTGAATGAATAATATGTAGTTGTAGTGCATCATGCTGAAATATAATGGGTCGTTGTTTCTGCCGCACTCTGTACCTTAACAGTGCGTTGTCCATGAAATACAGTAACTACCTTATTCATTCCCAACAGAAAATGCCTTCAGCTTCCTCGGTTGCATTGTAGACTAAGCGTTCCAAACGTACGAGTTTTTATAACCAAGAAGAGGAGACGGTAGTGTGTCAAGCAGAAAAGGGCCAGCAATCCCTCATGGAACTCAAAACTGTTATAAAAAGGGTTTCTCAGAGATGGAATGAAACCCTTAATAACCACCAAGGCTCTCAATTGAAACATATTTTTAGAGACATTGGAGTGTCGGAATTTTTGTCCCACGAGAGTTCTCTAATGTGCTGCAAGCCAATGACTTTAATCACATTTAAGTAACTGACCTTAGCTGTAATTGAGCCTACAGGACAGAAGAACAATGAGAGATCGGCAATACATAAATAGACTTAGGTTATCAATGATCTAAACATACATCATAGTAAAGTGCCGGTGCGATTATCTTATTCAATGTGAACTGCTTCATGGGAAGGTAACCCGTGGCTTGTTTGTAACCTCGATCAAATAAGCTATGTGGTAGCATAAATTTTGGTTATCAACTTCAAAAAACACGATGACGTTAGGAACTGCTGTAAATGACCGGGCATGATTTACTTTATCTCGTCTAATGTGCGGTTCGCTCTACAGAGCGGCAGGATTCATCGCCTGAGACAAGTAGAATGCCACATAACACAATGATACTGATAGAAGTTTGAGGTAAAGTTACCATTCTTAGCCTTACATCTGACTACCTACATGAACCCACGTACACGGTCTTTGCATGATTCCCTATTCAAGACAGCAGGACCTTTTCAATATCCATTGTCCGGCTCTATGGCTAAATGGTTAGCATGCTGGCCTTTGGTCACAGGGGTCCTGGGTTTGATTCCCCGCAGGGTCGGGAATTTTAACCATCATTGGTTAATTTCGCTGGCACGGGGGGTGTAACTTATGTGTCGTCTTCATCATCATTTCATTCTCATCACGACGCGCAGGTCGCCTACGGGAGTCAAATCAAAAGACCTGCACATGGCGAGCTGAACATGTCCTCGGACACTCCCGGCACTAAAAGCCATACACCATTTCATTTCATTTAATTTCATTTCAAAGCCCATTTTAACTTATTTCAAATTTTCTGAGTATTGATCAATGCAAAATCAAACACTTAGGCGCTGATAGGATAGTTGCATATTTCAAATAGGCGAAACTATGAATAAAAAGGCGGTTTATCAACAGGCACGGCGTTTACAGCAAATACAAGGGTTCATTACCCAATAATAGAGTATCATGATAGCGATGGAATCAGTCCTTTTTTTTTTTAATAAAGGTGGGCCAAAACATACTATTAATCAGTATGTTCTCGTCTGTACCGCAGAGCAAGATTGTGTACATCCTGTAACTCCACATCCATCACCAGCTTGTAAGCCAGGATTAGTCACTCAAAAAAAAAAAATCTTACGATGAGTAAGGTAGTCAAAACAGTTTTATAATTTTCGAAGTTCTATTACGGCATTTATTACCCAGCACTTTGATAAAAATATTCAACACGCGATTGCGACAAGCAACAGTACATAGTGCTTCCGGACTTCTAAAATAATTTTGACGAAGAATAATACAACTTCAATATATTTCCTTCAATTATTCATTTTAAATTTTAGAATACATCAAATTTACATGAAATGGGGAAACTGCTTATAGGTCTACTTAGTGGCTATATAGTTTATTGGAAGACAATCGGTTTACTATGTTTTTGAACAATAATATTATTGGCTTTACGTCTTATTAACTACTTTTACGGTTTTTGGAGACGCCGAAGTGCCGAAATTTAGTATCGCAGTTCTTTTACGTGCCAGTAAATCTAACCGATACGAGGCTGACGTATTTGAGCACCTTGAAGTACCGCCACACTGAACCAGGATCGAACCTGCTAAGTTGGGGTCAGAAGGCCAGCGCCTCAACCGTCTGAGCCACTTAGTCCCGCTATGATTTAGATGATGGGATAAGTTTACTTAATTATTCGAAGGATTATTTGCTTTGTGTCCTAGTGCACAACGTTTTCAAGTAATGATGCGATCAAAATGTATTTTCTTGAAAAAACAGGTTCGGAAAATATTTCCCATTCCTTGTGATGTATCAGCGACATACGAGTAAAACGGAAGTTTTTAACGAATTTAGCCGTATTGTTTTATGGATAATGTACAATACATCACTTATTTACCAACGTTTCAATCATGCATATCCTACAACGTTGTCATCACTCACATACAGAGGATTACGGCACTAATGATCTATAGAAGAAATGTTGTTGTTGCTTTATGTAGGTGACTTGCACGCATTTAGTATAAGGTAAGTTTCTGGTGGTGACTCTTGTTTCAAGAAGACGTACAACTGGAAAACCATGCTTTAACACTAATAAGAAGGGAAACGTAAGAGGTCCGGCACTTTTAGGAATGAAGGTATCGACAAAAGAAAGGAAAGGGCCACGAAGGACGTGAAAAAGAAAGACTCTCTAGGCCTAGCAAACCTAATTCCGTCGGGGTCGAAAGAGAATAAGAGTTCATCAATGGGGGTTGGGAAGAAAGATTCAAGTAAGGATAATAGCACAAGTAACTGGAAACAATGCCTGTCTCAGTTAAGGGGACGTGGTCGCCAACCCCCGCTTCAAAGGTGAGAGACACTTGCTCACTTTAATTCGCATCTTATAAGCAGGGGATAACATGGATTTATTCAACCGTCCCCACCCACGGGGGTTAAACTATCTTTTAAACTGAATGACTGAGGTGACTACACTAATACGTGTATCTGTGGCTAATTGGGAGCAGGATTCCAAAGAAAGCTACTGACACTTATTTGTAAAATATTTTCCCGGCGTTTACCAGGAAGTGCAATGGAGAAAACATCAGGGAAATTATTCCTGGCTGGCCTACTTCTCTGTCTCAATTCTATCACCTGAGGCTGAGCGTAACCCGTTTAGTTCCTCTTAAATTTTCAGATTGAGCGAATGTAGAATCCAGACTAATTAGATGAGATGCTACCATTGTAACCTTTATACAATGGAAGTGGACTAACATATACGAACGAACTCCGTAACTCTTCTTACGTTCAATATGGAATGTTTATCATCTTTCCATCTTCGACTTTCATTTGGCAAGTTCTTGAGCCCTTAATTCCTAAGTACCCAATTCTCTTTCGCTTGTATTATATTGTGCTCCCACTCTCTTGAGTGAATGTTAACTCACGTACCTTCACACGATACTGCAGCCTTAAAAATGTCGTACGAATTCGTATCCGTATTTAGCTCCTCTTCAGCCTAATTCACTTTAAATCAAATATTAGGATTGAATCTTATTTTATACTACAAGGATATATATGTCGCTTTTCTGGTCTCGTGTAATTATAATTTTACTTGAAACGATCCTCCATAGTAATAAAATTATTGTAGATATTGTGTACTAGAATTAAGTTTACTGTATATGTGGTTCTGGTCACAGTTCTTATATTAAGAAACGTTCAAAAAGTATGCCTGTGATAAATTTCTGGCACTATAAGCTCTCTACTTTTCCTCCTTTTGAACGAACATTTCTGTATAATACAACAAAGGGAATACACGTTCTGCGTGAACATTGTTTATTTGATAATTCATTTGCGACTGTGATTTTAAGATTTGCAGTGACCCTTACGCCTCGGCCAGTTTCCATCACCGGAGGCTTAAGAAGAGTTGTTGACTCGGCGTCGTAGGATATTGGAGGAAATATTGAACAGACAGAAACAGGAAATATCGTCTTGTGGAAACCTATCTGGTGAAATCTCATCCGGCAAAATGTGATTCCATTTTATGACAGCCGTAGTTCCGGATCTTACCGATGACGTCCTATTCGTTTAGCGGTTTGTTCAAGACCTCTTAATCCAATCGTTGGCTCTCTGCAGTTACCAGCACCGCAAGGGTTGACAGAAGAGCCTATTGTTATTTGCTCTGCCCACACTAAGCCACTTGAATCACACTAAGGCATTACTGGTTCACGTTAAAGCACGTGTCCGCAATCTCAAGGAACCAAGGTAGCACGAGCCTTCTCCGATTCAAAACACCAACAAGAGTCAACGGAGCCTTCAGAGAATTGCAGAGACTGAGATGAGACAGAAATTAGTGGCAAACCACAGAGCTGTGCGTATGGGATTACATACCATATAGTAACGCCAGTACAGAAGGTAGGAGAGACCATACGTCCGGTTCAGAACTAGTTCTCAGGTTAAGACATTCTAAGACATCAGAAGCCAGGTCTTTTTAAGAAATCTGTAACATAGTGCTGAAGGAAACATATTTATATATTTATTTATTTAAATATGACTATTACATTTTAAGACAGTAATACCACTTTGCATTATCGCACATATCAGCAAAATTTAGGATTACTTTAACAATTTTTTTTTCTATCTGTTGAATGTAGCTCTAGCATCTGGCGATTTTTATCAATGGTTGGAAAGTGGAGCAGGAGAACAGAATGGGAGTATCGGCAAAAGAAATGAAAGTGCCAGAATTGGCGTGAAAATAGAAGACTTCTTAGGTCTCATAAACTTAATATCATCGGGTCAGTAGAAACCAATTGTTGACCAAGGGAGTTCAGATGGGAAAGATGAACGTGAACAGCCTGACCCAAGTAAGAGCAATGCCATACTCAAATATACTGCGCTGGTATTCTTTCCAGCAAACTTGAACGTAGAAGGTAAGCTCCCAGCCCACTAAGCTATGCAGCCAGTCTCCGTTAGTCATGAGAGAGTCTCCTTCTTCTTCCTTTTCTACCGCATTTCCCACACCTCTGGGGTCGCGTGTGCGAAATGCGTCGCACATGTGGATTTGGCCCTGTTTTACGGCAAGATGCCCTTTCTGACGCCAACCCTATATTAAAGGGTGTAAACATTATTGCGTGTTTCTGTGGTGGTTCGTAGTGTAGTGCTTTGTATGAATATGAAGAGAAAAGTGTTGAGACAAACACAAACACCCAGTCTCCGGGCCTGAAGAATTAATCAGAGGGGATTAAAAGACCCGACGCAGCCGGGAATCGAACCCGGGACCCTCTGATCCAAAGGCCTCAACGTTGACCATTCAGGCAGTGAGTCGCTTAGTCATGGGAGAGTAGCTTCCAATAAGGATTCCAGGAAGCTCTCAGCTGACAGAAAGCATAAGGGCTGAAGAATTAGAATTAATCAAACAAGAGGCAGCAACTGTTGAGGACAATCATTTCATCGTTATTAAAGTTTGAAAGCATGCTTTGTAATGTGTGGAATTCTAATTGCAGGCAATTTTACACGCCCATGGTCGCATTTACTCTTCCCAGTTCTGCTCGGTATATAATATGGTGATGATCATTTGAGTTCTGTCTTGCTTTATCCGTCCATTAAAATCCAAATTCAAGTTTAACGTTAATCTGGTGCTCATAATGAAACAGGCAATTCATGAACCGTAATTACACTTGGTATGTGGCAGATCGTGGCTTATGTTAATGGCTCGGTAATGCAAGGGAGCATCATTATCGCTGGGTATAGAGGCGGCAATAAAGAGCGAACGAGAGGCTGGATGAACGCACGGCCCAATAAAACGGCAGGGGGTCGTCTCGTGTCGTCTTCCGGGCAGAGGTCGTATACACCCTCGATAAACAGCGACCCGTGGTCAAACGGGGACATCTCGCCACGTCTTGCATAGCTAAAACGGCAGTTACCACATCACTTCCGAAGACCAGGGTAACGAAATTTAAGGATGAATGCTACACTCATATGCAGAACTGTGTTGGTTTTGGTCACATAAAGCTCATAGTTAACACATTACGATCATACCCCTTCAATAGTCGGTATATACACTCTAAATCAGCCAACAATTGGATGATAAGAAATAAGGTTAGAAGTGATTTCCGAGTCTAGTTTACGGGGAAGAATTAATCCGCGATTTTAGTCAGACAGGACATAAGGACAGAAATTCACAATGATTTTTCTTACCCTTCTTATCCTGCTTTTAATCTAATCTTACCATGCCAGCCTCGTGGTGTGAGGATGGCGTGCCTTCCTCTTACCCGGAGATCCTACGTTTGATTCCCGTTCAGTCCAAAGATTTTAATACTGGACTGTCCGACTCGTTGGCTGAATGGTCAGCCTTCTGACCTTCGGAGAGTGTCCCGGGTTCGATTCTCGGCTGGGTCGGGGATTTTAACCTTCATTGGTTAATTCCAATGGCTCGAGGGCTGGATGTTTGTGCTGTCCTCAGCATGCCTGAAACTCACACACCACCCGTAACACTATCCTCCACCACCATAACACGCAGTTACCTACACATGGCAGATGCCGCCCACCCTGATCGGAGGGTCTGCCTTACAAAGGCTGCACCCGGCTAGAAATAGCCACACGAAATTATTATTATTATTATTATTATTATTATTATTATTATTATTATTAATAATAATAATGGACTTAGGACTGGAAAGGTGTACACTCAGACACGTGAGAGCAAGAACGAGCTGGTGACATGAGAGGCAGCGGACCCGGTCGCGAAAGCCAAACAGTTTCAATCAGGATATCGCCACTGTCACCACGTGACGCTCTAGTATCTGTAGCCCAACTGGATGGGCAACAGTCGTGGCAGATCAAGGCCATTTATTCATTTATTTATTTATTTATCTTATAAAAGTGTTATGTTACATACAAATACAAGGTATAAAACAAATAATAAAGAAGTAGGTGGAAAAGAAAAGAAAAACACTAAACAATCAACCAAACTCATGGAGAGGTCATGAAATTAAGTATAAATTCTCCAACCACTGAATAGTCTTATTTATAGCCCACAAAAATATTCCATTATCCCCAAGTATGATCTTGGTCATTCAGTGACGATATGCCTGATGGTCTGATTTTCCCCCACCGCAGTCGCACTCAGGGGAGGATCTCGTATCCACCTTATGTAGCAATGAGACACATCGTCCATGATTGGTGCGAACTCTAATGAGGGCAACGCAGGTTTTCCTTCGGAGATTCAGATGGTTGATGCTGAACACTATAATAAAACCCGCCACAGAACTGGAGTTGTGTTGTTCCATTCCAGTTGCCACTCAAGAAATACATTAAAGGACCTATTGATGAGCTCCCTGGCAGTTTGAACGGAAGGCCATTTATGAGCTATGACACCACGAATTGGAGGAGATGGACTGAAAAGACCCCGAGCTCCATCTACTCCACAAAGGGACTCAAGACTACAGCTATTGGAGTGGCTTATCGTCAGTACGATTACTTTCTCAGTCCTTTTACTTTGCTTTCTTGACTGGGTTCGCTAACTCTCATTTCAAATAGATTTTCAGTTCACCTCAGTAGGCCGAGTTAATACTGCTCCAAATACAACAGCAGAATTAACATCGTCGACGAGCCGGAAACCCGACCCAGAATATCCAGGTAAGAGACTAGTGTCCTAACAACCTACACTCCACTTCTGTATAATTAAAATAAAGGTCAGTCATTTGAAAATTGGTCACCTGCGACCTATTTCAAAAGTAATCACCAGAATAGTTAAGACGTTTATCTCAAAGGGAGATGAGACGGTCAGTCCCACTTTTGGAAAAGCTGGCGGGCTATCGACGGAAGCACATCTGTGCCCAATCAAAAATGTCGACGACCGATGATATACCGATGTCCACGATTATGTTTCGTCAGCTCAAGCATGAAACCACAATCAATGCACGGCGCTATGAAGACACGTTGTAAAAACTGAGGCAAGCCATCAAGTCAAAACATCCCGGTATGTTGTAGAACGATCCCTGCCCCCACATTGCCAACTCTGTGAGAAATATGCTTCAATAATTTGGGTGGGAAACTCTTCAACAACCTTCCTACAGCTCAGATCGCCCCTCAACCCCCTGAGATTCACATCTGTTGGAGGCTGAAGAAAGACATTCGTGGACATAGGTTTGTATCGGACGACAACGTGTGTGACTGGGTACAGATGTGGCCGCAGCGAGAACTCACCAGCTTTCTCAAGAATGGGATTGACCATCTCATCACCCAGTGAGATAAAATAATGTCTTAACAGTTCTGGTGATTAACTTTGAGGTACGAAATGTTCTACTAGGCTAGGTGACCAGTTGTCACTTGACTGTCCCCTATAGGACTACAGCTTTATCTATACATTTTAACATTTTATATTATACTTCGTTTCCATTTCGGATTGGATGTCTAAATGTCGAAAGTAGGTGCAGTTCACTATTGCGTAACTGAAATTCGTATGCTAGTTCAACGAAAGCCGGGGTGTGCACTAGGCATTGTAAAGGAAAAGGAACCTTAAATACATCATACTGTAGGAGTGGGTAAAGCAGACGCTTAAGTGCGGCCAGTATCCAGTATTCGGGATATAGTGGGTTCGAACCCTACTGTCGGCAGCCCTGAAGATGGTTTTCCTTGTTTCCCATTTTCACACCAGGCGAATGCTGGGGCTGTACCTTAATTAAGGCCACGGCCGCTTCCTTCCCACTCCTAGCTGTTCGCTGTTCCATCGTCGCCATAAAACCTATCTGTGTAGGTGCAACGTAAAGCAAGTAGAAAAAAAAAGGAGCGGGTAAATACGTCATGCAAACATAAATTCCTACAGAGGGTACGGTAAGGTTCATTTTTCTTTACACATAAACATAAGAAAATAAAGACAACGAAAGTTGTTCTGATGGACTGCATATAAATATGTGATTGGGAAGCGTGACCAGTCTTAAGGAAAATAAGAGATAGGAAGAGCATTGCCAGATACGCGGTATTGATCGCTCAGCGAAGGTATGATACATGTTTGCTATACAGTGGCGTTGAAATATTCAGGGGACCAAAACAGAAAATACAAAATTTATCTGTTAATATTTTGCTGTATCGATAAACTACCAAACGCAGTACAATATAATTTCTGATTTTATGCTGCAATCGTTTTTATCACTCATGAATAATAATATAAATATTCACATTATTTCATTAAGCTTTACACAAATGCTCAAATGCCTCCAAAATTATTAGTTCTATCTAAAAGAACTACATAACAAGAGCAGTAACAACTACTACTTTCAGTCATTTACGTCGCATAAATTTTTACAGTTATTCAAGAATTAGGGTTTATTTTTGGCTAACCCCATCAACTCCGAGTATCGTTGACACGGCAATATCGTTCACTCATCATGGTAACGAGCTGGTGGTCATGGTGGTGATGGTGGTGGAGGTTACTGTTTTAAGGGGAAGTACAACGGGGCGCCCATCCTCTGTGGCAACGAGTTAACTGGTGATGGTGGTACTTGTTGCAGTGATTGTTTTATAAGGTGCAAAACTGCCTAGTCAGAAGCCCATATTGTTCAGAAAGAAAATGAAGATCAATTGAAATGAGATGAAAAACGTGAGAACCGGGCTAGTTGGCCGTGTGGTTAGAGGCGCGCGGCTGCGAGCTTGCATCCGGGAGATAGTGGGTTCGAATCCCAGCCCTAAAGATGGTTCTCCGTGGTTTTCCATTTTTACACCATGAAAATGCTGGGAATGAACCTTAATTAAGGCCACTGCCGCTTCCTCCCAACTCCTAGGCCTTCCCTATCCCATCGTCGGCATAAGACCTATCTGTGTCGGTGCGACGTAAAGACAATATAAGAAAGAAAAACGTGAAGAAGGGTAAGAGGAATTGAGTCATTAACGAATGGAGAAATGAAAGCCTCACTTGACCTTGGATGTTCTAATATCACTGAGCCAAAATAAAACTGCATTACGTGATGGCCTACAATGCCCCAACCCATAAAAATGATCAACAATAACATTACATTGACTGTGGTTAGTTAAGGTGTTCTTTGTGCCTTCTGCTGATATTCGTCTCCGCTAAATGGCATTACAGCAGCAATACAGAAACTAACAGCTCCTATATTGAAAATGAAAATCCACAGCCTGTTCCCAGTCATTCGACCGGGTCAGGAATGGAATGAATGAAGCTCTCATCTAGCGGCGAGGATAGAAAGTGTGCCGGCTGCCGAAGCCTGTCTCACTCCTCTGGGCAATGATTAATGAATGACAGATGAAATGAAATATTGGAGAGTGTTACTGGAATGAAACATGACAGGGAAAACTGGAGTACCTGGAGAAAAACCTGTCCCGCCTCCGCTTTTTCCAGCACAAATCTCACATAGAGTGACCGGGAACGGAACCCAGCGGTGAGAGACCGGCGCGCTACCGCCTGAGCCACGGAGGGTCGCTAGCTCCTATATTATACAGTACAATATTAAAGTACGGGGACATTGTATTATCTATTAGAGTATGGTTCTAGTACCTAGGGCACTCATTAGGATTACTTGATTCGAGAGCTGGGAAATATCCAAAGGAAAGCAGCACGATTTGTTTGATCCCGAAGGAAAAGTTTCAGACACAACCAAAAATTCCACATGTGACAGGCTATAAAGGCTCATGGAGGGGCGGAATGTAAAGCCGTCTATAATCTGAAACTTCCGATAAAGGGTAAGTCTTACAAAAATGGTGTAAACTTTAGGATGGGATAATTTCTAAATAAGAAGACGAGCTATTCCATTAAGCGGTATGTTCAAAGCTGTCAATAGAGATATGGCGTGGAATGATATTAGTAGACACAAATAAGCTTAAACTGAGTTTGCAAATGTAGGAAAAATGATAATATGAAGTAAGAATTCAAGAGGTTAAATTGGGGCAAATTCGTTTACAAGAAGAGAGCTGAGGGACTGGAATAATTTATCAAGTGAGATGTTTGATAAATTTCTAAGCTTTGAAATCATTTAGAATATGACTAGGTAAACAACCGATTGAGTATCTGCCACCTGGATACAGGCATGAATGAAGATCAGTGGTGATTGATTGATTGATTGATTGATTGATTGATTGATTGATTGATTGATTGATTGATTGATTGATTGATTAATGCAGGTTTGCGATTAGTTAACAAATCTGTATATTGTAATTCTCGTACAAATTTCTAATGTTATTTTATTTTGGTTTGATGTAATTTAAGGCATTTAATGATGAGAATCTTTCATTTTCTTGCAATTATCGTTAGAGTCGGTATACATGAACAATGTTACTTCCTTTCTATTTAGAGTCGATGACGCCGATGTAGGGCCCTTTAAAATAATTAACATCATCTCAGGATTTCTGTTACAAGACCGTCAATTCACTTCACAAGCTTCCGTTCATCTCGTTTCGCGGTCTTATACCGAAGGGAAGGTTTTGGACAGAACCAAAAATTCACCTCAAGATCGATGGTGTGCGTGTTAGAACTGAAATATTCCACCTCTGACGGACCATAAAGGCTCATGGAGGAGCAGAGCTTAGAGGCGTCAAAAATGCGTAACCTCAGCGCTTATTGGGGTAAAGGGATTAGCCCTACGTCTGGCCACCTTTATCCCTAGGATTTAACCTGATCATCACTTACAGAGAACGTTGAGTGAAATCTAAAATGTGCCCCTCGAGTAGTGTGAAGATTCGTTTCGACAACTGTGACTTCCTGAAGGAAGTATCGAACCCACATCCTTTCAGGTGAATCGAGTACGTCCTAACTGCCTCATCTAGAAAGTTACAAAAGTGAAAAGTAGTATTCATTAATTATCTAATTTACATTGCCCACTATTGAAGATTTTCTACGTGCATTTCCTTTCATGTAAGAACAGGACTATTTAACGTAAGTCTGTATTTCTACATTTACACATTTGAAATCCAATGTTATATTTTTCAGCTGAATAAATCATTATTTTAATTGGTTAGTAAAAAAATTAGCTATACTGTAGAAGTCACCGTGTCCTAACCGGTGAATTAGATTCGAAACGTACAGCAGTCCATAATTTATTTCAGCAAGCAGGATATCGCGATGGTGCATATTATAAACCTGTGATTGATTAACAGGAAACACTTCCGTATCCTACTCAGCTACAGTTTCCAGTCAGATTATCACAACTTGAAATGACATTTTGCCCGTATGCACTTCATATTTCAATTTCATATACAATGAACGATCGCGATAATAGTATAATTTACAATGAGTGGATTGGGAACATTGGCTCGAGTTAGTTCAGTTATCAGTATGTCAACTGTTTGAATCCATGTTGCAGCCAAACTCTATGCTCCATACAATTTCGAGTGGAAGTGAACCTATAAAGGAGTTTATTATTTCATCTGCTGTACAGTATCACACAGAACTAACAAAAACAAGTAATGAAAGGATGGAATACAATCGTAGAGAATGTTTCAATGCAGTCAATCAGATTATGTCTCATTTCAGCCACTGTAACTGGAACAAAAGCTGCTAATGGGGGGATTCATTTTTTTCTGGATTTGCCGCTGTAAATAACATAATTTGCTAAGGAATTTCAGATCATTCTAGTGCCTAATATAGTACTCTTCCCTATTTCAACACTTGAAAGGCAATGTCAATCGTAGTTAAAAGAATATAAAATAGTTTTGTTAAGCAACATAGCTATCCATTTTCAAGATTTCTGCTTCGTTTGGAATTTAAAAAAAGCCGAATCCAACTCTGCATCCGCCAGTAAAAAGCCATGGAGCATAAACAATAGGAAATTATATTTCAGCAACTTTGATTGTGCATTCGATTTCTTGGCAGCTACAGTAATATTAACAGAGAAATTTGGCATTTGCTATTTTTGGGGGGGGGGGGCGGTGGTTCCTTTAATATTGCTACTCCACAGTATTCAATCAAATAATATAATAGCACATGCACACCTCGGGTCTCCCCGAACTTACAAATAGAGTTGGCAGCCGAGAGAGAGAAAGAGAGAGCACATCTCAATCAGCAATTGTCAGCGTAAAGTTATTGTTGATCAGTTTTATGTGTTTGGAACATTGTAGGCCAGCTACGTTTGGCACTGATGGATTTAGCACACAAAATCTAAATTATCTTATCACAGCCCGTGCAGTCAAAATGTAAAGCAAAAGCAAAGCAGAGTCATCTCCGTACAGACCATGAAGGCCCTTGGAGGAATGGAAGGTAAAGGCTTCCACTATCCGTAACCTCGGCACTTGATGGGGTAGAGTGGTTAGCTGTACGCCCGGCCGCCTTTGCCCCCAGGAATTAACCTGGTACTCATTTTTGGTGTAGGCTGAGTGAACCTCAGGTCCATGTGCACCTACGGAAGTTGAAATTTCCTTGCTTAAATGTTTCGACTTCCTGACGGGGAATCGAACCCACGTCCTTCCGGGTGAACCGAGCAGGTCTTTACCGCCTCGGCCAGGCAGCCCCTCCGGTCAAAATGTATGAGACATATATGGTCGGAAATTTTAGTGATTGTAACGTTTGCTAAATGGAACAAACATTTCCGGACAAATTGGAATTTTTTGAAAAATGCAATCATCGCGAATGTCCCTGTCGTTGCTGTTATTATTATTGTTAGAAGTAGTAGAATTATCGGCCCCACGGTGTAGGGGTAGTGTGCCTGCCTCTTACCCGGAGGCCCCGGGTTTTATTCCCGGCCAGGATTTTTACCTGGATCTGAAGGCTGGTTAGAGATCCACTAAGCCTACGTGAATGCAATTGAGGAGCTATCTGACAATGAGATGGCGGCTCTGGTCTAGAAAGTCAAGAATAACGACCGAGAGAATTCGTCCTGTTGACCACACGACACCTCGTAACCTGCAGGCCTTCGGGATGAGCAGTGGTCGCTTGGTAGGCCATGGCCCTTGAGGCTGTTGCGCCATGGGTTTTGGATTGGTTTGTGTTTGGTACCTTAAAAACTGGGATATGCCACGCTAATGGGATATAGTTATAAATCACAAGCTTTGTAATTTCCATATCGGCATCAGGACATGTTAATAAAATCGCGGTGAACACGTTATTTTTAATAAGAAATAGATGAATTGTGGAAAGTGAAAGACCGAGAGCACACCGACCGACACAGCGTTACCACATCTCGCTTAGAGAAAACACGTAAGTAGCATTTCTGAACTTCTTTCATTTGCTCAAATGAATATAGTCATTTACTCAATTGCTGTGGTCATTTGCTCAAATGTTAAGTGCCGTGGAATACAAAAGTAACATCGTATAGAGATGATGTCCGGTTGATTGCAGTCGGGGAGTGTACAAGACAATGACCACGCGCCCAGCAACGATGTAACAGAGTCTACTCTATCGCCACTAGAGAACGAACTACTAGGTTTCAAGAAAATAGTTTTAGATTATTTGATGCTGAAAATACCAATTCTGGTCTCTTCATGAAATAAAATATATCTTGCTCCATGTTTCATACCCAACCAGTAGCCTAGACCAGGGCCTCTCAAACGCCCAAACTCTCACGCGTGCAAACTGCGGGGCAGAGTTCCTGTGTACAGTGCATCGGTCCCACTCGGCTCGGGTCGGACCAACGCTTCGTCTCGGGGCTACTCGGCTAAGCTCAGCTCAACTCGGCTCGGATTTGGAGCGCTACGGAGCAAGGGAGGAAGAGGGAGACAGGAGGAGCGAGCGAGACAGGCGTGGAGAAAGAGAGAGACAGCGCTATTGCTCCAAATCGAGGAGTGGGTGTCTGCACTCTGGTCAACCAAGCAAAGTCGTATTTTGCACCGTGCACAGTGCGTGCACCCTGAGAGGCCCTGGCCTAGACGATAGCAGAGTTATACTAATGAGAGAAGTGCGAGGAAGACGACCAATACTTCAAAGAATTAAGGCATTAGAAAGGGAAGGACGACAAAGAGCGTGAGAATGAAGGACTCCCTACACGTTGTAAACCAAATACAATCGGGGTCAGAAGAGAACAAGGGATGCCGGATGGGAACGATTGAAGTGAGGAGCAATTAGAGGACTCATGATCGCCAACCGCCAACCCACGCTACGAAGTCGAGAGCTCATGGAGATTCTCCTTTTAGTCATCTCTTACGTCGTATATGAGAGGCAGTGAATCTGACACGAAATCCAAGCATTACAGCTCCCGGCACTAAAAGCCATACGATAAATAAATTGCATTAATTTCTTATCAGTACGAACTCCGTGAATGATATTGTTCTATAAAACCAATGCATTATTAGTTATTCTGTGCCATTCGCATCGGCAAATCCAAGTAGTGTCATATATCTATTATTATTATTATTATTATTATTATTATTATTATTATTATTATTATTATTATTATTATTATTATTATTATTATTATGTCCGACTCGTTGGCTGAATGGTCAGCGTACTGGCCTTCGGTTCAGAGGGTCCCGGGTTCGATTCCCGGCCGGGTGGGAGATTTTAATCTTCATTGGTTAATTCCAATGGCCCGGGGGCTGGGGGTTTGTGCTGTCCCCAACATCACTGCAACTCACACACCACACACCACACATAACACTAACCTCCACCACAATAACACGCAGTTACCTACACATGGCAGATGCCGCCCACCCTCATCGGAGGGTCTGCCTTACAAGGGCTGCACTCGGCTAGAAATAGCCACACGAAATTGTAATTATTATTATTATTATTATTATTATTATTATTATTATTATTATTATTATTATTATTATTATTATTATTATTATTATTGAAAATGAAATGGCGTATGGCTTCTAGTGACGGGAGTGTCCGAGGACATGTTCGGCTCACCAGATGCAGGTCTTTTGATTTGACTCCCGTAGGCGACCTGCGCGTCGTGATGAGGATGAAATGATGATGATGACGACACATACACCCAGCCCCCGTGCCAGCGAAATTAACCAATTAAGGTTAAAATTCCCGACCCTGCCGGGAATCGAACCCGCGACCCCTGTGACCAAAGGCCAGCACGATAACCATTTAGCTATGGAGCCGGACTTTATTATTATTATTATTATTATTATTATTATTATTATTATTATTATTATTATTATTATTATTATTATTAGGCCTATAAAGCTGCTCCCGCAGTCCGGTATGGTCACGGCAGCAAACTGTGTAGCACATGTGTGTTTGGCTCTGTTTTACGGCCGGATGCCCTCCCTGATGCCAACCTTATATGCAGAGATGTACCAGGTATTAAAAAATATTGGTACGTATTTATCATTGAGAAATAATGACTCGATAATTTCTTGTAAATTCATTTAATTCAGAAAAATTATCTCCTTCAGCTTCAATTATATGTTCCCAACGAGATACATGCTTATAAATTCCGCGGTTTTGAAAGTTATTTTCCCTAAAAGCAAAAGATTGTCGTATGGCCTGCGTGACATCATACTTTATAAAGGAAATATAATATGTCCTCCTATTCAATACATACACATCTCCATCATTAGATGGAGTAATAATAGTCAAACATGTTTCAACTCGTTTGAGCCATCTTCAGTGAAAAAAGGTTAAAGTTTGTTACGTAATTGATGCTAAGGACGTGTTAAAAATGTATTTATTTATTTAGCGTATGATAAATAAATATTATATACAACTACCATCTCATGTTCATAACTAAAGTTCCATGTCAAAAGTTGAGAGCCAGAAAACTTTATGAAGACAAGAAAGAAAAACAAAAGAGACATGACGGAAATAAACAAACAATTCAATATACAGTATACACATTTCCATCATTAAGTGGAGAAATAATCAACTCGTTTGAGACATCTTCAGTGAAAAAAGTTAAGTTTTTTTACATAATTGATGCTAAAAATTGTGTTAAAACCTAAAGAAGAAAAGTATGAAAACAAATGAGACAAGACGGAAACGAACAATAAGTGATTATGGCGAGGTTGTGGACCTCAGTCTAAAACTTGCGGTGTGTTATAATTTAAAAACAGGACGCTGGTATATGAGAGGCAGCGAATCTGGCACGAAATCCGAGCATTACAGCTACCGGTTCTAAAAGCTATACGATACATAAATAACATTAACTTCTTATCAGTAAGAACTCCGTGAATGAATGATTTTGTTCTGCAAAACCAATGCATCTGTGTTAACACAGATTTCGTCCTGTTTTTTAATTATAACACACTGCAGGTTTTAGACAACCTCGCCATAATTACATATTGTTTGTTTTCGTCTTGTCTCATTTGTTTTCATTCTTTTCTTATTTAGGTTTTAACACAATTTTTAGCATCTATTATGTAAATAACTTTAACGTTTTTCCACTGAAGATGGCTCAAACGAGTTGAATCATGTTTGATTATTATTACTCCATCTAATGATGGAGATATGTATGTATTGAATAGGAGGAGATATTAGCCTATATTTCCTTTGTAAAGTGAAAACCGTCAATACGAAATGATTCTAATATCTTGTAATGACATCGTATGGTTTCGAAACTGTTGCTCACGTAAATGGTTATCCATGGCCAAAACAAGGTGATAGCCAGATGGAACGATGTCCGGGTCGTACGGAAGATGACGCGAAACTTCCAAAACAAGTGTGTCATTCCCTTCTTGGTCGCTTTCGCCGTATGAAGTCTAGCGTTGTCTTGAAGAAGGATCACTCGTTCCCTGTTGATTAATGCTGGCTACTTCTTAAGCAGTGCAGCTGCAACACTTTGCAACTGGGACACGAAGGTGGTTGCAACCTCGGTTGTGATGGATTTGCCACCCTCAAAACAATTCGAAGTGCACAATATCAGTGCTGGTCCATCTTCCGATGCAAATCGACTGGACCCGTTTCGCGTTGTGCGCTCGCTCACTGATGCCTCTCTAAACTCGGAGCATATTATTTATCGAGCAGCTTCTGCAACATTGCTACCCGATCTGAACTCATAAAATAAACACGGCCGTAAAAACATCCTTTGACACTGACATGTTCACTTCAGGATTGTAATTCGTACAGACCAAAACGCCTCACAAGTCTGCAATAACTGACGGTTGACGGGACTTTCAACATCCGTCGGGTTGCCGACACCTGCCGTTTGAATTTCATTTTTCGTCCCAGCGGCATGAAACATTTTGGATACCTCGTATTTACTATTGTGTCTTTCTGTGGTGGTTGGTGATAAGGTGTGTTGAGACAAACGCAAACCCTCAGTCCCCGAATCAGACGTGATCAAAATCCCTGACTTTGCTGGAAATCGAAACCGGGACCTTCTGAACCGGAAACCTCTACAGTACACTGATCATTCAGCAGCCAAGGGGTCTGACATTATTATTATTATTATTATTATTATTATTATTATTATTATTATTATTATTATTATTAACATAATATTAATTTTATTGTTTTTACGTCCCACTAACTACTTTTGATGGAGACGCCAAGGTTTCGAAAATTTAGTCCCGCAGAAGTTCTTTTACGTGCTAGTAAATGTACCGACACGAGGCTGACGTACTATTATTATTATTATTATTATTATTATTATTATTATTATTATTAGCATGCCTGTCCCGTGGTGTAGGGGTACCGTGCCTTCCTGTTACTCAAAGGCCCGAGATTCGATTTCCGGCCAGGTCAAACGTTTTTAAATATTTCTGATTGCTCAACCATTGTGAGAACAACTGGGGAGGTATCAGGCGATGAAACAGCGGTCCCGGTCTCGAAAACCAACAATTACGGCCGAGAGTATTCATCGTGCTGACCATGCGTCATTTTGTAATAAATCAGATGTTTTAGTTCCTCTCGCTCCATCAGATTTCTGAAGTTCAACAAACTTCACTTACAGACGCTCAAAAGGAATGAAAGGAGTGATTTGCATGTATTGTATAAATTTCTCGCAGATACACTTTTCTCACAAACAATTCAATCTATAGATATAACATTTGTTGTAGGTATCCACAGTTTTGTATGCACATGAGAGATGAAGGCCCTATTATAATTTTTATTATAATTAAAATTAAGTATATTAAAATATTAAATATAAGGAATATACTATTCCATGTGCTCTTCATTTTGAGCAACTGCAGCAAGAACAATATACAGTAGATAAAAATCCAAGAATGTGGAAAGTGAAGAAATGAATTCGTAATTGAATTTCCTTCAGAATATGTAATTTTAGTCCGCCTCTGTGGTGTAGTGGTTAGCGTGATTAGCTGCCACCCCCAGAGGCCCAGGTTCGATTCCCGGCACTGCCACGAAATTTTAAACGTGGTATGAGGACTGGAACCGGGTCCAGTCAGCCTCGGGAGGTCTATTCCCACCTCAGCCATCCTCGAAGTGTTTTCCGTGGTTTCCCACTTCTCCTTCAGGCAAATGCCGGGTTGGTACCTAACTTAAAGGCTACGGCCGCTTTCTTCCCTCTTCCTTACCTGTCCCTTCCAATCTTCCCATCCCTCCACACGGCCCCTGTTCAGCATAGCACGTGAGGCAGCCTGGGCGAGGTACTGGTCATTCTCCCCAGTTGTATCCCCGACCCAAAGTCTGAAGCTCCAGGACATTGCCCTTGAGGCGGTAGAGGTGGGATCCCTCGCTGAGTCCGAGGGAAAAACCTACCCTGGAGGGTAAACAGATTAAGAAGAAGAATGTGTAATTTTATCATTTGGATGAATAAATAGAAGATCTACTTTATCTTCCCTTTTTAAAAGCAATCAATTCCGTTTTAATTGCAGGATGTGGAATCAAGATTGCATCTGTCTTCCAGTATGTTCGTAGTTTGAAGTGTCTTTTAAAAGTCTACATTCCAGGCGAACTAATTAAATACACGGCTATTGGTTCCAGTGTCCGCAGCAAGTTGTGACTGCACTGCACGGACCAATGTGAGAGAGACAGCATGGGCCTGTCATTGCTACAGTCAGGCTAATGGGACGATCCGCCTGTCATCTTGCAGCACTGCAAGCAGCATAGCAGCGACGTGCCCTGTCACTCGCCTTGACATGCACGTATTCCCGGAACATGTAGGCCCATTACGTGAGTCGCATGCGGGCCGCCAATAATGAGGCGCCTGGCTCCCCCCTCCAGCAGCAGTATGGCCAATTCCAGCGAAAATCTGTTCTTGAAAGGCCGTCTGTCGTTTTCTCTCGAGGACTTCTCTCGTTAAATGGAAAGAAGGAGGGAGGATGGAATGCCACCCTGAAATGATCGATATCGTTTGTTGCCGATGTTCCGAATGACGGAACATGTATTCACAGTCGATTATAGATTTCGTTCTCTTCTTTCGGATAAAGATTTCTACATGGAAATAAACGCATTTTTATTGTATTGCCAACATTTATTTTGGCATACTATATTTAAGACATCGCGTTTTGCTCATATGAAGTAAAGAGGTTATTTAAAAAAAAGAGCTTTGAGTTCCAGTCTTTCATCTTCTTCGAATTAAACGTAAATTGGGCCTCGTACTACTGCTTGTTTTGGTTTCCTTAATGTACTGTAAGGGATCAATGCATACCCACCCTCCTTACTCGGACGATAAAATGAGACGACAAACTTCAAAGGGAGGCCTAGGAAGCTGAAATATTCGGTTAGGCAATAATATGCCTTCAGTTTCCTACAAAGAAAACACTAGTTGGATTTTCTTACATTTTAAAGCGGAAAGAAAATGTATAAAGAAGCGTTTAATATCTTTCAGAATTAAAATACCGACAGGATTGAAGTCAGCCTGTAAATAAGCTCGAATTCTAACTGATTCTTTTTTAATGAAATGAGGGCTACGCAGTCTATTATACCGAGTGTTCTTCAAGTTTTAATTCAAACTTAATGATTAAGTTACGAACAAGGTGAGAGAGTACACAACTCGCAGAGTACGTGGTACGTTAATATTATGTAAACAACAAGCTGATGTACCCGTGCTTCGCTACGGGATTCTCAGAAAGACTGACTCGGTGGTTTTCCTAACTGAATTCAACATAGGTCATTACAAAAACGTCAATAGGAATGTAGGGATTGAAAGCAATGTTATCATATAAAATACTCTATCAAATGAAAAACCGCACACTTTCTCACTTTCAACGAACAGTACTACGGTGCCGATGTAACAGTCCAAAGTTCCAGAGCTGGAATAACCAGGTCGCAGACTGCCGTGAACACTCCTCTGTCATTATTCCGTGAAATATGCACACTACTCATTCCAATCGGTGCCTCAGAGTAGGGATTGAATAGCTCGAATACTATGATGAACCAGTGTGTTACGTACCAGATATATCAGAAAATGTATGAACCAGAGGAATGACATGCTAAAGAAGAAAGTTATCTTAATCCCCAGCTACTTCCCGCCAATATACAGACAGGCTGTTACAGTCGGTACGACCAGGCGAGTTGCCCGTGTGGTTAGGGGCCCGCAGCTGTGAGCTTGCATCCGGGAGATAGTGGATTCGAACCCCCACTGCCGGCAACCCTGAAGATGGTATTCCGTGGTTTCCCATTTTCACACCAGTCACACCAGGCTGTACCTTAAAGCCAAGGCCGCTTCCTTCACACCACTATTCATTTCCTATCCCATCGTCGCCATAAGACCTACCTGTGTCGGTGCGACGTCAAGCAAATTAAGAAAACCTCGGTACGCTGCAGTAATCCTATCTATCGGGGATGAGAGAAAACAGAAGACAAAAAGCACATCACAACAAACAATGGTCAATGTAATGTTATTGTTGATAAAGTTTATGAGCTTTCTATATTGCAGGCCTTCACATTAGTTTTCTTTCGACTCTGTGATATTAGGGTGTCTTACAAAATTATTGATATCGTAGACTGTAGTTCCTTATTCTCAGACTTTACATACCGAATTTCACTAAATTCTGTTTACCCATTTTCTCGTGAATCGGCGCTGATAACGACTTAGTAACAAAAAATCCAAATTCATGAATATCCCTGATTATATGCGGTACGGTAACAATGTATAACACATAAGTGTTCGGAAATTAAATAACTCCTTACATAACTACTACTAACTTACGACATAACTAAAGTTATGTTAGTTATGTAGTATTTATCGATACGACCACTAATAACATAAATAACTTATTTGAGAATTACATTTCAGGCCTTCCCCTAAATTACCATTTCACTCAACGTGAAGAAAATTATTTGTAGCCTAGATTGCAGTAGTTAATCACCCGACTACACATACCGATTTTTATAAAATTCTCTTCAGCCATTTTCTATTGATGCGAGTACATACATACAGACAGACAGACAGACAGACAGACAGACAGACAGACAGACAGACAGACAGACAGACAGACAGACAGAAATTACGGAAAAGTGAAAAATGCATTTTCTTGTTACTGTGGTCATGACCGATACAGAAATACCATTCTTTTAAAATTCTGAGCAATGTACAGGCAAAACTCTTATTTTATATATATAGATTACATTTCAGGCCTTCTAATAAACTACCATTTCACTCAGTGCGAATAACATTATTGATAGTCTAGATTATAGCGACCTATTCCCCGACTTTGCATACCAATTTTCGTGAAGATACGACCACTAATAAAATAAATATTTGACAATTAAATTTTAGGCCTTCCCTTAAACTACAATTTTTCTCAGCGTGTATAGCCTATATTGTAGCGACTTATTTCCCACCTTTGTCTAGCGATTTTCATTAAGACACGACCACTAATAACATAAATATCTGAGAATTAAATTTCATTCCTTCCCCTAAACTACCATTTCACTCAGCGTCATTAAAATAATTTATAACCTAGATTGTAGCGGATCATCACCCGTCTTTACATTCCGATTTTCATTAAATTCTGTTCTGCCGTTTTCTCGTGATGCGTGTACATACATACATACATACAGACAGACAGACAGACAGACAGACAGACAGACAGACAGACAGACAGACAGACAGACAGACAGACAGACAGACAGACAGACAGACAGACAGACATTACGGAAAAGTAAAAAATGCATTTTCTTGTTACTGTGGTCATGACCGATACAGAAATACAATTCTTTTCAAATTCTGAGCAATGTACAGAGAAAACTCTTAAACTCTTATTTTATATATATAGATAACCGAATTGCAAAGACACGTGCGCTCCTAGCAGCAGTTCTCTTCCGACGACGATCTTTCTGTTTCTTTTTCGTATAACACCTTTTCCTTGATCTGCAGTGTAGAGGTAGCGTCCAAACATTGAAAAAAGTTGCCTGAATGATAAATCGGGGTTTATCGAACCTAATGAGTACCGTCATCGTGACGAACTCTCTCCCTGAGAGGCAGGAAAAGTCGGCAATGAGTAATAAAAGTCATCACGCTGATCAGTTGCCACCCCAATAACTGATTGGTAGTCGCCTTTGAAAGCCAAAGACTGTTCTTAGCATGAGTTAGCTTCTACACTTTCCTTGTATCGTAATAAGAACAATATTAATAGTTGTACGAGGGCTGGAACCGGGTCCACTCAGCATCGGGAGGTCAACTGAGTAGAGAGGGGTTCGTTTCCCTCCTCAGCCAGCCTCGAAGTGGTTTTCCGTGGTTTCCCACTTCTCCTCCACGCGTCCGGCGCCATGGCTGAATGGTTAGCGTACTGGCCTTCAGTTCAGAGGGTCCCGGGTTCGATTCCCGGCCGGGTCGGGGATTTTAACCTTCAGTGGTTAATTCCAGTGGCCCAGGGACTGGGTGTTTGTGCTTTCCCCAACATCTCTGCAACTCGCACTCCACACATAATACTATCCTCCACCATAATAACACGCAGTTACCTACACATGGCAGATGCCCCCCACCCTCATCGGAGGGTCTGCCTTACAAGGGCTGCACTTGGCTAGAAATAGCCACACGAAATTAAATTATTAGTATAGCAGGTGAGGCCGCCTGGGCGAGGTACTGGCATTCCTTCCCATTTGTATCCCCAACCCAAAGTCTCTAGGATACCGCCCTCGAGGCGGCAGAGGTGGGATCTATCGCTGAGTCCGAGGGAGAAACCAACCCTGGAATGTAAACGGATTAAGAAAGAAGGAAAGAAAGTAAAAAAGAAAAATATAATAATAATAATAATAATAATAATAATAATAATAATAATAATAATAATAATAATAATAATAATAATAATAATAATAATAATAATACAGTTTTACATGACTGCTGATAAAATGTCTTAAGCCACTGGACTTCGGTTCCTACGTGGAAGTCAAACTACAGGGAAATGATCGTAATTTCAACGGTCTCATATGCATTGTTTTGGATTCGAATCCTGGTCAGCATGATACGAGGGGTATGAAGATATACTGGGTTATCACGCTCCCTCCTAATAATAATAATAATAATAATAATAATAATAATAATAATAATAATAATAATAATAATATGAAGGCATGTGGTTTTAGACCTTCTAACTGCTGGTGGTCTCAGAGAAGCAGAATTGTGAAACTTGTCCTGGAGACAACTGATGGACGTAACTAAATATATACGCTATCAACTAATTTATTTTCACATTTATATGTACATCAACATTGCCTTTTTACTGAAGTACAAAATAATAGATGAGTACGCAACTGGCAGGTTACGTGGTACGTTAAGTCCATGTAACCAATTACCGATTTGCAAAAGACATGTGCAACCTGCTGAGTAGTTCGGGCGGTAGAGCGCTGGCCTTCAGAGCCCAAATTTTCAGGTTCGATCCCTGTTCAATCCGGTGATATCTGAAGGTTCTCAAATACGTCAGCCTCGTGTCGTTAGATTTACCGACATGTAAAAGAACTCTTGTGGGACGAAATTCTGGCACCTTGGCAATCCATAAACTGTAAAAAGTAGTTGCTAGTGGAACGTAAAAACCAACATTATTATTATTATTATTATTATTATTATTATTATTATTATTATTATTATTATTATTATTATTATTATTATTATTATCATTATTATTATTATTATTATTATTATTATTATTATTATTATTATGGCGTATGGCTTTTAGTGCCGGGATGTTTCCGAGGACTTCAGCTCACTAGGTGCACGTCTTTTGATTTGACCCCCGTAGGCGACCTGCTCGTCGTGATGAGGATGAATTTTTTATTATTATTATTATTATTATTATTATTATTATTATTATTATTATTATTATTGTAGTTGTTCTTGCAAGTTTTATAAGTTAATAAAATACGTAATAAATTCAATGGAATATAATTTTTAAAATTATACATGTTCATGTTTTAAACAATACCCATCCTCAATAACACAACATTTTTAATGATTGCGAGTTAGGTAAGCAATCCAGATTTCTTTCTTTGTTGAGGTCTCAGCCTGAAGACTGGCTGGAACTCCAATAGCTCTCCTATAAGCGCCTTAGGTAGCCTAGGTGCCACTGAAGAGACGTGCCGGAGAAATGAAAAGTGAGGTAATTCACAGTTGTTTTCTTCACTGAGTCAGAAAGTGCTATTACTTATCAATCTATCAATCCCACTGAAATCGATATGCTAACTAACATTAAGAGTGACACTTTCACACTATTCGTCACAGGGACTGGCTGCATTAGGAATGGTCTTACTAACATCGTTGATACCTCAGATCCTTTTCTTCTCACAAAGATGATACTGGTACATTTGTAGTATGAAGGAACTAGACTTCAGCCAAGAGTACACCGAGTCCTCAGCCCAAAGGTTTGTTGAATCCCCAACAGCTATAACATCAGCTATCATAGATGGCCGAGACGTTACTGCAGATGCGTTCTGATGAAAATTATTTATTGTATCTAGAACAAGATTTACACTGTACAGCAAATGTGTTGTTGTTTATGGCTCTCTCCCACAGATGCATGGCGTTTAAAAGCCTGCACTGAAGATAACCGATTCTTTAAAGCAATTCGTATCGGCAATGCCTTCGTTAACACATTGGAGGCGACCATTATTGAATGTGCTCCCTTTCGGAAATCGCAGGTTGATGAATGGTTTTGGACGTTTTTTTAAACCTAGGGAAAGCAAAGATTGTAAAAAGTTTGGAATATTTCAAAATATCATACTTTCCTGTACACAAAAACGTGTTGTAATTGTCATAATAGTACAGCTATATATATAATAACATGTCCTGACTGACTGACTGACTAATTCCTCATCGCCGAGCCAGAACTACTGGACATAAGGAAACAACATTTTGGGAATATATTTATATAAGAGGGTGATGAGGTACAGACATAAAAATTGGTATTTAGAATCTCCTTTAAAAATATAGAAATACGTTTTCCCCGGAAAATACCATAGAGGGCGGTGGAGAAAGGTAAAACATGCGTTGAATACCCTTTATGAGGATACTTATATCTCAATAACTGAAAATGTTACATACATGAAAATTGGTATTTGGAATCTCCTATAAAGAAAAGAAACACGCATATTTTGTTTTTGTAAAATCCAATTAACAGGGGGTGTATAGGAGTGGCATAATGTGGTGAGTATTTAAAAAGACTATATCTACAGTATATCCCAGAAACTTGACACGTTACTGATTCTTTAAAGCAATTCGTATCGACAATGCCTCCGTTAACACATTGGAGGCGACCATTATTGAATGTGCTCCCTTTCGGAAATCGCAGGTTGATGAATGGTTTTGGACGTTTTTTTAAACCTAGGGAAAGCAAAGATTGTAAAAAGTTTGGAATATTTCAAAATATCATACTTTCCTGTACACAAAAACGTGTTGTAATTGTCATAATAGTACAGCTATATATATAATAACATGTCCTGACTGACTGACTGACTAATTCCTCATCACCGAGCCAGAACTACTGGACATAAGGAAACAACATTTTGGGAATATATTTATATAAGAGGGTGATGAGATACAGACATAACCACTTTGAATTGAAAAGGGGGCTAGGAGTGAATTTTTAAAATGAGCATATCTATAGTATGTCTCAAAAACGTAATATGTTACAGGCGTGAATATCGGTATTTGGAGTCTTCTTTGAAAATAAAGAAATACGCATTTTTTGTTTTCGGAAAATCCACTTAAGGGGGGGGGGTGAAAGAATTAAAAAATTAATTGAATTCTTTGTATGAGGATACTTGTATCTCAAAAACTAAAGATGTTGCAGACGTGAAAGCTGGTATTTGGTATCTCCTTTAAAAATAAAGAAACGCTTTTTTTTTGTTTTGGAAAATCGACTTAAGGGGCTGAAAATAATTAAAAAAGCGGGTGAGTTTTTCAAATGAGTGCCGGTATATCTACAGGAGATGTCAAAAACTTAACATGTTACAGACATGACACTTGGTATTTGGAAAGTCCTTTCAAAATACAGGAACATGTACTTTTTGCTTTCGGAAAAGGCACTTAACGGGGGTGGAAAGATGTGAAGAAAAGAGTTGAATTATTTTTAATGATGATATTTATATCTCAAAAACCAAAAGACGTTACAGGCATGAATATTGGTTTTTGGAATCTCGTTTCAGAATGAAGAAACATGTATTTTTAAGTTTTCGGAAAATCCACTTACGTGGGGATGGGGGAAGGACTGATAAAGAGGTTGAATTATTTTTATGCGGATACTTATATATCAAAAACTTAACATGTTACAGACGTGGAAATATGTATTTGAAATTAATATTTTTGTTTTGTTTTCGACTTTAGAGAAGACTGTTTCTGACATGTACAGTTCTATGTCGCATGGTCACCTTAGCCCCAAAAGACAATACCACAAACGTAGTTTACAAAGAGTTTCTGGGGTAAATGAAACTCAGTTTTTCTGTGAGTTTTAATAACTTAGGGGTTTTCAGATAATGTCTTAGTACACTATCGAGGAACGATTACTTTTATCAAATTACGAAATCCACGCGAGCGTTGCCGCGGGTAACTGCTAGTATACCTATACGTGTATATAAATCAGAGTTCTGTCTGTACATTGCTCAGAATTTAAGAAGAATGGTATTTCTGCATCGGTCGTGTCGTCAGTAATAAGAAAAAGCACCTTTTAATCTTTCGTAATGTCTGTCTGTCTGTCTGTCTGTCTGTCTGTCTGTCTGTCTGTCTGTCTGTCTGTCTGTCTGTCTGCATGTAAATACTCGCATCACGAGAAAATGGCTGACGATAATTTAATGAAAATCAGTATGTAAAGTTGGAGAATAAGTCGCTATAATCTAGGCCACAAATAATTTTATTCACGCTGAGTGAAATGGTAGTTTAGAGGAAGGCCTAAAATTGTATTCTCAAATATTTATGTTATTAGTGGTCTTGTCCTTAAACACTACATGACTAAAGTTATATAGTATTAAATTTCCGAACATTTAGGTCTTATACAATTTTACCGTAAGGGCAATGATAACAGAGATATTCATGAATTTGGATTTTTCTTGCCAAGTCCATATCAGAACCGAGCCGCAAGAAAATAGGTAAATAGAATTTAATGAAAATCGATATTTAAAGTCGGGGAATAATGAACAACAGTCTAATTTGATTCACCCTGGTTGAAATGGTACTTAGGGGAAGGTGCCTAAAATGTAATTTTTAATTACCTATGTTATTGTTCCTATCGAAAAGTACTACATAACAAAATTTTGGAGAATATAATTTGCCATAATTTATGCCTTACTCAGTTTTACCGTACTGACTATGATAAGATTGGTGGTGATGGTGATTATTGTTTTAAGAGGAAGTACAACCGTCACAGAGTCGGAAGAAAACTGTGAAGGCCTACAATATAGAAAGCTCATAAAATTGATCAACAATAACATTATATTGACCATTGTTTGTTCTGATGTGCTTTGTGTCTTCGGCTGCCACTTATCTCTGATAGATAGGATTACTGCTGCGTATCGAATACAGCAGCCTGCCGGGATACTGGCGAGAAGTAGCTGGGAAGTTAGATCTCTCACTTCTTTAGCATGCCATTCCTCTGGTTCATATATTTTCTGATACAACTGGTACATAAACACAGTGGTTCATCATAGCAATCTAGCTGTTCAATCCCTTGTTTAAGGCAATGATAACACTTAACACTCAAGGGAATAATGGCAGAGGTGTGTTCGCGGGTGTCTGCGGTCTGGTTATTCCTGCTCTGAAACTTTGGAATGTTAGATAGGCAGCGTAGCACTGTTCGTTAAAAGTGAGAAAAGGTGTGGTTTTTCATTCGGTCGAGTATTTCATACGATAGCATTTGAATTGCGTAATTCCTACTGACGTAATTGTAATGACCTATTGAACCCATGACCTTTGTGTCATAAGAAATCAGAATCCTAAAATTACCACATGAGGCCCCATATTAACCGCAGTGAGGAGTTCTAGTTACATTTTATCTCATCGGAACGACACGTGGCATGGGGGAGAATGGCTCTCTTTCTCACGCTAATAAAAGTGACGTCACTCGCACGTGTAAATGGAGCATTGATACAACAAAAGTGTTGGTTTGATAAATATATTGTATGAAAGGAATTAGCAGCGAAACTAATATAATAAATATCCTGTAATTATATGAGAGACAATTGGTATATATATATTATTTTTTTTTTTTTGCTATTTGCTTTACGTCGCACCGACACAGATAGGTCTTATGGCGACGAGGGATAGGAAAGGCCTAGGAATAGGAAGGAAACGGCCGTGGCCTTAATTAAGGTACAGCCCCAGCATTTGCCTGGTGTGAAAATGGGAAACCACGGAAAACCACCTTCAGGGCTGCCGACAGTGGGGCTCGAACCCACTATCTCCCGATTACTGGATACTGGCCGCACTTAAGCGACTGCAGCTATCGAGCTCGGTAATTGGTATTTAGTAATACAGATTTTAGATTGCTAAGCAGTTTCCAAGGGAAATCGGCGAAAGACGCGCGTAACTGTTCAACCTACGTCACGTCATAAAAATATAGTGCCTATCAAACGAGGTCATTTAACCTGTCAATTTGTTACGAGATAATCGCAAATGTTCATAAACAATGTTACTATTAAATTTGCAAGTACTGGGTTACTATAAAACCTACTTTCAATACATTTTCATAAGGTCGGAAAATATATATGTAAATATCCTTAGCGGCAAAGGAAAATGCATAAGACTATAAAAATGAGAGCGCCATCTTGAAATCACTCGCATTTTGTCATTTGAGCTAGAGGAGGAACCTCGTACTGTTGTATAATTTATCGGCGATTATTAGACTGAGTCCAACAGAAAACTTAGATTTTGGCCGATGTGGCTGGAGTATCATCTACAAGTGGAGATAGTTTTTTAGTAACGTGTATTTAATAAACATGTAAAAGGACGGTCATTCTTATGCCGCAGTCTTATAAGTGAAGTTTTTAATAATATCGTGTTGAAAGTATTGCGTGTGCGATCGATATTACAACAGTCGTGTTTGGTCCGCGAAAATATCGAGTGAAGGGTATTTTTGTGCTTTTATTTTCAGGTGAATCAATATGAATAAAAATACATGTGAAGCCAAAAGTGTTAAAATGGCTAAATAAAATACCAGAGAGTTACTGGTGAATTCATATGATGGAAGCTGGCGTACGTCCAAGGTAGGTGAATGATCAGCATTACCACCTGTTTATTTGTTTCATGATGTCACCGTTTATTTTGTATGTGTATTTGTGACGCAGTTTGGTCACTCATTTATATTCGTGAAATTTCAGAATTATTACGAAAGGTCATTGGTTTTAACGCTTGGATAAATATAGGAAAATTGCGAAGTACCGTGTGAAGTGTTGTAAATTAGTCAATTTGATGGTTATGAAACAATATAATGTCTGAAGTAGATTGTTATTTCCTTGCGTTTATTTTTCTGTATTTTGTGATGTCAAGTCAAGATCTTTAATCTGATGCGAAAATTTTCCGTTTGAAATTATGACCGAATTTGTATAAGAAATGCGCGGTTAATAATTTTCAGTAGAATGAATGCACGATGTCGTGTAGAGCAATGTAAAATTTTCATTAAGGAAAGTTACGAGGCGAGATCGCTAAATATCTGTTACGAAGGGATTGCTATTTCTATGTCCGTTTTAAACAGTGTATAACTGACGATGAAAATAACAGTAAATTTTGTCAGTCATTTTATGAAGTCCTGTTCAGAAATACGAGGTCACGTTGTGCTGAGATGTTTCATTATCAGAGTATTTGCGTATGTACAACGCTGTGGATCATTAGAATTATATTCCATTTTAATGTCGTCGAGATTTTGTCGTGTTTAAGCAAGTGGTCAAGTTTTGCTAAATGTGAGTTGAGGTAGGATTTTGTGAATCAGGTGGTTGGAAGCCTGTAAATGATGCCGGGAGATTCTGTGTGAACCCGAGGAATTTATTTGTGTAATATTTTGAGATGGAAATTGGGATGAATTCCAGGTAAAAAGTGTAAGTTTGTGATATATATGAATATTGAGTGATATCTTAAAGTAAATCTCTGCGTATAATCTGTTTGGGCCAGGAATGTCGAATTTGTAATTTTAGCAGCGAGATCATAGATATCATTTCTACGACCAGTTTAAACGCGAATAGAACATATGGTTCCTGTCAAAGCGAAGACAGGAGGGGTGGCACGTTCCGCTGGACAGCTGATCATGTAGACCGTTACTTGGAAGATAACGTTATTTGCAGTGTTTTATCGAGTCAACGTGTAAGAAATCAGATTGTATTCTTTAGAATGGAGCTCGTAATTTTGAAAGAAACTAATTGAAATTCTTATCAATGAGTAAAGTGTATGTTATTAGATCGCATTCTTTAATATTTACTTGTTTAACCGAGATCTGAACCTACATTTGAAGCGACGGAAATGAGACAATAATGAGCGGATTTAACCACTTTCAGGGATTTCCAAACTAGAGTAATGGTGGTAGTTATTGATTTTATTTTGAGGCATGCACAAAAGCCTTATTTTAAATGTCATATTGGGATAAATAAATAATTTCATGTGGCTATTTCTAGCCGAGTGCAGCCCTTGTAAGGCAGACCCTCCGATGAGGGTGGGCGGCATCTGCCATTTGTAGGTAACTGCGTGTTATTGTGGTGGAGGATAGTGTTATGTGTGGTGTGTGAGGTGCAGGGATGTTGGGGACAGCACAAACACTCAGCCCCCGGGCCAGTGGAATTAACCGAAGGCCAGTACGCTGACCATTCAGCCAACGAGTCGGACTGTCATGTTGGGATGTGACATAGTGTTGGCTTATTTTATGTTGAGTTTACTTTTGCAGATTTGAGTACTTCATAATTAGGGTTATCCAAGCAAGTGTTAACAATTGTTAGTGTTAAATTAAACTTGTGGTGTGACGTCATGAAATAAATAATACTGGAAATAAAATGTACTTTTCCGACCTCCACGAAGCGAGTGACGATAAATGCTATAATATAAATTACGTCAATAAAATTGTTAAAGAAATCATTCGTCCGCGGAGATAGAATTTGTTGTTTGAAAATCATTTCAATTTATTAAATTATTAAACTCAGTGGAAACCGTATTGGGGAAATAACTTAAAACCAAGTGATTAACTTGAAAATGTATTCTGGAAATCTTGGTTTATTTTGCTGGGAAAATTCAATTATTAACGTAACGATTAAGGGGACGTGTCCGACTGTAAAGGATTTTACTGCCACAAAGGCTGTGAGCGTTGTTGTTGTTTTTGTTGTTGTTGTATTATTTGAATTTGATTGAGCATTAAATGTGCTAGTATTATTAAAGTGGAAACGTTGGTCATGAACTATTATAACTTAATTGTGTTTCGTCTTCGGCTTAGAAACTTGGATGGTCATGGGGACATCAACCTCACTGACTTAGATTAAGGCCATATGCCATTATAGCATCATTTTCCTTGCGGTCATCATCCACAATGACTTTAACGTAAATTACAAAGTTAGATGTTGGCCCATGACATTGTCGTAGGTCACATAGATTCAATTAAGGGTCCTTTCCGTACAACCACATACCGATGAACTGCCTTAATTATACCAAGAGTCCAGAGTTCGTGTTACAAGGGCTGGATTATCACGAATCATTATGATGGTACATGAAGTCCCACACGGAAGCCGAATTTCAGGATTTCAAGGCTGTCTTTACTTTATTCTTAACATATACCAGTGGTTTCTAGTAAGGATGCCCATCAGGCAGTTGAGTTAAAGCCTCTCAAGCCAATAAACCTATCCTTTGCGTTGTAATTATCAATGCTCATTGTGTTAATCGAACAAGTAGGAGTTCGAGTTATAATGTTTTGTTTAAAGTTCACATTCAAATTAATTCTTGAATAAACCACGATTTTTATCGATTTGATTTCTCATTTTGTAGATAGATTAAAATTACAGAAACCCGCCTTTTACCTAAGTAAGTGACGAAGAACCCGTAAACGACCCAAAAGACAGATCTCATACCGATTGCTAATAGGTAAGGAAGGTAGGTATCCTTTATGGACTTTTTAAGGGTTCACTATGTTGACTTAAGTTGGCAAAACCACAAAGACAATCTTTCTGATAATTCCGTAGCGAAGCACGGGTACATCAGCTAGTAGTCTATGTTATATAAATCTATGAAGATTAGTTCTAAAAACGAAAAACGCCATTCACGTTGTGCCCGTTCGCACGTCCACGACAGATTACAAAATGGCGCCGACCGAAGGTATGGGCCTTGTAATCTAAAACAAGCAAGGAATAGTCACCTGCTATGATGTCTCAGAGGGCCATATACTTCTCGGAATGATCATGTATTCGAGTAAAACGGACAGAGGACGGTCTACAGTATTGTTTTCAAAAAAATAGAAAAAACATTATTATTAAATAATCTTCATCTTGAATTTTCACGACATCGAGAGCGGACGCAATTACCGTCATCGGATATTTCTTTTGGAGAAGCAAAGGATTGCATAAGAGAAAAGAAAGAATACAACGATTGAATAAGAATAAAATATAAGTCTTCGCCTGAATTCAAAATCAGTTGAGACGAAAATAAATGTACTGAAGTCGTTACGTAAGAAATTGCGGATACGACGAAGATACGAAGAAAAATAAAAATAAATTAAATTAAGGGTAAACGACGTCAGAGAAGAATACTGAAATGGCAGTATATTTCAATATTATCTTCAACATTGTGACTGTCAAGAAGATGATCAAGATGATGTGCTAAATTCACATGATGGACCGACCTGGGAACAATTCATCTTACCATACGACCAGGAAATGACGAGCAAAGCGACGGTAACCATCCGACCGAGCCATGACGAAGGAAGGCGACGGATAACCAGATAGTACTACCAGAACGAAGGAGCGGATGACGTTCCAGATGTCTAACCCGTGACTGAACCGAAGACCCATCTACATCCAATGGGAATGGAACAGCTGGACCAGGGACAACCATGAGCGAGCTAAGTCATTCATAACATTTTATTGCAAAATTTTTGGTTTGCTTACACATGTACCTTAGGTATGTGCTGATGGCTAATTATAGACCGATAATATGGCAATGCAAGTGTTGATTACCAACGATGTTTGAGATAATTAAGTCATAGTTACGATATAATAACATAGCAAAAGTTGTGCTATATTGACCAGAATACTTGGGGGAAGCGTAAGGTTTGAAGAGAAATGTGAAACAGCTGATTGAAATGTCATACTGGGAGATTATAGAGATTTCACTGAAGTAATGCATAAAGTTGACGTCACGAATGGTTGTGCGCGGTGTAGAAAGAAACATGGAAATACGCATTTGTTGGGTTCAAAGAAAGGGCATTGAACTCGTCTGTAGGTTATGAGAATATGCGACTTGTAAAATTAATAAGAAACAGTGTGGTATTGTAACGTAGTCGTCAAGTTGGGTACGCGATATTTTATTATGGAGGTTACGGTGTTTATATTAGATTGATGTGGTAATGAGTATATGAATATGGTAATTGGATGAAAGTTTCGAGTTGTGTATAATGATTTGAGAAGGTTTTACGCGATGTTGGACCATCGTGTACCTGCAAGTTAAGTTGTGCCACACTGCAAGTTTATTTTATGATTTATTTGCGTAAGAGTGCCCACACCGCGGGAGCTACAAGCCAAGGTACGAACTGGATTTACTAGTATAGATGTATGCTCGTGACGTAATCGTATGTCAGTGTAGATGATTATAATGAACATTAGAATATTACGATACTTTGAATAGCTGTAGTTAACCAGATGCATTACGACACCGATATATATGAGATTATGTTTTCTAAACCTCGCAGCATAGCGCTTCCATACTAATTGCAAGAGAGTATAGTAGCTTGCATTGTAGTTGAATGTTATTGGAATATAACTATAGAAAGGGACATTGAACCTAAAAGGACATGTGTAAGACAGCCAAAGATTATGTTGAAATTAGATAGATAGCTAGATCGACTAATATTCTCCGCTTGAACGTACATTTCTTTAACGAACTTCAGTTAGGGAAAGGCTAGAGTAGGAGCCGTATTTAACTGGCACTAGGAAAGAATGCCTTAGTTCGTAAGTAGTTTCAATGCACAACGAGATCGTTGCAACAAAACTCATGATTTCGGATTTTACTAAAACTTAACTTCATATGCTCAGATCTATTTTCGATTTCCTATAATTCATTTAGAACTACTTAAACGAATTCCAATTTATTCACATTTAACTTATTAGTGTATTTGAGAGGCATTGCGGCTGGATATTGTATCCAAGTGAGACTGTTTAAATAAGACTAAAGAAAGTGAACTATCAGAACGAGTTTATTGTATCGATGTTAAAATTATATTTCAAATCCGAGGTGGACCTCAGATGTGTCCAGTGATCTATTGAAAATGTGTAAATATTGAATTTCAACTTCACAAAGGAACTGATCATTTTATTAATTTAAATACTGAATATTATTTTATTTATTATACGAGCCAGCGCTGACTCATTTTCAATTAAATTGTCGCACCAACGTGGGCAGAAGAGAAAGACACCGCGGGAGTGTAATATATTTAATTGCCGTATCAACGCTGACCAGAAGAGAAAGACACCGTGGGAATGTGATACATTAATTATCGTTCCAGCGTGGATGATTAAAGAGGAATACCCGAGAAAGGAAAATTAGGAGCGCCAATATGTGTTTACTTTTAATTGATTTCCAATGTGGCGAGAAGAGAAGACACCGTGGGAACGTATTATAATGGAATATAATAAGTACAGATAATCTTGATTAATATAGATAGTATTGCATAGAGGTATAATGGAAAGGATTTATTAGGATTTTAACATTTGCAAGACATATGACGAGAGTTTGTGAAGGTGAAATAGGTGTAATATGTATGCGTATATGGTTATATCAGATGAAATGAACAATGTTGAGGAGTAAATGAGGATTCTCAAATGTTTATTTTTTTTCCTTTTCTGGTCAAGTTAATAATAAGTTATTTTTAAGTAATATTTAATGAATACTCCACATGTTAAACACTATGTAGGCTTGTGAATACTGAGTGTAGGTTAGATGCCACATAGTAATAATTTATTTTCTTCTTTGAGATCAGTTCCGGAGTGAATTCAAACTGATAATATCCGAACTCATGATCTAGTTGTTCATGGTCTACCTGGTAAGATGATGCTGTTCTCCAGCAAGGTCCATCCATATCATAAGCGATTGGAAACAAGAAACTTTAAGCTAGTGCACAATAGTGACATAAGAGACTATTTTAGCATAAGTAGATTAAGGAGTTGTGAATTGTGTTATATATGTATATGTATTTATATCCTGTGAACTTGGAATATTGCTAGGAAACTTAGAGTATCTTAGGAAAA
Source organism: Anabrus simplex (assembly GCF_040414725.1). Classification (NCBI taxonomy): domain Eukaryota; kingdom Metazoa; phylum Arthropoda; class Insecta; order Orthoptera; family Tettigoniidae; genus Anabrus; species Anabrus simplex. The sequence goes on along the minus strand of NC_090265.1, from coordinate 164,302,286 downwards.
TAGAAAAATTGTCAGGAATTTAGAGAAAGCATACTAAATAGAATTTTACTTGACGGAAATATGGCGATGCAAGGAAGAGTACAGACCAGAAGGGGTCAGGAAGAAGAAATGAGAGAAATACAGGAAAGACATGAGGGAACCCCGATATGGTTCTTAGAGTATTTGAAAAAGCAGGAAGAAGAAAAACAGAAGGAGAAAAAGGAACGCGAAGAAGAAAAACAGAAGGAGAAAAAGGAACGTGAAGAGAAGGAGAGAAGGCAGGAAGAAGAAAAACAGAAGGATAAAAAGGAACGCGAAGAAGAAAGACAGAGAGAGAAACAGGAACGTGAGAATGAAAGGAAAAGGCAGGTAGAGGAGAAGGAAAGGAGACGAACAGAAAAGGAACGAAGATTAGAAGAATGGCAACAAAAACAAGTTGAGGATAGAGGAAAGGAAATACAGGAATTATATAAGAAACAAGAAGAGTGGCAAATGAAGCAAAAGGAGGCTTTAGAGGAAATTGTTAGCAGAATAGAATGCGAACATAAAGGGATGATCCAAGAATTGAAAGGGAAACAAGAAAAGATGACTGAAGAATTTTTTGAAGTAAGGAATGAAATACAAGGTTTGCGTGCCGAGTTGACCGAAACCATGGAAAATAAAAACCAAGAGATGCGAGAGGAGATAAACAGAATGAGGGCAGAAGTGGCAGAGAATCCGAATATCATCACAGCACTGGTGGATGAAGAAATTGCCAAATTGACTAACAAGCTACAGGAAATCAAAGGCAGTAATGAGAAGAAATGGGAAGAAGTAAATGAAATAAAGAAAAAGATAACAGAAGGTCAGGAAACTATGAAGAGGTTAGAAGATGAGAAGATAAATGAAATAGCGAAGGGCATGGAAGGACTAAGCCTGAAACAAAAAGACTTAGTAGGAAAATTTAACCGAGCTTCAGATCAGGTAGCTGACAAAATAAACGAACTGAAGGAAAAAATGGAAACTGATAAGGCTGATTCAGAGCGGAAAATGGAGAAGACCGATGAGGAAATGAAGCAAATAAGGAAAGAGCTTCAGGAGATGAGGGTAGAAAACCAATCGGCGAAATCCGTGTTTTCGAACTCAAGTGAACGGCAAAGAGTTATGGAAACACAAGTACAGGAAAGAGAAAACACACCTTCAGTAATAATCGACTCGAACAGGCGAGACATGGAAATGATGAACGGAAGCAACCAGAGTGATAGCACTCCCATTATTAACATCATTAAGAATTATGATGATCGACCCAAACACTTCGACGGCTCAGCGAAGATTTCTCCCAAACAATTCCTTAGAGATATCGAGGAATACTTTAGGGAAGGGAGAATACAGGAGGATAAGAAATTACGCATAATCGAGAAGCACTTAGATGGGAACCCGAATATATGGTTTCGAGCATTTAAATACACCTTTCACACGTACAATGAATTTAAAGCTGCTTTTCTGAGAAAATTCTGGGACTCAGAAATACAACAGCAGTTGAGATTGGAGCTCTACTCTAGGAAATTTTCTAATGCAGGGCAAACACGCTATTCCGATTTCTTTTCTTACCAGTTTCACCGTTTCCAAGACTTAGATTGCGCATCGAGTGAATTAGAAGCGATCAAGACTATACAGAGACAACTACCGTTAGAGGTGCAGAGATTGTTAGCCGCCACGGATATAAGACCGCTATAGACATGGAAAAACGGCTGAGGCAGATAGATATGACATCATCATGCCTAGTAGAAAGAAATCCCAGAAATATTAGGCAAGTAGAGGCGATCAACACCATGAGCTCTGAAAGCACGAATGGTAGAATGAGCAGGTCTGATCAAGACAGGACGGAGAATCATTTCAACGCACAAGATAAAACACGAAAAAGACATTGTTGTCGATGCAGCGGTGAGCAACCTGCGAGATAGGAACCAAGAGATAACCGAAGTAACCCACAATATAGGAACAACATGCGTTATAATAGAAATAGGAGCCAACCCTATCCAAGAAACAGAAGATGGTATAATGAAAAACGACGGCCTAATGAGTATAATAGAAATGAAGAAAATAGAAGATATATACAAGAGCTTCGAGAGCAAAGGCAAAATAAGACCCGATGAGAGGATGCTATTAGAGACAAAGATATCAATGGAGACCTCGAAGGAGCAGAGAGTCTCGAGCTCCAAGATTACAAGAGGAAAAGAGAATAGGAGAGTTATAGAGAAAACAATACGCAGAGGGGTACGACTGATTCCGAGCCATCGGTAAGAAAAAGAAACGCCGATGGAACAATAACTCAGCTGGAAGATGTAAATAATCAGGAAAATAGAAACTTTATCAAAATTCGCAGTTGGATAATAACACAATTTGATCACTGGGACATCCGACCAGAAGACTTGGTCCGAGATGAGACATGCGACACCAAGGAACCTGTATTTAAATTGCCCGTAATATTAGTTAGGGTAGCAGATGTCAAAATACACTGTTTGGTTGATTCCGGGGCCAGCATCAGTGTCATGTCAAATACGTTATTTCAAGAATTATCAAAGAGGATGGAAATACCAATAATACCCGTATCTGGAATTAAGATCAGGGGTGTCATTCCAGATAAATCGGTAGAATGCAAGACCCAAGCATATCTAACAATAAGAATAGGTAGACACGAGTTCGAACACCCATTTCTGGTAATGAAGAAAATAAAATACAGTATAATTTTCGGAATAGATTTCATGATGGCTTCCCAAATGACGATAGATATGGAACGTTATGAAATTAGATTCCCTATCAGAGAGAATGATGGGAATAAAACTATAGAAACAATCCAACTTAAAGACATGTTACATCCTGAAGAGTACTTGAAAATTGAGGGAAAGGAAATCGACTTATTAAGTAAAGAGGATCCAGCCTTGGTTGAGAAAGACGAAGAGCAGCAAGAAGACAGCGAAATGACAAAAAGGATTGAAGAAATCATAACCATGGAGGAAGAAAGTAATGAAAAAACAGAAATCTGGGAGGCACTTGCTCAAGCCGACGTACCATCTGAAGGAAAAAGAGTACTGTACGGAATTATCAATAAATACATTGACGTTTTCGATGATAAACCAGGGCAAATACCGAACTTCAAGTACAAGATAATAGTGAATGACTGGACTCCATATATGGGCAAAATATATGACGTACCAGAGAAGTACTTCAGCGAAGTGAAGACGATTATCCAGCAAATGTTAGACGATGGAATAATCACGAAGACCACCACACCCTATGTGAATCCGATTGTAATTGTAAGGAAAAACAACGGGAAACTGAGAGTGTGCTTAGACGCGCGTAGTATCAATGGAAGGCTAATTCCTGAATACAATAGGGCTCCTAAGATCAAGGAGGTAGTAAAGAAATTTCGTGGTCAGAGGTACTTTACGACCATGGACTGCACGGCCTCTTTCCATCACATTGTCCTCGAGGAAAGGTCACGGTTGTTAACCGGATTTATGTTCAACAACCAAACATATGCCTACTGTCGTCTTCCATTCGGATTGAAGAATAGTTCTGCCGTTCTGGTGAGAGCATTGGACAGAAGCTTTACTAGCGAAGTGAAGGAATTTATTAACTGTTATATCGACGACATAGTTTTCGGAAGTTCCACTTTTGAAGAGCATTGCATTAACCTAGAAAAGTTACTCAAAAATCTGCAGAAAACTAGTTTCAAAATAAATATCTCGAAGTCAAGATTTTGCCAAAGTCAAGTACTTTTTGTTGGACATTTAATCGATGGCGAGGGAATAAGACCTAACCCTGTCAAGATTAAAGCTATTTGCGAGTTTCCTCGGCCGACAAAGGTCAAGCACGTCAGACAATTCCTAGGAATTACGGGATTTTTCTCAGACCACTGTGAGGGATATACTGAGACAGCCGCACCACTACACAGTTTATTAAGAGCTAATAACAAGTGGAAGTGCAATGACGAGGTTGAGCACGCTTTCAATAAGATGAAAGAAATGATGAAACAGAGCATAAAACTGGGATATCCAGACTATGAGAAAAGATTTATAATTCAGGCAGATGCATCGAGTATCGGTGTAGGCGCATGCTTGTATCAGGAAAACGAAGAAGAACAGAAAAGAACATATCTGGCATTCACCAGCCGGAAATTAAGGAAACATGAAATGCACTACACTACCACCGAACTTGAACTTCTAGCGATAATCCACGCGTTACAACAGTGGAGAAGAATCATTTATGGGTACCCAGTGACCATAAGAACTGACCATAAAGCATTAACTTTTGGGTTAAAGGCAGTCATGGTAAGCGAGAGGATAACGCGCTGGATGCTATATACGCAGCAATTTGACTTGAAGATAGAGCATTGCAGTGGTAAACAAAACATTTTAGCTGACGCTCTGAGTAGGAACCCTCCAAAACAAGAAGAACACATCTTAGAAATCGAGTTAGACATTCGAGAGCAGAACTACTGAGAAAGCTCGAAAACCTAAAGGAATTCCAGGAGTCTGACAAAGAATTAAAACATATCATCGACAGGTTAACAGAGAAGGAACCGGATTCTGAATGGCAGAACAGTTATGAGATTGTAGATGGAATACTGATCAAAATTATGGGTAGAGTTGACCGGAAAAGAAGGATTATAATACCACGAGTATTGCAAAAAGAACTGATTTGGCATACCCATAATATCACGGGACATGCAGGCATAGATAAAGTGATCAGTACGTTAAAAGAAAAATTCACTTGGAAGGGACTATGAAAATCTGTCAGGAACTTAGTTAAAACTTGTGACATATGCCAGCGTGTTAAACACAACAACTATGTATGCGGACAAAAACCAGTGCCAATCATTCCATTAAGATCGCACGAGATATATGCGGTAGATATTTTTGGCAAGCTACCGACCGCAAAAAGAGGAAAAAGGTACATACTAGTGGTTGTTGACATATTTTCCAAGTACATTTCACTTCAGGCTATACAGAGAGCCAATGCTAAGCAAGTCATATGGGCCCTAGTGGAAAAGGATTTTCCTGAGATGGGTAAGCCGAAAAAAATACTCACAGATAGGGGAACACAGTTTACGTCTGAAATATTCCGTCAACGAATGAAAAATGAAGGTATCAGACATACGATGTGTTCAGTACGACACCCAGAAGCGAACCCTGTAGAAAGATACATGAGGGAAATCGCCAAGTTTGGCAGAATATACTGCAACCAACAGCATTGGAAATGGGTGGAGACATTAAGTATTATTGAAAGGAGCTTGAATAACACCATTAATCAATCCATCGGACAGATTCCCAGTTTAGCTCACAAGAATATACATCCGGAAAGGAGTTGGGACAGAATATTTACAATGCCCATGGAAAGGAAGCCAGATCCACAGCAAATAGAGACTATGATAAAAGAAAAACTACAGGAACAGTCATGTAAACGATTAAAGAGGATGCAAAATAAGAAATTCCATGCACCTTACAAACGAGGTGATCTTGTATTAATTAAAACAGTACCAATGTCTAATGCACCGAATAAAGTATTTGCGAAGTTCCTACCATTATACAATGGCCCATATAAAGTAGAGCGTGTGCTAGGAAATAATGCATACGAATTAACAAGCATGAATGGAAAGTACAGAAATGTACACAATGCTTGTAACATCAAGCCTTATTACCAAGAAAATCAGACTAATGAAACCACAGAACTAGAAGATTAAAAGGCCAAGAAGGTATAAGACACATACCAATATCAAATTATCATCCGCAAGTCATTTGAAATTTCTATTTATTATGTTTATTGAAGGAAAGAATTAGCTGATTACATAAGCACAGTCGAGCGTAGCAAAGAACATCTCTAAATCAGGAGCGATAAAAAACGGTCGATATATTAAAATCGATTAGCCAGTCGCAATAGGACAATGAATATGTATAAGTAGCGAAGGCACATTTATGATTCGAGTTTAAGAAAGGAAAATATATTGTGACCAATATATTTTGTCCGTGACGGGGGACAATAAATGTGCCCGTTCGCACGTCCACGACAGATTACAAAATGGCGCCGACCGAAGGTATGGGCCTTGTAATCTAAAACAAGCAAGGAATAGTCACCTGCTATGATGTCTCAGAGGGCCATATACTTCTCGGAATGATCATGTATTCGAGTAAAACGGACAGAGGACGGTCTACAGTATTGTTTTCAAAAAAATAGAAAAAACATTATTATTAAATAATCTTCATCTTGAATTTTCACGACATCGAGAGCGGACGCAATTACCGTCATCGGATATTTCTTTTGGAGAAGCAAAGGATTGCATAAGAGAAAAGAAAGAATACAACGATTGAATAAGAATAAAATATAAGTCTTCGCCTGAATTCAAAATCAGTTGAGACGAAAATAAATGTACTGAAGTCGTTACGTAAGAAATTGCGGATACGACGAAGATACGAAGAAAAATAAAAATAAATTAAATTAAGGGTAAACGACGTCAGAGAAGAATACTGAAATGGCAGTATATTTCAATATTATCTTCAACATTGTGACTGTCAAGAAGATGATCAAGATGATGTGCTAAATTCACATGATGGACCGACCTGGGAACAATTCATCTTACCATACGACCAGGAAATGACGAGCAAAGCGACGGTAACCATCCGACCGAGCCATGACGAAGGAAGGCGACGGATAACCAGATAGTACTACCAGAACGAAGGAGCGGATGACGTTCCAGATGTCTAACCCGTGACTGAACCGAAGACCCATCTACATCCAATGGGAATGGAACAGCTGGACCAGGGACAACCATGAGCGAGCTAAGTCATTCATAACATTTTATTGCAAAATTTTTGGTTTGCTTACACATGTACCTTAGGTATGTGCTGATGGCTAATTATAGACCGATAATATGGCAATGCAAGTGTTGATTACCAACGATGTTTGAGATAATTAAGTCATAGTTACGATATAATAACATAGCAAAAGTTGTGCTATATTGACCAGAATACTTGGGGGAAGCGTAAGGTTTGAAGAGAAATGTGAAACAGCTGATTGAAATGTCATACTGGGAGATTATAGAGATTTCAATGAAGTAATGCATAAAGTTGACGTCACGAATGGTTGTGCGCGGTGTAGAAAGAAACATGGAAATACGCATTTGTTGGGTTCAAAGAAAGGGCATTGAACTCGTCTGTAGGTTATGAGAATATGCGACTTGTAAAATTAATAAGAAACAGTGTGGTATTGTAACGTAGTCGTCAAGTTGGGTACGCGATATTTTATTATGGAGGCTACGGTGTTTATATTAGATTGATGTGGTAATGAGTATATGAATATGGTAATTGGATGAAAGTTTCGAGTTGTGTATAATGATTTGAGAAGGTTTTACGCGATGTTGGACCATCGTGTACCTGCAAGTAAAGTTGTGCCACACTGCAAGTTTATTTTATGATTTATTTGCGTAAGAGTGCCCACACCGCGGGAGCTACAAGCCAAGGTACGAACTGGATTTACTAGTATAGATGTATGCTCGTGACGTAATCGTATGTCAGTGTAGATGATTATAATGAACATTAGAATATTACGATACTTTGAATAGCTGTAGTTAACCAGATGCATTACGACACCGATATATATGAGATTATGTTTTCTAAACCTCGCAGCATAGCGCTTCCATACTAATTGCAAGAGAGTATAGTAGCTTGCATTGTAGTTGAATGTTATTGGAATATAACTATAGAAAGGGACATTGAACCTAAAAGGACATGTGTAAGACAGCCAAAGATTATGTTGAAATTAGATAGATAGCTAGATCGACTAATATTCTCCGCTTGAACGTACATTTCTTTAACGAACTTCAGTTAGGGAAAGGCTAGAGTAGGAGCCGTATTTAACTGGCACTAGGAAAGAATGCCTTAGTTCGTAAGTAGTTTCAATGCACAACGAGATCGTTGCAACAAAACTCATGATTTCGGATTTTACTAAAACTTAACTTCATATGCTCAGATCTATTTTTGATTTCCTATAATTCATTTAGAACTACTTAAACGAATTCCAATTTATTCACATTTAACTTATTAGTGTATTTGAGAGGCATTGCGGCTGGATATTGTATCCAAGTGAGACTGTTTAAATAAGACTAAAGAAAGTGAACTATCAGAACGAGTTTATTGTATCGATGTTAAAATTATATTTCAAATCCGAGGTGGACCTCAGATGTGTCCAGTGATCTATTGAAAATGTGTAAATATTGAATTTCAACTTCACAAAGGAACTGATCATTTTATTAATTTAAATACTGAATATTATTTTATTTATTATACGAGCCAGCGCTGACTCATTTTCAATACGTATTTTCAGTTAATTTGAATAATGCGTTGCATAATTTGAAATTGGTTATTTAATATTTTATTAATAAATATCTTGTTATTTTTCTATAATTTCTGGTGTCATGAGTTCTTTAATTACTGACTAGATTATAAGTTAATTAATAGCTAAGAAAGGTACCGAGTAATTAAATGTTCATTTAACCATGGTAAGTTCTCTCATAGTCAATATTCTGATAAGATTGTCGGCGATGATTATCATTATGTCGTGAGTAACGATAGGTATCACCCGTGAGTTGGAATTCTCTTGGACTCACGTAAAGCGAATTCTACAGTAGGATTACATGTCTTACTTACCATAAGTAAACCCTGAGGTATCCGCTGAGCGACTCCATTTCGTCAAATAGGCTGCCCAGCGACGAGTTAGAAAATGGAGGTATCGGGCAAAGAATGTTTAATCCGAGTGGTTACAAGGTAAACACTTTTAAATTTCATATCGAATGTGTTAAAATTAACAGAAAATCTGCAATATATTTACATACACCCATATGGCATTTCAACAAGAAAATGCAGTATTCTCTTCAGCATCAGTTTATCCCAGATATTTCACTACTTGCCCTCCTTATTCTCTTTACTTGTTGAAGTAACTTAAACGGCTACTTGACCCATGTAAGCCAGCCTTCAGATAATCCATTACTCGACTCTGTGGAACCCGCCTTATATGTCAGTGCGACGTTAAACCACCAGCAAAATGAAGTAATTCTGGTCTATTAGCAGAACTCTGACGCGAATAATAACACTGGAATTGGAATGCGAAGTTCAAACTAAATTCGCCGGAGTAGGTCACAGAAACGAATGTCGCATAATATCTTAAGATTAATATTCTAATTTTGCACTCTAGGTTTTGTCTAGAATACATTAAAGTATTCAATGTGTTAATAAGCACATTGCTTTCTTTCTCACTGACGCTGACAATTTGCGACCGATACCGTGTAATGTGGTGCAAAAACAGAGGACCCTCACTAACAGACTTCTGTAAGATATAAAACGGGCTAAATATATAAAAAGAAACGCAATTTACTCGATAGGCTGCTGTTAAGTTTCTGGCTTTCATACTGTATAAATGAAGACCTAAATCCTCTACAAAATCTTTTGGATTATAATCAGGTGGTCTGTATACTGCATAATGATCCTACATTGTGCTCCATCAATCCAAACTTCCCCTGATAATTTTTTTACTGAATGTTATAATTTTCTTTTCTTTAAATGAGAACCCCTCCTTGACAAAAATGACTATTCATCCATCCCTAGAAACATTTTTTATCGAATAATATCCTTCTAACTCATACTGGTCAATTTCCATTCCATTATTTGCATTTGTACTGAATATTAGCACATCTACCAGTGTCCAGCTGTGCCTTAATATTATATCCGTCTGATTCCAACATTTTCTAATTGATTTTATATTCATATGAAGTACACACATTTCACTTTCTTGTTTGCTTGTCATCTGTAGCCATTCATAATAATTATTGTAGAGCGTTGAGTCTAGTAATAAACTATAACTATCAACGTAACTAACATCCATAGCCTAACTAAATTTGAGATACCCTAGAGTAAGATTAAATATTGATACCTTTAGCCAGTTACTGGGTTTTTCAATGTCTTTTTTGAAAGAATTCTTACCAGATTTGTTTTCTCTTCCTTTCTTGCGAACAGCTTTTCCTGCTTCACTCACACGTACTTCCATCCTTTGATGTCCACCTGTCTTCATGCCTCCCACCGATGATTAGCCATGTAAGCGGACAGATGCTCCGTTACAAGTACCTTTCCTCCTTCACTTAGTCCAATAACTTTGGAGCTAAGGACGGTTTTTCATTTCCTTCTTGTCTGCATCAAGTCTGTCTTCTTCCTTGGTAGCTGGATTACAATGGGTTTGGGTACTCCTTCTTTCCTGGTTGGAACTCTGTGTACTGCACCCATTTCAGTTTTACACAAAGGAACATCCAGCTCTGCTGCAATGGTGCATGCTATTTCATCAACATCTTCCTCGTCTTTCTCTGGAATACCATGCAGCAAAAGGTTTTTATTTATTGAATATTGTTCCAAGTTCTTGTATTCGTGAATTATATCAACCGTTTCTTTGCATGCATCAGTTAAACACTCCACTTTCTTTTCCAACTCCTTTATCTGTTTAATCATGCTCTGCATTCCTGTCCTAATGTCCTTATGCAGTTCACAAATGAACTTCTGACGTTTAACACTTTCTATTAGTTCTTACTTCATTTCATTCACTGCATCTTTCAAGACCTCAACTATTGTTAATTTTTTGTTGATTTCCGTCAAGTCATCGCTTTTTTTAGCGTTACTGCTAGTGTCCGCTTCTTTCTGCATTCAGTAAATCGCCATTTTTCTTTTTTCCCTGCTCATTTCCCTGCGAATTTTTCTTCGGGGTGGGACAAGCATTGTATCATGCATTTCCGCATCCCTTGCACTCCACATAGCCTCCGTCATTAGGCAGTTCGCACTCGCACGATTTGCAGCATTCTATGACGTATGCAGCAGATGGCAATACTACCGTGTTTTACTTCTCTTTCCTTAATAATAATAAAAAAATAACAATAATTGTAAAATTTATTAAAACCAGTATTCGTTTCATATCACACTAAATACTTCTACAATTTTCGGAGAGGACGAAGGCTGGAAGTTTGTCCCACAGGAACCCATTTACGTGTCAGTAAATATATCGAAACGATGCTAGCAACTTGGGATCAGGCCAGAATTCTACTGTCTGAACCACTCGCCCCGCTGCTATTATTATTATTATTATTATTATTATTATTATTATTATTATTATTATTATTATATTATTATTATTATTATTATTATTATTATTATTATCATTAGCATATCCTATTTAAATCATGGGCGTTACTGGCACTACTTGGACAATGTTAGGAAAGGGAATCATTATTGTGGCACTTGATATCAGGAAGCATATTTATTTTGAAGAATCTCTACAGTAAATATTAACTCGATGGTAAGGGGGAAACTATACTTCCATGAAATTTCGCATAATATATTCTCTACATACAGTATTTCTTCATTTCTACCAAATGGCCATGGAAATGTGAAGCAACTTACAGGTGTCCATGGGAATATACCGCCTTTTAGAAAAACAACACGCATCTAGGATTACACTTGCGCATTATTGATAGACATAGCAAAACTCAGGATGAAAGGGAACGGATGAATTCTGTAGGTGACTTCTGACTTTTGAAATCTGTTAAAAAAATCCCCTAAGCACAGGAAAGCATTCCATGATACACATTCATGTGATATTACGAGCAAAGAAGGAACGCAGTGAAAATAGTAAATTTTTTACTATCTTCCATCAAATAGGCTACTGTACAATGAAATATTTCGACCTATGAAAATATTCCCAATGTTATTGTAGTAAAATCTTTGTCAAAGCTGTATAGTTCAAGGAAGGAAACTTTTAAGTTCGTAATCCGATTAGTAGACAAGCAATTTAAAATATGTATGTGCAATTGCAGGTCCCAATATACTACAGAATATTTACGGCAAAATATACAAAAATGTTTTTATGAAAAAGTAGTGTTGTTTCTTCTGAAGTTAAACATCGAATACTGTTGTTCCTGAAGAACGTTAAATCCATTCAAAAATAGTGCGAGGGATGACAATTATGCAGTTTAGAAAACAGTCCAGAATTCTTCACAGAGTGTTAACTTTATAAATTTTGTATTGCATTTGTGAGTCAATGGAAGAATTATTTCAGAAGAAATGAAGAAACACCATGTTAAACCGTATTGACCAAATCTTAAATAAAGCTAATTAAATCAGCCATTCAATATTATTTAAGTATTTATTGCATTGTCATCTTTATTTGGGAAGAATTCTTTCAGCAATCAAAAATGTTGAGGTGAGTCATTGAACGCATAATGACAATTTTCTGATCTCCGATATTTGAATCACGCGATGGCTAAGAAGAACTATATTCATTGTAGTGATATTCTTGCGTATTCATTTGCAGCGATGGCGACCTATTGACAAATGACATCAGCGTCTAAACGGGATATGGGGAAAAATGTTCAACACTCTCAATGGCGTGTAAAACAACCGTGGTGAAAGACTTTGTCATCGCCGAGCCCAATGCAGCGCAACGCCCACAACGTCACTGGAGTCATATCGAACAACACGACATCCACCGCTTGAGTGGTAGAACAGTGCTGTTTTGGATGGCCACACGAATCAACAACATGGTCGATAGGCAGCTGTATTTATCGCCGTCCACGATTGAAGGATGACATTCAGGGTAATGGGAAAACGGAGAGTAGCACCATTGACAGGGAAAAATGCTTTCCAATGTATCGAATCTGTCTGTGGCGAGGAGTGATTTGCATTGACTGACTGATATTGGCATTAACAAACCCTATCACCAGCGACATTCTGTTCGTCCATATACTAGTACTGAACTTCAAATTCTCCTCCTGCGTTGAAAGGACAGGCAATTCGATTACTTTAATGGTTATCTGTATCAGTAGCTATTTTACACATACTCACCAAAAGCTACATTTCTTGACTCGTCTAGTTCATAGCCCAAATGTGTGAAATTGAAACTCTTCTTATTCTTGCAAATCGTATTTCATAATGACTGAAATATCCTCTTCGATAAATCAACTTTATTTTTCTATGTTTAATGATTCACTACTTCTCACGATTACTCCAGAATGTATTGTATATATAATTCTCCCAAAAGCTTGATATGATTCGCATGGAAACAGGACGGACGATAACGTTTTCCATAATGGAGAATAGTGGTTGAAATGGTAAAATAAACAGTAAATCTGGTATATTACACGTTTCTAGTCGATCGTTGTAAGTTATGGATCAATACCACTTTCCAACAATTGCAGCTCTTGTCTTACGATCGTATTTCATGCCATATATATTTTTTATATTATATTTTACTTTTTTCTTGCAATTTATTATCCAATTTGGCTTCCTTTGTGGAAGCCCCCTGTTCTTCTTACGAGTCTAACTGGCATTATGTTTGTAACTGACTTGTGGTTCGAATGAATGTATCAACTAAATGGTTTCTGATTGACTCAATTGGATAGGGATAGGACGAGTCCGGTAAGAGAAAAAGTTGAGAGGTTATAGCCAAACTTTTCTAGAGTTTAAATGGAAATTGAAAGATTGCAATGATCAGGAGATTCGACCCAAGTGTTTCCCAAAGCCAGGCATGTAAACATGGTTCCTGGTTATGTTTGCATGGTTGATTTAACAGATAATGGATGAGCTACTGCGATGTACAGTAAACAAGACAATGATGAGAATAATCCGGTGCATGTTATTCAATAGGCTTACGAGGCAGTTACTAAAGTGGTATCGCCAATATGAATTGAACTTCAGAATCAGTTTTACAGACAGGAAACGATTCGTGAACTAGCTTAATCAAATATCACGGAGCAACATGGTTTCTCTAATTTTCCCACTTTGAAAACGAGACCTGTTAAACTTCTTGGTTATTGCCCTACTGTCAACCATTAGGATAATAAACCACGATTACACCCTAATCAAAATCTGACAGCTCTGTACCATTCACTTCTCCTTTTTACTTGGGTTTTTTCGCCACAGAGGCACAGGAAGACCAGTACAAGTCACACTGTCTTCAGTACGAGCCAAATTACTTGCTAATCTACAGCCCTGAGTGCAGAATATGTTTGTGGTAAATAGTGTATATTCTATATTTATTTGGTTAAACGTTAAATTATGAAAGCAAAGTCCGACTCCATGGATAAATGGTTAGCTTGCTAGCCTTTGGTCACAGGGGTCCCGGGTTCGATTCCCGGCAGGGTCGGGAATTTTAACCATAATTGGTTCATTTCCCTGGCACGGGGACTGGGTGTATGTGTTGTCTTCATCATCATTCCATCTTCATCACGACACGCAGGTCGCCTATGGGAGTCAAATCGAAAGACCTGCATCTGGCGAGTCGAACTTATCCTCGGACACTCCCGGCACTAAAAGCCATACGTCATTTCAATTTTTATGAAAGCAAAAGCCGAAAGTATCAGATGAATTGCAATTGAAACAAAATGACTCATTTCCTAACAACTTTATTGTCCAGATCCGACAAAAGCAATATTTCTGTTCCAATTACATCAGACACATGGTGGGTATTTGTAAACATACTTACAGCAAACAGTACCTTCATCCAAAAAACCATACGACGAACAGCTGACGATGTCAGAAACGGATATAGATGGTTGTTGTTTGACGTGTTGTTAATATTTTCCTATGTTATAGACATCCGATATGTCCACATTTGCCTGCAGACATGCTTCATAGAGATGACACCACGGTGCGCACACCGGGCGAGTTAGCCGTACGGTTAGGGGCGCACAGCTGTGAGCTTGCATCTGGGAGATAGTGGGTTCGAACCCCATTGTCGGCAGCCTTGAAGATGGTTTTCCGTGGTTTCCCATTTTCATACCAGGCAAATGCTGGGGCTGTACCTTAATTAAGACCACGACCGCTTCCTTGCCACTTCTAGGCCTTTCCTATCCCATCGTCACCATAAGCCTATCTGTGTCGGCGCGATGTAAAGCAAATAGCAAATAGCAAAAAAGAAAAAAAAGGTACACGCACTCATTCAAAAACGTTGTGCATTTGCTCTTATACACTCACTGCAGAAGAAAATAGCTGCCGAATCTTCTCTTCCGCGGTAATTTTACTGTTTGCAAAGGCTCTTGCAAAGGTTTCATACATAAAAGCGCAGAGAATTTTAATCGAGAGTCTAATCCAGCAACCGACAGGACCATTTCGCCCTTTTTCATGCTGTGGAAATGTAACGTTGAGGTAATTACGTAAATTGCTTTGCACATGTGCTTGAACATCCTCTTGGAGAAAGTCGATGTCTTCCCTAGCTTTTAATGGTACTTCTTCAGGATACCTCACGGAGCGAGCATTTTATACTCGAGGCAAAAATAGGAGAGGGCCAGGTGCCCTAACTTCATCATTCGATAGAAACCATAATAAATAAATAAATAAATAAATAAATAAATAAATAAATAAATAAATAAATAAATAAATAAATAAATAAATAAATAAATAAATAAATAAATAAAATAACCAGTAATTTCCATCATCACGCGCAATTGGTATTATGAAATTTAACAGACATCGTCTAAGAGGAAAAAGTGATTGTTACGTTGTCCTACTCAGAAACCACCTATTGGATAATAATAATAATAATAATAATAATAATAATAATAATAATAATAATAATAACAATAATAATAATAATAATGATAATAATAATAATATAATTGATCATTCGTTTTGTGCCCTAACTCTTTCATTAAATGATATATTTATTGGTCCAGGGATCATGCTATTTTTCTTTCAACAAACAAGTAATATATTTGTTGGTTCAGGGATCATGCTATTTTGCTGTTTGTACTGCCCACGCTTGTCATATGGACAAGGATAATGACAACTCACAGACATAGCACTCCCATTCGTCGGTGCAAGCCCTGGACCTCAAGAAAGGAACAAAAGACGGTACGAGCAGCGGAATGAGCAACTTAAGAAAACGACACCTAATTAATTCAAACAACTTCAGTGAGCAAAGACATCACACACGAAAATGTTAGACAAAAAAAAAAAAACCGCATGCGGAAGCACTGCGACGTAGCAGAAAAAATAGTTGTAAGGTAGTAACGTATGTATCCATATTATTACTTGCAAGTAAAATATTTCGTAATATTTCTTAATTTACCGCAGATTTTACACTTTATTTGAATAAAATGAATTATTACATTCCATTTGCGACAAATATTACAGTGATATTTCGCCGATACCTTTGCGCTACGTTACCCCCTTAATTTTCCGACTCACGGTATTGGTTTACTAGGCACAGAGGTCTCCCATAGCCCTTTCCCTACCTCTACACGATGGCCTCACTACTGTACGAGATCGAATTTCTGTTTAGTCAGCTATGGAGCGGATGAATTTTTATATTTTACTTTAAGCTCAGTAACTGATCATTCATGACAAAGAAGTTCTGACACAGATGTGAATAATAATAATAATAATAATAATAATAATAATAATAATAAGTTCAGAGGTATGTATTGCATTGAACAAGAAAGGTCTAATTTAAGAGTTAGAAGCCAAAGGAGGAAGAATCCTTAGAAAGATCCTAGGACAGATCAGAGAAGTCGATGAGTACAGGAGATGGCATAACAGTGAACTGTATCTGCATATGGAAATTATAACGGACACCATTCGGAAACGGAGACTTAATTTTTATGACCACATAACACGTATGAACACGCAGAGATTGACCAACCAGATCTTTTCCTACTTTGTAAACAATAAAACCAAGAGAAGTCAATCACACCGAAGTTCAAAAAAGACCTTCAAGAAATAGGGATCGCAGGAGAAGACATCCAGGAACGTGTTCCTCTCCAGAAGAAAGCTTGAGCATACCAGCGATTCCATGAAAAGCCGAAGTTGAAAACAGGCAAGAATGGACTAATGAAAAAAAGGAGGCTCATAGAAAGCAAATACGGGAATACTGGGAAATAATTAAAGATCAAAGATGCAGACGGTTGAAATAACGTGATCCACAGCCGGCCGAAACTAATAATAATAATAATAATAATAATAATAATAATAATAATAATAATAATAATAATAATAATTATAATGGCCTCAGCCACCAATTCCAGACTTTCTGAAGTAGTGTCATTTAGACGGCCTGCAGATCACTTCCCACGTTCCAGCTACACTGCAATATGGTAGCGAAAGGTTAACTCTACCACACTATGAAGCTGTGTTAGTTTCACCAGGTGGTGGCTGTGTGCGCTCCCAGAGGTCTCTTGTTTACCAGCAACCATGATGCTATGCCTGCTCTCAAAAACCGACTACCTCGGCCAGAACTCGTCCGCAATCTTAGAATCATAAGTCATAAGTCGACATTCTATTCGTACCTCAGGTCCATCGTGGTAGTTATGAAATAGAATAGATTAAAAGAACCACGGGTATGTAATCTATCATTGAATACTTCACCATGTATCATACCAAGGAAATTGTTAAGTGAATGTTTGAAAAGAAATGTTGAAATGATTGCCAGGAAAGGAGAATACCAACACCTCTTCGAAAATCTCTGCCCACGTTACTAGGCGTTCAGCTTTATAAAAAGATTTCCACTTGGGAGGAAGAGATGAAAATAGAAAGGATAAGCTGCGAGGTTTCTGTCGCGTGCGATTTCTATGCGCTCGGAGTGGTAAGCGCTAAGCTGAAAATATTATTTATTACGGTATATGTCGTGAACCCTAGCAATCGACCTGGAAAACTCGGTGTATGTGAAGGATTACAAAACACTGCATTTCTCTTTCCGTTACCCTCGTTCGCAGAATATGAGGAAACACTCTACGTTATAAAACACAAAAGGAATTAAAGTTGATGTGCCACAGTTAATCTCCTCATTATTATCCGTGATAATGAAAGATGAAAAATGAAATGAAGCATTATAATAAGGATTACTTCACAGAGTAATCACTAAACCAACCATCACGCTGGAGGACTAGGGAAATGAAATTACGAGATTAAAAAACAACAGGTTTTGCTTGGCGACTGCGATTACCAGAGGAATATATAGAAAGCAAGGGAATGTTGTGCCGAAGTAAAAAAGAGGGTAGAAAATATTTACATCACAATTCAAAACCATATTTAATAATGTCACTATAAATGTACCGACTCAAATTTTTGAAATGCATATAGGTTTCGATTAGGTAGTACACTCTGATAATAAAACGAAGTTAATAATAATAATAATAATAATAATAATAATAATAATAATAATAATAATAATAATAATAATAATAATAATAAAACCAAATCAAACCCCATGGCACTACAGTCCTTGAAGGGCCTTGGCCTACCAAGCGACCGCTGCTCAGTCCGAAGGCCTGCATATCACGAGGCGTCGTGTGGTCATCACGGCGAATCCTCTCGCCCGTTATCCTTGGCTTTCGAGATCGAATAATAATAATAATAATAATAATAATAATAATAATAATAATAATAATAATAATAATAATAATAATAATAATGTGTGGTCTCAGTAGAGATCTCATGGAGGATTTTGAGTTGACGCACTATAGGCGACCTGCGCGTCTGCGAGGATGGGGCCCTTCTAATGGTAAAGGAGACATAAATACCCAGCCAACGAGCCAGAGGAGTTAACCAATGGAAGTTAAAATATCCGACATTGCCGGGAATTGAACCCAGGAACATTTAAACTAAGGCCCAGCATTCTAGCCATTTAGTCTTATAGCCGGACTGGTGTTTCCTAGTAGATAGCGCATCAAGCATTGTGTGAAATGCACCTGACTTATTAGTATTATTATTGTCATCATTATTGTTATTATTCTTTTTTTGTTATGCCCAATTAAATTGCGCGTTTGAAATTGTTAGCTTTGTCTGACGGATTCCCCGTCTTCTTCTTCTCTCAAAATATCTGCATGAAATCGCTGTGGTGTTTTTCTGCCCACTGTTTTCCTGAGGTCTATTTAGCTTATTGCATGAATGTGGAATTTGTAACCAGAATTCCAAAGAGTTTACGATTATTATTATTATTATTATTATTATTATTATTATTATTATTATTATTATTATTATTATTATTATTATTATTATAGGAAGAAGTATCCCCGACCAAATGTCTCACGCTCCAGGACACTGCCCTTGACGTGGTAGAGGTGGGATACCTCGCTGAGTCCAGGGGAAAGCCAACCCTGGAGGGTAAATTGATTAAACAATAATCATACGACATCAGCTACCGTGTAAATCGCAGAAGGTCAATACTGCCGATACTCACACTTCTCATTACCCGGGGGAAATATTAGGAACGGGCAGGACTCGCACTCCCTTATGTTGGTCACGAGTGCGTCAACCGCCGGAAGGTCAGTGTAAAGGGGGCGTGTTAGAGAAGAGTTCGCTTCAGGCACCGTGAATTGGAACACAAGCAATATGGACCATATGATTTAATGAAAGACATTCCATGAAACTCCAAAAGCACAATTCTGAACAGCAAATGTGTCACCAGAGATCGTTCGTATACCGACATCGTGCAACATGGAGAGCCGACGTGACTTTTTTCCATCTCTCAAAACTCTGACTAGCTCTGCCTGGGTTTGAAACCGCGATCTTGGGATCCAGAGGTAGACACTCAGCCAATGATCCACAGACATGACATCGGGTAAACAGCTTCAACAATCACACTGTATCATCACTGTCGTGGTGGTGATTTTTGTTTTAAGAGTAAATACAACCAGATAATCATCCTCTCTAAACAAATTAGTGGAAAAGAAATTTAAAATAAGACAAAATTATTTAAGGAAGTAATTTGGAAACGAAGTACAAAATAAAACAAAAACATATTGAATTAGGGGGAAAAATTACAAACGAATCAAAAGGGAACGTGCGTTCCCTGAGTAACAGTACAGATAGGCGAACCCTCTGAGAATGTGGGCAACGGTGAAGACGGCACCACAAGAACACAATGGGGGGGAGGGGGTTTCTTTCCTCTTTAGTAGATAACTGTGCGTAGATCATCCATGACCTATCTCAGCCTACACAATACTATGGCCTCTCTCCGCGAAGGCCGGGAAGAGGATCGCCACACGGTGGTCGTCTTCATAACTGCTGTCAGTTTGTCTACGCGATCCAACAGTACACATCTATGCTACCACCACCCTGTCGCAAGAAGTGATTATAAGGGATAGTTATCTAAGAATGATCGAGCTGAGTCTGGCAATGCTTTAACCTTCATCCACGCTCTTTATTTCGATTTTTTCTCTAAGAATTCCCTTGTTAAACCCTTCTTCTCTTTCGTATTTCATTCTACACCTTCCATGGCCCTTCTACTCGTATTTCTTTTGTTAATACCGTGGTTCCCTTTTCCAAAATTCGGACCTTGTCAGTTTTCTCCCATTCAGACCAGAATTTCATTCCCACAAGTAAATTATTTAATATTTGTGAAACTTGACCCTCATCAATCTACACAACCATAAAATCATACTTCAAAATAAACCTTTAATACCTTTTATTTTCATTGACTTGTATTATATTATGACCACGTTCATACAAATTTGGACCGAAAAGTGCTATTTCTTACTTTTTAAGGCTTTAGCTATATGCTATATAAAAATATTTTTGTGAGAAATATCTATTCTACACGTGCGATAATAATTATCTAGTTATACATTCGAAATTGCCTTACGTGGTGCATATTCAGTCCTTCTAATCTGTCATTCGTTTATCGTTGTAATTTCATCAGGTCCTCATTGATGGTAATATGTTGTAAAAGTCCGAAGCAACGTAGTTCATGAACCCATACAAACCATTTTAAACGTTGTACATTCAGATGAAGTTTTAGAAAACATCCAGCAAGTTATATGCAATATAATGGTCACCGGGTGTGAACCGGTTACGCAAGGATGGTTTCCTCGTTGTATTCTCCTTAGAACTATAGTAACGAATAAGATGTGCAGATTCGTTAAATATTTGACGTATGACGCATTAGCGCAAGTCTATAGTTGCACGTAGCTGTTGGTATCGTGATCATAGAAACGAGACCTCTAGGTTTACGCGAATTTCGAATAAGAGTAACGCTTTTTTTTTTTTTTTTTTTGCTAGTTGCTTTACGTCGCACCGACACAGACAGGTCTTATGGCGACGATGGGACAGGGAAGGGCTAGGAGTGGGAGGGAAGCGGCCGTGGCCTTAATTAAGGTATAGCCCCAGCATTTGCCTGGTGTGAAAATGGGAAACCACGGAAAACCATTTTCAGGGCTGCCGACAGTGGGGTTCGAACCTACTATCTCCCGAATACTGGATACCGGCCGCACTCAAGCGACTGCAGCTATCGAGCTCGGTAGTAACGCTATTTCTCATCTCAAAAATCCAACATGCCTTAGCGGGAATTCGAACTGTGGCCGTCTTGGTGACAAGTACTGTGCCACTTGGATATCACACTGTTCCTTATATTCAAGCTTTATTTTTATTTTTACACTTCATTTCGTTCAGTACTCGAAAATTTTCCTAGATTAATAGCATTTATTACGGAAATGTGGGGAAGTAAATTGATGGAAGGAATACAATTGATATATGCCAGTTAGTAACAGAATTGTGCCTACGTCAGCCCAGACAATATAACTCTGTCGAAGTCCAGAACAATTAGGTACATAGATTTTAACTAATTTATCGCTATAGCCTGATTAGTCTGCATGTATTTTTATTTTCTTTCTTTCTTAATCCGTTACCGAACAGGGTTGGTTTTTCCCTCGGTCTCAGCGACTCAAACTCTACCGCCTGAAAGGGCAGTGTCCTGGAGCGTGAGACTTTGGGTCGGAGGATACAACTCGGTAGAAAGGACCAGTACCTCGCCCAGGCGGCCTCACCTGCTATGCTGAACATAGGTATTGTAGGGAGATGGGAAGATCCGAGGGGATAGATAAGGAAGGGGGAAGGAAGCGGTCGTGGGCTTAAGTTAAGTACCATCCCGGCTTTTGCTTGGAGGAGAAGTGGGAAATCACAGAAAACCACTTCGAGGATGGCTGAGGTAGGAATCGAATCCAACTCCGCTCAATTGACCTCACGAGGCTGAGTGGACCCCGTTCCAGCCGTCGTACCTGGACCTTCGAGGGTGGCAGCTAATCACACTAACCACAACATCACAGAGGCGGACGTCTTTTGAGTTAATACTAATAATCATTTCAGGTGACGGACGAGGTATGGAGGGACTGAGGATGACACGACTGTGGTGACCTTCTCTTTGGTAGGGTTGTCCGAGAAGTTTCATTTCTTACAATAATTCTTTTGCTGTTCACTTTGAAAATCACTTACAAGTGTTAAATTTTTATTATGTTTTACGGACATCTCACTATTTGTGCTTTTACTGCATGTTTCAGTTATGCTATAGGATATCAATATTTGTAAACTGCATGTATCAAAACAATAAATTACAATCAAATATACCCTCTCCAGGATCTGTGCTTCCGAGATTATGGGAGACGGGTATTATCTTATTTTACTTGAAGTATTCGTATGTTGACGAAATGATTCAAATAACTGGCGTAAAATCTTACACTGAAATCACTGCGTAGTCTTGGAAATGTTAATCTTGTCTGTGTGAAAATATCCTGTCACAAATCTTCTTCTTTGTTACATTCGTTAGGCAAGGTATAATGTAATCATATTTCAATCACGTTGGTGAATCGTCGACATTCACAAAAGAACGACCTTCGTTTTTGGCACATATTCAACGAAAGCGACTGATGCGAGTTATAACTATGTCAACAACGATGATACAAATGGGATAGCAAGCAGCGAACATCTCTCTCCATGAATGTTATTAATTTCTAGAGTTGTGGCTGTATCGTATGCGTCGAAGTTCTAAAAGTCTTTGACTCGTAACTACTAGACTACTTTGAACTAGACGCACAGCTGGCAGTAAAATTGTTATGATAGTTGAGTGTTCCCCGGCTGTTCATGCCAGCGCATGTAAATTCAGGAGTCGTTAACTTCAAATGTTCTATGCATGAATTAAGTTCACGCCAAATAAAAGTGGCAATTAGTCACGGAAAAGGGTAGCCACCGTGCTTACTTAGAGGTCTTCGAGACAGTGCCAAAGCTGATATACGAGACAAATACAACATTGCGTATATACAAAGTTTACTAACGGGCAGTTCAACATCCCTCCCGTGCCTGTGTTCCCGATGTCACTATAACATTGGAAGCCAGACGGGTCTGTCTAATACACACTTACATTACACTAATGTTGTAATGTTGTAATAATAATAACTACTTTTACAGTTTTTGGAGACGCTGAGGTGCAGGAATTTTGTTCCACAGGAGTTCTTTTACGTGATGGTAAATCTACCGACTGACGTATTTCAGAACCTTGAAATACCACCGGTCTGAGCAGGGATTGAACCTGGTGGTGGTGGTGGTGGTGGTGGTGGTGGTGGTGGTAGTGGTGGTGAAGTTTGTTTTAAGAAGAACAAATTAAGTGGAAAATGGAAAACGAAGTTAGAACAAAGCAAAATTCTTTATTCAACGGAAGAAATTGAATGTAAATTTAGAAAAATAAAACAAATATTATTTGGTCACAAACGCATCAAAGGGAACCTACCTTCCCTGAGTAAAAGAACACTACCTGAAAGGAACATACCCTTGATCAATCCACTCTCACACATTAAGTGAATGAAGAGATCAGCAGTAGTCGCGTCATCCGCTGATGAGTTCGAGTGTCTCCTGAGGTTCTGTCTTAGGACAGAGAGATCGGCGCACTCTGTGATGATGTGAGCCACGGTGAACTCGGCACCGCAAGAACACACTGGGGAGTCTTCCATCTTTCGGAGGTAAGAGTGCGTAGATCTTCCATTATCTATCCTCAGCCTACATAAAACTGTTGCCTCTCCTGAAGGCCGGGAAGAGGACCGCCAAACGGTTGGGAGTTAGTATAGGTAGCAACTCCGATTCCCAGGACACCAAGATGGTTCGACGTAGCTGAGAACAAATATCCATAGCTGGTATATTCACACCGAACCTGCCAGCCTGAGTTCAGAAGGCCAGTGCTCTATCGCCTGAGCTACTCATCCCGGCACACTAGTGTTTTAACAAACATTTAAAAGAGAAGCTCTCGACTACATACATTTTCGTAAATAAAAACATAAAAACGAAGCACATATTTCCTTTGTAGTGCTATTTGTCAATTTGTCGCAGTGAAAGCATTGAAAATGCACAGTAATGATATACTAAAATCACGTTCACGAACTGGTGACTCATACTATGGAGAAAAATCAATCAATTTCTTATTTGAAAGAAAAGTGACATGTAACTCAGTTACAGTTGTCTCCCTTTTTATGTGCATACTAGCGTATGTACCCGTTCTTCGCACGGGAATTGGTAATCGATTTCACGATCCCTTAATGAATTTATGCGAAGTTACATGATTGTATTCAAACGTTTAATACGGCATGTTAAACTGATATTCTTCTACGAAAGCACGTGGTAGTAACGTGAAGTATGATCAAGCTGAACAAAGTGGAGACAGAATTGGGTAGATCACAGAGATTATTGAACGGCACAGTTCCTGGTCAGAAGTTTTGCGTAATTCTCCGCACTTCTCGGTTGCATTTTGTTGTTCAATGGGGAGTGACGCTGTGGCTGAAGACTCATGAAACCAATCTCCTATTATCTGTTCTATCGAAAAGAGCAAAATGGTTCTTTAGTTAAACCAATTAAACCAGGGCCTCTCAGGGTGCATGCAAGAGTGCATTGCGCGGTGCACGGTGTAAAAGGCGACTTCGCTTGGTTGACCAGAGTGCAGATCCCTACTCCTTGATTTGGAGCAATAGCGCTGTCTCTCTCTTTCCCCACGCCTGTCCCGCTCGCTCCGCCTGTCTCCCTCTTCATCACTTTCTCTATAGCGCTCCAAATCCGAGCCGAGTTGAGCCGAGCTTAGCCGAGTCGCCCCGAGACGACGCACTGGTCCGAGTCGAGCCGAGTGGGACCGATGCACTGTGCACAGGAATTCTGCGCCTCAGTTTGCACGCGTGAGATTTTTGGCGTTTGAGATGCCCTGATTTAAACCAACTTGAAATGACATGACAGCCTGTAAATTATAACTCCCTTGTTATCCTTCTATCGAAAAGGTGTGCATGAGAAAAACTTTTCAGAAATAGGTTTCCATTAAGGCTAGTAGTTTTCCATTAAGATTGGTGGTGTATATTTATTGGGAGGGTAAAATTACTATTTCGACCTCCTATAAACCTCCAAACCAATCCGGGATTTAGAAACAATATTGACCCTAATACCTACCTAAAGTTTCCCAGTTATAAGAACTCAATAAAGGGATGAACTGACAAATCGACTAAAAAGCCATACAAAGTTCGCTCTAAGTTAAACTGAAAAACGGTCCGTTAATGATAAATCCCTTATTAATCCTCGTATCGAAATGTTGCACATGAGAAAAAATGTTTGAGAAATTGACTTCCATTAAGGCAGTTACATTTCCATTAAGTTTCGTTGTGTATATTTTGTGGAAGTACAAAATCATGGTTCTGTTTCGTATAAATCCCCAGTCAGTTCAATGATTTGGAAACAATATTCGCCCTGGAACCTACCCGAGGACAGGTGAATTCTAAATATGAAGTTTGGTTGAAATATACCCAGTAGTGTTCAAGTTATAAGAACTCAGACAAACAAACAGGCAGACACCAAAGCTAAAAAATATGCAGTTGGTCATTATAACACCTGAAACAGATAACTGAATGAAAATTTCGCCAAAATGGTCAATGTACAGACACACGGTCGTTACGATTTTGTTTACATATATTACAAAACAAAAAAAGGAAAGATGTAAATTCCAGCAAGAAATGGTATTACATGTTCTCTTAACCTTTGTATTATATTCTATGATAGAATTTCTCATGATTCTGCCTTCCTGTATGTAAACGTAAACTAAATAAAATCTCTTATGAACAACAATATTGACGAGTGAAAGAAACCAATAATGCAGTTGAATCATTTCAGAAAAGCCATTCTTTCTCTTACCGTAGTCATCCGAGACGCGCTGGTCCGAGTCAAGCCGAGTGGGACCGATGCACTGTGCAAGGAACTCTGCGCCTTCTTCTACGAAGAGTCATCCGATAATTTTCGATTTCATAAGCACCACCTTGCTGTTTCATGTGCAGACCTACGTAATGATCCAAAGAAGCCGAAACTCACTCTGCATCCACCGAACTTCAATGGAGGGTAACGGAAAGAGAAAACATATCATCGCTGCACCGGCAAAACCTTGTATCCCACATCTCCTTAAGACTGGTTATACCTCCATCAGAACAGTTTTCGTTGTGTTCATTTTCGTAGGCAATGTGTAAAGAAAATTAAACCTTACAGTAACGCGCTGTAGGAATATATGTCTATATGACGTATTTATGCACCCCTACAGTATAATGCAATTAAGGTTCATTTTCGTTTACCTGTCAGCATAGAAAAATGAACACAACAAAATTGTTCTGATGGACTGTATGTCCACGCGTGGCTGGGAGGCGTTACCGGTCGTAAGGAGAATAATGGATAAAAGAACATTGTGGATTACGAGGTTTTGCCTATGCAGTGACGATATGATGATGCAATTTACTCCGCCTTGTGCGGGAGTTCATATCATCTGAGCGTTTGTAACGTTCCAGACGTTACAGTGTAATTATATTAATTTTATTATGTGTAATTAATTTAGAAATTTAACGTCATAATATTTATTTTGGTATGTAATTGTATTATAATTCATGTTTAATCATTTGCTCACTATCATTTCATTACTTTGTAACTACGACTTGTAAACGAGGGCTGAATATTCTAATATTCACTTAGATTCTTGCGACATTTGTTTAAAATTAACTTGCAGTAGATTTCCGCTATCTTGCCACATCACCGAGGAGGGAGAAAGGACAAATTTAGACATCAAGTTCTGGGAAAAGCGAGCACGTGTTCACGCGTCCCAACGTAAGCTACCGTATTTCGACCAGAATTATTCAAACGAATCAACGCCTATATTTTGAAAGGAGCGTCATGTTGCCATGGATAATGAGTGAATGGACCAATAGAAGAACAGTTAATATCAGAGTTAAGACCCGTCAACTCTAATATCTGGAGTGGGGAGAGACATGTCATCTGATTGGACCACGTGTTGCGACCTGTAATTAGCACCAGTAAAGGTTATAAAAGGGCATGCTGGAGCTCTTGGCTTCATCTCTACTACTGGACTCTGCTGCATTCTTCGGTATTATTATTCGTTTGATTCTGCGTTAGCATTCTACTTCATTACCACAACGTGGTACTTAGAAATTCTGAATGAGGGATGTAGAGCCACTCTCATCAGTAATTACGTACAGCACGGCTACAAGACCGGTTTGAACCAGTCTAAGTCAAGAGGTAGTATTAATCTAGATAGAAATGAAACTTCAGAGAATATTTTCAGTAAAGTTGGAAGGATTCTTAATTGAGTATCCTCTCCAAATAACCCAAGGTGGTTCTGCTAACTATGACTTAGGGCTTATCTCCAATATGGGATAGAGCATAATAGGGAGTGTTAGTTTTGAAGTCATCTTCCAATTAGTGGTGGATGCAATTTGCAAGGCAGGAATGGTACTTAGCTGCAGATGAAGAGATATCAAAGACGACCGATGAGGTTCCCGCTACAAGGATGGAAGCTTCCCAAGGACCAGCAGAACAAGACTAAATGGTGAGCAAGCGAGTTAAAGATATTGCAAGTTTTCGCGAAGTAGAGTCATTCAATTTTCTGTTAAATTCATTTTTTAATTTAAATTCAGTTCTCGTTAAACCGTCGTCATTTTTTTTAAATCTAATAAATAGTATTTTTCGAGTTCACTTTAATCAATCTGCCTTAATTAGCCTTTTGATTTTTAATTCTCCTGCTTAATGATTAGTGCACTATCACCCCACCCCTGTGATAAGAGTCCGTCCAAGCTTGATTATAAATTTTTATCTTTAAGTCCTCAACTTAAAGATTGGCGCCCTTAGCTTGAATGGTTGCATTTCTCATTTGATGATTGTTCTCCGAGAGGGGAAGTCACATAAATGCCGCTCCAACGTGTGGCGAGAAAATCATTAAGTACGGAGCAGTTAATGACAGTAACGATATCAGAATTAGTATTATGGGCAAAATTTGGATATCCACGTTTCATTAGGAGTGTTTGATTGTGGGAAGGGTCATGGCTGATCAGACGAAAGAGGAGAGGATGTTGCGCAGTGGACGGGCGATAAAAGGCAATAATGTATTGAGTTCAGAGGAAGAGTTGTGTAGTCTAGTAGAGGAAATTGAAGATAGAAGTGTAAGTAGTATGGAGAGTGAAGGCAAGCAGAAAGAAGTCAGTATGGAGTCAGATGATAGTAGGATGGGGGGCGAAGCGGAAGTAAATACTAACAATGAAAGTAATAATAATGATCAGTTAATGAGAATGATGCAGTTAATGTTAAGTAAGATAGAGGACAGTAAAACTGAAATAAAAAGTGAATTAGAACAAACTAAAGCCGAGCTTAAAGGTGAATTAGAACAAACTAACACTAAAATTGAGAATATTAAATATGAACTTACAGAACAGTTAGAGCAAACTAAAGCTGAATTAAGCAGGGAGATGAGGGAAAATAAGGAGGAAGCGAATCGGAGAATGGACGAACACAGTAGGCAGTTACGCGATCTGGTGGTAAAAAATGAACATTTTAATAAGCGATTAGAGGACCAGAAAAGTGAATATGAACGGCGAGGGAAAGAGGTAGAAGAAAAGTTTGCGGGGCAGAGAAGTGAATTCCTGGAATTAATGGGGAAGGAAAACAACTCTACTAGGGAGGAAGTAATGAGGCAGGTCACTAGTATTGATAAGAGAGTTGAGACTCAAAGAGGGGAAACACGGATATTTAAAGACCACGTACAACAAGAGATTGACACGGTAAAGCTTAGAATAGAAGATGAGACCCGGGCAAGTGAAGAAAGGTTTGCGATAGCTGAAGAGAATAAGATTGAAATTAGGACATTGAAAGAGAAGCAGGTTAATTTGGAGAGAGAAATTGATAGGAGAGACAGAGATGTAGAATGCCGGATGGAGAAAGCAGAAAATCAGTTAAAACAGGTGGCAAAGGATAAACAGGTTTTCACGGGAAGGCAATGTCTAGGAAATAGCTACATTAGGGAAATTGAACTACCTAAATTTAATGGGAAACAAACGAACCCGCTAGATTTCCTTAAGATGATAGAAAAACGATTTGAAAAGCGTCTAGAGGAAGGGTCTATGGACTGGGAAGACGTTATGGAAAATATTGACCATGCTTTTGTAGGAGAAACACGGTCTTGGTTCATGGTATATAGGCAGACGATGACGAACCTGAAAGAATTCAGAAATAAGTTTAGAGAGAAATTCTGGAATGAAGCGATACAAGCTCGGGAGAGAGAAAGGGTGGTATTTGGGAGGTACAAACAGCATGAAGGAGTTACTATGACCGAGTACTTCCTGGCACATGTCATGATTTGTCAGAACTTAGATGGTATAACCGAGGGGTCTGATGTAGTAAGACTACTTTTAAGACATTTTCCGGACAGGGTGAGAGAAGCGGCCTGCATGCAAAAAGTTGGTACTATTCAGGAGATGGAGAACCTACTAGGCAGTTTTGATGCGTTAGGTAACCTTAGGAGTAGAACGGAGAATATTCAGAACTTTAGTCATCACAACGGAATGAGACATAACGGTAGAACACAGAATCACGAAGCTCGCAATCAGTTCAGACCTCAGCAGAACAGCAGGAGCGGAGCACAGGAATATAGGACAGGAAATTCCCAACGGAGGCCAGAGCAATGTACTAATGAGTCCAACGTCAATACACAAAGGGAACCTTTAAACTAACTAGAGGCTGTAATGTTAGGTCAGAATTCCAGCCTAGTGCGAAGGTAGCGAAGTGTCTTGCCATGAAAGTGTTACCATATGACCTCGATGTTAGAGACGATTTGTTGGATGAACCCGAGCAGAATAATGGAGATTCATGTAATAAAGTAGTCCATCCCGTTGTTAAATTGAAAGTCTGGGGGGCGTGGGTTAAAGTTTTGATTGATTCTGGAAGCCAAATATCATGTATTAGTTCTCAGTGGTATGAGTCATTAGTGAAACAGGGTATTCAGTTGGAGGAAATGCCTGTTAAGTCTACTTTCATCATTACGGCTGTTGGAAAGAAGTCTAAGCAAATTTGTAAACAAGTAGCTGTCCCGATCTGCATTAATAATTCTATTAGTGTTCAGATATGTTTGGTAATTCCGCATTTGATATTTGATCTTATCTTGGGATCTGACTGGTTAACGTTAAAATTGGCTCAGTTAAATTACAATGATCTAGTGCTAAATTTGAGGTGGAATAATGAGGATATTAAGGTCAAGTTTGAGGAGGAAATTCAGAGGAAAACGGAAGTTAGTACAGTGTGGAGAATGAAAGAGGTTTCTAAAGTAAATGAAGAGGCTAGTGAGGGCCTGAAGTTGTGTCAGTTGTGGATTCATGAGGATAAAATATGTGGCTTGAAAGAAGCCGTAAGTAGAAATGAGTTGAATGAAGTCCAGAAGGACAAGTTATTTGAAGTGTTATGTGAACACGTGGAGATTTTCTCCGAGAAACCTGGTGTTACCCATCTGTATGAACATTCTTTTTCTGTGCTGGATAAGACTCCATTCAGCGGACCGCGATATCCGATACCACACAAATATGCAAAAGCCGTAGAGGATCAAATTCAAGCTATGTTAGCAGACGATGTGATTGAATTATCAAACAGTCAATATGTTAATCCCTTAATTGTTGTGCCTAAGTCTGATGGATCAATACGTTTGTGTATTGATGGCAGGGAGATGAACCGACGTATTGGTGCTGATCAGTTGAGATCACAAACCATTGAAGAGTTGATACAGAATTTTCAGGGTAAGAGTTGGTTTTCTACGTTAGATCTTAGGAGTAGTTTTTGGCAGATACCTTTAAGATCAGAAGACAGGCCTCTTACTGCTTTCAGCTATAAGCATAGTTTGTACCAATTTAGGCGTGTTCCTTTTGGGACCCGTACGAGTTCGGCAGCTCTTATTCGCGCACTTAGTATTGCCTTGGGAGACGATACTGGAGATTATGCTACTATTTATATCGATGATTTGGTTATAGGATCTAGTACCTTTGAAGAGCACTTGGACCACTTGGAGAGGGTTTTTTCTAAATTAGAGTATGCTGGTTTTACTCTGAAACTTGACAAATGTGTTTTCAGTAGACGAGAGGTGACTTTTTTGGGGCACCGTGTATCGGCAATGGGAGTGACGCCTGAGAGCACAAGAATTGAAAAAATATTGAATACTACGACACCTAGAAATATTAAGGAGCTCAGATCGTATATTGGTGTATGTAATTTTTTCAGACGATTTGTAGTGAGATTTGGTAACTTACTAGAGCCATTTAGAGAACTATTGAAAGCTGGCAGTAAGTGGGAATGGACACAAGATCATGATAGAGCTTTCCTAAAATTAAAAGAAGGATTCAGGCAGGCGGTTGTTTTGAGATACCCCATGCCCGATAGGAAGTATGTGTTGCTGACGGACGCATCTCACTGTGGTATCGCTGGTGCACTATGTCAAGTAGATGATGATGGTAATTTAGGGATTGTGTCTTTAGCTTCCAGAGGTTTAAGTGCTGCTGAAAAGCGTTATACTATAACGGAACTTGAATTCTTAGCCATCGTATACTCCCTGAGTAAATTTAGGATGTATGTTTTAGGTACCGAATTTGAAATTAGGACGGATCATCATGCTCTTTCTTTTGTATCCAAGTGTAAATTATCATCTAACAGAGTTAGTAGATGGATACTCGCCCTACAAGAGTATGATTTTAAAGTAACTCACATTAAGGGAAAGAATAATGTCCTTGCTGATTTATTGTCACGTGATCCGAAGTTGAGCGAAGAAGGTAGCCTTCTAGAGCCACGTGAGGGCATTATTATATGTACATGTCTGTCTAAGGAAAATGAAACTGCTCTAAAGAGACTACGTAACCTATTGGTTGAACAGTCGGTAGACGAAGAATGTCGGGAACCTTTGTCTGTACTACAGGGAGGAGAGCAGCTCACTGTGTCGCATGGTAGGCACACGTACAAACTGGTTAACGGGTTTCTAGCCAGGAAATGTAGCGAGGATCTCTGGGGGATTTGTGTACCCAAAGCGCTACGTGTGGAATTGATTTGGTTTATCCACAAGGAATTAGGACATTTTGGAGCTAATAAAGTTCTGTATGAGATCCGACAGAATTTTATATGGGACAAGATGGGAAGAGATATAAGAAAAATTCTTTCCACTTGCGATCTGTGTCAGCGTAGCAAAGTTCCTAACCGCTATTTAGAAGGACCTCGTCAGGCAGTAATCTCAGAAAGACCTGGTGACTTGGTGTGTACTGATTTATTTGGACCTGTGGTAAAGGGACAGTTCGGCTTCCAATATATTTTAGTCATTATTGATGCCTTCTCGAAACTGGTCAGATTATACGGTATGAGAAAAGCCACTGGAAAATCTTGTAGTCGTATAATCAAAGAGAAGTATGTCCCTGAATTAGGTACTCCTTGTAGAATATTATCAGACAGTGGACCGCAATTTATTTCGAAAAAATGGAAGTCCATAATTAGAGAGCTAGGTATTACACAGGTTCATTCATCTATTAGATACCCTCAGGGCAATATGTGTGAGCGCGTTATGAAAGAGTTATCTCGCATGTTTAGATGCTTAGTGTTCGATAAGCATACAGCCTGGGTGGCTCATTTATCCCTCATAGAGACATGGATCAATGCAGTTCAACATGAAAGCACTAGATTGACGCCGTCACAAGTTCATTTTGGTTGTAAGCCTCAGAATGAACTAGTGAGAGTGTTAGGTTTGCCTGAAGAACCACCTCGTAATGCTGAATTTTACGTCCGACTGGCACGGGAGAACCTGATTAAATCTGGAGAGAAACGTAAGAGGCAACAGAAACGTAAGGTACTGGATAACTTTGAGGTAGGTGAGATGGTTTTGGTGAGAGTTCCCATGTTGTCAAACAGTGAGGATAAGGTAACTAAGAAATTTTTTCTGTTATATCAAGGCCCTTATAAAGTACATCGTAAACTAGGACCCTGTGCTTACAAGTTAGCGGATGGTGAGAGCGTAATGAATGGTTCATATAACATTAGAAGTTTACGGAGATACCTGTCGTGTGAAGTGGCTGAACCGGATTGTGAGATATAGGTCAGTAACTCGGGGAAGTTGCTACTTGTTATGTCAGACTACGAGTGGATAAGTTTACGTCTCTATTGTGGTGGTATTTCCTAGTTGTGTTTGTAAACAAGGGAGGTGTTTGTGTAGCGGTAGAATTACGCTCGTTCATTGACGATAGATCATCTGTTTTCCGTATGTGAGGCCATGAAATTTTATATATTTGTTTTCTGAGATGTTACAGAAGGCTAATTAAAGCTGACGACGGCAAATAATTAATTTTTCCGTATGTGCATTTCTAACTTGCAATAATTTTACCGTGAGCTTAAATCACGTGTGTATTCGAGTGAAGTGTATTACATCCTGCTTCAAGATAAGTTTGAAACATTCGAAAGAGTGATAAAAGTGTAAATTGTTTGTATCATTTGTTTTCCATGTTTCTAATGTAATAGATTGGAAGAGAACGTGTTATTGCTATCTAGCAAAGAATGTCTGAGAGATGGGGAGTAAAAGGACAGATAGACACTCGGCAGAGTCTATAATCTGAAATTGTATATATATTATGTTATATTTTCTAGGATAATCTTGTTTTTTTTTTTACAAAAGTGAAAAGTTGCTCATGTTGGGCATAATTTTGTATCTATACCTCAAGATGAACTGAAATAACAGACAGTCGCAATGGTAAGCAGTCTAAGAGAGATATGATGGAAAGAGTGAGATATAATTAATTGTATGAAAATAATGTCGCTCGTTATGGGCAGGTAATTGAGGTATTTCAAGTTAATGTGGGAGTAAGTGTGTGAGTTCTCAACTCATATGATATTTGTTAAGAACTCATGGGGGCGTATGTAACGTTCCAGACGTTACAGTGTAATTATATTAATTTTATTATGTGTAATTAATTTAGAAATTTAACGTCATAATATTTATTTTGGTATGTAATTGTATTATAATTCATGTTTAATCATTTGCTCACTATCATTTCATTACTTTGTAACTACGACTTGTAAACGAGGGCTGAATATTCTAATATTCACTTAGATTCTTGCGACATTTGTTTAAAATTAACTTGCAGTAGATTTCCGCTATCTTGCCACATCACCGAGGAGGGAGAAAGGACAAATTTAGACATCAAGTTCTGGGAAAAGCGAGCACGTGTTCACGCGTCCCAACGTAAGCTACCGTATTTCGACCAGAATTATTCAAACGAATCAACGCCTATATTTTGAAAGGAGCGTCATGTTGTCATGGATAATGAGTGAATGGACCAATAGAAGAACAGTTAATATCAGAGTTAAGACCCGTCAACTCTAATATCTGGAGTGGGGAGAGACATGTCATCTGATTGGACCACGTGTTGCGACCTGTAATTAGCACCAGTAAAGGTTATAAAAGGGCATGCTGGAGCTCTTGGCTTCATCTCTACTACTGGACTCTGCTGCATTCTTCGGTATTATTATTCGTTTGATTCTGCGTTAGCATTCTACTTCATTACCACAACGTGGTACTTAGAAATTCTGAATGAGGGATGTAGAGCCACTCTCATCAGTAATTACGTACAGCACGGCTACAAGACCGGTTTGAACCAGTCTAAGTCAAGAGGTAGTATTAATCTAGATAGAAATGAAACTTCAGAGAATATTTTCAGTAAAGTTGGAAGGATTCTTAATTGAGTATCCTCTCCAAATAACCCAAGGTGGTTCTGCTAACTATGACTTAGGGCTTATCTCCAATATGGGATAGAGCATAATAGGGAGTGTTAGTTTTGAAGTCATCTTCCAATTAGTGGTGGATGCAATTTGCAAGGCAGGAATGGTACTTAGCTGCAGATGAAGAGATATCAAAGACGACCGATGAGGTTCCCGCTACAAGGATGGAAGCTTCCCAAGGACCAGCAGAACAAGACTAAATGGTGAGCAAGCGAGTTAAAGATATTGCAAGTTTTCGCGAAGTAGATTCATTCAATTTTCTGTTAAATTCATTTTTTAATTTAAATTCAGTTCTCGTTAAACCGTCGTCATTTATATTAAATCTAATAAATAGTATTTTTCGAGTTCACTTTAATCAATCTGCCTTAATTAGCCTTTTGATTTTTAATTCTCCTGCTTAATGATTAGTGCACTATCACCCCACCCCTGTGATAAGAGTCCGTCCAAGCTTGATTATAAATTTTTATCTTTAAGTCCTCAACTTAAAGATTGGCGCCCTTAGCTTGAATGGTTGCATTTCTCATTTGATGATTGTTCTCCGAGAGGGGAAGTCACACGTTGTTTGATAAGATCGTGCCAAAGTTTACTTTACCGCGGAAGTGGTTGAGATTAAAGGTGAGAGTAAGCAACAAAATCTTCAAGGGATTCACATTTACGCAATTGGTCTATTATTTAAATATATATATATTAGGAAATCCAAATATTTATATACTTTAGTGGCGATGGGTATTTATAATAACAAATCATGGAACAGCTTTCGCTAGTCTTAAAGTGTGAAAGCCAATCTATGACCCATATGCTGAAGTTATAAACTGTGTATCTTTAAAGCAGCGCGCCGGCCTCTCACCACTGGTTCCGTGGTTCAAATCTCGGCCATTCCACGTGAGATATGTGCTGGACAAAGCGGAGGCGAGACAGGTTTTTCTCCGGGTGCTCCGGGTTTCCCTGTCACATTCATTCCAGCTACACTCTCCAATATCATTTCACCTGCCAGTCATTAATCATTGCCCCAGAGAAGTGCGACAAGGCTTCGGCAGCCGGCACAACAACTATCCTCGCGGCTACATAGGGAGCTTCATTCATTCCATTCCAGACCCGGTCGAATGACTGGAAGCAGACTGTGGATTTTCATTATTCATCTTCAAAGCGGTATAAGTTATCTAGAATTTATTTCAGATTTATATTAATAATTAGCTAACACTCAGCTCTTAGTGTGGAAACCTGGGTATTTCTTGTATATCTACAATACGTACCCTAACTTATTTCTGTTGTTTCTTCTGATATATAGGCCTACTATTCCATCACATGAACGATTTGAAATACACACGACTTTTAGTACTTGTTGACGGTATACTTACACGACTTAAATTGTGTTGTGTTTAGTCACTGGATAACCTCAGACTTCATATCGTACTTGCTGCACCTCATCTCAAGTTCCAAGACATTATATTGCAGGCTTTCAGCCTCGTCTGTCATTAAGACCAAGTCGTCGGCATAGGCCAGCCTTCTCACTATACTTCCATGTAACTGAATTCTTCCCTGCAATTTTATACCTTTCATTTGATGAAAATGGAACAAGTGAAGTACTGTACTATTCCTATGCGGACAAACTTAGCTTCCCAATCATTTTCAGTGCAATTAAGCCATAATTATGCATTTATGTTAAATAAATAGTTTAAAGTTAGCAGTCAACGTTGATAGAATTGCTGGAATATTTTCTTTCGTTAAATTGTGTTTAGAAGTAATGTAATAGGCTCGTATAGATAAATGTTTGTTACTCATTTTCATTTCAGGATTATGCTTCGTGTGAGTCACTAAAAGCTTTTTCGCAGGATCTATCATTGAAACAAATAAAAACACGGTCATCTGAACATTCCAGAGAGACTTTACAAGCGACTAAACTTGATCACAGCCGTTTTGTAACGTTAAAAAGCCATTTATTAAATTACTACCTCGTCCGGAAAATGTATAATTTCATTTCTCATTTAACACAAATATAGTCACTGTGAATTATAAGAGCACCAAGCTGTAGCATAAGTAAAGATTTCACACTTTGCGTTTAATATATATATATTATGTAGACAGAAAATTTAAGGCTTTTTTCTAGAAAGAGCGATAATTCGCTCTTGCTGATGAACTAGATTTACAAGTGCACGTAGAATTATGAATATCGGCGGCTTTAAAAAGTGTAGTGTTATTTTTATTTTCCCTAATTAAATTTTGAATTTTGTTTGTTTGTTTGTAGAAAACATATTTTAACTATTTCTCATTCTTCTGATGTCCGACTCGTTGGCTGAATGGTCAGCGTACTGGCCTTCGGTTCAGAGGGTCCTGGGTTCGATTTCCGGCCGGGTCGGGGGTTTTAACCTTTATCGGTTAATTCAGTCGGCTCGGGGCTGGGTGTTTGTGCTATCCCTAACATCCCTGCAACTCACACACCACACCTAACACTATCCTCCACCACAATAACACGCAGTTACCTACACATGGCAAATACCGCCCACCCTCATTGGAGGGTCTGCCTTACAAGGGCTGCATTCGGCCAGAAATAGCCACACGAAATTATTATTTTCCTGATGGCTCTGTGTCTACCCCACGAGCTGCCAGAATGAAAATCATTGAAGTCAATCGGGGCACAGTGCTGATCATTTGCCTCATCTTCTGTGCTAGGTTGTCAGACGCGCTCAACTGTAATCAAAACGAGTTGTGAAGAATACGTAATTGTGTTGTGATATCAGTTATTTGACAAATCCAGTAATTTTCTTTTTTACAATTCTGCTTTACGCCGCGCCGACACAGATGGCCTTACGGCGACGATGGGATAGCAAAGGCCTCGGAGTGGGAAGGAAGCTACCGTGGCTTTAATGTACAGCCCCAGCATTTGCCTGGGTGAAAATGGGGAATCACGGAAAACCATCTTCAGAGCTGCCAACAGTGTGGTTCGAGCTCACTATCTCCCGGATGCAAGCTCACAGCTGTGCTCCCCCAACCGCACGGCCAACTCACCCGGTAGTAATTTTCTACGCTCAATCCCACTGGGAAATTCGATAATGGTTTCCATTGGCTCCAGATGCATCTGGCTGATCATAACTTCCTAGCAGGCAGTATAATTTATATGCTTATAAATACAAATCCATTGGAGCTAAAGAGGCTTGTGCAATGCTCAACATTAAGTTATGAGATATACATAAATTCATAATATAGCCTATATAAGGACTCATTAAAATACAATATTTCTAAAGCCGTATTGTACTAGCAACCAACAAACGATCAGTATCATAATCGTACATCATAACCCAAGCAAAATCTGTTGGTGTTACTAGCAAATACTGATTACGAAAATGATCATAGTTTTTGACACTGTTCAAGGATTTGTAGAAAGAGAAACTTCAAATTGTAGACGCTTTGTTTAGTTTAAATCAGAGATTACCAAACTGGGCGAATTCGCCCAGTAGTGGGCGATTTTAGCACGCCAGTGGGCGACACTGACAGAATGTGAATTCGATGGGCGATTTGAAAAAATAGGTGGGCCAATAATTCATTTTTTATATATACAATATGACCGAGATGTTTTTGCCTATAAAAACAAGGAATAAAATAAAATTGCAAACAAGTAATTTAATTATGTCAAATTATGTTTCCTCTTTAAACTATTTACAACTACAGTAGTTTATTAAATGATTGTGTTTACATTTTGTGCACAGTGCATACAATAGATTCTGAAAAACTAAATGCTTGTGTATTGTCTGCGCCTGCGCGTGGCGATTGCAGCGCTCTGCTCCGGGCGAGAATTTTTAAGTTTACTTTACTGTTCTGTTAGTCTCCTGACGGCATTCGCAGAGTTATGTTGTTTGTTGTCAGTGTCGGTTAGGTCTACAAGTAAAAAGTTGCGTGTAGTGTGCACAAATAATTATGGCATTTAAGGTTAGAGTTTTAGTGTTGTGATTATAATGTCTATTTAAACTTCGTGTGTTGATTTTGTAAATTTGTTTACACTATTTTTTAGGTTAAGTTTGCAATTGTATGATGAATATGAATGTGCCATACGTTTTAACTGTATTAATTGTAATTATATATTAATAGTGATAGTAAATAGGCGTACTAATATTTCGTATAATTTCTAACCTTACTTTTTTATTCGTAAGGCAAGAAAAACCGTGTTAAGTTTTAGACGGGTTAGTTTTTAACGTATAAAGGTCACCAGGTAAGGTAAGGTAAACAATCCCTCAAGTCTTTTAGTTCTATTTATAAAATATCAGTACCCAATAGTTTTGTCCCCTAATACTCAGGTACCCAACTATGCCTTGAACCGTTGACCCTCTGAAGACTGAAGGAATATAAACAATAAACAAATGAAGGGTACCAAACTTGGTAGCCTAATATTGGTTTTTCATTTCATTTCACTTTTTAGGCTTCAGGCCCTCAGTGCAAGATAAACCATGTAACCTAGGCTATTAATAAATTGTATCTTAATGTATTCCAAAAATTCAGGGAAATGGTTAAGTTATTTTTATTTCTGATTTCAGGAAGCAATCTAATATGTCTGACCCAAAAATAAAATGCGCTGTACGACAGTATAAAGTGGATTATATAAAGAACGGAATTGTTCCATTTAAAGCTGATAAAACTAAACCAATATGCTTAATGTGTCTAAAAACCTCGACGAATGAAGCAATGAAGCCATCAAGGATTGTGGACCATTTCACCAGGACTCATAACGACATGAAAGACAAACCCCTGTCTTATTTTCAAAATCTGGAAGGTCGTTACCTGAATGAGGCCAATGTGATTAGTATGTTTTCTGCGGTTCCAAAACAGAATGGCGTGCGTGCATCCTACAATATTGCATTGATGGTTGCTAAATCAGGGAAATCACACACGATTGGGGAAGTGTTGATTTTGCCGGCTATTAAAGAAGTTTAAACAACAATGCTCCATACACCTGCCTTTGATGTTACTAAGAAATTATCTTTGAGCAATAATACAGTACAAAGAAGAACTGGCGAGATGTCGGAGAACATTGAAGAGACACTATGCGAACACTTGAAAACGACAAGATTCGCATTACAGCTGGATGAGTCAACACTTTTGCTATCGTATGTACGGTTTATAAAAGAAGGAAAATGCCACGAAGAATTGCTTTTTGCCAGAACATTAAAGACTGACACGAAAGGGGAAACTATCCTTAAAATTTTGGAAGATTTTTTCCTACAAAAAGAAATATCGCTAACCAATATTTTGACTATAGCTACTGATGGTGCTCCTGCAATGGTTAGTCGCTACAAAGGACTCCTCGCATATATGAAGAAAAGAGTACCCGGTTTACTTATAATTCATTGTGTCATTCATCGACAACACCTCGTGGCCAAAAATTTGCACAGGTCTCTACAATTTGTCATTACAGCGGTCTAGTGCCTTCAGTAGCAGGCTATTTAAACAACTCTGCATGGAGAATGAAGAAGATTTTACGCGCTTACTTCTTCACACTAAAGTGAGGTGGCTGTCCAAAAGAGCTTGCTTGGAGAGATTCTACTCTTTACAAAACTCCGTATTGGAATTCTTAAAGGAGAGATATACTGTTTTGCACGGACACATAATTAATTCGACCGGTAACATTGCATATCTTGCAGATCTATTCAGTAAGTTCAATGAAGTAAATTTGAAGCTGCAAGGAAATGAACTCAATTCAATAAAAACAAAGTGCATTCTCTCATCTTTCGTATCGAAGCTGATGTTTTGGCAAAGAACTCTTGAACAAAAAGAATTAAGCCAATTTACTAGCCTCAAATTAGAAATCCCGACCAAAGAAGACCTACTTGCATACTGTCAGCATTTGGAGATGCTTCATTCAGACATGTGTACAAGGTTTGAGGATATTTTATCCTTGGAAATACCTGATTGGATTCTTGACCCTTTCAATAATTGTCTTTCTGGGGGTGATCTCAGCCTGACGCTGGAAGAAGAGCTGATCGAGATTGTTGCAGATGAAGAACTAAAGTCCAAGTTCAAACTGGGCTACCAAGCATTTTGGCTTCAAAAGGAAACTCGCCAGCTCTATCCTGGATTGTAGTGCATCACAGAAAAGTTGTTTGTAGCCTTTCCTTCTTCTTACATGGTTAAGAAAGGGTTTAGTGCGGTAAACAATCTTGCAATGAAGTCCAGAAATAGGTTAGAGATTGAAAAGCGAGGAGATCTTAGAATTTTTCTAAA
This sequence comes from Anabrus simplex, assembly GCF_040414725.1. NCBI lineage: Eukaryota > Metazoa > Arthropoda > Insecta > Orthoptera > Tettigoniidae > Anabrus > Anabrus simplex. The sequence goes on along the minus strand of NC_090265.1, from coordinate 164,261,193 downwards.
AATAAAAAAAGGCTCCTGACATCAACAAATTGATTAAAACTCATCAAATTCATCCCTCACATTAATTAGGCATAGGTATTCATGTTGTTTAATTAATTAGATATAAAACTTCATGTATTTTTAATTTTAAATTTTTTCTTTAATTCGTTTCATTGATTGTTCTTCCTTTTCGACCTATTATTTGCAAATTCTTAATGTACATAATTATACCTAAATAAACATGATTAAGAGAAAAATATCCGTAAAAATACTCATTTCTCAACTTATATGTAGGTATTTGAATGTATGTGTTAGTAATTTTAAGATTTGTGCGTTTTTTGAAATCAGGTGAGCGGAAAAGAAATATAAATCTTGAAAGTGGGCGATGGTCAGAAAAAGTTTCGGAAACACTGGTTTAAATGAACGTACGGTATTTCAGTTATGCCCAGATACTGCGTAAAAACTGAGCTCTAGTTTGCATAGTTCTGGAATAGGAGGCAATTAGGGTGAGAGAGTGGGACTCTATACTTTACCTAAAGACTCCTCTGACATGTAATTATTAGTCCTTTGAGAGATCAATGGAACTACGAAAATAATACAACTTCAGTACAGGTGGAGCAATCGCTACTGTTGTAGACTATCAGTTTCAATTGTACTATTATTTATATTAGATGACTCAATTAAAAGGAATCAACCTCACTGAGATACACATCAGTATTGGATATATTCTTCCCTGAATTACGCTGAATGTCGTCCTGCGACAACGGCTTATACATAGGTAATAATAATAATAATAATAATAATAATAATAATAATAATAATAATAATAATAATAATGCTTTAAGTGGAGTAAGAGTGCCGGAATATCGCCCTCAAATGTATTTGACGTCTCACTGTATCTACTGATATGAAACTAGCACTGAAGAACTTACAAATACCAAACGACGACGACGGAGTTCGATTCCGCAATCTTCATCTAGAGCTCAGCACACAGCTGTTGTCCCGCTGGCAGGAGTAGCAGAAGTTATCCATACATTCCATTAACGTGACAGGTTTACATCTTTACACAGGATGACAAAGTAACACTCGCGCGTGCCAATGTTTTACGTGGCTTTAAATCTTGATATGTAGCCTACAGCCTTACGTGAAATCTACAGATCACACAGACACATTTTAGCCTACAGCCTTACGTGAAATCCAGATCACAGAGACGCATTTAAGTCAATCATTTTCATGTAAAATGCGAATGTACCGATCAAACCTCAGAAACTGAAAAAGTTTGGTTTTTACACATGTTTACAAGAATGAAAATGGTCTCAAAATTTAATTTAATTTAATTATCTGGTTAAGTAATAACCGCAGCGCTCGTAATCATCTGCACATTATATGAAAACCTTAGGTTGATAAATATCTCGGGAGTTTAGTGCTTTAACACTGACCCGAGAGGGAATGAGAATATCGATCTGAACTGTAGACCATCTTATATTTACAGCCGCGAAACAAAGTCATTCTCCATGTAGTAATTAATATCAAGCAAGCAAAATGGTCTTGTAATTTCCTTAAAGAATATAAAAAAATGCTTCTTTTTATGTTTTTAAAGTATTATAGGTGAGTGTAAAATGTTAGCCTTAATTTTATCCTGAAAGCGCTCGCCGTGGGCGGTTATATTTAGCCGTAAATTTAACGTTTATAGCAGCGGAAAAGGTTAATGGCCCTATGCACTTGGGTCGACGGTAGCAGCAACAGCAGACGGGGTAAATGCAATTTCAAGCATTTCCGTGTGTTAGTTCTACATAAGACAATCCGAGCTCCTGCTTCTCACGTGCCAAAGGTTTTATGTGGTTTCTGCCTGGCTGATTTCTGGCACGTACATATTCAACGCCTCCCTTCTCTCTAGCGCGTCTGCTATCCATACCAAAAGTCAATTTGAGGTTAAGGGGCTTGAGAACGCCCGCCTTGCCGACAAAATTCAATTAGCTTTAATGGTGGGATCAGCCGTTTCTTGCAAGCAGTACCATCCAAGAGAATAGCACTACAGTCATTTTATTAGTTGAATAATGTGCTCGTTCATATTTTTGAGAGAAAATGAATTTTATGTGCAGCACTATTTCACTCTGAATTCATTTACAAAATGCATTCCATAACAATAATATTTCTCTTTGCTACTGGTTTCCTGACATCATAAATTCTTGAGTCCATAATGTCTGAAACACCCAAATAAACATTCAAGAGAAATTAAAATAAAATATAAAGTAGACAGTCAGCGTTTCTCTATCCCTTTTATTTGTCCCTACTGAGAATCGAACCACCAACCTTCCGAGTGAAACCATCATGTCTTTCTCATCTCAGATAGTTTAGTAAAAATGTAAACAGCAACGCCATCTTTGAACGCAGTTAGTACTTTATTCTACTTTTCCGTTATGGTCCTTTATCTCAATTTGACATGAGGCCCTGAGGGCGTAGACTTTTGGTTTCCTTGGTAAAATTCCAGTATTCGAAGTATAGGAGAGGCGAAATGGTTCGATTAAAATGTGGTGATGGCTTTGATTTGAGACTTCGGTGAGGAGGTTGTCATTATTTAGAGAGGTGCTCGTAATGTGGTGTGCGATGTGACTTGGGGTGTTGGGGTATGCAGTATTGCTGGGTGGGTGGGGGTGGGGGGATACTTGCTTTATGTGATATTGGTTAGTAGGAGAAGGAGATTTCTGAGAAGTTGTGTGTTGAGGTTGGGTTGTGAAATGCGGCTTTCGTTGTTTACAGGATAAGGGTTTATGTTGAGATCCAGGATTGAGGGTATATTTGAGATGTGGTGGTGGCCTTGGTTTGAGACAAGTAAACTTCACTGTATTGAAACGAGATTTTAACAATTATTTACGAACCTCTTACGAAACTACGGTAATTTTTATTGCGATGTAACAGCTACATATTTATAACATTCACTTTCCTTGGAATTTTTAAACGACGACGACGACGACGACGATGATGATGATGATGATGATGATGATGATTGTGTGCAATCGTCCCATTTCTGTACGAGATCGGGTATGAAATGAGATGGACATTCGTAGCGAGTTTTTACGACCGGATGCCCATCCTGTAGTCAACGTAATCAGAGGAGTTACTGTAATGAGATGAAATGACGTGATATATGATAGGAGGAAGAGAGAGATTTAAAACCGGTGCCGGCACATAGCCTAGTCCGCTCGAATAACACCAAAGGGTCTATTGAAAACCTAACGTCACCATCTGACGGACGATTTCCAGTCAACAGCGCCATAGAACCTCACTCCATATGACAACTGCCGAAAGGTTTTGGAATTCAATCCAGGCATTTGGCACTCAATCTACTGATTACAAATTGTATACCATCAACTCTCTTACTCTACCAGTCATTTTTTTCGACTGACAGGACTCGAACCGGTTAACTACGGTGTCAGACAATAGATATATGACACCTTGAAGATCATGGACACCAGTCGGGATTAATAATAATAATAATAATAATAACAATAATAATAATAATAATAATAATAATAATGTTATTGTTGTTGATTTTACGTTCCAGAAACAATTTCTACGGTTTTCGTGTACTCTGAGTTGCCGGAATTTCGTCCCGGAGGAGTTCATTTACGTGCCAGTAGATCTGCTGATACAAAGCTGCTTATATCAGCACATTCAAATACCACTGGCGAGCCCTCCAATTTAGGTTTGAAAGTCAAATTCTTCTACCGTCTGAGCGACTCAATCTACCTTGGCATTTAGCGATAGCTAGACAATTTCAATCCATTTTTGAAGGACAATAAGGATAATCTGGTACTAAATTCTGTTGTAGGCTGAATAAAGCCGATAGTAGAACGAAAGGCAGGGAATACCGTGGATGCTATTGTACCGCCCCCACCCACAGAGGGAGAAGGATGTTGTAAATGCTTCAGTGGGAAACAGGAGCTGAGGGTGCCTCAAAAAGCGATTGATGAACGGAATAGAGTACAGCATGAACCTACGTGGACTTGTGGAGGAGATACAGTAATACACGAAAGGAGCACATCAGTGACATTACCTAGTGAGACTAATTATGCTGAACTACAGAAAGTACAAGAATCGTGTGGTTTTAGCTACTGTGTTTCAGAAATTATGTTTTGACGCCATTTTCGGTGGCTATGTCAATTTGGACATTCTATTCTACTTTTCTACAGAAATCCGGAGATCTGTATTTCGACTATGGCTGAGATTTAATTATTATTTGTCGGATAAACACCAAACGTGTTGGCAGATAGTATACGACATGTAGTGCCGAATGGAATTCTTCCGGCCTTCAAGTATCCGATTACCTCTGGCGTGTCTGAACCCGCGATATTGGAGTCCGAAGGCCGGCACTCTTACGTACTCTGTCCTGCAAACGCAAGTCCTCTTATTTTTCTAAAATATCCATTACCGAGCTCGATAGCTGTAGTCGCTTAAGTGTGGCCAATATCCAGTAATCGGGAGATAGTGGGTTCGAACCCCACTGTCGGCAGCCCTGAAGATGGTTTCCCGTGGTTTCCCATTTTCACACCAGGCAAATGCTGGGGCTGTACCTTAATTAAGGCCACGGCCGCTTCCTTCCCATTCCTAGGCCTTTCCTGCCCCATCGTCGCCATAAGACCTAACTGTGTCGGTGCGACGTAAAGCAAATAGCAAAAAAAATATATATATATTCATTGGTCATTGTGCTTATTGTTGAAACTCTCTAAATTTACCTCATTTACGCCTCCCTTTTTACAAAACTGGACGATAAAACTAATACAGTGGACTCTGGTTAATTCGTCATTACATAATTCGAAAACTGGATGATTTATTCACCTTGAACTTCCTACTCTAATGCAAAAAATCGTATTTTCGAACTTTCGAATCTTAAAATTGGGTAATTCAAAGTCAAGATTTTATCACGAGTTATTTTGTATCGGTTTCACGAATTGAAGCCTTCAAATAATTCCCAAGACACTCTATTTTTACAGTGGCTTCCTAGTTATTGTCAGGTAGTCACTATTGGTAACAGACTTAACCTTTATTTCTGCGTCTGTTAATGAGTGTAGGATCAGCAAGGCCTTGAACATTGCTTGTCTACGGGCATCCGAACTTGGCCACCGAAAATCTTCACCTTCCCCAATCCCGAAGTCGTCAACATTGGAATGTGAGCGAACAATTGCAAACTGTTTCCGTATAGCAGGTTTCAAAAATAAAGAAACCAATGCATAAATTGTTCCAGAAGAATTAGAAATTCACGTGGAAACTGAGCGATGGCAAGAAGTAGTGACTGATGTCAGTTATGCCGTGTATTTAGCTGTAGATACTGAAGTTCGAGTACGCGGAGATCTGACATGAGACGAGATTTAGCAAGAAGTGCTACAAAATTGCAATCCATCCAATGATGAAGAGAAGAGCAATCATGACGTCATAGAAGAGCCTGTACCGACCACGTCCGAAGCTTCCATAATGGTAGGAAGGTTAAGAAAATGTGTTAAAGCTCAGTCAAATGTATATAATTAAATGAAATTGAATATTTTGTCTGTTAAAGCCCAGTCAAATGTTTATAATTAAATGAAATTGAATATTTTGTCTATCATGTAAAAGTCAACAAACCCAAGCAAACAAAAATATTTTTTTTAAAGTGAGCAATGGAATTGGTGTATTGCTACATGTACTCAATTTTGTGTAAATACTGTTGTTTTATTAGTGTTTATAAGCTATATTTTCGTGTAAAAACTATCATCTACAATATAGGACAACATGGCAGCTGTTAAAGTACGATAGAACGCATAATACAGTTCTAATTAATCATCACATTGAATTTATTAATTTATATTTTTATACAGTACTGTACATTATTTTAGTTAAAATAGTCATTCTTCGTTCATTCGAATTTTAGATAATTCTATTTTTTTCTGATTTCCATTGGAGTTCCAATTAAAAAGAGTCTGCCGTATATACTGTATGATAAAATAACAAATATACCACATGACATGCCAACAAGGCCTACTTTTACACATAGAGCTCTCAAAACTAACTGAACAACGTTATTAACTAAATTATAAGATGGATATAATGAGGGCGCTTGCTGGGATGGGTATTTCATTTGCTGGGTGTAAATACTATGGATAACCATGGATTTCGCTGTTGATAAATGATATAATGGCGACATTTTTCTAGCACTTACACAAGTATGGTAATTGTACTCTTCAATTACGATGTAAAATGTACTTTAACCTCCCAAGGGGAACTCGGAAGGATTGAATTCTTATCGATCAGTCGCTTGAATAATTTAGTTGAGACTACGAGAAAGAAAGAACTATAGGAACTCGTTTGACAGACCGTGAAATTAGAATATGGAACTACAGTATATGACAACCCTACTGTAACTGAAAATTCTGACTAAAATAATAATAATAATAATAATAATAATAATAATAATAATAATAATAATAATAATAATAATAATAATAATAATAAATAATAATAATAAATAATAATAATAATAATAATAATAATAATAATAATAATAATAAACATTATTTTAATTACTAAAAACCTGAAGAGATTTGCAGATTTTCACTAATAGCTTTTGTATGAGCTCGAAACTAACATGACGGATTTTCGCATATGCGACTTTAGTCGGGATCGAATGCACTACTAAAAGGTCAGAAGGAGAACTACCAGCGGACTGTGTTTTTAAAGTCAGTAAAACTCAATCTATTCAGGAGCACTGCGTTTACAGCTAGAATCGAAAATGCGCATCTCATTCATGATGGAATCTCCATACTTAAAATCATTGCATTTTTTATATGTGTGTGGTAATTTAGGAGATCGAGTGTTGCAGTTTTAATTCCGCGAGTAGATCTAGTCATGAACACTATAACACTGCATTCGTCACATTACGTCATGTTACGAATCTTACCGCATCTGGTGTGTTATACAACTGGTTTCACTGTTATTGACAGCTTTATCAGGAGAAAAGAACTGTGTGTTTACTTCTTCTCACCATCGAAGCGTCAACGTTTCACAGAGCTGTACTGAATATATCTGCTAGTGAGAACAGAAATTAGTTTAGACTTACAACCAATTACAGTGCGATGAATATGTGTGTTTTAATATCAATCAATAAGTTTACACCTAAATCAAATTATAATTTTGTCTGTATATTTTCAATTTTTGTCTCATAGTTCGTATTTATTTCGAGTTAGGTATGCAAAAGTACAAAAAAATCGTTTAGTTTACATTTTGTTTGTTGGTTTGTCACATCACAAGAAAATGGCTCAACAAAATTTCTCAAAACTCGGTATTGGATAGCCGGAATGTGTACAAGGCTACGACCTAGGTCACCAATGCTCAGTTGGTAGGGTAACCACGGCGAAATCGGGAGGTTGTGGGTTTGGATCCCACTGGTAACCGGTTTGCCATTTTTGTTCCGTACTTAACATCTCTTCAGCGCGTACTATATGTACGGAACACGACCTGATAGGTTGAAAGTTGATTTCGATTGCATAAAAATAATTTCCGATCTTTTGTGCTCCAAGTGACTGTGACGTGAGAGGAATGATAACGGATATATTCGCTAATTCAAATCTTTCAAACACTTCACATATCTCTGGAAATATGAGTTCTATGTAGAAAGTGTAATAATAATAATAATAATAATAAATAATAATAATAATAATAATAATAATAATAATAATAATAATAATAATAATAATAATAATAATAATAATAATAATAATAGAAAATCTAATTGCGAATCGTTTGTATATGATACATTTATACCATTTTCTAATCTTTATAACTAACCGTTCTAGAGCGTCACTCTTGTATTTTGCTCAAACGAGCTTTTGCATATTATTGTTTCACAGAGTATATGTCACGAAACCTCAAACGTGTTCAATATGCAATATAGGCCAATGCCTGAGACACACAGTGACGCTGAACTCAGATCAGTACAGATATTTTTCCGATATGAGGCATTTGTCGTGTCGGTCGGTTAACCCGCGAGGGGTCGTGTCACAGTCTTTTAGATCGGGTGTATACATTTTTTATTCATTCTTAATAGTTTCACAGTATAACGCTTCCTCCCTCCTGTACCTTTCAATGGATTCGTCCTCTACATGTGTTGACGTTCGCTGTTTCCCCTTCCATCACCAGTCAGTCAGTGGAGAGCTTTATCCATAAGCTTCGTCGTTTCCACTGTGCGCGACTCCTGGCGTTACCTTATTAACCAGTCCTTTTTTGTTACATGGGTATATTTTTCAATAATATTATAATTTTTTCAAGAAAAACGGGTATTTTGTTCATGAACGTATGTTTTCTTAAAAATACAATGCGTTTTGCTTCAAAAACTGGTATTTGATACTAACGGTCAAATCAACCGTGCGCGAACCATCACGTAACTATTTTGACACGATCCCTCGCGGGTTAAATCATATCTTTTGTAAGGTCAGTGGTGCATAGACAGCACGTGAAGGACTGAGATAAACATGGCAAGAGTGCCAATTTCTGCCACTGAACTGCTGCAAGATGGGTGGCCACAACGGAACGTCTCCGCTCGTTTTGGATTGAGTCATAGTGATGACTCCAGAATTTGGAAAACCTTCAGGTAGACACAAACGGTTGTTGACCAACAACGCCGGGAAGCCCACGAAAAACAACTCGAAGGGAGAATCGGTAATGTTGCTTTCAGGACTTCGTAGGCCCACTGCTGCTGCCACCTTGTTCTGCCAGGATATTCGGAGATTTATCGGAGTGATTGTTTCAGATCAGACAGTGCGAAATCATCTTCACTACAGAGGACTAATATCAAGCAGGTCGGTACCAATAGCTCCTCTTAAACCACACCATAAGGCAGCTCGTGTGAAGTGGGAAACAGGAGCCGTGGAAGCGTACGCTTCATTCTGATGAGATCACCATCATAACAAGAGCATTGGAATCTGGCGACGATTCGATGAAAGACAGAATGAGCACTTCATCCTGGAGAACGATAATCAGAATGAAGAATGATCGCATAGGAGTCAGAAGATGCGACAGCTGTGTGGCGTAATCATTAGTTTCTCACCACGGCGACCGTAAGTCGACACTCGGTCAATTCATGTGGAATTTTGCAAATGAAAGTCACATTCCTGTGGTTCAGATTCTGCTTAAAACTAGATGTCCCATGCCTTTTTCCATTGTACTGATAGTCACGTAAAGAAACTACAAATATTTCTAACACAGGTATAGTGTATAATTAGCCGGGCCGAGGAGTAGGGGTAGCGTGCCTGCCTCTCGCCCGGAGGTCCCGGGATCGATTCCCGGCCAGGTCAGGGATTTTTCTTTCGACCTGAGGGCTGGTTCGCCTACGTGGTTAGAATTGAGGAGCTGTCTGACGGTGAGATGGCGTTCCCGGTCTCGAAATCCCAGAATAACGGCCGAAAGGATGCGTCGTGCTGACCACACGATCCCTCGTAATCTGCAGGCCTTAGGGCTGAGCAGCGGTCGCTGGGCAGGCCAAGGTCCTTTCATGGTCGTTCAGTGCCGTGGGGTTTGATAGTCTATAATTTGTCCATTTAACACGTTGTACTTCGGAACTCCGGAATGGAATTTCACACGATTCCTCGTATAGCATTACATGAGATAGTGCCTGTGTCAACCTACAGTACATAACAATTTCGTTACTCATCCCTCACTGCAACCTAGCCAAAAATTGACCGTCTGTATTCTGAAAGCCAGAGCTTGTTGGCTTTACTGTATGGGATTCCAGGGCTTGTTAGCCGACAACGTTACACCTACGTAAACGCAGGCTGAATGAAATATATAATTAAATGTTTAAATGAAAAACTACAACAAGGTGAGATTTACAAATTGTTAATACAGATGTAGGCTACTTCTACAAAACGCAATATTTCACTAACTACATCATTTAAGCGTGTAGTGGAGGGCGAGTAAAACATACGCTGAATATTAATATTTTATGTGGTTATTTAGAATAAAATGCCAACAAAGTCTGCGCGACATAATATATTTGAATTCTTGAGCAGCTACTAAACGAATACAGAAATTCATCTCTATAACTATTTAATCAATCTGAAATGTTTTATCTGTCTAATCGTAATTAGTAAAAGGGAAGTGACATTATTTATATTATGATAGTGAATAGTTTTAGGTATCTGTTTCTGTTGAGTAATATCGATCTATATCAATATTATTTAATCCGATCTGAGTAGCTCGTACGGTGGAGCACTGGCATTCCGAGCCCGACTCGGCAGTTTCGATCCTGGCTCACTCCGATGGTATTTGAAAGTGCTCAAATACGTCAGACGTGTTGGTAGATTTACTGGCATGTAAAAGAACTCATGCGGGACACAATTCCGACACGTCGGCTCCTCTGAAAACTATACAAGTAGTTAGTGGGACGTAAAAACCAATAATATTGTTATTAATATTATTTAGAGTCGTGCAGCCGTGAGCTTGCATTCGGGAGGTAGTGGGTTCGAATCCCACTGTCGACAGCCCTGAAGATGGTTTTTCCGTGTGGTTTCCCATTTTTACACCAGGCAAATGCTGGGGATGTACGTTATTAAGGCCACGGCTGCTTTGTTCCCACTCCTAGGCCTTCCCTATCCCATCGTCGCCATAAAACCTATCTGTGTCGGTGCGACGTAAAGCAAATAGCAAAATTATTATTTAAGGTGTCTGTTTTTCTTCTTCTATACATGTAATACCGATCTTGAAGAGCAGGTGAAATTTTACGAACTAAGAGTTGTAGGTTGATAATCTCGTCAATTTATCCCTTCATAATTAGACTATTAGTTCCAAGCACAACTTCCACAGCGTAGGTGAGCAGTGATATCAATACAGAGTAAACAGAGATACTTGTGGATGGTAGATTAAACGCAGCAAACATAGGCCATAATGCATGTAAGAACCTAATGCGATTCAAACTGTTTTCTACATGACACCAAAATTAGCATATAAAAATATTACTACGTGTTTTACTAACGTTTGGAGCAGAGAAATGGAAATTGAATAAAAACTAAGAAAGAAAGAAAGAAAGATCCAGGCTTTGAAAACAAATTATAGTGGAGGAATTTTGGATCAGCATACGACTGAGTACGAAAGTGGAGCATGGCAAAGTGATTAGACAACTGTTTGAAGACCCTGGTGTTGTGGAAGAGATGAAGATCAGGAGACTATATCGGCAGGGCATTTCTTGACGAAGGAATGTAAGGGATGAAAGTAGGGTGTAGTAACATGCACCAGAGGAAAGGCGTCAACCAGGGAATCCTAAAACGCTATGGTGGGATCAGGTCCGGATAGATATTACGGAGATGAGCTTGAGCGAGGTTATCGTTCTCCATTTTCCTTCAAAATCGGTCTTAATTTCAAGTAGAATATGATAGACATGGTCTTCGATGACGGATATGTACAACTAATAAATTTGGTTGAAAATATCACAGTATAATTATGATATAAACGGAGAGCGAGTCAATATGGAAGTACTCTTCACATGTCTCACGTCCGTTATAGATATCGACATTGTATTCACACTCTTAAAGAAGAGGCTTGTAAAATAAGACACCTCCTTTCCCGTGGAATTGTTAAGAAGATAAATACAAACTTTTACAAAGTAACTATAGTTTAACCACTGGCACAGCAGTGTTAAATTACGTAAAGTGAGTGGTGTACTTGCCTTTATCGAACAACCATTTCTTTGGGAGCAAATCTACACTCCAAACTATGCTCGTTCAAACCCGGCGCCTAAGTTGGATGTTACCCAGCACCCGGATATCGTAGCGAGTAGGTATGCGTTTAAAAGATTCGACTAGTTCGGCTGGAGAAACAGAGAATATTAATTGTGTATATAACGAGGTTGAAGGAGGCACTAAGTCTGAATTATCAACCAACACACGCGGCTCATTTAAAAGAGCAGAGTCAATATTGCTGTGCTCCCAAAGGAATAATCGTACATTAACCCTTTGACATACGATTATTTCACTTGAAGAAGCCCCAGGGCATGCGCATATTTATTTACATATTTAGTTACCAATTTTGCAACCAACGATATTGGAGTTACATTTTAGATTCCAACCTTGTAATTAAAGTCCTTGAGTGCACAGAAAGCGTTTCTTCTGCTGACGTCGTAGTTGAGGAGAATTTGTGTTCGATCCTGAGAATGACTTTATTTTTATTTAAATTTTTACTTTTTACTTTATACAGTCTAGACAGAATCGCCAAAATTCCTCAATGTACTTCTCTACTTTCAATTTTCTTCTTTCTCACGATGAAAAGATTAACTTAGACTAACATTAATATATTATTATTATTATTATTATTATTATTATTATTATTATTATTATTATTATGTCCGGCTCCATGGCTAAATGGTTAGCATGCTGTCCTTTGGTCACAGGTGTTCGGGGTTCGATTCCCGGCAGGGTTGGAATTCTTAACCACAATTGGTTAATTTTCCTGACACGTGGAATGGGTGTATGTGCCCTCTGCATCATCATTTTGTCCTCATCACGACACGCAGGTCGCCGACGGGCGTTAAATCAAAAGACCTGCACGTGGCGAGCCGAAGTCCTCGGATACCTCCCGGCATTAAAAGTCATACGTCATTTCATTTCATTTCATTATTATTATTATTATTATTATTATTATTATTATTATTATTATTATTATTATTATTATTATTGACAATTTCCCACAATTGTGATAGAGTATCAGTCAATCAGTCACTACTGATCTGCATTTAGAGCAGTCGCCCAGGAGACAGATTCCCTATCTGTTGCTTTCCTAGCCTTTTCTTAAATGATTGCAAAGAAATTGGAAATTGATTGAACATCTCCCTTGGTAAGTTATTCCAATCCCTTCACATAAACGAATATTTGCTCCAATTAGTCCTCTTGAATTCCAGCGTTGTCTTCATATTGTGATCTTTCCTACTTTTAAAGACACCACTCAAACCTATTCGTCTACTGATGTCATTCCACGCCATCTCTCCACTGACAGCTCGGAACATACCACTTAGTCGAGCAGCTCGTCTCCTTTCTCCCAAGTCCTCGCAGCCCAAACTTTGCTACATTTTTGTAACGCTACGCTTTTGTTGGAAATCATCCAGAACAAATCGAGCTACTTTTCTTTGGATTTTTCCAGTTCTTGAATCAAGTAACCCTGGTGAGGGTCCCATACGCTGGAACCATACTCTAGTTGGGGTCTTACCAGAGACTTATATGTCCTCTCCTTTACATCCTTACTACAACCCCTAAATACCCTCACATAACCCTGTGCAGAGATCTGTACCCTATATATATTTGTCATTACCCCAATGAAGATCTTTCCTTATATTAATACCTAGGTACTTACTTATCAAGATCGAAGATACAAAGTAAGTTTTCTGTGAAGAATATAAGAGAGAAAGAGTTGGAAAAATTGCCTCCGGTTGATAATAATAAGGCCCATAAATTCACTATTGCTACCTGTGAGCGTACGCTTAATATACAAAAGCACAATTAATTATTAAATAAATATTTTTATTTACATCAAAGGTAACAGTTCCCATCGTGGGCTCTTCCGAGAATGGTTATCTCTGTTTCCCAATTTTACTTCCAGGCAAATGCAGGAACAGTTCTTATTCATTGGCCACAGCCGATACCTTCCACCAACTTGCTCATTTTCACTCACCATCGTCCGGCTCAATGGCTAAATGGTTAGCGTGCTGGCCTTTGGTCACAGGGGTCCCAGGTTCGATTCCCGGCACGGTCGGGAATTTTAACCTTAATTGGTTAATTTCGCTGGCCCTGGGGCTGGGTGTATGTGTTGTTTTCATCATATCATCCTCATCATGACGCGCAGGTCGCCTACGGGGGTCAAATCAAAAGACCTGCATCTGGCGAGCCGAACTTGTCCTCGGACACTCCCGGCACTAAAAGCCATACCCATTTTCATTTCATTTTTTTACTCGCCATCATCTTCATTAGCTCCTCCAATGTCTTAACTCATCCCCGAACCCTTATCAGGGCACAGGACAAAGGAAAACACATACATTCCTGATAGCAGTTGTGCCCGTCATTGTATGAGAATGGTTTAAATATAAGACAGTGCTGAATTTTCCTAACTGCTGTGCTCTGGGATAAGATCTGGATAATCGTATTAAAATATAATGTTGATATCGATTATTGTGAATTCCTTAATACCATTTAGGAATATGAAAACAAAATGTCGACATATTTAACAGATCTGGAGATATGTGAAGTGGATGGCCTTGTTTATTCTTCTTGAGTCGTGTAATCATGTGAGAAATACAACATGCATTTGGTAGTGATTTCAAGATGCTTAATATTGCATACATGAGATATTTTACGTATCAATGATGGATGAAGATCTTTGCTCCACTTGTAGGTATTTTCTCTCAGAATTTCATAAATGCTTGCGACAATATTCCTCCCTGAGAATAAATTTTAAAACAGAAGTTTTATATTTCTTCAATTACAAAAGCGGTGAAGAGATGACATGGGATCAGAATTTTGTTGCACGGTTCCCTAATGTGCCAGAAGTCCACGACATAGAGTTAAAAACTATATTTTTCAATTTATACTTTACTTTCCTCTTTAAACTAGGAAACAAATTATCTCCATTTCTTTACAATATATTTACACATGTAAACTGTCATAAAAAGTCATTTATGTTCCCATTTTTGCACAGGCCACTCCTATTACTTTCCTATCCCGTCGTCGCCATAAGACCTATCTGTGCTGCTACGACGCAAAGCCAACTGCAAAATAATTAACTTTAATAAATAATTTGGTAGTACCTTTTATGAAAATTAACGAGCAAGAAAATAAATATTTTCTCAAGGAATATCTTAAAACATTCCAGAGTAATTGTTAAGCTTTCAATAGATCAGTAAATATACCATGCATAGTAATTAATGTAGGTTAAGCAGGCAAAATTGTATTTAAGGAGCATTATTTTGTAGTTGTTGAGCTTTAAAAATTAATTTCACTACATTTATATCAGTGATGTGTTCACCTCGCTCCACTGATCATCCTCAACCTCCACCTGAAGCTCATCCAGACTCGAACCAGCTATCTTAGAACAGAAAGGTGACTAACTGGCTGCGTTTCTGACGTCGGCATCTGGAGATTGATGGTTGATATCCGTACCGTCTCAGTAAATAATACGGGTGAGTACAGTGATATAAATTGTATGTAGCAGAGCCATCCTGAACAACCAGGCAACCGGCCTCAGTATATAATATACGTCAATATAGTAATATAAATCAAAATCATATGCATCAAAGCTATCCTTACTAACCAGGCAGCAAATAAGTCTAATACCGAGCTCGATAGCTGCAGTCGCTTAAGTGCGGCCAGTATCCAGTATTCGGGAGATAGTACGTTCGAACCCCACTGTCGGCAGCCCTGAAAATTGTTTTCCGTGGTTTCCCATTTTCACACCAGGCAAATGCTGGGGCTGTACCTTAATTAAGGCCACGGCCGCTTCCTTCCCACTCCTAGCCCTTTCCTGTCCGATCGTCGCCGTAAGACCTATCTGTGTCGGTGCGACGTAAAACAACTAGCAAAAAAAAAAAGAAAAGTCTAATTTAGTATCTCCAAACCTCTCTATCCTTACCTAATCTACGTCATACTTCAGTTCGCCCGGCATTCAGAATACACCATCCGCTCCCATCCCAGCGCGGTCTATACATTACACATTCATAGTA
This sequence comes from Anabrus simplex, assembly GCF_040414725.1. NCBI lineage: Eukaryota > Metazoa > Arthropoda > Insecta > Orthoptera > Tettigoniidae > Anabrus > Anabrus simplex. The sequence continues at coordinate 164,245,490 of NC_090265.1, read as the reverse complement.
GAATGAACTAAAAAATAGCTCATATTAATAATTCAAATCACGTTATCACTAAATGGTAATTAGTAAATTAACTAATTTAAAATCGTAAATGCTTATCACTTGTCGACGAAATATGCCATAAGGCATAAAACATTGGGAATTGTATTTTAATCCTTTGTTATTTTTACATTACAGCAATAAAGGATTTCCAGAAATATTTTGTTTTTTACCTAAACTACATTGTACCCTGCACAAATTCAATAACTTATGGCCTAACTAAAAATCCTTTTCCTCAACTAAAATACCACAGACCGACAAAGAAACAAGGAAACAAACAAGCAAACAAACAAACAAACATGCATACAGACAGATACGTAACTAACACATCTTTACATATTAGTATACCTAACTTAATAATGAAAATAAATATGAGAAGTGTGAGTTAGCAAAGTAAAATTATGATTTTAACATGTTGAACCTAGAATATGAAATACTGAATATAACCTTGCATTAATACATTTAAAAAAGGAAGTGTTACATATAACATGCATTAGGCTAAGTTTTAAGAACATAAAAAGTAAGCCTCGGTCCTATGGAAGAAAATGAGTCCCACTTCCATTTAATAGGCGAGGAACTCCTTGAAAACAACTTGTCTAACGAAATGGAATTCGGTGGGCAGCTATCAGTATTAATAGGGCTTATTTAATAAGGAAAGTAGAAATTGGATCCGCAAAGAGGATGCATCTAGATGTGTTAGCAGTTAATGATATTTTGGTGAAGATAGAGAACGAGTAAGAGATAGGAGATTATAAAGTGTTCTTAACAGGTGTTTAAAAGGGGAAGGCAGAGTGTGGGGTAGGACTGTTCATCAGGAATACTACTTTTTTTTTTTTTTTTTTTTTTGCGAGGGGCTTTACGTCGCACCGACACAGATAGGTCTTATGGCGACGATAGGAATACTACTGCACACAAAATATTTCCTGTTCGGCACGTAAACGGCCAATGATGTGGGTAGATTTCGAAGGTGGAGTGATTAGGACGAGAATTGCCTCAGTCTACTCACCATGCGAAGGTGCAGATGAGAATGAGGTTGACTAATTTTATGAAACACTGAGTGACATAGTAGTCGGGGTCAACACCAAGGATACCGGGCGAGTTGGCCGTGCGGTTAGAGGCGTGCGGCTGTGAGCTTGCATCCGGGAGATAGTAGGTTCGAATCCCACTATCGGCAGCCCTGAAGATGATTTTCCGTGTTTTCCCGTTTTCACACCAGGCAAATGCTGGGGCTGTACCTTAATTAAGGCCACGGCCACTTCCTTCCAACTCCTAGGCCTTTCCTATCCCATCGTCGCCATAAGACCTATCTGTGTCGGTGCGACGTAAAGCCCCTAGCAAAACAAAAACAAAAACAAAAAACACCAAGGATGGGTTAGTGCTAATGGTCGATTTCAATGCGAGAGTTGGAAATAGAGCTTAAGTAAATGAGAAGATGTTGGGTAAATGCGGGGAAAATATGGAAGCTAATAGGGAAGTGTTTACTGGACTTCTAGCTGCCTCTGTGGATCAGCGGTAGAGTGTCGGCCTCCGGATCCCAAGATAGCGGGTTCAAACCCGGCAGAGGTAGTCGGATTTTTGAAGGGCGGAAAAAAGTCCATTCGACACTCCATGTCGTGCTATGTCGGCATGTAAAAGATCTCTGGTGACACATTTGGTGTTTACCCGACAAAATTCATTAAATTTCAGCCATAGACGCCCAAGAGAGTTTCGGTTTACTCGATCTGCCATCTAGTGGGGGCCTAGAGTAAAACGGAACGTCGAAATTGACGAGCAGACAGCCAGGTGGCGTCAAATTGAAATGTCTGCACACGGTAGCTGAGGCCATACGATTACTATTATTATTATTATTATTATTATTATTATTATTATTATTATTACTGGACTTCTGTGCTAGTATGGGATTAATAGCTACGAATAGGTTCTTCAACCAAGGGCCAATCAACGATACACATGGAAGATTAAGGGCACCAGATAAATAACAGACTACATCATAACGGACTTTGATGTAAGAAATATGTTAGAGGAATGTCCGGGTGTTCCGAGGATTTTCTGATGATATCTGATCTGTAGTGAATGAAATACTTCTATGCTTAGTAAAGAGAAAGTAAAATCTGTCTGCAGACGAATAAGTGCAGAAAATCTCAAGGACAAGGAAATTAGACAGAAATACATGAATGTGATTAGTGAAAATTAAGCAGATTCAGAATACAAAAAAGAGAATGTGTGGCATACAGGAATGCTGTAGTAGAAAGAGTGAGGGAATGCCTGGGGACAGCTATGTGCAAAGATGGGAGGTGGAATGGTCTAGTGCGCTCATAAAATAAATGGCTCCGAACAAGGACTGATGCAGATGAAACGAACAGACTGAAAGAAATGATTGTTGAATGCAAGAATTCGTGGGAATATTTCGGTAATAACCTGGAAAACCTTGGTCAAGCGCCAGGAATCCCTTGTGGACAATAATGAAGAACGCTAGAAAGTGAAGGAAAACGGAATTGTATAGCCTAGTGTTCGGATAAATAAGCTGAATTCAAAGTAGATCCCAAGGAATCATTGGGCAGGTAGAAGGAATATTTTGAAATTATTTTCAAAACATAGTTAGTTAGTAATGAACTCAGTTGATGAAGCTGTATGGATAAACCGACTTCGGTGGTGAGACTATGTGAGGTGAATGGAGGAGGACAGGTTGTCTGCGAGAATAATGGACTGGGTCATGGTGGATAAGAGAAGTAGGGGAGACCAAGACGACGGTGATTAGACTCAGTTTGTAATGTTTTAAAGATATGAGGTATGGTACTAAACGAGGACACGGAGCTAGTTGCAAATAGAGGATTGTGGAGACGTTTAGTAAATTCATAGAGACTTGCAGGCTGAACACTGAAAGGCATAACAGTCAATAATGAAGATGGAAGTACATTAATGTGTATAAAGCCATTATCTTCCCAAATTATGGCCTTAAATTGAATAACATATGTACCCATATGCACGAGATGATAAAGAGTACACATAAATTATTTAAAAATGGAAATTCGTGTTAATATTTACATTATTAAAGTCTACTCTCGATTCTCAGTGAGGATGAGAAAATATTTTGCTGTTGTAATACAAGTTAAGTGGGTATTTTTTTTTTCAGATGCTGGACAAAGAATTTCGAAATAAGGAAGATTTTATAACTGATTGCTATAACATTGCATCACTTGGTTTAACACACAATTTTATGAGTTGTAAGATTGAATATTAGGACAAAATAAGAGAACAACATATATTCCGTGTGTCAATTTTACTAACTTAATGCGGTGTAGTCACAATCAATTAGTTTATGATTGTTGTGTTCGACCAGTTTCTTTATGCAACAACAATAGTAGCAACAGTAAACTACTTCTTCAAGAATGTTTGTAGGCCTATGTATTCCGTGCAGTTTACGTTAGATTACTATAAAATGTAATGTCTACACTAATCGTAACTAAGTAAAGAAATAATATACATTATCTATCAGTACCGTACTTCAATATTCAAGATACCATTCATGATTAAATATTCTTACCGCATTTCTATGAGCGTACTGCCAGATTCTTACCTGTCGTAGTAGTAGTCCCTGAAACAGACCATAATCATCCATCAGATATCGTCATCAATAGGACAAAGAACATTTCTTTTAACAGTTCTTCATCTCATACTTAATGTTTGCTTTTTATGAAAAAATCCAAAATGAAGATGTAAGAAAATAGTCAAGCGTATAGGCCTGCAATTAGCCTATTTTATGAAACATACCATACACAGTATATAACTCCATACAGAATAATGACATGAATCATAATACCTTCCACCGAAATAAAATTTGATCGGTTCCCATGACATTAAATCTACAATAATAATAATAATAATAATAATAATAATAATAATAATAATAATAATAATAATGCCATGCCTCTGCATTTTGAGATGTAAGAATGAGGCTCAACACGTCATTTCAGTGATAGTATTTACTCTACACGAGTTCTTCAAAGTGGTACCTAAAGAAGTCATTGTCAGTCTTGAGCTACTACAAGAAGTTACAATAAATGAAACTATTGTGAAGCCACTTGTAGTCAGAGCTTATCTTGACTCTCATAATTTTAAACCTAAGTTTTTCCTTTGAAGAGGAATATTATTTGATATGTTTTCGACATTTCAAAGAGGTGGATGAACTGAAACACTGAATCGCATGCTATCTTCGAAATTAAGCAACCATTGAACATGGGCAATAGTTGAATTGACAAAAAGTGAGCACATAATGTTTGCAGGTAACTTATAGGAGAAGTGGACAGGAATTAACTATATAGCAAGTCAATCTCGGATATGAAAAGCTTCCTTTCCGGTAAAGAATTTGTCCATTCAGCACATTTTGACTGTATGCTGAAAAGAATTCTAAATATTAATCATCATTTGCTCCCGAGGATGTCACTGTAGTCCTTCTAGATACTGCCAGCGTAAAACCACCACTTTTATCTGCTGTAACTTGACTAGAGATCCAGAATTTTTATCTTTAGAGAAAGGAGGTCGAGTTGTATTTAGCGAATAATTACAAAATCAAATAAGTTAATGTTAAAAATGAAAAAAGTGTGTAATACAAATAAAATTCATATGTATTTATACAATATTCAAAGAAGAAAACTTTCATCGCAGAAATACATTATTTTATTTTTCAGTTAAACTCATTGGGCCGCAGATTGCCAATATGTTGCTTAATCGGAATAACACAGTTACATCTTGTTGATGGTGCGCTATAAATACGCTATAAATACATTTCAAATGTACAGTTCTTCATTAATTTACATAAAAACAACTGCACGTAGATGCGATAAAATGAAATTAATAAAGAAAAAATGATAAAACTTTGGCGATGGACAGCCGTGATTGGCTGAAATTTCTGATAGCATTATACTGGATTGGTTACTGATTCATGAGCTAAATAATCAGAGTAAAATAATTCACAATTTTATCGCATATCAGTCAGTTATTTCTTTAAAAAACATGGCGCAATAACCCCGAAGGGCCATGGCCTACCAAGCGACCGCTGCTCAGCGCGAAGGCCTGCAGTTTACGAGGTATCATGTGGTCAGCACGACGGATCCTCTCGGCCGATATTCTTGGCATTCTAGACCGAGGCCGCCATATCACTGTCAGATAGCTCCTCAATTGTAATCACATAGGCTCAGTGAACATCGAACTAGCCCTGAGTTGCAGTTAAAAATCCCTGACCTGGCCAGGAATCGAACCAAGGACCTCCTGGTAAGAGCCAGGTACGCTTCCCCTACACCGCGGGGCCGGCCAGTTATTTCTTTCTTTCTTTCTTTCTTTCTTTCTTTCTTTCTTTCTTTCCTTCTTAATCTGTTTACCCTCCAGGGTTGGTTTTTCCCTCGGACTCAGCGAGGGATCCCACCTCTACCGCTGCAAGGGCAGTGTCCTGGAGCGTGAGACATTGGGTCGGAGATACAACTGGGTAGAAAGACCAGTACCTCGCCCAGGCGGCCTCACCTGCTATACTGAACAGGGGCCTTGTGGAGGGATGGGAAGATTGGAAGGGATAGACAAGGAAGAGGGAAGAAAGCAGCCGTGGCCTTAAGTTAGGTACCATCCCGGCCTTTACCTGGAGGAGAAGTGGGAAACCACGTTAAACCACTTCAAGGATGGCTGAGGTGGGAATCGAATCCACCTCTACTCAGTTGACCTCCCGAGGCTGAGTGGACCCCGTTCCAGCCCTCGTACCATTTTTCAAATTTCGTGGCAGAGCCCGGAATCGAACCCAGGCCTCCGGGGGTGATAGCTAATCACACTAACCACTACACCACAGAGGCGGACCAGTTATTCCTACGATTGTTTAATTTTTCGATTTTCTGTCGACGATGTGAACATTTTTCAATACCATCTTGGGCCTCAGATTGGAGTTCTATCCTGTGAGTGGAAGATGTTCTGTTCAGTGGTGCCTGATGAAAAAAAAAGAATGATATGACATATGGCTTTTAGTGCCGGGAACGTCCGAGGACAAGTTGGACATCCGTAGGCAATCTGCACGTTGTGATGAGGATGAAATGATGATGAAGACGACACATACACCCAGTCCCCGTGCCAGTGAAATTAACCAATTAAGGTTAAAATTCCCGATCCTTCCGGGAATCGAACCCGGGATATCTCTGACCAAAGGCCAGCACGCTAACAACTTAGCCATGGAGCTGGACTAGTAGTGCCTAATGAAAGATTCTATGTTTGTATTTAATGTCATAGTGGCGTCTGATGAAAAGTTCTATATTTGTATTTAATGTCATACTCCTCTTAACTCAAACTGGTAATTTATATTCACATTGAATATATTTTAAACAGCTAACTCCTTACCAGTATTATTTAATTGGAAATATCTATGAACCATCAAGATCCTCAATAACGTGCAACTGAAAACAATTTCAGAAATGTCTGCAAAACATAAAATGTATTTCTAAAAATGTTACATTTTTCTTTATTAGCGCATTATCGTACGCAATGTTCAGTCTCTTTAAGTCAACTGTCTCCAAGCAAATTTTCATAGACGTCAATGCCTGTCTGTCTGTTAGGTCATCAGCCCACAGGCTGGTTGGATCCTCAAATAGCACCACCAAAGGTTATGCGGTTATAAGGAAACCGCAAAAACCAATGGCAGCACCAAAATGAGGCGTACTAGGCGAGATGAGGAGTGAGGTAGTTTGCTATTGCTTTCCTCACTGGGTCAGAAAGTGCTATTGCAGCACGACTGACCCTATGAGCAGCACCTTTCATAACACTCAGATGCACTAGTCATGCTCTGAATGTCATTACTCAGCACTACTCATACCCCAGCAACTTCCATATTGTCACAGCCATGGATGTTGACTGGGACTTCGGTGGAAGCTGCACTTTACTCTGGCCTGTGCCAAAAGATGGATGCAAAAGTACTGTATCCATCAAGAAATGACAGCAGGCACCTAGACGTCAATATCAAAATAAATCGAAACTTGAAGACAGACGGTTTCGAAGAAAAAACACCTTCACACTGTTATATTGTCACTGCTGTGAAAAAACCGAGAATATGATAATGCTCTTCCTATCCATTATTTCCCTGAACCTTACTGTACCGTACTGTATGTTTTCATGACATATGTACCCACTCTTAGTGTACGATGCATTTAAAGTTAATTTTCCTTTACACTGTAGCATAGAGAATCAACACATATAGTCGTATTCTGATGGACTACATATCCAAATGTGGCGTGACCAGTCTAAAGGGAAGTAATGGATAGGTATAGCATTGTCATATTCGCTATTTTGGCACCGCAGCAATGATATCAGTATATACTTCAATGAACAACTATATGTCGATATCTTCCAATATAGACAATGGACAGCTGGGGATACTGTCGAAGATACTGTATCTACATTTGGCACTTGAGGGGTCACTGAATTAAATTAGACGAGTCCTATAGAAGAATACGTTGGGTTTGAAACGAGATGAACCATGAACGACAGAAACATGATTACTAGGACTCAAAACGAAGAGGACGGAATGTAACAACATCGAATTGTCCATTGAACCTTGAATGTTGTATCAGAATAATGGAAGTGTGTGGTAAAGATTTAACAGTTAATGCAAAGCAAAATTCGGTGTAACGGCCTTAGTCATCCCTGAGCAAAGCAATTTGATTTCCTTTTCTGATTACTGCATCAGATTTATGTTTTTTTAAATTATTCCATGAATCCAATAATACTTTAATGTGGGTATTACTAGCCTAATGTAACACTTGTAAGACCGATCTTTGGACACGGATAGGTGTCGTCTGCTTTGTTTGGGAAACTTAGTTTTTGTGGGATGGAGGTTAGTCTAGTGTGTAGTGTATGAGATTAGGAATGTTGGGAAGAGAACAAGCACCCAGTGTCTGGTTTACGATTGAAGGAAATCGTTCATGATTAAGATAAGACGACCCGGCTGGGAACTGAACTCAGGACTCTGAGGTCCGAAGACCAAGACACTGACGAGTCGGCCACGGAGCCAGACCTGAAAAATGAAACATGAGTAACGCTATGTGATACTTGGTAGGCTCACATGCAGCTCACCATAGCTAAAACTTTAGGAGAACTACGATGAATAAAAGGACTTCCTATTCACTTAGATCCATACTGCACACCCTTGCCGTAAACAGATATTTTATTTCTAGATTGGTTCCAAACACATTTAAGATTTGAAAGATATCCTATTTTTTAAACATAATTTATCGTTAACTGCTTTTTTCTCACCAGAAAGATCTACATGGATAGCTGAGATCCAAATGAACTTTCTATAATAATGTTACAGACTTTACGTCGTACTAACTACTTTTATGATTTTAGGAGACTTAGAGATGTCAGAATTTTGTCCCGCAGTATTTCCTTAACGTACCGGTAAATCTACCAACATGAGAATGATGTATTTCAACTCCTTCAAATATCATCGGACTGAGCCAGGTTCGAACTGCCATATTAAGCTGAGAAGGCCAGTGCTCTACCATCTGAACTACTCATCCCGACCAAAAATTGTTCTGATATAGCACACTATGCACTGTACGCACCCACTATGTACATATGTTTTTATTAACTTCAACAATGCGATTATTGGGAAGGTTTTGATCATTTTATATAATTTCAAACAATTTCTGAATGAGAATATTAATTTCTTAATTAGGAATGAATGAATTACTTCAGTTTACATAAGTCGTTCGTAATTCAGCATTACTTGAAACAGGATATAATGCGTGTATGTCTGTATGTATGTTCAGTCCGTCAGCGATGCCGCTGGTGGGATCCTCAACAGCTCTGCCATCAGCTGTCACAGATGGCTTAGGCATCACTGAAGAGGCGTACTAGGGAAATGAGGAGTGAGGTAGTTTCCCGTTGCTTTCCTCACCGAGCCAGAGTTGCTATTACATATCAGTCTGCCAAGCCCACTGAAATGCATACACCAACCGGCCCTATGAGCAACATTTTCACACCATTCATAGCAGGGACTGGCTGCATAAGGATTGGCATTACTAGCATCGCTCGTACCTCAGTCACTTTTATGTTGTCAAAGCCAAGAATTAGACAGAGACAGATCTATGAAAGTAACAAAATTGCTCTAGCCCATACCAGAAGACATAGTGCACTGTAAACACCAGGTCCTCCTAGCAAAGGCATGTGTACGTCTACGTCCCGTTTTCTGATACGGGGACAAGGAAGAGGTGAGGTGAAATGTCATGACATGCTTTTACAGCCGGATGTCCTTCTTGACACCAACCTAATGTGAGGAGTTAATGTAGATGAAATTAATGACGGTGAATGAAACTGAGTTAGGTTGAGGAAGGGATCGGCTTTGGCCTATGAATGGAGAAAATCGGAAACCACAGAAAACAATTCTCAGACAGCCGACAGTGGGGTTCGAACACAGTCGTCTCCCGAATGATACTCGTAGTACGTTAACACGCACTGCTACTGTGTTCGGTCCTAACAGGACATAATGCAAGAGTAAAAGTTTATCGACATTAGTAATTAGATTTACTAATGATAGGAATCGTTTCAATAATGAAACCATTAAATATCTCTTAATAAACAATAATAATAAATCAACTGAAAGAAGGTCAAAATAAGCTGGCTAGAAAAACTAAGGCGGACCTCCAAAAAATTGAGATCACGGACATCATAGAATATCGTGGAGCCTTTAGTACAATAGTAGCTAAGCACAAATACGTGAAGAAAGCTAAAAAGAAAACTGGTGAGAAGTGGTCCAGAGAACACAAGATGCAACACAGTGCATTCATGAAGAGATTTTGGGAGGATAAGAAGGTGAAAACCACCCGGCCAACGAACAAATTCAAACCGACTTTTTGTATGGGCATAACGAAATAATAATAATAATAACAACAGCAATAATAATAATAATAATAATAATAATAATAATAATAATAATAGGTCCCAAGTAGCCAAAACGACATGTTAAATTAATATCTTCATGTGGCTTCACAGTCCCCGAAACACAGAAAGTAACCATTCGCAGTCAAAAATCCTACGACTTGACAGGGAATCGAAACCGTAACTCCGGGATCAAAAGATTCGAAAGAATCAGCCATGGGATGGTAAAAAGTGGACAGTTAAGTAAAATTTTTAAAACACCTTCTTGTTTTGCTACAGAAATTGTAGCCGGGCTGAGTGGCTCAGACGGTTTAGGTGCTGGCCTTCTGACCCCAACTTGGCAGGTTTGATCCTGGCTCAGTCCGGTGATATTTGAAGGTGCTCAAATATGTCAGCCTCGGGTCGGTAGATTTACTGGCACGTAAACGAACTCCTGCGGGACAAAATTCCGGCACCTCGGCGTCTCCGAAAATCGTAAAAAATAGTTAGTGGGACGTAAAGCAAGTAGCACTATTATTATTATTATTATTATTACTACAGAAATTGTATCTATGGATAATTGCCAGAAACTTTAATTACAAATATGTAATCATATATTGCGCTTCATTCTCTCTGTGAATGTATGTACCCATATATGGATATTCTTGTGTATTACATTTTTTCAACTTCTCTTCCTTTATGAAACATTTAAACCTCTATCTGGACACCAAATATGCATCTGGTCGCACTTAATCAGAAATATTTGTAGGATAATTGAAGTGAAAGCTCGTCAAATATATCGAGTTTGTGATAATTAAGGGAAGATAACGTGACATGAATATTTCAATATTCTCTCTCTCTCTCCCTCTCTGACACACACAGAGGTAGCAAAGAGTAATTTTCCATGTGGAACAGTAGAATACATGATGTACATATAAGTACCGCATTAAATGACTAGCAGTTCAAAGCTGCGGATATGAATGACCTGTTATATCTTTCATATCTACATGTCCGTTAACTTGAAATACGCATTTGGAGAATGGATAAGTTTAACCAAGGTTTAGTAATTTTCCCTGCGCCAATCATTACAGTAGAAACTGCCGTTACATCCCGTTTCATTCCATCCATACTTGATGCGAAAGTTAAAATGTTTTCTGTAAATCAGATTTTATGCAGAATGAACTTTTGAATTATTCTGCCCCATAAAGCTGTCTGCCCTCACAAGGGAAGCTGGAATAAGTTCACATTGAGCCCCTTCTGCTATTTCCTTATAAATAATCTACAACTTCTTGTTGCTTAGTTTTGGAGTTTGGATCACCTCCATGCGCCTTTTTCCCCTATGGCCAGGGGTGGTTGACCGCATCCACGGTATCACCTGCCTGTCGTAAAAGACGACTTAAAGGGAGACCAGGGGCTCTCAACGAGGGAGCGTCGGTTGATGGCTACGACTCAACTAACCGAGTCTGGCATCGCTTCCACTTACTTTCATAATTCATGTCTGACCACCCTTGGCCAATTCTTGTTCTCTTCCGACCCCGACGGTAATAGGCTTTCGAGTCTTTGGGGATCTTTCATTTTCACGCCCATTGTGGCCCTCTCCTTTCCTTTGTAGATACCCTTCGAAGGGCTGGATCCCTTAAATTTTTCCTTTGATTAGTGTTAATGGAGAACGGTTGCACATTTGTACTTCCTCTGAAAATAGTAATCACCACCACCACTACACACACTCCTGTACGTATGTGTGTGTGTGTGTATACTCACTATACAGTGCATATTAATGTGTGTTTGCGAGTGTGAATTAGTGAGATAATAATAATAATAATAATAATAATAATAATAATAATAATAATAATAATAATAATAATAATAATAATAATAATAATAATAATAATAATAATAATAATAATGGAGCGTGGCCTCCTGAGAGGCCTGGTGCAGGTCTTTCGAGCTGACATCGTATAGGCGACCTGCGCGTTTGTGAGAATGGGGCCCTACCTATAATAAATTATAATGCTGAACATGGCACACACACCCAGCCCCCGAGCCATTGGATTTAACCAATGAAGGTTAAAATCACCGACTCGGCTGGGAATAGAACCCGGTACCCTTTGGACCAAAGGCCAGTACGCTAACCATTTAGCCATGTAGCCGGAAATAATAATAATAATAATAATAATAATAATAATAATAATAATAATAATAATAATAATAATAATAATAATAATAATAATAATAATAATAATAATAATAATAATCTACCCCTGTTCCCCCACCTGTGGGGCCGCGGTTGCGGACTGTACCGTACATGTGGATTTGGCCTCGTTTTAACTTCCGGACGCCCTTTCCGACGCCACTCTGTATAGAGGGATGTAATCACTATTGCGTGTTTCTGTGGTGGTTGTTAGTATGGTGTTCTTCCTGAATATAAAGAGGAAAGTGTTGGGACAAACAAAAATCCCCAGTCCCCGAGCCAAAAGTATTTATCAGACGCGAGTAAAACCCCCGAGCAAGTTGGGAGTCGAACCCTGGACCCTCTGAATCGAAGGCCTCAACGTTGACCATTCAGGCAAGGAGTCAGATAATGCAGTGGACTCATGTTAATTCGACAGTGATTAATTTAAAAATTGGATAATTCGAATAAACGTGTATTCCCCTTGAAATTCGTATTCTAATCAATAAAAAATTATATTTAATTAGAATTTTCGAAGCTTAAATTTGGATAATTCGAATTAATTAGTGTACCTCAGGTTACTGTTGCAACGGTTCTACGAACTGAAGCCTTCTAATAAGTCCCAAGAATTCTCTGTTTTTATTGTAACTTCCTAGTTATGGTCAGGTAGTCGCTATTGCGAATAGATTTAACCTTTATCTCTGCGACTGTCAATGTGTGTACGATCGGCATGGCCTTGACCATCGCTTGTCTACTGGCATCCACCACCGGAAAATTTCTTCCCCCATCCCGAAATCGTTAACCTTTGAACAAAGTGTGGTGGTGATGATCATTATTTTAAGAGGAAGTACAACTAAGCAACCATTCTCTATATAACACTATTCAGAGAAAAAAATCAAAGCGATCCGACACTTCGAAAAATGAAGGTATCGGCCAAAGAAAGACAAGGGCCACGAAGAGCGGGAAAATGTAAAACTCCCTAGGCCTCCATTCAAAGAAAGAAACTAATGCAGAAACTGTTCGAGAAGAACTAGAAATGCAGCTGGAACCTCAGCGATGGCAAGGGTTAATGACTGATGTTAGTTACGACGTTGATTTAGCTGTTGATATTAAAGTTACAATATGTGAAGATCTGACAGGAGATGAGGTTTTGCCAGAAGTGCTACAAAACTCCATTCCATTAAATGATGAAGAGGAGAGTAATAAGACCCTGTACCGACCAGGTCTAGACCTTTCAAAATGATAGGAAATTAGATTTGTTGAAGCTCAGTCAAATGTATATGGTGACACGTTTCAAGCTTTAAATGAAATTGAAGATATTTTCCACCATGTCAAACTAAACTAAACAGTCAAAAATCACTGCTAAGGTACGGTAGAATGCGTAATACTGTAATAATTATTCATTTTTAATGAATTTAATAAAATGTTATGTAACTTATCTGTACAATTCTGTACTATATTTTCGTTAAAACAATCTTTCTTGGTTAATTCGAATTTTCCCCAATTGCCCTTGGAGTTCGAATTAAAAACATCCCACGGTATAATAATAATAATAATAATAATAATAATAATAATAATAATAATAATAATAATAGTAATAATAATAATATTGTAAATGGTTTTGACGTACCGCTAACTACTTTCACGGTTTACAGACACGTCGGATTACCGAAATATTGTCGCGTTGAATTTCTTCTACGTTCTGGTAAATCTACCTACAGAAGGTTACCGCAGTTCAGCATCTTAAAGTCCCACTGGACTGAGCCACAAACGAATTCACCAACGTGGGTTCAGATGACCAGCACTCTAAATATCCCAGCTACTCAGCCGGATGGGAGAGTGTATGGAGTAAGAAATAATCTAGTCCGGCCTCGCGGTGTAGGGGCAACGCGTCCGCCTGTCACCGGCGGCCCCGGGTTCGATTCCCGGCCGGGTCAGGGGTTTTTAATTGTAAATGATTAATATCCCTGGCCTGGGGACTGGGTGTTTGTGTAGTCCTTAACGTTCCTTTCCTCAAATTCAACACTCTACACTTCTGCAATTCAAATTACACGCAGGTTCATATCATATGTTGCAAGTAGGGGCAAAATATCTCTATAGGTCGACTCCCCGAACAAATAGCATTTATATATAAAGAAAGAATCTCAACGTTTACTGAACATCTAATACCCTTCTTTATTGCCAAGTACTCTAAAATAGGTTTCATTACTTGTACGAGTGCATTATCGGGAACATATGAATTCTCCGCCGTGCAGATATTTCACAGACAACCTGCTTACTCTTTACTCGGAAGTCAAAACGGAATGATCATTTTCCAAGACACAGTTATACATTTTTTCTGTTGGCCTATATATTAGAATTTTTCCGCAGCATTTCAACACAGATACCAGGAATATATTCTGAAAATCCAATATTTGAAATCTTTATTCGGGTATCAGGTCCAAATTATTACAGCTACTCACATAAAATGTGCAAGCCTGATCACAAATAGCTTTGCGAGAGACTCTTCTCACATTCCTACACTCACAGAAATATTTCCATCTTTTATAACAAATCAAATGCAATGACAGCAAATGAATACATATTTATAATATACGTATTTTTCTACCTATAAGAGTGAAAATGCAAATTTGTATGAACTAAAATTAGAGAAGAGAACATCGCCATTAACTTACTGGTACAGGACGAACTTATTTTGATCATTTTGGTAACCTCTAGTACTGTATTACTCAGTGAGCATTCCCAAACAAAACTTACTAGATATTCATCAATAAACTTTCTCAAACAAAGAAACAAAGAAACAAACAAAATACGGGAAATAAGCAAGAATGTAGAATAAAAGAAATGTCTTTGAACTGAACCTCGTAACTCATATCGTGAGTAATGTGAAAAATAATTCATTTAATGATAGTCAAACGTCGAAGGAGCAGTACAATACTACTACTACTACTACTACTACTACTACTACTACTACTACTACTACTATTAATAATAATAATAATAATAATAATAATAATAATAATAATAATAATAATAATAATAATAATAATAATAATAATAATAATAATATTTTCAACTATCTTTGTAGGCATTTTAATTCAACAGCCATTCGGCTCCCTGTGTGTCAATATCGAAATTCCATTATGCTGTACCGGCTGACAGAGAAACTGGAACTCTATTGGGCAATCTCTTGCTGAGTTGCAGTTGATATTTTTGGCTAAAATCTCCAAGTGTCACCAGAAATAATTTACATGGTACATAACATCGTACGACATGGATTGCCAATTGGAACTTTTGAGTCCTTTAATATTCCGACTTCCTCTCCTGGGATTCAACCCGCGATTGTGGAATCTAGGGGTAGATAGTCCACCACATCCATACAGAGAACTGTACAATAACGATACCATTATGCTATGCCGGGCCAATTCCTCGTATAGGCCACGGCCACTCCCTTCTTACGTTCCTCCGCACCACAAATCACCACATTTCCTGGCCTGAGAGAAGGCCCGCCGTATACCTTCAGGGTACTGAATGAAGGAAGCAAATTGCAAGGATGACGTCAGAAATAACATCTGTTTTCTAAGGAATGGTTACGCAGTAACTGCTTGTCAGCTTCTCTTAACTCTTAATGCTAGAAGAGAGAAAACAAGCTTATATCTTTTGAAAATTTAGCTTTCCGCTAAAAAACGGAAAGAGCCATAAACGACGGGAAAGCGAAATTCTCACCAGCTCTCATAACGTCTTATCCTGTCTGTCAAAGAGTACAAGAACTGATCAAGGGAGGTGGAACAAGAAGAATGAGAGAAGGCTGGCAGAAATGGGACCATTCCAAGAACTGCTTGTTCACCTCACTTCATGTTAATTTTCTTACGAGAATACTTTCTCCCTATATTTCATGACAGATATTCCAAGGCTAATATACGTTTAATTAATTAATTAATTTTATTTATTTATTTATTTATTTATTTACTTATTTATTTATTTATTTATTTATTTATTTATTTATTTATTTATTTATTTATTTATTTATTTATTTATTTATTTATTTATTTATTTATGATCTATCACTCATTGTTCTATTGGAGAACATTTTCAAGGCATATCGTTATAAATATTGCAGTCCGGCTCATTTCCTGAATGGTCATCATACTAGCCTTCGGTTCAGAGGGATGCGGGTTTGATTCCCGGTCGAGTCGGTGATTTTAACTACGTATAGTTAATTCTAATGGTTCGGGGACTCGATATTCGTGTTTGCCTCAATGTACAATTTCATCTACCCACAAGACATCGCACTACAAACTACAAAAGAAACGCGCAATAGTGAATACATCCATCCACATAGGATGAGGATGGTTGCCTAGTTGCACTTCCTCTTAAAACACGGGACTGGTGTCAGCAGAAGAACCAGCCGTAAGGCTGGGATGAATCCAGACAAAGTGACTGGAAACAAGTGGCTGGCGAAAAACAGGAGGAAGAAGAAGAAGATGATTCGTTACATATTACTCAAATTGAAGTACTTTAATAATCTCTGTAAGAATTTATTCGCAAATTATATAGCTTTTCAACGGAGCCACAACGGCGGTATTTATGTTACTCTTCTCTGACGACGCATAGAGATAGTGGATATAAACTTTGATTTTAAGGACTGTGCATCACAAGAGACCGCATGAATTTATACTTGCATGGAGCATTTTAAAGATTACGTTTAGAGCAACGAACAATTTACGCACGAATGTTTTACTGTTAGAAAATAATGTTATGAATCCATTGGTTGATGAACTGGAGTAACACAACTGTCGGATATTTTACTTTAAATAAGCCATAATTCTGTTCAAATTAAACATTATTTTTAGTGTAGAGTGTGATAAACACCTCACACGACAGTCGTATTCATATTTAACAGTTGACCTCCAGGCAGCGCCAGAATACAGCGTGACATCACATTAACGTCCCTAGCCTAAATTAAAATTCACATCCAGTGCCAGTTGTAGCTGGCAACACATTACAAAATTTATACCTTCTTCAGATTCTGCCGACGTATAAGAGAGAGAGAATTTCACTTCGGTTAACACATTGCGTAAACCTTTCCTCCTTGAATTATTTCCTCAGAATATTGAATTCATTTAGATAGGTTGCTTGCTAGCTGGTTATGACTCATGCGTGAATGCGGGACCGGTGAAGGAAGGTTCATTTTTTATATACTGTAGATTATACATATTAATATTATGGATTAATATTTTATTATGAGTATAGTTTAGCTACTTTTTACAATTTACTTTACGTTGCACTGACACAGGTCTTATGGTGACGATGGGATAGGAAAGGGCTAGGAGTAGAAAGAAATCTGCCGTCGCCTAAATGAAGGTGGAAATTTGCCTGGTGTAAAAATAGGGAAACCACGGCAGACCACACTCAGGGCTGCCAAGAGTGGGGTTCGAAACCACTATCTCCCGAATGCAAGCTGATAGCCACTGACCCAAACCACGTAGCCACTTGCTCGGTGAGTTTAGTCCTAAAGGCTCTGTTAATGAAGGATACTTTCCACGGTTCCATATCACGGGCGTTTGTGATAGTAACACGATGGATGTGAAAACCGAGTGGCATCGTCACTGGTTTCTCACCAAACCGGCCACGGTTCAAATCCAAGGCAATGAAGAGGTCGGATTTTAGAAATGTTCAAGTCATGTCCCTCTGATTCAGATACCATGTAAAACTGGGGATCCCTTGGCTAGAGCCACGATATCGACAGTCACGTAATATTGGAAGCTTGTTTGCAATCACTTGACATGTCCGGCTCCTTGGCTAAATGGTTAACGTGCTGGCCTTTGATCACAGGAGTCCCGGGTTCGATTCCCGGCAGTGTCGGGAATTGTAACCATAATTGGTTGATTTCCCTGGCACGAGGACTGGGTTTATGTGTTGTCTTCATCATCATTTCATCCTCATCATGACGCGGAGGTCGCCTACGGGAGTCAAATTAAAAAAGACCTGCATCTGACGAGCCGAAGTCCTCGGACACATCCCGGCACTAAAAGCCATACGCCAATTCATTTTATCTCTTGACCTCAGCTGAATCCGCCGGTGCTTCCCGTTTTTATTCCTTAGGTATCTGTTTCATCAGGTTATATATACATCAGGTTTACGAAGCTTAAGTAGTCTCCCATTGCCGTTCGATTCTTAAGCCAATATCGTGATCCTTCGGGGAGTGAGAACAGTTATATTTCCTACTTCGATTAATGAATCTGCGCCCTCTTACCTCGAAGAAACTTGCAATATTTATACCATACCGGTGATGAATTTCCATCATATTTTAATATACGCCTACTAGACGTTTATATCTGCTGCCTGTTCCTCCAGTAGAAATTCTCATTACGCCCAGATAACCCTCCTATAGTGGTTATCTTTACTTTATTCTGTAACGCCGCGCTTAGACAATGCATCTTTTCTTGCTACTGAAGGCATATGGCTCGAGGTAGTTATGGTGGTGATGATTATTGTTTTAAGAGGAAGTACAACTAGGTAACCATCCTCAATATAGCACTAACCAGAGAGAAAAATGGAAAGGACCGGACACTTCCAAAAATGAAGATATCGGTCAAAGAAAGACAAAGGCCACGGAGAGCGTGAAAGTGAAAGAATCCCTAGGCCTCGCATACTTAAATACCTTTGGGATCGGAAAGAAATGAGTTGACCAAGGGAGGTCAGATAGGATAGATGAAAGTGAGGAG
Source organism: Anabrus simplex (assembly GCF_040414725.1). NCBI lineage: Eukaryota > Metazoa > Arthropoda > Insecta > Orthoptera > Tettigoniidae > Anabrus > Anabrus simplex. The sequence goes on along the minus strand of NC_090265.1, from coordinate 164,226,671 downwards.
CCTGGTACAAGTAAGTCGAAGCAATGCCAGTACACAGCTAAAGGCTCCGTGGTCGCCAACCCATGCTCCACAGTTGAGAGCCCCTAGGGCCCCTTTCAGTCGCCTCTTACCTCTTACGACAGGCAAGAGATACGACTAGAGGCAGTGGCGGACTGAAGCATGTGGACCAACATACAGACATGATAAGAGCCATTGTTAAGTCATCATTAAATGCGTCCTTAATGCAAAAACGTCTTTATGTAAGTCCAATCAGTGGAAGCAGTAGTTCAAAATCAACTGCTGACAATCTTGTAAAGTTTCTGAATGAATAACAGCTATCAATTCCGACTTCATGTAGGACACTCCGTTTGCATTTCTCAGGAAATTTATCATTCATTGTTTTCCATTATATTTTCTGCGAATGTAAATTAGCAATATTTCACCAGGTCTGTCTATTGTATTTAGAATAATTTTACCTAGTATTTTTTGTATAACACTAATTGAAAAACTATTCACTATTGTATTTTACATCAACAAGTACCCTTCTAATTTTTGTGAATACTAATTCATTTCATACGTAGTTACAAATTTGTCAATAATAGCCTACATTCCTCCATAGGGAGTTGGTGTCGGGAAGAGCACTCGTCCGTAAATCTATGTGAAGTATACATGTGCAAGACGGATCGAACCCATGACCCGTCCAGGCTGTGGGAAAATCAGAGGTAATTATTATTATCATTTATTATTATTATTATTATTATTATTATTATTATTATTATTATTGTTATTATTATTATTATTATATGTGAATAAGCCCATTAATTCTATGCAGAGTACTTAAAGGCGAGCATTTGCCTTCCTCTGAGCCCACATTCATTTCATTCTTTTACGCTGGGCTTCCCTTCTCTCTTCAGACCAGGTTGTTCCAGTCTTCTTTGTTGGTCTTTCCTCTTGGTCAACTTGCCATTTGTGAATTTTGAATCTGAAGATTATCCTGTTTCGGACGTCTGCTGGTGTAATTCCTGCCTGTTTCAAATCGGTCTTGATTTCGCCAATCCATTTCATTGTGTCTATTTTAGCCTTACTCCTGTTTTCATAGAATTCGACTATTTGTTTGTTTATTATTGTCGTTATTATTATTACTGGAAACCAGTTTGCATGAATGTAGAACTTACGCTTATCTACTTAAAACCTGGAAAAAGTAACCATTTAAATTTTCTTTGGTGGACATTCTGGAGTCTAGCAGCAAATCTTCTCTCTCTCAAAAACACATACGCCATATGACATTTGAATACATACATGTTAGCAGAGAGATATGCCATGTAGATTTCTTACCAGTGCCATATTTTCCTTTCTGGTGTGGCCATGTCCACGTATCATGCAGACAAAAGAATTAATTACGAACGTGTCTGCCTCATGTTATTTACACACCCGCTGCCTCCTCTTCCACCTCCTCCTCCTCATGCAACTATGAATGAGGGGAAGCTGACTCTCTCTACTCGTTCACTCTTATTGCATAAAACATGGCTCAGCTTCCTCAATATTTACCGTTGCTTACAATGCATTCTAAAAATAGCCGACCAACATTCACATTGCAGTGTGTCACCATGCGATCTAGTGGACTTAGTCTAAGTTACGCTGCTGTTCTGCTGTTTTATCGATACGTAGAGTCCGACTCGTTGGCTGAACGGTCAGTGTACTGGCCTTCGGTTCAGAGGGTCCCGGGTTCGATTCCCGGCCGGGTCGGGGATTTTAACCTTAATTGGTTAATTCCAATGGCACGGGGGCTGGGTATATATGTTGTCTTCATCATCATTTCATCCTCATCACGACGCGCAGGTCGCTTACGAGCGTCAAATAGAAAGACCTGCACCTGGCGAGCCGAACCCGTCCTGGGACATCGCGGCACTAAATGCCATACGACATTTCATTTCATCGATACGTAGAGGAAATGGATTATCAACTATCATCAGAGATGTAAACTAATTTCGTGCGTCTTTCAAGAAAATAAAAAGTTCCTCTTGCGCTGTTTCCCCTCATTCTTGTCAACTTTGGTACAATAGATCGTAAAATTCTTCTAGGTTGACATCTAGTATAACAACTCTGTCGTACTGCCTAAACGAGCATATTCGTCAAATAGTTTAAAAATCAAACCTAACGATATATTATTATCATCCAAGCCAGTTCGCCACTTTACGATACGAGTAATTTCTAATGATAAGCTACTGTACATAGAAATAGAAATCTTCAACGTGGTGTGAAAATTATTTTATTATTTTGATTACTTTCATGGCCCGTATTTAGAGACATGGCAACTCTTTGGGCTTTTGCCGTGTCCAATAAATAAATCATATAAATACTTTACGTTGCTCCACGTTCTCAGAGAAAAACACGTTCGTCCACCATTAAGAATCTTCTAACATAGATGGATGGAAGAAAATTTCTTGCCCTCTGCTTTGTTATATTGATTTAATAATAAACCTATTTCATCACCAGATGGCTCACAATGCGCTATTGTATTCCGAGTAGAACGCGATGTCGCCATCTTAGCTCCAAGAAGGATATTTCATGTTTACACGTCTGTGACTTACGGAATAAACAAAGTAACCAGACGAATCAAAGATGGTAAGGGTGGGGGGGGAAGAGGAGGGAATCGGATCAAAGTCTTCGTGAAAAGATTTCTACCGTTTATTTATTTATTTGACACAACGAAAACCTCAAACATTGCCGTCTGTTTTATTACTGTTTGTGAAGAAATTCGATACGGCATGCTCTTTATGGAATACAGTGTAGCTAAAATACAGTAATTATGTCTGACTTCAAGTAGTCCATAAAAGGACACAGGATAGAAAACGTCCCTCTTTCGTGCAAGAAGTTGTATTGTGCCAATGGAAGACCGCGAGAGTATGACATTAGAAGACCAATGAACGTAACTAAGACTCAAAGTAAACCAAATGATTAGGATACGCTGGGCATGATTTATTCTATCCGAATTAGTGGGATCCATTTTCTCTCATTACATGACCATACCAGTGAAACTGTACGGCTCCATTGCTAAATGGTTAGCGTGCTGGCCTTCGGTCACAGGAGTACTGGATTCGATTCCCGGCAGGGTCGGGAATTTTAACCATCATTGTTTAATTTCTCTGGCACGGGGACTGGGTGTATGTGTCGTCATCATCATCATTTCATCCTCATCATGACGCGCAGGTCGCCTAAGGGAGTCAAATCGAAAGACCTGAATCTGGCGAGCCGAACTTGTCCTCGGACACTCCCGGCACTAAAAGTCATACGCCATTTCATTTCATTTACCAGTGAAACTGTTTCTCTTGAGGCTTCTATCTGATCCGAGTAACCTTAAACGTCCCGCGCAGATATTCTTTTACAATCCGGTTCTACAATGTGATCCCGGAGGACCGTCGCGGCATACACATCTCCGCCACATCCAGTTATTGATAAAATGAAAATCCACTGCCTGCTTCCAGTCATTCGACCAGATCAGGAATGGAATGAATGAAGCCGCCATCTAGCGGCGAGGATAGGAAATGTGCCGGTTGCCGAAGCCTGTCACACTTCTCTGGAGCAATGATTAATGACTGACAGATGAAATGATATTGGAGAGTGTTGCTGGAATGGATGATGACAGGGTCAACCGGAGTAGCCGGAGAAAATCCTGTCCCGCTTCTGATTTGTCCAGCACAAATCTCACATGAAGTGACTGGGATTTGAACCACGGAACCCAGCGGTGTGAGGCCGGCACGCTCCCGCCTGACCCACATAGGCTACATCCAGTTATTGATGATGCTTTTTTTTTTTTCCTTGTTGATCACTCAGAGCTATACAGAAAAGCAGGACTATTTTCCCCTTCACTATGATCGGTCACCATTTCAGCCGACGTTGAAGCGATGTTTAACATCAGCGTGTGACGTAGCACCGACCACATCTAGGACACTCTGTTTGTATTTCTCACGAACTATACCATTCATCCTTTTCGATCATGTTTTCTGATAATGTAAATTAGCAACATTTTACCAGGTCTGTCTGTTCCATTTAGAGTTATTTTACTTCTTTTCCCTTGGACAATAATGGTAATACAATTAAGCATCGTACCTTACGTCAACAAGTACCCATCTAATTTTCGTGAATGCTAATTCATTTTATACGTCATTACAAATTTGTGAATAAAAGCCTAAATTCCTGAATAGGGAGCTGATGCCGTGAAGAGCACTCACCCGTAAAACTACGTCAAGTCAACATGTGCATCATGAATCGAATCAAAGACCCGTCCAGGCTGTGGGAAAAATCAGAGTAAGTTATTATTATCTATATATTAAAAGAGTTTACTAAAAACAGCTTTGGCAAATCCGCCCGTCCCTTCTACTGGACTGATTTGTTTCATTTTTGTTTTCCTCTCCAGAATTACCTGCCGGTGAATCATAAGACATTGATGGGTTTCTAACTTTGAGTAATTATAAAATCAAATCATTAAATGATCACTCCAATAATCGCAGGCGAGAGTTTATCCTATCCGCAATGCATTCTCTACTTAGCACGTTGCTAAGCGACTGACACTTTCATTAAAATTTCGATACAAAGGGCACAATGAATGTTTTGCAATGTGAGTGAATGCTTTAGACTTTTTCAAAATAATTTCCACCACACTCAATACCCTTCTCCATACGTCGAAACCAGTCACTGAACCAACTCTGCCCCTTTTCTTCGGTTCCATTTTCACACTCTTGATCCCATGCTGCCAGAAGCTCCTCGTTGTCTGCAAAACGCCGCCTTTCAGCTTCATCTTCACTTCTGGGAAGAGTGCGAATTCACATAGGGGAAAGATCAGGACTGTATGGAGGGTGGTCAAGCACAGTCAACCCTGATCTGGCAAGAAAATCCATTGTTACATTAGCACGATGTGCTGGAGCATTGTCATGATGCAAGAGCCAAGTGTTGAGCCGTGACCTTGAACGGAGTTGCCTGAGAGCCTGGATGACCTGAGGCAGACAAGTCTCACTTTACCACTTCACAGTAACTGTCCTTTGTGTTTCTCGCACAACCTGAGTCAGGATGTCCCGTTTAGTGAAGAATACTGCAATCATCCTTTTCTTCACTGACCTTGACTTTCGCGCAGTCACAGGAGTACCCTCATCGTCAAACAGCCACACCTTGTTCTGGGATTTTGTTGGGACAAGTCTCTTCACCCGTAACGATGCTATTGACGTTACGCGAAGTCCCATTTTCCAACTCTTTTATAGCATTTCTCGGCTCTATTTTACTCGATGTGCTCTTTGTTCCTCTGAAAGTGAATGGGGCACACAAAGGGAACAAACCTTTCTAATCTGGAGATGCTCGTGTAGAATTGAATGTATAGCTGGTACAGGGATATGGAGGGTCTCTTCCACCTGCCGATATGTCAACCGCCTCTCTTGCTGCAACATTTCACTCACCGCTTCAATGTTCTCCTCAGTCACTGATTCAGACGGTCGCCCAGAACGAGGATCGCCTTCAACTCCAAAATTTCCCTTGCGGAACTCTTTGTACCAGCGGAAAATTGTTGTCTGATATAGACAGTGTTTCCCCAGCACAGGACTCATTTCCTTCAGGCACTGGTCAACAGTTAATCCACGAGCAAAATTGTAGCGGATACTTGCACGATATTCACCTTTAGACCACACTGACATCTCAACTTGCTTTCAATCCCACTGCTTGGTAACAACTGGTGTGAAGGTCGCGCCTTGCTGTTTTCTAGACCGGTTTTCACCCCTCTTTTCATCCCTCACCATAACTGGGGTGTTCAGCCAACCGTTTCTGCGTATTGCAAAACTTTCCTAGTGCCCTTTGTGTATGGGATTTTCATCCTTAATAATGTCATTGTGTGCAGCCATGTTTGATTACTACCTGTGTCAAGTCAGAGAGTATACACTCTGATCACGGAAGAATACTATACTTAGATGCTGCTAAGAGAAAAAATCATTACGTACAGACAGATCCCATCATGACATACGCCTTAGACTTTATCTAGGAACACCTATAGAAGCTACACTAGAAATAGTGAAGGCCATGTATCTTAAAAATGCTCTCTGCCAGGCAAAAACCCTCCTTCGACACTAACCTATATGCTTACATGACAACTGATCTATGTAGAAGAACTACCTTTTACGACACACTACCAATCTTTTCCATCAAGAACTGCAAGCGAATATATGGAAAGATGTTTACCAAACAGACGGCATGATGACGTCAGAATAGATGAATTCTGACTACGAAATGCGACACACCATAACGCGCTTCCTATTAAATTTTCACAAAACCATTGGAAAGGGCAGGCAAAACAATATGAGTACGACAGGCATATCAAGACGTGTTATCCGACCTATTTATAAGGAATGCTGCGGAGCAACACGGCCTCTCTATTTATTATTATTATTATTATTATTATTAATTATTATTATTTATTATTATTATTATTTATTATTATTATTATTATTATTATTATTATTATTATTATTATTATTATTATTATTATTATTATTATTATTATTATTATTATTACATAGGTGTCTTCCTTCATCTAGTTTGTAGAATCGCTAATTCCCTTAGCTTGGTTTAGGACATGGTCGAAAATTTTAAAGGTCAGGTGTCCTTCCTGCTGCTATGGTGGTATTCGAATTTGGGACACGTCTGTACAGAAATGTAATCCCATGCGCAAAATTAATTATACCAACATAACACCGAATTAGAAAAGAGATATTTAATATTTTGCAATTTATGAATTACCGTCCAGTACACCATATCCCATATCACAGACATACTATCATGGTTATTGAACTGACATTTGCAAAGCTAATGAGCAGAAATATGAGCAACGATATATAGTATATGGTGTTATTAACAAAGCGAAATAAATGATACACTCCTGCGTATATTTAGTATTATTATGATTATCAGTAATATTTTCTCGTGGGCAGACCATTAACAAATGTATATGTCTATTGAAAATAAAACATTTAATATCGATATTTAATCCCCAATCTCAGTACCTGAAGGGCCGCTGAATTAATGACACACTGGTGCTACTGTTGGGTTTTTACGCAATTCAAACGAAAAATATTGGCATGTAGGTGTTTCGTCTTAATTTCTCTTTTTCCGACGAATCCAATAAATACCGAAGTTTACTATGACAAAAATAATTCACAATCCATCCATTGATATGGTGCTATGAACAGCGTATTTCCTATTCGATGAACTTTTATTCCACAAATTCAGTATTTTAAAAACCAGGGGACGAAATAATAATACCATGTTATTGGGTTTACGTCCCTCTACTTACTTTTATGGTTTCGGAGTGTCCGAGGTGCCGACATATAGTTCCAAAGGAGTCATTTTACATGCCAGTAAATCTACCTACTGGCTGGCGTATTTGAGCACCTGGAAGCATCACCCAATTGAGCCGGGATTGAAACCAACAACAAGGATTCAGAAAGCCACTGATCTAACGTCTGAGATAGTAATCCCGGATAAACTAGGGAACTTTAAAAATACGGCGCTCTTGCATATTGTAACATGTGAATAAATTCTCGAGCAGGTATGGACAGAGAACTCATTTGGTTAGGTCTTCAGCTCCTGTACTCATGCTATGGATTAAATCATGTCCACTCGCTTAAGAGTGCTTAAATGTGAGAGTTCTCTATTAGTAGATTTAATGGGACTTTAAAGAACAGTCTTCTGGGTAAAATTCTGGCACTTTAGCGTATCGTACAACCACGAATGGTATTATTATTATTATTATTATTATTATTATTATTATTATTATTATTATTGGTGTGGATTATTGTAGTCTGTAGCATGTGGTCCTGAGAGTCGGGATTCCAGTTGCTATGGAACAGGCGTGGGGCATCTCACACACATTCTGAATCGTGACCGTGAGGAATATGTACATGGTGATTTGGCAATTAATCGGTATATTATTTTAGTTTAAATATTTGTTTTGTCTACAATGTTTTTGATTATCAGACCAAGTTTGCTTAGTATTTTATTGGTTGGTTGCGCTTATGCAGCTAGTATGATACATTTCACCTGCGGCCCTAACCCGTTAGAGGAGATATTCTCACTGGGACTGCGTGTAAGTCGGCTAGCATTCTACATCAGAGTATTTTTACCGAACACACTAGAAATGTTTCGAGAAAATATGAGAGTCGGAATACCAATTCTTATGTAATAGACGGCCAACTCGGACACATTCTGACAAAGTCGGTCATATGGGAGTGGTGGAGTCCCATTTCTATTCGACAGGCCAGGATTCCTTGGAAACAACTTGGCAAACGAAATCAATATTAACAAGGCTTATGGAAGAAAGAACGTAGACCCGGCCGAGTCAGCAAAAAAGATGTGTCTGGCTATGTTAGGAGTTTAATGATAATCTGATAAGAGGATATACCGAGACATAGAATTTATAATGTGTTCCTAACAGGTACCGTATGGTTTTATTTAAATGTCTGAAGTAAAGCCTTTACGAATAATTAGAATTAACAAAGCAATTCGTTTGATATTCTTGTTTGTAACTTATATGTCTGGCTCTTTGGCTGAATATTCAGCGTACTGGTATTCGGTTCAGAGGTTCCCGAGTTCGATAACGGGCCAGGCTATGGATTTTAACTGCGTAATGTTAATTCTTCAGATTCGGAGAGGCTATTGCGAGTAGGAGAATACTTCATTCCCTGAGTGTATTGTTCATCCGTACATTCCGTCTTCTGACTTGAATTGGTTTCATCCAGCGTGGAGTGTCTCGACTGTGGGACACCAGCATTGTCAAAAATCGCCTCCACTTACTAAAGCCAGGTCTTTTCTCTTTCCTATTCGACTTTTCTTGGTCAACTCTTCTTCCCTCAGATAGTGTTATGTTCACGATACTTCTTTTCCTTTTTTTAACGTCGCACTAATACACCGAAGGTTTCTGGCGACGCAAGGATGGGAAAGGGCTAGGACTGGAAAAGTAGTGGCCTTGGCCTTAATGCCCAGTCTTTTGCGACCATGCCTCTTTTTATTGTGATACCTTAGGATTACGCTTCTTCCTTTTTCATCTACAATTACAATTAACAGGGATGATTTCACCTTAAAACAACACTCACCACCATAAATCATCAAAGCCAATTGAATTGGGATGGAAACCATTAAATAGAATAGAAAAGTTTAAATCGCAAACTACTGTCGACTCAACACGGATATCATAAAGGAAGTTGATGATTACGTTGATAAAAATAATAATTAACATAATAAGAATAGTCGTATTGTCTCAGCTACTATGTGCAGACATTTTAATTGGCATCCTTTAGGCAGCCTTCCTGACAATTCTGACGTTCCGTTTTTTGTCTACTTGATAGCGGAGGAAGTAGAACTTAATTACTGTAGGTGATTTAACTGGTTGACCTATTACTGAGTGATTATATTAATTTTGACGGCTAAATACTGGGTATGTCACCAGATGTCTTTAACATGTCGATGTTCCTCATTTTGATCTTTCCTACCCTATCAACTTTGGTCAACAATTATTCTCTTCCTAACCCAACGACATTAGGCTTGCAAGAAAAATGGATTACTTTTTTCCCCGCCTTTCAAAGTTCTTACATTATTTTGTCCATATTTTCTTTTTCATTTGCGATTATAGTTAGAAGGAATGATTACTTAGTTCTACTTCGCCTAATAATCACCACCGCCACCATGTATTTGCTTTTGAAACAGAATGTGTGTATCATCACTATTATATCCCTTTAAAAGCGCTTCTCTGAAGTGTTTAAATACACTGCTTACAAGTGATGTATATTACATCTTGTAGTCAATGGTTAAGTATTACTTTTGTGGAATACAAAAAGAAGTGGGATTTAGCTTCATCCCGTGTTGATTACCGGAAAACAGAGATACATTAAAATAAGAGATAAAAATAAAAGAAGATTGGTTATCAGAATGTTAATACAATCGAATTACACATTTATTTCTGTTCTCCATGGAAGTTAAAACAGTTTATCATATCGTGGAATTAAATTTTGTTGCGCACAGCACACGTTATTAACTTAATGGCGGAATTCGCCTTATCACGAGGGTGCGGGAAGTTAATTACTTTCATGAATTGTTGATGCTTCTGCTCATGTTCGCTTCCCATCTTCTAATATTTCACAGCTACTGTACATCCGTAGGCCTCCACTATTTACTCTTTGGGTCTGTATCGCGGGGAGTTCTTCAGCAAAGTGTTCTTACTTATTCAAACAAACCACAACTTGGTGGCAAACAGAGCTGCTTCAAGCCCCACCCTCGCCTTCGCTTCTACTGACGGATATTAAGTACCCGACCCGTCTTCAGGGCTTGCCTGTTTTGTATGCTTGTCGTGGGTATGTCCTGTCCCATTACACGCCGTCTACAAACAAGATCGGAAGGGAATGTGACACCAAACCAAAACACATATTTGAATAGGAAAATTGTACATCCCCCTAGGCCAGATTCACGAAAATGTAATACAGTACATGACAAATTTTTATACGTAGTCACTCTAAGCAAGAATTAGCGCATGTTATTGTATGTTCCTCGCATTTCATATTTTATCAGACACCATTTAAAAATGATTATATAAATATAATTCACCTTCCACGTTAATAAAATCCCTGTGAATACCCACAACAAACATTTTATCTGTAGGTTTAATTATTTCTGAAAATAATGTACCTGCCAGGAAATTACAAAATACCTTGCACTCATTTTTTCAGCGACTGTACATACTGCGCACGTGTCAATTCGGAAGCAGACACATGCGTGCATAAATTTTCATTATATTCGGTTGTGCCTTTCAGAGTTCATTCTACAATTTTTTTATTACTGATCTGAATACTTACAAATACTCTCTTCGGAATTACTGAATCACCTGTCTAAAATTCATATATAGTTAACTCGGAAATTGAAAAGACACAACAAGATTACACTAGAATGTTTCTAGGATAATATAGACAATACTTAAGCTCGTTTTCAAATGGACATCTCACTAAATGTGCAATGTTTTTCACACATGAACTTTTGCCATACCGAATATCTGAGGAAATGAACTAAAGTTAACGAAATTCAAAATCAAGTGATGTTCGTACAAAAAGTAGAGAAGATAGACAAGTTCACACTAATTGCATTAAGGCACTAGTTTAGGCACTTTCAAGGCAGTTTAGGCAGGTCAGTTTCCAATGATTTCCACTCACGAACTTCTTGCAGATCGCACAGGTTTGGTAACTTTTGATCGCAGTTCTGGGGTACAGTGCACATCTCTTTCGTTTCTTGGCACTCTCTTCTCTCTGATGTGCTTCAGGGATTGGATATTCTTTCTGGGTGTGCATTATGTCTGATCTTAGCTTACGCCTAAGATTTCTAGGCTGCAAACGAGACCTTATGTAAGGAAAGGCCAGTTTCTTGGCAAGTTGTTTCAGGAACTGCCTCCTTATAAGATGCTTGCCTTTTATTTTTGCTAGTTGCCTTGCGTCGCACCGACACAGATAGGTCTTATGGCGACGATGGGACAGGGAAGGGCTAGGAGTGGGAAGGAAGCGGACGTGGCCTTAATTAAGGTACAGCCCCCAGCATTGGCCTGGTGTGAAAATGGGAAACCACGGAAAACAATTTTCAGGGCTGCCGACAGTGGGGTTCGAACCTACTATCTCCCGAATACTGGATACTGGCCGCACTTAAGCGACTGCAGCTATCGAACTCGGTTGCCTTTTATTAATCCAAGTCTAGACAAAAAAAATGCATTTATAACCATGATGTCCATAAGACGAAAGAAAGAACGGTCCATTCTGATGAATTTCTTCCCACAGAATGCATTCCTACAGATATAACCTGAGAAAAATTCACTTATTGGAAACGTTTTATATGTAGGTTCAATTATTTCTGAAGAGAGTGTACCTGCCAGGAACTTACAAAATACCTTGCACCCTTTTTTCGGGCGACTGTACAAAATACTGCACACGTATCAATTCGGAAGCAGACATACGCGTGCATAAATTTTCATTACATTCGGTTGTGCCTTTCAGAGTTCATTCTATAAGTTTTTTGTTACTGATCTGAATACTTACAAATTCTTTCTTCGGGATTACTGAATCACTTGTCCTACAATTCATAAATCGTTAACCCGGAAATTGAAAAGGCACAAAAAGATTACACTAGAATGTTTCTAGGATAATGTAAACTGGAACGTGATGACCAGCAAACAACTATCCTGGACAACTCGTAGGTTCAAACTGATTTGTGACGAGTGGCTCGTGAATGAGTCGTTCAAAATGAACTCTTAACTCCTATGAAGTGTGTACTAACCACTCAATTTCAATGATCTGGTAGTTCAAACATTTCACAGTTCTCACACTTCATAATACTCACAACTCTTTCGATTCGTCTGTGGCTCGATCACTCGTTCTCTTCCCCCTCCCACTGTCTGCGTCATTCATTACCCCTTCACTCCCAGTCCCATCCTACCTGTCAACTGTGTTCTTACACGTATGTTCTTCTTTATGAGACAAGCTTCTCTCTTTATCTTCTACTTGTCCCTATCAACCACCATCTACCTATAGATCAGAAGTGCTCACGCTGGGCATTTCATCCCGCGGCAGCAGGCGATGAGTGCATGTAGAGATAGGGAGATTCTGAACGAGTGCTTCATAATGAACGATTGAATCATGATTCAGTGTACGAAATGAATCAACTCGTTTGTGAATCGAAAGCTAAATCGAGGGACGGCAGCCTCAACTCGTTCCGTGGTTCCTCGTTCGTTCTGATTCATATCGCCAAATCGGGCATATACCATTTTTGAATCAGTAACAACTTGTGAAGGACGACTCTGTAATTTTTTTATTTAACCTGAACTAAAAGTCCGGTTCGGAAGTCAAATACTACTAACTTAACCTTATAGGAAAAAAATATTAATTTTTTTTTAAATCAGAAATTATCACGTCGTTTCAAGTCACACACTTCACGGAACTGTAATACACACTCAACTTCCAGTTCGTTGCGAAATATTAGGTTAAGTTTACTTTAAGGTTCCCGTTCCCGTTCTCGATCTCGTGAAGTTCTGTGAAGTGATTTGTTTCTTATTATTGCACTGCCTACTAACTAGAGTGAGTGACCTGCCTAAATTTGCTATCTAGAGAGTAGCTTGTGAACTTAATGAAAATTGTAAGGAATATTGTTAAGAACAATCGAAGTTCATAAAACCGTAACGTAGGAGTTACTTTGTCACGGTTGATTATTTCACAGTCATGTGTTCACGTTTACATTTGGTTTCAGATAGTTTAAAAATATTTTTTCACTAAAAAATAATTGAAAGTAAAGAACTTATGATGACCTGCTGTCAATATTCACTTTCGAATTGTCACAAAATTGTTCATATCTACTATAAGTTTCAGTTTCGATTGTTGTATAGTTTCGAATGGTAGCTTTGAAGAATGTACGTAATTTTCTTAAAATCACAGTTACGCAACGGCAGTTCCTAACCTGTCCGCCTCTGTGGTGTAGTGGTTAGTGTGATTAGCTGCCACCCCCAGAGGCTCGGGTTCGATTCCCGGATCTGTCACGAAATTTGAAAAGTGGCACGAAGGCTGGGACGGGGTCCACTGTCTCGGGAGGTCAACTGAGTAGAGGGGTGTTCGATTCCCTCCTCAGCCATCCTGGAAGTGGTTTCTCGTGATTTCCCACTTCTCCTCCAGGCAAATGCCGGGAGGTACCTAACTTAAGGCCAGGGCCGCTTCCTTCCCTCTTCCTTGTCTATCCCTTCCAAACTTCCCATCCCCCACACAGGATCCTGTTCAGCATAGCAGGTGAGGCCGCCTGGACGAGGTACTGGTCATCCTCCATAGTTGTATCCCCCGACCCAATGTTTCACACTGCCCTTGCAGCGGTAGTGGTGGGATCCCTCGCTGAGACCAAGGGACAACCAACCCAGGAGGGTAAGCAGATTAAGAAAGAAAGAAAGAAAGAAGGAAAGAATGTTCCTAACCTTCTTAAGTTTGGAAAGAAGGTATAGCATTTTTCAACTGTAACTTCTAAAAAGGACACTACTCCTGTTAAAATGCTAGCGATTACCTTCAACACTTCACTTCTTGTAACTTGTAATTTTGTAAAGCAGTAGCATTTATAAAGAACATAACGGAATGGTTCATCCGAGTCCATGGTTTGCCTTCCGACTCTCACTCACGTGGTAATCGAATGAACTAATCAAATGAACGAATCAAATGAATGAATCAAATGAACGAATCGTTTTGGTGAATCGTTTCAAATGAATCGGTTCTTCTAAATGAATCGGAATCCTCATCACTAAGCGTATGCTATTCAGCCAGGGTTGTTGTGGTTACATCACAAGCCGTGAAGGTTGGGCGAAGTTCTCCCAGTCACTCTCGATCACGGCGGCGATTTCCGGCTCCATGGCTAAATGGTTAGTGTGCAGCCCTTTGCTCACAGGGGTCCCGGGTTCGATTCCCGGCAGGGTCGGGAATTTTAACCGTCATTGGTTAATTCCGCTAGCACGGGGGCAGGGTGTATGTGTCTTATTCTTCATCATTTCATCCTCATCACGACGCGCAGGTCGCCTACGGGGGTCAAATCAAAAGACCTGCACCTGGCGGGCCGAACTTGTTCTTGGACACTCCCGGCACTAAAAGCCATACGCCATTTCATTTTTTACCGCGGCGATACACGAGTTTGAAATAGAGGCAGAAAGTAATGAAAGAAAGAGGGCAGAAATTCATATAATTTTCAATTTATGTTGTAAGAAATAAGTTATTTATATTCATAGCAATTTATGTATTTTGACCGGATGAAATAAAGAGGCCTACAACCTCAAATTTTATAATGCACATAATGAATTACAATTTTCACTATTATGCTTTAAGAGTTGCTTTAGAATCATGCTTACCGGGAATAATATCAGTTAGGTTATTTATTTGAAGGCATACTGAACATCTATTTGGTAGATACATTTACAGTGTTGTACTTTAATCTTGGTAAGTAAATATGTATGTCCCCACTCGTGATGAAACTCCCTCGCCATTTATAGGATAGCTATTATCATCGGACGCCTGATAAGGTTTAAATACTATTTTCAAATTCAGTGAACAGGGAAAGTAACCTGCTTCAAGAAAATGTAAGCATTGAGAAACTTACCTATGAGTCTAGTGGTCGCTAATCCACCCACTCAAGTTAAGAGTCCCTGGGTGAACTACACCAGCCACAGACAGATACTCTCTATAACCGAGTCCTTTACTCTGTCAGGTCTATTTTTCTATGTTTGTTTAAAAGCTATAATTTTCAGTATTTTCTAGTTTGAATTAATAATTTTTATGAGTCAGTCTGCAAGTAACAAATCTGAAATTTAATTATTTTGAGGTGGATTCATTTGAATTCTCAGAAGGAAACAAAACAAAATGTAACTTTGGTCGATAAATAAGTCAAGTAATACGAAGACATGAAAGGATGTGAGAGAAAATCAATTCCTATAAAATGACGCGTCTAGGAGGAGCACATACAGTAGATCCAGAGAAACTTTTCCATTTTATGAACTAAAACGTTGACCAATCATGAATATTTGCGGTATATTTAGGAATGGAATAATTCTTGTGTGAATTTTAAACACTCTTAATTACATAAATTAGTGCTTTGAAATTAGTCGTTTGTTCCAATATTGTATTCCACATAACATTGCAGATGGGTGCAAAGTTATGAAGTAGAATATTTAGACTATTATTCAATAAAAATACGGTACTTATAAAAAGCTTAATTTCTTTCTTCAAACAGAGCTCCTCTCGCATGCTTTCCTAATTTTTCAGACTCAGATTACTTACAGCCCGAGTAGTTTCTATGTTAATGCTGGTAAATTGGTAAATTGCATTCAATCGAATTTAATATTATTGTGTGTCCGATCACATAAGTCTGCTAAAAAACCAAACGATTAAGATATTTCAAGACTGGCAAGGAGCAGGAAATACTACTACTATTATTATATTATATTATATTATATTATATTATATTATATTATATTATATTATATTATATTATATTATATTATAAATAATAAATCAGATAAATATTCTCAAGAAAGATGATACAACATGAAATTATTCATACAGAACAAAGGATATATTGCTAGGATTTGTATCACAAATATTTTATCTCTTATAATGTATATAATTAATTCAACTTACTATTTTTAAGCTGTCACTTCCTGGCACGGACTTTCATCTCTGCGAACTTTAAATTGTTCCTCTTTGCCTTGAGCTGAGTTGTAATACTTGCTTCACAGTTTTGTAATTCGTTAGCATTCTTTTTACCTCTGTACTTTGAACTTGCAGCCTCCGGAAATAAGGCAACATGTTTTTGTGCTCTGTTAGTCCTCTTCTTTGTTTGTTTCCGTGGACATGTGTTAGTTTAGCTTAGTTATGCTGTATATTATTCCCGTTGGTTTCACGTTTTCCACTCATTACTATTTCATGATTCTATTTCAAAGGATATTTCTTTTTTAAGCGAGGAGAAAAATACACATGTATGTTACACAGTTACTTCTATACTGGGTGGGAGAAAAGTTTCATCAAGAACAGGTATAATTCGTAATACAACAAGGAGACTTGGGAGCTAACATAAATCTAAACATATTATGGACACAAGGTGGAGCTCTGAATTACTACGTCATGTAACCTGGGTAGAATTTATCTGCATACCTACAGAAGAGTGTTCAAAAATTTGAATAACAACTTTTCCCTAATGCCAGACATTTCTCATTAGCTACCTGAATTAAGAGGCAGGTTTAACCACAAAATATGTAGGCTTTCTCGAAGCCTTTAAAGACCGGAGAAGAGAGGATACAAAGAATGTAGCATCTGGTAAGACAAAATAATTTGTAAAAGAGAATATAATGTAATGTCGCTAATAAAGTGACGTCAACTGATGCAGTTCGCGTAAGGGGCGTCATAGCCGAGTCACTATGTCACAGCCTTCTCATCAAGGTCGCGGTTCGAAATCTGGCCAAATGTAGCGAAGTTTTAAAACTATCACGTCCCGTAGCTCGAATTCCATGTAGAAACTGAAGGTGCCATGGCTATGATCACGATATCCACAGTCATGAAAGACTAAAAGCGTGTTTTACTTTGCAAGGAAGCAAATATACCAGACTGAGGAGCTATATTGTTTGAAGATCTAAGGTACGAATCTAAGTGATAACAGTGATCGTACCAACTACTTTACTTATCTTTATCCTAATTACTTTTTAGTCGACACAACTCGTGAATTTGGTCTAGTTTAATACCCGATGCTCTTCCTGACATCACTATGTAGAGTGATGTATTCACCACTGCATGCCTCCGTGGTGTTTATCATCGTGATGTGTGTATATGGAGAGGTGTGTGTTAAAACGAACACTAATACCCAGTTCCAGAAATAATAATAATAATAATAATAATAATAATAATAATAATAATAATAATAATAATAATAATAATAATAATAATAATAATAATAATGTTATTTGCTTTACGTCCCAGTAACTACTTTTACGGTTTTCGGAGACGCCGAGGTGCCTGAATGTTGTCCCGCCATTAAATCTACCAACACGAGATTGACGTATTTGAGCATCTTCAAATACCACCGGGCTGATCCAGGTTTGAACCTGCCAGGTTGGGGTTAGAAAGCCAGTGCCTCAACCGTCTGAGCCACTCAGCCCGTCCCCAGTTCCCAAATTAGAAGAATTAAGAAGACTGCCAAGACCAGGAATCGAACGCGAGCCCTCTGAACCGAAGGTTGCTACTCTTATCATTCATCCAAGAATTGTAATGATAATAATAATAATAATAATAATAATAATAATAATAATAATAATAATAAATGTGTGGCATCTTCTACCTTGATCAAGCATTTTCATTTGATACCCCTGTGTGTCCATTTCCATGCTCCGTGTCACTCTACTTGATACAAGGTACCCAAAACAATACTGGGCGTCCTATTGAAAATTTGTATTTAATTTAGTCGAACAACAAATGTGTCACTAGAAAATTTTTACATGCTGACATCGTACGACACGGAGTGCTGAATGGTCTCTGCTCTGCTCTTCACGAACACGTGGTTCAAATCCTGGTCACTCCATGTGAAGTTTTTGCTGGACAAAGCGGAGGTGGGACAGGTTTTCCTCCGGGTAGTCCGGTTTTCCCTGTCATCTTTCATTCCAGCAACACTCTCCAATATATTTCATCTGCCAGTCAATAATCAGTGCCTCAAAGGATTGCGATAGGCTTCGGCAGCCAGTGCACTTCCTATCCTCACCGCTAGATGGGGCTTCATTCCTTCCATTTCTGACCCGGTCGAATGACCGGAAACAGATTGCGGATTTTCTACTCTTCACGTAGCTCATAATCCGAAAATCGTCACTCTTCCACTTATTCATGGAGAGAATTGATCATTGAACTCATTTAATATTTCAGAATTCTCTCTAATGACTTAGATGACTGTAATGGCTGTGGTGGTGTATACAGTATTAAAATTCAACACTCTTAAGGATAATAGAAGAGACCGAAACAAACTTTTTTTGTGGGAGGAGGGGGTTGAGAGACCAGGCGGGGAAGGGGATTTATTTCCATGCGTCTGACTAAAAAAATCAGGAATCGTACTGTCAGCGTACGACTTTCAATCTTCTAAACAATAATATTACATATTCTGGTAAACATGCCATAGCGTCAGAATACATACGCACAAAGTTTTCGTTCGTTTTCTCTGAAAACCGTCCAAAGTAGTTAGTGGAACTTTAAAAAAATAACATTATTATTATTATTATTATTATTATTATTATTATTATTATTATTATTATTATTATTATTATTATTATTATTATTATTATTATTATTATTATTACGGGCTGCCTGGCCTAGGCCGTAAAGGCGTGTTCGGTTCGCCCGGAAGGTCGTGGGTTCGAATCCCCGTCAGTAAGTCGTAAAATTTAAGAGACGAGATTTCCACTTCCGGAGGTGCATATGGCTCTGAGGTTCACTCAGCCAACACCAAAAATAAGTACCAGGTTAATTCCTGGGGGCAAAGGCGGCCGGGCGTAGAGCTAACCACTCTACCCCATCACGTGCCGAGGTTAACAAGGGCCTTCATGGCCTGTACGGAGATGACTTTGCTTTTTTGGCTTTGCTCCACTTCGCTCCAAGGGCCGGAAATTACTTTGTTTTGTATTATTATTATTATTATTATTATTATTTCGTTCCTTTAAAGCAGTGCGAAAGTGTGTTTGAGGCTCGAAATGTATCTGAGGAAGATTTCGTCGCTCGAGAGCTTGCAGCTGCGTACCTCTTTGAACGTGTACGACAGGCCAAGTCATGTCATTGTGGAGCTTGAAACGAAACAGGCAGACGAACTTTAGAACTGTTTTTATAGACGATCATCATCATCATCATCATCATCATCATCATCATCTGTTTACCCTCCAGGTTCGGTTTTTCCCTCGGACTCAGCGAGGGATCCCACCTCTACCGCCTCAAGGGCAGTGTCCTGGAGCTTCAGACTCTTGGTCGGGGGATACAACTGGGGAGAATGACCAGTACCTCGCCCAGGCGGCCTCACCTGCTATGCTGAACAGGGGCCTTGTGGAGGGATGGGAAGATTGGAAGCGATAGGCAAGGAAGAGGGAAGGAAGCGGTCGTGGCCTTAAGTTAGGTACCATCCCGGCATTTGCCTGGAGGAGAAGTGGGAAACCACGGAAAACCACTTCGAGGATGGCTGATGTGGGAATCGAACCCACCTCTACTCAGTTGACCTCCCGAGGCTGAGTGGACTCCGTTCCAGCCCTCGTACCACTTTTCAAATTTCGTGGCAGAGCCGGGAATCGAACCCGGGCCTCCGGGGGTGGCAGCTAATCACACTAACCACTACACCACAGAGGCTTTTATAGAAGATTTCAGTTAAATTAGCATGTAATAGTTTCATTCTCAACCTCCTCAAAATGTAGTTCAACAACTGATTTCCGAACTATGGTTATTAAATATCTGTTTTTGTCTCTTCTGCCATTCCTAGAAGATTGAGTATTGAATATTTTTGATACACCCAATATCTGCACATAACTATGGTTGGATTCATGGAAGCAGTTGTGGGCATGTGAATTACCGAAGGTTAAAATGTGAGACCATAAGACACTTCTACGATGGCCATTAATGGGATTCATAGCCCTTTTCTACCATTATTGGTAATGCTATATGACGTCGAATGTACTCCATTCGAGAATCTCGAACCAGTTTAAATTCATCGTATAGTCAAGAATCGAAATTAGACCATTCGTGTCAGAAGTTATTATATCGCAATAATATTTCTTTGGTGATTAGTACGTATAACATATACGTATATATCGTCGCTGTTCGGGAAAAGTCATATCTCACAATGCTCTTCCTATCCATTATTTTCCTTAAGACTGATCACGCCTCCCAGCCACATACCGGTATGGATATTTAGTTCATCAGAACAATATTAGGTGTGTTCAGTTCCCTATGCTTACGTGTAAAGGAAAATGAACCTTACCCTACCGCAGTCAATGACTAATTCATGCACTTCTACACTCCTTTACATATTAGCATACGAAAATTAACACAACGAAAATTGTTCTGATGGATTGCATATCCATATGTGGCTGGGAGGCGTGACCAGTTTTAAGGAAAATAATGGATAGGATGAGCATTGTGAGAAATGATCTTTAGCCCAAACAGCGACGAGATCTACGTGACTTGTGATATCTTGGTTACAGAAAAAATAACCCACTTTTACGTGGAATCTGAACCGTAGGAGCGTGATATTATTTTCGATTGAAAGATAATCATGCATTTCTCAGGTCACGATGTAAAATCAATGTAAAGAAGATAATCATGCATTTCTCAGGTCGCGATGTAAAATCAATGTAAAGAAGATAATCATGCATTTCTCAGGTCACGATGTAAAGTCAATGTATAGGGAGGGCAATGGTGATTTCCCTCGGCTTATTTCACTCCTTCATTAATTGTTTATTTGGTGCTCTTGTTGTACAGTTATTAACAATTTTAAAAATCTGTTCTGTTTGATGCCAATATACATCAGTTCGGCGTGGTATCAATCCTGTACATACACAGTACATCTATTACTACGAAACCAGTTGAGCTCCCACTATTCCCTCATGGTCAGTAGCCAGAAATTAAATTTACGCGCTGACAATATTCCAGAGCTGAGATTTCTACTTCAAAATACAGTACAAGATGGAAGGCTTAATTTTATATCGCTAAGTGACTAAACTAAGTGCTCTTACTGTTCCCATTATTTAGCCTTTTACATTTGTTTTTCGAGATACTGGAAGTATTGATGGCACTCTTGTGAGCTAGTCAAAATATTTCCGATCCAGAATAAACACTTCTTTGTCGGATGAAGGCTGCCAGACAAAGAGACGCTGTAGGTTTGAGTCATCGTACCATCCTAGAACCATGTGACCTTAATTACGGCAAATATTTGGCACACTCAAGTGAGTACAGAAGAGGGGGCGGTGAGCAAACATAGCGGAGAGCCATCACCTGTTGAGTGGTCCAGCCGTTCGCTGATAGTGTGTCAGCTGGTCCATCTCTTTGGAAATATGCCACTTTTCGTTCAACCACGTGCATCAATAGCGTACGCAATTCCTTGTAAATGGAATATCGTTGATATGGGAGCAAGCTCTGTCACAGTTTCAAACGAACTTAAACCGCGCAATCATTTTTGATATACAAGAAAAATGTTATTATTATTATTATTATTATTATTATTATTATTATTATTATTATTATTATTATTATTTTGTTTCACTCATTGGCTAAATGGTCAGCGTACTGGCCTTCGGTTCAGAGGGTCCCGGGTTCGATTCCCGGCTATATCGGGGATTTTAACCTTCATTGGTTAATTCCAATGGACCGGGGGCTGGGTGTTTTTGCTGTTCCCAACATCCCTGCAACTCACTCACCACACATAACACTATCCTCCACCACCATAACCCGCTGTTACCTACACATGGCAGATGCCGCCCACCCCATCGGAGGGTCTGCCTTACAAGGGCTGCACTCGGCTAGAAATAGCCACATGAAATTATTATTATTATTATTATTATTATTATTATCATCTTTTATGGGCATGTGACACGAATGTTCCCAACAAAACTGACCAACCGCACCATTACCTTCTTTCAGCAGAAGAAAACCAAGGGGGCTTGGTTCATTTGGGGTGGATAGAGACAGTGAAGAAGTGAGCATCACTCATAATGATATCCAGAAGCGTGTCCCATTTAAGAGGAAACTTCAAAGGTTCCAGGGTTTAAGTGACAAGCCAAAATTAAAAACTAGAAAAGCAGGGACGCTTGAGAGGAAAGAACGACGCCAAGAAAGCATGCGGAAGTATTAAGCAGACATCAATCAGAAATAGCCAATTGAAATGACGTGGTCCGAAGTTGGCCGATATAATATTCATGAATGATAATTTGTAATAATATATTTATATATTAATAATAATAATAATAATAATAATAATAATAATAATAATAATAATAATAATAATAATAATAATAATAATAATAATAATAATAACGTTGTTTGTCCCACCCTTGTCCCGTTTCCTTATGGGGACGAGTATGAGGTGAGATGAATCTGTCGTGGAGGTGTTTTTTGACCGGATGCCCTTCCTGACGTCAACCTCATCAGAGGAGTTAATGAGATCAAATGAATGACGTGATGTATGATAGTAGGAAGGAAGACTAGCACCAAGGGGTCTACTCGAGGCTTAAACTCCACATCCGACGAACGGATCACCATCAACAACGTCATAAGCCCTCATTCAATATGAGCGCAACGGAGAGGTTTGGAATTTTATATACTTAGAGAACTTGTCACAGATTATAGACACACATGAAAATGAAAATTCACAGCCTGTTTCCAATCAGTCAGGAATGAATGAAGCCCCTATCCAGCGACTAGGATAGGAATTGTGCCGGCAGC
Source organism: Anabrus simplex (assembly GCF_040414725.1). Classification (NCBI taxonomy): domain Eukaryota; kingdom Metazoa; phylum Arthropoda; class Insecta; order Orthoptera; family Tettigoniidae; genus Anabrus; species Anabrus simplex. Next base: position 164,203,668 of record NC_090265.1, on the reverse strand, counting down.
CGAAACCTGTCGCACTCCTCTGGGACAAAGATTAGTGATTGATAGATGAAATGAAATGTTATTGGGAAGTTTTGCTGGAATGGAAGATGACAGGGAAGACCGGAGTAACAGCAGAAAAACCTGCTCCGCTTCCGCTTTGTCTAGCACAAGTCTCACATGGAGTGACCGGAATTTGAACCACGGAACCCAGTGGCGATTGACCGGCACACTGCCAATTGAGCCACGGAGGCACCCAATAAATAAATAAATAAATAAATAAATAAATAAATAAATAAATAAATAAATAAATAAATAAATAAATAAATAAATAAATTAATAATAATAATAATAATAATAATAATAATAATAATAATAATAATAATAATAATAATAATAATAAAGAGACCAACATCTAAGCAAGTAAGTGTATCCTATCCAACATGTCCTCAGCGACCATTCAGAACGAAGTGCAAAATTTCTACCGTTCGTTAAAATAAGAAATGTGAAGAATCTGCAGTGGTAACTGATTACAACAATAGCGCTAGTGGTGAATAGAAAGTGTGTCTCATCAGCCTTTGCCGCAGTCTTGAAGAGGTACAACCTGAGCTCTAGTGTTGTATTCGCGGTTCGCCGAGTACTAGCGGCAAGAACAAGGATTAATTACCGTACTCTGGCCGAGTTAGCTCTGGGTAAGTCAGCTTGTGGCTGCAATAGTCGAGGCGCTACGCTGTACGAGGGCTGCACAGAAGACCACCTCACATATTTTGGAAAGTGATAGAACCATACATTTCTATACATTGGCGTTACTTTGGTTATAGTGGAGTTGCAGGGCGAATATAGTATGTCTTAATAATAATAATAATAATAATAATAATAATAATAATAATAATAATAATAATAATAATAATAATAATAATAATAATAATAATAATAATAATAACTAGAGAACCCGTACTGTTCTGTAGTATTCGTTATCAAGAGGTCAAATAACGTATGAGTGTCAGGTTCTTCATGAAGGAAAACTAACAGAAAAGATGAACGTCAAGTCTGGAGTGAGACAGGGGTGTGTTCTTTATGGTAATGGGAGGATGGAAGAGGGGTGTTCAGATGGGGGGGGGGGGGGGGTGAGAGACAGACTTGAAGATCTTGACTTTGCAGACGACATTTGCCTTATGGCACAGTGGTACCGGGACATAGAAGACAAATTGAGTAGGTTGCAGAAGGAAGCGGAACGTGTGGTCTCATGATCAACACAAACAATACTAAGAAGATGAGGATTAATTCGGATGTCATGACCACCTTGACAGGAAATTGAGCGAGTTGAGTCCTTCCTCTATCTTGAAAGTATAGTCACAACGGATGGGGGAGCAGAGAAAGATGTTCGAAACTGTATCCGGAAGGCAAATAGTGCGTTTGTCCAGATCTGCTCCGTGTGGAAGAATAGAACTCCAGGAAGACTAAGCTTCGCCTCTTCAACAGCAATGTAAAGTCGATTCTTCTATACGGCTGTGAAACATGGAAAGTTACAAAACAGATCAATAACCAGCTGCAGGTGTTCATTAATAGATGTCTGCGTTGCATAACAAATGCGAGGTGGTCGGACAGAATTTCAAATTAAGATCCTTGAACCATGACCAATCAGCAGCCGATAGACATTCAGATCAAGGAGGGGGCGATGGATTGAGCACACATTAAGGAAGCCGGATGGAGCTGTTGCGAGGGCGGCCCTGGACTGGAACCCTCAAGACACCAGAAAGCGAGGTCGGCTCAAGAAGACGTGGAAGAGGACGATCGAAAAGGAAATCGCAGAGGTTGACAAGACCTGGAGTGAAGTTAAGAAAATGGCCAGGAACCGCACTGTCTGGAGAAATTTCGCCAAGGCCCTACGCTCCAGAAGGACCAACAGGAAATAAGTCAAGTCAAATAACGTGTTTTGATATAAAATTACTCCATGCGCTGCCCGAGTACGCTTTTGAACGTTTACTTTTAGAATTTGTATCACTTGTTAATTCCCGTCTAGGAAGCCAATAATAACGGCCGAAAGGATTCGTCGTGCTGACCACATGACACCTCATAATCTGCAGGTCTTCGGGCTGAGCAGCGGTCGTTTGGTAGCAAAAGCCCTCGGGGCTGTTGCGCATGGGGTTCGGTTCGGTTTATTACCTGTTAATTGAGTGTGAAATGAATTTTATGGATTTCATTATTGTGACTTTGATTGCTCTTTTTTTTCTATTTGCTTTACGTCGCACCGACACAGATTCTTATGGCGACGATGGGACAGGAAAGGGCTAGGAGTGGGAAGAAAGCGGCCGTGGCCTTAATTAGGGTACAGCCCCGGCATTTGCCTGGTGTGAAAATGGGAAACCACGGAAAACCATAATCAGGTCTACCGACAGTGGGGTTCGAACCTACTATCTCCCGAGGACTTTGATTGCTATTTTAGGAACTTTTATTTTTACAGTTAGTTTTACGTCACGCCGACACAGACAGGTCTAATGGCTACGATGAGATTGGAAAGCGCTAGGAGTGAAAATAGGAAACTACAGGATAGTAAACCACCTTCAGAGCTGCCAACAGTGAGATTCAAAATCACTATCTCCCAAATGCATGCTGACAACTACGCAACCCAAACAGCGTAACTCACTTTTTACGAAACAGTTTGTAGATTTAGAGTTATTGTTGTGTATTTAATTCATGTTAGATTTAGATTATTTTATATTGCAAGGAACTTTGTCCTTTGAGGCATTCCAGTTTGTTTGGGAAGTAGTTGATCCATTCAAATAATAAAAATAAGTGATAACTGTATGATTCAAACGTCGCGCTATAGATATGATGTACGCGATTCCAACTATCATTGGGACTGTCAACAATTACCTCGTCAAACCCAAAAACTGTGAATGCAATATTAAACTGGGATTTATTTGGGTAGGAATTGGCCCATTCTGACTCCAGCCCTTTATGGAGAGATAGAGCCTATTCATTGTCGTGTGTTTTTGTGGTGGTTGGTAGTATGATGTGCTGAATGTAGATGAAGAGAATTATATTAATACAAACACCTAGACCTCGACCCAGAGGAATTAATCGTACTCTGTTAAACTCTCTGACTCAGCATGTAATCAAACACGAGGCCCTCTGAACCAAAGGTCAGTCCACCGACCATTCAACCAAGGAGCCAATTTTATTATTATTATTATTATTATTATTATTATTATTATTATTATTATTATGTGCGTATGGACCCAATGGATCACGCAAAGCTCTAACGATTCTGTTTTCTGAGTTGCCAAACAGCTCTCATCCTTTCTCCGTGGATCCTTTTTCGTTCTTCTGTCCACTTTGCTCCAGTCTTCTTTTTCACTTCGTTCTCTGGTTGCACTTTCCATCCATTAATTTTTTTCCTATAAAGGTTTCTGTCCGCGGTGTCATTTGGGTTTATCTGGGCTTTTTCCAGATCCTTCTTCACTTCTAATACCCATTATTATTATTATTATTATTATTATTATTATTATTATTATTATTATTATTATTATTATTATTATTATTATTATCTGCTTAATCAGATCACAATCGGTTACTTAGAAGCATGTATTGAAACCTCAACTAGCGCCGCTATAGGAACATGGTGACTGGAGAGGCCTGCCGTGTACCTCTTTTAACAAAGAAGCTGAATGATTACGGAATATTATGAGATTAAACATGTTGTAATAAACCACATATTCCATGCATTCAGCGTTCTCCGCTGCATTATCCTGCACAAATTTATCGAGATCAACCCGGCGAGATTCATAACAATTTGAACAGCACCTAAATATTTTCCATTTCTAGTTTTCATTATGATATTTTGACATATGTTCAGTAAACGAAATGAAATATAGGTTCATTATGCAGTCGTATTAATAGGAGATCTGATTCTCTGAGGTTAATATCTCCCGACAGGGAATCGAACCCAGGACTCTCTGAAATGAAGGCCTCAACGCTGACCTTTTAACGAAGTAGTTGGACACCTTTTACATGAATAATAATAATAATAATAATAATAATAATAATAATAATAATAATAATAATATACCGGGCGAGTTGGCCGTGCGCGTAGAGGCGCGCGGCTGTGAGCTTGCATCCGGGAGATAGTAGGTTCGAATCCCACTATCGGCAGCCCTGAAGATGGTTTTCCGTGGTTTCCCATTTTCACACCAGGCAAATGCTGGGGCTGTACCTTAATTAAGGCCACGGCCGCTTCCTTCCAACTCCTAGGCCTTTCCTATCCCATCGTCGCCATAAGACCTATCTGTGTCGGTGCGACGTAAAGCCGCTAACAAAAAAATAATAATAATCAGAAGAAGAAGAAGAAGAAGAATTGACACGGGGTTCCCGTGGTTCACAGACGGATAAGAAGCGTGTGAGTTGAATGGCTGGACAAGGAATTAACTAAAGCAGAACTTAACACAACAAATTATGCCAATGTTACTTCTTGCCTTGTTTTTTTTTAGTGTGAAAATTGAGAAATAGAGAATCTGAATGAATAACAACAATATTTATGAGTTCGTCAGCTCTAACAATATAGGGGACTTAGAAGTCCGAGCATCAGGTACAACACATGAGAGAATTACAAATTGTTAATTTACATAGAAAAGAGCCAAATTGCTCTTGCCAGGTACAATATTTTATAAGAGCAAGAAATGCTCCGGGAAGGTACATTTCGGAGGAGTCGCGCTCCAACTATACCATAGTCTAGCCTCGCAGAGGCAATCACTTTCCTCTGCGCGTAAAAATTACACCGCACATTAAAGTGTTCATGCCCAGCAGCCCCACAGTGGGCTTATCCCTTGCACAATAATAACTGTTCCCATATGGAACTAACCCAAGGAAAAATCTTCACTCAGAAAAGAATATACAGGGGCATAATGGCCCATACTACGTGGCCTTAATCATAAAAGGTTGCACATGAGCGGCCATAAACAAAAGGCAAGGAGGTGAAACTCTTGCACTCCTTCAAGAAATTGTTAAAATCCTAAGTGGGCTTCCGGCCCGAAGATGAAGAGGCAAATCCTATGCTACGCCGCGGTGACTAAATGTTAAGACAAGATTTTAGAAATTTAGAGGGTGAAAGCCTTAGTCACCCAATTCAAAGTTGATTGGGAAACAATAGAGGGTCACCACTCTTTGTTCCCTTACATTACGTATTTCCCAGTAGGCATAGGTTTTTCTCCGTGTACTCCGGTTTTATCTGTCATCTTTCATTCCAGCAACAATCTCCAATATCATTTCATCTGTGTCATTAATCATTGCCCAAGAAGTGTCCAACAGACTTCGACAGCAAGTACAATTCCTATCCACGACGCTAGATGGGGGATTCATTCATTCCATTCCTGACCTGGTCGAATGACTGGAAACAGGCTGTGGATTTTCATTTTCACTATACTATTCACCTTTTTTTAATTTGCTTTACGTCGCACCGACACGCATGGAGGCCTTATGGTGACGATAGGATAGGAAAGGGAAGGAGCGGGAAGGAAGCGACCGTCGCCTTATTTAAGTACGTCCTGGTGTGAAAATTGGAAACCACGGAAAGCTATCATCAGGGCTGCCGACAGTGGGATTCGAACCCAGTATCTCCCGAATGCAAGCAGACAACTACGTGACCCAAACCACGCGGCCACCCGCTCGATTATTCACTATTACTTACATCATCAGACAGTAACCATCCACCAGCTAAGAGCTCTCTAATTCCAAATATGCTGACGATGAACAGTTGATAATTATGAAAATGCCGACAATTCCAATGTTCAAATGCAAACATAAAACGATATCTAGAGCCAAAGTAGTCTATAAAGCTCAAGTGTAGATGTTTCCCTTTGGGAAGCGAAGTGATAATCTTCGGGCAATGTAGTTAATTAATTATGTTATCAATTAATTTATGCTATTCGGCATTTATGTAAATTTTGGAGATCTCCTTGTAAACATGAAGACTGGAAGCTGACATGATCCTGGTTAATCACATTGATCACGAGTTACTGTTGATGCATGTACCGATATCATCAGCACACATGTATCTTGTGTTGACACCTGACGAGATTCAATGCTGATTCATTATGCGACCACAAGTACCGAGACTGTTTAGCCTAGCTCTGCCTAGAGCGATACGTTATACGTATTGATTACCATTTCACACCTTGGAGAGTGCTTGAAGTACATGGGTAGGTAGCTTCTGAAAGACCGGGCGAGTTGGCCGTGCGGTTAGGAGCGCGCAGCTGTGAGCTCGCATCCAGGAGGTAGTGGGTTCGAACACCACTGTCGGCAGCCCTGAAGATGGTTTTCCGTGGTTTCCCATTTTCACACCAGGCAAATGCTGAGGCTATACCTTAATTAAGGCCACGGGCGTTTCCTTCCCATTCCTAGGCCTTTCCTGTCCCATCGTCGTCATAAGACCTGTCTGTATCGGTGCAACGTAAAGCAAATAACAAAAACAAAAAACAAAGAGCTTCTGAAAGAAAAGTGGTAACTTTGCCGAGTACGAATTTATTTTTCTCATTCTTGATTCATTTGGAGCAACACAGGCTGAAATGTCTTTCTGGGACTGGCTTCACTGAATTGTGGCAATCTTCGAGTGTATATGAGATGATAAAAGCCATAAACTGGAGAACTCAGCCATCTGAGATTCAACAATCAATTAATTTTATGGTGGTGGTGATTATTGTTTTAAGAGGAAGTACAACTAGGCAACCATCCTCTTAATTTTATGGCCATCATATTCCGCGTAGATTTAACAGGGCACTCTCCGAAATATTTCCATTCCCCTAATATTAATTTTTCCATGAAATCTATACGTTTTACTTACGGTAGAATATTTTGTAGTGTCTAATTCATGTACTAGGAAACCTGTTTATTGTCCCAAATCCAGGCCACATTTCTTTTAGTTCTGCACATTATTAAAGTTCTCTTTACAGTACACAGATCGTTAATTAAATGTTTAAAAACACACAGGTAAGTACAATTGCGCGCGTTTAGAGTCCTAATAGGCCTAATAATAGAAGCTGGCCCGATCCAATACCACGAGTCAACGAATACAACAACAAAACTGTATGGAATCCATTCAATTCTACTGCATCAATAATCTATTTTGTCGTCTTCTTTTTTCCTTTTCTTTTCCTGTGCAGAATAAGTATTGGTTTCATTACTCTGTTACAAAAACACATTGTCGCCTTATATTTTGGCTATACTGGAATATTACCTGTCGGAAATACAGCACTGGAACAGGTAGCTCATTTCAAGTATTTTGGATGTATATTGTCCCAGGATGGCAATGTAGTAAGTGAGCCTGAATCAAGTTGCGACAAAACTAATGCATTGAGCTCTCAGTTGCGATAAACAGGATTCTGTAAAAGAATAAGTCAGCTCCCGGACAAAACTAACTTTACACCAGTTTGTTTTCAGACCAACTTTGTTGCTCGGGAGTGAAACCAGTGTGGGCTCAGCATATCTTATTCGTAAGTTAGAAGTAACAGACATGAATGTAGCGAGAATGATCGCTGGCACAAATAGGTGGGATCAATGGCAGGAGGGTTTTTGGAATGAGGAGATAAAAGCTAATTTAGGAATGAGCTCGATTTATGAAAGTGTACGTATAAACCGGCTTCGGTGGTGGTGTCATGTGAGGCTAATGGAGGTGGATAGGTTACTAGGAGAATAATGGACTCCGTCATGGAGAGTAAAGGAAGTCGACGATTGTTAGACTCAGTTTCTAATGATTTAAAGTTACGAGGAATAGGACTAAACGAGGCCTCACAGCTAGTTACAGATAGAGGACTGTTTCGTCCGGTATCCGACTTCTTTCTTACAGAATACTGTACCAAGTTCGATAGCTGCAGTCGCTTAAGTGCGGCCAGTATCCAGTATTCGGGAGACAGTGGGTTCGAACCCCACTGTCGCCAGCCCTGAAGATGGTTTTCTCTGGTTTCCCATTTTCACGCCAGGCAAATGCTGGGGCTGTACCTTAATTAAGGAAAAGGCCGCTTCCTTCCCATTCCTAGACCTTTCCTGTCCCATCGTTGCCATAAGACTTATCTGTGTCGGTGCGACGTAAAGCAAATAGCAAAAAAAAAAAAAAAAAAAAAAAAAAAAAAAATTACTGTTGTTCGCAACCGAGAGCTCACTACATTAGCTTCGCTGCGTCGTGATTCAATCTCACGTACTCTCCTGGAAGAATATACATCCTAAATACTTAAAATGATCTACCTGTTCCAGTTTTGTATCCCAGCCTGACATTCTGTTCTCTCAGATTTCTTCCCTACTGACAACACCGTAGTCTTGTAAAGAGTAATTATTATGTCATACTCGCTGCACCTATTTCCAAGTTTCAGTATATTAGATTGCAGGCTTTCAGCACAGTCTTCCATTAACACAAAGTTGTAGACATGGGCCAAATTGCTTAGGCCTACTGCATTTCCACCTAACTGAATTCCTCCCTGCCACTTTATACCTTTCAGTAGTTGATCTGTGTGAACTATGATCAACAAAGGCTTTTCCCTGTAAGTACCTTGACACGAGAACTCATTCTTCAGTCAGTTCTCGCAACAGTCCAAATGTCAACATAAATGGGTTTGAATGCTTAAATAATCAACCCTTACTCACACGATGAATAGACTGAGACAATTATCCTGTTTCCTCCAACTGCTATATCTACCCACAACATTCACTCCCACTTGGTTCTAAACTTCAACGGGCGCATAATGCCTGCATTCGATTCATTCTAAATGTTCCGCTCCATTCCCACATCAGCCCATTCCTCCATCAGCTGTCCTGGTTAAGATTATGTGATAGACGTAAATACCATGCTGTTTCTCTTCTTCACAAAATACTACGAACAGGTAAACCACATTATCTGAGAATAGATTTCGACTACCTCTCTCCCTCAGGCAGAACACCCTCAAGGTCATCAGTACAAACCCTGCTGTCCATCCCCACTCATCACAGTAGTACGTATAACAAGTCATTTGTACCGGGGACCATACGTTCCTGGAATTCTCTCCCGGCTGAAATTAGAGACATAAGCAACCTCAAGCTATTCAGAAGAATGTGCTGGAAATTTTACCTACACTCAGATTGATTTACTCTTAGAAGTACCCTTAAATTTTAGATTATTAAGTTAAATGAATAAAATGTCAATGTAAGGTTAGAAACATTATAGTTTATATTTTTCGAGATATAGCTTTAATAATAGTAAATATTATAAATTAATTTTAAAATGTTAAAATGATTTTTATGATGCTTTACATTTCATACAAATTACATTTCACATTAACTTTAAATTATAATTAACTTATTTTTTAAGTAGTTATAATGTTCAGTATATTATGTTTATGCAGGTGCATAATTATATGGTTTGGCATAATAGCAGGCTTCATAGCCTGAGCCCCGCCATGTACAGAAAGACATGAAATAAATAAATAAAATAAATATACGGGCCTAGCAAAAGTATGTTGCGTGCAGTAGTATTCGTGATGAACAGTCCTACGTCCGCAAATCGGCAATTAATATACTACCCGCTTCAAAATTTACGATGATTTAGTTTTGCAAACATTCAATTTACAGGACTGCAGTATTGTATCTGTTGTTTAATGGGACCGTCAAGACATTTTCATACTAAACATCAAGTATATTGAAGCCTACTCGCCAGTTTTGTTATCCCGTCAGCTTTCAGAGATCAATTGGAACAACGCTGCGGCAATGAGCGCTTCCATTAGTGTCATGTTATTCATTGTATCTGTTTAATAACTCTGCTTAAAAACGGAATTCGCCAAGCATTGCTGTAAGGAATATTTGCGAACCAACCGATGAACATTGTCATGCCGAGTTCCATTATGGGAATAACGTTTGGGAAATAGCATCACATGTGTGCATTTCATTCGTTGTATTTGCATGCAAAGAGCCAAGCCAAACTATATGTGTATCTAGCTTCTATGATTGTACGTTACATTTCACCTAGCATTATGGCCGGTGGGCACGTAAACACCCTGTTACACGTGGCAGTGTTACTTCCAGAAATTATGTAACAACTACTGGCTTCGCTGTGGAACACTCGTTAGTATTTTAAACGTCATATAATGATATAAGTAGTAGTGTTTGCGAGAAATCGGCTATAAATTATGGTATATTTGTATTAAGGACACTGAATGTTAATTTATTTATGCCTGTTGCTATTCTACAAAAATTAAACAATGGCCAGGAGTTAAATACAAGTATTGGCATGACTAATCTCAAGTTTGTTCGAATATTAGATTTGTTTATGTGCTCACCAAATCACATGTTCTATTTGAAATAATATTCTTCTTTTAAGTTCCTTTAAATAACCAGTGATCAGTTCACTGAGACCCTGAGAACAGTGGTGGTGGTGGTGGTGATTATTGTTTTAACAGGAAGTACAACTGGGCAACCATCCTCTATATAACACTAATCAGAGGGGAAAATGGAAGGGATCCGATACTTCGAAACATGAAGATATCGGCCAAAGGAAGACAAGGGCCACGAAGGGCATGAAAATGAAAGACTCCCTAGCCCTCGCAAACCTAATAGCGTTGGGGTCGGAAAAGAACAAGAGTAGACCAAGAGAGGTCGGATAGGATAGATGAAAGTGAGGAGGCTGGCACAAGTAAGTGGAAGCAATGGCAGGACTCAGCTAAGAGCCCCGTGGTCGCCAACCCACGCTCCAAACTTCAGAGACTCTGGGGCCCGTTTTAGTCGCCTCTTACGACAGGCAGGGGATACCGTGGATGTTATTATACCACCCCCCACCCACAGTGGGACCCTGAGAACAGACAGAGGTTATCTTGTACAAAACATTGAAATGTACTGGCATAAGTTCATTTCCGGAGCTAATCATCGACTGGGTACGCCTGTTCTACTGCAATGGTACTAGTTGTGTGAAGTTGCTCATCTCGCATCTTTTTTTTTTTTTTTTTACGTACAGTTTCGTTCTTTGACAACGCGTACATTGAGAGCGTGTTCGGATATTATTTTGAACAAAAGTGTTTGTGTATACCATTGGTCGATATCGGATATCTGGGCAGTTTGTCGTACGAAGCCTCATAAGAAAATGATCTGACCATGAGATATCCCATGACGGGCTGAGTGGCTCAGACGGTTGAGGCAATGGCTTTCTGACCACAACTTGGCAGGTTCAATCCTGGCTCAATCCGGTGGTATTTGAAGGTGCTGAAAGACATCAACCTCGTGCCGGTAGATTTACTCGCACGTAAAGGAAATCCTGTCGACTAAATTCCGGCACTTCGGCGTCTCCGAAAGCCGTAAAACTTGTAATAATAATAATGGAGTGTGGCCTTCGAAGAGGCCGGGTGCACGTCTTTCGAGCTGACGCCGTATAGGCGACCTACGCGTCTATGAGAATGGGCTCTGCCTGTGATGAATTCTAATGCCGAAGACGGCACACACACCCAACCCCCGAGCCATTGGAATTAACCAATGAAGGTTAAAAACACCGACCCCGCCAGGAATCGAACTCGGGACCCTCTGGACGAAAGGCCAGCACGCTAACCATTTAGCCATGGAGCCGAACGTAAAAGAAGTTAGTGGAACGTAAAGCAAATAACATTATTATTATTATTATTATTACTTTCGATTATGTTTAATGTTTCAATTGAAAGAAGAGAGGAGGCTACTTGTTGCCAAAGAATTGAAAATCTGAAACGTAGTTTTCTTGAAATAGCATTTCTATGGTTTCCCATTTTCACACCAGGCAAATGTTGGGGCTGTACCTTAATTAAGGCCACGGCCGCTTCCTTCCACTTCCTAGGCCTTTCACATCCCATCTTCGCCATAAGAACTATCTGTGTCGGTGCGACGTAAAGCAAATAGAAAAAAAATAGCACCTCAAGGTAAGGGAAAATTTGAGGCGTCTAGTATCAAAACCGGCCAAGTCACAAAATTTACGAAAATGAGTTAAGGTTATCAATTTGAAGTAGAAGTATAGTACTATCAGGTAAAATAAGAATATGTTTAAAATCGTCCATGTCTTCATGTTATAGAGCACTGAATTCTCGGTCGTGCAACAGAATCGGCCAAGTCATGCAGCCAGTGAATTCAAAACCGGCCAAGTCAAGGAACAGGCGACAATCTTTATGATGCAGCATTATTGTCTGGAATCTTGTGTTGTTACATTAAGCAACAATGTGATAATATCAGTAGGCAAAATCGTTCCTTGTAATGTATATTCTTTGAAGTCATAATATTTTGTTTTTGTTCGTTTGCAACACTGATTTGTCCGCCTCTGTGGTGTAGTGGTTAGCGTGATTAGCTGCCACCCCCGGAGGTCCGGGTTCGATTCCCGGCTCTGCCACGAAATTTGAAAAGTGGTACGAGGGCTGGAACGGGGTCCACTCAGCCTCGGGAGGTCAACTGAGTAGAGGTGGGTTCGATTCCCACCTCAGCCATCCTGGAAGTGGTTTTCCGTGGTTTCCTACTTCTCCTCCAGGCGAATGCCGGGATGGTACCTAACTTACGGCCACGGCCGCTTCCTTCCCTCTTCCTTGCCTATCCCTTCCAATCTTCCCATCCCTCCACAAGGCCCCTGTTCAGCATAGCAGGTGAGGCCGCCTGGGCGAGGTACCGGTCATACTCCCCAGTTGTATCCCCCGACCAAGAGTCTGAAGCTCCAGGACACTGCCCTTGAGGCGGTAGAGGTGGGATCCCTCGCTAAGTCCGAGGGAAAAACCGAACCTGGAGGGTAAACAGATGATGATGATGATGATGATGATGCAACACTGATTTACGTATTCGCGGGCTTCTTACCGTCATTGGCGCCAAAGCAATCCTATTTCCGGTGTGCTCGTATTTGGTCATTATTGTGTGCTGTAAAATTGGATATTGTTCCGAGTGGTGAACTGAAAGATTTACTTTCATACCTTGTAAAGTTGTACAAAATTGCAACAAAAACGGCCAAGTCAAAATTTAAATTAACAAAAAAGATGGGTTAATTATGAGTTAGATTTCTCAAAACAGCGGAACTTAAATATGAAACCATTAAGGATATAACTGTGAAAAAAAATCTTTTCTGACCATCATTGCTTTGTCTCTACAGGTTTTTCGTCCATATTGAAAAATATGCCTTGAGTGACTTGGCCGGTTTTGATACTAGACGCCTCATTTATCCTAAATATATGATGTCACACGCATACTCTGTTATAAGATGGCGCTGTGTTGACCCGTGTTCAGTTGGAGGAAACAGTGAAAGCAATTTCAACAAGTCTACGAAACACTCAAAACCCTGCGGCCGTTACAGTAGTGACAGCCTACCGCCAATTTTCTTTCTTTTAATCACAATTTGTTTTACGTCGCACCGACACAGATAGGTCTAAAGGCCACGATGGGAGAGAAAGGAGCTAGGAGTTTTAAAGAAGCGACAGTGGCATTAAGGTAAAAACTCCAGCTTTTGCCTCGTGTAAAAATGGGTAGTCTGCGTCTGTCGTGTAGTGGTTAATGTGATTAGCTGCCACCCCCCGGAGGCCCGGGTTCGATTCCTGGCTCCGCCATGAAATTTGAAAAGTTGCACGAGGGCTGGAACGGGACCCACTCAGTCTCGGGAGGTCAACTGAGTAGAGGGGGTTCGATTCCCTCCTCAGCCAGCCTCGAAGTGGTTTTCCGTAGTTTCCCACTTCTCTTCCAGACAAATGTCGGGATCTTACCTAACTCCATCCCCCGACAAGGCCCCTGTTCAGCATAGCAGGTGAGGCCGCCTGAGCGAGATACTGGTCATCCTCCCCAGTTGTATCCCCCGACCATAAGTCTCACGCTCCAAGACACTGCCCTTGAGGCGATAGAGGTGGGATCCCTCGCTGAGTCCGATGGAAAAACCAACCCTGGAGGGTAAACAGATTAAGAAAGAAAGAAAGAAAGAAAGAAAGAAAGAAAGAAAGAAAGAAAGAAAGAAAGAAAGTAAAAACGGGAAACCACGGGAAACTATCTTCAGGGCTGCCTGAAACTGTCCTCAACATATCGTACAAATTTAAGGTTCAATGTCAGCGACCCCGAGGCGAACCTAATCTGAACACGGAGCGAAGTTACGGGAACACTATGTGACCGAAAGATGCCTGTGCGTTTGAAATCTACCTAAATGCCATCCGTCAGATTCCATATATGAGGATATGCGACACACATTCGAAAGAAACCCACAACAGAGCAAAGTGTCGAGAAAGGACGCTTAATTCATACACGGAGGATTATAGGCTTAGGGTTAGAAGATTAGTTAAAAAATGTAATCGTTTTATTTTTCAAATGTTCTTACATTTTACGTACTACCTCTTTTTTTACATGTAGGATATTAGTTTTAATATTTTTCCTTTTATTATCTTTAATTTATTTCAACTTAATTTATCACTCATCATTTTTGTATTATTATTATTTTATTTTGTATTTAATCTCATTATTGTAATGCAATATACGTATATTTCAGTGCTTGGTTAAATGGAAGAGAAGGCCTGAAGGCTTTAATCTCGCCAGGTAAAATAAAACATGACTAACTAACTAACTAACTAACTAACTAACTAGGCTGATCAGTGAAGGACATGGCAGTTTATAATGAAAATGTTTTATGCTATTATTATTATTATTATTATTATTATTATTATTATTATTATTATTATTAAGAACATAATCTACAACTGGATCAAAGTTTCCTTAATGTCGCCAAAGAGAAAGGAGTATTGTACTTGAAATAAACACGTGCGAATAAAACTAACAATTACTACCAATTACTTAGCTCCATCTTTCTCCATTTCACTGCTTGAGGGGATAAGCCATCTACGGAATTCCCTATCGAAATCCTTTCGGAGTTGGGCTGGAATGATCATAAGCCGCTTGTAGTATGGAAGATAGATCTTTAGGATCTCTGTCAGTTCAGGAATTTAGCATTTTCCAGTAGTGCAAGCATAGCTTACTAATTTAGGGAAGCGGTAGTGGTGGTGATTATTGTTAGGAGATATACAATTGGCAACTGTCCTGCATTAACACTAATCAAAAATGAAAACGGTATCCTTCGAAAAATGAGGTATCGACAAAAGAAAGGTAAAGGCCATAAAGTACATGGCGACGAAATACTGCCTAGGCCGCGCAAACCTAATACCGTTGCTACTGGGAGAGAACACGAGTTGAGTAAGGAAGGTCGAACAGGAAAGATGAATGAGAGGATCTTAGCACAAGTAAGTGGAAGTAAAGATCTGCTAGGGCCCCATGGTTGCCAACATACTTTCAAAACTTCAGAGTCTCTGGGGTTCCCCTTTTAGCCATCTCATACGACAGGCAGGGTATACCCTGTATGCACCCTGCCGCCTCCACCCCCAGGCGTAAGTAAACTTAAGAAATAATTATTGAGTACACCAAATAATTGATCACTACTCCTTTTATATACACGATCACCCAAAAGTACGTTAACAACTGACGAGGCAAAACTTCACGGAATATTGGAATTAGAGAGATAATAATTGGCACATACGATTGGCTTGTGAATCGTATGAAGCACCATCTGTTGTTCAATTTGCGTACTTTATTTTGATGTCAATAAAACCCCATATCATGCCAATCATGTGTGTCAATATAACCTCTCTACCTCCAATATTATTTGAAGTGTTGCCTCGTCAAATCTGAACGGGCTTCTGGGTCATCCTGTACTTCCCTCCAAACCACTTTTCACTCTGAGAGCTAGTTAATAATGCTCCTCCACGACATTCAGTGGAGTGTGGCAGTGACGGAATGGCTTGAATACAGTCCAAGGCTTCAGTCATCGATCGTTACGTTTGACTCCAGATTGTAGGAAGATGTACGTTTAACATCTTCTGAACCTAGCTTGCCGACACAAGGAAGGGGTACACTAACTTGCGAGATGTTGATAAACTAAAGAATTCCCCATTCTTCACCCACCTACAGGAATTTTGACTACATGCGTCACCCACCGAGTAAATCATCAGGCTTCTATAAATTAATATTCCAACAAGTTCTCTACAACTATCCCAAACGAGACAATGCAATGGAAGTCAATGAATGTTTTATATCATAAATTCATTTAAAATCATATTTATTACCGGGTACTTTTTAATAACCTCCATGAACATGTCTCCCTAAGTTCCTTTAAAACGTGACAAGATGCCTATTTGAATTGACAAATTTGGCCGTGCTGTTAGTGTCGCATAGCTGTGATTTTGCATTCGGAAGATGATGGGTTCGAATCTCACGGTCGACAGCCCTGAAAATAGATTTTCGTTATTTCCCATTTTTACACCAGTACAATTCTGGGCTTTAATTGAGGCCACTGTCTCTACCTTCGCAATCCTAGCCCTCTCCCACTCCTTTCGTCCCCAGAATCCTTGGATGCATTAGTGTGACGCTAAACCACCAGTAAGAAAAGATATATTTGATTAGTAACTGAATGTCTCTCTTCTTAGTCCCATAAACGCAACTTAAGTAATTGACTCACTCATGATGTTCATGTTCTAATGTTCTTTTTATGAATGGTGAAATGCGGAAAATTCATTCTTCCCAACAGAACATGTTCCGTAATGATTCTGAAATAATCCTGAAAAGATATAGAAAATGAAAACCTACAACCTGTTTTCCAGTCATCGACCGGGTCAGGAATGGAATGAATGAAGCAGATATAGGCTATTAATACGATGGGGTCGCCATTCCCAAAGAGACTTATGAATGACTGATAGATGCTGTGAAATGATAATGGAGAGTGTTGCTGGAATGAAAGAGACAGGGAAAACCGGAGTACCCGGAGAAAAACCTGTCCCGCCTCCGCTTTGTCCAGCACAAATCTCACATGGAGTGACCGGGATTTGAACCTCCGTATCCAGCGGTGAGAGACCGACGCGCTGCCGTCTGAGCCACGGAGGCTCCCCCTGAAATGATATAGAATAAATTCGAATTTGTCTCACCGAAATGGTCTGCCACCACAGATATGGGCGGTTTGTGAGACCATTTGAGGGAATATATTGTCCACTAAGCGGTAAGATTCGTACAGCTGTAAACTTTCATTTGAGACAGGCCCATCAAATCCCACCGTCAGTGAATTTCAAGATATTTTTCTTGTTTCCTATTTTCATACCAGCAAAGTGACCTTCCCGGTCCCAGCCCACTTCTATCCTGTCGTCAACGGAAGTCCCACCGTCAGTGGACCTCAAGATATTTTTCCTGTTTCCTATTTTCATACCAGCAAAGTGACCTTCCCGGTCCCAGCCCACTCCTATCCTGTCGTCAACGGAAGTCCCACCGTCAGTGGATCTCAAGATATTTTTCCTCTTTCCTATTTTCATACCAGCAAAGTTACCTTCCCGGTCCCAGCCCAGTCCTATCCTGTCATCAACGGAAGTCCCACCGTCAGTGGATCTCAAGATGTTTTTCCTGTTTCCTATTTTCATGCCAGCAAAGTGACCTTCCCGGTCCCAGCCCACTCCTATCCTGTCGTCAACGGAAGTCCCACCGTCAGTGGATCTCAAGATATTTTTCCTGTTTCCTATTTTCATACCAGCAAAGTGACCTTCCCGGTCCCAGCCCACTCCTATCCTGTCGTCAACGGAAGTCCCACCGTCAGTGGATCTCAAGATATTTTTCCTGTTTCCTATTTTCATACCAGCAAAGTGACCTTCCCGGTCCCAGCCCACTCCTATCCTGTCGTCAACGGAAGTCCCACCGTCAGTGGATCTCAAGATATTTTTCCTCTTTCCTATTTTCATGCCAGCAAAGTGACCTTCCCGGTCCCAGCCCACTCCTATCCTGTCGTCAACGGAAGTCCCACCGTCAGTGGACCTCAAGATATTTTTCCCCTTTACTATTTTCATACCAGCAAAGTGACCTTCCCTGTCCCAGCCCACTCCTATCCTGTCGTCAACGGAAGTGCGACATTAAATAAATAGCAAACGAAACTTACATTTGCTCCACTCATCTCTCGTATTAGGGGCTGCTGGCTGAGGCGGTAACGTATTGAAAACGGTTAAGAAACGAGAGTACTACAGTAAGAGATGCGCAAGGCCCTGAGGCTCACTCAGCCTACACCCAAAATTAGTACCGGATTAATTCCTGGTAGTCACCGAAAACCTTCGATGTCTTAGTGCGACGTGAAACAATTCCTGGGGGCAAAGGCAGCCGGGCGTAAAGCTTACCACTCTACCCCACGAAATACCGAGATTATGGGTAGTGAAAGCCTCTACCTTGCACACCTCCAAGGGCCTTCATGGCCTGTACGAGGATGACTTCGCTTTTTGTTTTGTATCTCTCTTATTTTTTCCAAACCGACATCCATTAGTTAGCTCTTGCTTTCCTCCGAAGTGTTTAAAATTACCAGTCCTAGGAAGCCTCATTCTTCCCACATTCATGACCTATCATTTTCTTCATCGTTCACTAGTTCTTCATTCCGATTAAGAAATTCGTTCCGTTTCTTCTTAAAAAATCAAACATCATTACTTTATTTTGCTAATAATTTCATATCTCCCCATCACAGGTCAATTTTCGCTGACGCTTGGTTGGGAAAGAATCATGACTGGGAAAGTATAGGTCGTGGTCTAAATTTAGAGCCCTAGCATTAGGCTGGCGTGGGAAGACGGAAAAAGGAAAATAATCTTCAAGGCTGCCTACAAATAAAACCCATCATATCCTGAATGCAAGCTTCACTTGATACCAGCACCACCACTGGTGACAAGCCAGCAAAGACCACCTGTGTTATGGTACCCCAATGTTTGCAGAATAAATGTCCTAGAGAAGTGCGAAGCGGGAATATTATCAATATAATAGAACGATACCGTTAAGGGCCATTGGACCTCCAAGGTAAGCCTGGTCAGACAGGAAAGGATAGGGATCAGGAAAGGGTTAAACTTTAAAGTATAATGTTGCATTACCAAACAAATTTAATTTCAATGAACTCTCTTCTAACTTTATATTTATTACAACAGCCAGTACGTGTCCCCTCCATAATTTAGCTTTCCTTTTAGAACACCAACATAATTTGTTAGCAGCAATCATTGAGTCCTGTGTTGCATTAGCAGTAAACAAATTAGAACCAATAATTTAGTCATCAATATCGGATAAATTATCAATTTTAGGAATTTCATCCCGAACACACACATATAAATGTTCAAACACGCTTCACCTTTGTCACGTAAGTTGGTGACAAAAATTTAACCTCAACCATAGAACGCCCAGAAATACCGCCCAATGTAGAAGAACAGAATGAGTGCAGAGAAGAATAAAACTTACTCGGTTAAACGACATCGCATGTAAAAATATCATTAATATATGGCGTCAGAATTCACAGAATCAAATAACGTAGGACTCAAAACAGTTGCTACGCTAATTTAATATTTTATTACATTACTTGAAATTATATTTTATATTCACCTAGATCGTATTTTAACGTTAAGAAATAACGCGTATGGACTTGAATATTTCCCTGTCTAATTTTCAAGAGAAGCAATTTCTGTCTCCAGCCATGAGTGCAATTTATTCCCTATCAGTACAATTTTTTATTCATGAAATGACCGAGCAGGCCATACTTCATGCATTGTGTTACTTAAGGACAGCTCGACCTTCTGTATTCATGGTGTTGACCAACTGGATAACTTCCTTGTATATAAACATCGATCTAACAGCAGCATTAAGAGAATTAAGTTAATGTGTAGGTACTTCTTATTGAGTACGTGTCAAAATTGGACATGAAAAATTGTGGTGTTAAAAGTACCTGGCAAAAGCTTATTTATACAAGGAAATTGGAGGAAAGCAGCCGTATCCCAAAAGATAAATGTATCCTTAGAAGCTAAATTCGTAACTCATTAAAATCTGTTAAAGTAGAAATCGTTTTATTTTCAGTTTTGACGTAGTTAGCATATAACCTTCCAGCTTTTCAATCTGTCGGAACTAATGCAAAATTAAGAAAGTACTAGCATAATACGCGGAAAAGGGAATATTTTATTATCAACAGCTTGCATTAGAAAATTACTGGTAAAGAAAACATTTAATTATTAAAAGAATGGCACGTTTTATCCCTAAAAGTACATCATCACATCCTATCAAATCACTTTTATCATGCGTGAAAATTTTCAATATTGTTTACGTTGTATAAATGTTACTGATAACGAACGGACGACAGTTTTTAGACCAAAAAAATAACGTTATATATTAATTTAAATATGCTTCACTTATTTCCTGAATCAATAGGTAAATGTCATATAGCTATACACTAAGCAACTGTATATCTTTAATCTGGGGTAGAGAAACACTGAATATAAACTTTCAATGGTATTATTAACAGCGACTTGAAACAATGCAAGAATTCCTTATGCAGCAATCTTCACATATCTGAAAAAATATTTTACCATAGGGCGCTTCTAATACGAGCCAGAAGAATAAGGTATGCTTAAAATTTAATTTATAATATGATCAACACTTGTTACATTAGGAAATGAACTTAACCTCCAAGTTATTTTCAACCAAAGCAATGAATGTTGAAGTTTTAAGTGGTTTATCATCTGGATCATCAATCTCTGAGGAAAGAGAGGCATCTACTTTCAAACTGAGTGTATTTACTCACCTTCCTTGATAGAGAAGGGAAGCTTCAAATTTCGGAAATCCGGGGTTCGAACTTACGCACTGCAATTAATATTCTGAGTAGGACGTTCTCCATATTTTAAATAATTGTTACAGATGAACGGTGAGACAAAATCTTGTTTCGAGTCCTGAGACACTTAACACAAATCAAGAACAAAATATTTACGATCACAAACAAGTTCCACGACACAATGCCTTAGACAGTATCAGCCAAATCATCCAACATTCAACATGTTAACCGAATGGATTTCGAAGGTAGCTAGACAAAAATAAGAGGTATGGCTCTAAGCAAGCCTTATTCTTCAATTAATCGCTAATATCCTCAGAATACTACAGTGCTAGTTTTAGACTACTGTTATCGGTCACCCTGTACTTGTTCTCATATACACCTGCGAATGTCTTGCCATTACTCTTACTTTCTGTGAGCTACTAGCAAATTTAGAATTCAAGAGAATTTATACTCCACATAAAAGCAAAAAAATAAAAAAGTAGAAAACAATAATAATGTCTGGTACGCAATGGCTGGCAAAAAGGAAAGCTAAAGTCAGAAGCTGTGCATGTTATCGATTTTCATGCGAGAACCCAATTTCTTTCTTTTTTGTACCAGGTTTAGTGCACTCATTTCATTTCTTTCTGGAAATTGCTGCGTCCTTTCATTTCCTTTTACCTCTTTCCCTTTCTTTTCTATCTACTTCTCTCTCTCCATACCCTTTTTTTGTATGAGCTTGCCGTAAAAATCGGGTTTTATTCTTCCTTATGTGTAGATTCTGCTACGTGGTCTTCTGTGTCTGTAATCGGCGTGGGGATAAAAGTTTGAGAAGAAAATAAGAAATGAAATCAGAATAGGAAAGATATGAAAGGGTAAATAAGACCTATTAAGGGAAGGCTATCTCTGTATATGAAACCGTTCAAATCAAGTAATAATATAAATCACTTATTCGAATACAGAGCTTTCATAATAAGATAAACTACTTTATCACTTATTTAATTTTATGATTATCTAAGGAATAGTAGAATATTTGGATGATCTGTAAGTTCTGAGTTTTTAAAAATAAAAGTGAAAAATATATTTTCATGACTTAATCGCATCTATCGGGCTATTCTACTATACATACGCGTTAGACCTACGGTGATTCCTGGGGTTTGAGTGCATTTCGGGCTGATTATTATATTAACTCTCCTTGCATTCAAATTATTGAATCCCCAAAGTAGGTTCTGCTTATAGCCCAGAAAATAATTTTTGAAAATTTAAAATCGCATCGCAAATGTCCAAGCCGATTAAAAAATGATAGGGACGAACTGCTTCATGCTCGTGGAATAATTATCTATTCGATGAAGTTCAAGAGTGCCAGGAAAGAGGAGGAAATTAATTTGTGGTAAATACTTCATCTAACACTTATCATACAGAGGAGGAAATCAAATGCCTCTAAACAATATAATTTCTTTGAATAACAGCGGCATATGTGGTAAGGTTGTGACGTACCCACTTGGCCTACAGATGTATGACAAATTTATAACGTGGCGGGTCACTTTAATATTAAAATAAATAAATGATATGTCAATGTTTCTCCAGAAACAGTATCCCAAGGGCTCCAGTCTTCAAGCTTATGGCTTGAAAACAAAAGTAGATAATAATAATAATAATAATAATAATAATAATAATAATAATGCGTAATGAGACTCAAAAAACTCGCAGGGGTGAGGTGAACGGAACACAAATAATTAAGTACACTAACTTGAAATTTAAGGATCATTAATAATCATTTCATAAAATACAAATTAAAACAGCTATTTATTAAGATGAGAAACGTGACGTAACGGCGTTTTAACGACATCTGAACTTACGGAAGCAAAAGAAAATTGAATGAAATTAATTTTAAAAATGAACTGTTGCGCGAAGACTTGCAGTAACTTATGTGCATAAGCTCACCATATGTAGACTCTCTTGTCTTAAAGCTGATGATATGTGGATCTCGTACCGGCTGCCTTCTCTGTTGTTGAATTCCAGTCCTACTTCTACATTTCCTGTCCTTAACACTTCCTACTGTACTCCCTTCATAAAGTCGTAATGAGTCCTAATTTTAAGTGCAAAACCACCATGGGTTATGTTCATGGAGAGAATACATTCGTATTCTTCCGTATTACGGAACAGTAGCGTAGCTAAATTCATAATAAAAACTCTCCTCCCCTATACCAGTCAGAACCGGTCTCCCGTTGACTACCTCTCGTCATTGAGATAACAAGTCCCAATGAGAGTAACTTTTGTGTAGAATATACTCAGATGCGAAGTGAACTAAGTTAAAATCTTCTCCGATGTGTAGACGTAGAATCGTAGTAAGAGTATCTTCCAAGAGTGAGGATCAGAATGTCCGAATACAAGTGACAATCTGCTCACGAGTAAGAATAAGAGTATGAATGTGAAAACGACTGCTAATGCTAATAAGAATCTGAATGTCTTCTCCAGCTCTTGTCGGTGGTATATATCGGTTCAAAAGTCTCCTTCCATCAGCCATATCACATGGTCCAGTAAGATTCGAGGTCTCATCCCTTCTCCGATGTTTTGCTGTGAATCCATCACGTTGCTTCATTACGTTCATTCACATAGGCTGAACTTTTCCGCTGAAATAAAGCGTCCTGAAGCGGAGTTTGAAAAGTGGGTGTTAATAATGTATCAACTGTCTCTTCATGAGGTAGAGAGGGTAAGGTCTCTCGTAACCTAGATGACGTACTTTTCCTGGAATTGGGCTGAAATTAGCCTGCTGACTCTGATCACCTCACAACGGCTATTGGAAAATTTACTGCAAGTTATAAATATGCATGATGTTGAAATACTTTACCCAATAATTTGTTCGTTCAGAATACGTTATAGCCGCGATACAAAGAAATGAAATGATGATTGAAATGGATGATAAAAACTCTATATATATATACATATTAATTTAAAAATGACCTATCAGTGATTAAATATATACATCTTATCAATTAAATATATAGTTCAATAATTAAAAACATTCAGTGATGTCCCAAACATCACAAGGTCTCGAGGTGTTCTGATTAGACTGAAAATGTTGATGTGTTCAAAACAACAGTTTCAAGGTGATTAACCCGTCGTTTAGAAAGCAAGGAATAAAAATTAATTTCTAAATCACCTGAGAACATTTAAAGTAACTAGCAAAACTTGACGAAAATAATGGTTAAATCATATGTGATTTAAATGCTTTATTTCTGTAGTGAAAAATGCTTTTAATAAATGAGATAGGAATGGTTTTTGATTGAGTATTCAGTCCATAGACATTTTTGATGCAGCTCTCCTTGCCACCCCATCATATGCTAACCTTTTTAATTCTACATAACTACTAAATCCTACATCTACAGATCTGTTTCTATTTGTGCATTGGTCTATCCTTGACGTTCCTACTGCCTACAGTTCCCTCACAATTTAACTGAACAAGTTCTGGGTAACTTAAGATATGCCCTATCGTCCTATCTTCTCTTCTGGTAAAATATTACCAAATCGATCTTCTATCACCAACTCAATTCAGTGTCTCATCAATGATAAATCGATCAACCCATCTCATTTTCAGCATTCTTCTGTAACACCACATTTCTAAAGTTTCCATTCTCTTTGTTTTTGAGCTAGTCTAATGGTTACGGACCGCTGTGTCGATATGAGGTCTAATATTAGGTTACACTTCTGTTGATCATGATTTCCCATTAACGCTGAAAGATATAAACTACATTTCCTATGATTAATGATTTTCTCAGAAACCGTCTTCCTATTATTTCTAATTTGGTGGTTCTCAACATAGGAATGAAGATATGCAGTGCCAGCCGGGATCCTCAGCTTTGCCCGCATGGAAGCGCCACCGCAGGGCTAACCGAAGCGAGTGTCCGATATTGACGCTGTACAGTACTGTATTTGGTATAACAAATGCTTTGCCGGCGTAGGATGATGTAGGAGCAAACTCTTTATAATTTCACTGCGTAACCTTTAGCGCTAACTGAAGCAGCTATTTTACTCACGGACGAGAGGAAACCTGAGCATTCAAACAAGATAAAACAGCAATCTTCACTTCAGTTTAAATGTCACTTGAAACTGATTTGAATGTTGTTTTAGCCTAGTGAAGCAGGGTTTATTTGCTTCGGTCCAGTGCGCGCCTCTTGAGAAGACCTTCCTCAGAGAGAATTTAAGAACTAGAGTTCATAACCAAGAAAAGGACAAGGACCAGAGTTCTTTAACGACATGACTGGGGCCAATAAATTAATTTCAAGCAAAGTAGGCCTCTCAACATCTGAATGGATAACTTGCTTGAAAGTAAATGTGAATGTAGCACCTGTTAGAGATATATATCTGGCTGGTTCAGGATGATACCCGGTGCAGATATGGTTGATAGTAGACGAAGTCCTTCCAGAACAGTGAGCCCGTGGATTATTCCTCAGGAACTCGCATAGTCATAGGCTACTGTTAAATCCCAGATACTTTGAGAATGAAAAGTTTTGAAATGAACAGACAGGGCGTTGGCTTTAGTGCGACCACCTCAACGCATCTCGTGGACGTAATTGCCTACTCCAAGCTTCCAGATGTGGGCTAATAATCGACCGTACAATCCAAATTGAACAGGGCATTGAACAACTGGCGGTGCTCAACCATGAAAAGAAGGCAACTTCTGTTTCCTCCTCTTCTTCCGCTTCTGTGGGTTTGCGGGTGCAAACTGTGTCGCAAATGTGGATATGTCCCTGTTATACGGACGGATGGCCTTTCTGTCGCCAACCCTATATGGAGGGATGTAGACTAATCATTGTTGCTTCTGTGCTGCTTGATAGTGTAATGTGTTGTTTGAATATGAAGAAGAAAATGTTGGGACAAATAAAACACCCAGTCCCCGAGCCAGAAGAATTAATAAGACGCGATTAAAAAGCCCAACCCGGCCGGGAATCGAACCCGGTACCCTCCGAACCGAAAGCCTCGACGCTGACCATTCAGCCAAGGAACCGGACGATAAAATGAAGCTAACAATCCCATAATATCAAGGAGAAGTACTGTACACCCTGGGAAGAACCGGTTTGCATATCATCATATCATCATTGTTTAATGCACGTGGTGCTGTTATAACGTCATTCAAACATTTTCGCGACAACTACAGACCACCTACGAACACCAGGGATGATATCTTCACTATTGTCCTTAAGAGCCAGATTCTGTTTCACTCTCTGAACGCTCACTCACAAGCAACATGTCACTGGCCTACAGTATATACACTCAAATACTCATATTTGTACCTCTTACACCTGTCATTACTGTTTATAATATTATTATAGCAGAGTAAACTGAGTCCTCAGGACTATCTCCGTATCTATATATATATAAAATAGCTTGTCCTGACTGACTGACTGATTCATCATCGCCGAGCCAAAACTACTGGACATAATGAAATGAAATTTTGGGGATACATTCATATTAAGATGTAGGTGCTCGCTAAGAGAGGATTTTTGGATATTCCTTTGCTAAGGGGGTGAAAAGGGGGGGTGAAATTTTAAAATGAGTGCACCTATATCTCAAAACTTTAAAAGTTTACAAATGTAAAAATTGGTATTTAGAATCTTCTTTGAAAATAAGGAAACACGTATTTTTTTGTTTTCAGAAAATCCCAATAGGAGGGGTGAAAATGGGTGAAAATGGGGGAAAATGTGTTCAATGCCTTTAATCAGGATACCGGTAGTTATATCTAAGAAACTGAAGATATTACAGACCTGAATATTGGTACTTTTGATCTCTTTTAAAAATAAAGAAACACGTATTTTTTTGTTTTTGGAAAATCTAATTAATGGGAGGGTGAAAAGGGGGTGAATTTTTAAAATGAGTGAATCTATATCTCCAAACTTTTAAAGTTTGCAGATGTAAAAATTGGTATTTAGAATCTTCATTAAAAATAAAGAAACACGTATTTTTTTGTTTTCGGAAAATCGCAATAGGAGGTGTGAGAAGGGGTGAAGGGGTTGAATGCCTTTAATGAGGCTACTTATATCTCAGAAACTGAAGATATTATAGACCTGAAAATTGGTGTTTGGGATCTCCTTTAAAAATAAAGAAACACGTATTTTTTTGTTTCTGGAAAACCCAATTAAGGGGGGGTAAAAAAGGGGTAATATTTTAAAATGAGTGTATCTATATCTCAAAACTTTTAAAGGTTATAGGTGTAAAAATAGGTATTTAGAATCTCCATTAAAGATAAAGAAACACGTATATTTTGTTTTCGGAAAATCCTAATAGGAAGGGTGGAAAAGGTTGAAAAAGGGGTCGAATGCATTTCATAAGTCTACTTATATTTCAGAACCTGAAGATATTACAGACCTGAAAATTGGTGTTTGGGATCTCCTTTAAAAATAAACACGTATTTTTTGTTTGTGGAAAATACACTTATGGGGGGGGGGGGGTTGAAAAGGGGGTGATTTTTTTTAAATGAGTGTATCTATATCTCAAAACTTTTTAAGTTTATAGATGTAAAAATTGGTATTTAGAATCTCCTTTAAAAATAAAGAAACATGTATTCTTTTGTTTTCGGAAAATCCCAATAGGAAGGGTGTAAAAGGGTGAATAATGGGTTGAATGCCTTTCATGAGGATAATTATATTTCAGAACCTGAAGATATTACAGACCTGAAAATTGGTATTTTGGATCTACTTTAAAAGTAAAGAAACAGGTATTTTTTCGTTTTTGGAAAATCCAAATATTGGGGGGTGAAAACGGGGGTGAATTTTTT
This sequence comes from Anabrus simplex, assembly GCF_040414725.1. Classification (NCBI taxonomy): domain Eukaryota; kingdom Metazoa; phylum Arthropoda; class Insecta; order Orthoptera; family Tettigoniidae; genus Anabrus; species Anabrus simplex. The sequence goes on along the minus strand of NC_090265.1, from coordinate 164,176,327 downwards.
AAAATGAGTGTGTCTACATCTTAAAACTTTAAAATTTACACATGTAAAAATTGGTAGTTAGAATCTCCTCTAAAAATATAGGAACACGTATTTTTTGTTTCCAGTAAGTCCTAATAGGAGGGGTGTAAAAGGGTGAAAAATAGGTTGAATGCCTTTAATGAGGATACACATATCTCAGAAACGAAAGATATTACAGAACTGATAATTCGCATATGGGATTACCTTTAAAAATAAAGAAACACGTATTTTTTAGTTTTTGGAAAAGCCAATTAATGGCGGTTAAACAGGAGTGACAAATTGGGGTGAATTTTTTGAAAGACTATATCTACAGAATATCTTGGAATCGTAAAATGTTACAGACGTAAAAAGTGGGTGTAAATCTCCTGTAAATGTAAAGAAATATAGGTTATTTGTTTTTGGAAACTCTACTTAAGGGGAACCCAAAAGGGGTGAAATTTTAAAATGAGAATTTTTACGGATATCTAAAAAACTTAACATGTTACAGAAGTGAAAAATGGCATTTTTTATCTCTATTAAACATAAAGAAAAGTGTATTTTTAGTTTTCGGAAATACCACTTGGGTGGAGGGCGGGGGGTGGGTAAAAGTGACTGAAAATGGTGATGGTTTCTTTTAATTAGGCTACTGATATCTCAAAAATGAAGATGTTACAGACGTGAAATTTGATATTTGCAATCTGCTTTAAAAGTAAAGAAACACGTATTCTCGGAAAATCCAATGAAGGGGGGGGGGGGAAGAATTGAAACATTAGTTGACTTAATTGTATGAGAATACATAAATCTAATACTAAAGTTATTACAGACGTGAAAATTCGTATTTGGTTCTCCTTTAAAAACAAAGAAAAAGGCGTTTTGGTGGGGAAACCATCTTGGAGGGCGGGAGTGTAAAGGAGTTGAATTCCTTTCATGAGGACACATAAATCAAAAACTGAAGAAGTTAGAGTCGTGATAATTTGTATTTAGAAGATCCTTTGCTATTAAAGAAACAAGTACTTTTTTGCGGGAAAATTCATTTAGGGGGAGGAGAGATTATTGTGAAATGAAATGAAAAAAAGTAAATTACTTTTATGTGGATACTTATATCTCAAAACTGAAGGTAATAGACGTGAACATTGGTGTTTGGAATCTCCCTTAAACATAAAGAAACAAGCATCCTTTTAATTCTTCTTCGGGGGGGGGGGGGGTGGCTGTAAATAAACTTAACGGCGGTTGGGTGTAGAAGGAGGTGAGACCAATTGATTTTACTGTTATTAATGTACTTATAAGGATCCTCCGTTGCTCAGGCGGTAGCGCGCCGGCCTCTCACAGCTGGGTTCCGTGGTTCAAATCCCGGTCACTCCATGTGGCATTCGTGCTGGACAAAACGGAGGCGGGACAGGTTTTTCTCCGGATACTCCGGTTTTCCCTGTCATCAGCCATTCCAGCAAAACATAATAGTAATAATAATAATAATAATAATAATAATAATATTCCGGACCGTCGTCAAATTGCGGACCGCGATGGAAACGGCTCCTGGACGGGTAATGACTAAGAATGCAGTCCGGTCGCGGGTTCAGTGCCGCCAAGGCACCCAGTATGACAGCACGCCGGATCTCCTGAAGGATTATATCCGTATTAAAAATATTATAGGAAAAGATGGCAAAGATTTACGGACCCAACTGACATGGAGGAATACCTGAGCCTAACCCGGGAAGTACGAAATAGATTGCTGGAAAGAAAGATTTTAAAATGGGAGGAAACGTGCCGTAAAATAATAGATCGGGAATTTTGGTGGATTCTCGCAGAGAACGAGTCAGATCGCGAATTTCGGCGGATTATATATCTAAATAAGCATTCAATTATAAATTTCAGTATAATACCGTAGCGAAGCACGGGTATCTTGCTAGTAATAAATAAAATACTGTATGTTAATACAGTACCACATTTCGTAAGGTATACTGTAAACTGTAATGATTGCCATAATTATTATTCCGGGCAATGAATGAATACATAAAAATAAGTATTCTGGCTTACGGAAGTAACCATCCACTTGAAGACGGGATGGAAATGAACAAGAAGCAAACGAAACAACGAAATTCTAAGAAACCTGCATGTAAAACATATTACTGCTTGCCATACTACAAATGTTGTAAACTTGCAAATTCTGTTCAACGTAAATCTGTAACATGTTCCGCATATCCCACAGCCAATACATTAAGGCTGAGATACAGTGTCTATAGTTTATATATTATTGCCCCTTCCCCCAAGACATTAATATCACATTATCACATGATTACATAATTTATTGCGACACTACAGTGATTCATCCTAAAATTCCGATCATCTAGTATGAATACTTGTCCACATATAAATATTCTTAAAACACATGTGTGTAGTTAGTCAAATTACAAAAAATATTATCTAAGCTTCATGAATATAATAATAATAATAATAATAATAATAATAATAATAATAATTCATTGACATGCGATGGTTTCATAGCCGCCATCTTGTATTGTTTTCTAGGATGACTTTTGCCTCATAAATCAGGGTCCGCCGTTACTTTGTCCATGTCACATTACATTTCTTTAAAATCTGATATCGGTGTTCCATTTTTACATTTTTTTATGCACATGATCTAATGCAATTTACGTTGTTAGGAGAAGTGTTGCTTTAAATACGATTTTCAGATTCAGTTATTAATGCGATCTCTTGCAGCCGTCTGATAACCTTGTATAATTATGCTTTCAGCTTAAAGCCGACAACAATAGCAGGTTTTGCCGAGTGGCGCCGATCTGTTGTTGTGGTTTATGCTCCACAGTCTGAGTCGTAAGTAGCTTGGTAGTGAAAGGAAATTTTTGTCTTCATAAAGGCCCAATACGTGCGTGATATACTGTGTTAATCGTTTTATTGAAATTACGACAACATGCCGCGTCGTGACTGCAAGATCAATCCAGATACATTCTGCTATGCGTGTGGAAGTGTTGTGCCGATAAAACAGAAGCACCAAATAACAGAGCTCGTGAGAAATGCCTCCTATGCGTACTTCTGAATCTAACTGGGAGACCAAGACAAGACGTGGGCACCTCATAAGTCTTGCAGGACCTGTAGAGAGCAGCTACGGCAGTGGTTGAACGGTGAGCGAACAGCGTTATCATTCGGAATTCAATTGGTGCGGCGACAACCTGCAGGCCACAATACGCACTGCTACGTATGTTCTGTGAATGCGAAAGGATTTAACAACAGTAACAATAGTTAAGATAGGGTATCCAAGCAATATTTAATCAGCAATTTTATCCGTTCCCAATGGCCTGATGAACCAGTACCGCATGTCCGGAACAATTATATTCTTGTTTCTCTTCTGAATCTGATATGAAAATGGCCGGCTCTACCTCTGACTTTGATTTCCCACCAGAAGCTGTTGACAATCAACCCAAATACTTCAAACAAAAGTTACTTTATTCAAGATCTTGGTCTTATAATGTATCTGCCGAGATACTTGGGTCTAGACTCTCTGAAAGGACCAAGGGTGATGTGCTACTGGTAACACGCATCGCGAAAAAGAATTTCAACCCTGAATAGGGAACTTTGGTTTACTGCAACATCATTCCGAAAATTATGCTGAAACTAGGAGTACCACAGTATGATCCTACTCACTGGAGAATTTGTATTGATGCCTCCAAGCGTGGTTTTAATTGTGTCCTTCAAAACAAAAACAAACGTGCATCAGTTTCTGTTGCACATTCAGTTATGCGAGAAACGCATGGAAATCTCTTAATGATGATGTGCAAAATAAAGTACAGGAACACAAGTGGTAAGTATATGGTGACTTTAAAGTGATAGGTATTCTGTTAGGTCTACAGGCAGGTTGCTCAAGCAGCCCTGCTTTCTTTATGAGTGGGGCAGTCGAGTAAGGTCACATCACTGGACACAGAAGAACGGCCATGCAGACAGTGAATTGTAGGCTCGAAAAATATATAACAAACAAGTCTTGTTGACAAGTACAACATACTTCGCTTCGTATCAAACTTGGGTATTGAAGCAAGGCTTTGAACAAGGAAGGTGAATGCTTTCAGTGTCTGTGTCATCGATTCCCGGCGTTAGTAATGCCAGAATAAAAGAGGCCTTCTTCACAGGTCCAAGTACCAGAAAACGTCTTTCTGATGGTAATTTTGAGGTCGTTATGTGCGCATCAGAACGATTGGCACGGAAAGCATTCCGAGTTGTGGTCAAAACTTCCTTCGCAAAAAAAGGACCCAGACTACAAACAAGTGGTGGACATAATTCTTGTTTCATTCCGAAACTTAGGCTGAAACGCGAGCTTGAAGGTGCACATGGTATATTCACACCTGGACTATTTTACTGCGAATCTAAGAATGCTACATTTTTGTTTCGGTAATGGTTTTAAAGTCACACTAACCAAACCAAACCAAACCCCATGGCACTACAGCCCTTGAAAGGCCTTGGACTACCAAGCGACCGCTGCTCAGCCCGAAGGCCTGCAGATTACGAGGTGTCGTGTGGTCAGCACGACGAATCCTCTCGGCCGTTATTCTTGGCTTTCTAGACCGGGGCCGCTATCTCACCGTCAGATAGCTCCTCAATTCTCATCACGTAGGCTGAGTGGACCTCGAACCAGCCCTCACGTCCAGGTAAAAATCCCTGACCTGGCCGGGAATCGAACCCGGGGCCTCCATGTGCGAAGCAGGCACGCTACCCCTACACACGAGGCCAGCTTTTAAAGTCGCACTAACACATCAAAAGTTTCGGGCGACGCTAAGATTGCTGAGCAGAGAACAAGGAGAAGAATTCCACCAGGATCTACAGAAAATGGAAAGCAGATATCAAGAACAAGAACATGATGTTATAATACTGCTGGTTACCCGCCACGACAAAACAACTGAAGAGAGAAAAGACAACTACGGCTCACAAGATAAGTCAAAACATCATACAACTGAAACAGTGGACTTGCGATATCTGAAATATCAAACCAGTAAAACGGTACGCACAAGGCAATGTTTATAGATGCTTCTAATATGACGTTCTTCTTCAAATTGTTTACACAGTTCACAACTTATTTTTATATTATACTAAAAAATATAACTGTGTAATACAAGAGTGTTCAGATGAGTAAAAAAATAAAATTCATTCCGTACAGATGATAATAGAGTGCATTAATCCTGTATATGCATGAGAGTCTTATCTATTCATTCTGATTTTGAAAAGAAACCTGATGTGAAGGAGATAACTGACTTTAGATCCGGATGTAGCATATCTGAAATGTAATCACTATTTGAAAATTGTGCAATGATCAGAAAGTTTAAGTTCCCAAGCCAGTGTAATTTATTATTTAGTTTACTCTCCCTCACCTTATTCCATCTACCTGGAGTCGGCACCATATGTGCATTAAACCCAGTTTTACGGCCAGACGCCTCTCCTGATGCCAACCTTATGTTGAAGAATGTGTTCACTACTGAGCGTTTTTGTGGTGGCGTATAGTGCAATGTGTTGTATGTAAACGAAAATGTGTATTAATAAAAACATAAACACCCATTCTCCGAGTAAGAATTAACCAGAAGTGGTTAAATACTCAAAAATCGAATGGCAGTCCCCTGAATCGAAGGTCACTATGGTGACCATTCAGCCAAAAAGCTGGGCGCTTTTATAATCACCTATCCAATCAAAACACCACAACCACACCATTCGTCGATCACCCATTTCGAATGTTAGTAAAATTGAAACTGAATACAAGGACTTTAATAGATTTTGCCTTATTAAGAATGTTCTCATACATGATATAAACACTGCTGCCACCTACAATCTAATGAGAAAAGAATGGAACAATTCACAGTCTGACGATGCTAACAGGACCAATGACAAAATATTTAAAAATATACAACACAGTCAAACAACCCGAAAAATAAATGTGTTTTGTAAGTTTACATTAGTTCATCTGATGAGTATTGCCGAAAATTTTAATAATAATAATAATAATAATAATAATAATAATAATAATAATAATAATAATAATAATAATAATAATAATAATAATAATAATAATAATCTTTTCCTGCCACGTTTCCCACACCTGTGGGGTCGCGGGTGCGAACTGCGTCGCACGTGTGGATTTGGCCCTGTTTTTACGGCCGGATGCCCTTCCTGACGCCAACCCTCTATGGAGGGATGTAAGCACTATTGCGTGTTTCTGTGGTGGTTGGTAGTGTAGTATGTTGATTGATATGATGAGGAGAGTGTTGGGACGGACATATACACTCAGTCCCCGAGCCAGAAGAATTAATCAGAAACGATTAAAATCCCCGACCCGGCCGGGAATCGAACCCGGGACCCTCTGAACCGAAGGCCAGTACGCTGACCATTCAGCCAACGAGTCGGACAATAATAATAATAATAATAATAATAATAATAATAATAATAATAATAATAATAATAATAATAATAATAAAGTAAGCATAATGAAAATGGAAAGCAGCAAAAACAAAAATAATTACTTTTAACACTTTTCAAGCATACCAACTGCAATTTAAAGTAGAATTGTAAGTACTCAGCAAGCGTGCTGTTGCTGAAGTCAGAATGTCCTATCACACTTGCCAAGCTTCGTTCGATGAAGAGGGCAATGTTTACATAGCTAAACTGACATAAAATAATTCGTTTATAATTCAAGAATAGTCGTATTATATCATCATCATCATCTGTTTAACCTCCAGGTTCGGTTTTTTCCTCGGACTTAGCGAGGGATCCCACCTCTACCGCCTCAAGGGCAGTGTCCTGGAGCTTCAGACTCTTGGTCGGGGGATACAACTGTGGAGTATGACCAGTACCTCGCCCAGGCGGCCCCACCTGCTATGCTGAACAGGGGCCTTGTGGAGGGATGGGAAGATTGGAAGGATAGGCAAGGAAGAGGGAAGGAAGCGGCCGTGGCCTTAAGTTAGGTACCATCTCGGCATTCGCCTGGAGGAGAAGTGGGAAACCACGGAAAACCACTTCCAGGATGGCTGAGGTGGGAATCGAACCCACCTCTACTCAGTTGACCTCCCGAGGCTGAGTGAACCCCGTTCCAGCCCTCGTACCACTTTTCAAATTTCGTGGCCGAGCCGGGAATCGAACCCGGGCCTCCGGGGGTGGCAGCTAACCACTACACCACAGAGGCGGACGTCGTATTATATACTAGGTTATATATAATTTTATTATTGTACAGCGACGCAGCGATATTATGGGAGCCAATACATGAAATATCAAATTTCTCTGTTAATGTTAATTCTATCGTACTGAACATGATATGCGTTGTGCAAAATGTAATTTTCATTCCTTTATTTCTCAAGCGATTTTACCATGCAAGGAATAACAACATATATTTGCGATTATTAATAATTATAATAGACTTCAAAATATCTCCAGTTCTATCTAAAAAGTGTCTGACTGTTAACTTTTTGGCCTAGAGGCTGCTTGGATTCTCAAAATAGCACCACCAAAGGTTGAAAACCACAAAAACCGACGTTGCTGTCACAATGAGGCATACAGGACATAACGTGGAATGAGGTAGTTTGCCTCATCTTTCCTCACTGCGCCAGAAAGTGCTATTGCAGTATGACCGGCCCCATGAGTATCAGCATTCGTACCATACTCATGCACTAGTTGTGCTCTGAATATCATTACACAGTACCTCAGCAAATCCCATGCTGTCACAGCTTCGGTAGAAGCTACGTTTCGTTGTGGCCTATGCCATGAGGCAGATGTAAAAGTACTGCGTCCATTGAGAAAAAGCAACAGACGGCTAAATTTTTTAAATAAACTCATCAAATTTCCAGTATCTTTTAACTGAAATATATTGCTAATTACATCAACAGCGAACATCGCTTGCGAGGAAATATTGTTTAACAGTCATAGTAACGAAGCCTCCGCGGCTCAGGCGGCAGCCTCTCACCGTTGGATTCCGTGGTTCAAATCTCGGTCACTCCATGTGATATTTGTGCCAGACAAAGCGGAGGCGGGACAGATTTTTCTTCGGGTACTCCGGTTTTCCCTGTCATCTTTTATTCCAGCAACACTCTCCAATATCATTTCATTCCATCTGTCAGTCATTTAGCATTGCCCCAGTCCGAATCGTTGGCTCAATGGTCAGCGTACTGGCCTTCGGTTCAGAGAGTCCCGGGATCGATTCCCGGCCGGGTCGGGGATTTCAACCTTAATTGGTTAATTCCAGTGGCCCGGGGCTGGGTGTTTGTGCTGTCCCTTACATCCCTGCAACTCACACTCCACATATAACACTATCCTCCACCACAGTAACACGCAGTTACCTACAAATGGCACATGCCGCCCACCCTCATCGGAGGGTCTGCCTTACAAGGGCTGCACTCGGCTAGAAATAGCTACACGAAATTAAAAACATCATTGCCCCAGAGGAGTGCGACAGGCCTCGTCAATTCCTGTCCTCGCCGCAAGATGGGGCTTCATTCATTTCATCCCTCAACCTGTCAATGACTGGAAAACAGGTTGCAGGTTTTCATTCATTTTCATTCTTGGTAACGAATTAACTGGCGATGGCGGTGGTTGTTATTGTGAATCGCGTGGTCATAATGAATATAATGAAGATGACAATCGACATAAAAATCAAGAAGTGAGGAAAAAAAAAAAGAATTATAAGTGGGGAGGGAGTTGAAAGCCGTAATATTGCCAAGACGTAAGGAAATAAAATTTGATGGAATACAAAATCCTCCTCCCTTAAAACTTATCAACAATATCCCACTGTAGGGGTAGGGGTGGTAGAATAACATCCCTTATCTATCGTAAGAGGCGACTAAGAGGGGCCCCACGGGCTCTCATCTTAGGAGGGTGGGTTGGTAACCTCGAGGCACTTGACTGATCCTGGCATTGCTTCAACTTACTCGTGCCAGGCTGCTCACTTTCATCTATCCTATCCGACCTCCCTTGGTCAACTCTTGTTCTTTTCCGACTCCGACGGTATTAAGTATCGAAGCCTAGGGTGTCTTTCATTTTCAAGCCTTTTGTGGCCCTTGTCTTTCTTTGGCCAATACCTTCATTTTTCGAAGTGCCATACCCCTTGCATTTTTCCCCCTGAATAATGTTAATAAATTACGATTACCCATTTTACTTACTCTTAAAACAATAATCATCACCAACTCTTATCAACTATGACTTTCCACTGTCCGATTATTGTTGTTAATTTAGTTGTGCCCTGTCTCTTCTTCATTTCCCAGAGATGGCATTACTGTTTCAATTACAAAAACTAAGGCGTTAACAACGTGTTCACAATGGCCGCTATAGTATGAATTAGAAACCAATAAAAGAAATAATAAGAGAAAATGTATTCTTTTCTTTGGGTATTAACACACCTCGAGCTTGATACCCGAGTTAATGATTATGAGCCCACTTGCCAACGTGCATAATATTTTATTATGCATTCAGGTAAACTCTGCGTCATCCAGATAACTATGAAACCTCTCTAATCCAAACTTTAAATTTATGTCCTCTATGAAATAAAATGTTATCTGACTTTCTACCTATCCGGTAATCAATATGGCAATGAGTCAACATTAAACTAGATTAATACATCTAACTGTAATTGAATTGTTGGTCCCGCATTTATTATTCAAACGCAATACTAGCGCAGTATATAATTTTAAATTTGTATTTAAAACATAATTGGACAGGTAAAAACAACCACTGCAGTTCCATTGTTTTAATGTATAATATTACATACTGAAATATTTCAGTACATAAAACCAATCGATAGAGTTTAATTCTTTCTCAAAATGGGAGCAACAATTGGCCTGTTATTGCTTTCACTTACTTGTCCCAGGCTGCTCACTTTCATCTTTCTTATTCGACATTTTCTCTTCCACTCCGATGATATTTGGCTTACAATTTTATGCTCCTTCCCTTTCTTTTGTAAGTTCCTTATCTCTTCGGAGGGTTGAACCTTAACCTTTCCATGCTTGTGTTATAATAAATGATAAGAAGGGATCACGTTGTATTCCCCTTCAAACAATGAACACCGCCACTGACTATTCCAAGGGGCTGTCCAGCCGAGACGGTAGAGGCTTGGTTAACCCGGGAGGACGTGAAGTCGAAAAGTGAAGAAATAATATTTCCACTTTCAGAGAAGCACGTGACTCTAATGTTCACTCAGCCTACACCAAAAACTCATTCCTTGGCGACAAATGTGTCCTGAAAAAAAGCTAACCACTCTAACCCACTTACCGCCGAGGTTGCGAAAAACTGAAGCCTTTAACTTCTACTCCTGGCAGAGCCTTCGTAGCGTATGTGGAGATATTCTTGCTTCCTATGCTTTGCTTTAATATCTATTCCAAATATATAATCGTGTAAAAGAATTCAAGTACTGAAAATGTTGACTGATTGTGATCGCTCATTGGACAATATGCAAACTATTCTCAGACCCACCAACACAGTGCCTCCTCTAAGTAGGAGCATAGAACAGTCCACGGATCTCCTGCCTGTCGAATGAGGGTGCTTTCAGCTTGAGAGATTGGGTTGACACCCACCGGGTCCCTACTGAGTCTAGCGTTCCTTCCCCTTTTCTTTGTCAGTCTCATTACTTTCATGTTTCCTATCTGCCCTTTCTTGGTTAACGTTTGTATTTACGAATCCCGAAGGAGGCCTAAGAAGTTCTCCTTCCATTTCGCGCTGTTAGAGGCTCTTGCGCTTTATATGCCGATATACACCTCTTCTATTTTCTCTGCAGGGTAACGTTAAGAAGGAATGATTGTCTTGCAACAGTACCACAACTACCACTACCATCAGAAAACACATTCAAATTACATCGACGGCTATCGATGTAAGAGTTTCTCTATTTTTCATCGTAACTTCTTTAAAAATGGGTACAACTTTAAAATATTTAAATTTAAGATTCAGCAACTGTTTAGGCTATATTGTCTACACGCAAGTTTTTCTTCCACGGTATTTTACACGTTCTTTTCCAATAACGTTTAAAGAGGATTCACTATAGAAATAAATTTCATGCAATACAAATTTGATAAAATAACTTTATTGTTCTTTTAATATATATATTCTGCATGTATAGCAGAACCTCTGTTATGCGGAACACTTTCAACCGAAATACCGTTTAACCGAATCAAATATTTTCGATAAAAACGAATTGAAGGAACATTGTTATGTTATATCTTCGCTGTTCGGGCAAAAGGTTGTATCTCACAATGATCTTCCTAGCTATTATTTTTCTGAAGACTTGTCACGCCTCCCAGCCATACACTGTGCCCTTTCGCCTTATGGGTGCAATACGGACATGCAGTCCATCAGAACAATTTTCATTGTGTTTACTTTCGTATGCTAGCGTGTAAAAGAAAATGAACCTTAAGTACATTATACTGTAGGGGTGTGTAAATAAGCCGTGCGGTACGCTAAGGTTCATTTTACTTTATAAGTAAGCAAACGAAAATGAACACAACGAATGTTGTTCTGATGGATTAAATAACCATATGTGGCTGGAGACGGGACCAATCTTGAGGAGAATAATGGATAGGAAGAGCATTGTGAGATATAACCTTTTTCCCGAATAGCGACGATATTATGCCAAAGGGTATGAGCAGCGGAATGCTTTGATTCTTATCTTGACTGCTTCCTTCCCTTCTCTTTGCTAACTCAGTTTGTGATTTTGACAAATCAAAGTCTTCTGACGTTTTGCTAATGAAACGGTGGTGTGACATAGCGGCTAGAATACGATGTGAAAAGCAAAACCAAAAGAAAGTAGAAGTCTTTTTCAAAAACAAATAGTCGGTGCGACGTAAAGAATATAGTAAGAAATATATATATCGTTGGCTTTCTTTTAAAACCTCGTATGTCTCAACGCTCTTCCCCAGAATACGGTATGGTAAAGGTATATTTTCCTTTACACTTCGGCATAGGAAAATTAACACAACGAAACTTATTCTGATGGACAGGATATAAATATGTGGCTGGGAGGCGTGACCAGTCTAAGGAATGTAATGAGTAGGAAGAGAATTCGGACATACGATGTTTTAAAAGAAAGCGTATACGGTGTGTTCCAAATATATGTAAGATAGAGTAGTTTGGGTTTATTAAAATGCTTTGTTAAAATTGTATATGTATTGTATTTATTTAAATCCAAAACGTCAAAAAAGTTTAACTACAAAAATGATATTTTAGTTACTATCCAAAAATTTATCCTCCGAAACCACATATCACCCCCCCCACCCACTTTTGTTCGGGTTAACAAAGGTTATACTGTAATATTCTTATGTTTTCAAAAGCTAAATTCCTTGTTATACGGGAGGCAGTTTGCGAGCAGTGGACATGAGCATTATCAATGCAGTTATATCCTCACCGGTAAGAAGAGACCAGTCACAAACGTGCCTCCTCTCTCTTATCTCTGAACCCGCAGGAAGACACGCGGAGAGGGAGACCATTTATGTTTTGTATGGCCCGACCAGTACGCAATACGGATAAAAGAGAACGAGGTATTTAATTACTCTGTGCCCAACCATATAGCTGATTGCATCTTGTCATGAAGAGAGCTAAAGAATTTCATAATGAACAGAAAATTTCTAGGTGAATTAATATATTCGTAATGAGGCTCATGGCTGAAGAATTAAAAAATGTCCACACTTTTAACAACTAGATTTTAAGCAAGAATATGTTACAAGTTTGGTAAAAATGAATTTGTATCCCATAATAAAGTACTGCGTGTGTTCATTAACACAATATATTTTTCTTAGAAAAAACGGTGTGAACTAGTTGCTCTTTTACCTTGAAAAAACATGTCTGTTGTATTAATGAAGAGGTAGTCGGATTTTTGAAAGGCGAAAATAAAAGTTCATTCGGCACTCCAAGTCGTACGATGTCAACATGTAAAAGATATCTGGTGACACGTTTGGTGTTTACCAGAAAAAAATCGTAAGACTAAGCGACAGATCGCGCAGAGATCTCGTTCTTAGCCATTTTCTAGCGTTAACGTGGAACGTCGAAATGATACCGAGGCGGTTAAATGACGTCAAATCAAAGTGCCTGCAGACAGTACCTGAGGCCATACGATGATGATGATGATGGTGATTATTATTATTATTATTATTATTATTATTATTATTATTATTATTATTATTATTATTATTATTATTATTATTGGATATCATGTCATCACTCAGACGGTCCAGCCACAATTTCCTGTGTTTTCAATGAGGATAGCTTCCTTCCAGGTGAAGTTTTAAAAGAGTTTTTGCCACACTGCACATCAACGTGCATAATACGACCGTACCAGCGCAGACGGACTCCTTGCATCTTTCCCTTTATAAGCGCCGCTCCCATGACTCGATGTGCATCATTGTTTCTATAATTTAATTATATACATCGTTCACGCAAAACATGTGACAATGTATGTATGATCTATTGCAAAGCATAAATTATTTTGAACAACTAAGCCATCCTCATTTTCGCGTACCGTAGTGAGAACAGAAATAATTTTCCATGAGCATCTTCTTATGTCATATTATTTAAGACGATTTTCAGATCTGAATTAGGAAGCGTGTTCCTCACGTTTCAAAGTTAGATATTTTTTGGTTTGAATATTTAATATTGTCTGATGTCCTAGTTTTATCAAACAAGTCAAACAGACTAACCATTAAACATATTACAGGGGCCGATGACCTTCGATGTTAGGCCCCTTAAAACACCAAGCATCATCATCATCAAACATATTACATGTGAAAAAAAGTGACCAGAAGCCAAGTGCGTACTCCTTCTAGAAGGTAATTGTGTTTACTGTATGCATCTTCTCACTCTTCACGAAAATGAGCCAGAATCTGGAATTCATTAACTGCTTGTATACTCAACTAGTTCCGCCCTCGCCACCTAACGAGGTTGGGTCGAAGCCAGCCAAGCACACGCAGTGCTAATAACCTACATAGCTGAAACAAGAATGTTGCTACTTTCAGAAATAAGGTAAAAGTGCTTGCTGGGACATGTTTTATCGAATTAATAATAGCCTATAATCAAGGTTTGTACTGTCAAACTTAAATTTAAAAATTCAAGAAGTTTAATGCAGCCAATTTTTTTTTGTAAACTTAGTGATACCGAGCTCGATAGCTGCAGTCGCTTCAGTGCGGCCAGTATACAGTATTCGAGAGATAGTGGGTTCGAACCCCACTGTCGGCAACCCTGAAGATGGTTTCCCGTGGTTTTCCATTTTTACACCAGGCAAATGCTGGGGATGTACCTTAATTATGGCCACGGCCGCTTCCTTCCTATTCCTAGCCCTTTCGTGTCCCATTGTAGCCATAAGACCTATCTGTGTCGGTGCGACGTAAAGCAACTGTCAGAGAGAAACTTAGTGATACCGAAGAATGTAAAGTTTCTTTAGATATGTTCGCAAGTCTATATCAACGATATAATAATAATAATAATAAAACATGTGGCCACCGGAGAGAACTTGTGCAGGTTCTTGGAGATAACGCCTTATATATGGCCTGCGCGTTCGTGTGTATAGGGCCTTACTTATGACAAATTTGAATGCTGTAGATGGCAAACACTCCCAGCTTCCGAGCCTTCGAAATTAAGCAATGAACGTTAAAATCCCTAGTCAATCCAGGAATCGAACACGGGGCTCCTAGGGCCAAAGGCCCGCAGTTAGCCGTACAGCCGGACATAGCGGTGACTCATCATACTAAAACCTATCACACTTTACTCGACTTAATACTGACAAACAACCCTGAGAGAGTAATGAACCACGGACAGACCTCAGTCCCCTTATTTTCAGCTCATGATGTCATTTTCGTGTCATTCTCCCTAAAGGTACCTAAAGTAAGGCCAAGTACATTATCATACGAGACTACAACAATGTAGTGATGCGTTAGTGGCCGACCCATATTCAAGACCGTGGCATGACATCACACATAATTATGACGAATATTGATGACACGGTTCACACTTTTAATGATCTGGAGTTACAAAGTTTTGACATATCAGGATATATTTCTGGAGGAGCCGAACGATTATTTTGTATCACCGCGCACCGCATTGGATGAAGGTAAACAATAAAACTTTATTGTTGAGAACTATAACAATCCCTCAAAAGAACAGGTTTGTACAGCCAAACGTCTCCTAGTGTCCCTCGTATTACGGACATCTGGAACTCTCAGAATTTCGGGAATAGAGAATCAAGGGAAATTTGTTCATTCAGGTGTTAACTCTTCAACCAGTACGAACAGCCAAGAGTCTGAAGAATGCAAACCTAGTTTCAAACTTATGAAACAGCAGGTGCCTCTATTCTTTAGATATCAGTGATTTCGAAATTGAATGAGTACTGTATTCCGTTTCCTCTCCTTCCTAGGCCCTTACATACATCACGTGCCTGCAATTCACCAGAACATAACGTCACTTATTCTTTTTCCTTCTTAGTGACGTGGGATGTAGGGTTCTTTCAGCGAGGTCTTAAATTCCTTCCTATTCTCTGCCATCTTCTTTACCTCGCCAGGGATTCCCTCTCTATCAGCCACTCCAGCGATGTTCGACCTCCCATTCTAACCTTGGTCACTCTTTTCTCCTCGTTCCTTCTGCTCTAGCTTTCCACACTTTTCTCCTTCATATCGTTATTCATTCTTCTCTGGTGTCCTAAATCAAGTCCTCTAATTTCTAGAACATCAGTTACTGGTGCCTGCTGTAACTCTTCTCTAATAGTTAAGTTGCGAATGGGATATCTCTTTATTTTATTAACCGTTCAGCTGCTGTATGTCTGCAATATATTTTCTTTTGCTTTTTCCAGCGCTCTGCTCCATAAATGAGGGCCGGTATATTTACACTGAAGAAAATGGAAATTGCAACACCCAGAAGGTGTGGTGCTAAATTGCTGTAATTGAACATGCAGGACGAGTGTTCGGTTGTGACTCGATGATTACACTTTCAGGTCCCTCTGACCGTAAGTTTGGACAACAATCAACACAGGATGTGCCCACCACGAGCTGCAATACATTGATGAATTCGTCGAGGCATGGAGTCAATAAGGCCCTGGATCGCTTCCTGAGGAATTGTGGCCCATGCTTGCTGCACTGCACGGGTCAGTTGTTCCAGAGTAGCGGGTGGCTGAGGACGGTTGGCCAGTTGCCGACCCATCATGTCCCACACATGCTCAATAGGACTGAGGTCCGGGAATCTGGCGGGCCATTCTAAGGTTGTGATGTCGTGGAGGGCTTCGCTGGAGATGCGTGCAGTGTGAACCCGGCGCACACGATTCCGGCGATCACTGCGGGCAAGACAGAAGCGCGATTCATCACTAAAGACGACCCTATGCCATTCGTGCACCCACGTCGATCTTTCTCGACACCAGGCCAGCCTTACATGCTGTTGTGGGGTCAATGGAACACCTTCTGCAGGGACACGGGCTCGTAAGCCACCTGCACACAGGCGATTGCCAACTGTTTGTTGTGTAACGTGGGGTGTCACAGCTGCTCGAATTTGCGCTGCTGTTGCATGGGGTTCCATCCGGGCCATCCGAATGATGCGGCGATCCTCTCTCATAGTTGTCCGTCGCGCTGGGCCTGTGCCAGCGATAATCCAGCCTCACACAGCCCAATTATCCGAGCCCTCTCAAACGGCGACAGTTGTTGATAGCGTGCACTTCTCTGTCGTCGAGACATGTTTGACGGGGAACACTTCACTGCACAGACTGCAAGTCAACTACGCTACACCGGAGTCTGTATACTGGAGTTGATTCCAGCGCGACCAATCACGTGGGGAGCCCTGTAGCAACAATTCAATGGGTCTGAAACTTTGATAGTTTACATACCTACATGGCATCGTTCCATATCATGAAAATCAACACAAACGACCAATGCCTTCATGGTGTTGCAAGTGTATATACTGCATTGTAAGCTCGCAATTTCGTTTCCCTGAACACCACTCTATATCCGGTAAGGGCGTTATCCCTAAATAAACGACTAACATAAAGTTCCTCTCACTTAACATGGGAAGCATTGGACACTTCTACTAGTATTGCACTGCCCTGAGACTCTCTGAGGACTGACACTGAGTCTATACTGCTAATAATAAGAGTTGGTGTCTGACATTTCTTAGAAGGAGGTCCGTTTACTGCCTGCCGAGGCGGGATAAAGGGAGTGGCTGTGTGGTTGCCATGGAAACGAGGGTGGGGCGACTGCGGTTGCCGTGGAGATAAAACTTCAGGGCAGCTCGTCTTTCTGGGAGTTGCCAAACCTCTCACTGTCACTGATAAGAACCTGATTGTTTGTATAAGGGTGATTGCAAATGGGACGACACCGCCTGGCCAGGTAGTCTACAACAGATCACAGCGGTAAGCATGAAGGAGGGAACAAGTGAGCCGGAAGCGAGGGGTAAGAGTATGTAGAAAGGAATGCTGGAATGTGGCAACATCGTGAAATGGCACGTGCAGTGCTCCTCTCTCCAACCTTACCTGTCAGACGCCAACTTTAGTTAAGTCTAGTGTAGTAAAATGAGGCAGTTGCTGGCGTGGTGGGGTTTAGGTTAGTAATCCATTTGGGAATTCTTGCCTCTAACCCGTCGGACCAGTTCAAGCACAACATTTCGTTATGGAAAAAAAAAAATCTTTGGAATATTTTGACCGCCGGACCAGTTCGGTACTACTCATAATTTGTTTTTGCTTTGTTTCTCCTCACAGCCGCAAAGGTGAAAATTACTACTTTTCCTCCTGCATTAATGTAGCTTAACTTACGATTCTATTGGGAAAAACACTGTTTTATCATCAAGTGAAAAGTCAATGGGAGTTACATCACAGTGTCAGCCGACATTTAGTCCTGTGTTTAACATTTAACAACTTAATGCGGATTTACTGGTAGAATCAATTGATCCAATTGCTGAAATTGGCTTTATGAAAGCCACCTATATTACTAGAAATGAAGCCCTAGTGGACAACTGACTTAATCTTCTTAACACTATTGAAGTGCATAGCGCAATGCTCCATGCATTCTGTGAAGTGGAATGAGAACGCAGGAACAGAGCCCTACAGCTACAATACGACATGGAGCTCATTCCCAGCCCGTTCTCTCTATAGAGTTGATTGAATTATATTGTTCAGGCCAAACTCGATGCTTTGTTGAGGTGGCGATGTAATTTAAGATTGCGGCACGGTTAGCTGAATCAAACGAACGACGTTTCGCTAGCATGAGATGCAAAGCATACTTCATACGGTGTGGTTCTTATAAACTTTATAAATATGCCTGCTAATGAAGGAAATTCGTGTTTTGCTTTCGTAATAATTAAGTAACTTTTCGTGCACCATTACAAGGTATATAATACCATTATTTGTTTAACGCTCCGTGATTACCTGTAGATTTAAGAGACAGCGGGGTGTTGGGTAGATGTCCCACAGGAGTTCGTAAACACGGAATTGTCGCATTTAAACTCCCTCCAATTGCTAGTGACCTCAGCTGGAATCGAATCCAATTATTTTGGTAACGGAAAGACAACGAAAAACCGACTATCCCTTTCAGGTCTGCAACATTTCAAGACTTTCCATTTTCACTTAGAAATATCTATGTATAATCACCTAACTCTCTGTCCGACTCGTTGGCTGAATGGTCAGCTTACTGGCTTTCGGTTCAGAGGGTCCCAGGTTCGATTCCCGGCCGGGTCGGGGATTTTAACCTTCATTGGTTAATTCCATTGGACCGGGGACTGGGTGTTTGTGCTGTCCCCAACATCCCTGCAACTCAATCACCACACATAACAGTATCCTCCACCACAATAACACGCAGTTACCTACACGTGGCAGATGCCGCCCACCCTGATCGGAGGGTCTACCTTACAAGGGCTCCACTCGGCTAGAAATAGCCACACGAAATTAAATTGAACCTAACTCTCTTCCCTTACTGGAATGCAGAGCGCGAAGCTTGACTTTTATTAACAAGTGTGTAACTGTTTGATTTCTTACCAGTGATTTCTTTTTTACAGCAGTGTTTTCTTTAAAACTTCCTCCACAAGGATGGTTCCATATGGGCAATGTATAAAGAGCATTGGGCTGTATGCTGAAAGAGGGGTAAAGAATAGAAACGAAAAAAAAGAACAATGGACTGTATACATGAAGAAGAAGAAGAAAAAGAAGAAGAGAAAGAAGAATATGATGATGTTGATGATGATGGAGAAGAAGAAGCAGAAGAAGTAAGATTATGACGATAGCGATGAATAATAATAATAATAATAATAATAATAATAATAATAATAATAATAATAATAATAATAATAATAATCATGTTATTGGCTTTACTTCTCATTAGCTACTTTTTGGGTTTTCAGAGACGCCGAGATGCCGGAATTTCGTCCCACAGGGTTCTTTTACGTGCCAGTAAATCTACCGACACGAGACTGACATATTTGAGCACCTTCAAATACCACCGGACTGAGCCAGGATCGAATCTATGTACCAAGTTTGGGTCAGAGGGCCAGCGCCTCAACTGTCTGACCCACTCAGCCCGGCATTAAGATGAAGAAGAGGAAGATAGAGGAGGAGAGGAATAATAATAAGAAGAACGAAGGAAGACGAAGAAGATAACATATGTACACTATCGTGGCGAACTATTTAGATAATGCTGGGGATTGGCCAGTTTACACTCTTGATAACACTGATGGCGATGTCTTGCAAGTGGGTCCGGTTGAGCATCAGACGACCTCAGAATTCCAGAAGAAACTTGGGAATCGTCCCCCGAGCACCGACTACGAGTCCATGCACAGAGATATCGTCGAGATGATATTTGTGTTTTTTAAACTTTTTTAGTCTGTCGAACACACGACACAAATGGATGAAACCACTAATGCATAACTGAAAAATCTAGTTTAACTGTTCTTTTTCACGTATATTGTACTAGTACTTTCAGGTAAGTATTAATGTTTTCATAAATGTTTATATTATGTTCTACAGAATGAAAAATGTTTAGGTTATATTCAGCCGACGTTGAAAAGCATAGCTTTCATCTTGACGAAGAGTAGTGGACAGATAAGATGTAGCTGCAAACTTAACTGCATGCGTAAACTTAGTGCAACGGTGATGAGAGAAATGACCGAGAATAATAATAATAATAATAATAATAATAATAATAATAATAATTTTTTATTATTATGATTATATAATATTATTATACTGCATCCCCATTTTTGACATCACAAACCACAGTCTCTTCTTCTAGACCAGTGAGTACGGTCAACTCAATTTCTCACCCCATTTGAACTTTAGTATATTAACTTGCAAATGCTAAATTACTCGTATCTCGGAAGGCACACGTACATATATGCATACATACTTGCATAGGATGTCTTTGCTGCCAAAATTTAGTGTTTACAGTGCAATATGTCTGCTGGTATGGGCTAAAATCATTTTGTTGCTTTCATCGACCGGTATCAGCCTCAACCCTGTACTGAATGGTGTGAAAATGTCGCTCATAGGGTCGGTTTGTGCATGAATTTCAGTGATCTTGGCCGACTGGTATGTAACAGCAACTTCTGGCTCGGTGAGGAAAGCAACGGGAAACTACATCACTCCTCATTTCCCTAGTATGCCCCTTCAGTGACGCCTAGGCTATCTATGGCAGCTTTTGGCGGAGCTGTGCAGATCAAACCAGCCTTTGGGCTGAATACCCAACATACAGTACATAGGCTAATAGATAGGATGCAGTGGGGGCCATGATTATTATTGTTCCAATTGAAATCACTTCAGATAAGAAATAAATCATGGTAGGGTAGACACGTGAAATATTTTGTTTCTCCAAGCTTGTACATAGATTTGATGCAGAATATATTAGACAAGCTTTTAGAATTACGTAGACAAGTACGGTCATGTATGTCCTGTTCACACGAACTGGATATACAGTACTCTACAGTCCACATTTTCGAATCGAGGCAAATTCCAGGACGGTGACTTGATCATTGCTACACAGATTCATATGATTTGGTCATTTACTTTATGAGCGAGTCAAGATAATTTAATTTCCAAGTGATTTTTTCAAGGGGACGTGTGTTTCCCGTGCATTCTTGTTTATCGTCCATATTTATGTAGAAAGTTTCCATGGTCTTGTTAAGTAACACATGGATCATTGCATGGTATTGCAATTATAGCTGTCTCGACTCATAATTCTAAGTTTGTGGGTTTGACCCCTGCTGAGGCATTCGTATATTGACTGACGGTCAAAAATATTGGCACTCCATGTCATTGTTGGCATATTAAATACCTCTGGTTGCACAATGAATGTCACCCGACAAAATTTAATCCTCAGCCATAGTATCCCCTCGAGAAGAATTCTCCTTTCGTTGCTAGATAGCAATTACTAGTGTTCTTTAAGATACCACAAAAAAGGTTATCAAACTTCATATATTCAGTTGCTGTATAAGAATGCTTTCTACAATATTACAAGAACCAAAAATTAAATGAAACAAAGACAACAATATTAGAAATAAGTCTAGTGGTTAACGTCCATTGGAATTTTTAAGAGATTCAGGGACGTGGATATTACTGCTTTAAGGGGAAGTTCAAATGGACAAACATCCTTCCTTCAATACTAAAAAGAAATGAACATGAGATGTCTGATCGTTTCGGAGTATGAAGGTATCGGCGTAAGAAAGGAAAGGCCATGGTGGTTGTGAAAATGTTTTAAACAATATTTTTCTTTCTCATTTTCTTTTTCTCTTTTTACATTTTTATTTTCTCCATCTTTCTTCCTATTTTCTTTACTTGTTTTCCTTTTATTTTCTAAGGACGACACAAACACACCCAGTCTCCCTGAGGCAGTGGAAATAACCAATTAATGTTAAAATCCCCGACCCGGCTGAGAATCGAACCCGGGGCCCCTTGAACCAAAGGCCAGCACGCTAACCATTTAGCCATGGAGCCGGACCTGAAAATGAAAGACTTACTGGGCCTCGCAAATCCAATGCTGGCGGGTTGGGAAGAGAACAAAATTTTACCAAAGAAGGTCGGATAAGAAATATAAAGGTGAGGATACTAGTAAGTAAAAAAAAGTACCATAGTTAGCTACATGTTCCGTGTTCACCAACTGAATATGTGATCTGAGGGAGTTTGTCACACACCCTCTACGACAGGCAGAGGATATCATGGATGTATTCTACCACTCCCACCCACAGGAATGTTTGTGAAATTTGGGAATATCGGAATTTTCCTTTAAAAATACATTCTTTAATGAGTAACGAAATGCACTGGTCTCTCGCATTTAAGCACTCTTAAATACCAAGAACTGGATCGATATTCTATTCTAGAAACGTGAGCATGGAAGGAGAAAATCTAAGTAGCTGTTATACTCAGTCGGTCTCCGCCCCAAGAATCTAACACCGTAACCATTCAAACGCCAACACCGATTGATAAGAAACACGCAAAAAATGTCTCCGTCACATGTAAACAATAATTCTGTAATTTTCCTTCACATTCCATTAGCTGTGAAATTCTGGTGTGTGAGGAGTAGGGAAGGTATCTACTGAAATTCAATCAGGAAAATTAAATATGATTTTCATTCTGCGTTCATACCTTCTACATTGACGAATAATTAAACCTTACTCATACAGTATAAATAGTGCAGTCTTGTCAAAATTACGCATAAGAATTTCTAAAAAATAAGCAAAATAGAAGGCTATTTCAAGGGGATGGAAGATTTACTAAACAAATGTGTTAGTTCTTCCTTTGACAACTGCCCTGGCAGAGTAAAATTCTTCAACAATGACACTTATCAAAAAATACCTAAAAATGACTACATCCCGAGAATGCCTCAGTAACCTAATAGTGACTTCAGCTGAAAAAGATAAAAGTTATAATTTCATGTGTGAACCAAATGCCATCACTGATGATTTCACCTCACAGAAATCATGTTGAATTTAATTCACCATACAGCACAAGCATGTGAGTAATAAATGTATTTTGTATATTTAAAATACAGCATTATCATATTTTTTATTTAAAAAATAGGCAATGCATTGTTTAGAAACTGAATAGTTCTGTTAAATATTCTGATAACATAAAAACATTAATGGTACTATGGTGCTTTTGAATTTGTACAGAAATAAGCATATAAGTAACTTTAAGTTTGGGCCCACCCAAAATATTTCTCATAGAACCACTACTGTTTCCACACCATGAAAACCTATTGAAATGTCAAGATATCAATCAGTAAATTCCAAAGGTTACTAGAGTATGGTTCCAGTGTATGGAACCCTCACCAGGATTACTTGATTCAGGAACTGGAAAAAATCCAAAGAAAATCAGCTCGATTTTTTCTGGGTGATTTCTGACAAAAGAGTAGCGTTACAAAAAATGTTGCAAAGTTTGGGCTGGGAAGACTTGGGAGAAAGGAGATGAACTGCTCAACTAAGTGGTATGTTCTGAGCTGTCAGTGGAGAGATGGTGTGGAATGACATCAGTAGACGAATACGTTTGAGTGGTGTCTTTAAAAGTACAAAAGATCACAATAAGAAGATAAAGCTGGAATCCAAGAGGACACATTGGGGCAAATATTCGTTTATAGGAAGGGTAAATGTTCAATAAATTTCCAATTTCTTTGCAATCATTTAAGAAAAGGCTAGGAAAACAACAGATAGGGAATCTGCCACCTGGGCGACTGCAGATCAGTAGTGATTGATTGAATTCGTATTTGTAACGTAATCTCGTTCCTTCCTCTGTGCAGGAAAAATAGTATTGCAATCGTATTAATATCCATAATGCTATACTTAGCTCATAAACCTCGTCAAAGAAATGGAGTAACAATGCAAAGCTTTCTCCCCGTCGAGAATGAATATTCGCAAGCATTTTACGTGCTCTGCGTTAATGAGCGTACCTAACTGTCGCATCATACATGAACACAAATGCGGCATTTGATTAATTTGTGACATCAGTAACAAGGACTGAAAGAGCATCTGTCATAAACACTAACCTACACATAAAGACCGTTATTAATCTCAGAGGCAGTCCCAGAACTGTTCCCTTCCTCTAAGTTCCATTAACATCTGCTATACAATAGCTCCCGCTTTTGAAAAGGACGTGCGTAAAAAGGGTTATAACCATCCATTTTATGTTATTCCGTGCAATATACTGAGATTTATTTAAGTTGTTTTTCACACAATTTTTAGTGTACAAACTAATATCATAATGCTACTTCAGTGCTTACGATATATGCCTTGGTATTGTGCGATAAAATACAGTTATTATTTCTAGTACTTGTCATATTTAACGAAGAACAGGCGTGAAGTAACAATTGGCAGAAGGAAATAACGAGAAACATCACCTGGTTAGGTGATAACAAAAGCACAAGAAGATAAACCCAGTCTTTGCATGAATGAAATGTCAAAATATACAAATTAGCAAAATTGATTGAACGATTGATCGATTAGCAGGTTCGATTTCGGGTGAAGTCGTTAGTATTTGACAGTTAAGTGCGACAGTTTTGTTTCAGTGGCTTCCTACATGTTAAGAAACACCTGAAAGTCAATAACAATTGAAATAACGTTTGAACAATTCATCGATTGTGACCGAATGATTTACAGATTGGTTGACAGATGATCAATTTAAAGTGGTACTAACATCAAAAAATAATTTCCAAATTTAGATAAGTAATGGGGAATAATAATATTAATATTATTATTAATATTAATAACGTCCACTTCTGCGATGTAGTGGTTAGCGTGATTAGCTGCCACCCTCGGAGGGCTGGATGCGATTCCCGGCTCTACTATGTAATTTGAAAAGTGGTACGAGGGCTGGAACGGGGTCCATTATTATTATTATTATTATTATTATTATTATTATTATTATTATTATTATTATTATTATTATTATTATTATTATTGAAACATTGACTAATGACGTACTTACGGTCCTACGAGGCGGGATATCAGTTATTGTGTATAAGGAGCGTCACAACGCTTTGTTGTGTACTAACGTAATAAAGTGAATGCGATTAAATTCACTGCAAGCACATGTGATGGACAGAAGCGTTCTTTAGATTATCCCAGGTTTTCTTAGGAGTGGGGGGAGGAGTTGAGCTAATCTTGTTCTATTTTGAGTTCTGAGTTTTGAGTAAGAAGACTTGATGTTCTTCCTGATGTCGGAGAAAATAATATCCATTCAAATTCGCACTGAACTAATGACTGTCGGTGGAACAAACTTCTGGCTTGATTTTAAAGTATATAGAATTTTGAAGTCAGGATGACCAAGTTGTTATCGTATAGCCAATGACGCTTTGTTGTGTACTAACGTAATAAAGTGAATGCGATTAAATTCACTGCAAGCACATGTGATGGACAGAAGCGTTCTTTAGATTATCCCAGGTTTTCTTAGGAGTGGGGGGAGGAGTTGAGCTAATCTTGTTCTATTTTGAGTTCTGAGTTTTGAGTAAGAAGACTTGATGTTCTTCCTGATGTCATATGATTTTAAGATGAACACATTAACTCCCCAGAAAATACCTGTGCAACTGTAGAATATATACTAAAAAGAAGAAATCTCTATGATCAGTAACAGCCTCAGTGAATCAGAGATACAATGTTTGCCTAATGCTGACCAAAGTTGTCGGTTTTGCAAAGAAAGTTCTTGACACCGTATTTAATTTCATTAGAAAACTCTAGTAGACTTCGATCTGACAGCTAGATGACGGCAACATTGGAACTTCATGGGATGAGTTGACTATACGGTATGGATCGTACTACTGTATACTTGTGTCCAGAAGATGGTGGGTTCCAAATTCTCCGTCATTACCCCTAAAGGTGGGTTTTATTTTCCCTACCTGTGTCCTACGCAGCTTGGAAAACGTACGACGCAGCTAACTGGTTGCCTGTGTCCTAGGCACAGACCATCGTCCAACCCAACTCCATAACGTATACCAAAATGCCAACGGCCCTTTTCGGGACCAAATAAACAACTCAGTCAGTGGAAACTATTAAGCAACCTTGCCATATCACAGGTAAAAAATAAACTTGCTTGGAATTCAAACCTCCATACCCTGAAGCACTGTCCACTGTCACATCTCCGACCACACCCCTGCCAAATGAGCTATTGTCAGGCTTGACATATAGAGAATTATTCCCACCCTATACAATACCTGCTCCTGTTTTCTGTGTGCACCTCCTTTTAAAGGTACGTATTCTTCGTATCTATGCTCGTTTTACGTGTTCATTCGGTGTACCCATAATGAATTAATGGTGGCTCTCTCGATTCCTCCTGTCTCATAGTCTATATTCACACATCACATTATACAACCTGTGTCTGAAAAGTTCGGTGAGTGGTCTCATGAAATAAAGACAACGTAAGTTACACACAAAACTCCTTTACTGGCCTTCAAAATCATCTCCGTTAGCTATAACACACTTTTGACATCGACTGTAAAGCTGTTGGAAGTTGGTAGCAAACGCTTCTTTTGGAATCTCCCGGAGAACCCTTGTCACGCGTTGTTGGATACCTACTACACTGTCGAACCGGTGGCCTTTCAGGGCTAATTTAAGACGGGGAACCAAAAAATCTGCCTGCGCCAAATCCGGAGTATACGGAGGGTGTGGAAGAACAGTCACCTGGCGTTCAGCGAGAAACTGGGTCTCGCGGATCACGGTGTGCGGGCGGGTATTGTCGTGGAGGAGCTTCCACTGTCCACTCCGGTACAGTTCAGGCCGAACCCATCTGATGCGTTGCAGTAGCCGTTTCAAAATTCCTAAGTATAATTTCGCGTTGACAGGTGTACCCTGGGGTACAAATTCATGATGAATGACACCACTGGTGTCGAAAAAGGAGATCAGCATTGTCTTAATCTTGGACTTTGTGCGCCGACTTTTCTGAGAGGCGGAGAAGACACTGAACACCACGCCATTGACTGTCTCTTGGTCTCCGGATCAAACTGGTAACACCACGACCCGTCTCCTGTAATGATGATTTTCAACACCTCCCGACGTTTCCATCCGAGTTTGCTCCTGTTCGTCTGTCAGGTTGTGCGGTACAAACTGCGCACAAATCTTTCGCTTTTTCAAATGTTCGTGAACAATGGTCCTTACACTGTTCTTGCCTACACCAACCTCATCTGCTATCATTCGTAAGGACAGTCGCCGATCATTTGCAAACATCTGTCGCACTCGTTCGATGTTGTCTGGAGATGTCCTTGTGGTTGGTCGACCCGAACGCGCCTCGTCCTCAACATCTTCCTTTTCATCTCGAAAGCGTTTAAAGCAGTCAAAAACGCACATTTTACTCACTGTTCTAGCGTGGTAAACTTGCACTAACATTGCGTCTGTTTCCGTTGCCGTTTTGCCTAGATGGAAGCAAAACTTCACGTTAACGCGTTGCTCCGTTTTGCACTCCACTGTGCAATGACACGAGTCATCATACTGACTCCGTGCAACGTGTTGCAGTGTTCAACTCCGTTTAACTGTGTTGAGTTGACCGATAAGGGGTAGTTGGTGTCATGTCTCGCAATGCGTATGCGCGAGCGCATCGTCCGAACTAGCAAGGTGTACAACCTAGGCGCCAATTCACCGAACTTTTCAGACACAGGTTGTATTACTCCGGCTTACGTAGAGGGATGGATGTATTTCAGAACTCTAGCAAACGCGGCGGGTTGCATAAAAGTAGACAGCAAATGATAGATCAGCCGATATAATGCAGGATGGGTACTGTAAAAGGCTTCCTAGTCTTACTATAGCCAAGTGTGAATAATTCAGTTCCAAACATTATCACTTCCGTATTCGTTCATTCAGGGTAATTCTCACCGGGTGACGGAATGTTCACATCGCAAATGCTTCTAAAATTATTAGAGTTTGTCTGTATCCAAGTGTCCATGTGATACAACCGAAGGTAAGATATGGCATAGAATAGAACACACCCTTAATTTTAAATTAATTTCTCGGGAAATTAAAACCTTCTTTTATTCGTCACAAAAGATAATCGTCCTTTCCGAATCGCGCGAGTGATCTTTTCCACGTCCATAGTTATGTATTTTGATGAATTCCCCACTCTCCATGAGTGGACCAAGAATTTTCCTCAAAATCTTTCGTTCATTGGCTTTTAGTTTCTATTATTATTATTATTATTATTATTATTATTATTATTATTATTATTATTATTATTATTATTATTATTATTATTATAAGTAATAAAGCCCATTGCACGGATAAACACAAGTGCTAACTAAAATGAAGCTGAGAACTAAAATTGCTCAAGTGGTTGTAAGTTTTCCTTTTACGAAATGATATGTGGATCCCCTTTCGAACTATTTCCCATCCAGTTTACCAACTTTCTTAGTCCACCAGTTGACCATGCTCATTAAGTCTAATCGGCCTGATACCGTGGTCTGTTTGAGTCCCGTTGGTGGGAAATTAATTCATCCTTCAATCACCAGATTGCGTTCCGAAAGCCTGTATTCAATTCCAGGTCTCTCCACAGTGTTCATATGGAGTGAGGCCATATGGCGCTGTTGATGGTGATTCATCCGTCGGATGGCGACGTTAAGCCTTGAGCAGGGCCCTTGATGTTATAGGAGTAGACTATATTGCCTACACCAGGTTTCCTCCTCTTCTGGAAAGAACTTGAGGATATTTTATCCAAGATTCCAGACAAACTTACCATAATGTTGCTTGGGGATTTAAATGCCCAGGTAGGCAAAGAGAGAAAGTTCCTAAACATCCTCGGAAATTTTCCTGCTCACCAGAGAACAAATCGAAATGGAGAAAGGCTAATATATCTGTGTAAGGCATTTGATCTCGTAATGAAGTCTACTGCTTTCAAACACCTGCCCAAGAAACAGAAGACCTGAAAATCCCCAAAATCCCACCGTGGCGAATTCCAGATTGATCATGTCACGATCGCACGGAAGGCTCAGAGATAAATTAAGAATGTGAAAGTTCTAAGAAATCCAAAACTGGACTAAGATCACTGTCTATCCAAGATAAAAATCAAACTGCTCCCGAAAAACACAAGGAGAGTTCGAGCCAAAAATAATGAAAGATTTGATAGAGAAGAACTAGCATCTAACCATTTTACGCAGAAATTACAATCCGCGGATGCAGAGAACTGGGAACAACTGCACGAGGCACTGGTCGAAACAGCTAAAGAGACGGTTCAGCTTACTAGGCGCAGGAAGCATGCTTGGTGGGACAGAGAATGCGATGCAGCATAAGACACAGACAGTTCGCCTGGCAGAAAGGAAACTCGCTAAAGAACCAAGTCAACTGGACAAACTTCTTGAATGAGAGAAAGTGTGCATCGAAAACCATCCGCAGAGTTAAACGTGATTTTGATAAGCACCAGCTGGCTCAAATTGAGCAGGGTTTCAAGAACAATAAACGCGACTTTTAATAAACATTCAAAAGCAACTTGAGGAAATACAACTCACCGAGCCTAAAGTTCAGAGATTCCAATGGCAAACTACCTCATAACGACAAGGAAAACTGCCGGGTCCTTGCAAAATACTTTGAATCTCTTCTTAACTCCGAGGCCCCAATATCCAGATTCACATTTGACGATAAAACACAAGACCACTCACATTCAGCCCCACCCACGAAAGAGAAAATCAGAGAGATTATCCAATCCTTGAGGGACAATAAAGCGCCGAGTGATGATTCGATAATAGGTGAATTGTGGAAGCTCTCTAGTGGCAATGCAATGGAGAAATGAACGGACATCATACATGAAATCTGGAATACCGAAAGACTTCCAAGTGACTGGACATAAGAAAGGCGACAAGTCGGATGTTAATAACTATCGCGGCATCTCTCTGCTACTCATAACCTACAAAATTCTGTCGAACGATCTTCAAATCAGAGCAGAAGAACAGCTAAATCCAGAGCTGGGTGATTACCAAGGAAGTTTCAGCAAAGGACAGTCATGTGTGAAGCAGATTATGAATCTGAAAACTATCGTTGCATATCTTGAACTAAGGAGCAAGTCTTTCGTAGTAACGTTCGTCGACTTTAAAAAGGCCTATGATTCAATTGACACAACTTAATTCAGATCTTAAAGGAATTAAGCTTGGACGATAAAACAAGAGCGATCATCCAACAGACTCTCACCAACACCATTTCAAAAGTGAAGTTCAGAGGAGAGACTTCGCATGGCTTTGAAATATGGACAGGAGTTAGGCAGGGAGATGGTCTCTCACCTCTATTGTTCAACTGCGTTCTTGAGAAAGTTATCGTAAATGGCGCAGATAAATGCGTTATGAAGGTGACGAAAGCGAAGTCAGACTAGGCCATAAGAAGAAGAACCGTTCAATTAACTGTCTAAAATTTACAGACGATCTTGCAGTTTTCGCTGATTCCTTGGGTGAGGCCACGAAACAGATCAACTAGCTTCAAACACAAGCTGCGATGGCCGGCGTCAGATCTCATTTGAGAAAACGAAATTCATTACAAACATCAAACTGGCGCCAAGTGAGCTACGAAGGGACTCGCGGAAAAGACAAGCGGTTTGAAAAAAATAAGTATATTTGTGAATGAATAGAACCTAAAATGTCCAAAAAAGAATCCTTTGCATCAGTCATGAATAAAATCTAAAAATGTCTATAACAAAAGATGTACATCTCTGAATGCAAAAATCAAAACTATAGCAGTGTGGAACCCTTTAACTTAAGAATTATGGGTTCAGTGTCATCCAGCCAGAGGCTCTATATGCAGCGGAATGTCTCGTTATGAACAAAAAAGTCATGATGGAGAAATTTGAGGCTAAGGAATGGAAGATTCTGAGAAAATCTTACGTCCAGTCAAAGACGATGACGAATTTAGGAGACGGTACAACCAGGAGTTGTACTCGCATATGGAGAAAATAACCGACGTGGTGCGGAAAAGGAGGATTATTTTTTAAGGACACATGACCCGAATGAAGTCAACACGGTTAACCAGCCGCATTTTCACTTTCCTCCAAGAGAAAAAGGCAAAGAGAGTATGGTTCCGTGAGGTACAGACAAATCTGCAGGAAATTGAGATCTCATTTGAAGATATTAATGTTAATAATGTTATTTACCTTACGTTCCACTAACTACTTTTACGGTTTTCAGAGACGCCGAGGTGCCGGAATTTAGTCCCGCAGGAGTTCTTTTACGTGCCAGTAAATATACCGACACGATGTTGACGTATTTGAGCTCCTTCAAATACCATCGGACTGAGCCAGGATCGAACCTGCCACGTTGGGGACAGAAGGCCAGCGCCTCAACCGTCTGAACCACTCAGCCCGACATTTGAAGATATCCTTCTTGCTAGGGGCTTTACGTCGCACCGACACAGATAGGTCTTATGGCGACGATGGGATAGGAAAGGCCTAGGAGTTGGAAGGAAGCGGCCGTGGCCTTAATTAAGGTACAGCCCCAGCATTTGCCTGGTGTGAAAATGGGAAACCACGGAAAACCATCTTCAGGGCTGCCGATAGTGGGATTCGAACCTACTATCTCCCGGATGCAAGCTCACAGCCGCGCGCCTCTACGCGCACGGCCAACTCGCCCGGTGAAGATATCCAGTAGCGTGATCCACTTAAGAAAAACTCGAAGAATATCAGAGTTTCCAACCAAAGCCGAAGCAGAAAACTGGAATGGCGTGGACGAAAGAGCGAAAGTAGAACACCGTCTACGAACTTAGGATAACTGGACCAACATTAAAGCTCAAAGGAAACAG
This sequence comes from Anabrus simplex, assembly GCF_040414725.1. Lineage (NCBI taxonomy): Eukaryota > Metazoa > Arthropoda > Insecta > Orthoptera > Tettigoniidae > Anabrus > Anabrus simplex. Next base: position 164,144,689 of record NC_090265.1, on the reverse strand, counting down.
ATGAAATGACGTGGTCCTTAGTTGGCCGAAACGAAACGAAACAACAACAACAACAACAATAATAATAATAATAATAATAATAATAATAATAATAATAATAATAACATACATACATTATCATTATAGACTGTTGTGCCTTTCAGCGTTCAGTCTGCAAGCCCCTGAGAATGTACTAAACGTCGCCACAATCCTCGATTTGCAACTAGTGTTGTGGCCTCATTTAGTTCTATACCTCTTATCTTTAAATCGTCAGAAACCGAGTCTAACCATCGTCGTCTTGGTCTCCCTCTACTTCTCTTACCCTCCATAACAGAGTCCATTATTCTCCTAGGTAACCTATCCTCCTCCATTCGCCTCACATGACCCCACCACCGAAGCCGGTTTATGCGTACAGCTTCATCCATCGAGTTCATTCCTAAATTAGCCTTTATCTCCTCATTCCGTGTACCCTCTTGCCATTGTTCCCACCTGTTTGTACCAGCAATCATTCTTGCTACTTTCATGTCTGTTACTTCTAACTTATGAATAAGATATCCTGAGTCCACCCAGCTTTCGCTCCTGTAAAGCAAAGTTGGTCTGAAGACAGACCGATGTAAAGCTAGTTTCATCTGGGAGCTGACTTCCTTCTTACAGAATACTGCTGATCGCAACTGCGAGCTCACTGCATTAGCTTTACGACACCTTGATTCAATCTCACTTACTATATTACCATCCTGGGAGAACACACAACCTAAATACTTGAAATTATCGACCTGTTCTAGCTTTGTATCACCAATCTGACATTCGATTCTGTTGAATTTCTTACCTACTGACATCAGTTTAGTCTTCGAGAGGCTAATTTTCATACCATACTCATTGCACCTATTTTCAAGTTCCAAGATATTAGACTGCAGGCTTTCGGCACAGTCTGCCATTAAGACCAAGTCGTCAGCATAGGCCAAACTGCTTACTACATTTCCACCTAACTGAATCCCTCCCTGCCATTTTATACCTTTCAGCAGATGATCCATGTAAACTACGAACAGCAAAGGTGAAAGATTACAGCCTTGTCTAACTCCTGTAAGTACCCAGAACCAAGAACTCATTCTACCATCAATTCTCACTGAAGCCCAATTGTCAACATAAATGCCTTTGATTGATTATAATAATATACATTTAATTCCATAGTCCCCCAGTATGGAGAACATCTTTTCCCTCGGTACCCTGTCATATGCTTTCTCTATATCTACGAAATATAAACATAACTGCCTACTCCTCTCGTAACATTTTTCAATTAACTGGCGCATACTGAAAATCTGATCCTGACAGCCTCTCTGTGGTCTGAAACCACACTGGTTTTCATCCAACTTCCTCTCAACGACTGATCGCACCCTCCCTTCCAGGTTGCCAGTGAATACTTTGCCTAGTATACTAATCAATGAGATACCTCGATAGTTGTTGCAATCCTTCCTGTTCCCTTGCTTATAGATAGGTGCAATTACTGCTTTTGTCAAATCTGAAGGTACCTCACCAACACTCCACGCTAATTTTACTACTCTATGAAGCCATTTCATCCCTGCCTTCCCACTGTACTTCACCATTTCAGGTCTAATTTCATCTATTCCTGCTGCATTATGACAATGGAGTTTATTTACTATCCCTTCCACTTCCTCAAGCATAATTTCACCAACATCATTTTCCACCTCCCCATGAGCTTGGCTGTTTACAACACCACCATGATGATTTCTTTTTACATTGAGAAGATGTTCAAAATATTCCCTCCACCTCTCCAGTGATTCCCTGGGATCTATTATGAGTTCACCTGAATTACTCAAAACACTGCTCATTTACTTTTTCCCTCCCTTCCTAAGATTCTTTATTACTGTCCAGAAAGGTTTCCCTGCTGCTTGACCTAGCCTTTCCAGGTTATTACCAAAATCTTCCCATGACTTCTTTTTTGATTCAACAACTATTTGTTTCGCTCTGTTTCTTTTATCTTCGTACCAATCCCTGTCTGCCTTGGCCCTCGTTTGGAGCCATTTCTGATAAGCCTTCTTTTTACGTTTACAGGCTGCTCTCACTTCATCATTCCACCAAGATGTTCGCCTTTTCCCATCTTTACGCACAGTTGTTCCTAGGCATTCCCTTGCTGTTTCTACTACAGCATCCCTGTATGCCACCCATTCACTTTCTATATCCTGAACCTGCTTACTGTCTACTGTTCGAAACTTCTCACTAATCATATCCATGTACTTCTGTCTAATTTCCTCGTCCTGGAGACTTTCTACCCTTATTCGTTTGCAGACAGATTTCACTTTCTCTACCCTCGGCCTAGAGATACTTAGTTCACTACAGGTCAGATAGTGGTCTGTATCATCGAAAAATCCGCGAAAAACTCGTACATTCCTAACAGATTTCCTGAATTCAAAGTCTGTTAAGATATAGTCTATTATGGATCTGGTACCCCTAGCCTCCCATGTGTAGCGGTGAATAACCTTATGCTTGAAGAATGTATTCGTAACAGCTAAACCCATACTAGCACAGAAGTCCAGCAAACGCTTCCCATTCCCATTAGCTTCCATATCTTCCCCACATTTACCAATCACCCTTTCGTATCCTTCAGTTCTATTCCCAACTCTCGCATTGAAATCGCCCATTAGCACTATTCTATCCTTGCTGTTGACCCTGACCACGATGTCACTCAATGCTTCATAAAACTTGTCGACTTCATCCTCATCTGCACCCTCACATGGTGAATACACGGACACAATTCTTGTCCTAATTCCTCCAACTGACAAATCTACCCACATCATTCGCTCATTTACGTGCCTAACAGAAACTATATTGCGTGCAATGGTATTCCTGATAAAGAGCCCTACCCCAGACTCTGCCCTTCCCTTTCTAACACCCGTCAAGTACACTTTATAATATCCTATCTCTTCCTCATTATCTCCCCTTACCCGAATATCACTTACTCCTAGCACATCCAGATGCATCCTCTTTGCTGACTCAGCCAGTTCTACCTTCTTCCTTCCATAAGCCCCATTAATATTGATAGCTCCTCATCGAATTCCATTTCGTTCGCCAAGTTGTTTCCAAGGAGTCCCTCGCCTGTCAAATGGGAGTGGGACTCCATTACTCCCATAGGTCCGAGGCTTGCTTAAAGTGTTCTGAGCTCGGTAAATTCATGAAGCAGGATTCTGCCCTACTTGCACATAGTCCAAGTGAGGATCTCTCCTCTAACGGGTTATGGACCACCGATGAATTGTATAGTCCTAGCCGCCTGAGCACAAGGAGGGCCACGACTCAGAATATGTCCGAGATGCCCACTCCCATTCCATAGCAACTGGTATCCCGACTCTCAGGACCACTTACTAGGCCACTCAGCCGTTGCCCATGGTTCACGAACTAGGACGTGACTACAGTAACCTACAAACATGAACTAATAATAATAATAATAATAATAATAATAATAATAATAATAATAATAATAATAATCACCTCACACCCATCTGCGTAGGTTGTCCATGAGCGTCAAATAGAAGAAACCTTCATCAGGTGAGCCGAACATGTCCTCGGATACTCCCAGCACTAAAAGCAATACGCTAAATTAATTAGTAATGACTCTGTTTACATATTATTGTTCCTTAGTTCTTTCGACTGAAGCGCATACAAATCGCACCCTCCTCTAAGCAGTGTTTACACCAAACTGATTGAGTAGTACTCCTAGTACCTGCGTTATATCACAATCATGTGACATTATGTTATAAATATTTGATGTCCTATGTCACTCGGTATGGACTTCATTATACTCGATTACGCTGCCAAATGACGAAAGAGGCAGCCCTTTCAGTAGCTTTCTTGAAATCGGTCAGCATCGACTCAATATACTTTTTAAAAATTAGGCGTTAACATTTATGGAATTCATGTTTTAACGTAATGTATCTGAAGTTTCCTGAGTCTGGGAATCGAGTAAAAAATACATATTGTTATCTGTAACAGTTTTGGAGTTAGTGTTTGTTATCTTGTTTGGGATTTTTCCGGAATTTTTCCAAGAAGCCAAACCACTTTACGTCTTTTAGTTTGGAATCCACTCAGCAATAGCTTTCGAATGGCGTCAAAGGTGTTAAAATGAATAAGCGTTACCGTATAAAGTCTTAGCCTTATACAGGCTGTATAGTAACATGTGTGACCCACGTCACCAACGAATAGATGACACCAAACAAAAAGAAAACCCAATATAAACATATGTCTCTTACCTCGTTTACGGTTAGGCGAGGGTTGCTGTAAGGTGGAGGCACGCAGAAGGGCATTGTTTGGACTTCTACCGCCGCCAGTGCATATCGTCGTTGCCGGGACAAAACCTCATATGTGATGTCCGACTCGTTGGCTGAACGGTCAGCGTATTGACCTTCGGTTCAGAGGGTCCCGGGTTCAATTCCCGGCCGGGTCGGGGATTTTAACCTTAATTGGTTAATTTCTACGGCACGGGGGCTGGGTGTATGTGTTGTCTTCATCATCATTTCATTCTCATCATGACGCGCAGGTCACCTACGGGAGTCAAATAGAAAAACCTGCACCTGGGGAGCCGAACGCGTCCTGGGATATCCCGGCACTAAAAGCCATACGACATTTCATTTTTCTCCTATGTGATAATATTTTTGGAGATATACTGACCCGCAGCACATACATTATTAAGAGCGAGGATGCCTTGGTAACATTCACACAATATTGCACCTTAGATGACAGAACCTTACCGCCAAAATATTTCACATAGGAGGTTTTGTACCGGCAGCGACGATATGCAGCCACACCATACTCCGTTTCATGCGAACTATTGACCACACACAGTGTGTGGGTCATTCCATATGCACAGCACGCTGTTGATACGGTATTGTGCACCAGACATGGCAAGATGGATTATTTCAACTAGGAAATGACGAGTATGAATTCGATTAATGGAATTGCTCAAATTTAACGCAGCAGAAAGAGACGTCTGTATGAACGCGATCGTTTTCCCAATGGGCATCCTCAAACTAAGAAAACATTCAAACGATTACAAGAACGACTGCGAGGCAGAGGATCCTCTTTCCTTCTAGTGGTTTATCGAAGATTTTCGCTGATGCAAGGATGGGAAATGGCTAGGATTATGACGGAACCGGCCGTGACCTTAACTAAGGTACATTTATTTATTTATTTATTTATTTATTTATTTATTTATTTATTTATTTATTTATTTATTTATTTATTTATTTGATATTCGTTTTACGTCTCAATATGGCGATGATGCGAGAGGACGGGGATAGGATTGTGAACGAAGTGACGTGGCTTTAAAGTATAATCCTAGCATTTGCCTGGTGTGACAATGGGAAACCATGGAAAACTATCTTCAGGGCTGTCGACGGTGTGATTCGAGGATCATTTCAAAAGCGAGTGAAAGACTGTGGCAGACACGTTAGTGTCCGAAATATTGTCCTCCAAATGCATGTTTTGGGGCACATTAAAAAAGAATACAATAAAAGCTCAAGATGGCTGCCAACAAATTCCACAGGCATCTAGTACGTGTGAAGGAGTGTGGTGTTCTACAATATGACGATTGTAAGCTTTGTATTCAAGCCACAGGTGGTTATTTTGGTATCTCCTGTAACAATAAGAATCTCTACCATTATTGCAGCAGAAGTTGAACGATGATTCGGAAATGTGTTTTCATTTAGTTTTCTCTTTACCGTAGTGTCTCCTATCCGCTGATGATGAGGATACCACATACAGTATTACGGTGGATCGTAAGCTATATAATTATTATTCTTGGTGGTAATAATATTAGTATTATTACAATAACGAGAGCTACGATTCTGCCCGAACAATATACTTTTGCATGCGGTAGTCATGAATGTGATATCTGTACAGCATATTACTGTTCTAGAACTCTACACCAACATCGTATATTTATTTATCCTAGCATTACATTATTCCTACCCTGAAAATGTTGGAATATTGCATTTTATACGCTTGTCACATTTGAAACGGGAATACGAAGAGAGAGAAAGAGGAGAAGGGTTTCCTGTGACAGCAGTATTGTGTGAATAAAATATTCTACTTCTTTTTCACTGAATTACATTAGTTTTCACATCTATGACACATATATTTAAGACATGAGTATTTTAGGTAACATTTTAAACCTATGTTATATAACGTCAGCTGATCCCCAAGCCGCGGCTGACGGGACGTTTTTAAACTAATCTAATGAGTTCATCTCTTCATATAATACATGTACTCTTTTATTTTACATCATGGGGAGCGAAACATACATACAAATAAACACTTGTTTAGAAACTATCTGGGATTATGGACCGCCAAATTAAGTTATTGTCATAAAAGAGACTACAGCCGTTAGTGGCATAACTATATAGAATTGAAGAGATGCAAAGGATCTAGAATTCATTCAAAAACTAGCAGCCGTAACGCAAAAGAGGAAATATCATGGAAGAAATCATGATTATAATTATTAGGCTACCATTTTATAGATAATGTAGTAAGTTAGGACGGAGGGAGTTGGATCGTGTAGCCTTTAGCTTGCATTCAGGAGATAGTCGGTTTGAACACCACTGTCGGCAGCTCTGAAGATAGTTTTTTCTGGGTTTTTCCAATGTCACGCCTGGTAAATGCTGGGATTGTACTTCAAGGCTACGGTCAGTTCGTTCACAATCCTAGCCACGTCCTATCCCATCATCGTCATATGACCTGTAGGTTTCGGTGCAACGAAAAACGAAAAGCAAATAAATAAATAAATAAATAAATAAATAAATAAAGGCCAGAATAATAAACTCGAGCTAAAATAAAGATGGGACCAAAATTTCAGGATAACAAGATAATATACATCAAGAATGAAACACTCTACAAGAAAATTGAAAAACTCTCAGATACAAAGGGTACTAGGAAAGTTTTGCAATACGCAAAAACGGTTGGCTGGACACCCTTGTTAAGGCGAGGATTGAAAAGAGGGGTGAAAACCGGTCTAGAAGACAGCAAGGCGCGACCTTCACACCAGTTGTTACCCAGCAGTGGGACTGAAAGCAAGATAAGACGTCAGTGTGGTCTAAAGGTGAATATCGCACAATTATCCGCTACAATATTGCTCGCGGATTAACTGTTGACCAGTGCCTGGAGGAAATGAGTCCTGTGCTAGGGGAAGACTGTCCACACCGGGCAACAATTTTCCGCTAGTACAAAGAGTTCCAGAGGGGAAATTCTGGGGTTGAAGACGATCCTCGTTCTGGGCGACCGTATGAATCAGTGACTGAGGAAAACATTGAAGCTGTGAGGAAAATGTTGCAGCAAGAGAGGCGTTTGACATATCGGCAGGTAGGAGAGACCCTCCACATCCCTGCAGCAGCTATTCATTCAATTCTACACAACCATCTCCATGTTAGAAAGGTTTGTTCCCTTTGGGTGCCCCATTCACTTTCAGAGGAACAAAGGGCACATCGAGTGAAATGTTGCCGAAAAATGCTAAAACAGTTTGAAAATGGGATCTCGCGTAACGTCAATAATATCGTTACAGGTGACGAAACTTGGTTTAATTATTACGATATCCTAACAAAATCCCAGAACAAGGTGTGGCTGTTTGAAGATCAGGGTACTTCTGTGACTGTGCGGAAGTCAAGGTCAGTGAAAAAGATGATGGCAGTATTCTTCACTAAACGGGGCATCCTGATTCGGGTTGTGCTAGAAACACAAGGGACAGTTATTGCGAAGTGGTACAGTGAGACTTGTCTGCCTCAGGTCATCCAGGCTCTCAGGCAGCTCCGTTTAAGGTCACGGCTCAACACTTGGCTCTTGCATCACGACAATGCTCCAGCACATCGTGCTAATGTAACAATGGATTTTCTTGCCAGATCAGGGTTGACTGTGCTTGATCACCCTTCATACAGTCCTGATCTTGCCCCATGTGACTTCGCGCACTCTTTCCAGAAGTGAAGATGAAGCTGAAAGGGCCGCGTTTTGCATCCGACTAGGAGCTTCTGGCAGCATAGGATCAAGAGTGTGAAAATGTAAGTGAGGGAAAGTGGCAGAGTTGGTTCAGTGACTGATTTGAGGTATGGAGAAGTGTATTGAGTGTGGTGGAAATTATTTTGAAAAAAATCTAAAGCGTTGACTCACATTACAAAACTTTCCTAGTGCCCTTTTTACTATGCGAGAAAGAAGGATAAATGTTTACGGCCATCTTCTCAGAATGAGCTCTAATAGACTAACCAAACAAATCTTGACTTCTTCCGTAACTGAAAAAAAAAAAAAAAAAACGCAAGTGGTTTAAAGAAATTGAAAAAGGCTTAGTAGAATTAAAAATTACAGAAATTTCACTATTCGATTCAACAGCTACAGTAATAACTAAAGACGAAAATATCAGGTTCCAAGACAAATCTACATTAAAAGCCAAACCTATTATCTCTCCAACCTCTCTCTCTGGCTGATCGGCAGTCGTCCTCGTATCCATTTGTGGTTGACATATTGCTAGTGGTGAGGTATTCCTTCACTTACCCTTCGGAAATCCTCCACCCTTGATAGATGCTATGCGCGTTGCGTGGCTAAGGTACACAGTAATTCGGGGCACAATTATACTTTTGCCAGGGCTTTCGTTAGTCAAGAATGCAAGAAATGGAATTTTGTGGGGTTTATTGTTGTATTAAGAAATAAACCAACTAGATCATCAATCATCCGTAAAGTTAGCAGAGAAAGAAAAGGAGTTCCTATCCACTGAAGGATGAGAATATCGGCTACAAAGAAGAGTGTATGGGACCCTAACCAGGATTACTTGATTCGAGAACTGGAAAAAAATCTAAAGAAAAGCAGCTCGGTTTGTTCATGGGTGATTTCCGACAAAAGAGTAGCATTACAAAATGTTGCAAAGTTTGGAATGGGAAGACTTGGAAGAAAGGTGACGAGCTGCTCGAATAAATCGTATGTTCCATGCTGTCAGTTGAGAGATGGCGTGGAATGACATTAGTAGACTAATAAGTCTGAGATGAAGAAACATTTGGAATTCAAGAGGACAAATTGGGGCAAATATTCGTTTATAGGAAGAGGACTAATATTTTCGTGTGGCTATTTCTAGCCCAGTACAGCCCTTGAAAAGGCAGACCCTCCGATGAGGGTGGGCGGCATCTTCCATGTGTAGGTAACTGCGTGTTATTGTGGAGGAGGATACTGTTATATGTGGTGTGTGAGTTGCAGGGATGTTGGGGCACCACAAACACACAGCCCCCGGGCCATTGGAATTAACCAATGAAGGTTAAAAGCCCCGACTCGGCCGGGAATCGAACCCGGGACCCTCTGAACAGAAGGTCAATACGCTGACCATTCAGCCAACGAGTCGGACGGAAGGGGAGTTAGGGACTGGAATAATTTACCAAGGGAGATGTTCAATAAATTTCCAAATCCTTTGCAATCATTTAAGAAAAGACTCGGAAAACATGAGATATTGTAATTGCCACAGGGGCGACTGCCCTATATGCAGATCAGTGGCAATTGATTGATTGATTGATTGATTGATTGATTGATTGATTGATTGATTGATTGATTGATTGATTGATTGATTGATTGATTGATTGATTGATTGATTGATTGATTGATTGATTGGATTTCCTTGCCAGCGTGAACACTATAGGTCAGAAAATAACAGCTGTTAAGCGAGGAAAGTCGAACAAGGAATAGAAGGGGAAGAGTCTGTAGAAATATATGCATTGAATATCTGATTGAACCAGGACTTCCACGTAGTGCTCAGGGATGAGTCTAGTAGAGTGGTCAGAGAGTGGGTGGGTTTGTTTTGGTGGACTCGTAAAAGTGTTCAAAATAATCCAGATATAAGTAGATATAGGAGGTAGTAGTTACCTAGAAATGAAAAGGTTAGCACTGGATACTTATGGAGAGTTGAAACAAACCTCTCTATGGACCGATCATTATTCAACCTTTATTTTCCTTATCGAGCGGTTGGCTATACGGTGAAGTTGTGGAGGTGTCAGTGTATATAATGGAGATGGAGAATTTCTGAAGAATATTTTCCTTTTTCCATTTTCAAACAGAGATAATGTTAGGACTGTATCTTAATAAAGCTTTGGTCGTCATCTTTCCAATACTAGAAATTTGCTATTCCTGCGTCGCCAAAATTGTTCCTCTATGAAAGAAGTAACCACTGTTCTACTTCTTCTCCTTTATCTGTTTACCCTCCAGGGTCTGTTTTTCCCTCGGAATAAGCGAGGGATCCCACGTCTACCCCCTCAAGCGCAGTGTCCTGGAGCTTCAGACTCTGGGTCGGGGGATACAAGTGGGGAGGATGACCAGTACCTCACCCAGGCGGCCTCACCTGCTTTGCTGAACAGGGGCCTTGTGGGAGGATGGGAAGATTGTAAGGGATAGACGAGGAAGAGGGAAGGAAGCGGCCGTGGCCTTAAGTTTGGTACCATCCCGGCATTTGCCTGGAGGAGACGAGGGAAACCACGGAAAACCACTTCGAGGATGGCTGATGGGGGAATCGAACCCACCTCTACTCAGTTGACCTCCCGAGGCTGAGTGGACCCCGTTCCAGCCCTCGTACCACTTTTCTAATTTCGTGGCAGAGCCGGGAATCGAACCCGGGCTTCCGGGGATGGCAGCTAATCACACTAACCACTACACCACAAAGGCGGACCTTCTTTCAAATTTAATTAGTATATGGACTGGTATTCAAAATTTCACTTGCGGTAGGCGTTTCTTTTTATTTTCTAGGTGTGTACGGATATGCTATTTTATATGTATTTTTGCGGGTAATAAGTAATAATTAATAATTAAATTAACTGAAGTGATATTCGAAAACGTTTCTAACTTGTCCATATGATATCCCTCCACATAAGTCTGATTGTGTGCCATCTCGACCTTGACTCCAGCTAATCTTACATAATTTCAATCTTCGTAGACTTTTAGTTTCATTCCGTAATCTGCGTCTCAGATCCGCCGACCAAGTTTGCACATCTGTCACTCATGAGACGTATTTCATCAAAGAATAATGATTAACTTATTCCCCTCCCTTTGGCTAGGCTTCAGTAAACGAAAATGTCCATATTCTCCGCCACAATCTGTAGACATCAGACCGTGAAACTGTGCTTCTGGAGTGCTCGTCGTGAAAGAAGTAAACCCAAGGGAAACGGCTGAGATTCAATCTTCTTTATGTCTGCTGTAAGATGGAGGAGGAGATTGTGGTTCTAGCAGGGCCGTCATTAAAGAGGAGTAGCTGCATTCTCAAGCTTTAATTCGCATGTAGAATGTGTGTAGCGAGATCATGTAACCTTCCCTGGATGTCACCTCGCTCTTGAAACTTGATATTATCCACCCAAGACGGTGACAAAGTTGTAAAACTGAGAGAAATTAACAAGTTATGGGAGAACCCATGAGACACGAAGGAGTAAAAGAAAGCCAATAGACATGTACAGTCTGGGTAATGAAACAATACTGAATAAAGACTGCACAAGTCGTAATAAGTTTTCACTTCAAATCGCAGACATGAATTGCCTCCGCAAATCTAAGATATGTCCGCCTCTGTGGTGTAGTGGTTAATGTGAGTAGCTGCCACCCCCCGGAGGCCCGGGTTCGATTCCCGGCTCTGCCACGAAATTTGAAAATTGGTACAAGGGCTGGAACTGGCTCCACTCAACCTCGGGAGGTCAACTGAGTAGAGGTGGGTTCGATTCCCCCATCAGCCATCCTCGAAGTAGTTTTCCCACTTCTCCTCCAGGCAAATGCCGGGATGGTACCTAACTTAAGGTCACGGCCGCTTCCTTCCATCTTCCTTCTCTATCCCTTCCAATTTTCCCATCCCCCCTCAAGGCCCCTGTTCAGTATAGCAGGTGAGGCCGTCTGGGCGAGGTATTGGTCATCCTCCTCAGTTGTATCCCCCGACCCAGAGTCTGAAGCTCCAGGTCACTGACCTTGAAGCAGTAGAGGTGAGATCCCTTGCTGAGGCCGAGGGAAAAACCGACCTTGGAGGTTAAACAGATAAAGGAGGAGAAGGAGAAGAAGAAGAAGAAGTCTAAGATATAAATTGCCTCCAGTTTACATGAGTTACTGTACGTAAAATACGTCCTCTTTACCTACAGGGAGATCTCCTTCCTTCATTAACGTTATGTTTATGGATACTGTTTAAGGTAACCCATGAGTGAATTTTCGTGAAAATCGATGAAAAAGTTGAAATTTTGATTTTAACGTTATAAGATACCCCAGGCCTTCTTCTATCGAAATATAGCATCGCCGAACCGCAATCGCAATTTTTAATGTCCCTGCAGCGATTTAAATGTCTCGCGGAGCCCACTTCTTCAGTCCATGCATCACTTAGTTTTCATTTACATTTTCGTTGCATTGTGTTTGAATGCAAGAAGCGAGGTTCTACCAGAGGAAAGGACCAGAGAAAGAAGAAGAAGATTGTTAAAGCATCAGGAGAGCAGGAGAAAAAGAAATTTGAGGGCCCCACATATGTACCAGGAGGATTTTAGGATGAATAGTGCATGCAGATCTTTAATTCCTGTTTTCTCATACTTCAAATTTTCAGTACCTTCCTGCATATAAAATGTCTCTTGCGTTACAGTTTTTGAGATAGGCAGTTCAAACTTGCTACATTAGTTCACAGATGTACGATGAATTAAAATTGCGAACAGTTTTCTTCTGGGAAAAAAATTACTATTATTCTTTTTCAAATTACTATTTTTTGGCTGAAATTTAAGGAAAAATTTATGAATGCTAAATTTTAAAACATTCTAGTGGATTATCTATCATTAGCACATTAAAACAAAAAGCAATTTTAAAGAGTGCGTGTTCGATGAACATGTTGACAAAATATGGAGTTGAAAAAATCAAATTTGCAATACGAGGAACTTTTTCTATGGCATCCCATAAAAATGAAGTAATTTGACCATATCTTCTGAACCATTAAAGCTACAGAATTGAAAACATATAAACAGTCCTTTGATATCATATTACATCTTTGGTATAAATTTGAAAAATATAGCTTTGATAGTTTAGGACTTTTGAATTTCACTCATGGGTTACCTTAAGTGTCTACATCACTATTGTGAAGTTGCTGATGTACAGTGCCTATTTTGTTGTCCTGGAACAAACATCCCCCACTGCTCTACTTCTTAATTGGTTATTTATCTTTTGTCTGTTTAAGGTTAGGTCATAGGCCTGACATGTCTAGTAGGTCATTTTAATATAATAATACAATTGAAATTCAGTTTACAGAATCACGTACGTGATTTCTTAGTAGGACCTACACGACTATTTGGTATTACAATACTTATACTCTTGTGGGAGTTAAATTTGTATCCATCGATGATGTATAACTGTTTATCCTCTTCACTGAGCGTAAATGGCGTGCGCATTTCGACCTAACACATTACACACACTGAATGATGTACGCGTATACCTTCGTATGAGCGCTGAAACGTTGTCCCATCACGTCACTTCGACGGATGAATAAGTAATACTCTAGTGACGTAGTCAGTGGCAGATTTAAAGATTCCACGTCCAAGACAAAACGGAAGCGATTTACGTACATCTTTAGTACACAGGAGGCAATTTATATTACCCACACCAAATAAGGTAGGTATTACTTTAATGATTATACAATTCATCATTCAGCACGTTCACTCAACAATGATTCATTCAACCACTCTTCAGGGACAACATTGGTCCAGTCTGCATCATCGTTAGTAAAAGGTAAGTTTTTACGGCGTGTTAGAAAAACTTAAAAAAAAAAAAGCGATAACAATAAGTCATCATTTTAACGCGCGACTCGTTAGCTGAATGGTCAGTGTACTGACCTTCGGTTCAGAGGGTCCCGGGTTCGATTCCTGATCGGGACGTGGATTTTATCCTTCATTGGTTAATTCCAATGGCCCGCGAGCTGGGTGTTTGTACTGTCCCCAACATCCCTACAATCATACACCACACATAACACTATCCTCCAACACAATAGCACGCAGTTACCTACAGATGGCGGATGCCGCCCACCTCATCAGAGGGTCTGTCCTACAAGGGCTTCACTAGAAATAGCCACACGAAATTATTATTATTATTATTATTATTATTATTATTATTATTATTATTATTATTATTATTATTATTATTATTATCTTCTTAGCGTTTGTCCGCATTGGAGCAGGGTCCGCTGTTTTGCAAGCCAATCTCCACTTGGTTCTATTAAAGGGCATCAGTTGAAACAAGATTAACATAGGGCATGTCTTCTTGAAAGCGATCATTTTTTGGCCGACCACGTGGACTATTTTCAGATAGTGTGATGCGAAGTGCTGTCTATACAATAGATGAACTGAAATTATAACAATTTCGTAAGACATATGTTTAATATTCATATATTACTGTAAAACACAGGAAACATACATTGCACGTAATTTAATGAGACTTTTATTGTTATTCGCGTTAGTTAAAACCACCTATCGCTATTTCAACAAGCCACAAGATGTTTTAAGTGAAAAGTTTAGATGGGCTATACTGTATCTGAATCCAGGAAGTTATGTATGGGATAATGTTAATTCACACAGAAATTAGTGTAAGATTAGTTGTTATCTGATGGAAATGGTAAGCATATTAACTTTAATAATTAAACAGTATAACAGCTGTATATCGTTAACTCTAAGTTGCCCTGACGCGGATACCATCGGGTATCAGGACGAGTTGTGTAGCTACTGGCTTGTTACGGCGAAGACACAAAGCCAAGTAGCGAGCGAAAATAACTTGCAGACCTGCTTTCTCTTGAATGGCGTGCTAGCCTCTACTATATTAAATAAAATATTGCTGAGACGAGAAGTCAGAATGCTGCAATTGTTATCGACCAGAATTCTAAATCTTAGTTCACTCAAGAGAAGAGGAGAATACGCAGAGATAAGCCAGTCAGGTAGCCAGCGTATGAATGTTTTTGAATAGCTTAAAGGAAGAACCTTCGTGCAAGAAAGAAGGAAATTGCATGTTATTATCTGCGGGGGATCGTGCTTCTAATACTCCCTATTCAAGCCGTCAACTTTCCTGGACAGCAAGATAATTCCCATAACTTTTTTTCACGGAATATTCTAATGAGAATTAAATCCGCATTATAGCAAACAGACATGCAAATTAGACCACCACTTAATTTTTGTATTCTTCCGCACTGCACCGTACCGTCGGCAGGGAGGGAGGTTACTTGTTTATTATGCATCATTTCTAAATAAAGCGCTACAGTTTCCTTTAACTGGGCGAATACATTTCACTTCATTTCTGCTGCCTCTTCTCTCATGCTTTCTATCTTATCTCCGTCACGATTCTCGAAAAGTTTACTCAAATTTACGCCTCTTTGCTCACGAATAGGCCTGGTCGACTGACCACACGAAAAAATAATGGCATGCGGATGGAATATAAATGTTCGTATGATGTTAGAAATTCTTATTTCATCTTCCTACACAGTAGTCACATCTAATCCTTCAAACATTATCAGTTACTAGTAGTTCTCTTTATTAATTTTAGGGGCCATTTCGTTAGATTCACAAGGTCTTTTACACTACAAATACATGTTCTTTTTTTTTTTTACAATTTCTTTCATGTCGCACCGACACAGGTAGGTTTTATGGCGACGATGGGATAGGGAAGGGCTTGGAGTAGGAAGGAAGTGGCCGTTGTCTTAAATAAGGAACAGTACCAGCATTTTCTTGGTGTGAAAATGGGAAAACAAAGAAAACCATCTTCAGGGCTGCCGACAGTGGGGTTCGAACCTACTATCTCCCGAATGTAAACTCACAGCTGCGCAACCCTAACCGCACCGCAACCTGCTCGGTAATACATGTTTAGGAAATGTACGATATTCTGCGTTATTGCAATAACTATTGCTATTCTTCAAATTATCCCAAGATGAATACGTAAGATCTCGAGGAAAGGAGAACGGTGAGGATGGTCAGATTTGGGATCCGTTTCAAATAATTATATCTGTACGCTGGAGGCTATAATGAAGCGTGAGTAAACGCTTGGAAAAAAAAACACTTAACTTTCAGTCTTACGACTACGCAGCCACCATACACATACATCTGAACATGAGTAGGACGATAAATAAGATACATAAAAGAAGCCTATGATGCCAATAAACCAGTCAAAACTGAAAGAGGAAAAACCCTTAGCAGCATACTATAAACAAAACAAAACAAATAACCCAAAATAACTACAGGAGACATATTAAATAAACTATCAACACTTTCTGATGGTCCAAAAACATTCATTTGGTTAATTTCGTTTTACGGGGATATTGTAAAAGAGCTAAATAGACTTCGTGGTAATAATAATGGCGTGTGCCCTCCGAAGAGGCCTGGTTCAAGTCTTTGGAGTTGACGTCCTATTGGCGACCAGCGGGTCTGTGAGAATGAAGGTCTTACCTAAGGTGAATTCCAGGTGTGAGGACGTCACAAGTTCCCAATCCTCGGGCCAGGAGATTTAACCAACGAAAATTAAATGCCCGACCGATAATCGAACCCGGGAACCCTTAGACCTAAGACCAGCTCGCTAACCATTTAACCATGTAGATGGACACTTCACGGTTAAAATGGAATAGTAGCAGTATAACACTGGTAGGGAGGAGCATAATTCGAAATTAGTATTGTCTTTTATTCAGTCGGTTTTGTGCATCTTGTCTTGAAGTTTTAAATGACTGTTTGGCATCGTGAGCACAGCCACGGGATCTCCAACTTTGCACAGAATTAGATCTACAGTATAAGGAAGTCACTTGACATTTCAATAATCCCAGGTGCACTGACCGGGATTCAACCCACAACCGCATAAGAAGCTAGTGATTATTAAGACCAGGTAACTTCCCTTACAAGTGCCTCCCACTATAAGAGTTACCATGCCCAGGACTAAAATTCCCTGGAGATGGAAAGCGCATGTATGTATTGAGCCGTATCCTGCCGGCCCATAATAATAGAGTATTATTTGACCCAATATGTAAAATTTATTCATAAAAGTTACAGTCTAACATGTTAAAGCAAAGTATCCCAAGATAGTTGATACCGGATGTTGAGCAAGACAGTGAGTCGCTGGATATTGCTTCATATTTCCGTATGACAGTGAGAAAGGGTGGCGTAACCAAGCGCTGGCAAGGATCGACACGTGTATTAGATGCTGACCAAGCAATATATTTCAGCCAATGGGAATTTAAGGATTTGGAAAATATGGAGGCTACACCGCGCCAAATCTTAATTCCATAATGACCAACGTGCTCAGTTGCTAAAGTCAGTTTCTGTCGGTAATCGGTTTTCCACAGTTTCAGAAGTCAGATATATTTGGAAAAGTAATATAAAAATTGGTGTAAGCGATTTGCTAGTGTTTGAGCTGTGTTTTGTAAATATTTTTTTTTGCTAGGGGCTTTACGTCGCACCGACACAGATAGGTCTTATGGCGACGATGGGATAGGAAAGGACAAGGATTTGGAAGGAAGCGGCCGTGGCCTTAATTAAGGTACAGCCCCAGCATTTGCCTGGCGTGAAAATGGGAAACCACGGAAAACCATTTTCAGGGCTGCCGATAGTGGGATTCGAACCTACTATCTCCCGGATGCAAGCTCACAGCCGCGCGCCTCTACGCGCACGGCCAACTCGCCCGGTGTTTTGTAAATATATCACAATAAATATTGTGTCATCATATACGACGAATTTTTCTAATTGGTGGTTGGTTCAAACACCCGGGAACCCCAGTATTGAAATGGCGTCACCGAAGCCTCCTCAGTAACCCAAGCTCTGGAGAGCGTCACTCTGTGTTAAATGCTTGGATAGTGCGGAAGCACAAACTCTGAATTGGTGATCGTGATTAACGTAGAGTTATTCCAGTAACAGTAACTGGTTTTAAATGATATTTTAAATTGTGTAGTTGGAAGATTTTGCTGTTCTTGAGTAAATGGAATAGTATATTTTGGCAGAGTTTACTTTCAATATATAAAGACGGTGCTTAGTGACCGATGTGTAGCAAGTGTAATGGAGACGTGCTATTGTTTCACTACTTCGAGACGGGCGCGTTTCGCGAGGAACTTTCGTGGCGAACCGTGTGCTGCTTTTCAAACTGTATTCTCACCCTTTAAGTGAAGTGTGTATTATATATGTATCAGTGTGTTTAGCTGATCTTGTAAAGAGAAAGGGTATTTCGGCTCGTAGCATTAAGCAGCGAAGATATTGTCAACCATAGTCTTCTGTGTTCCAGTGGATTATTTTCCAGCAAGATGATGGCTATGTATGCAGAAGAAGGAAGTGCATTCCCACATGTTAATGCTGTGATTAACATGGAGTAAATCCCTCAATCAGCGGGGATGTAAGCCGCTATCCTGGTATCTCGAGAGTCGTCGGATGGAATTCAGTTAAGATGCATGTGTTATTTATGGCATGATATGTAAATTATGTTAAGGTACTAGGGCAGTGTAGATAGAATTTTTTACTTCATGTAAAGTAAGCCTGACGGCATGTGTTTGTTTTAATTTGTTACTATGATAGATTCAGATACGAGAATAATGCATGTTTATTTTATTTTCATTTTGCTTTATGATTAGATGATTGGGAAAATGAGGGATTGATAGGATTAGTTGTTGTTTATTTACGCATGTTACTTAGTATAGGATATTCTGAATTTTCCTCATACACTGACTGACAGAGCAAATGCAACACCAAGAAGGAGTGGTTCGAAAGGGATGAAAGTTGGGGAAAAACAGAGACGGCACGGACGAATAATTGATGTATATTTCAAACCGATATGCAGGTTACACAATGCGCACGGCATCGACTCAGTAGGATGTAGGACCACCGCGAGCGGCGATGCACGCAGAAACACGTCGACGTACAGAGTCAATAACAGTGCGGATGGTATCCTGAGGGATGGTCCTCCATTCTCTGTCAACCATTTGCCACAGTTGGTCGTCCGTACGGGGCTGGGGCAGAGTTTGCAAACGGCGTCGAATGAGATCCCACACGTGTTCGATTTGTGAGAGATCCGGAGAGTACGCTGGCCACGGAAGCATCTGTACACCTCGTAGAGCCTGTTGGGAGATGCGAGCAGTGTATGGGCGGGCATTATCCTGCTGAAACAGAGCATTGGGCAGCCCCTGAAGGTACGGGAGTGCCACCGACCGCAGCACATGCTGCACGTAGCGGTGGGCATTTAACGTGCCTTGAATACGCACTAGAGGTGACGTGGAATCATACGCAATAGCGCCCCAAACCATGATGCCGCGTTGTCTAGCGGTAGGGCGCTCCACAGTTACTGCCGGATTTGACCTTTCTCCACGCCGACGCCACACTCGTCTGCGGTGACTATCACTGACAGAACAGAAGCGTGACTCATCGGAGAACACGACGTTCCGCCATTCCCTCATCCAAGTCGCTCTAGCCCGGCACCATGCCAGGCGTGCACGTCTATGCTGTGGAGTCAATGGTAGTCTTCTGAGCGGACGCCGGGAGTGCAGGCCTCCTTCAACCAATCGACGGGACTGGAAATTGTTCTGGTCGATATTGGAACAGCCAGGGTGTCTTGCACATGCTGAAGAATGTCGGTTGACGTGGCGTGCGGGGCTGCCACCGCTTGGCGGCGGATGCGCCGATCCTCGCGTGCTGACGTCACTCGGGCTGCGCCTGGACCCCTCGCACGTGCCACATGTCCCTGCGCCAACCATCTTCGCCACAGGGGCTGCATCGTGGACACATCCCTATGGGTATCGGCTGCGATTTGACGAAGCGACCAACCTGCCCTTCTCAGCCCGATCACCATACCCCTCGTAAAGTCGTCTGTCTGCTGGAAATGCCTCCGTTGACGGCGGCCTGGCATTCTTAGCTACACACGTGTCCTGTGGCACACGACAACACGTTCTACAATGACTGTCGGCTGAGAAATCACGGTACGAAGTGGGCCATTCGCCAACGCCGTGTCCCATTTATCGTTCGCTACGTGCGCAGCACAGCGGCGCATTTCACATCATGAGCATACCTCAGTGACGTCAGTCTACCCTGCAATTGGCATAAAGTTCTGACCACTCCTTCTTGGTGTTGCATTTGCTCTGTCAGTCAGTGTATATATGCTAGAAGGGCTAGATTGACAGGTTCATCTTTATACAACGTTCATTACGTATTAGTTCATTTCATTTCGGTTATTCAGAGAGACAGGTATAGATATTCTGCATGACGCATGATTTTACGGAAGCTGACTGAAGGAGCTGCAGAACGTCGTTGTTAAAATAAGATCTTTGAGTTACGTTGGATTCTGTTTGCCTGATGGTCTGTAAAGGCCACGAACTGAGTCTCATAATGTGGAAGGCCAACGGGATTTAAGAGAAATAATGAGATAAAGATTGCATGCTGAATTATAATGTATTGATGCAGGCTGATTGTACGCCTGACAAGAGAAAGAATATTGTGCAGATGTGTGTGCCTGCTAAGTGTCTTCTGAGTGTATATTGTGATCAGAATGGACAATATTAATTCCAGACTATTGAGTCTGATGATATTCAATGGTAAAAGCATGCTAAGAAGGAATGAATATACGTGAGTTTTCGTGTAGCCGGCGAAAGGCGTTATCTCATGGCAAGCTGATTTCTGGCCTGTGTTTATCTAGGCGTGAATGAGACGATACTTCCTTGTGGCAGCCTCGGGAGACAGAATCCAAACTTTAGCATAGTGTTGAGTTCAACATTTCTTTTCAGCTTGTAATCTACCCGGAAGTACATGACGGATGACCGCGCTGTTGAGCGCTCAAATGCAGCAGAAGGAGGCAATGTTGCCCATTGCTTTCTTCATGATATCAAGGGTTATTTATATGTTTTCCCTTACAGGATGATGTTTTACATTGTTATTTGTGATTTTATACCTTGTCCTGTTGTTTTAAAAGGGAACAGCCCGAGTGCTGAAGTATTGATGGTTTATCCAGTTCTGTCTAGATCTTTTGCAGTGAACCGTGATTCACATTAGAATCTGTGTAGCATTTAAGACTTTACTCGATATTCGATGTATATAGATGTGTTTAGTTTGATTATTTAAATTTTTGTAAATATAGTGTAGGATATGCCCCTAGTATTTTGCATAACTTACATAGCGTCCCATTGCGTCTTAATTATTTTCATTTTCGTCGTAACTTTTCTTTATAATGTAACTTCTATTTAACGGTAGTATTTCGGCGACTCTCGTTTTAACTTAAATTTGGAAACCGTATCGTTGTGATGTGATAGTGTGTAACTCCATACGGAAATACCACATGTCAGTGTTTGCGTACACTTGTTGCTATACAATATAAACAATGGACTATAAGAAGAAGCTCAGTTTTGATGTATACAAGTGTTCTTTGTTGAACTTGATTTTTGATTTCAAAATTTGTCTTATCATCCAAGTAACGTTTTGATTTACATTTATTTCCTACATTTTTGAGTTCATTTTGACATATTATTTTTTCTTGATTTAATTGTTTTCTCGTAATATGATCGAGGATATTTATCAATAAATCCATCTTACCCCCTATGATTGTTTCTCATTCGTGTTATACCTCCATTTCCTGTCATTGATTGATATTTTAGAGTAGAACTTCGACTTTTTATCCTGACCCAACCGACAACCAACCCACACTCTGCCCAACCCTGAGTTAGTCGGATGTTCATACAGGAATGGAGGCATCGTCCTAGAGGGTATTTACCTCTGGGTACGGTACAGTATGTCTACCCCTCAGTCCTGTTTCCTGATACGGGGTCCTGGATGTGGTACGATGAAATTATAGGCTATACCATTCTTTTTTCCTTTACAGCCCGATGCCTTTCAAGACGCTAATTTCAGTTGACGAGCTAATGAAGATGCTGAGTGAAATTTGGTAACGTAGTGGAAGGAGTCCTGCCATTTGCCTGGAAGTGAAAATGGGAAACCACAGTAAACTATTCTCAGGACAGCCGTCAGTGGGGCTGCCTCTGTCTACCAAATGCGCGGCCACTTCATTCCGTGAAGATAAAAAACCTGTCCTGACACTGGTAAGCTACTCAAGCCATCGATATTAAATTTATAAACATACATTGTAGAATGTTATGCCTCTCAGCGTGCAGTCTGTAAACCTCTATGAATTTACTAGCCTCGTTTAGTTCTAAACTTCTTATCTTTACATAATTAAACTGAGTCTGACCATCGTCATCTTGGTTACCTCTGCTTCTCTTACCCTCCATAACAGAGTCCATTATTCTTCTATGTAATTTATCCTCCTCCATTCGCCCCACATGACCCAGCCACTGAAGCCGGTTTATAAGTACAGCTTCATCAATCCAGTTAATTCCTAACTTAGTCTTTATCTCTTCATTCCATTCATTGTTCCCACCTGTTTGTGCCCTCTGTAATTTTGGCAACTTTATTAAACGTATGTATATAAATTTATTTCTCCTTCTACGTAAATAGCCAACGGCCGTAGCCGTGTTGAAACACCGGATCCCGTGAGATCTCCTATGTTAAGCAACATTGGGCGTGGTCAGGAGTTGGATGGGTTGCCACGCGCTGTTGGTGGGGGTAAGGGAATGGAGGAGCGGAAAGGAACCGGCCACCCTACCGCACGTAAACTCCAGCTCAGGAACACCTCTGCGGAGGTTCGGACCAGCCTTCGGGCAGAATAACCCTTGCCCTACCTTACCTACGTAAATACGTTAACATGTGTGCAAGTAATTCCTCAATATAATTATCTTGAAAGGACCATTCACAAGGAAGATAAAGAGGTAGTGATTGGGAAGAGAAGAAGAAAACATTTTTTATTACAGAAACACTTTTCCAATAAATTTTTCATGATCTTGACAGATTTTTATTTGTTTATCTTCATTCTTTACATTTTGGGGCTGAAAAGGTTTGTGGAAACATTTGTTCCTCCTCCATTTTCTTCTACGCCTTGTCCCTTACGTGGAGTCGGCGACACGACAGCGACGCTTCCATAACACACAGCATCCTGTCCTGTGAATCCTCAACGGTGAGCTTCCATATCCATCTTCCGAAACAAGGTCAATTTGGCTCATACGCGACCTCCTTACCCTTCACTCTGCTCCTCCGTTACTTTCGTGACCAAGTGCTCTTCTTCCCTTCTTCTCACCGGGCGGGTTAGCCGTGCGCTTGGGGGCGAGCAACTGTGAGCTTGCATCCGGGAGATAGAGCAGCCCTGAAGATGGTTTTCCGTGGTTTCCCATTTTCACACCAGGCAAATGCTGGGGCTGTAACTTAATTAAGGTCACCGCCGCTTCCTTCCCACTTCTAGGCCTTTCCTATCCCATCGTCACAATAAGACCTATCTGTGTCGGTGCGACGTCAAGCAAATTCTAAAAATAAAAAAGTCTTCTTCCCTTCTTTCCACATGGCCGTAGCAGAAGAGTCCCCTTTCTACCTTGTTGATAATGCTTGAGGATTTCATTTCTGCCCGAATGTCCTCATTCCTTCTACGATCGACACCTAAATATTCTTCTAAGCATTCTCATTTCCACTGAGTGGAGCATCTTCTCCTCCTTGTTTCTTAACGCCCAGAACTCCAAGCCGTATATTATGCTTGGTCTTACAACTTGTTTATACACCTTGCTCTTTGGTTCCTTTTCTCTCCACAAGCACTCCTGACATCTCTGCCTTAATTCTTGCTTTGGCATCATCCTCGCAATCACCATTCTGGCTGTGTTTCGAGAGAAGATCACGTGGAAATAAATACGAATTTTGGTCCACGTGACAACCTGGTGAGTGCTTAAAAGCCCTGAGTTCGTCCGGGAAAAGTAATAGTTGATGTCTGTCGATTAGAA
Source organism: Anabrus simplex (assembly GCF_040414725.1). Taxonomy (NCBI): domain Eukaryota; kingdom Metazoa; phylum Arthropoda; class Insecta; order Orthoptera; family Tettigoniidae; genus Anabrus; species Anabrus simplex. The sequence goes on along the minus strand of NC_090265.1, from coordinate 164,120,898 downwards.
GAGTATTTTGACTTCATTTCATTGGCTAGTAGCATTTTATGATTAATGAATTAATCATACCTGTACTATTTGACGATAAGGTGAGATGAATTGACTCGTGGGTGATTTAATCTACAGAATGAACTTGTAAAACTTTCGAATTCATAATTTTGAGTGAATGATGATGATGATGATGATGGCTGTTTAAAGGGGCCTAACATCTTGGTCATCGGCACATTTTGAGTGAATTCCCAATATTCGATTCTTATTTGCGTTTCAATTTACGTCGTACATAAAGTCTACTTACTGAATTTAGAGTATGTTTAGTAGGCTAATCCACCTATCCTGCTGAAACTCGGCGAAGTACAGTATCTTTGATAATATCCACTTCCACTGGGGATTGGAGTTGTATAATGACGTGCGAGTGTTCTTGTATGCACGCGATGTCAGGTAGATAGGAGAGGTTAATTGTCACAAATGAACTGGTATGCCAAGAATATTTCGACTAGATTAAAATCGAGTGAGACTCTCGCCAACATGTCGTTCTCTGCAGGGAAGGCAACTAGTTCCGAAGGGGGAAGGTATAGTACGGAACAATGTGTGTGGGAACATAATTGCTTGGCTTTAAGAACATTTCTCCTGCTAATGCCATTTACAATACACTCGAGAAACACGAAAAGCAGAAGCGGTTTGAATACAACTCCAAAACCAAACTCAATGGTGCAATAGCCCCGAAGGACCATGACCTACCAAGCGACTGCTGCTCAGCTCGGAGGCCTGCAGATTATGAGGTGTCGTGTGGTCAGCATAGCGAATTCTCTCGGCCCTTATTCTTGACTTCCTAGACAGGGGCCACTACCTTACCCTCATATAGCTCCTCAATTGCAATCACGTAGGCTGAGTAGGTAAAAATCCCTGACTTGGCCGGAAATCGAAGCCAGGGCCTCCGAGTAAGACGCAGGCACGCTACCCCTACTCCGCGGGGCCGGCTTTAAAGACAATTACAAGCATGTTTTTCCAACTGACCAATTTAATTAGTTTAGCTATTTATTTATTTTATGTAAGGGAGGATTAGGAAGTAACTTACATAATAGCGAGCCAAAAAATTATTAAATGACATATAAATATAAACTAATACCTTGTCCACCAATTCATTCACATTTCGCCTCCGTTGCTTGAAAGAATTCTCTATGACTAACATGGTAAGTTCTCAACTTACACTTGTTCATAAAGAGATTCGAATCTCTGTCAAACAGTCACATTTGGGAGCATGTTTTATTCCACTTAAACAAACTGGTTGAGCAGACTCTGTGCGAAAGTATTGATCCTTTGTCGGGCGTAACATTCGTCAATGTAATATATTTCTGGAATTGGACAAATTAATTGTAAATATGAGTAGGTTTATCTATATTATTATTATTATTATTATTGAAATTGTAATTCGTTCTTTGTTGTATGTTAATTTCTTCGTAGGAAGCAAAATTTTAGTTTATATTGTGTATTATAATAGTTATTTTTATGTACAGCAGGATAGCATAGTACTGAAGTAATTTGTTTCAGTCTCTTTTTTCATTTATTCAGTATGTTATATATTTTTATGTTAATTATGTATTTCACTGGTTAAGTGTAAGGCAGGGACACGTGACGTGTCCCTAACTGTGCCAGTTAAAATAAATCATATCTATCTATCTATCTATCTATCTATCTATCTATCTATCTATCTATCTATCTATCTATCTATATCATGATGGTTCCACTGTTGTTTCTCTTTCGATGGGATGTATAAGCGTTTGAAACTCCTCCAACATAGTTTCATTCCACCTCTTCATATCGATGTTGAAATGTTTTTGGTTTCTTGCGTTTCTGCTAACGAACTGTGTTTGGATGTGACAAAAAATTCTAATGAATGAATACAATAGTGTTGGCTGCAAATAATGCTCTGTAAACATACCTCCACCAAAGTCACCAGAATAAATTTTTTGTAATATTCCCTTTCATTATTATATTATTGTAAGGACTGACAGTACATTCATAGGTGGAACCTGTCAATCAATTAAGTCCGAAGGGTTTCACAATGCCACATCTTTTCTATTAGATGTCATCCCTTCATACCGCATAATTCCAATTCTTGATGGTAGTGACCATGTCTTTCGTACAATTTCTTACTTTTCCCTTTCATACAATTTTCACCGATGTTCTATTTTCGTTTACTAGGTTTAACTTAATATTTATAAATTTAGATCCTTCCGGTCCAGCGAATATGTCCGCCTCCTGCACATTTTTGTTGTTCCTAAATGGTTTCCATCTCGTTTATATTCTTCGCTTCCGTATTCATTGGAAATAGATGATTGGTATTTGTTTGATAATTGATATGTAGTTGTTTTTACTATATTTTAAAATATAAAAGGGTAATCAATGCTTAGTGTGTCGCAACCAAAATTGCAAGAAGCACGTGGGGTGAATTCTTATTGTGGTGTCAAATATCCTGAAACATTTCACTGTCTTTTCTCTCCTAATTACAATGTTATCGGACTTTTTAGTTGGTTCATAATCAACAGCAGTAGAATAAATGACAGACTTTACACGTCCCCAAAGGTAAAATTTAATGGGGTTTAAGTCAGGGGAGTGTGGTGGCCAAACTATTGGTCCATCTCTACCTATCCAGCGCCAAGGATAATACGTATTAATGTGCCTGTGGGGAAAAGGACTGAAATGTACTGGAGCACCAAAATGCATTCAATGCAGCTCTCCGCGGGATCATGGGATGGTATCTTCCAACAGATCAGCCAATGTAGTACGCAAAACATATATGTAATTAATCAGGTAATAAGCCAATCCGGAAGAAGACAGAGTTTCAGTAAGCAACCACCAAGAACTAGAGAGGATAAGATATTATGTGCGGGGCCTAGAGATACGTCAGGCCCACACCAAATTTATTCGCAATTGTTAAACAATTTTTAACTTGTCTCGAAATTTATTCTGGTCGGCGTGCACTCAGTAAATACACGACAGAGCAACTCTATAACCGTACATTTTCGGACCTATGCTGTCATACCGCTTTTACTTCTCTCTATATTATGAGGAATTCATTTGCCGTTGAGTTTTGATACACCCTGAATAAACATACGTAGTAAGTTATAGATTACGACACTTCTGTTACAGAGAAACTTGGCCATGTGTGTGATTAATGATCACTCAGCTGTGAGCTTGCGTTCGAAAGATATCCCACAGTTGGCAGCCCTGAAGATGGTTTTCCTTGATTTCCCATTTTCACACCAGCAACTTCAGGATCTATAACTCCTAGCCCTATCCTATTCTATCCCATCGTCACCATAAGACCTGTCTGTGTCGATGCATCGTAAAGCAAATTGTAACAACGACACTTCTCAATATCCTTTCTTAAGTTCCTGCTTATCGTCCCCATCACGATGTCCTCTAGTTATAATGAGCTAAGTTACTGTTTGATAAATCAAGTTATAATCCAAACCTAAGAAGTCGGTACCGAGTGACCTGGTCCAAAAATGCTACTGTCAGAAGCTCCGATAATGATTTCCCGTTTTGTAGATCACACACATGACGGGGCTATACCATATTTAAGGCCAAGTCCACTATTTCGACAGTTGTAGACATTCTGGGACCGATGACCTCATTCATAGTCCTTTGAAATAAGTGAGAAATTTCGAAATGAAGAATATGTTTCCAAACTTACCTCAGGTGCAAATATCATGTGCCTGTTTCTTCATAACAAGGTCTTTATTTCTGGTTACAAATCACTTTCTAGTAGTTCGGAAAGCAGATATATGGGATTAAAACGCTTGAATTTGAAAAAGGACAATATTACATTCTTAATTTTTTTCTATTTATTGGATGCATTGTTTTGTTGCGAATAATTTTATCAAAGTCAGAACGAGTGCCTTTGTGCAAAGGCGGAAAGAATTAATTCCGTATTTTACAACAGCAACAGCAGCATCGAAATGCTTAATTACGAGTACATCTCGCAACTGGCAAAGCGAGTTTCTCTATTGTCTGTAGAAAGGTCTCCCATTGCGAAACACAATGTGCCAATTTACAGTGACAAGGGAAAATCCAAGCAGATAAGCAAGACCAGGCTTGATAGTCATCACACCCTCAAAATGCCGAGTGACCAGATAAGGAATAATAGCGTGAAGAGGCACAATGGCCACAATTAGTGTGTTATTGTGTCGCCCTAGCACTCAGCTCAATATTCACCACGTGCAGACAACGAATGGATGATGCAAAGCAAAGTCCCTATGCAGTGTCTCCCTCCAGCTATAATGATAGCAAACCGTCAATCGAGCTATGACCGAGGTCAATGAGAATACGAGTACATTTTTATCTCAAAAACGCAATAGATAGTTCGATGAAAACACCAGGTTGTGTTTTATGTGTTCGATTGCATTAAACATTGGCCGTCAAAATGAATGGGCTTTCAGAAAACTATTACTCCGTATTAGTTCATCTAGTGGCTGTCATTTTTAAATGTACTAAATCATGGGCATTAACTATATTTTGGCTGCTTTAATACCGTGTAAGGAAAATTGTTCGCTTCTCAACATCTCGTTTAATATTGCTCTTGAATCCAGTGAATCCTAGGCTGAATTCTGGAATCCCATTTGTACTTGAAATGTGACGTATCAAACGAACGATTAGAGGACTATTAGCAGGAACATGTACGGGCGCTCGAGTACAGAATGAGAGCGGAGAATGGTATGTTTCTCACTTTTAATATCTCATCAGCCTTAACTTTAATTATTATCAAGATGTAATTCATTTCCTATACATCAGCATTTCTTTGAAATTTTCTTTTGGAATAATTTCCTTCCTCGATGCAATGTAGCGTTCCTTTCAGATTTTCTTTCCCTTCTGTCTCCACATATGTATGTACTTGAATGAAATCACTAGTAATTATATTTCCGAAAGTTGGCAATCCTAATATTTTGTAAGGAACCACACAATGTCAGTGTACGTTCCTGTAGCCAAAAGTTAATAATAATAATGTTATTTGCTTTACGTCCCACTAACTACTGTTTAAGGTCTTCGGAGACGCCGAGGTGCCGGAATTTAGTCCCGCAGGAGTTCTTTTACGTGCCAGTAAATCTACCGACACAGGGCTGTCGTATTTGAGCACCTTCAAATACCACCGGACTGAGCCAGGATCGAACCTGCCAAATTGGGGTTAGAAGGCCAGCGCCTTAACCGTCTGAGCCACTCAGCCCGGCAGTGTAGCCAAAAGGAAACCTAAGGAAATTCGTTTTATTTACGGCTATGAACAGTGAGTGTCCAAGGTACCGGTACTTTAGAACGGCTACTGTTATCATGTGCTCATTGTCTATAGAGATTACTCAGGAAAAACTCTTGAAATTATTACATAAATTTATCTTATCAGTCTTGTGTATTTGGCCAGAGATGTATCCATTATGAAGGATCAGTTACTGCTGATGGACGATGCCCGATGTCAATTAGCGTTCCTTTCGACTTGAAATATTATCTTTCCGTATGTCTCCAACAGGGTTTCAGAAAGCGTATATCTCCGTTTTCAATTGAACGAGTTCCCAAATCCGTAAGGTGGGAGGCGCCTGGGCAGGCTGGTGTATAAGGTCTTAACGAGACAGAAGCCGTCTGCGCTAGTGATGATAATGCTATTGTGGTCGGCGACAAAGAAGAGCGGAGAGTTGCGAGGTATAGCACGCTCCGTCTCCGAGTCTAGACGAGTCAGCGCCGTGGTAATAGGGCGCATTGTGCCAGCTAAAGCGGTCATCATGGCAAATACCACATGCATTACTCACTACATGCTGTTGGACAGAAGCGAAATTCAAAATAAAAAGTGCCTGTGCGATCACTATCAATTGAATATTATGATACGTTTCATTTAAATAATAATGTTTAGGGACAGTACAACCACACCTGAGTGAGTTTGAAGTCTCTAAGTGCAGTAGAAACTATTAATAGTTGCTGTAGATATGTTGTGGTATTTACTACATCCCAAACTCATTATTATCGTAACTACTAACAGCCCTTCCATAAGCTATGATCGTCGTCAATGCTTAGGATCTTCATAGAACTTTTATTGAACTCCAGGACTGTACGAGTACATTGGAGTGGTGTACTTATTACGATCGTTACGCACTTTGTGGCAGTACATACATCACTCGTTATATTTGTTATACACAGTAAAGCGTATAGCTGGATACAGTGGTTCAAACCTCGGTCACTCCATGTGAGATTTGTGCTGGACAAAGCGGAGGCGGGACAGGTTTTTCTCCGGGAACTCCGGTTTTCCCTGTCACCTTTCATTCCAGCAACACTCTCCATACTCATTTCATTGCATCTATCATTCATTAATAAATCACTTTGGGAGTGGCGACCCCATCGTACTAACAGCCTATATCTGCTTTATTCATTACATCCCTGACCCGGTCAATGACTGGAAAACAGGTTGTAGGTTTTCATTTTCAGTAAAGCGTATAAGCTCGAGTGTCCCTATACTGGATCTTGTAGGTGAAAAATGAAAACCTACAACCTGTTTTCCAGTCATAGACCGGGTCAGGGATGGAATGAATGAATCACTCCCAAAGTGATTTATGAATGACTGATAGATGCTATGAAATGAGAATGAAGAGTGTTGCTGGAATGAAAGATGACAGGGAAAACCGGAGTACCCGGATAAAAACCTGTCCCGCCTCCGCTTTGTACAGCACAAATCTCACATGGAGGGACCGGGATTTGAACCACGGAACCCAGCGGTGAACGGCCGACGTGCTGCCGTCTGAGCTACGGAGGCTCATCTTGTACGTGATATACGCTAAATAGTACCTGGAGAAATCATTGCTTTTAACAACATAAACAAGGAAATTTGCCTGAATCATCAAGGAGGTCCGCCTCTGTGGTGTAGTGGTTAGCGTGATTAGCTGCCACCCCCAGAGGCCCGGGTTCGATTCCCGGCTCTGCCACGAAATTTGAAAAAGTGGTATGAGGGCTGGAACGGGGTCCACTCAGCCTCGGGAGGTCAACTGAGTAGAGGTGGGTTCGATTCCCATCTCAGCCATCCTGGAAGTGGTTTTCCGTGGTTTCCCACTTCTCCTCCAGGCGAATGCCGGGATGGTACCTAACTTGGCCACGGCCGCTTCCTTCCCACTTCCTTGTCTATCCCTTCCAATCTTCCCATCCCTCCACAAGGCCCCTGTTCAGCATAGCAGGTGCGGCCGCCTGGGCGAGGTACTGGTCATACTCCCCAGTTGTATCCCCCGACCAAGAGTCTGAAGCTCCAGGACACTGCCCTTGAGACGGTAGAGGTGGTATCCCTCGCTAAGTCCGAGGGAAAAACCGAACCTGGAGGGTAAACAGATGATGATGATGATCATCATCATCATCAAGGAGAATCCAGCTGATTACCTTCCTACAACATTTCTGCTTGCCCGTAAGTTAATGGATAAATACTGAATTGAAAATCACAGCTTAGTTATAAAACTAAAATGAAATATATAAAACGAAATGAATTAAGTAAAATGTAAAATTATGAAATAAGAAAAACACCTGTACCATACAGAGCAGGTAATAGACTCATATTGCTCTCTACTTTAAATGCCAAAATTCAATGCAAAAATTCATGGTCATCTCGGAGAAATACTGACCGTTCGGCAACTGTAAAATTTTAATAATCATGACTATTTTCGCTCCCTCCATGGATCAGTGGTCATAGTGTTGGCTTCGCATCTCATGATCGCGGGTATAAATGTGACAGAGATAGTTGGACTTCTCAAGGACGGAAAAAGTTCATTCGTACGATGTCGGCATGTAAACTCAGTCATAGGTCACTCAACAGAGGTATAATTTGTTATGTCCTCTGGTAGAGTAAAACGGAACGTCAAAACTGACGTGCACCGGGCGAGTTGGCCGTGCGGTTAGGAGCGCGCAGCTGTGAGTTCGCATCCGGGAGATAGTGGGTTCGAACCCCACTGTCGGCAGCCCTGAAGATGGTTTTCCGTGGTTTTCCATTTTCACACCAGGCAAATGCTGGGGCTGTACCTTAATTAAGGCCACGGCCACTTCCTTCCCATTCCCAGGCCTTTGCTGTTCCATCGTCGTCATAAGACCTATACGTGTCGGTGCGACCTAAAGCAACTAGCAAAATAAAAAACTGACGTGTAGGTAGCCTAGATTAGGTCAAATCAAAATGCCTGCACACAGTAACTAAGGCCGTATTATTATTATTATTATTATTATTATTATTATTATTATTATTATTATTATTATTATTCATATTATTATTATTATTATGATTATTATTATTATTACACTGGCGGAAAAAAATACAACCAGCAAGAAGGGGTTGTGCTAGATTAACTAACGTTGGTAGGCGTGTTTATACATCTAAAAGATGATGTTTATTCAAATTTCCCTCAAATCGCATTAGCGTGGCGGTAGTAGCGACCCCATGACGTTGCACATCAGATTTGCTTGAAATACGGGCTGTACTGTGCGAGAGTTACCTGTGAGACTGGACAGAGTGACTGTGAGTGGGTCAATAATGCCTTTACGATGACGAAGAGGCCATTATCAACAGGTCACTGCGTTTGAACGAGGCCGTATAATTGGCCTACGTGAAGGTGGATTTTCCTTCCACCCTATTGCAGAACGTCTTGGCAGGAATGTCTCCAATGTGCATGCGTGCTGGCACCAGTGGTCACGAGAAGGTACGCTCGCAAGAAGACCGTTCTTCGGACGTACCCGTGGCACCACCGAGAGGGAGGACCGCCGTATTCGGCGTATGACTCTGGCGCAGCAAACTGCGTCTGCAGCAGCAATTCGAGTGGCAGTTGGCACCACAGTGACGCAACAAACTGTTAGAAATCGGTTACTTGAAGGACAGCTCCGAGCCAGACGCCCTGCGGCGTGCATTTCACTTATCCCAAACCACTGCCGTCTTCGACGTCAGTTGTGTCAAGCGAGAGCTCACTTAATGATGGAATGGAGGTCGGTTGTGTTTTCCGATGAAAGCCGGTTCTGCCTTGGTGTCAGTGATGGCCGTGTGTTGGTTAGAAGAAGGCCAGGTGAGCGCCTACATTCCGCCTGTCCGCAGCATCGACACACTGGATCTACACCGGGAGTGCTGGTCTGGGGAGCAATTTCCTATGATAGCAGGAGCACTCTTGTGGTTATCCCACGCACCCTGACTGGAGATGTGCACTCCCGTCCGGTGATTCGTCCTGTTGTGCAGCCATTCATGCACAGCATTCCCGAGGGTGCATTCCAAAAGGATAATGCACGCCCCCACGCCGCTGTTGTAACCCAACGTGCTCTACAGAGTGTCGACATGTTGCCGTGGCTTGCTCGATCTCCCGATCTGTCCCAAATCGAGCACGTATGGAATATCATTGTACGACCACGCGAGCGTCAACCACAACCGGCGTTAACCGTCCCTGTATTGACCGACTAAGTGCAACAGGTATGGAACTCCATGCCACAAACTGACAGCCAGAACCTGTACGACACAATGCATACATATTTGCATGCCTGCATTCAACAGTCAGGCGATTACACCGATTATTAATGGACCAGCATAGCACATTTGCGGTCGTTTTTTCGCGCGGATATTAACCTGTAGTCTTGTACCTTTAATCATTAAATATGTTACCTCGACAAATATATTGCCGAAATTTCTGTATTCTACGTTCCTTATTCCATGGTGTTTGGTTATTGTTTTCCGCCAGTGTATTATCATTCGTTTGAAGGTCTTACAATACACTGGAGAACATAGGATTGTGTCCAGAATGGAGTTTTTGTTAATGAGGTAGTAAATAACTCACCTTGGATCTGTTGTGTTTAGTATCCTTGAGGGTCGTTAATCGATCTCGGAAGATTGGGTGAATACTGAACCAGCTACCACTACAACCCGAACAATGCTGACTGGAACGACAGCGAAATACTGGCAACTCAGTAACAGCGGACGCGGCACAACAGGTCGACACATCACGGATAACAGCATTGGTTACTACAACGAAAGTCTAAGTAACAATAAACCAAACCAAACCAAACCCCATGGCACTACAGTCCTTGAAGGGCCTTGGCCTACCAAGCGACCGCTGCTCAGCCCGAAGGCCTGCAGATTATGAGATGTCGTGTGGTCAGCACGACGAATCCTCTCGGACGTTATTCTTGGCTTTCTAGACCGGGGCCGCTATCTCACCGTCAGATAGCTCCTCAATTCTAATCACGTAGGCTGAGTGGACCTCGAATCAGCCCTCAGGTCCAGGTAAAAATCCCTGGCCTGGCCGGGAATCGAACCCAGGGCCTCCGGGTAAGAGGCAGGCACGCTACCCCTACACCACGGGGCCGGCAAGTAACAGTAACACTACTAATAATAATGGGTGTTTGAGCTTTCCTCAACATTACTGAAACTCACACATCGCACACACTGTCATCCAGCACACAAACACGCAGTTCACAATGCACTGCATACACCATCCACCCTAAAGAGTGAGAGTTTGCCTTACAAGGGCTGGGCCAAGCTGATATTGGTGACAGATTTTTTGTTGTTCTTTTTTTCTTACATGTTGCTTTAGGTCGCACCGACACAGATAGGTCTTATGGCGACGATGAGCTAGGAAAGGTCCTAGGAGTGAGAAGGATGCGACCGTGGCCTTAATTAAGGTACAGCTTGGTGTGAAAATGGGAAACCACAGAAAATCATCCTCAGGGCTGCCGTCAGTGGGGTTCGAACCCACTATCTCCCTAATGCAAGCTCACAGCTGCGCGCCCCTAACCGCACGGCCAACTCGCTCGGTGCGACAGAAATGAATTAATATAGGATTGTCGACCTGAGAACATGAGGGGCATCTTCTGCCTGTGTCTTCTATTTACATTTCATAAAGAGGTAAACGCAGTCCGACTCATTGGCTGTATGGTCAGCGTTGAAGCCATCGGTTCAGAGGGCCCTGAGTTCGATAATTTATTATGTATGGAAATTATTCAACCCCATTTACCGTCATGTTTTGATGGGATTCGGCTATTAATATTTTAAAATGTCAATGATGAAGCTGGACTTAGTAATTGAAGTGAATTTATTCAATTAAACATTTTTAAGCTCTAATTCAGGCTAAAAAATTGCGACAGGCAGAGTATAATGGGTCATCCTTTTGTTTCTGCTCACTTTCTTACAGAATACGATAGGATAGAGGAGAGAAAATGCAAAGATAATCCTTTAAGGACACTTAAATGGTGAGGCGGGATAGTAATCTTGGAGAAAAGAGTCGGGCACAACTCTGTCGTAATCCCGTTATCTCACTGGAGGCCTCCCGCCGATGTGAGAAAGAACTAGAAGGTGAACCTAAATCTTTAGGATTTGATAGAACACTAGCAGCTTTTCCTTTCGCAAAGTATCTGAATGGATCGCTCTCCGTATTTGAGGCAGGCCCGAGGAGCTTCAGTGGTTCACTTGGAGTTGAGATCAGTTGTGCGGTTAGTGCTGTTGAGTGAGAGTTGTTGTGGGGAGCTGGGTCAGCCAGTGCAAAGAGTGTGTCAGCTAGTGTGTGGTTCAGTGAAGCTGAGCAGTGCAGCGCAACTAGGACAGTTCTCTCCGCGGAGAGAATGTTGGTACTGTTCTGTCTGTTGCCGAGCAATTGAGTCTCTTGTGTCCAGCTGCTGTGAGCGAACGTGTGTATCTCCGCTGTAGCGTGAAGGAAGTCGACAAGGGACACTGAACGAAGTCTGCTGTGAATGTATGGATAGTGTAAGACATACTGGGTTGTGAGACTGTGTTACGTGCGGGCTATGATAGGCCTATTGTACAGCGAGAATAACTGTGGAACAGACTTACGCTATAAGTGACGGTAGTGGAATAGAGAGTAACATGATTGTTTTAGTTTTCAAGCTAAGGACTGAACATCTTTTGTGGTTGAGCAGTGAGAGTGGAGAGAACACAGACTGGTGTAACTGTCAGCACTGTGTAGTATAAGTTGTGGTCCTGGTATGTCTGTGTAATATTTAAACAATTAGTACTGAATTAATAAATAATAACTTTAGAGTAAACGCTACCAGGGTTGCTTTTTTATTTACCTACCCGCCTTCGCGTTACAGCAGTAACTAAAGTCGTGTCCTCGTCCCGAGGTGGTGCAGCTCTTTTCAGACACACCTCAGTGTTATATATCTAACAGTGCCGGGAATCGAACTCGTGCCAGTGAGGACGGTAGCTAATGTTGTTAACCGTAACTCTACGGAGGCGGACGACAATAAGAATAAGAAGAATAGCACATACATTATATTATGATATAAAGCCTGTAATGTAAGGAAACGGGTGGCATACTTAGTGCATGAACAGTTGTCTGACAGCTTCTGAGATCGATGATCGGAGATTCAGAACCGGTTTCCGTTTGACTCATAAAATTAAGTGAGGAGCCATTTGGTGTGAAAATATAGTAGCTTCGTCTAGTAGTCAGGGGCTGGTGAACAGAGGCAGTGAAGACGTGTTGGGTCCACACGGAAGGACCTGGATTTCGAGATTTTAGAAACTAGATTTCCTCTTCTGGAGAGGCATATGGCCCGGAGGTTTATTCAGCCTGAACGAAAAATGGATACCAACTTAGTTTCCAGTGAAAAAGTGGACCAGGTACATGGCTAACCTCTCTATCCCATTTAGTGCCGAGATTACTGATAGTGGAAGCTTCTTTCCCACTGTTCCAAGGATCTTCATGGCATATACAAAGATGATATAGCATGCTTTTCCATCTACTAATCTGAAATCCACAGCGACGGAATCCACCTATTCCTGACCGAGTCATATATCACAGAATACAGCCATTGGTTAGTAGGCTATTCAAGGGTCTAAGAGGCGTGTATCTCCACGAGTTGTAATTTAGTTCGGATTGCTTCCATAGATTCACCTTATCATACATTAAATCATTAAAGCATTACCAAACCTGCTCAATATTGCAGAAAATTAAATTTGAAAACCAACATTCATTAAACGGAAGTAATGATATATGGCAAGGAAAATAAACAATTAAGACATAAAATTGATGGAAAAACAGTAAATATTATAAGTGGTCGAAATAGAATACGAATTATACTAGCATATAATGGTAAGTGGAGAGAAGAAATAAGGCGAACAAAATCTTAAGGGACGGTCGATCAATCAGGCACGATACATTTGGAGAAAAAGATGTCAAACATTGACTTTCAGGTGATCAAATACTTTCTAAGTTCTCTAGTAAAATTGAGAATATCGTGTGGGGGAGAAATGTTGGGCACTGAAGAAGGAAAAAAAGGAGGTAGCCGAAATAGTTATCAAGTTGTGCAAAATAATAATGGGATTAACAGAATACACAGTTAATAGTGGAGTTGGAGTTCTGTGTGAGGACGTAATTTCTGTAGATAAACAGATTGGCTAACAGGGGAACGGTACGAAGTCGGACGACAATTTCGGTTTTAGTCTTACATATTCGTGAAGGAGGTCAGTCGCTAGCGAGCTTCAGCCGAAGCAAGTCACTCCGAGCTCTTACCTCTCGCTTGTGTTGACAGTGTAGCATAACGTAACGTGTATTGTGTGTTCGTTCTTCAGTGTGTTTGTGTAATTAAACTTCGTGTGCTTTCACGCTACGAACTTACACTTCTCTCAACATGGCTAATGGAATAAACCCTGATACGGGGACTATATTAAAAGAAAGTTCATTAACATATTATTCGTCGTCAGCGGACATGGATTCAACGCAACCAATTCAACCCAGTCAACAAGTCAACACAAACCAGCCTTTAGTGAAAGTTTCCTCAAATCTACAGCAACAAGCAGCTTCACCGAAGCAGCCTTCACAACGACGGGAACAACATCATGTAAGTCCAGAAATTCTTAATCAACGTTCTATGTCTTCAACCTCAACACGACCTATTTTACAACCAAGTAAACTTGCGGAACTTAAACGTGCGCACGAAGCACTTGCTTCTCCCGATCCCCCGTTACAACAGGACGATGGTTTTCAGACTCCCAGTAAGAAGTTAACTGTATCCGCTGCAAGATTAAACAATAAGTATATGGTAGATCTCACAGCCGTTCATAATAAGTATGCTCCTCTTGAACGCATGGATGATAACACTGCAGGCGACAATGTTGCCCCATTAACAACTAAAGTTAACGTGCCACCAATCTTTCTCCACGAAGTACATAATTATCAGCAAATTATTAGAGACTTGAATACTGTAATCAGCAGTGATTACACTACACAACAGCGTGGCAAAGTTCTCAAGATAAATACTACCACTATCAACGATTATCGTTCCGTCACCAAATTTCTAGAAGAATCCGAACTTCAATTTCATACCTTCCAGGACCCTACCACCAAAAAACTTGAAGTTATCATTCGTGATATCCCATACTCTGTTACTGACTCGGAACTCCACTCAGAGTTACAAGAGCTTAACTTCCCGGTACGCAAAGTTACTCGGCTTCTTTTCAAAGATAAGCAGCCCATGCCCCTCTGCGCCGTTGAATTGGACAACACGGAAGATGCAAAAAGAATTTTTGACTTGACACACATTCAGCGTGCCATTATTTCGGTCGAACTTCGTCGCAAACCACAAGACATCTCACAGTGTATCCGATGTCAACGGTTCGGTCACACTAAAACTTCTGCAACTTAAGTCCACGCTGCGTCAAATGCCCTAATAATCATCACTATTCAGCATGCAATAAACCACGACAAGTACCTCCAACGTGTGTTAACTGCGGCCAAGATCACGCTGCAAATTACAAAGGCTGCCCATATTATCTCAATATGAAGAACAAGCTCAGGCGTGCAAGTACTTCTTCTCCAACACCGATGTTCACCAGCACCCAGCCCAACATTATCACCCCCACACCACCAGCTAATAATGCTACGAACTTTCCTCCGCTACCATCTCGACCTTCGCTCGTTCGAACCCCTAACCCCTCAGCATGGCAACGCCCGCTTTCTCAACCTTCTCCGCAAAACCCATTATATTCAGCTCAGAATCCACCGCAAAATTCTTCTCAACCCGCATCGTCTTCCAGCCTTGTCCAACAGATTATAGCCTTTCTTACGCCTTTCATCCCCCAAATCAAATCATTTCTCATGAAATTACTCTCAGAACTCCTTAATAATGGTTGTTAGTGCCAATCCTCTGTTTTCCCATCTCACATTTCTCAACTGGTATGCTAACGGTTTGAAGGTCAAACGTGCCTCCTTCTTGGAGTTCATGTCCCGCCATAATATAGATGTAGCATGCATTTCTGAAACTCATCTCGTTGAACATGAACGTTTTACAGCACCTGGTTTCAACATCTACCGGTGTGGTCGCCAAGCTCCTGTTGCCTCTGGTGGAGTGGCAGTCATCATAAAGAAAAGACTTAAACATTATCCGATATTCTTACCACAGTTAACCACTATCGAAGCTTGTGCTGTTAAAATTGAATTACGCAATGGAACCCCTTTGACAGTCATAGCAGCCTATAAACCCCCATCAGCTCGACTCCACGTTGAAAATATAAGATTATTGTTTCAAGACCAGTTACCAACCATCCTAATGGGAGAGCTTAACAGCAAGAATGAAATTTGGGGCTGTCGTGTAACAACTCCTAATGGTAGACAGCTGTTAGCAGCAACTGAACTTCATGCCATCCACGTCGCTGCTCCAGACGAACCGACTCATTACCCATCTAACTTCAATCACCAGCCGGATATTCTCGACATAGCCCTAATTAAAAATGTCGCCTTCCCCATTTATATGAGACCAGTGGCTGAAATGGATTCGAATCATTGTCCAGTAATTACATCCTTTTCTGCTGAAACTTTCGTTCAACAACCACGTACTCTTACTCATGGTTATATTAATTGGGACATTTATCACCACCAGCTTGACTCCTGCCTTCAACCAAATATGCCCCTCAAGACTAGAGAAGATCTTGACAATGCCATTTGCCACTTCACCACCATTATAACTACTTCACTCAAAGCAGCTACTGTGTCCCAAAGGAGGCCGCAACAGCCACCTCTTCACTCAACATTTCCCCTCAGAATTTTAAGACTCATCAAGGCTAAACATAAAATGCGACGTCTGTGGCAGGCTCAGCGCCTACCTTGACAACATCATAGATTAAACCAGCTTATCAGATTAGTACGCACAACTTTAGATAATCACCGTTATGCTTCGTACCAGCATCATCTCTTTGGTCTGTCGCCTGATGATTGTACACTCTGGAAGGAAACCAAACGAATACTGCATGAACCAAGCCTTATTCCTCCTCTGAAAGCATCCGATACCCATTATTTGAGTGATTGTGAAAAATGTGATATACTTGCAGCTGTTTTTGAAGCTTCCTTCACTCCAAACCCACCAGTCAATCACGAGTATAACAGTGAAATAGAAGCGTTTCCAACATTCTGCCCTACAGTTCCAGAAAGAATCAAATTTACCTCACCGGGAGAAATACGAACTCTGATCAAGAACCTGCCCGTCAAGAAAGCCGCTGGACATGATCTCATCCCTAACATAGCCTTGAAGCACTTCACTCGAAAAGCACTATTATTTCTTGCATCTATATTCAATGCTCTTCTTCGTCTTGGGTACTTTCCCGACACATGGAAGCATGCAGAAATAATTGCAATTCACAAACCTGGGAAACCGTCGACACTACCCACGAGTTACCGACCAATAAGTTTATTACCAACATTATCCAAATTATTTGAGAAAATCATCCTTAAACGTCTAAACAATTTCTTAGAGGACACATCTCTCCTTCCACATCACCAGTTTGGCTTCCGTCAACGGCATTCGACAAGTCATCAGCTACTACGTCTTACGGAACACATTGCGCAAGGTTTCGAGCTCAAACATCACACTCTTGCAGCGTTCTTAGATTTTACAAAGGCATTTGATAAAGTTTGGCATAAAGGCCTATTATACAAATTGCACACAATCGGAATTCCACGTTATATATACAGCATCATCTACAGCTTCTTGACTCAGCGTATCTTTCGCGTACGTATCAATTCCACGTATTCAACAACTCGGCTCATTAACGCCGGAGTCCCACAAGGTACTATTCTTGGTCCAACCCTCTTCAACATTTATACCCATGATATTCCATCGCCTCCATTCGTCAAAGTCGCAATGTATGCAGACGATACTGCTGTCTTCACATCCCACCATGACATTTTAACTGCCACTCGTCGACTGCAAGCCTCTCTGCACACCATATCAACGTGGTTAGATGACTGGAGAATTTCACTGAATGTACCAAAATGTGAAACCATGATCTTTACTCTTCGACGTCCACCTCTCCCACCACCAATCTTCCTAAATGGAACAGCCATCCAATGGACGCCTAACGACAAGGCCGTGAAGTACCTGGGAGTATTCCTTGACCGTCGCTTATCATGGAAATACCATATAAATCAGAAATTAAATCTAAGTTATGCACGACTAAGAAGACTATATCCTCTCCTAAACAGAAAATCTTCCCTCAGATTTGAATGTGGATTACTTCTCTACAAATCACTGCTCCGTCCTTTATTCACCTACGCCTGTCCAGTCTGGGGAGGGGCGACTCGAACCACTATCAGACGTCTGCAATCATTCCAAAACAAAGTTCTCCGTATCATCACCAACGTTCCTTGGTACGTCCGAAACAAACAGTTACATCGTGAACTTCAGTTAGACACTTTGGAACACGTGATTTCAATGCACGCCAAGACGTTCTTCAAGAAACTCCAAAATGTGCCTGGTGCTGTGTTCTTCGCCCTTGGAAAACGATCCACACTTCCACGCCGGATTAAAAGTAGACTTCCTCAAGATCTTTTACTTTCGCCAAGAGAAGAATCTGAAGATGAACAGTGAGTGTTTGTGTATATCAAAAATAAAATAAATCAACGTGTACGACTTTCCAATCGAGTGCTATTGTTGCTCAGTGCTTCTTTTATTCAACTGCCAATTTACTTTTCAATGAAATATCAGTATAACAAGCATTCCCAAGAAAATAAGAGTTAACTTGACTAGAAAAACTGGAACATCCCTTTGTGTTAGTGACCAAATGCTTTTTTATTTTTTTATTTTATTATCTGTGTGTGTATCTTTTCCAGCACTTTATTACAAACTCTCCTCACTTATTCTAGTTGCAGAAGGGCCTACAGGAGGTCGACTTCAAATCTCGTCCTTAGAAAGTGATTATTTTTACCTTGTTTTGTACTAAGATTTTTGTTGTTGTTTGTTTGGTTTTTTTTATTTTATCTCTTTCAACAGTAATCTGATATAGCATGTATTTATGCTGAAGGATTAAATACTACATTTAAAAAAAAATCGTGAAGGAACTTTTAAACTGAAACAGGTAGTAGGACTCTAATTTTTCTCTAGTACTTTCTAAGGGAGGATTTGCGAGTTCCAAGTTCGCGGTGTGCACCCTGAGTAAGTACAGCACATGTTAGCGGTCAGAGCGAGTGGGTACCTTGCCTTACCTTCCCTCTCCACATGTTCCGTTCTCCACTGTCCCCCAACACATACGGCTACCTACAGTTGTGTATAGCGGGTGGCGAGTCGTATTCTATACCAGGGTCTCTCAAACCCCCAAAATCTCACGCGTGCAAAACGAAGCGCAGAGGTTCTGTGCACCGTGCATCCGTCCGACTCAGCTCGGTTCGTACCAGCGTTTTGTGTCGGGGCGACTCGGCTAAGCTCGGCTCAACTCGGATCGGGTGGTGGTGCGCTGCAGAGCGAGTGAGGAAGGGTGGAACAGGAGGAGTGAGAGAGACAGGCGGAGGGAAAAAAGAGAGAGAAGGAGCTATTGCTCAAAATCGAGGAGTGGGGGATTTGCACTCTGGTCAACCTAGCGAAGTCGTCTTATGCTTCTCGCCCAGCGAAACGCAGCGGCGCATGCACCCTGAGAGGCAATGTTCTATACGGTCAAGTTCTTCAGGACGTTTGGCTATTCCACATGTAGCGAGCGCACTGTTTTCATGATCACCTGTAACATCATGACAGCTCTTATTAATGCCTACGGTGTTAATATTCAGGAAGCTACAGAACTGGTTCTCCAGTACAGCAAGTCATCTCTCGCACGTGCTTTCTGCCTCTCCTACGTCCCAAATGGCCAGGGAAGAGCACCACCACATTTGTTTTAATTTTAAGGCGAAGTAAATATTGCAATTTTCAGATGGACTGGCGACTATTATTACTGTATAAAGATCATGATGATGATGATGCTTGTTGTTTAAAGGGGCCTAACATCGAAGGTCATCGGCCCCTATGTATAAAGATCAAATAAAAATAAGTTATAAGTAATGCCAACAGTATCACTGGTTATTTTCATACGAACTTGGCGATACAGAAACCTGTTCAATAGGAACCGAAAGTATGCTATTCATTCTACTTTGTTTTCATTTCCACTTTTATTATCATTTACTCATAGAAATGTGGCGCAGTTTTATGGATGCTGGGTTGGGCGGGATGGGATGGAGTCGGGGACTAGGACACAATTATTATGTACGGCAATAAATTGCATTTTTGATTATTGAGTAAGGTGGTGCGATTGTTTCCATCTCCCAATGGGAAGACTGCTGCCGGGAGATAAGGGAATGCAAACATAATGAATGGGTACGTAATATAGAACAGTGTGTTTGCTCCGCGGAGATAACACAGATCAGTTCAGTGTCGTTTGTGGAGTTCGAACTCCATTCATGTGACAGCATGCAAGAGCTTTTCTCTCATCAAGCCCATACGTATTGATACCACTCGTTGTTCCATACAACACGAATTATGGACTGTGGAGGAAACAACTCTTCCCCTGAAAGCCTCATACCCATCTACGGGCGTTTGAAACGGCCTTCATTGTCTATGTATAGAGTGGCCCATTAATAAAACTAAAGCAATGTGCTATTATGTAGGATGAAACAAAAACAAAGGTGAAATGGAAAGAGAGATTATTCTTAAAGAAGAAGAGAGCATGTATTTACGTGGCAAATGGGATGAGAGACTCAGATATTACGGCGCTGGTTTTCTGAGCCCAAGTTAGCAGGTTTGATCCAGGCTCAACCTGTTGTTATTTGAGGGTACTCAAATACTCGAGCCTCGTGTCGGTAGATTTACCAGCACGTAAAAGAGCTCCTGAGGGACAAAAATTCCGCACCTCGGCATCTCCGAGAACCATAAAGGAAATTACTGGGACGTAAAACAATTAATGTTATTAAAGAACGTCATATTATGGAAAACCGAATTTGATGCAACTTTTGAATGATTTATTGTAGGCCTGTACTAAATGACACAAACTTATTATAGAGAATATAACATACATATAAAAGGCCGTGAAGGGCTCTTGGAGGAGTGGGAGATAAGGGTTTCAGGCATCCGTAATCTTGGCACAAAATGGGATAGATGGTTAACCCTATGCCTGGCAATCTTTGAGAACTGGAATTAACCTGATACTCATTTCTGGTGTTGGCTGGATGAATCCCAGGCCGGGGAAAGTATTCTTAAGAGAAAAAGTACCATGTCAGAAGATAATGATACTGGAAATTGTTCATATTTATTAATGTTGTACATTATCTTCATAATTAAACAAAATAATTTAAAAATAAAAGTAAAACTGTGTAAACAATGGTTTACAAGGCAATATAGTGACAATCTTATTCAATGTTATTACTTCGTCATGAGATAAACCGTAATAGAATTCTTTCTTCAGAAAGTGAGTAGGCTATTTCTGCACAAAACTGCTCACCACATTGAGCACGTGACACAGCTCTTCTGTTTAGAGACTGTGTCCTCGGCTAATATTAGGAACATCTGGGCGTTCTAAGCAAATGGCTGTAATTTTGATCATGTTTTATTTACAAATTATTTCAAGTATTTTCCAGATGACATTATACACATTTATTTTTTATTTTATGATATTCATTTCAAGAATAAACCTTACTTAACACGTTTCAACTATGAAATAAAGAAAATTTGGTAAAATTTCCACTTCTCTCGCATTTAGGGAGAATCTGATGCTAGTTAAGACCTCAGAGTACTGATAGTACTATTGCACGCAGTGGATACACATAGACCGTTCATTGTTAGTATTTTTCACACACACCTCGTGAAACCATATCCTGCATTTCCCACTACCCATGCCTCATTACAGTTGTCGTCATAGAAATGGCCTTCACATACCGCGCAGTAAACTCTCTGCGTAATTAACGCTGCTTGAGGAACTAGCTTCGCCATTGCCAACACACCGAGTTCTAGTTGGTGTCTTGCAATTTGAAGGATTCTGTTCATTTTGACGTTTTCTCTTCCGTAGATTTTCTCGGTAATCCAGTGAAGTTACCATGGCGGATTCTTGGGCTCTCCTTCCTCCTTTTACAGATGTTTGTCTTAATATCGAAACAGGAGGCAATTCCTGGATTGAGGAACTAATTGATGTTCATGCAGATGAAGCTTCACGCTCCTGTAATAGTGTAGGACTACTGGCATTATTCTCTACTATGACCTTTCAATGACCTGTAGCAATATGTCGGCCGGTCATTGAAAGTCATAAGTGAAATGAAATGTGTATCAATGACTTGGAAAAAGGTGTAACGTGTCAATGTGCGGCTTACGCGCATATTTATAAAAGAACCGATACAACTCGTAAGTGTAGAATAGACATAATGGATGAGAGCCGGTGGATCGAACTCAAGACCCCGTGGTATATGTCGAATTACGTCAAGATCAGCTTTATCTACAAGCAAGAGCTCAGTACAATGTCAGCATCAGCTGAGAAGAATGTGGCTAGACATGATATCTAGTTTGAAGTTGTAAAGGGGGCCATGGATTAGCATGAAACTTCATATGGCAAATCATCTAATGGGCCCGTGCTGACGTGTTTCATAGTAAGAAGAAGAACAATAGTGTGTGTTTTCCTTTAGCAACTTCTATGATGAAGGTTAGAGTTGTTATTCAGTTCCTCAAATGTCAAAAACACATGTATAGCTAGCATAGGATTTCTCTGCTTATGGAAAGCAACTTATTATTATTGTAAATAATAATGGAAGGAGTTCGTGTTTTACTTACTGATTACTGTATGAAGGAAGATAATTGAAGCAAGCTTAAAGATCTGGTTCTGTAATTGATAAACATAAAGAATAAGCCCAGATATAAGTTATATAATAGCCAAAATCATTTGCAAACCTCGAATTATATGTTTCCTCAGGCCAGTATCAAACTGGAATAGTGAAGATACAATTAGTGTGAAATTGTATTCCTAATTATATTGTACAAGTTTCAGGTGGCGGCCGGAGATGTTAAATCACTATCTGACCAGGGAATGTAAATGAACAACATGAAGTGCTAAACCAATATAGTGCCCTGGCGGACTCAGGCCTCTGCCGGAATGGACGGAATTACAAAAATGATGATTAAACCGCTGCGGAATTACCATGAAGAAGCCAGATAAGTTATTGTACTTGTCTATCTTTTGCTTTCCTAGAATGCTTTAGTAGCGTTAGTCCTTTTGTCAATGTCACGTAGGTGACAAGGGGGTGTTAACTTGAACGATCTAACAGATTTTCGGTTATATTTGTCGGGTTGCGATTGATCATACGTGGGTAAATATTGTATGCCGTCAATTACCGTGGATGAGACGTTTTACTGCGTTGTGTCCGTATTATTTATCGCTGTGAAACAAAAATAATATCATTTACTACAGGTAAGTTGCAGTGTGACAGTGTGTGTGAAATATTGGTGCGTGATCTTGGTATAATTCCATGATGTGATATGGAAGTTCATTAAGGTGTATTAGGTAATGTTCATGTATAATGTTAATAAGACTCTTCCTTAATTTTGCTTGTGCAGTTAGGATGTGATGATTTTGTGCGGTATACAATGAGATGACGAGCGTAGGGTCGTCATAAAGCGTGGCGGACACGAGATAATTTAGGTTGATTTTTATGGTTTGCGTGTCGAATTATATTGAGTTTCGAGACGTGTTAAGTTGTTAATGGTGTTGTTAATAGAATTTCCACCGCATATTTTGTGAGATGATTGACAAGCTAGTCCAGCGTTAGGCATTGGTATTGAAGAGAGTCATCAAGTACATGAATTAATAAATTAAGATTCGTAGTTGCAAGTAATGAAATGTTGGAATATGCGCACGATTAGGGTCTTAAAATGCAATTCAGTGATAGTTATGTTTAAGATCAGAGTCACCTATTGCGATCGATGTACATGTAGTAGATGCTTATAGTAGATTCATGCTGTAGTAGCATTTCAGCTGACGGTGAAGGCAGACCTCGACGCAGTCCAGACGGCACCAACTTATATTTTCATGCCAGTAGATAAAGATTCATTTCAGGTGCAGCCCAGCAGCTCGATGGGTGGAAACGACGTGCATTTTACTCATTTATGTGTATTGTGTTGCCATGTGTGATCATTTATAAATGCTGAAGTCTGTTGGGGGGTTCAAGTTAACCGATATTTAGTTAGTCAGATAGGAACAATGATAACTATGAAAGGCAAGGCGGAGTAGACAGGTACAATTAACATTTGCGACGGCGAGTGAATGATATAATATGACCCGATAGACTTTGGTATATCCATAAGATTCTACATTTCTGTGAATTTGTGTTAAATAATTATTTCCGGTTTATGATGGACAATGCAAGATGGACTCGGTCCTTATTTAATGTTAATGAATGCATATGATTTATTTTACGTTGTTCATTTCAGTTGTTCATATTCAATCAATTGATTTTTTTTTATTAAAATGTGATCCTTCCAATTTCTGTTGCGATTTATTTGAAAACTTTGCCTTAGTGTAGAATTTACATTTTATGATTGGCAGTATCTATAGCTCAGTCGTCGTTATCTGAATGTGACCGAATACTCTTCGAAGGGCCATGCCCTGAGTGGAGTATCATGCGAACCTTCTGAATACTAGTCGGCAAATAATTTGATAGTTCATGGTTATCTACAAACCACGGCGTCCACGAACGGTCACACTACAGTGATATCTTATCCAAAGTGTGCATGATTTGAAACATTTTCCTGCAGCACAAGTTCCTATTCAGAAATGTTGTCTTTGAGAATATCGAGATTTTAAGGATATATGCCACATTTCCGAAATCCAATAGTATTTTTTTCAAACTCACCGATGTGTCCCAAGCAAGCATTAGAAGATTTCCAAAATTATATTTAGTGATAAAATGAAAATGGCTATGGCTTTTAGTGCCGGGATGTGTCCGAGGACTTCGGCTCACCATGTGCAGATCTTTTGATTTGACTCCCGTAGGCGACCTGCGCGTCGTGATATTTAGTGATTTTCATCAATGAATGCTCTCTTCCCAGTTAGAGGCTATCTGTGAACGGGTGAGAAGAGTGCTATTTATCCATTCTTCACGCATGATCACGATTCATGCATGAAATCACCCGTTCACAAATCCATGCAGTCATTCACTCATTCAATTTAGTCATAATGTATATTGTAATGGTACGATAACTCTGTAATACTTTTGTGATACAAAAGTAAGATAGGAAGGGGAAGGTACATGTTGTCCTAGACTATCTAACATTGTTAACGTCAAAGGACAAAATAAATAAATATTATTAGTGTAATAATAGTCAAATAATTGTAAGAAGGATAATGTAATGCATGTATAGAATTAAATGAATAGCAATAAACGAATGCTCCCTCCCCAGGAATGGGAGTATTCTATTCTATTCTATTGTATTCTATTCTATTCTATTCTATTCTATTCTATTCTATTCTATATTTAGCGATCGCTTTCCCCTGCTGAGTGCGAACGAAGTTCTTGGTGGCTTCATTGTAAAAATATGAGTTGATCAAAGACTCGAAACTTCTACTTTATCATCAATCTTCAAACTTCGCATTTTATGTTTAACTTATTAAAATATTACAAACATTATCAGAATAGAATCGCAATACAAGAAAATTGTGTCCTATTACACTAAATTGTCCTCATCACTGATTAATTTTACTAAAGTGAATGATTTACTCAGCGTTAAACCCTGACCCCCAAACATCTATCCAGCTTGACGTGTGGAGACCTCCCCGAGCTCCTTTACTGGGCAAGAGGCAGTAGAACTTACCAAGCTGAAGTCTTGGCGATTTGACTATGGCATGGCCGCTTCCCCAAACCTTGCTTAATGTGCCTAACCTATCTAACAAATACCGCATATCTGCCTATTTCCTTACACAACCTATTTAGTACATTCATTCATAGGTCACTTGCTTACTCACCGTCAATTGTTCTGGTGGTATGTATTTATAATGAAATGGCGTATAGCTTTTAGTGCCGGGAGTGTCCGAGGTATTTTAATTTGACGCCCGTAGGTAACCCGTGCGTCGTGATATGGATGGAATTATGATGAATACGGCACATACACCCAGCCCCCCGTGCCAGAGGAATTAACCAATTATGGTTAAAATTTCCGACCCTGCCGGTAATCGAACGCGATCCCTGTGCCCAAAGGCCAGCAAGTTAATCTTCAACTGAAGGGATGGCTATGAGTACATAAAAACACGATTTCAAATAATGTAGTTAAAAGTTTGACCTGTAGAGTATAGTTGTTACCAGTGGCGCTAAATTTAGAAGTGTCGAGTTCTCCCATATTTCGGGATCTCCAGAACTTCCCTTCACCAAGATCGTAAGTAATATGTGGCAAGCTAATGGCATAACTTGAATATGCATGAAGTGCCATGCTGCAATTTCTGCACAAGAAACTTTCACATGGAGTGAATTTGAAATGTTGCTGGGGTATAACATACATTGTGGATGTGTAGGAAATTACTCGTGATGATCTGAACGGATGGGTGTTGTTCTGTCCGATAATGTCTTGCTGCAATGCTTCAAACTGTCGAAATATTGTAGTCACAGTGGTTCTAAATATTTAAGAGTTATAGTAGTAATTACTATAGGCTCTCAAGATAATAACGCCAGCGAGAATAAGGACAGATATCTTGGCAACATTAATTTTAATAGCCTTAATATATTCGATATGAACGGAAGCATTTAACACAACGAACAATGCCAAGATCTTTGTTGGTTGTAGTCTGAACTGAAATGCACTGTGTTTTATCTGCGTACTATCTAATGTGCGTGCTACGTGCTTGTATTGTTATTTGAAGAAGCTGCTTGTGAAGCTTTGTTTTGGAGATAAAATTAATGCCAGATGACACGTGCTCTCAGCACTAAGCACGTGGTAAATCTCTACTACTTAACCGGGAAACCCAAGGCAGTAAATCATTGCTGATTATGCAAGTACTTGCGAATGTTAGGAAAGAAAATATTACGATGGATATGCAAGAACCCAGCTACACAAAGCCCTATAACCTGCACATCGTCTACTGTATAAGTTCTCTCCTGTTCAATTTACCGACCCTGAGTGATGAAGACTTTACATAGAGAGAATACAGTCTGTTTCCAATGCTTTTACTTAATGGGCATAATTGTGGCGGCTCAAAGAACACCGGAAAGCAGAATATTTATCTTCTATGACCACAATCAGTACTACTAGCAACTAGCCGTAATTATTAGTAGACCGTGTTAGCTTAGGAACAAAATAGACGGTTTAGCGCAAAGTGCATCCGTCACTGCAATCCATATCACATATAAATGTAAGGTTATTCACTCTGTCGAAACAGATTCAGGGTAAAATAGAAAATATCTGGAAAAGAAAACATTTAATAAGTGATTACATCTAAAATTGACTTAGTGATATCTTCTTCACGTAAAATCTGTTACTAAATTTTTTCCTTGTTCAAGTATTTTTTATATTTTATTCTGAATTATTTTTGGCAGACTGAAGAACCTCACAGTTATAAATTAATTCGAAACTGAAAAAGGACCTCCACTATAAAAAATATAATGTTTTCTTTCGTAATTATCCGAAACAGTGATTAACTGAGACCAGCCAAGAGAGATACATGAATTAGATGCTAATATATATTTCGATCAAAGTGCGGTCATCACGTAGTGATTTAAATAGCCACCTTACATAGTTTCTAAGGTCATATATGTTTGGATAACTCCGCACTTGGTTCAAAATAGCATACATTACATTAACAGAAATCTGCCAAAAAACAAAAACAAAAATCATTTTTAATCCTTCTCAGAATTAAGAGTTATGAATTTTAACATTTTAAATTTGAGTCTGTAGAACATTAATCATTTCCATTCATATTGAATGGTGATATGAGCAAGTACGCATCGTAAACAATTGTGTACATATTGCACCCTTAAGGCGAAAAGGGCACAATATATATAAAAGTGATTTGATAGAATCTGATGATGTTCTTGTAGAATGAAACGTGCCGTTCTGTTATTAATATAAATGCTTTCTTTCACAGGTTTGTTTTAGTGCTCTCTTAATTAGTGTATTTTGGGTTCGACGGACTACAAAACTTAAATGGTTATATTAATCAAGTCGAGGTTGAAAATAATGGCTTCCATTTCCAAATAACATCAAAACGTTCCGTTATGTTACCAAGTGAAGATGCATATCCATGCAAATGAATAATAATTTATGATTCTGAATAAAATTTTCCATAAGGGGGTTGAAAAATGCACTGATTTCCACTTCCAGAGGGCACATGACGCTGGGGTTTACTAAACTTACAAAGGAAATTAGTGCGTGAGTTTGTCCCTAACAGTAAAAGTGGCCACTCTGTCGTTAGCAACACCGAAGTTTATCTTTCACTCCTCCAAAGATATATTTTACAATTTGTTTCAGGTCACACCGACACAGATGGGTCTGATGGTGAAGATGGAATTAGAAAGGCCTAGGAGTAGGAAGGAAGCGGCCGTGGTCTTAATTAAGGAAAGGTCCTAGCATTTGCCTTATGTGATAATGGGAAACCATGGAAAACTATCTTCAGGGCAGTCGACAGTGGGGTTCCAACCCACTATCTCCCGGATGCAAGCTCACCGCTGCGCTTCACTAACCGCACGGCCAACTTGCCCTGACCCAGAGGTATCTATGGCCTGTGTAGAGACGGTTATGTCTTAGCTTTCAATAATAACAAGAATAAGAATAATAAACTGTGTATTAAAGAGACCAACCTGTTCTGGTAGAATAATTTTATTGTCTGTTAATACCCTACTAGCCATGGGTGTGGCCACCGATGTTTCTATAACGTTCGTTAATTTACTTCCGGCGTCAATTGTAACTTTCTTCTCTTTATGCGTTAATCGAATTTTACTTGATACTGATTTTTATGAATAATAATGATAATACATTTTCGAAAATTCTGGTGAATGGGCGCCGAAGGTCATCAAAGAATGCCCCAAAATTTTGATAGTAATTATAATAAGAATAGTGGTAGAGCATTAAACTGATACCTCAGGTCGCGTATATACCTGGTTATTCAGCTAAGAGGTCCACCTCAAATAACTCGTGAACCGTTAAGTATATCGACATTCTATTTTCAGTTTCAATAATGTAACTGAGGGGCTCATAATCGAATTTGCAGAGCTCCTCTAGGGTGTAAATATCTGCTGAGATAATTGTACTAACTGTGTTTTCTAATAGAACTACGCTGTTTCCTACACCTAGACTTAGACATGCAAACATTATGAATTCAGTGCAGTAATTATTTTGGAAATCGGAGAAATACCTCCCGACGATACGATGTTTGTGAAACCTAGGGGGTATCATTATAATGGCTTTCGTGGCTCTTCTTCTTTTTCTTCTTCTTAATCTGTTTACCCTCCAGGGTCGGTTTTTCCCTCGGACTCAGCGAGGGATCCCACCTCTACCACCTCAAGGGCAGTGTCCTGGAGCTTCAGACTCTGGGTCGGGAGATACAACTGGGGAGGATGACCAGTACCTCGCCCAGACTGCCTCACCTGCTATGCTGAACAGGGACCTTGTGGAGGGATAGGAAGATTGGATGGGACAGGCAAGGAAAAGGGAAGGAAGCGGCCGTGGCCTTAAGTTAGGTACCATCCCGGCATTTGCCTGGAGGAGAAGTAGGAAACCATGGAAAACCACTTCCAGGATGGCTGAGGTGGGAATCGAACCCACCTCTACTCAGTTGACCTCCCGAGGCTGAGTGGACCCCGTTCCAGCCCTCGTACCACTTTTCCAATTTCGTGGCAGAGCCGGGAATCGAACCCGGACCTCCGGGGGCGGCAGCTAGTCACGCTAAACACAGAGGTGGCCGTGGCTGTCCTCTTTCTTTTATTGATATTTCGAAGGATCGAACCACTTCCTTTTCCCCTTCTGATTAGTGGTTAATTAGTAGGTATGGATGTATTCTGCCGAAGGCAAGCCCAAACCTCCGCAGAGGTGTGCGTGAGCCGGCGTTTACGTACGGTAGGGGGCCAGTTCCTTTCCGCTCCTCCATTCCCTTACCCACCACCAACAGCGCGTGGCAACAAATCCACTTCTTGACCACGCCCAATGTTGCTTAACTTCGGAGATCTCACGGGATCCGGTGTGTCAATACGGCTACGGCCGTTGGCCGTTTTAGTAGTCGTATTTCTTAAAATAATACTTCCACTACCATCATTACGTTCAAAAGTTCAATGTTATGTTAACTACTATGTATTTAAACGTGCTTCATTTGCCAACCGGGAGCTGCTCTGATCGATTGGCGCTACGTATGACCTAGCTACTGACGTACAGAATTCCTTCACCTCCTTCTGACAGCTACATATTCGCTCTACATTGCCCATAAATGTACGATTTAACATTTCAAATATCGCAATAGGTAACAGGTAAAGGAAAAGCATATACATAATGGGTTTCCTTTCCTATCCGACATCCCTTGGTCAACCCTCGTTCTTTTCTGATCCCGACGATACTATGTTTTCGAAGCCTAGAGTTTCTCATTTTCATGGCCTTCGAGGCTGTTCTCCTTCTTTTGTTCATTTTTCGAAGGATCGACCCACTTCCTGTTTCCCTTCTGATTAGTGTTAAGAAAGGGAGATTGCCCTGTTGTAGTGGTCGTACTTCTTAAAATAATACACTTCCACTACCATCATTACGTTCAAAAATTCAATGTAACATTGACTACTATCCTTCATACTACGCCTTTGTTTTATTAATGTTTCACCTTTCATCCTCTGCCAATTCTTCTACAATTTGGAGGGGATGCGGTTGCGATCCGTATCACGCATGTGTATTTGGAGAAATTTTACGGCCAGATGTCCATCCTGACGCCAACCATGTATCGTTTTATTTTTCATTTCTTCTACTGGTCGCACTAACTCAGGTGGTCTTTCGGTGACGATGGGATAAGGAAGCGCTAGGAATGGGAAGGCACTGGCCATGGCCTTAATTGAAGTATAACCCCAGCGTTTGTTTGGTACGGACATAGAAAACCATGGGAAACTATCTTCAACCATACTGATGGCGGGGTTCGAACGTACAATCTTCCAAAAGCAAGCTATCTGCTACGCTGTCCCTATTCACACTACACGTTATCTTTCTCCGCTTCAAGTGTTGAATCGCATCTCCAACTTCCTCGTTGAGATAAGCAATTCACGCTCATAAGCGATAACCAGTCTGTCATGACCTAGTTATGTAGAGTACTCCGAATATATGTGACAGATATTTAAGCAGGCGAAACACTCAAAGCTAATTATTAAAACAATTAGCTAGACCACCGACGAAATAGAGAACGGTGCCCATTTAGCATGCTCGAATAATGACTGTACATTAAGAATACTTTCAGAACGAATGGCACGTACAGCAACCGATGCAAGATTCAGATTAACACTGTCCGAACCACTGACCACCAACAGAACAGAATGGAAAAGAACAGTGTCAAAACAGAACAGAATAAGAATACACGCTTCCTTGCCCATATGCCTTCATATACCCCCTCTTAATTCAAATCAGTTTCCGTTTTCCGAACTTCCTGGAATGATGATTGCAATAGATGTTGCGTCATTTGGGAACATTACGAACTGTCACTGCTTAAATTGTCCAGTTACAACCCCTTTCACACAATTTTAAATATTTTATATTTGTAACTTGCGGCCTCAGGCAATTTTCTGCAATGCTTCATGTTTCAACGGCCGAGTATTGAACTAATTTAGCCACACAAGTATATCCCAATAACCTACACATTCAGACTAATTCGCATGATTTATACAAAATAAGGATATCATTACATCTAGTAATTCTGACTTATTTGTAATATGTTATTTAACTGAGTATAAAATGTGCCTGAAATAAATGACTGATGCCTGCTGTCATTTCTTGATGGATTCAGTACTTTTGCATCCATCTCTTGGCATAGGCCAGAGTAAAGTGTAGCTTCCACCGAAGTCCCAGTCAACAATGATGGCTGTGACAATATGGAAGTTGCTGGGGTGTGGGTAGTGTAATGACATTCAGAGCATGACTAGTGCATCTGAGTGTTATGACAGGTGCTGCTCATAGGGTCAGTCATGCTACAATAGTACTTTCTGACCCAGTGAGGAAAGCAATGGCAAATATCTCGCTCCTCACCTTACCTAGTACGCCTCATTTTGGTACTACCATTGGTTTTTGGGGTTTCCTTATAACCGCATAACCTTTAGTGGTGCTATTTGAGGATCCAACCAGACTCTGGGCTAATGACCTAACAGACAGACACAATTAAATATACAAGGAAAAAATTGTTGCGCACTTAACGCGAAGTACGCGTTATTGAATGTAATGTAATACATGCTACACACCAAACCATTCATCGAAAGGTGACATCTTCTAAAATCTTTTCTGACTTCTCTGTTGATAAATTGTTTATTTCCCACCTGCTTATTCTAGCCTTTCTCATACGATTCAGAAGTAAGCATGAGCTGTTAATGTTTTTTCAAGCCTTATCGCACGCTACGTATAGCTTGCACGCTATGGATGAGTACAAATTAGTTGAGTGCATGTAGCAAGGGCGTGGTCATAATATTCTTCCAACGTAAATATCACACCATCGCCGGCGAGTTGTCTTTATAATGCTACAATCTAACCCAGATTAAAATAATGAAAGTGAAGCAATTTAAGTAGAATGAAAATTGCTTTAACAGTAGATGACAGCAATGAGAGTAAAACGAAACTGAATAAAATTTCACCAATTCCTTGGAGATCCCCTGAACTGTACACGAGGACAGATTAATAGATGTTCTCAAATATTTTGATAATGGAATGCTTAATCTCAGAATTGAAACGTATGATCATTGACGTTATAGGGGCCTACTAATGAAATATCCGAATGTATAACTAGTCTAAAGGAACTAGATAGGCTACATATCGTGGCTTAAGAAACAATACCGCGTATTTGATAATGCTCATGTGTAAAGGAAAATGAACCGTGTTATACTGTAGGAATGCAATTTTTCATGGCGTATTTGCGAACTTCTACATCACAATGTATTTAAGGTTTCCTTTCCATAAAAGCATAGGAAATGGAACACAGCGAAAATTGTACTGATGCCCTTCATATCAATATATGGCTAGGAGGCGTGATCAGTCTTAATGAATAATGAATAAGAAGAACATTGTCAGATCCAGGCCGCAGATAGCCGTGAACACACCTCTGCCATTATATATGTACGTGTACACACTGCTCAGTGCCACAGAGTAGTGTGTTAAGTACCAGTAGTATCAGAAAATGTATGAACCAGAGGAATGGCATACTAAAGAAGAATGTTATCTAACTCCCCAGCTACTTCCTGCTAATACTGAGACAGGCTGTTATACTCGGTACGACCGGGCGAGTTGGTCGTGCGGTTAGGAGTGCGCAGCTATGAGCTTGCATCCGGAAGATAGTGGGTTCGAACCCCATTGTCGGCAGTTCTGAAGATGGATTTCCGTGGTTTCCAGTTTTCACACCAGGTTAATGCAGGGGCTGTACCTTAATTAAGGCCACAGCCGCTTCCTTCCCTCTCCTAGCCCGTTCCTATCCCATCGCCACCATAAGACCTACATGTGTCGGTGCAACGTAAAGCAAGTTCAAAAATATATAGGCCTACTCGGTACGCAACAGTAATCCCATCTATCGGAGACGAGTGGCAACAGAAGACACAAAGCACATCACAACAAATAATCGTCAATGTAATGTTAGATCAGTTTATGAGTTTTCTATATTGTAGGCCTTCATATTTAGTTTTCTTTCGACTCTGCGATATTAGGGGGTCTTAAAAAATACTTACAGCGTAGACTGTAGTTCCTATTCCCCAACTTAACATACCGATTTTCATTAAATTCTGCTCACCCATTATCTTGTTACTCGGCGCTGATATGGACTTTAGCAACAAAAATCCAAATTTATGAATATATCTCTTATCATAGCTGGTACGCTAAAAATGTTTAAGACATAAATATTCGGAAATTTAATACTATTTAACTTTAGTTATGTGGTATTTACCAACAGGAGCACTAATAACATAAATATTTAAGAATTAAATTTTTGGCCTTCCCCTAAACTACCATTTCACTCTGCACGATTAAAATTATTTATAACCTAGATTGTAGTGAATTATTCACCGAGTTTGCATACCAAATTTCATTCAGATAGGACAACTAATAACATAAATATTTGAAAATTTAATTTTAGACCTTCCCCTTAACTACCATTTCACTCAGCACGAATAAAATTATTTATAACCTAGATTGTAGCGACTTATTTCCCGACTTTGCATATGGATTTTTATTAAATCCTCTTTAGCCGTTTTCTAGTGATTCGTGTACATACACACAGACAGACAGTCAATACGGAAAATTAAAAAGTGCATTTCCCTGTGTGCCCGATGCATTTACTGGACGTATTACAAAATGGCGCCTACGGAAGATAGAGGCCAGCCAAGGCAAAGAAATGTGTAGTAGGATATCGATACTTATATATCTCAGAAGGCCATGACTAACTTAAACCTACCACTATAAAGGCGGTGTACAATGGTGTAGAATCGATAGAATTGTTTTAAAAAATAAGAAGGGTCAATCGGATTATTATAAAAAACTGACTTAAAAAATTTGACCTCGTAAGGATAAGACTTCCTGAACATCGCTCTAAAAAAATAAGCAAGATTTGCAGTATCTAACGTGAATTTTAAGCTCAGAGGTCGGTAATATTGAAGAAAACGAAGAGATAAACGTTGAAATACAGTAAAGAAGAAATAAAATTCAGAAATTTCGAAAAGGTCGTCAAAATACTTAGACGCAAAATCGTTCGGAAACAAGAAGTTGATTGAGTCGCGAGAGCTTGAAATTGAGCTATATTAAGTGGAAATAATAGCAACGATAGCCTAAATAAAGAGGCAATCATTATAAAAATATATATATACTTCGCAGAACCATGATGAATTCACATTTTCCAGTATCGATGGATATTGTCTACTGTGTTCCTGAACAGATAATGGCTTGCTAAATCGGCATAGACCAACCTGGAGGGAGATGTCATCCTAGCAGTTAAAACCACCCGACCCGTGTGGAGGAGGTCACTCTACCCGAGATACCAGTGATGGAGAACCTGCCCAGTTCTCAATCCAAGGCCTGTGACCAGACCGAAGAGCAACTAAGGCCCGAGATATTGAATGGCGAGCTAAGTAATAGTATTAAGTAGTATAATTTCTTATGTAGAGTATTACCAGTATATGCAATAGATCTGAATAGCCTAAACGTGAGATAATTAAGTGTGCAGTGAATACAAGAAAGTGCAGTGTGAAATATTTAAGACGACATCTCGTGACAGATTGGTAACGTATTTACTATATCATCTTATCCAAGGAAGTAAGAATACGATTTAAAAGTGTGACGTAGTGTAACATCTGTTTCATAGAATCCCGGTTAGTTAGAAAGATCCATGAATGATGTAATACCAGTCAAACCCAGTTTACGTCACAGAGGGACGCATGTTTGAATTGGTTAAGTTAAATTACCATACTCTTTGCTGTGTTATTATATTGAACAAAATAGATACTGAATTTGGGGTTATATGTTAAATTGTACGACAAAATGCGTTTTGAGGAACGAATTCTGCGCTATTGGAGTGATACGTATCGTTGTGTTTAATTAATATTGGAGGTTAAACGCGATAATTATAGATGTTAAATGAATTAAATATGGGTTGAAACGAAGGTTAGTAATGAAATAATGAAGTATATATGATACTTTAAATGTATTATTGCGCAGATTAACAGGAAGTAAAACGTATATATAATGTGCGATATAGGAGCACAAGTAAAGTGACTACGGAATATAAGTATGCCCCAGGGAGGAACTATAGCAAGGTATGGACAATAAAATTACGCATATTTTAATGAAGTGTGAAAGTGGTTTGACTATTATAACAACCGGTGATGGGTATATGAATGCATGACTGTGTCATATTCTGAATGAATGTTAATGGCGTGGAAGATCAAACTAGGATGTAACTAGTATGGTAACGTAGTGTTGAAATATCTTAATGTAGGCACTTGCACATCCATATATGAAAAAATGCTTATTGGCTACGTGCATATTGAACTGGAATACGTTACATAAGAAATTATATAGCTAGAGTAGGGAAATTATTTGAGATTTACGTAGGATATCATCGATGCTTTGTTAATCTGAAATATTATTAGAGCGAATATTTAGCTAGGAGCCATACTTGTAAGTGGCAATTGGACCGAGTAGCTTAGTGCGTCATTCAATATTTCATTTTCTTCACTGTAGTCTGCACCAACGAACTCAGATAATTTTCAATGTAAATTAGGTCACTGATATTAGTATTCAGAACACTTTTACTCACATTCAGTTCATTTCCACGATAATTTGAACAATGTAATGATTGTATTTTTGCTGAGGGTGTATAATTAACACCGTGAGTGATGGAATAATTTACTGATATACCGAATTTTGACCGTGATCAGAAGACTATGATATACTGTATACTTAAATGACCAGATGTAAATTTTAATAGGAAGATGAAACAAAGCAACAATTCATTTCAGGAATACGCGACCCAGAATGTTAAGATATGAAAACTTAGTTTAGGAATAAGCCAGCGCTGACTTAGAATATTTGATTTAGGAATTAGAATATTTATTTATTAGGTTGACAATTGGAAGATCATGAGCAATGTTTGACATTAACCATTTCTTTCGCAAGTCTTGATAATTTAATAAATGTGTTTCTTGATTGATTTTTTTATAGAATGGAATGAGTTTTCATTTGTAATGGTAGTCTGTAGTTATACTTAGTGAGTAAGGTTCTCGTTATGCAGATGTGTTTGTCGAAAGGTTGACTGAAGTTTGCGTACGCGAAATCCACTACTGAGAGTTGAATTACGTAATGCTGGACCGCATATGGTGTCATTATTTTCTCTTTGAACGCACGTTAAACCAAAACATAGAAAAATTAACCATTTTTCTGGAGGCATGAATACCCTGAGATATGTAACTGACTAGTTGGGAAAAATACTGTGGTCACCCTGACCCGTAGGGTGCACCTGTTACTGTGAACACGACCGATACAGAAATACCACCCTTTTTAAATTCTGACCAATGTATAGACAAAACTCTAGTTTTATGTATAAATAGATTGTACAGGTGGCACGACTTCGGATTGAGGTTGAGATCTCCTTCCGACCAGTGGATTGTTCTGACCACCAAGCTGTCGTGAAATGCGATCCCTTTATGCTGCATTTCCCGGAACGAAGAGGTCCATGGTTAGATCCCACGTCATATCATGTCATTACAGTTTTGTAATATAACCTGCTCGATTTAATATCTGAAGAAATCGATAGTATTATGTTAATGTCATAATGAATATTAAAAAATCAAAGAAGGTTATATTTAATAACCAAGGATGTGAGTATTTATACATCCTTTATACTGATGATCTCGACATTCGCTTTATGTGTGAGAGTGGATTAATCAACAGTATATCAATTTCAAGTGTTCTGTTACTCAGGGAACTTGTGTTCCCTTTGGATTCGTTTGTGATCTTTTCGGTTAATACAATAATTTTTGTTTTTACTTTGTCATTCATTTTGAAATTCCTTCGTTGAAAACAATTTTGTTTTATATTAAATTTATTTTCCTCTTAATTCGGTCAGAGAGGATGATTACCTAGTTGTACTTCCTCTTAAAACAAAAATCACCTTCTACCTGAATATCTTGTTCATGGCGTTAGACTGATGGAGATTGAATGGATAAATACCCCGTCCTTGGCTGTCAAGTAGCGTTAAGCATAAACTTACCGTACTGTACAAAACAGACTGCAGCCTTGAGAGAAGAAAGCAGGAGAAACTGGTGAAGTTGTTTTTACTATCGAGACTAGTGACATAAACACATTTATCTGTTGTCAGGAGTCACAGAGACATGCTCCG
The DNA here is from genome assembly GCF_040414725.1 of Anabrus simplex. Taxonomy (NCBI): domain Eukaryota; kingdom Metazoa; phylum Arthropoda; class Insecta; order Orthoptera; family Tettigoniidae; genus Anabrus; species Anabrus simplex. The sequence continues at coordinate 164,083,628 of NC_090265.1, read as the reverse complement.
ACTGTGAAAGCTTTCGGAGGGCTTCGTGCAACTATTTCCGTCCCTATTTATTTTATAAATCACAAGAGTAAAGGAAGAACAGCTCAAGTGATACAGTTTAAAGCACATGCAGTACCTGGCAACATGAAATATCTCCTCATGTAGCACTTACAAAGGAAATGAAGCATGGAGGAAGGCAAAGGGTTGTGCAGGCAATGATTATAAATATTTAGGCATGGCAGTGATTCCACTTCAAAAGCTGGAATTCATTGATTATATTGATAGAAGTATATTTTACAATTTCAGTAACTGCATACTATGTAGGAAACTGCCTATACGAAGTAGTAAAAGTGTGTTTAGTTCACAGTAGGAAGTGTGTTTGATTGACTGCCTGGAAGTCGAAAAATTTAGAAACGAGACTTCTTCTTGTGAAGGTGCACAGGACCGTAGAATACACAAAGCATACACAGGAAATATACTAATACCCAAGGAGGAGCGGATTGGGGGGGGGGGTGGCGGGGCGGCAGGGTGAAGAAATAACCATTCCATTCCACCCAGCACAGAGGTTAGGAATAGTGGAATAGTATAAACCATTACCCTCTACTCCTTCAAGAAGCCTTCATGGCCTGTGAGGAGGTGATATGGCCGATAGCAAATATACAGTATATGATGATTACCAATACAGTATTTGGAGGAAAAGAAGAGTCGTGTGAGGAATGCAGTTACAAGAGACAGGCTCGGATTCAAGTATATCGGGTAAAGGGCACAACAATTACGCTTGGGGTGGTTTGACCACATGCAGAGAATGAAGGAAATGATAATTCCAAGTCAAGCGTTTTAAATGAAAGTGGAAATACCCTGAGGAAGACAAAAAAAGAAAACGTGGTTGGAGCATGTTAAGGCAGACCTGGAAGAAGAGTGGAAGGTAAGGAAAAGTTCTTTGAACGAGAGTGATAGAAGGAAAGAAACAGACTGAAGTCATTCATCTACAACCTGACAAAAAATGGTAGAGTGTATAGCATTTTAATTTAGGTATGCTACATTCATTCTTCTTTCGTGGGGAACTACTATGCATTGTCCGTTAACATTTAACGAGGCAATACTTCATGGGATATTGGAGGTATAGACGTAATAATTGACGCACATGACTGGCATGACATAGGGTTTTATTGATATCAAAATAAAGTACACAAAATGACCAACAGCAACATCAACACATCAAGTACAAATGGCCACACATACTTGACATGATATGGGGTTTTACTGATACTAACGAGTGCGCAAACAGACCAACGGATGGCGCTAGACAGCAACACGTCAGTGATGCCGCTTGAGACCCGTGCAAGGCGTTAGATGCGTCTGCAATCGCTAGATGTCATGCTTGGCCTCCTCGTCCCCCGACATCAATCCGTGTTATTATTGATTGTGTGATTACCTGAAGTCGCAAGTCTACCGCTATCGCCCGACCGCATTAGGGATGCTAATTGAGAACATCCGACGGCAATATATCACTGTATTTACCAACATTCCCTGAATTATTGTCTCGTCAAATGTTGACGGATTTTTGGGTCAACCCGTATATTGTAATTACGAGATATCTACTTAACACCTGCCATGAGCATGCATAATATATCCATGTGTATTTCTATCCAGGGTGTCCCCGAATCGTCATCTACTTCTTGAAGTTATACTCGTAGTATTGCACAGCGCCGGTTATTTTGGTCGTGTTTTACAGGGGTTTCATGGGTGGTTAAATTATATTCTATTAGGATGTATGGCTCTGTAAACGCAGAGGTGTGTTTTAGTTAAAATAAGCTGGGAAGATTCGGATTACGACCAATCAAAATACGTTAAATTTCGTCAAATTCAATGAATCTGGTGTATATGGTTTGTTATTATAGGGACATTCCATGAGATTATTGGTGTCACTTCCCTGACATTTATGTTATATCCTAACCTTCAATATGCAAAACATAAAATCCTGTGCTAGAGGAGGCATATTTTTATTTAACCTGGGATACTGAAACACCTCTCCCTCGTGATCTGTGGTTCCTCTCCATCGCACATCCCCTATAGGGAGGGCAGGAGGAGTAAGTTAGTTTACAGACCCAGTGGACTAGTGTGCTCCTCTTCCGGTGTTTGAGTGTAGAAATCCTTGGTATTCAAAAGCTGACCATTTAAGAGTATGAGCTGTAAGATCTAAGCTGATGTAGTATTTTTAGTTGAAGAGAGAATTCCCTTCAGTTCCAGACAGTGCAGATACAGCAGGCATTCTAATTGTAGCTTTTTACAGTTAATATATTTTCAGGTCAACATTTTTTAGTGTTGGACTAATAAGTGTATGTTTGTTATTGCTTGTAAAGGAGAGGTCTTCACCGTGCACTTATGAGTGTATGTGCGTGAGAGAGAGAGAGAGAGAAAAAAAGAGGGCGCGTATTTGTGCGTACATAATAATTCTTAACTTTTATAGAAATCAATTGGCATATTTGTTTAGAACACGCAAACATATCAAGTCAAAACTTCTGAATAAAAGGACACCGTTATGTATTGTTGGCATACAGTGTATGTATGGTGGTAAAACTTTGTTTACCGAGCTCGAAAACTGCAGTCGCTTAAGTGCGGCCAGTATTCAGTATTCGGGAGATAGTGGGTTCGAACCCCACTGTCGGCAGCACTGAAGATGGTTTTCCGTGATTTCCCATTTTCACACCGGGCAAATGCTGGGGCTGTACCTTAGCTAAGGACACGGCCGCTTCCTTCCCACTCCTAGCCCTTTCCTGTCCCATCGTCGCAATAAGACCTATCTGTGTTGGTGCGAGGTAAAGCAACTTGCAAAAAAAAAAAAAAAAAAAAAAAAGACTTTGTTAAATTCTAAGACCCACGGATCTTTCATGTAAGTTATGACAGCCATGAATAAAAACCTTGTATATGATATTTCATATCATAACGACAGGAAATCAAATTTGCCTGATGAAAAATCAATGATCTTTAGTCTGTACTGAAACACAGTGAATAATATTTAAAGCGTCCGTTTAAGTATAATGGACAAACATGCTATATTCTGGAACACGTTCCATTCACCTGCGTGTTGTTATTCCATGGTAGCTGTATCGGACGCCTGTTACTAATTCTATATGCATGAAGCTGTTGACAAATGTCGCCCTTGAGTGATCTGGAAACGTGTTGTAACCTAAACTTGATAGTTTACTTCAAACTACCTGAACTCACGTAGCTTTTAATGTATGGGTTACCCAGAGAAAATATATCTGAAGATTTTCAATGCTTTTGAATAGAAAGTATTCAGTGAGTTCGATTTTGCACTGCCTTGAAAGTCCTTTCCAAGAATCTAATTTGGAGAACAATTGCCTCATGAAAATTTACCTTCCAGTAGGGTCAAGAACTTCCGAATCTCTAGTGAATCTCTGGCAAAAGACGCAGGTACAACAGAAGGTCGTTTAAAAGACTCCAGTGAACATTGGTTTAAGAGGACGTACAACTGGGCAACCATCCCATCTTCATACTCTTACGTGCTCATTCGGCTGTCAGCCCTCTGGTAGCCACCCCTCAGGGGTATTTTCTGGAAAGGATGAGTGAGTCTGGCGGGAGAGTTCCCGGCCGGCCTGAAGGCATGTGACGGCGTGTTCTTCTATTGTACTTTTCATCTGGTGTCTCCGTGGATTTTCTAGAAGGCGAAAATACAACGTTCCAACTGTACGATACTTGTTTAATGTGGCACTAACACATCATCGAAGGATTTCGGCAACGTAAGAATGGGGAAGCGTTAAGATTGGGAATGTAGCGGCCGTGTCCTTAATTTCGGTACCATGCGGTGTTTGCCTGATGTGCAAATTGCAAACCACGGATAAACATTCTTAGGGCTGCCGATGGTGGGATTCGAACCCCCTTCCTCTCGAATGCAAGCTCACAGATGTACGATCCTAACCACACGACGAACTCGCTCTGTCGTTCCTATACTGGCCGTACCCCAAAGATAATAATAATGACGTATGGCCTCCGGAGAGGCCTGGTGCCGGTCTTTTTCTCGTAGACGGCCTAATAGGCGACCTGCATGTCTGTGAAGATGAGGGCCCTACCTAGGACGATTTCTAATGCTGAAAACGCCACACACACACACAGCCCCTGGAATTAAACAATTAAGGTTAAAATTCACGACCCGACCGGGAATCGAACTCGGGCCCCCTGGACCAAAGACCAACACGCTAACCATTTAGCCATGGAGCCGGACACCCCAAAGATAATAGAACTTCTTCAACAGGTGTATAAAAGCAAGACCACTGCGAACAAGGTGTAGTGTTAGAGCAGTGCTGAGTTGTTGGTGAAGAGTTGTGTTGTTTGTCGTCTTGTCCAGTGATATGTGTTGAGCAGTTCAGTCTGTGGAGCAGTCACGCGAGTTGATTGTGCGGATGATCAGACTTTTCTGGAGTTGAGCCAAATGTACAGTTGTCATGTGTTGTGATAACCAAAGTTCGTGTGTACGAATTTGACTGCATGGAGCTGCTATGTGAAGTGATGTTGGCACGTGCGAAGTGAAAATTATGGGAGGATCGCCCGTTCCAGGTAAATACTGCCAGCTTTTGCCAGAGATTCACTAGTGATTCGGAAGTTCTTGACCCTACTCAAGGGTAAATTTTCATGAGGCAATTGTTCTCCAAATTAGATCCTTTGTTATACCTTTCAAAGACTTTCAAGGCAGTGCAAAATCGCACTGAATATTTTCTTCTAATAAAAAGCATTGAAAATCTTCAGATATATATTCCATGGGTAACCCATACATTAAAAGCTACATGAGTTCGGGTAGTCTGAATTCAACTAACAAGATGAGGTTACAACACGTTTCCAGATCACTCAAGGGCGACATTTGTCAACAGCTTCATGCGCATAGAATTAGTAACAGGCGTCCGATACAGCTATCATGGAATAACAACACGCAGAGGAAAGGAACGTGTTCCAGAATATAGCATGTTTATCCAGTATATTTAAATGGACGCTTTAAATAATATTCACTGTGTTTCAGGACGGACTAAAGATCATTGATTTTTCATCAGGCAAATTTGATTTTCTGTCGTTATGATATGACATATCAGATCCAAAGTTTTTGTTCATGGCTGTCGTAACTTCCATGAATATTTTACATCCGCGGGTCTTAGAATTTAACATAAAGTTTTACCACCATACATACAATGTATGCCAACAATACATAACGGTGTCCTCTTATTCAGAAGTTTTGACTTGATATGTTTGCGTGTTTTAAAGAAATACTCCATAAAACTTAAGAATTATTATGTACGCGCCCATACGCACCCACTTTCTTTCTCTCTCTCGCTCTCTCTCTCTCTCACGAGCATACACTTAGATCTTATAGCTCAGACTCTTAAATGGTCAGCTTTGGAATACCAAGGGTTTATACAGTACACTCATACACCGGAAGAGGAGCACACTAGTCCACTGGGTTCGTAAAGTAACTTACTCCTCCTTCCCTCCCTATTAGGCGCCACTAGTCGTGGTCTGAATGTCATTACTCACTACCATCCATACCTAACAATAAGCAGTATTCATAAAGTCACAGACTGATACTTCAGTCAAAGCTGCATTTTACTCAAGTTTGCGCCAAGAGACATTTACAAAAGTACTGCGACCTTCAAGAAATGGAAAAAGGCAGGCTAAGGAGGTAATGGATGTTTAGTTGAGAGATATAAGTGGCTTATTATCGGCACTAAAAGCTGTATATGGAAGTGGTATAGTCATGATTCCGACTGCAATAGAACTGAATGGAAGTACAATGTTTATGTATCAATTGCAATGAAACGGACAACAAACAAGTAAACAAACAAGAAAATAACAAATAATAATAATAATAATAATAATAATAATAATAATAATAATAATAATAATAATAATTAATGTTGTTCTTTTTACGCCCCACTAACTACTTTTACGGTTTTCGGAAATAAATATATAATCCAACACATTTACAACTACGGTTTTCTTCTTTGAGACTATGATAAATGTCACGTGGAACAGCTAAACGGCCTTTATTTTGACGCAGGTCCCGTCCGACGCATTGGCTGAATTGTCAGCGTTGAGGCCTTCGATTTTGAGGGTCCCGGCTTAGATTCCCGGCCAGGTCGGGGATTTCAATCGCGTCTGATTAATTCTTCTGGCTCGGGGACTGGATTCTTGTGTTTGTCCCAGCACTTTCGTCTTCATATTTAAACAACGCACAACGCTAGCAACCTCCAGAGAAACACGCAATAGTGATCACATCCCTCCTTATAGGGTTGGCGTCAGGAAGGGCACTGACCGTAAAGCAGGGTCAAATACGTACTGTATGTGCAACACAGTTCACACCCGCGACCCCACAGGTGTTGAAGAGCGGTAGAAGCATAACAAGAAGAAGAAGAAGAAGAAGAAGAAGAAGAAGAAGAAGATGATGATGATGATGATGATGATGATGATGATGATGCTTGTTGTGAAGAGCAGTTTAGCCTATCTCCTACCATCTGAAGATTATTTACAGAAAACTACTCATGTTTGCAAAACGATTCATGGCATATAATTCACGTAACTATAAACATCAAAGGTAAGAAGCAAAGAAGGCAACGATCACAAGAAAGAACCGTGAATAACATCGCATACCATCTGGAAAATATTTTTTCGGAAAATATCTTCTCCTTGGGCTTTTCCCAGATGGTCGCTGCAGAGTGTGAATTTGGGTCAGTATGCCTTTTCTGATCCCAACCGTATGTTTTCACTACTGCGTGTTTTTTTGTGATATAAATTGTCTAGACAAAGAGATGTGTGCTCAGAAGGACACAGACGCCAGTCTTTGAGACTGAGGAAATTACCGTTCGCAGATGAAATTCTCTACCTGGCTGGGAATTGAACCCGAGGACCTCTGAACCAAACGCGACGACGCTGATCGTTCAGCCATGAAGCAGACATAAAAGTCCTGTGATTTTCTTGTGTGAATCTCCTACTTCTGTCCGGGAAGATTATTTTATACAATGGAAATGTCATTTCAATCATCATGTATCGGCACGCAACTGATCCGAGATTATCAGTGGCTGATGATCTAGATTTAAGTACCTTCAAACAACAAACAGATTCTCAGTGTGAGACTGGCACAAGACGGGGAACCACCAAACCATCCGATGACATGCCTAGGACTGATTGGATACGTGGGGTTTCCCTAGTAACACAGGCACTATATTTTATGATTTTTTTTTTTGGTATACACAAATAAGTGCAGATATTTTATTAATTGTGACAATCACCTGTTAATAGAAAGTGGTCAAGTAATAATTGAATATGACAAGCTACACGAAAAATGTTGCAACAAAAATTTAACTGCATTTATTCCCGGAATATCCATTTATATGCACTACCAAACATCGGTCAAATTGCCTGTGAAGGTGTGACTTGCAATTAATGCATGTATATAAACACGATCGTGCATTTAACATACAAATCGTGGCTCTAATAATGAGTGTTAATGGAAGGAATCTGTCATGAAAAACAGGAAATCCTGGAAAAAACCATTTTCTCTCCACTGTGACCAACACTAACAATAAGAGCACACGGAGTCGCCGGCATCTGAAATGAGCATGCATAGGTGAAAGGCCGACTTTTGAGCACCTAAGCCATGGATGGACATCTTCTTCTTGTTCTTCTTCTTCTTCTTCTTTACCAGCATAATTACTCCTATTAGTGTGAGATCGCTCATGTAGTCTGCCCTGTGCCATGTCCTCCATAAGGCAATGCAAGTTCAAGCGTCCTTGAATTCTGCACATCCACCCTCTTTTGGGAAATTCTCTACCTGGCTGGGAATTGAACCCGAGGACCTCTGCACCAAACGCGACGACGCTGATCGTTCAGCCATGGAGCCAGACATAAAAGTCCTGTGATTTTCTTGTGTGAATCTCCTACTTCTGTCCGGGAAGATTTATACAATGAAAATGTAATTTCAATCATCATGTATCAGCAGGCAACTGATCCGAGATTCTCAGTGGCTGATGATCTAGATTTAAGTACCTTTAAACAACAAACAGATTCTCAGTGTGAGACTGACACAAGACGGGGAACCACCAAACCATCCGATGACATGCCTAGGACTGATTGGATACGCAGATTCATTCGTATTCTAGGTTTCTTCTTTCGATGTGCCCATACCATCTGAGCCTAGTTCTCTTAATATTTTCAGAGAATCATCAGTTTCAGTCTTCTAATCTTTGACACATCCACATTACCAGCTCATTTTTTTTTGTCATTGGCTAAGTTTCCGCTTCACGAATCATAGATATTCTCACTACTACTACTAATGATAATAATAATATTAAACTAACGATGAACCTCCAGAGGAAAGTGAATGAAACATATGAAACATACATTCTACCAGTCACTATGTATGGGCTTGAAACTGTTACTACCACCGTGAAGCGACGACACTTCGAAAAATGAAGGTATCGGCCAAAGAAAGACGAAGATCACGAAGGGCGTGAAAATGAAAGACCCCTAGGCCCTGAATGCTCTAATACAGTCGGAAAGAACAAGAGTTGACCAAGGGAGGTCGGATAGGACGGTTGAAAGTGAGTAGCCTGGCACAAGTAAGTGGAAGCAATGCCAGGACTCAGCTAAGTGCCCTGTAGTCTCCAAGTCACTCTCCCAAGTTGAGAGCCCCTGGGACCACTTTTATCCATCTCTTTCGACAGGCAGGTGATACCGTGGGTGTTTCCTACGGCCCCTACCCAAAGGGGCAGTAGACTATCAAACAACAACGATGGAGCCCTCTATACTTGAAATCGGCCTTAGAGTGCGAGTCCAAAATAAGGTAACTGGGAGGACAAGTCACCGACTTGTTGGAGTTGGAGTGGTAAGATTGAAATCGATGAATCAGTCAATCAGCAGTGATCTGAATTCAAGGCTGTCACTCAGGTGACAGTTTTGTTACATGATTTCAAGGAAGTTGGAAATTTATCGAACATCACCCTTGGTTAATTATTCGACTTCATAATTCATCTTCCTATAAAATGATATTTTCCCAAATTTGCCCTTTATCTTCAGATTACGATCCAACTTTCAAAAATTCCATTTCAGCGTATTCATCACTGATAGCATTCCACGAACTGGAACCCCTGTGGTGGGGGCAGTAAAATAGCACCCACGGTATCCCCTGCCTGTCGTAAGAGGGGACTAAAAGGGGCCTAGTGGCTATTAACTTGGGAGCGTGAGTTGGCTACCACGGGGCCCTTAGCTGAGTCCTAGCATTCCTTCCACTTATTTGTACCAGGCTCCTTATTTTAATCTATACCATCTGACTTCCCTTGGTCAATTTTTGTTTTTTCCGACCCCGACAGTACTTGGTTTGCGATTCGTAAGAAATCTTCCATTTTCATGACTTTAATTTTTTGAAATGTCGGAACCCTTCCATATTATCCCTCTGATTAGTGTTAAAAGAGGATGGTTGCCCAACTGTACTTCCTCTTAGACCAATAAACAACACCACCACCACCACCAAGACATGGAGGTAGGCAGGCCACATACCGAGGAGTACCTCAAAATGGACTAGGGCTCATATGGAGTCAAGGGAGTCAAGGGAGTCAAGGGAGTCAAGAAGGAGTGTCGACGGACTATCTATTGAGGGACGGCATTCAACGACACGCAGGAATAAACTGGATTCTTACTGCCCAGCAGAGATCGATATAGAAGCGTGTCTCCGTGTAATAGGAGTGGGCGTCAATAACCTGGAGAAGAAAAAATTACGTTAAATTTTCAAGTCATCGCAGGTCATTAGAACCACACTGGCTCATTTGGTTTGTAGTTTTCCTTGATTTTTCAGGTGATAATTTCAACCCGATTTCGAACTGTACGGGTGAAAATCGAACATCAAAACGTCTGCGATAAACACTCTCGAATAATAATAATAATAATGATAATAATAATAATAATAATAATAATAATAATAATAATAATAATAATAATTCCATTTTCAGTTCAATTCCGTTTATTCACATTAACATTTTGCATAATATCAGTTACAAAATGTTCATTTGATATAATTAATATTTGCTAAGCTCTCATGTGCTTCTTAGCAGATGGTAGTAATTATAATACATTTGATCACAAATTACTTGATATTTAACTTAGGTGCAGGTAATAATTGAGGCGTGTCTGTTAAAAAGGGGCTATTTCCACCCTAAGAAAGTTATAGAAAAACGCAATGGAACGTATAATGAAAGGCACATGGGACGTACCCTTGGTCAGGTGTGGTACTACTACTTTTAGAGAAATATATCTTCCTGGTCTGGATTACCCATGGCATTCAATAGCATTTAAATACTGCAACACATGTGGATGAAATACTAAACAGAAAAAAAATGAGGTAGAAATAGCACCTTTTGAACAGATATTCCTCAATTATTATATGACCAATGTTAGAATGTATACACAATTCTTTACAGGTTAATTAATTTTAATATAAGCGATATTTAAATTTTTAAATTAAGTTTCTGAGTATTATTGTCCCTTAAATATTTCCTATATTTATTTAAACAATTATTCCAGCCTTGTTCGTGAATTTAGGTTTTAAAGATTATTTGGCTATTTGTTTAGAAACCTTGACACTAATAGGCCTACTTCTGATGTTCTCTCTCCATATTTAAGTGAAATAATTAGCACCTAGTAACATTCAGCATTCTTTGTTCTATAACTCTGTTGATAAATTTGCCGATACTACTACTACTACTACTACAAAAGTATGCTTCTGTCTTTACGTTATTCATTGCAGGATGAAATGGAGACATTTGTGGGAAGACAGCTGACGTTTTAAGTGCGTGTCTCCGTCCATTGGGAGCTGTCAAGTATATGTTACATACCGGAGTGGTGCTACTTGAGATGAGACCATCTCGTGGAGAAACAAATTAGGTTGTCCCAGCAAACACCGCTACGTGGTCCGATGCATACTTCAACACTCCAACTGGCTAAGTACACAGTAGGGCTCGCTCGCCAGACCGACACAGTGTCAACACACCCGGTCAGGTAGAGGACTCCCGTCTGATTGAATATTCCCCACTGTTATTCTAGGAGGGAGAAAAGCCGTATCTACGCTTCTGTTTAAAAAGTCTGAATATTGAATGTAAATGATCTACTTTAATTTGAAGCTGCCCTGTCAACTTTACCAATATGTATTGTACCCATATCCCGATGCAGTTCTAAAAGTGCAGGATATCCCTTTATATCGGTCAATACAATGCAGAGAATTCTTAGAAGACCATGGGATTAAAATGTTGAGAGTGGTTTGGAGGCGTACGACAATTCTGATTCCGGCATGAAAAATATCAGCCCATGCGCAATGTAGTGTTCCATAACGAAAATACCAGCCAGTTAATACAATTGCAAAGACATTCCTGTACGTTCCACTACGCTAGCAAAAGTTGAAAGAGGATCGAAATACAAAGAGGAAAGCAAACAATTTGAAGCACTCTTTTCACGATGACATTTAACATAGTTAAAGATTCGATTGCGGTTGTTCCGGAAGCAGTTAAAGCATGCAAAAATGATGTGAAGCGATACCAGACGTAGTAGTGAGGGAAGATCCTTCCTTTATGCTAGCCAGAAATCCACAGATCCGCCCGTAGAAGTATTTTTACTTACTTAGAAACGGGACTCTGTAAATGAACGAAATACGATCATTTTCTTCGTTCCTATTAGTCGGCTGTAATGAAGGCAAATTTGCTACTGTCTCCGATAGAGGTCGCATCATGTCCGGCAACACGGACGCATGTGCGGAATGCGGCCGCTCCACCCATGATGTTTTGAACAACAAGTAGGCATCAGTTTCAATCAGTTGTGGCTTAAGATCTATTCGTTGTGCAGTGTGAAGCAGACGAAGGGTCTTGTCCCTCACCGGATCTAACCTAAAACCAAACCAGAACAATGTCGTAACCAAACCAATAAGGGTCTATTAAAACCAGGCCAATAGCCTAACCACTGACCAGAGTAGCTTCGGCTATCAGTAGCTATGGCTTTGCCGTAGCCTTACAGCTCTGTATTCGGGATGCGGTCGGCTGGTCCCACCGTCGGCTGTCTTGAGAATTGTTTTCAGTTGTTTTCCATTCTCCTCACTAAGGCGAATGCCAGGACAGTTCCTTTTATAGACCACGGTCGCTCCCCTCTCACCTTCTATTTAGGTAGTGGTGATTATTATTCACCTCAAATCGCTGCAACACATCTCCAGGCCTGACAGAGCGCGTCACTCACTAGGAGGTCCGCCGTAACCCGTCAGGGTACCGAATGAAAACAGTTTAGTAGTACTGTTGTAGTAGAAGTTGTAGTAGAACTTCTAGGAAAACTAGAGGTCTGTAGGCAGTTTCACGTGCGCCCAGAATTCGTTTACGTAACGAATGGTCTTGTCACATTCACGTGGGGGCATTTGATTGCCGCGCAAGTGTAAGTAAAATTTTGTCCACTCTCGAACATAGGATGACCTACGGTGCGATGTTTCTGTTGGGTAGGTTAATGTACCAACGTTGGCTGCCCTCCTTACTGAATTATGACATCATCCTAGTCGAACCATATTGAATTTCTAACCTATCTTGTGGATAACCGAAATTGAATCTCTATGATAACATAACATCAGAATGGTTATAAATGCAAGGCGAATGAGGCGTACGGACAATTGGACAAAATTCAATGTTACATGTAGTAGCGATTGAGGTGGTCGTTCTATTGTTTGTATTTTTTTTTTTTTTTTTTTTTGCTAGTGGCTTTACGTCGCACCGACACAGATGGGTCTTATGACGACGATCGGATAGGAAAGGCCTAAGAGTTGGAAGGAAGTGGCCTTGGCCTTAATTAAGGTACAGTTCCAGCATTTGCCTGGTGTGAAAATGGGAAACTATGGAAAACCATCTTCAGGGCTACCGACAGTAGGATTCGAACCCACTATCTCACGGATGCAAGCTCACAGCCGCGCCCCTAACCACACGGCCAGCTCGCCCAGTGGTCGTTCTTTTAAGGGGGAAGTACAACTAGGCAAGCATCCCCTGTTAACTCTAACCAGAAGAGGAAGAAGAGGTCCGATCCTTCGAAAAACGAAATTATCAGCGAAACAAAGGGAAATGGAACGAAGGGAGTGAATATAAGACTCCCTAGGTCTCACAAAACTGATACTGACTGCATCAGAGAAGAATAATAGTTGATCAAGAAGATCAGATAGGGGTGATAAAAATGATGAACCTAGCACAAGTAGAATCAAAGCCGGTCTCAGCTAGCAGCTCCGTGGTCACTAATGCACGCATCCCTTTCAGAACACCTGTAAAGTCTCTCCATTTACTCGTCTCTTATGATGGGGAATGCATAGCGAAATTCCGCAACAGTTGGCAGCACTGACACCATATAACGATTTCAACATCAGTTCTAATAATAATAATAATGTTATTGGTTCTAGGTCACACTAACTACTTTTATACGTTTGTCAGAGACTTCTAGGTATCGGCAGTTTGTCCCACAGGAGATCTTTTACGTGGCAATAATGCTTCATATCATTAGGCTGACGTATTTGAACATCATACTTGGGACTAAAGCTGCCAACTTGGACTCAGGAGGCCGAGTCACTCAGCTCGAACCAATTCTTATTATTTTGTGTTGCTAGTAGTTTAAGGTCGCACAGTTAAGAAAGGTTTGTAGGTGACAGTGATACAGGAGAGGGTTTGGACAAGAAAGGAATCGACCTAGGCCTTAATTAATGCACAGCCTCAAAACGGAAAATCATATTCAGGGCTGCCGGTAATGGAGTTCGAGCCCACCATCTTCTGAATTCAAGTTAAAAGCTACATGGGCCGAACCTCGCAGCCAATTTGCTCGGTAATGTTAGTAGTTCTTTATATTTCATTTCATAAATACATCTTTCGGCTATATACTGTGTTAAAAAGCTTGGAAGAAGTGTGCGGTGATCACAGGGTCTCATACGAAATTAGCATAATTTCCACATACATGTTGTGGGAGATTGAAGTTAATTATCTAGTTTATTTCTCTGGAGCCTCCATGGCTCAGGCGGCAGCGCACCGACCTCTCACTGCCAGGTTCCGTGTTACAAATCCCGGTCACTCCGTGTTCGATTTGTGCTGGACAAAGCGGAGGTGGAGCAGGATTTTCTCCGGGTAAACCGGTTCTTCCTGTCATCTTTCATTCCGGAAACACTCTCCAATATCATTTCAATTCATCTGTTAGTCATTAATCATTGCCCCCAGAGGAGTGCGACAGGTTTCGGCAGCCGGCACAATTCCCATCCTCGCCGCTAGATGGGGCTTCATTCACTTCATTCCTGACCTGGCCGCATGGCAGGAAACATGCTGTGGATTTTTCACTAGTTTATTTCTTTCTCTCTCTCTCTCTCTCTCTCTGTGTGTGTGTGTGTGTGTGTGTGTGTGTGCGTGTGTGTGTGTGTGTGTGCGTGTGTGTGTGTGAGTGTGGACATCTTCACTCATATTCTCTGAATTTAACGTTGGTGTTATATGTATGTATTTACTAACTGAAATATAAAATGGCATGGTGCAACATTTTGTTTAGCTTTCATCACTCCTATTCACTATATTTTGGTGCCGAAACACTCGGGTGAATGAACCCCACGAAGAGGAACGAGCACAGTAAGATTATATTGTGCGTCGACTATTTGGGACAAGGAAGAGCTGCAGACTACGGCCAGATCAGTGGAAGGATTTTGCTCATTTTGGTATTCTCTTTGAATTTGTGTGTATGGATATCCTCACTCATACTCTTTCTATTTGTTGTTGTGTGTTACTGTATGTGTATAATAGGCACTTAGAATACAGGTTCTGAAAATTCACAACAACTATTAAGTGAGATATTCATTGTTTTAAAATCAATCAAATACAAAGTCCACACACACACACACACACACACACACACATACACGCACACACACACACACACACACACACACACACACACACCATTCTTTATCCAGTAAAATGAAATGGCGTATGGCTTTTAGTGCCGGGAGTGTCCGAAGACATGTTCGGCTCGCCAGGTGCAGGTCTTTCGAGTTGACCCCCGTAGGTGACCTGCGCGTCGTGATGAGGATGAAATGATGATGAAGGCAACACATACACCCAGCCCCCGTGCCATTGGAATTAACCAATTAAGGTTAAAATCCCCGACCCGGCCGGGAATCGAACCCGGGACCCTCTGAACAGAAGGCCAGTACGCTGACCGTTCAGCCAACGAGTCGGAACGAGTAGTTTATGAACACAAACTATTTTTTTACCTATGCCATAAGAATGTAAATACGTGAAATAAAAATATTGCTGCAATTAAATATTGAAAATTTGGTTCATTTGTACGCTGAAAATATTGATTACACGTGGTCATATTGTCAGTGTGATTCAAGTAATCGCTTGCATACAGTTCTAACTTGTTATATTATTTTAACAATTCTCCATCATCATTAATTATAAATAATTACAATAATTTCCTGAAAAGTAGGCAACGTTAACCGCTCATGGCTTCATCATTACCCAGAAGACGAGCTTCAAATCTACCAAACTGTGATTGGGGGCTATTTCACACTCTGGAAGTTTGTTGAAGAGAGAATGGTGAACTTGAGGAATAAATTGCAGTAAATCCAACATGACCTTTTCCTTGTCCTCATTCTCCGGAAGTTTCTCACAGCAGACAAGCTCGTGACCTGGTAACAAGAGTGCAGGTACTCCTTTACGCGTCTGCTGAATTTATTTCGATGTAATCTGATTCAGAATTTAGATTGGCCTTTTACTTCGGAGAATATGAATTTCTCTTTTTGTATCGAAACCAGCTGCAACAGATACCGGCTCTGCACTACCCACTTCGTGACTGTACATCTGTCACACATCCGTGAGACGTTTTTCAAAACCCCTTATGGTGTAGTCTATATAGGGTCGAAGCCGAACTCCACCGACAAATTTTCGGAGGTTTTTCAGGGATACATTCTGAGTATATCTGTATAAGGAGTCCGAAACATGGACCCTGTGCTGCCATGATGTCAGGAAACTTGACTGTTTCATCAAGACGCTTCATCTTTAAATATAAAATGAGCGAGTGTCTCCAATCTTGAAAGTTTTTATTTTTATTTTTGGAAAAGCGTGCATGAACAGTTTAGAATCCTCCTCATGGACCATCGGCTTTGGGCATGTCTGCCATATGAGCAACACCAGGCTTCCCTCCCAATTCCTGCATGGTGAACTTCCTCAGGGACAAGATCTCGTGGGGTCCTTTTCAAGCGCTGTAAAGCCCAGCTTCAACGAACTATGTAGGTTAAAAATATCAACTCCCAAAGCTGGGGCACACGTGCCAAGGATCACTTGTTTCGGTGGAGAATCATATTTACTCCTGTTGAGCTGTTTGTCAAAAGCGTTACACGCATGAAGAATCTAAACGACAGAAAGGCATGCTCCGTTTTCAGATGCAGCCCCGTACGCCTCACCCATCGATTACAATTTGTCTGGATACATGTTTCATGGTAGAATTGGATTGCTCGGCCATCAGAAGTACAAGCACAAACAGCAGGGAGTGCAAATGGATTGTAATCAGGAAAAATGGCATAATCGGCAACAAATAACAGCCGTGAACGATATGTTCCCCTTGCATCACTCCTGTTCATTGCTCATATACCACGTTCCTTATGCGGTAATTTTTTCCGACATCCCGTTATCTACTCTTGTCCAATTCAGGGTAGAAAATATGACAGGAGGAAAGCAGTAGTATTGGCAGTAAGTAGAAACTATTCCAGGTTCAGGTGGTGAACAATGTCTTTCAGACACGTCTCATAACCAGCGGACCCCTGCGGTATATTTAATCTCCCCAAACAACTTTCGTGAACTGACGGACAGTTCAGCAGGATGGTTTAAGAAGCAGGCACAATACATCAGAATACCAAATCGTCACTTAAGAATGGAGATGTATCTCAAAATGTTATGCAATATTGTTTGATTATATCGCTGTGGCTTTACGATGCCTCCGGATCGTTCTGTGAAGATCCCATAGCAATGTATCCAATAGAATTGCTTAAAATAAACAAACGCTACCCCCGTATATTATGACTAAGGAAAAGAGTTTTAGGTCCTAAAAGATTGAAAACTTACATTTATATGTTAAAATTTTGAAAAATTTTCTAAATAGCTCAAAATGTTTTTTAACCGATGTTATGCTATGAGCCAAAAGTCCCGGCTCCATGGCTAAATGTTTAGCGTGCTGGCCTTTGGTCATAGGGGTCCCAGGGCCCGTCAGGCTCGGGAATTTTAAGCATAATTGGTTAATTTCGCTAGCACGGGGGCTGGGTGTATGTGTCGTCTTCATCATCATTTCAACCTCATCACGAAGCGCAGGTCGCCTATGGGAGTCAAATCAAAAGACTTGCATATGGTGATCTGAACCTGTCCTCGGACACTCCCGGCACTAAAAGCCATACGCCGTATTTTATGAGCCAAAAGAATATCAAAAGAAGAAGATTAATACTCACAATAGGTTGTTCCTCACTTAAGCAACACTAAAAAAAATGCAATACTAAGCAAGAAACTTAAGTTAGAAATACGATTTTACCATTGGAATTAACAAACGTGCTCACGTCCAAGCGACACAAGCTGTTTGTGAAGGGGTTTGAACCTGTACTTGTCAGAAGTGATTTCCAACCATATGCTCTGGTCAAGGCAGGAGAAATTCAGATTGAGATGTCCATACCGATGAAGTGGCGGAAATGGAAATAGAGTGAGCAAATTTGGACTGGAAATCTCAGGGGTAAGGAAAGAAAGAAAGAAAGAAGGAAGGAAAGAAAGAAAGAAAGGAAGGAAGGAAGGAAGGAAGGCGATCCGCGGACTCGCGGCGAAGATCTGACCACAGTAAGGGTCGAGAAAGGAGGAAAGACATGGAGTAAAGGATTTGGCCGTTAGCAGAAGCAGATAGTGCTGTTTTGTTCCATGAGGGACAACCGGAATTAAGTCTAGTAAGGTCAAATCTGTCCGCCTCTGTGGTGTAGTGGTCAGTGTGAATAGCTGCCACTTCCGAATGCCTGGGTTCGATTCCCGGCTCTGTCACGAAATTTGAAAAGTGGTACGAGGGCTGGAACGGGGTCTACTCAGCCTCGGGAGATCAAATGAGTAGAGGTGGGTTCGATTCTCACCTCAGCCATCCTGGAAGTGGTTTTCCGTGGTTTCCCACTTCTCCTCCAGACAAATGCCGGGATGGTACCTAACTTATGGCTACGGCCGCTTCCTTCCCTCTTCCTTGTCGATCTCCTCCAATCTTCCCATCCCCCCGCAAGGCCCCTGTTCAGCATAACAGTTGAAGCCGCCTGGGCGAGGTAGTGCTGGTCATTCTCCCCAGTTGTATCCTCCGACCCAATGCCTCACGCTCCAGGACACTTCCCTTGAGGCGGTAGAGGTCGGATCCCTCGCTGAGTTCGAGGGAAAAGCCAATCCTGGAGGGTAAACAGATTAAGAAGAAGATGGTCAAACCTGCCTTGCACCCTTAACCGTCACAAAGATAAGTTTACCACAAGAGTTATAAGAACATTTTCTCCTTCCCAGCGTTCGTCCCGCCTAGGTTCAGGGTGCGTTTAAATTTAAGACACATTTCGTTTTTTTTTTTTTTTTTTTTTTTTTTTTTTTTTTTTTTTTTTTTTTTGCGTCGCGCCGACACAGATAGGTCTTATGGCGACGATGGGACAGGGAAGGGCTGGGAGTGAGAAGGAAGCGGCCGTGGCTTTAATTAAGGTACAGCCCCAGCATTTGCCTGGTGTGAAAATGGGAAAACACGGAAAACCATTTTCAAGGCTGCCGACAGTGGGGTTCGAACCTACTATCTCCCGAATACTGGATACTGGCCGCACTTAAGCGACTGCAGCTATCGAGCTCGGTGACAAATTTCGGTAATGTAATAATTAAATATTGCATTTCACGAACGCAGAGTATTTACTCATCCCCCAGGTTTTACTGAAAGAAAAATAATGGCTTCAAGGGGCCGAGAAATATTTATACCGTATTTGCTTCAGAAACTGTTCTTCGAAAATATTCTACACCAGGGCCTCTCAAACGCCCAAAATCTCACGCGTGCAGATAGAGGCGCAAGAGCTCCGTGCACTGTGCATCGCTGCCGCTCGGCATGGCTCGGATCAACGCTTCGTCTCTGGGCTACTCGGCTAAGCTCGGCTCAACTCGCCTATACCCGGCTCAAGTCAGCCCGGATTTGGAGCGCTACGGCGAAAGTGGGGCAGAGGGAGACAGGCGGAGTGAGCGAGACAGGCGTGATGAAAAAAAGAGAGTAAGCGCTATTGCTCCAAATCGAGGAGTGGGGGGTCTGCACTCTGGTCAACCAAGCCAAGACGTCTTTTGCACCGTGCACAGTGCATGCACCACGCGCATGCACCCTGAGAGGCCCTGTTCTACACAGACGTAATGGTTAAAGTACTATTAAAAAATATGGGTATGTCCACCTACTCAATACCTTAAATTATATGTTATTCATTTATCAATTTTTTTTTTGCTAGCGGTTTTACGTCGCACCGACACAGATAGGTCTTATGGCGACGATGGGATAGGAAAGGCCTAGGAGTTGGAAGGAAGCGGCCGTGGCCTTAATTAAGGTACAGCCCCAGCATTTGCCTGGTGTGAAAATGGGAAACCACGGAAAACCATCTTCAGGGCTGCCGATAGTGGGATTCGAACCTACTATCTCCCGGATGTGGTACTTTGTTATCTTACCTCCTATGATGTTTGCATCATATATCAGGACTATGTTAGAACTTTATTATACATCTTTCATATTATCTAACTAGTGCACCTATTCTGGTAGAAGGTTGAACTACACCAAAGGGCATCATAAAAATAATATGCTGGAAGAATATATTTTAAATGTGTTATTGCGTTATCTTAAATGTGTGATATTTACATCATATATCAAGACTATGGTTTTCTTACAAAAACAAGTGATTCACATGTACGCGTATTATAATTTTAAATGGACTCAGATTTGATCACAGCATGTTGTACTAAGGAGTCAATAATACCAACGTGATATATCGGCTTTTGGTGATAGTAAATTACACATGACGTATTTCCAAGGAAGGCTCAATAGAAGGGTCGAAACTAGTCCTAATATATCCATATACATATAAAAATAAGAGCTTTTTATGTACATTGCTGATAATTTAAAAGAATGGTATTTCTGTATCGGTCATGTCCACAGTAACAAGGAAATATACTTTTTACTTTTTATGTTCGCGCATCACAAGAAAACGGCTGAAGTTAATTTAATGAAAATCGGTGTGTAAAGTCGGGGAATGAGCCACTACAATCTAGGTTAAAATCATTTTATTCACGCTGAATGATATTGTAGTTTAGAGGAATGCCTAAAATTTAGTTCTCAAATATTTATGTTTTGGTGGTCCTGTCGATAAATACTACATAACTGAAGTTACATAGAACTAAATTTCTGATCATTTATGTCTTATACACATATTCATGAATTTGTACTTTTCTTGCTAAGTCCATTTCAACGGCGAGCCACGAGAAAATGGGTAAATAGAATTTAATGACAATCGGTACATAGAGTCGGGAATACGAAACTACAGTCTAATCTAGAAACAATTTTATTGACCCTGAATGAAATTGTAGTTTAGGGGAAGGGGTCTAAAATTAAATGTTTAAATTTCTATGTTATTGCTCCTATTGAAAAGAACTATACAACGAAAGATATAGAGAATACACTTTCCGATCATTTATCTTTTATTCAGTTTTAGCGTACCGACTGTGATAAGAGGAGTATTTCAGATTCGGAAGGAAACTAAATGTGAAGGCCATCGAAAGCTCATAAAATTGATCAACAATAACATTACATTGACTATTGTTTGTTGTGGTATTCATTGTCTCTTCACTCTTGATGCGATTACTGCTGCGTACCGAGTATAACAGCCTGCCTGAATATTGGCGGGAAATAGTTGCGGAGTTAGATAACTTTCTTCTTTAGCTGCCATTCCTCTGGTTCATACATTTTCTGATACTGCTGGTACGTAACTCACTGGTTCATCATAGTATTCCAGTTATTCGATTCCTACTCTTGAGGTGCTGATTGGAATGAGCAGTATCCACACTTAACGGAATAATAGCAGGGGAGTGGTTCACGGCTCACGGCTGTCTGCGGCCTGGTCTTTCCCGCTCTGGAACGTTGCACTCTTAGATCGGCAGCGTAGTACTGTTCGTTAAAAGTGAGAAAATGTGTGGTTTTTCATTTGATCGAGTATTTCATATTATAGCATTGCTTTTCATCGCGACATTCCTACTGGCGTCATTGTAATGACCTATGTTGACTTCAGTTTGGAAAACCACCAAGACAGTCTTTCTGAGGATGTAAAAGGGCAGGTAGAGTAAGTGTCTGCCATTACAA
Source organism: Anabrus simplex (assembly GCF_040414725.1). Lineage (NCBI taxonomy): Eukaryota > Metazoa > Arthropoda > Insecta > Orthoptera > Tettigoniidae > Anabrus > Anabrus simplex. The sequence goes on along the minus strand of NC_090265.1, from coordinate 164,062,199 downwards.
TCAAAAATCCCCAACTTAATTGTGGCTGATGGTAGGCAAGAAGGCCTACCATTATAGTGAAAATTCCCGAACCCAGCCTTCACATTAGAAAATAAGTTGGTGACTTCCCCGTTGCGTTTCTAGGGTAACGCTAAAAGCTATGCAATTTAATACAACCTTACTCACAACGTGAACACTACCTAACCTAGAATTCTGTATACAATGTAGAATTCCGTAGCGAGGCACAGGTACATCAGCTAGTAATGAATAAATAATAACCACCACAGAAATGCATACATCCCTCCATGCAGGACTGGCGTCAGGAAAGTCATTCGATCATCAAGCTTTGGTTTATCTACATATAGTGCCGACCTCATATAACTAGAAAAATGCCATGAAGAAGAAAATCCTACTAGTAGAAGTAATTTCCATCGCCCCCCCCCCATGGTGCAACAGCCCCTAAAGGCCATGGCCTACCAAGCAACCGCTTTTCAGCCTGAAGGCCTGCATATTACGAGGTGTCGTGTGGTCAGAACGACGGATCCTCTCGGCCGTTATTCTTGGCTTTCTAGACCGGGGGTAATTTCCATTTGCCTTGTTATTGAAGAAACAAGACGTTTGATAATTTAATGCATCTTTTCGCTCTCCATGATGACCTCAGTGGCATTTAACTAGATGCACTTGTCTTCCTGAAGAACTTGATTCAAGATGGCAGATCTGCTCAGAAGCTGAAACAGTTTTATCCTTGATACTCTTCCTGCAAAGGAAAATTATTATCGACTTAAAGAGTTAATGTTTTTAAGAAAGAATATATACCTAATTCTTTCTTTTACAATTTGCGAATGCTGTGGTCAAGTTCCACCTCACATAAGGCACGTCCCATGTGTAACAGGACTTCAACTATTCGCTAATGCCTGTGGCCGTGCGTCCAGGAATACTCTAGAGAGATTTACAGTCAGAGGGAGTCTCATAGGAATACGGACTGTCTGCCTTTCGTAAGTTGTGTTTTGAACTCGTAGAGACTAGTTGGTAGCTAAAAGGATTATATAATTTTACATACCAGAGGATCAATAAGTAATTAATATTTATATTTTCGTTAAATTGCGTGTAAACATACAGTATATCTGAAATGAATATTTGTGCTTCAAAGTGTACAACCGTTTGACCACAATATCTACGACATATTACACTATCAACATCCAAAATCTGTCAGCCTGCCACTGTGAACGGCCTGTGGAAAGAGTATTGGTATTATTTTATTTACCACAATTCGGTACTGAAATATGGAAGGTCTAGTGAAAAAGGCGAGTCCCATGAACATGAAATGCTCTCTATACCTGGTAGTTCACGAAAGGGACGAACTTGCCTGATGTGTTTACCGTTGTGATGGCACTGCTCATATATGAACTAAGATATGTTACTCTATACAGCTATAATAATAATAATAATAATAATAATAATAATAATAATAATAATAATAATAATAAAATAATAATAATAATAATGTTGAAAGAGAGAGTGTTGACCATAAGAACGACAATGAGCAAGGTTCAAAGCCTCGTCAACGTAATACGTCAATACATCGGGCAAATAGGAGAGAAGCACACCTGTTTCTCAAGTTATAAGCCCCGTATCGACATTACAAAGGAGAAAGCGATTTCTCACAATTCAGAGTACGATTGGCATCTGAATTGGAAAGGGAAGAAGCATGAAGTATAATTTTATCCTAGGTTTCTTGAATCTTATAAAGATAAGATAAGATAAAAAATGTTAATCAAGAAAAAATACAACTAACTGAATGTAATGATAGACTTAGTTAAGATCTCTGGTTAATTCTTCTGGCTCGGGGGTCGAGTTATTGTACCGTTTTCAACATCAGAATACATCTTAGGTAGGAAACCATCAAGAGAGACCATACGCCATTATTATTATTATTATTATTATTATTATTATTATTATTATTATTATTATTATTATTATTATTATTATTATTATTATTATTATTATTCATACACTTCTCCACAGGAAATATGGAAAGTAACGGGGCACGGGATGCACCTAGTGCCTTACAATGATTGACATATTTACACATTATAATACAAATATTGATGTACACGTATATATAAAACTCTAGATCATGGGATCTTCATTCTTGCGAGAGGATCGCACAATTTTGCATGTTGAAAGGACGACAGAATGTTGCATAATTTTGTAGATATTCAGTGGAAGACCCAGTTCATGCAGACAGTTGTGAAATGTGTGTGGAATGAGCCCGTTGACTGATAGAATCATGGGGACTATCCGTACCATTTTCATATTTCAGATCCTCTTGATCTCTTCTGCAAGTTCCATGGCAATTCCTGTCAATGTTGGTGTCAATGGGGATAGCGATGTCAATAATGACAGTTGTCCCGGGTTTCTTGTTTACCAGTATGATGTCTGGTCTGTTGTGGTTGACTGTTTTGTCTGTCACTACAGCAGTGTCCCAATAAAGCTTTATCGACTCGTTCTCCAGGAGTGGTTTTGGATGGTACTTGTAATAAAGGATACGCTTCTGATTTAATTGCTTTTCCTGAGCAATTGCCTGGTGTATAATTCCCGAGACATGATTGTGTCGTCTCGTGTATTCTACGGGGGCAAGTACTGGGCAGCCCGCAGTGATATGTTCGATGGTCTCGAGATGAACAGAGCATCGTCTGCATTTGTCGGAGAGTATGCTGGTGTCTTTAATGATGTACTTTGTGTAATTGTTTGTAGCTATTACTTGGTCTTGTAGAGCAACTGAAAATCCCTCTGTCTCCCCAAATAAGCGCCCACTTTGTAACCACATGCACGACGCATTCCTGTCTATCCTCTGTTGGTTTAGATTGCTGTAGTATTTTCCGTGGAGCGTCTTCTCTCGCTGGGTCCTTTCTTTCTCCTGCAGGGATACTTGGTGATTTGTATGAGGGTCAGAGGCATTTTATGGATACAGTACAGTGTACTTATCAGCAAGTACTAGAGCTTTATGGAGATGGCTGTTTTCTTGCTCTTTATGGAAGTATCTCCTTCGGTTCTTTATCTGATTCAGGAGCATGACTTGAAGATCCAGTACTCCTAGGCCTCCCGATTTTCGTGTAAGAGTGACCCTTTCCATGCATGAATTTGGATGATGTAATCTATAGGTGGTGAGCAAAGTTCTTGTTTTTCTTTGTATTATTATTATTATTACTATTATTATTATTATTATTATTATTATTATTATTATTATTATTATTATTATTATTATTATTATTATTTCTCGTTAGGGTCTTCTAGTGACTACGTGACAATTTCAATGCTTTATTCTTTGTTGTTCCTTCTTTTTTCTCCACTATTCCTTCATTCGCTCACTATGGCTCCTTTTCCTTGTCTCGGACCATTTTGAGCCTTCAATTTTTAACACTATTTTTTCTAAAATTTTCTCTAACTCTGTTGCTTCTTCTTCCCTTTCGTTTCTTTCTAAATTTTTCTTGACTTCATGAATCCATGTTTTTGTTGATTTCTTGTTCCAAAGATATTTGAAGACCTGTTTCGTTAACCTTTTGTCATCCATTCTGTATTAATATCCAAAAATTATCAATCGCCTCTTCCGCATTGTATCTCTTATGTTTTCTATATTCCGGTATTTCATAATTACTTCTTGAGTTCCAGAGTTCTGAAGTTATTAGCGGACCGAGTATTGTCCGTAATAATAATAATAATAATAATAATAATAATAATAATAATAATAATAATAATAATAATAATAATAATAATAATAATACTTGAATATTTCTTCCTGTGTAATTCACAAAGTATTAACTGAAATAATATCCTTTATCAAATATATCACTGTTATATTTAACGAGGCATAAGCTTAATGATTCCAGCAGGCTAGCGTAGAACTATGAATTTTGTAATGTTTTATCGCAAACGAAGTGCAACAATTTAATCGTGTTATTTTGAGAAAATTGGTTCGGGTACTAGGTGTTTGTATCGTCCGCAACATTTCCGCTACTCACGCACCTCACACGCAACACTTTGTTTTCATCCTCCACTATAACAACGCGCAGTTCTCATCCATAGCAGACGCCACCACTTTCATCAGAAGATGTGCAATTGACATACAAAATTAATATTGTTGATTAAGTCAGTAAACTTCTATGGTTACGTGAACACTTGTCTCAAAGCAATGGAACTACACTGAGTACAGGATTATGTTCGTAAACAATCATCTAACGGAAATAAATCTAACAGAAGTTAATTTACTGAAAAACCTGTATTAAATTAAAGGGAAGACATGAATTACTTCATTTTCCTATGAATCGAATAATTGATTTATAGTAATTTAACTAATAACGTAGTAATCCTGCTAAGATATTCTGTATTTCTGTTTGATATTTAAGTTATTCCACGAACACGCGAATCACTCATTAGCGAAAACTAGTAGCAGATAAACTTCCAGGAAGAATAGTCGTGCATCGTACCGCAGACGTGCATTTGTCATCAAAATAACATTGTTTGCATGAAGTTCTGATATTATCATTCATTATTATTCACTTCAACAGAAATGCAGTCACATAGTTTTACTTTGAAGCCAAGTTTAAATTTATCCCATCTGCAGTCGTCTTTCTATAAGTTTAGATGACCTTATTTTGTGAACTAAGCAACAGTTTCATGTCTAGTTTAATATTCAAAACGATTTCCCTTATCATAATTGGAATAATTCAGAAACAATATACCTCCCGAAATACTAGGAAGTATTTATATTAAGACTAAAGAACGATACCAAACCTGCAGGAACTCGAACACGAGCCAGACAAATTATTTCAGAAAATGAACGTGCAGTGGTTGGAGAGGGGTTTATTTAAATTATTCGTCGGTCATATTTCAGTTTATGAATCCTTGATTCTTATTATCTGTTACCGTATAATATCGATCTATATTTTCTTTTCTTTGAGTGTGTCTCTTAATCTATATATATATATATATATATATATATATATATATATATATAAAATAAGAGTTTTGTCTGTACACTGCTCAGAATTTAAAAAGGATGGTATTTCCGTATCAGTCGTGTCTATAGTAGCAAGGAAATGCACTTTTTGATTTTCCGTAATGTCTGTCTGTCTGTCTGTCTGTCTGCCTGTTTGTCTGTCTGTCTGTCTGTCTGTCTGTCTTTCTGTCTGTCTACCTGTCTGTCCGTATGTATGTACAAGCATCACGAGAAAACGGCTGAAGAGAATTTAATAAAAATCGGTATGTAGTGTCCGGGAATAAGTCGCTACAATCTAGGTCATAAATAATCTTATTCACGTTGAGAGAAATTGTAGTTTAGGGGGAGGCCTAAACTTTAATTTTCAATCTTTTTTGTAATTAGTAGTCTTATCTAAATAAAAATCGGTATGCAAAGTCGGGAAATCTAGGCATAAATTTTATTCACCCTGAGTGGAATGGTAGTTTAGGGGAAGATCTAAAATTTAATTCTCAAATACTGTATTGTGTTATTAGTGGTCCTATCGACAAATACTACATTAATAACGTTATATAGTATTACATTTCCGATCATTTATGTCTTATACATTTTTACCCTACCGGCTATGATAACATGAATTTGAATTTTTGTTGCTAAGTCCATATCAGCGCCAAGCCACGAGAAAACGGTAAACAGAATTTAATGAATATCGTTATGTAAAGTCGGGCAATAAGGAACTACAGTCTACGCTATAATTTCGTAATACGCCCTAACATTAGAGTCTAAAGAAAACTAAATGTGAAGGCCTACAATACGGAAACTCATAACATTGAACAACAATAACATTACATTGACCACTGTTTTTTTTTTTTGTGATGTGCTTTGTGCTTCTGTTGCCAGTCGTTTCTGATAGATGGGATTACTGCTGTATACCGAGTTTTTTTAAATTTCCTTTACGTCGCACCGACACAGATATGTCTTATGACGACGATGAGATAGGAAAGGGCTAGGAGTGGAAAGGAAGCGGCCCTGTCGTTAATTACGGTACTGTCCCAGCATTTGCCTGGTGTGAAAATGGGAGACCACGGAAAACCATCTTCAGAGCTGTCGACAGTGGTTTTCAAACCCACCACCTCCCAAATGCAAACTCACAGCTCCGCGCCCCTAACCGCACGGCCAACTCGCCCGGTCATACCGAGTATAACAGCCTGCCTGAATATCGGCGGGAAGTAGCTGGGGAGTTAGATAACTTTCTTCTTAAGCATGTCATTCCCCTGATTCTTAAATTATCTGATACTACTGGTACGTAACGAACTGGTTCATCATAGCATTCGAGCTATTCAATCCCTACCCTGAGGCACTGATTGGAATGAGCAGTGTGTATATTTAACGGAACAATGTCAGAGGAGTGTTCACGGCTGTCTGCGGCTGGTCATTCCAGCACTGGAACTTTGGAGTGTTAGATCGGAAGTGACAAAATGTGCGGTTTTCCATTTGAGCGAGTATTTGATATGATAACATTGCTTTTAATCCCCACATTCTTACTGACATTTTTGTAACGGCCTAAGTTAACTGTAGTTACGAAAATCACAAAGTCAGTCTTTCTGAGAATCCCGTAACGAAGCACGGGTACATCAGCTAGTATATTGTGAAGAGTAGAACACCGTTCTACAAAACTTCATATATTTCTATCCCGTAAGTTAGGTAAATGACGTTCAAGAAATTTTTCCATACCCACTTAATTTTATGGCTATAGATTGAATGTATTAGTATAAAAATGTCATTACTTCAAACTACTCTCTCCAACAACACGAAGTACAATGACTGACAGAGCAAATGCAACACCAAGAAGGAGTGGTCAGAACTTTATGCCAATTGCAGGGTAGACTGACGTCACTGAGGTATGCTCATGATGTGAAATGCGCCGCTGTGCTGCGCACGTAGCGAACGATAAATGGGACACGGCGTTGGCGAATGGCCCACTTCGTACCGTGATTTCTCAGCCGACAGTCATTGTAGAACGTGTTGTCGTGTGCCACAGGACACGTGTATAGCTAAGAATGCCAGGCCGCCGTCAACGGAGGCATTTCCAGCAGACAGACGACTTTACGAGGGGTATGGTGATCGGGCTGAGAAGGGCAGGTTGGTCGCTTCGTCAAATCGCAGCCGATACCCATAGGGATGTGTCCACGGTGCAGCGCCTGTGGCGAAGATGGTTGGCGCAGGGACATGTGGCACGTGCGAGGGGTCCAGGCGCAGCCCAAGTGAGGTCAGCACGCGAGGATCGGCGCATCCGCCGCCAAGCGGTGGCAGCCCCGCACGCCACGTCAACCGCCATTCTTCAGCATGTGCAAGACACCCTGGCTGTTCCAATATCGACCAGAACAATTTCCCGTCGATTGGTTGAAGGAGGCCTGCACTCCCGGCGTCCGCTCAGAAGACTACCATTGACTCCACAGCATAGACGTGCACGCCTGGCATGGTGCCGGGCTAGAGCGACTTGGATGAGGGAATGGCGGAACGTCGTGTTCTCCGATGAGTTACGCTTCTGTTCTGTCAGTGATAGTCACCGCAGACGGGTGTGGCGTCGGCGTGGAGAAAGGTCAAATCCGGCAGTAACTGTGGAGCGCCCTACCGCTAGACAACGCGGCATCATGGTTTGGGGCGCTATTGCGTATGATTCCACGTCACCTCTAGTGCGTATTCAAGGCACGTTAAATGCCCACCGCTACGTGCAGCATGTGCTGCGGCCGGTGGCAATCCCGTACCTTCAGGGGCTGTCCAATGCTCTGTTTCAGCAGGATAATGCCCGCCCACACACTGCTCGCATCTCCCAACAGGCTCTACGAGGTGTACAGATGCTTCTGTGGCCAGCGTACTCTCCGGATCTCTCACCAATCGAACACGTGTGGGATCTCATTGGACGCCGTTTACAAACTCTGCCCCAGCCTCGTACGGACGACCAACTGTGGCAAATGGTTGACAGAGAATGGAGAACCATCCATCAGGACACCATCCGCACTCTTATTGACTCTGTACCTCGACGTGTTTCTGCGTGCATCGCCGCTCGCGGTGGTCCTACATCCTACTGAGTCGATGCCGTGCGCATTGTAGTAGTATAATTGGACAGTTCTGCGGCCTCCTCCCGCGGGAAATTTGAATTCTGGAGGGAAATTTGAATTTTGGCGGGAGATTTGAATTTGGAAACAAAGCCACGTGCTTTTTGACAGCTGTCATCGACAACAACGCATCGCTAACCTCACTGCTGCCATCTTGACGGGCCTAAACCTCAGTAGTGCCAACTTAACCTAACTAGAGCGAGGTAAACAAAGCCACGTGTTTTTTGACAGCCGCGTGCTTTTTGACAGACAACAACGCATCGCTAACCTCAGTACTGCCATCTTGACGGGCCTAAACCTCAGTGGTACCAACTTAACCTAACTAGCGTGAGGTAAACAAAGCCACGTGTTTTTTGACAGCCACGTGCTTTTTGACAGACAACAACGCATCGCTAACCTCAGTACTGCCATCTTGACAGGCCTAAACCTCAGTAGTACCAACTTAACCTAACTAGCGCGTGGTAAACAAAGCCACGTGCTCTTTTACAGCCACGTGCTTTTTTGACAGCTGTCATCCGCCATCTTTAAACTACAGAGCACTGTGCTGCCCTCTTTATCGTAGTAGATGTAAAATTCGTCACCTGTCATCGGCAGTGCTGCCATCTTGGCGGGCCTAAACCTTAGTGCTACCAACTTAACCTCACTAGTGTGAGATAAACAAATCCACGTGCTTTTTGACAGCTGTCACCAGCCATCTTTAATCTATAGAGCACAGTGCTGCCCTCTTTAGCTACTTACCTTTGAAATGTGGTGGCGGATAATTTGAAAAATGCTTTTTGATAGCAGCCATCTTTGAGCACCGTGCTGCCCTCTATGTGGTGGCGGCAATTTGAAAAATTCTACATGCTCTTGTTCGGAAACAAACTCACGTGCTTTTTTCTGACAGCTGTCATCCGCCATCTTGCATCACAAACCTCAGTGCTGCACTCTTTAGCTAGATGCCTTTGAAATGTGGTGGTGGCAATTTGAAAAATTCTATGTGCTCTTGTTTGGAAACAAAGCCACGTGCTTTTTTGACAGCTGACATCTGCCATCTTTAATCAATAGAGCACTGTGCTGCTATCATGCGGGCAATTTCGTCAGCTGTCATCGGCCATCTTTAATCCACAGAGCACCGTGCTGCCCTCTTTATGATATGTAGTAGCGGGCAATTTGAAAAGTTCTGTTAGATATCATCCGCCATCTTTAATCAAGAGAACACCGTGCTGCCATCTTTAGCTAGATACCTTTGAAATGTGGTGGCGGCAATTAGAAAAATTCTATGTGCCCTTCTTTAGTAAACAAAGCCACGTGCTTTTTTGACAGCTGTCATCCACCATCTTTAATCAATAGAGCACTGTGCTGCTATCATGCGGACAATTTCGTCAGCTGTCATCCGCCATCTTTAATCTACAGTGCACCGTGCTGCCCTCTTTATGACATGTAGTAGCGGGCAATTTGAAAAGTTCTGTTAGCTGTCATCCGCCATCTTTAATCAAGAGAGCACCGTGCTGCCATCTTTAGCTAGATACCTTTGAAATGTGGTGGCGCCAAATTGAAAAATTCCACATGCTCTTGTTTAGTAAACAAACTCACGCGCTTTTTTGTCAGCTGTCATCCGCCATCTTACATCGCAAACCTCAGTGCTACACTCTTTAGGTACATACCTTTGAAATATGGTGGCGGATAATTTAAAAAGAAAAATTCTACAGCAGCCATCTCTCGGCGCTAATTGCACAAGATGGTGGCTATACATGACTCTTTAAAGGTGCTTATGCAAGATGGCCGCTATACATAGGTTCTTATGAGACGCCCTTGGGATGCTTGCGCAAGATGGCGGTTATACATGGCTCCTTATGAGATGCCCTAGGGATGCTTGCGCAAGATGGCGGTTGCTCTTATGAGGCGGCTTAAGGGTCCTTGCACAAGATGGCTAGAGACGCCCTAAGGATGCTTGCGCAAGATGGCGGACGCAAGATGGTGGCTATACACGACTCCTTATGAGACGCCTTAAGGGTGCTTGCGCAAGATGGCTGCTGCTCTTATGAAGAAAGCTAGCTTAGAGGCTAACGCGTCGTGCTAGTTCGATTCATTAAATTTGGGGCTTAAATGCAAAATGTTAAATATCTCGAAAGCGGTGCATCGTAGAGCAAAACGGACAAAAAAATTTCTGCTCAGTACCTCGGTTCGCAGTACGAGGAACAAGAAAACATAGTCTAATGATGAGATCGACGGTTCGATCCCTACTTAGGCCCTTTGGCATTCGCTCTGTTTTAGCTTGTATTGAAGCAAGTCTTCGTAACATGATCAGGTTTAGCTATGGTAGAGAGTATAACGTGCCGTGCAGGTTCGATTCATTAAATTTAGGGCTTAAATGCAAAATGTTAAATATCTCGAAAACGGTGCATCGTAGAGCAAAACCTGATACCTAGGTTTGCAGTATCAGGAACATGATAGCATAAGAAAGACATAGTCTAATGATGAGATCGACGGTTCGATCCCTACTTAGGCCCTTTGGCATTTGCAGCTATCTAATTCTACAAGATGGCGGCTATACATAGCTTCTTATGTGACAGCTTAAGAGCGCTTGCACAAGGTGGCTGCTGCTCTTATGAGACGCCCTAGGGGTGCTTGCGCAAGGTAGCAGCGACAAGACGGTGACTATACACAGCTCCTTATGATACGGCCTAGAGGTGCTCACACAAGATGGTAGCTGCTCTGATGAAGAAAGCTAGCTTTGCATCGTGCAGGTATCTTTACAGCACTAAACCTCATACCTTTGAAATGTGGTGGCGGGTAATTTGAAAAATTCTACGTGCTTTTTCTTAACAGCAGCTATCTTTAAACAATAGCGGCTATACATAAGCTGTTAAGGCCTCCTCTTATGTCAAGGCATAGCTCTATCGAACAAGTTTAAACCTGCATCGGGATAGGTAGAGTAAGCACGTGCTGCAGTGATGGCGTCACTATGCATGTTTAGATTTGCAAATCACTAAAGAAACATAACAAGACTAGAATCGAACACTGCACTCTATGCCGTTAACTTTATCATGTGATCGGAACATTGATTGAAGTGTTTAGAAAGCTAAATAAGTAGAACCGAACACTGTACTCGATACAACATGTGTTTAGAACATGTCAGGGGATACCTTTGTTCTAAGAAGATTAGGTTACTGCACATTCCTTGTAGGGCTAATAGGCTAAAGGGCTAATGGGCAAAAGGGCAAAAGGGCTAAAGGGCTAATGGGCTAAAGGGCTAGGGTGCCTCTCCTCTCTTTATCCGGGATTGAGACCGGCTCTACAACTAGAGGCGGAGTTAACACCCTAAGGAAGGAAGAATGTTGGGAAATAATCTATACGAATATAGCTACTCGATCGACTATATACTACAGATGGATGACTTAGGTGAGGGTAAGCGCTTACTTAATAATACCTCCACGACGTAATTCATGCTCTATTTCAAAAATATCTTCTTTGTACTGTGTGTAACCAGCATCATGATAGGCTCTTAGAAGTTGTAAACGTTTTACGAGTACGTTGGGGTCTTTACAGTACCTTATATCTACATAGGGTAACAGAGGCTTGTTGTGAACTTGGAGTCTATATGCAGACAGTTGATGTGTAGGGTCTTGTTTTGATGTAATACGTGCTTCAGCAGTAGCGTTTCTAGGTACAAACTTAACTTGTTTCGATAGCGATGAAGCGTTGAAATTTCCTTCTTCTTTACCTTGCATCTCTTCTTGAGATGTTTGCACTGCGACAGAACGTGTAGTAGGCTTAGGAAATGAAGTAAAATCATCAAGCTGTAATAGCAATGAATTTTCTTCTTCTTCTTCTACTTTCCCTTTACTACTGTTTTGATCAACATCATTATCCTTATTATCATAATCATGATCTTGCCTCTCTTTATCTTGAAGTTTGTGCTTAGTAACAGAACTCGCAGCAGGTCTAGACAACAAGGGAGAATTAAAAATCTCTCGCAGAGGTGTACTTTTTAAACATAAATCAGTGTTCCCTTGTATATGGTTGAGCTCTTTGTATTTTGTTCCCGATGAAGCTACATTACACGCGGCTTCATGACGTTGAGCGTTGTATGCGTTCTTGAACTCTCTTCTACAATGTTTGCATTGAAAAATTGTCCTACATGATATCTCATGACGTCTCCTGTGATAGCTTCGGGAAAATGCTTTTCCACACTCTTCGCAAATATACCTAGAAGTGGGTTTTTCCATGACGGACTTTTATCTTCTACTAACAGATTCTTCTTTAAATCTACTTGACATTTGTTACTCTCTACTTCGATGATGCGAACAGCTTAGCGATTAACAGTAAACTAACACAAAAGCGTATAACCAAGGTAGCAAGAGTAAGGTTTAAGCCCATCAAGATGGCAAGAGTGAGGTTAGCGACGTTCTGCTGTTGGATTTTAAATTCTGCGCTATAACATGCATAAGGTGGCAGCCTTGAGGTTTACCGCCGTAAAGATGGCAGCAGTGAGGTTAGCGTCGCTCTATTGTCCTTCAAAGTGAGGTTAGGGTTCGTCAAGAAGACAGCTGTCAAAAAAGGACGTGGCTATGTTTACCAAACAAGAGCACGTGGTCGCGACGTCACGGTCACGTAGTATGCTGCTTCAGCATGCAAAGTTCAATGTCTACACCTACGTAGTTAACACTCTGCTATGTTCACAAGATTTTTACACATAGCTATTCTTTATGCTTTAAGTTCCTGCACATAGGTTATGTTAAGATAGCAGCACAAGTACAAGCGATGTTCACACGCTCGCGTAGAGGTTGTTTAGTACGATAGTTGATGTATGCATTATCAAAAGGTGATATGTACACGCTTGTAAACCTTACTATTCTTACTGCTACTATGTTCGCAAGATTTTCAAACATCGCTATTCTTTGTGCTTTAAGTTCGTTCGTGCTACTATGTTCGCAAGATTTTCAAACATCGCTATTCTTTGTGCTTTAAGTTCGTTCGCTTAGGTCATGCTAAAGTAGCAGCGCAAACACATGTGAACGTTGTACATTCTAGCGGGATTTGTTTAGTATAATAGTTGATGCATGCAAAATCGATAGGTGTTGTGTACACACTTAAAACTTAACTATTCTTCGTGCTTTAAATCCGTGCACATAGGTTATATTAAGATAGCAGCAAACTCTAGCGGGAGAAGTTTTGTACTCTAGTTGTTGCATGTACAATCGATAGGCAATGCGTACACGCTTTTAAAACATTGCTATTCTTACTGCTGCTGCTATGTTCACAAGATTTTTATACATCGCTATTCTTTATGCTTTAAGTTCATGCGTATAAGTTATACTAGGTTAGCAGCATACTTATAATGTTGTTGCAGGCTCTAGTGGAAAAAGTTTAGTAAGAAAGACGATGCATGCAAAATCGATAGGTGATGTGTACACGCTTTGAACTTGGCTATTCTTTGTGCTTTAAGTTCGTGCACATAGGTAGCAGCACTCAATTGCGAACGTTGTACACTCTAGCGGTAGAAGTTTAGTACGATAGTCGATGCATGCAAAATCGATAGGTGATGTGTACGCGCTTTGAACTTGGCTATTCTTTGTGCTTTAACTTTATACACATACGTTAGCAATACACATATGCGATCGTTGTACACTCTGGCGGTAAAAAATAGTCGATGCATGCAAAATCAATAGGTGATGTGTACACGCTGTTAAACATCGTTATTTTTTGTGCTTTAAGTTCGTGCGTATAGGCTATGCTAAGATAGGAGTACAATCTTGCGGAAGAAGTTCAGGGTGATGTGTACACGCTTTGAAACATGGTTATTCTTTGTACTTTAAGTTCATGCACATAGGTTATGCTAAGATAGCAGCACAATCTAGAGGAAGAAGTTTAGTGCGAGAGTCGATGCTTGCAAAATCGATAAGTAATATGCACACGCTTTGAAACATGGCTATTCTTTGTACTTTAAGTTCGTGCGTATAGGTTATGCTAAGGTAGCAGCACAATCTAGAGGAAGAATTTTAGTACGATAGCTGATGCATGCAAAATCGATAGATGATGTGTACACGCTGTGAAACATGACTATTCTTTGTACTTTAAGTTCGTGCGTATAGGTTATGCTAAGATAGCAGCACAATCTAGTAGAAGAAATTTAGTGTGATAGTTGATGTATGCAAAATAGATAGGTGATGTGTACACGCTGTGAAACATGACTATTCTTCGTACTTTAAGTTCATGCGTATAGGTTATGCTAAGATAGCAGCACAATCTAGCGGAAGAAGTTTATTATGATAGTCGATTCATGTAAAATCAATAGGTAATGTGTGCACGCTTTGAAACATGGCTATTCTCTGTACCTTAAGTTCATGTGTATAAATTATGCTAAGATAGCAGCACAATCTAGTGGAAGAAGTTTAGTATGATAGTCGATGCATGCAAAATCGATAGGTGATGTGTACACGCTTTGAAACATAGCTATTCTTTGTACTTTAAGGTCATGCGTATAGGTTATGCTAAGAAAGCAGCACAATCTAGCGGAAGAAGTTTAGTACGAGAGTCGATGCATGCAAAATCGATAGGTAATGTGTACACGCTTTAAAACATGGCTATTCTTTATACTTTAAGTTCATACGTATAGGTTATGCTAAGATAGCACCACGATCTAGCGGAAGAAGATTAGTGCGACATTTGATGCATGTAAAATCGATAGGTGATGTCTACATGCTTTAAAACATGGCTATTCATACTGCTGCTCTGTTCCTAAGATTTTTAAACATAGCTAATCCTAATGCTGCTCTTAACGACGTAGAGCTAAGGATTGATTACGTGACCGTGACGTCACGACCACGTGCTCTTGTTTGGTAAACATAGCCACGTGCTTTTTTGACAGCTGTCTTATTGACGAACCCTAACCTCACTTTGAAGGACAATAGAGCGTCGCTAACCTCACTGCTGCCATCTTTACGGCGGTAAACCTCAAGGCTGCCACCTTATGCATGTTATAGCGCGGAATTTAAAATCCAACAGCAGAACGTCGCTAACCTCACTCTTGCCATCTTCATGGGCTTAAACCTTACTGTTGCTATATTGGTTATACGCTTTTGTGTTAGTTTACTGTTAATCGCTAAGCTGTTCGCATGATCGAAGTAGAGAGTAACAAATGTCAAGTAGATTTAAAGAAGAATCTGTTAGTAGAAGATAAAAGTCCGTCATGGAAAAACCCACTTCTAGGTATATTTGCGAAGAGTGTGGAAAAGCATTTTCCCGGAGCTATCGCAGGAGACGTCATGAGATATTATGTAGGACAATTTTTCAATGCAAACATTGTAGAAGAGAGTTCAAGAACGCATACAACGCTCAACGTCATGAAGCCGCGTGTAATGTAGCTTCATCGGGAACAAAATACAAAGAGCTCAACCATATTCAAGGGAACACTGATTTATGTTTAAAAAGTACACCTCTGCGAGAGATTTTTAATTCTCCCTTGTTGTCTAGACCTGCTGCGAGTTCTGTTACTAAGCACAAACTTCAAGATAAAGAGAGGCAAGATCATGATTATGATAATAAGGATAATGATGTTGATCAAAACAGTAGTAAAGGGAAAGTAGAAGAAGAAGAAGAAAATTCATTGCTATTACAGCTTGATGATTTTACTTCATTTCCTAAGCCTACTACACGTTCTGTCGCAGTGCAAACATCTCAAGAAGAGATGCAAGGTAAAGAAGAAGG
This sequence comes from Anabrus simplex, assembly GCF_040414725.1. NCBI lineage: Eukaryota > Metazoa > Arthropoda > Insecta > Orthoptera > Tettigoniidae > Anabrus > Anabrus simplex. The sequence continues at coordinate 164,046,431 of NC_090265.1, read as the reverse complement.
AAATTTCAACGCTTCATCGCTATCGAAACAAGTTAAGTTTGTACCTAGAAACGCTACTGCTGAAGCACGTATTACATCAAAACAAGACCCTACACATCAACTGTCTGCATATAGACTCCAAGTTCACAACAAGCCTCTGTTACCCTATGTAGATATAAGGTACTGTAAAGACCCCAACGTACTCGTAAAACGTTTACAACTTCTAAGAGCCTATCATGATGCTGGTTACACACAGTACAAAGAAGATATTTTTGAAATAGAGCATGAATTACGTCGTGGAGGTATTATTAAGTAAGCGCTTACCCTCACCTAAGTCATCCATCTGTAGTATATAGTCGATCGAGTAGCTATATTCGTATAGATTATTTCCCAACATTCTTCCTTCCTTAGGGTGTTAACTCCGCCTCTAGTTGTAGAGCCGGTCTCAATCCCGGATAAAGAGAGGAGAGGCACCCTAGCCCTTTAGCCCATTAGCCCTTTAGCCCTTTTGCCCTTTTGCCCATTAGCCCTTTAGCCTATTAGCCCTACAGCCCTTTTGCCCTTTTGCCCATTAGCCCTTTAGCCTATTAGCCCTACAAGGAATGTGCAGTAACATAATCTTCTTAGAACAAAGGTATCCCCTGACATGTTCTAAACATATGCTGTATCGAGTATAGTGTTCGGTTCTACTTATTTAGCGTTCTAAACACTTCAATCAATGTTCCGATCAAATGATAAAGTTAACGGCATAGAGTGCAGTGTTCGATTCTAGTCTTGTTATGTTTCTTTAGTGATTTGCAAATCTAAACATGCATAGTGACGCCATCACTGCAGCACGTGCTTACTCTACCTATCCCGATGCAGGTTTAAACTTGTTCGATAGAGCTATGCCTTGACATAAGAGGAGGCCTTAACAGCTTATGTATAGCCGCTATTGTTTAAAGATAGCTGCTGTTAAGAAAAAGCACGTAGAATTTTTCAAATTACCCGCCACCACATTTCAAAGGTATGAGGTTTAGTGCTGTAAAGATACCTGCACGATGCAAAGCTAGCTTTCTTCATCAGAACAGCTACCATCTTGTGTGAGCACCTCTAGGCCGTATCATAAGGAGCTGTGTATAGTCACCGTCTTGTCGCTGCTACCTTGCGCAAGCACCCCTAGGGCGTCTCATAAGAGCAGTAGCCACCTTGTGCAAGCGCTCTTAAGCTGTCACATAAGAAGCTATGTATAGCCGCCATCTTGTAGAATTAGATAGCTGCAAATGCCAAAGGGCCTAAGTAGGGATCGAACCGTCGATCTCATCATAAGACTATGTTTTTCTTATGCTATCATGTTCCTGATACTGCAAACCTAGGTATCAGGTTTTGCTCTACGATGCACCGTTTTCGAGATATTTAACATTTTGCATTTAAGCCCTAAATTTAATGAATCGAACCTGCACGGCACGTTATACTCTCTACCATAGCTAAACCTGATCATGTTACGAAGACTTGCTTCAATACAAGCTAAAACAGAGCGAATGCCAAAGGGCCTAAGTAGGGATCGAACCGTCGATCTCATCATTAGACTATGTTTTTCTTGTTCCTCGTACTGCGAACCGAGGTACTGAGCAGAAATTTTTTTGTCCGTTTTGCTCTACGATGCACCGCTTTCGAGATATTTAACATTTTGCATTTAAGCCCCAAATTTAATGAATCGAACTAGCACGACGCGTTAGCCTCTAAGCTAGCTTTCTTCATAAGAGCAGCAGCCATCTTGCGCAAGCACCCTTAAGGCGTCTCATAAGGAGTCGTGTATAGCCACCATCTTGCGTCCGCCATCTTGCGCAAGCATCCTTAGGGCGTCTCTAGCCATCTTGTGCAAGGACCCTTAAGCCGCCTCATAAGAGCAACCGCCATCTTGCGCAAGCATCCCTAGGGCATCTCATAAGGAGCCATGTATAACCGACATCTTGCGCAAGTATCCCAAGGGCGTCTCATAAGAACCTATGAATAGCGGCCATCTTGCATAAGCACCTTTAAAGAGTCATGTATAGCCACCATCTTGTGCAATTAGCGCCGAGAGATGGCTGCTGTAGAATTTTTCTTTTTAAATTATCCGCCACCATATTTCAAAGGTATGTACCTAAAGAGTGTAGCACTGAGGTTTGCGATGTAAGATGGCGGATGACAGCTGACAAAAAAGCGCGTGAGTTTGTTTACTAAACAAGAGCACGTGGAATTTTTCAATTTGGCGCCACCACATTTCAAAGGTATCTAGCTAAAGATGGCAGCACGGTGCTCTCTTGATTAAAGATGGCGGATGACAGCTAACAGAACTTTTCAAATTGCCCGCTACTACATGTCATAAAGAGGGCAGCACGGTGCACTGTAGATTAAAGATGGCGGATGACAGCTGACGAAATTGTCCGCATGATAGCAGCACAGTGCTCTATTGATTAAAGATGGTGGATGACAGCTGTCAAAAAAGCACGTGGCTTTGTTTACTAAACAAGGGCACATAGAATTTTTCTAATTGCCGCCACCACATTTCAAAGGTATCTAGCTAAAGATGGCAGCACGGTGTTCTCTTGATTAAAGATGGCGGATGATATCTAACAGAACTTTTCAAATTGCCCGCTACTACATGTCATAAAGAGGGCAGCACGGTGCTCTGTGGATTAAAGATGGCCGATGACAGCTGACGAAATTGCCCGCATGATAGCAGCACAGTGCACTATTGATTAAAGATGGCAGATGTCAGCTGTCAAAAAAGCATGTGGCTTTGTTTCCAAACAAGAGCACATAGAATTTTTCAAATTGCCATCACCACATTTCAAAGGCATCTAGCTAAAGAGTGCAGCACTGAGGTTTGTGATGCAAGATGGCGGATGACAGCTGTCAGAAAAAAGCACGTGAGTTTGTTTCCAAACAAGAGCACGTGGAATTTTCCGCCACCACAAAGAGGGCAGCACTGTGCTCAAAGATGGCTGCTGTCAAAAAGCATTTTTCAAATTATCCGCCACCACATTTCAAAGGTAAGTAGCTAAAGAGGGCAGCACTGTGCTCTATAGATTAAAGATGGCGGATGTCAGCTGCACGTGGATTTGTTTATCTCACACTAGTGAGGTTAAGCTGGTAGCACTAAGGTTTAGGCCCGCCAAGATGGCAGCACTGCCGATGGCAGGTGACGAATTTGCGGCTACTGCGATAAAGAGGGCAGCACGGTGCTCTATAGTTTAAGGATGGCGGATGACAGCTGTCAAAAAGCACGTGGCTTTGTTTTCCACGCGCTAGTTAGGTTAAGTTGGTACTACTGAGGTTTAGGCCCGTCAAGATGGCAGTACTGAGGTTAGCGATGCGTTGTTGTCTGTCAAAAAGCACGTGGCTGTCAAAAACACGTGGCTTTGTTTACCTCACGCTAGTTAGGTTAAGTTGGTACCACTGAGGTTTAGGCCCGTCAAGATGGCAGTACTGAGGTTAGCGATGCGTTGTTGTCTGTCAAAAAGCACGTGACTGTCAAAAAACACGTGGCTTTGTTTACCTCGCGCTAGTTAGGTTAAGTTGGCACTACTGAGGTTTAGGCCCGTCAAGATGGCAGCAGTGAGGTTAGCGATGCGTTGTTGTCGATGACAGCTGTCAAAAAGCATGTGGCTTTGTTTACAAATTCAAATCTCCCGCCAAAATTCAAATTTCCCGCCAAAAAATTCAAATTTCCCGCCAGAATTCAAATTTCCCGCGGGAGGAGGCCGCAGAACTCTCCCATTATACTACTCATTGTGTAACCTGCATATCGGTTTGAAATAAACATCAATTATTCGTCCGTGCCGTCTCTGTTTTTTCCCCAACTTTCATCCCTTTCGAACCACTCCTTCTTGGTGTTGCATTTGCTCTGTCAATCAGTGTATAATGTACTTAACACGACGGGGTTCTGCTTATAAATGCTGGTGCTTAATGCAACATCTTAGCAGTCCCTTAAAGCATATTTCTCAAAATACAGCAGTCGTTGAACCGGCAACGTACCTTTTGAAATTCAATAGGAATAATATTTCACGTTATGTTACCGATGTTTAACGATATCAACTTTGAGAGAGACTCTCGAGGATGCCTTCTGGAATAACATAGGTTCAACTCTAAGAACATGCTGTACAATAGATTGACGATGTATTTTATATACGCAGGTATACAGTGTTAGAGTCTGAAGTGGAATGAATGGAATAATACGAGTTTTACTAGGCCTTAAACAAATGAAATTACGCATTGCTACTTGGGTTTAATTTTTAAATCTACTCAATTGATCTAGCATTAAATAAACGGTCGTATATGGTTGTGAGTGTCACATGATAGGTTCAACGGATCACTTTTATTTATAGTGTTTCTATTCTCAAACAAAGTTCACTGAAACTTATTTTACTATGTAATTGTATAATATACCTAACAGTCCCCTGTTGTGGCTTTGTTATTAATTTTTTATGAGCCGAACCATAACGAGGCACGTAACAACCAAATGAAAATAAATGCAAGTCTGATAAGAATAGGATGAAGCAAAGACAAGATGGCTTTCATTACTGGCTTGGTTCATATTGAGGATCATTTGTGTAAAATCTCGAAGTCCACGGGAAGTAATCTCCTGTGTGGGGACTTGAGTTGGTACAGAGAAAGTCTATAAACTTCCTGCTTAATGACTTCAATCCTGGAAGTAGCGTGGCATGAATACAATAATAATACGTAATCTTGGATGAACAACTTTGGTGACTGGAAGGAAAGTAATCCTTTATATCCCTTTTGCAGTAACTATACCTATCAGTAAACATGAAGAGTGCTGAGCAGATGAAAATAAAGTCTCTGTTGTAAATGGGACAGTTTAACTCTGATACATATTGGCTTGTAAACTGGAGAACATTAGACTGGAATGCATTACTTTAATTCCCATGTAAAAATGCAGTAAATATCATGTGGAACTAGTTGTAAGTACTTCACGTACTTCACACAGTCCGTAAGTTATATAACAGCAGTAGTTATTTACCTCACAATTGTAGATCATTTTAATTGCGGTTTTCTTCTCTTGATACTTTGCATGTAGTCTTAACGCATTGCGAATGGATAGCTATCACACCGTTGCATCTATTGTCTCGCAACCCTGTCCTGTACAGTTGAGCTGATATCTCACTCTCCATGCATTATCCACCTGCTCAAGCGCTTTTCTTCCAACAAGATGTTTCGATGTTTAGAGTAAAAGTAAATGGTTGCGAATGGTAAATAATGTTAAATTTCGTAAAGCAGAGATCAACACGCGTGGTCAGAAAATAATGGCGTTGCGTTAATAAGAAATGCAAAATCATTTCTTCACGAATATTCAAAACATCACAGCATGCGATTCAGTACGTCACGCAATTGGTACAAAGCCTATCCTAACAGTGAGCGATGCTTTAGAAGACATCAGATTTGTGAAAATGATCTACGAAGCTAGTGTAGGGTACAGTGTGTCGCCAATTATGAACGTAATTTAGAAAGTGTCTATTGGGCAAGCAGGAGAATATAGAGAAAATCACTGATTATTATTCCTAAATGAAAGAAACTTGGCGAGTACTGTGCATACAGTACTGCAGTTGAACGATTAATTGTACAAGATCAAAATCTTTTATGGAATGATGGAATGTAATACTAGTTGGTCTAGTGACAGGAGCGAGGAAGCGCAGGGGGAGTACATTATGTCTATTATTAGGAAAGTGTACACAGAATTTTAACACAAATGATTTTACACTGGTTCGGAATATTCAGCAAATATAGTATAACTAATAATAATAATAATAATAATAATAATAATAATAATAATAATAATAATAATAATGCACCATCCCGCGTCCAGGTTGACTACACGAGTTTCCAGACTAGCTCTTGATAATACTTTCATCTGCCGAATATTCTTGGGTTGTGAGTTCCGCGTGAGAAAGAAACACCGACGGCCTACGGTAAATACCAACCTACGTAAATGAACGTCTTCAACACGCTATTAGTCGGTTACCGTATATTTTTGATACCAAAATTTATCGCAAAAATCAGATTATCGTGGCTTGCCAAGAACACCGTACATGATGTCATCATGATCGCAATGAAAATTAATCATTCCAAGCCTATATCTAGTACTTACTCTAAGCAGACATTGAAAGAATCCAATATTACTCTACTCAACTTTTATTCATAAATTGATTTATGGATGAATTGGAATAAACGTTGATTACCTTGAAAATCATTTATACAGTATAGCAGGTTTCCTATTCAATCAGTTTCTCAATAAATATATTGATGTTGTCTTGAAGAAATAGGTTTGGGAAAACCTCTGATAAATAAATAAAATAATGAACTTAGGCCTTATTCATCTGAATCATAATCTTAGCCTCTCGAAAAATTGTATTATAACTATCAAGCGTTACCATAGCCAGAGTAGTCCTCGCCTCAGCTTCTTAGAACATCATGACGGCCTCCATTGCATCAAGGACAGAATAATACAAGGCATTAGTGGATTTATACATGGTAATCTGCTTAGTAATGCTAATGTGGTCAGTATATTTGTTTTCTGTTCCGCTTAATTTGCCTATAAGACTCTAAATATCGTCTTGTTTCAAACTGCCTTGCTCGCCGAAACGTTATGAATTTTATGTGCTTTAAGGATTGCACTCTGTTCCGTCTACTTCAGTTCTCTTGATGTTATGCAGTATCGGGCAAATAAAATGTTCCGAGCCCAACCGTGACGTAGTGAAGCTCCAACTTGACGTTTCTTATCAGCTGGTCTTTTATCTCACGTATATGTCAAATACAGCTGGTGTTCGGCGGGTTATCGTTGACTTGATCTTATCTCTAACAGTAGACTAAACTCTCCAATTATTACTGGGTTTCTTTACGCGATTCCGTCTTTCTTGGTGTAGTGCTCAATTAAGAATCCTTTCTCTAATGGAAGATTTTTTTTCAATAATGGTTTAAATAATCCGCTCTCGTCATTCTTTCGCACTGCCTTCTAAAAAAAGAATTCCTTCTGTGATTGCCGGTTGAATTTATCATCTCTTCAGTTCATACAGCTGTTAATTGTTTTTATTCTGACCCGCTAATAGCCGAAGCGCCATTTTTGTTCCAAATATAGTAACTATAGAACGGTGAAATGGCACAATAATAATAATTTGTGATATTTAAAAGCGTGATTGAACCTGATGATTTTCTTCCAAAAACGCAACGTGCTTCCCTGTTTTTAAATAAATGCTACATTTGACATACTGTATATAATATGTTATTACATGTTTTAGTTTTCAAGTATTTTCTAATATTATTTATCTGTAATTAATTTTACAGAATGAAGAACATCACAGTTATAGAACAGCTAAAACTCGTACGGTTAGAAACTTCAAGGACGCAATCTCTTGGATTCGCAACGTCTGGTCAACCCAAGCGGAACCGCGTGTAAACTCTAGTATTCATTAGATAATATTCTGTAAGTGAAATATCCAAAATAAGAGCTGTTGGAGAGAAGACTGTAGACCCTTTAAATAAAAATTTGGTGGTGATCATTAATTTAAAAGGAAGTACAATTGGTCTTTCAGAACTAATTAGAGAGGAAAAGGGAAGTGTTCCGACGATCCTTGGAAGAATGTAAGTAGGCCTATCTGCAAAAGGTAGAGAAGGCCTCACAAACCTAACACCGTCGTGGTCGCAAGTAAACCAGGTTTGACCATGTGAGTTCAGGAAATATAAAGTAAGGAGCCTGGCAAAATCAGATAGGGCATCGATAGTGCTCTCAAGTTGAAAACCCCTGAGGTACACATTTAGTCGCTGCTTATGACAGGCAGGGAATGCTGTGAATGTTTTGTACAACTTCTACCCCACAGCGGATCTTTCAATACAAAATAATATAATTAAATTGAAAAGATGGTGCATTTAGAAACTGCAAAATAAATGCACAAACATAAAATTATACCTAGAGATTCTTAAAAAATATGTCTAATCCATAACCTCTTTTCTCTAGAACGTATCAGTTGTTGCGCAAATAACAGAATGATCTACAGAAGGGATTATATTAATCTACTGTGATTCTAGACAACAACTGACGTATAAAATCATTTCATGTCCAAGTAATTTCCCTGGATTTTTAAATACCTCCAAGTACTAGAGAAGTGTCAATGATGCCAGAAATACTCTCAGCGATGCTTGTTATCAGTTTGTTGTGCTTATGTGATGGACAAGAACAGCAGCTTATCCATGAACATTCACTCGCGTAAATATTGAAATTCTGTATCTGAAATACAGAAAAGTCACTTCTCTTCGTCATGGTAACCGATATGACATTTTTATCGCAAGCGTACACGCACTTGTATTTCAATACAACTCGAAAATAGCCGCTCAAACTGTCGTGATTTTAGTTTATGATGGATTCTAGTACCGCACATTAATCCAAACGGTCGCAATTCGTTAGATTTCCATGGCAGACCAAACTCGCCATTCTACCAATAAATGGGTTGGTACGTTTTTATTGCTGAAACGAGGACAGTCGCAATTGAAAGTAGATCACACTGTCAAACAGCATATAAAGCAACCAACAGTTCCCTTGGTGTAAAACATGTTGCACCGTCTCCTCGTTTTACTAATGAAAATATCTAATAGGCCTAAGACGAGTGGATTAGCAATGACCTTCGTATGAATTTGCAATTTTTGGAACAAATAGTCTTCGTTTAACTGCAAAATAAGTTGGAAAATTTGTTGCAAACTTCCAGCTGATCAAAGCTTTAATTATTATATAAGAGCTTCCGTAACGGATTTTTTCAGACATTTTTAATCCTTACTTTTAAAGATCGGTGCAATTCTTCCACTACATAGAATATTGTTTCTGTATGTTATTTAACGGTATGTATATAGTGGTAGTGGCGATTATTGTTTTCAGAGGAAGTACAACTAGGCAACCATCTTCTATATAACACTTACCAGGGAGAAAAAAATTGGAAAGATTTCAATGCCTCGACAATGAAGGTGTCGTAGAAACAAAGACAAGAGACAAAAAGGGCGTGAAGTAGAAAGACTCCCAAGGACTCGAATCCTCTAATACACATGGGTTCGGAAAAGAACAACAGTTGACCACGGGAGGTCGGATAGGATTGAAGATGTTAACACCACCACCACCGTCAACAGCAACAATAACAACGAAATAAGTCATTGGATGGACTGATTCATCTCTATGGTGTCACCTGCTATATACAGTCACACCCTGTGAATGAGGCGGTAGAATATCACCATCGGTATCCCCTGCCTGTCGTAAGAAACGACTGAAAGGAGCACCAGGGGCTTTCCACTTAGAATCGTGGGTTGACGACCATGGGGCCCTTAGTTGAGTCCTGGCATTGCTTCCACTTACTTGTGCCAGGCTCCTCACTTTTGTCTATCTTTTCAATTGCGACGTTGGCTTTCGATCGTAGGAAGGGCATCCGACCGCAAAATTAGGCAAGGTACACATATTTGACACAGTTCGCATCCGCGACCCCATCAGTGTGAAAACGTAGTAGTAGTAGTAGTAGTAGTATTAGTAGTAGTAGAGGAGAAAGGCGATTCGGCAAAATTCGATTACAATCTTAATACCGGTATGTAAAACAGTAGAAGCGTTCGAGACTTTTTCTGATATTTTTGATAATTGATTATTCGTTTCTATTTCCCTTTGAAATCATATCACCACCAACAAATTCATCATGTAACTCTTTGTGAGAAATGAGATGTAAAACAAGATGATAAAGCATAAGATTCAGGTTGAAGTAATTGAAAGTATGCTTAACTAGGTAAATCCTCTTCTTCGTCCTCATCTCATGGATGTCCGGCTCCATGGCTAAATAGTTAGCGTGCTGGCCTTTGGTCACAGGGGCCCCGGGATCGATTCCCGACAAAGTCGGGAATTTTAACCATCATTGGTTAATTTGGCTGGCACGGGGGCTTGGTGTAAGTGTCGTCTTCATCATCATTTCATACTCATCACGACACGCAGGTCGCCTACGGGTGTCAAATCAAAAGACCTGCACCTGACGAGCCGAACATGTCATCGACACTCCCGGTACTAAATAGCCATACGCCATTTCATTTCATCTCATGGATGCTATATGGACCGTCTAATGTTGTAGACGGGCCGATGACCTTAGATGTTAGGCCCTTTTAACCAACAAACATCATCATCAATGTTGTAGACAAGTGTGAAAGAGGTTTATCCTCAAATTCTTCCGATCATCACTGGAAGTCACAATCGTGTATCGGTACGTTCCAGAATATATTTTCTAAAGAACTGAGAAAAAATATTATGATCTACTGCGTGGCAGGTAAAATGTAGGATTACATCGTCTAATATTTTTACTGGCAATGAGTATTTACTTTTTAAGTCGACATTTAGTATAGCTTTTAGCACACAGTTCATGATCAAGCTGTTTCTAGCCTCTGGTAGATACCAGCACTATCAATCAAGGTACTGTACAGATATATCAGTGCACTCATCCTTTAATTTGAATGAACAGAATTATGACTTAATAATGCATAGGTAGCAACGAAAACAAAACTGACTGATGTAATGTGAAGCACTTTTATACGTGTATTTGCTGTTTCGAAGTCAGCTTAATTACAAGTTTTACGACTGTAACATGTTGCTCATGCCGAGTAAGAATAAGTAAAGAACTTCTGACTTCCAAACGGAAGTCGGTTCAATTTAGAAATTTCATGTGATAATAAAGTTACAACAACACAGTAAAGCGGAGGTTGAGTAAACCCAATTTGCTTTATGAAATGACCACTTTTACTAGCTACTAGTAAGCTTGATAAAAGAGATCATGTTTATGGGTCACGCATAAAAGTTTATTATAGAGCCCTACCCAGACATTATCCTTGCTCTCCCACAGACGGCAATCATTTAGCCCACTACAAATGTTCAGTTTTTACATCATCTTCGTGTGACATACAAATATTATCTCTAGGTACTAAAATCCATCAAGCAGAAAAGCAAAGGAAACAAAGTCATCTCCGTACAGGCCATGAAGGCCCTTGGAGGGGTGGAAGGTAAAGGCTTCCACTATCCGTAACCTCGGCATTTGATGAGATGTAATGTTTAGCTCTACGCCCGGCCGCCTTTGCCCCCAGGAATTAACCTGGTACTCATTTTTGGTGTAGGCTGACTGAACCTCAGGGCCATGTGCACCTCCGGAAGTGGAAATCTTGTTTCTTAAATTTTAAGACATTCTGACTGGGGTTCGAACCCACGTCTTTCCGGGCGAACCGAGCAGGCCTTTACCGCCTCAGCCAGGCAGCGCCTACTAAAATCCAGAGCTGTGCGTATAATATCGTGTTCCTGCGGTGGAGGTAAAGTTGGGTGGTTCAAGTAAGACTTGTGGAGGCCTTCAGTGACCATCTGTCGTGTGAGTGTGACTCAATCCTCATGCAGTCCGACTCCATGGCTAAATGGTTAGCGTGCTGGCCTTTGGTCACAGGGGTCCCGGGTTCGATTCCTGGATCATTGGTTAACTTCGCTGTCACTGGGGCTGGGTGTATGTGTCGTCTTCATCATCATCTCATCCTCGTCACGACGCGTAGGTCGCCTACGGCCGTCAAATCAAAGACCTGCACCCGGCGAGCCGAACATTTCCTCGGACACTCCCGGCACTAAAAGCCCTACGCCATTTCATTTCAATCCACATGCATGGTATGGAGACTATTACCAGATAAAAAAAAGTATCCATATATTTACAGGGTGTATCCTTGGTGATGTTACAAACTTTCAGCGATGATGGAGGACGGCAAATGGATCAATTTGAGATAAGGAAGCATATTCCGGAAAGGATCAAGTCAAAAGTTAAGCAAAATTTTACTCATTTAAGTCCGTTTACCTGCACAAGTTTCACAAGCCTTCAGTGACCATCTGTCGTGTGAGTGTGACTCAATCCTCATGCAGTCCGACTCCATGGCTAAATGTTCGAAGTGGCGTCCCCCTACGTCAATGCAGGCATGGCATTGTAGCACAAAGTTCTGTCGTACCCGTTCGAATATTCCCGGTGTCGTTTGAACAGCGTCGCAGGCAACGAGAATTCTTGGCAAGAGATCCTCTCCAGTCTCAACAGTTTTTTCATTCACAAGGCATACAGTGCAGTCGGAGGTATCAGACCGATTTTTGCTTTAACTTTTGGCCGCAGTGGTGTACTGTATACGGTGTTAGTCTACTGATCCCAAGTTAACGGGCCCAAACCAAACTGAAGTCGGTGGTTTTTAAGGGTATTTAAAGGTGACAACCCCATGTCGTTGGTTTCCGGCACGTTAAAGAACTACAGCGGGACGAAATTCCGACAACCTGGCGTCTGTTAAGAACGGGCGGACATTAAACAACTTGATTATTAATAACTTAATTAATGCCTTTGTGGATCCGTGGTAGAGTATCGGCCTCCGGATCCCAATATAGCGGGTTCAAACCCGGCAGACGTAATCGGATTTTAGAAGGGCGGAAAAGAGTCCATTCGACACTGCATGTCGTACGATGTCGGCATATAAAAGATCTCTGGTGACACATTTGCTGTAAATAATATTAATGTTATTTGTTTTACGTCCCACTAACTACTCTTTTACGGTTTTCGGAGACGCCGAGGTGCCGGAATTTAGTCCCGCAGGAGTTCTTTTACGTGCCAGTAAATCTACCGACACGAAGCTGACGTATTTGAGCACCTTCAAATACCACCGGACTGAGCCAGGATCGAACCTGCCAAGTTGGGGTCAGAAGGTCAGCGCCTCAACCGTCTGAGCCACTCAGCCCGGCGACACATTTGCTGTTTACCCGACAAAATTCATTAAAAATCTCAGCCATAGACGCCCAAGAGAATTTCGGTTTACTCGGTCTGCCATCTAGTAGGCCTAGAGTAAAACAGAACGTCGAAATTGACGAGCAGACAACCAAATGGCGTCAAATCGAAATATCTGCACACACTAGCTGAGGCAACACGATTGTTATTATTATTATTATTATTATTATTATTATTATTATTATTGTAACATCATCACAGATAAACCATGTATACGTTTAAATCTAATTAGCTTCTACATCAAAGAGAGATATTGTACATGTGGTATTCTCATTCGATGCAAACACATTTTCTCCAGAATTCCTTTGCCGTCATCAACAAGACGTTGCCCTCTGTAGTGCAAGGGTTAGCGCTATTAGCTGCTGTCTTCGGGGGTTCGGGTTCAATTCCCGGTACTGCCAGAGATTTAAGAATGCCGGGAGGTCTGTTACACGGTGTATGCAGCTCACCTTCATTGGTCCGGCTCCATGACTAAATGGTTAGCGTGCTGGCCTTTGGTCCCGAGGGTCCCGGGTTCGATTCCCGGCCGGGTCAGGGATGTTAACGTTGTGGTGTGTGTGGAGTATTCAGCATTAGAAATCATCCTAGGTAGGGCCCTCATCGTCACAGACATGCAGGTCACCTAATAGGGCGTCCACGAGAAAAAAGACCCGCAACAGGTCTCTCCGGAGGCCATACGCCATTATTATCTTTATTGGGAGTTTGCCTAAAAAGAGCTGCACCACCTCGAGGCAAGGATTATGAGCAGGATAGCATCAAATTTGAAAGAACACAGCAAACTTCCAAAGATAGTAATAATATAATTTCCGTGCGTTGCTGACTAAGACAGCCGGTTAATTCATCATCATCATCATCATCTGTTTACCCTCCAGGGTCGGCTTTTCCCTCGGACATAGCGAGGGATCCCACCTCTACCACCTCAAGGGCAGTGTCCTGGAGCTTCAGACTCTTGGTCGGGGATACAACTGGGGAGAATGACCAGTACCTCGCCCAGGCGGCCTCACCTGCTATGCTGAACAGGGGCCTTGTGGAGGGATGGGAAGATTGGAAGGGATAGGCAAGGAAGAGGGAAGGAAGCGGCCGTGGCCTTATGTTAGGTACCATCCCGGCATTCGCCTGGAGGAGAAGTGGTAAACCACGGAAAACCACTTCCAGGATGGCTGAGGTGGGAATCGAACCCACCTCTACTCAGTTGACCTCCCGAGGCTGAGTGGACCCCGTTCCAGCCCTCATACCACTTTTCAAATTTCGTGGCAGAGCCGGGAATCGAACCCGGGCCTCCGGGGGTGGCAGCTAATCACGCTAACCACTACACCACAGAGGCGGACCGGTTAATTCACATGAGTTCAAACGTGACAACTCCGAGAACTCCTGGAGGACAAAATCAAGACATCCTGGTGTTAGCTATTTAAACGTACGTTTATAAAAAATTAAATTATAATATTAATGATAATACAGTAATATGATTACTTCTTCCTCTTCCATTTCTTTTCTTATTATGTATCCAATTGGAAGCAGATACATTTTATTGTTTAATTATTATCATTGTTGTGGGCACCGGGCGAGTTGGCCGTGCGTGTAGAGGCGCGCGGCTGTGAGCTTGCATCCGGGAGATAGTAGGTTCGAATCCCACTATCGGCAGCCCTGAAAATGGTTTTCCGTGGTTTCCCATTTTCACACCAGGCAAATGCTGGGGCTGTACCTTAATTAAGGCCACGGCCGCTTCCTTCCAACTCCTAGGCCTTTCCTATCCCATCGTCGCCATAAGACCTATCTGTGTCGGTGCGACGTAAAGCCCCTAGCAAAAAAAAAATTATTATCATTGTTATTATTATCGTAAACAGTATCATAATTTTAACATTTCCCATTTGAGCTTAACAATGAAAGGAGAATCTCAAACCAGGTTCGGCTCCTTCAACTGAATTACGTTGGCCGTGGAATGAGTAGAGTACCAGAAAATATGGAGAAGTTGATATTTCAGCGAAAACCAAGGGATAGAGGCCACGAGGAAGAGTCCCAATAAAGTGGATTAGCTATAGTACCAGTACATGTGGAAGAAAAATTAATGATCTAATAAAGCAAGTCAATGACAGAGAATTGTGAAGAAAAATTATTTATGATGTTATCACAATGACCCCCACATCTCCTAGAGGAGGTTAGGTTGGTAGAGAGAGAGAGAGAGACTAGAATCTACAGCCAAATAATAATGATGAAAGAAATAGTTTAAGAGAAACAAGAATTTATATTACCTGTTGCATGTTCTTTTCTTCGGTTAGAACTAGAAACTATATGATGTGTAGACGGGAAATAAAATAGGAGAATAAATAATACCTTGGTGTAAGTTTTCATGATGAAATGACATTCATATGAGCATAAAGTCAGAGCAGGAAATTTTTGTGCTTTCTTCATAATATTGCTCGCTACGAATCTCTACCCTCCATTCTCCTTCCCAGCGCCTGTTGCCCGGGAAACGCGCTATTACATTCCCAACAAAAGTCTCGCCTGGGATTTGCTATGCAACATTCTGCTCTGCATCCTTAAGATGGCTTCTTCCTTCGCATGACTTAACTGAAATATTCTTTCTTATTACAGATGTCTAGAGTTATATGCACGCACCCTGTGCTCAGCCCTTCTCTTCGTATCCCAAGAAAATCCAATGTCAACTCTTTTCTGGCTGTATCTGATGATATACTTTCTACATTCAAACATTTCTACAGATTTCTTAAGTATTATCTCACGATAAAAGTTTGCTAATTATTTTCCACCGCCCTATCTGAAGGATTTCCTTCCAGAAGAACTGGAATAAACTATTATGTATATATGTATGCATTGTACAAGAATGTCGTCCGTAATCACGGACCGTGATAACGATTATCAGGACAATTAAATTGAGGATAGGAATCAACCTTCTAAGCCACAATTATCAATCACAGTCAATTAGGGTAGAATAATCAAATTGCCATCACCATTATCATCAAAATACAGGGTTATTCACCGAAGATGTTACACCAAAATAACTTCTAATACATTGAAGTTATCAAGATATCATATTCCTAAATGATACTAGATGGGTCGTAAAACACTGTGTTACGCTCTTCCCTGGGATTATTAATAACGGGGGTACTGATTCTAACTTACATATAATTAATTTATAGATAGGAAATATCAATAATACTTCAACATGCGGTTCTGTTGCCGCTAGCATAAGCTTGTTGTGAACCAAGTCAAACAACTGATACTCCCCAATACGTACAGCACAAGCGTGTCTCGTAGTGATATATCACTTGGGTTTGCAATGTGTTTATGACAGGCGAGCTAAAGATGCAAGTTGAAATATTATCGATATTTGGAAAAGTGATTATCCGATGTAGGAATTAATTACATGTCTGAAGTTTTAATAGTACAAACTTATCTGCTAGTGTCAGAAGTGTTAATAGTTTCCTTAAAAACATTCAAAGTTGTTGACGATATCTCCGTTATTAAAAATCCTACAGGAAACCGTACCTCAGTATGTTACGAGTCCCTTAATACCATTTAAAATATGTGAACAGAACATCGGGATATGTAATGGATATAAGTTACTTTAATGTAACACCTTACCGTGAAAATGAAAGTCTAACACTTCACACTTTAACTCCTATTTTTAGAATTCTACCTGCCCTATTTTAACAATGAAAGCTCTGGCTGAGTGGATTCCATAAATGCCTTCTCTGAAAACCCTAAGAAAAGCGGAGAAATCTCTACTCCTTAGTCGTTTAAGGTATCTAGCTGTGGCCTTTCTGATTCGATTTTCCAACCCAGAAAACTAGACTGTTTGTGTCAAAACGTGAATTCCGTAAACTTGTCCCAAATTTTTCTAAAAATTATCTTGGACCGACATTACTTATTTTAAAACGGCAACTAGAAGTGCTCCATGTGTTGTCAGTTGATAGCGGAACCGAACGTCACGAAAGCCAAGCCGAGTGAAGTAACATAACATTACGTGATGGTGACGTAACATGAGTTATTAGGCACATTATTCATTTAGTATGATTTGAGCTGTACTTAGAGGAGGATGCAATTTGAATTATTCTCAATTCTTCCTATAATTCTTCTTCTTTCTCTGACACCTTCTGTGACAAAGTTTCCTGTCTGATCTGTAGTTCACTGACTTGCCCAAGCTTTATTTCAACCTTTTCTACTCTACTGAGACATTCCTTCGTATCTTGCCCAACTGCATTGTGGATCATGTCTAATCTTTTCTCTACCATCTTGTGAATTTCTTCGCGATTGCTAGAAATCTTATTATTTAACTGTACGATATGTTACTATTCTCTGCACATGTTCCCTTGACTACCTCAATCTAAGTATGAAGATTGCTCCGATTCAATTCCATTTCACCGGGCGAGTTGGCCGTGCGCGTAGAGGCGCGCGGCTGTGAACTTGCATCCGGTAGATAGTAGGTTCGAATCCCACTATCGGCAGCTCTGAAGATGGTTTTCTGTGGTTTCCCATTTTCACACCAGACAAATGCTGGGGCTGTGCCAAGGCCACGGCCGCTTCCTTCCAACTCCTAGGCCTTTCCTATCCCATCGTCGCCATAAGACCTATCTGTGTCGGTGTGACGTAAAGCCCCTAGCAGAGAGAATTCCATTTCAGCTCTGATTTCAACACACTCTTTATCTAACTTATTCTCTAACTTAGATATTTGGTCAGTTACCCCTAATATCTTAGTATCTGTTTCAATATTCAGTTATTCACTTAACCCATCTATTTTATTATTAATCGCACTGTTATCAATCAATTCTTCCATCTGTTTATTACTATTTTCGTCACTACTAACAATCTATTCTTCCATTTTGCTACTTATAGAGTTAACCTAGTTTATTAGTATTTTCGCTCTACTTGGTCATTTTGGACATCCGCAAATTAAAAAGATCTAGGTTCATCCACGCCCGCGACTTCTCTTTCCAGTTTCAGTGTCCTTCTCAACTTCTGCACTTTCCTGACTTACTTCCTAACCTTCCATTGTGAACATCAACTCCCTATTCTCAGCGTCACCTTGGATTTCCTTAGAAGCAATAGCCTCCTTGTCACGTGACTTATTATTGTCTTCCTTGTCCATCATTGGTTCTCTAGTAATAGTTCGCGATCTCAAATTGATTTCCCCTTTTACTTCCCTTGACATGACCTCAAAATACAAATATGTAACACAAAATTACACTGCTTACATATACCTGTGATATGCTGTCATCCAGAACAAGTTCTGAATTATTCGAGCCCTAACGTTGTGGTGACACTTTGTGATTACAACTATAATATCGTTTAAAATTGCATGAAATAAAGTATATAATCTTCGCACTATGTGGTCTCACTTTGTACTTACCTTAGGGTTTCCACAGAAAATGTGCCCTGCCGTTGGGCCTTCAACTTGTAATTACCTGATTACTTACACATACAGTATAGAGAAATACTAATACCTTAATTGATAATGGGCGTCAGCTACAAATAAAAGTAATAATAATAGAATGCGAGTCTTGAATAACTCTAGGGTGTACTGTAATAAGCTTACTTTGACAGCACCGAGCTCGATAGCTGCAGTCGCTTAAGTGCGGCCAGTATCCAGTATTCGGGAGATAGTAGGTTCGAACCCCACTGTCGGCAGCCCTGAAAATGGTTTTCCGTGGTTTCCCATTTTCCCACCAGGAAAATGCAGGGGCTGTACCTCAATTAAGGCCACGGCCGCTTCCTTTCCACTCCCAGCCCTTCCCTGTCCCATCGTCGCCATAAAACCTATCTGTGTCGGCGCGACGTAAAGCAACTATCAAAAAAAAAAAGAAAAAAGAAAAAGAAAACTTTGACAGCATAACCTGGAATAGCTTTTGGGAAAAGGATGATATTGACGTTTGTTTCCCAACTATAATTTGAGACTATCCGTTTTACCATGAAATAAAACAATTAACTGTACTTGATACTAAAAAAATATAGTCTTAAATTTTGAAATTGAAATAGTGATATTTGCTGCGATACTGAAATTACAATATAAAAATATAAAGTTATAACGGAATGAAGCTCTAGGCATTCACTTTAAAATACTCTTGACCGGACATGCACATTACAGTACCTTGGACACTTTGAGTGTTATTGTGACGTATTTCTTGGAATTGGCATCAGCTGTGGGTATCTCAAACCTAATTTGAGAGACTTATCCTTTTAGCTTCACCAACAAGAGATAGCATGGCCTATAAATAAAACCACAGTGCACAGTCAACTTTACACGTAATCCACCGAACTATTAGTCTCCATTTCGAAGACTATCGTCGGACCATCTCCGAAAAGACACAATTTGACTTGACCGAACACATACACGGAACATGGAGGATCCAGAGCTTTGGAAAGATGTAGAAAAGCAAGAAAGAAAAATCTTAAGTAACATTTTTGGATCAGTCTCTACAGGGAAAATTTGGATGATAAGGAAATCTCATGACCTGTACCAACAGACACAATGGCAGACACATTTAGCAAAATACGTTTGAAATTTTACGGACATATTCTCAGCATGAGTAATCAGAGACTGACCAAAAGAATTCTGAACCTTGGCCTTTCAATGAAAGTAAAAAAAAAAAAAAAAAAGAACCATTTACCTGCTCGAAGTTGGAAGTGATCTTCAGGAAATAGGCATCAGAGATGACATTGTGTTAGACAGATGTACGTTCAGAAAATCAGTCGATAATCGCCACTTTACACACCATCTAAGTACTTCCACCAACAGAACCTGGGCAGAAGATCGCGAGAAAAGCCACAGCGAGAGTATAAAGAGATTTTGGTAGAAGATAAAGGCAACGACATCAGCTAAATAAGTTCAATCGCGCTCCTACGTCGGACATAACGAAGAAATAATAATAATAATGGTCATCATCATAAAGGAGAATAAGAACAATAAGAGTAATGTCGATATTTATTTCAGGGGGCGATGACGTAGATGTTATTCCCATTTAAACAATAAGCATCATCATACTTATTTGATAATATGTAGAAATCTTTATTTATCCATAGGTAATGGGCATATTTCAATATCATTCGGTGATATGGCTCTGGCGAGCCTCCGGTAAAAAGATTTTGCTTACAATGCAACGAGCTGTAATATATTCCAACTTGTGTGTGATGCTGTATTACCAGCAACATCTTCATACACCATCTGTTTCTTTTGTGGTTATTTCTACGAGGAGTTTGTTGATGTTCCACTTTTTTGATATTTTTGTCTTCATGGAAGTCTCTCTTTCTCCCAGTTGACATAATACATAATCCATTGTCTGGCCTGCGGGAGAGTCTTCTATTCAGTTTCACCCAACGTAAGCTTCCTATTGTAGACACGCCAAGTGCGTCGCGATTTACTAGAAGCGTTCGTTATTCTCTTGCTAGCTTCAGCACAAAATATTTCATTCTGCCAAATGGCAGGCAACGAGCGACAGTGTTAAGGAAGCCATTGCCTCTGTCATCAGGGATGTTGCGTGCATGAGTATGTATTCGAATGTGAAAGAGACTCTGTTGTAAATAACATGGTTCATTCTTAATGTACGATATAAATGTATTTTTTTATATAATCTTACTTCAGTGTGGTGCTGTGTTATACGAAATGGAAATGCGTGTGCCAAAGTATGGAAATTAATGACTGGAAAGATCACTTTTCAATCTATTCATCAAAGACCACGACGCTTTGAGAGCTTCATTAATGTCGATGTTTTCATTGCATTGTAGTGTATATCAGCGAGCTATTAGTGAGCTACAAATATCAAATTTTCAACTAAATATTTTTTTTTATTTTTGAAATAAGGCACTATTTTGACGAAAGATGTTTTCAGGGCCCTATCAGTAACTAGAAGTAAAATATTTTTACTTATCTCTCAAATACTCTGAGTACGGAGCTCTATAGCTGCAGTCGCTTAAGTGCGGCCAGTGTCCAGTATTCGGGAGATAGTAGGTTCGAACCCCACTGTCGGCAGCCCTGAAAATGGTTTTCCGTGGTTTCCCATTTTCACACCAGGCAAATGCCGGGGCTGTACCTTAATTAAGGCCACGGCCGCTTCCTTCCCACTCCTAGCCCTTCCCTGTCCCATCGTCGCCATAAGACCTATCTGTGTCGGTGCGACGCAAAACAACTAGCAAAAATACTCTGAGTATCCAGTATCACTACTATACTGTGATTCTTATTTCAAGTAATATGGCCTGGGCACTAGTAACTGAAACTCTAACTCTTAGAGCCGTTGGAAATTTGGTCTGAACAAGTTTTAGAAGACATGGTGTGATCTGTATTGAGAGGAAGAGTGGCTGTGGTGAGAATCACCATCAGAAAAAAAAAAAAAATAAGAACTAGACCTCTGATTGTGGATACGTAGAGTTCACTGGGCCTATAGCAAAGGAAAGGATGACAGAGCATAGGTCTAACCACTCATCCTCATCTAACTGTAAGTTAGAGGATGTGGATAGGTGGAGTCTTTATCTTCAAATTAAACATAAGCCTTCGTGACGTGTACAAGAGATGACTTTGCTTTTATATGGATAGAGATACAAGTATATTGATACACATCATATTACGAATGCAGATAAGCAATGGTAGCTGTTTATGGGATCGCTAGATGTCAAAATATCGTATGAAACGCTCCACAGTACAGCAAATCCACATGTATCCAAGGCCTATTTGTGACTGACGATCACACGGATTAGTTATAGAAGCTACTATACACAGATGTTGGTCAATATCTACCAAGAAAATAACATTGAGTACGCAGAGACTATTATATTTTAAACTTATATTCCCTTTAATTATGCTTGCTCCACTGGCATTAGTTGTCTTATCATATTATGTTCGCATTACGGTCTGACTATATCAAGAGTTCATTCTTGGGCACGTTATCTAACAGAAGTAGCTGTTCTATACTAAGCCGACCGGGTGTATCAGCATGAGCTACAGAACACCTTCTGCATGAAACTCTCTCCACACAACTATGAATGGCATTTATCTTGCAAATCGTGTCGGACAACGAGCAAGGTATTCCAACAAATGCCTATGAATCGTAGGTCAAAGGCCCGTGAAGTAACCAATAGATGCTCCATGGAGGAAAAGCCTTAGCAAAGATGTATGCGGATTCCTTACCTGTTTTCTCAGTAAGTGACGTAAATCAAGGTGTAGATATTTCCTTCGGACTCTATGCCGCCTATTCTTACTGACGAAATGGGTGTTACCTAAGTTATGACGGAGTTCTTAAGGCGATAATAATAATAATAATAATAATAATAATAATAATAATAATAATAATAATAATATGACCAAGCAGGAGGCTGCGCGGTTTCAGTCACGTAGCTATCAACTTGAATTCGGGAGATAGTGGGTTTGAACCCCACTGTTGGCAGCCCTGAAGGTTTTTTTTTTTATTTTATTTTTTTTTGCGATTTACCTTAATGAAGGTCACGTGTAACGGTTCATATCCCGTTACAAAAATTCCTCTGTATTTATTATATTTATTATTATTTGTATTATGCTATTTGCTTTACGTCGCACCGACACAGATATGTCTTACGGCGACGATGGGATAGGAAAGGTCTAGGAATTAGAAGGAAGCGGCCGTGGCCTTAATTAAGGTACAGCCCCGGCATTTGCCTCGTGTGAAAATGGGAAACCACGGAAAACCATCTTCAGGGCTACCGACAGTGGGGCTCGAACCCACTATCGCCCGATTACTGGATACTGGCCGCACTTAAGCGACTGCAGCTATCGAGCTCGTCATTTGTATTATGATTAGTATTATTATTTGTATTAATTTGATTACTATTGTTTTAACAATTATTATAATTTTAATTGTAATCATAATCATCAGATTTCGCTATTTGTTGATTACTTATCGCTTGCTTTATTTTATTTCATTTATTATGTATACATGTGTGTGTATGTTTCCATTAAGAAAAAGCAGATTGAGAGATTTGCTGCTTAATATATATATTTATTTTATGAAACAACGTTTAAGACATTACAGCATATGGTGTAATATTGTCACAGTAACTGTCGAGTAATCGTTCTGTCCCATACGTCATTGCTAGGCTTGAGAAACAAGGGGTGAGTCCGGGAGTTCCTAGTCTGCCTAAGGCGATGGCAACACAATGTGTAATACGTCGACGCTTGGTTTGTGTGATGTCATGGACTGTTTTAACCATGACATGGGTGTAATATCATGCGACAATTAGTGTATATAAAAGGACGAGTCTCCAATAGTGGTCAGTTAGTTGGATACCGAACCTTGCCATAGAGAGTTCTAGTGAGGTGGTGGTGAGCAGTTATCTGGATACGTAGTCTGCAGTGACCGCATGAATTATATGTTCGGAGTGTGTTTCCGTGCATATGTTCGGTCGAGTTCTTGTGTTGGTTCAGTGACAGCCGAAGATTGAGTGTTCGTAATGCAGACTAACAATTCAGTGAATTACGTGTAAAACTGATTGTGCAGTGAGGTTATATTTTCATTTTTTTTTTGCTAGGGGCTTTACGTCGCGCGGACACAGATAGGTCTTATGGCGACGATGGGATAGGAAAGGCCTAGGAGTTGGAAGGAAGCGGCCGTGGCCTTAATTAAGGTACAGCCCCAGCATTTGCCTGGTGTGAAAATGGGAAACCACGGAAAACCATTTTCAGGGCTGCCGATAGTGGGATTCGAACCTACTATCTCCCGGATGCAAGCTCACAGCTGCGCGCCTCTACGCGCACGGCCAACTCGCCCGGTGGTTATATTTTCAAGCCATTCAATCTCTCGTTTGTGAAACTAAAAGGATACGTCACCAAATTAGGTTTGAGATACCTACATATGATGATACTTCCAAGGAATACGTCATAATAACACATAAAGTGTCCAAAGTATTGTCAAGTGAACTAATGCGGAATAAATTGCTTGTACCGATTTCTAACGTCCGGTGAAGAGTATTTCAAATTTAATGCCTAGAGCTTTATTCCATTTACATTTCAGAGTTTTATATTGTAATGTTATTATTGTGGCAAATCTCACATTCCAATTCAAAATTTAAAGAATATATTTTGTTTAGTACCAAGTAAAGATCAGGTAAGCTCAAATTTTAGTTGGAAAACCAAACGTCAATGCCCTTTTCTCAGAACATATATGTTATGCTGTCAAAGTAAGCTTATTACTCCACACCCTAGAGATATTCAAGATACTCATTCTACTATTGTTACATTTATTTGTAGCTGGCGCTCATTATCGACTAAAATGTTATCATGACTGGTTACTGTATGTGGAAACCCGAACATAAGTACAAAGTGAGACCACATAGCGCGACGATCTATTATTTTATGCATATTAAAAGTGATTAGAGTAGTTACAATCACACACAGTCGCTTTTTTTCCAACTCCTAGCCCTCTCGTATGTCATCGCCGCCATA
This sequence comes from Anabrus simplex, assembly GCF_040414725.1. NCBI lineage: Eukaryota > Metazoa > Arthropoda > Insecta > Orthoptera > Tettigoniidae > Anabrus > Anabrus simplex. Next base: position 164,022,206 of record NC_090265.1, on the reverse strand, counting down.
AGACTTACTTGTGTCGGTGTGACGTAAAGCAAAGTTGAACAAACATTCCGTGGGGTAGAATGGCATGTGCACAATGCACAGCGGTTTATTCTCCAAGACTGATGAATACTGGGTGAACACCCAGATGTATACCGTAAACTCAAATGACTTACCTGTCAGCAAACGAGGACATTGAACCCTTATGCCACAGTCGTTACAGACGGAGACACTACAGTATGCTATAGTTCATGAGGCATGCAATTTGGGTACCTTCCAGTCATATACAAACAACATGTTGACATTAAAAGAATAAATTGCTACCTCTCATGGTCACGCATGATTCACACACATTGCTGCGGAACTACTGTACGTGTTTAAATTTGGAACGAGAACCATGACTCAACTCGTCTTAGCAATTAGGGAAGAAAATGGAATACGTAAGCAACAGTATACGTTTGAACTATTTATCTCAAAATAATGCGTAATTAGCCTACTGCAAATTCCAATTACTTTTGGGAATAGCCAAATTATTTACCCACATATTACAATAACTATCTCTCAATTAACAATAATAAAAGGAAAAGAAAATGGAAGATGTCCAACTCTTTGAATGGTGTACCGGCGAAGGGCGAGAAAATGAAAGTCACCATAGGCCTAGGAAGCCTATTACCATTGGGGTCGGAATAGAACAGGAGTTTAACGACAAAGGTCGGATAGGGAGACGAACGTAAAAGGCCTCGCACATGTAAGTGGAAGTAACGTCCGATTCAATTATGGCACCTATGGTCACAAACTCACGCTATCAATTTGAAAGCCCCAGGGGTTAGCCCGTTTAGTCGTCTCTTACAAAAGGCAAAGCATACTGAAGGCGCACTCTACAACCACCCCCCGCAGCGGGAAATATTGGGGTGTCACGAACTAAGTGTGATTATTTCTTGCTGTCTCTCACGTCGACCAGCTCCTTCATTGGTCTCATGTGCCCTGTTCCAACCTTAAATCAAGAATTAAAATCTTTGGACAAGTCGGTAATTGAACTCAGAGTCTAGGGGTAAGAGGCAGACTAGCTACACTTCCATCAGGGAGCAGGCAATAATAATAATAATAATAATAATAATAATAATAATAATAATAATAATAATAACCGACCAAGTTGCCTAGCTGTGAGGCTGCATTCGGGAGATGGTGGGTCCGAATCCCACCGTCCGCAGCCCTAAAGATGGTATTCCGTCGTTTCCCATTTTCACACCAGGCAAATGGTGGGTCTGTACCTTAATTACGGCCAGGCCGTTACCTTCCCAGTGTTTACCCTTTCCCAGCATTCCTTCACCGAAAATATTCGATGTGTTAGTGCGAGGTTAAACCACTAGCAATAATAATAATAATAATAATAATAATAATAATAATGATAATAATAATAATAATAATAATATTAATAATAATAATAGAGTATATTTTTTACTTTCAAAATGGATTTAGCTATGGAGATAGCGTGGTATTTAATCTGTGTCGAGTTCGAGAAAGATGCAAATAATTATAGTTCTAAAAGAGAAGAAAATATTTACCGAACTTCTTCGTCGAGAACAGATTTCTATTTCGAGCTAGGAAAGAAACAGTAATAATTAACCCAAAAGCCACGAGTTTGCACGGCATAGCATTGATGGGCGATATAATTTTTTAACTTAATTTTGCCTGGACACCGACGAGTGAGGTTAATTTCTTACACGAACACTGAGGAAAAGACCTGTCATTCCAAGGAACAACATCAGCACGGCATTAATTGAGGTCACTTTATATTTGTGGAGCCCGTTGTCGTGTGTTTACCATTCTACCACTCATCAGCTCAGAATGTTAATTTTATTTTTTGCCGCGATTTAGTCCTGCTCTCATTTTATATAAAAGGAGCAGCGTAGCTGGCAATACAGTAAAGGGTCACGTCGTTAATCTTCAGTTTCATACATTGTTGAAATAATTAGTATGTGTTTCTCAATGTCTGTCCCTTAATAAACATGAAGACTCGTGATTAATGAGGAGTTTCCTGAAATACACTTGAAAGAGTAAGTCTGTCTAAAAACAAATTTAAGGATTCTTTTGTAGCCGCTGTTATTTGCTTTTACTGCATGCGTACATTCAGTATAGCGTACGTATGTGCTACAGATTGGTCGGAATGATGTGTAATATGTTGTGTATTATGTTTAAAACTGTACTCTAATACTTTTGGGACTGGTTGATGGTGGTTTTGATTGCTTTAAGAGTACAAAATATGAGATTAGTCCTAGTAGCCCCAGTTGAAGACCATAGACAGGGAAGCAAGCGAAAATGATGAAATCTGTGGCTGTGAGGAATTTTTATTTAATAAATATGTTTAATTTGTTATGAATACTTGGAAACTGTGTGAATGGATATGGTTATTGACAGGGACATGTGTAACGGTTCAAATCCCGTTACAAGATGATATCTGTATTATTATTATTATTATTATTATTATTATTATTATTATTATTATTATTATTATTATTATTATTATTATATCTGTGATATTATTACTATTATTGTAATTATCATTCTTATTCAATTCAATTTTGCAATGCTTGTCGCTTTCAGGATTTTACTTAGATGTACTGTATGGATATATACGTATGTGTAGAATAACACTCAAGTCATATACAGTGAGAATTGTTATATATCAGATGTTGAGTGTGACATCCTTACATTGTGCAATACTGCTGACATTTCTGTCAAGTCATCGCCACGTCACGGCTACGTCATCGTGAGCATTTAGCAATGCGCTCAGATACGCAGCCGCCCCAGGGGATTTCACCATTACATGTAATACTTGTCGCGTATGTGGGAGTAGGTCATTGTTATTTCTGGAGATTACGTAGCTGCGTCAACCAACGTCTATAAAAGGTGGCTGCATATTGTAGCGTCAGTCATTAGTTAAACGGAAGCTGAACAGTGAAGAAGTCAAATGGATAAGTGGACAGTCATTATTCTACTGGAAAGCAGAAGCCACAGTTGGTCATTAAGGGAACGAGATGGAGAACACTCAGTGAGGCATTAGTCTTTGGCCATTGAGAGAGTGAGGCCAAAGTTGGTCGGTCACCTAGTTGAAGATTCGGACGCAAAGGCTTACCATGGAGTCATCGAAGGATACCACTTGCAATGAAGTAATACCATCCAGACTTAAGTCATATGATATGGAGAAGCAGCAGTCATATGGATACATCACCAAATTAGGCGTGACACATCTACAGTAAACAACAGATTTAAGGAATACGTCGTAATTACACTCAAAGTGTTGGAGGTAAAGTCAAGTGAAACAGTGCGGGATATACTTTGTATAAATTGTTAAATGTCCGGTCAAGAAGAATTCAAATTCATGCCTAGTTTCTTTCAGTTGCAATGTCATAATTTCATATTCTCATCTGTTTTATCGCAACAAGACTCACTATTTTTATCTATTATTTAAAGAATATATTTTGTTCTATCAAATGAATTTATAGTATTATTTCAATGACAGAATTAGATAACCTCAAACTTAATGGGGAAACCGAACGCCAATCTCCTTTTCCCAGAACTTATATGGTATGTTGTCAAAAGTAAGCTTATAACCCCACACCCTAGAGATAGTCAAGATTCTCATTCTATTATTGCTGCACTGAGTGGTAGCTGGTGCCCTTCAAATAACGTATGTGTAAGTAAGCAGGTAAGAAGTAAGTGTGAGTCCAGGGTTCGACGATTGTGTATTTTATTTAATGAATATTAATTTTCATAATTTCCATTTTAAATGCAGAATTTTCATATTTTTCAAATTAAATTCAGATTAGTATATTTTCAAGTAAGTAACTGAGTCACGAACAGTTCACACATGAGAGACGGATAAGAAAGGCTTGAATATTAAATGAAAACAGTCCTGCAGAGTAAGAAAATCAGACAAAGAGGAAGGAGAAGATGATTAAACTAGATACTAAATTATTTAAAGGCAAGAGACGTGAACGAAGAATAAAATACGGTACTAATGGTACAAATTGCAAACATGGGTTTGTGAAGTTGTTTAGTTTACACACAAGGGCTTGCAGACCGAATATGAAAGTACATAACACGGATGGAGTGACGGACGTGTATATATACAGCGTGTAAGGAAAAGTTATACCAAGTGTTTTTGCTACAGTATGGTACAGCTGTTAATGCCGTCTTGTTGTACAGGAAGACAAAAGTCAATGTTTTTTGCTTTGCTTTGCGTCGCACGCGTGTCGAGTGTTTGTAAACGCATTTATACTTACTACACACGGGTGACCATCAGCAAACAATGGCACTGAGATCTGTGTCTATGACACGCAGCAAGTGTCTTGGATACCAATTTACATACTGTGGACGTTGAGCTTTGCACAGACAACATGATACATAATGGTAGAAATGCTGAGGACACTTCCGAATTAACATCGAGGACGCCCAAGCCACTAGAGCATGTGTTCGAAATGTTCACCATTCGCTCGCAGACATAACTTAATTCACAATAACCAGTACTTGATACCCGAACACATAGAAACACTTGTGGGTCCGACCGTATAGATTCCGTTGCAACAAAAATAGGTTGGCGGATCTCATGTTTCGTGCCGATTTCACTTGCATGCACCAGACTCCTGATATGGTCCCACAGGTTAAAATCCATGGAATCAAAACTAGGAGACCGAACTGGCCACCTAATTGGTCTTAGGTGCCCTATCCAATGGCGTGGAAATGTGTGATCGAGGTATTCACGTACACCGCGGCCCATATAAGGTGGTGGACCATTATGAAGAAAGTACTTGTACATGCGCCTTCTCATTATCAAGACATGCCAGTAGTTCCTTTCTGAGGAACATCAGGTCATTTGAACCTGGCAGGCGCGTAGAAAACATGTGGGGTCCAAAGGGGCAATCACCGCTGGTACCGAACCACACATTCACTGTAAATCGCCGCTAAAATTTTCCCTGCCAAATTATATGGGTTAAGGACATCTCATCTTTGGGTATTTTGGAAATTTAATAACCCACTCCTCGCGGAACAGAGTTCGTCTGTGGCTAGCACTTGGAAGAGGATCAGTAGCTATTGTGCCATTTCGTTTAGAAACGACGTACATAATTCCCACCTTTGTGGAAGAGGTACTGCATACTTTGCACATGATACGGTCGCAGGTGCTCTTCACACTGGAACGGATTTCCAGTCCACTGGAAGACACCAATAACTTGTTCAATACTTCACCTGCTTCTCACTTGGTGCCTTTCAAATATGCCCAGAATGGCGGCTTCTTTTAATAACACATGCGGCGATCCTTACCGACCACAGTCTCGATTAACCAGTGTCGCGTACTCGCGGTATTCTGCAACGCCGTTATCCTATTAGGTGTGCGGCGATCAAGAAATCGTTCGCTGTACAATCAGACGACAGCTTCCGAATTACGCTGTGCTTCACCGTAAATCAGAACTATATATCCGCCAACTCGTTTGCGGAAAATTATATTTTTCCAGGAAGAACGGACTTAAGTTTTACTGTATTTGTAGTCTACAGATAGATCCCATCCGTTATCAGTCTAGCAATAACCAGTTCGTGTGCTTATTTTGATTCACTCTACTACCCCGATTTTCGTCCAGGTGTATTGTATTTATCACAACTCGTCGCTTGACCTTGCGACTGGAGTAAATCACAGCAAACAGAAGCAAGCTACTGCTGCGTGTTTTCTTATCTATTTTATTACCTTACAAAACATTAGTGTGTTTTACAACGCCATGGCTGTACGTTCCCAGTACCTAAAGTTTGTCCGAAAAATAATTATGCTTTTTATGTATGTGATGCAAATATTATTTTCTGCTATCTCATGTGATGGCGGTACAACATTCCCTTTCTCCCTGTATAATGCGTACGAATGTCTACCTAGCTCTTCATGCACTCTTTCTTAACCCCCCAACAAGCTCCTTCATGCTTCCCAGCTTCATCAGAAGCATGGGCGCCCACAAAGTGGTGGGGGGAAGGGCTCCCCCCTTGGAATTCTAAAAAGGTTGATGTTCAATTGTTTAATATCACACAAGATTTTTTCATAAACTGAACTTACTCACAGTCATCTAGCATCTGTTATAACCGGAAATTTCAGTAAACAACTGAATGTTGCTGTCGTTATGTTGGTTTTTATATTCAAGAAAATTGTTGATGTGCCTCCCCCCGCCCCCTTCCCTGAAAAAGATCCTACGGGCGCCCATGATCAGAAGAGCGAGCATCAACACTTGCTGAGGTGCCTTCTTCGCAGATTATCAACCTTGGTGCGAGAAGTGTACGATAAAAATACAGCAGAATAAAGAGAAGCAAAAGGGAAGATATAGAAGTGGAATAAATATACCAAGGTATATTGTACATTTATGTGTGAAAACAATCAAGAAATTTTACGTAACTATTTTAATGACGGTGCAGACCTTCGTTTCTTAGTAATTGGTGGCTAAAAGGTAAATCGTATTACAAAACAGATAGTACAAACGCCGTTCAATTTGAGAGATCTACAACTTTGGTCCTATGACTAATTGGCGTGTCTCGATTGTTGTTACGTTAGATAGCGCTGCATTTCTCGATTACAATCAAATCTCTCCAACTCCAATGAAGATAAAGCTGGAATTCAAGAGGACAAATTGAGGCAAATATTCCTTTATAGGAAGGGGAGTTGGGGACTGGAATAACTTACCAAGGGAGATGTTCAATAAATTTCCAATTTCTTTGCAATCATTTGAAGAAAAGCTAGGGAAACAACTGATAGGGAATCTGCCACCTAAATGCATATCAGTAGTGACTGACTGAACTCGATTGTGACTGGTATTAGGGAAAGCAGTCTGTCTTTATAATGAAAACTCTCGATCTCTATTGTGAATGACAGTTGCCAAGTTGCCTGCCATTATGGTAGAAACTCCCGAACTCGACAACGTATGACGTTCTCCCTGTTTTGTTTTTCGGATAGTGCTAAGAGACATGCCATTTAATATAATCTTACTCACTGCCTTTACAGTAATTTGCGGATAAATCCGTATACAACATAGAATACCGTACCGAAGCACAGGCACATTTAATAATCTGACATATATTGACGGCGATTTGAAATGCCGCCGCCTTGATGAGAAATCGTTGCGTAAATTATTCAGTCGTCATGCCACCGTGTATTTGTACCAGGTTTGCGAAAAATGCTAGCCAATAATAACAGGGGATCACCAATTAAAATGAGGTTAGGAACCAACGCTCTAATTCAAAATTTTCATCCAGATTCAAATGGGCAAATAACGCTACGTCCTTTCAGACGACGACTGTTGCGAAATGTCTCAAAAGGAGCCACAGAAGTCAGTTATGTTGCGAACTCACTATTTCGGTGCCTAAGGTTCATGAAACTGGGCGGTGAAGTTTTGCACGAATACAATGGGCCTAATCCCTTCACTCACACCGTCATTCGGAAATCAAAATCAAACTAGACCAAGCAGAACAACGATGGAGACATCCCCCGGATAAATTAAGGTTACAAAACAACATTAACGTTTGGTCCCTATTGTCATTTTAACCGCCTTGATTCCCTGCCTCACAGTGTGTTTTTAGTGGACGGAGTTTATCCCCGTATGGCGCAATGCACACGCACAGAAGCGGCGACAGTTAGAGGTGCGGTGCAGGAGAGGCGGGTAGCAAAACGTTCCCATGCCTCCTCAAAGTAAACAAATTGGACTATGCACACTGAGGTGACGAGGCGCAGGCGCTCGACCTCTCGCCACCACCACGCTTCTTCCTCACTTTTCGAGTCTTTTTGAGGCAGCGTACCTCCCGTTCAGTTCCTTTATTCACTGTGGTGCAAGAGCCTACCTTGTGTATTAGGCTTAAATATTCGTGCATACTTACCACAATGATTTATGGCCACATTTTCAGTTCTTGGAGGATAATTTGACATTTTCACACTTCTCGGTCTTGGAATTTAGAATAAACGCATTAGAGAAACACATGAGATACATATAACGTACAGCAAAATCCCAGTAAGAAAAACAAATAAAGGAAGAAAAAAATCCCACACGCAATGTTAGAAAAACGATTTCATTATGGTACTCTACTTAGGATTGTTTATTTAAGGTAGTGTTTAGAGGACGAGGATCCAGATAAATTTTCTGTACAGCACATTGTTAATTAAATCCTAGCATAGCATTTTAGACAGTGTAATAGCAAATACTAAGCAGTATTTTACTTAGTTCTGTACTGCGCTTACAAAAAACGCACTTGTTGCATAAAAACGTCATTGTTGTATTTCATTGTGCTTTGTAAAGCACTGTTTAACATTACTGTTTGAGTAACTTTCACTTACACAGGAAAACAGAGTAACTTCCACTCAACTAGAAAAATGGGTAATCTCATTTTTGCGTAGAGAACTAAAACTCCTGCATTGGAATCTGGCTGCCAATACTGTATCTACAGTACTATATACTTTTTTAGGATAATCCGAACAGCACACAACCCTAATTATTTTGGATTACAGAAGTTCTACTGTATTTACACTTAATATAATGAATCATCGTAGTACTCAAACGAGCGTTTCGGTTATAAAATATTTACTGCACAGTAACAGGAGGAAAAAAAAAATGCAGTGTCCCAATAACATTAAAATAAGAAATTTGGGCATAAACATGCTTATTGACGGACTTAAAGAGCCTTACGTGAGATCTTAGACATGACTGATCAACAATGCTTCTTTAAATTCGTAAAATATTCTTCCAAACATAGAATGAGTCTTAGGCTGGTTTCACACCAAACACGTCCAGTCACGTCTAGTCCGTCAACAGGAAAATCCAACACTGAAGTCTCCCTTTGTTTTGGGCTACCACCGCTATATTTCATTCACACAGACCAAGTCTCAGTCAAGTCAAGGTTAAACCAGTCCCGTCAAGTGGAAGGGGAACCAAACCGGGCTTGATTCTGATGCGTCAGTCCAGTCGAGTCTCATTGTTTTGACAACACGAGTCACATTCTGAGCAATGTAGTTATTTAGTGTTTTTTCCTTCTTTCGTTTTGTGCATGAATCTGGAAAAGTGGATTTTCTTTTATACAATTTTCTTAAATGCCTGTGCTTTGTAATTATGTTAATATCACTGTAATTATAATATTTATGTTAAAATAAAATCATTTGTATTGAAATTATTTTGTGTGATGTAATAAATACTAATTTGCATTAAAAGTAGTATTTGTGTTAACTTACCTTAACAATATTGCTAGCCGAAGCTCTGGTTGCATGGCCTTTCGGTAATTAGTGTTTTGCCTTTCAACTTCCTTTCGAACCAGGTCATCAAGCTTCACAAATCTTTTATATCTCATTTGGAAAAAAAAAATATAAAATTTGAACGGATCGTTCACCAAGTCGGGAAACAAATGAGAGAAAGCACACAGATATCCGTTCTGAAATTAATCGGATGAACCCACAATTGCGACCTTGCTTTTTATTTTCGGCGAACTGTCCGGAGCAAAACTGTGAAACTCACCTTCCATTTCCAAGGCAGAAGGAAAACTGAGTTCTATCCACACCTTGTCCTTTTTTCTGGGGATATGACTGGACTAGACGTGCTTGGTTTGAAACTATAGGACTTGACTAGACGGGCTTGGCCTTGACGGACCTAGTGGTACCCAGACGTGACCGGATTGACTTGTAAAGACTTCCTTGGTGTGAAACCAGCCTTAGGCTTCAGCTAAACCTCACCATGTTCTCCTTAAAGCTGTATATTCACCTAGGTCCTTGAGACAGTGCTGTGATGAATATCACGAGAGCAGGACAATAGAAGAACAGAACAATACAGTAGACTAGCACCAAATTTCAGACTACGAACTGCATTGCATGAAAAGCCCACAGTGGTATGACTACTACTGTATTGGAGAGTGTATCTATGGAGTGAAGAAGCTATCGAAACTATCACTTAGGCCTGTAAACTATACATCATTTATACAACATTTACAGGTAGATTACACCATTTATTTTGTGATATCATTATTTACATCACTAGGGAGCCTCCGTGGCTCAGGTGGCAGGCAGCGCGTCGGCCTCTCACCTCTTGGTTCCGTGATTCAAATCCCGGTCACTCCATGTGAGATTGGTGCTGGACAAAGCGGAGGCGGGACAGGTTTTTCTCCGGGTACTCTGGTTTTCCCTGTCATCTTTCATTCCAGCAACACTCTCCATTATAATTTCATCTGCCAGTCATTAATCATTGCCCCAGAGGAGTGCGACAGGCTTCGGCAACCGTCAAAATTCCTATCCTCGCCCAAGATAAGGGCTTCATTCATTCCATCCTTGACCCGGTTACTGCCTGGATAACAGGTTGTAGGTTATCATTTTCATTATTTACGCCCCTAAATATTTATATAGTATGTGTATTTCTAATGCAATTTTAACTAATAAACGTTACAGTAGATGTTGCTAACTGGAATGACCGGGCGAGTTGGCCGTGCGCGTTGAGGCACGTGGCTGTGAGCTTGCATCCGGGAGATAGTAGGTTCGAATCCCACTATCGGCAGCCCTGAAGATGGTTTTCCGTGGTTTCCCATTTTCACACCAGGCAAATACTGGTGCTGTACCTTAATTCAGGCCACGGCTGCTTTCTTCCAACTCCTAGGCCTTTCCTATCCCATCGTCGTCATAAGACCTATCTGTGTCGGAGCGACGTAAAGCCCCTAGCTAACTGGAATGAACATTGTTAAAATGCTTGAAAGAGTGGAGGAAGGGGATAATGTATCATTATTTCTTTTTTCCTTTTTTTGCAACCCTGAACTAATGATGTGTATTTTTGTTTTAATTTATACTGATATGCAATCACAGGGACCATGCTCAAGTGGTAGTTAATCAAGGATATTTTGATAAGCCTATTTCAAATAAAGTATGTTATATATTTATTTTCGAGTTATTGAACAAATTAGAAATTGGAAAATTAACACCGATTACGTTTATCACCAAAATGCACCACACTTTTAAAATAAAGACACAAAACCCTCATGAATGCAGACAGTACACAACGTTTCCACAGAAGTACATAAATAAAATATATGTTTAACTTTATAACAGTAAATGCAAAGTTCAAAGTAATTAATCCAAGCAGAACTTCATAAAAGGAACGCCAATAAAACCTGTAACGGATCACATTTGTCTCTGCTAAGGTCAACTACTCCTTTTCCTGGCTACATTTTACACACACATTATTAAAACCATTCATTCCTAGCAGAGATTAAATATTTTACTCTTTTCTTATTTCAAGGGCAACCCGAAAAAAATTCGTGTTATGCCTTTTAACCTGCCGTCAGTGGAATCGTCGTGAGGAATATTTACTAAGATGGCCGCTGCAATGGATTATTTTAACAGCAGCAGGTTCAGTGAAGTTCCTGCGACGTCAGCACTTAAGAATTAAAAATACTTATTGGAAAGGATATGAACATGGTAGATTTGACATAGCATTAGTGGTGAAAAGGCTTGAAAGAGTATCATCTGGTTAAGTGAGGGATAGGAAATCTGGAGCTGAGCTATACAGAGCACTTCATGTGGTGCGGATATTAAAAATACAATTATTATCATCAATATATATCATAAACGAAGATTTTATAACACTCAAATTATTCAAAATCTCCTATGCCATATTGATTATAAGGTTAAACGATAGCAGATTATGTAGCTTCCAAGATCCAGTGGAGTGTCTGTATTCAGAGCATGAGCTTCATAACGAGTGTTCCGTCGCTTGAGTCAATCAATCACTACGGATCTGCATTTAGGGCAATCGCCAGCTGCCAGATTCCCTATCTGTTTTACTAGCCTTTTCTCAAATGAATTCAAAGAAATTGGAAATTTATTGAACATCTCCCTTGGTAAGTTACTCTAATCCCTAACCCCCTTCCTATAACGAATATTTGCCCCAATTTGTCCTCTTGAATTTCGACTTTATCCTCATATTGTGATCTTCCCTACTTTTAAAGACACCACTCATATTTATTCGTCTACTACTATCGTTCCGTGCCATCTCTCCACTGACAGCTTGGAACATACCGCTTAGTCAAGCAACTCATCTCCTTTCTCTCAAGTCTTCCCAGCCCAAATTCTGCAACATTTTTGTAACGCTACTCTTTTGTCGGAAATCACCCAGAACAAACCGAGCTGGTTTTCTTTGGATGTTTTCCAATTCTCGAATCAAGTAATCCTGGTGGGGGTCCCGTACACTGGAACCATACTCTAGTTGGGGTCTTACCACAGACTTATATGCCCTCTCCTTTACATCCTCACTACAAATCTTAAACACCCGCATAATTATGTGCAAAGATTTGTACCCTTTATTTGCAATCCCACTTATGTGATAACCCCAATGAAGATCTTTCCTTATATTAATACCTAGGTACTGTACTTACAATAATTCCCATAAGGAACTTTCACCCCATCAACGCAGTAATTAAAGCTGAGAGGACTTTTCCTATTTGTGAAACTCACAACCTGACTTTAACCCCGTTTATCATCATACCATTGCGTACTGTCCATCTTACTACATTATCGAGGTCATTTTGCAGTTGCTCACAACCTAAAATTTTAAAGTGTAATAAAGTATTTACAAGGTACTTGAATTCTAGAGTAGGTTTCTCAATTTATGGCCAGAGGGTGAAGCGAAAGGAAGACATAAATCGGAATTTCAAGGACACGATAACTGAAAATAACCCATATTCACTTTACATATAAAATATAATTGTAATATAAATGACATGAAATTGCAGCAATTGTACGCGAACTCTGTAAGTTAGACAATTCTTCCGACGTAAAACATTTGTGAGAGATTCGGAGTGTCTTTCTTCCATCTCTTCCATTCTTTACGGTCGTCCCCTTTCTTTTTTCGGACACTCTCATTGTATCGTCCTTTCTCTCCATCCATTTATATTACAATGCAGTTTGAAGTAACGCTATTCTTCTTCTTCTTATTATTATTATTATCATTACGAAAATTATTTTGAAACTGAAGCGAAGTATATAGATTAAAATGATGCATATATATATTATAATAAATGTCACACATGAACTGAATCTACTTACTCACATACCTATATTTCTTTGGCGTCAGCAATTACAGTTTTTTATTGTTATTTTCAATTAACTTTAGGCTTACAAGAAATTATACCTGAAATATTTACACACTTCTTGTTTCTGATGTTTGTAGGCTCCACGTTGGTGTAAGCTCTTAAAACAGCCACGGACTTCATTCTATGTGTTTCACCACTCCGCAGTTTCCGCTTGTCAGCTGTCGTAACTTTCTGTAGCTGTTAGCTGTTCGATTACATGGACGGCGTGGCACCTCGAATCAGCCACTGATGTTGGTAACGTACGGACAGGTAAACCATCTGGAGAGATCCTAGATGTGTCATGCGTCTGAATTGCTACAACGTCCAACTCTCATCCCAAGTTAGGCCACACTTCATCAACCTCACCTTGTTATGTTGCACATGCTATCTTCTACAAAATAATTTGTTATAAGCGGCGAAATTTTATCAGAGCAATTCCCAATGTGTACTTTTCAATACCACGTGTTGCAGTAAAACAGCTTGTGAATCAGGCAGGTATTCATGTAACCTATTCATTTATGTCTTGAATTCTTAACAATGAACGCTGCTACAACTTAGACGTTTCTCTCCTGATAAAGTTATGAGAAAAACAATATTCATGCTTATGAACCTTGCAAGTTCCCAAATGAGTTTAGAACAGAATTAAATTAATTTGGCACATTACTAATACAGGTAGGCTATGCATGAATGAATATAGTTTCACATTAAAGCACCCGTAATTTGTGAAACCTCTAGGAGCTGGAATGTGAACTACTATATCGTTGCTGTGGTGCCAAAACCGTGAATGTGACAATGCTCTTCCTATCCATTAATTCCTTAAAGAATGGTCACGCCACATATTGATATGCAGTCCGCCAGAACATCTTTCGTTCAGTTTATTTTCCTATGCAGAAATGAAAAGGAAAATGAACCCTAAATACATCATATTCTAGGAGTGCATAAATATGTCATGCAAACATACATTGCTACAGTACGGTACAGTAAGGTTCATTTTCCTTTACACTTGACCCTGTTCCAGAAAATGGGACCAAGGAGTCGACATACACATTATTATAGGGCAAACACAAGCTTGCAATAGTCGCGAATTTGTTTCACTCACATTATTTTATAACCAAATTCTGTAATTATAATAGAATATTTCGCAACCTCGAGGTCACCCTCGTCGTAGAATGGACAGTTTTCAATAATTTTTTCCTCTTGCACCATTGTGGACGGAGATAATCACAAACATTAATGTGCGAATTAAGAATTCCATTTAAAGTGTTTTACCGTCTACAGGTGGTTGTGGTACAGAAATTATTTACAATAAACACAAAATTACAGATGTACAGCACGATCAATAAGACATATTATAATTCATGATACAGAAGCATACTTTCTAAAATCTAAATTATCTTGTTTACGACCAGCACACTTCGAAGCTTCAGCTGAAGGACTAGCCTTATTATACTTATATTGCTCGTATTATATGTTATATAGAGTGATAGAAACACAGTATAATTAAGCTCTAGCACAACGCAAAGAGATTTTACTTTTAATATCGAAAATTGTAGTTCTCTATCATTCTCTCCTTCATTTCTTGCATCACCATCAAATTAATTAGTATGATTGAGTGAGACAATAAGTAACGTCTTATTTATATTTATAGATATGCTGTGAGCTTCACGTCTATGATGTACAGTAATGTTATGGTGTTCAACCAAATTTTGTACATTATAACGGGAGGACCCATCACAGTTATTAGGAACAGAATACTTACAGTCAAGTAGGGAATAGATAGCTTTACCATTAGATATTAGAAGGCTGATATCACATAGATAACAAATCATTTTAATAAAATAACAGGAAATTCGTCAACAGGAAAATAACTCAAGTACTGCAGATATCCTTCTGTCGTGAAAATTGTACAAATATTATAAGAAGCAAGCCACTCGACTATCAGTATGACAAGAAGAAAAGTCAATTTCCCTAGAAAAATAGGTATTTGCCCATATTGTCGACATTATTAAATTTTTAGTCATTGCGGTATGCCGCGTTAAACATACATAATCATCAATGCACAACAAATGCTACATTATTGGAGTAAATTCGTTACAACAAGTGAGGAGGTCTATAAACATTGTGAAGTATGATCGATGAAATAGAGGGATTTTAGGAAGTAGTTACATGCATGTTATTCTCCAAAGCTTCCAAAATGGATTTAACTTCTTATTACAAAATAAAACGAGTTGTATATTTTTATAAGAAAAGTAATTCTTCAGTGTTGCAAAACATACTTTACAAACATATCTATTAATTTAAAGGTGATATCTAAAAATCTGTACTAATGTTGCATTTGACAAATAAGCAATATCATCACTACAGGAAGTTAGGTTATTCCCGAAAGAAGTACTTTTACAAAAATCTATGGCTGAAGAAAGTGAAGTCTTTTGATAAGTACACAAAAACACGAAACACACGAAATCATAAATACTTAACAATGAGATAGTCCCCTTTTCTCGTAAAGAAGCCGTTGCATAATGGTGAAGACCATTAAGAATGTGCAAAAAAATAAGAGTTCATTTTAAAATCCTCTATAGAATAATGGAGGCCGTTAACTTATCCATTAAGCACAGCAACAAGGTGAAGGTATCATGCACCAGTTCCAGATAACCAACAGATATGATACCAGCAACTTCCATAGTATTTTATATCAAGATCAAAATTTAGTCCGCGGATGTAGGGAAAAATATTCCATCAAAATTCAAAATCGAAATGAAACTTCTGATTGAACCACAAAATGATGTATTTATCTGTTAAGGCTAATAATGCTTGTTGGTTATCAATGGTTTTTTACATATTATAATATCAAAAATTTCTTCCAACACAAAAAACATTTAATTTGTCAGGTCTCACAAAAACAGTAAAATCTGGTTTTTAAAAACTCACCAATCGTTGCCAGTTTTTGCAACATTTTGCCTTTTTCTACCAGTCTGGTGTGGTTTTGGCTCGGCTACCATGTTTACATCTGAAAAATACACCGCGAGTTAGTGTGGCATGTCACCAGCAAAAAAAAATCAAATTCTTAAAAATGCAAACAAATGGTCTTTCCCTTCACGATAAAAGATGTATTTATTACTTATTTGACAAGAGTTTCTAAATCACAATGAAGATTCTAATGCACAAAAAGCAAAACACAAAATCAAAACGTCGTTGAGATGCCAAAGGATACCTCAAAGTGACATCTTGGTAATTCAGTGATTCGCCAGAAAATGGGGAAGAATACGGCACATTCCCACCCTTCAAGCGTACTTCGCCGTAACAAAGACAGTGGCTTATGTAAAAAATATTTTATTTCAAAGTATTAAAGAAGAATATTTATCATATTTCACTACTTGAAATTAGTAGATCGAACTGGAAAGGACTGGTATCTGCCCTATTATTATTATTTAAATGCGAATATAAGGTTTTATTCCACCACACTCGTGAATAAAGCGTAATTCTAAAAAGGAAAATTCCAGGTTAGCCTACTAATAATTATTAATGAAATCTTTGCGAAAATAAATAGCATCCGTATGGGGTTAATCGACTTAATATTCAGATCTTTAATTGAACATGGGAAATTAGGGCTACATCATCAGTATAGTACTGAATTTTATTGTAATCTGAAGTCTTTCTGTAATCTATGATATGAAGTAGTCGTCGTATATTTTTACTAGAATTTTCATATGCGTCACATTAAATCCAAATATTTAGTGCGAACACATATGGTAACTGAGTATCTATCAACCTTACCCTATATTTCCATCTTCTAATAATAGCGAAGTCTGAACAAAATTGGCATTTTTATACCAACATTTTATTGAGAAATTAAAACTTTGTACATTACTTTTTTTTACCAACATTTCCTTGAAAAATGAAAACTTTGTACATTACATTTTTGCCGTGTGTTTATCAAAATGTAGAGCTTGGTGATTATTATGTAATGCCATTTTTTATCATGAAAATGGCACTATACGGGATGCACACCAATGCATGTAAGATTACTTTAATTAAGGCCACGACCGCTTCCTTCCAACTCCTAGGCCTTTCCTATCCCATCGTCGCCATAAGACCTATCTGTGTCGGCGCGACGTAAAGCCCCTAGCGAAAAAAAAAAGATCAAAGCACAGTCAAGGACCTATGTTATCCGTTGATTTTCAGTAAAATTGAAATATTACTTGCTTGTTGAAAAACGTGACATTGTATGGAATTTTAATCCAATGTTACTAGTTTAATTGCGTACTGAAGTAGAAATTCAAGTTATTATGTATCACATAACAGATTTGCAAAAGTAATTGGTCCAAAAGTCTGTAATAGAAAAGTAGATTGAAAATGGCTTTGGTGCTAAGGGATCTCAAATTATCAATTTTATATCCTGCCTCTAAAACCACCCTGTTGTGAATGAGATTCTACCAAAGCGGTAGTTAATTTCGAATATATCATCATCATCATCATCATCATCATCAACGTCGTCAAGTTTAATTATCTTCTTGTCTGTGAAATTCGTTCGTTGGGTTTACTTACTATTCTTCACTTCCCGAAAAGAAAGTAGTGGATATAGGTTTGGGAAGTGATACTACCACTTCCTTTAAATTTGTATCTTAATTCTTCAAACTATTGTATTCTACGTTATGTTCTCTATTCAATACATGTACTTCACAGTATTAACATGTTAGCAATAAAATGTGAATGTTAAAAGTGTTATTTAGCAGGGCATAGACAAAGGAAAATACATCTAAACTGCCTCGCCTGCTCTTAATGTTGAAATTGAGAAACTTGCATACGAATTAATTTTACGTTGAAAGACATCAGTAACCGGTGGTTATTCTTTTATGTTCTTTCCATATAATTACAAAGTACTCTATCTATAAATACAAACTTCGTTCCACTTCATTTGCATCATATTTTAGAAAATAGGCTAGTATATTGTCTTCTGTTAAAGACATGTTCATAGATACTGGATGTATCATGTAAATTATTAGTTTAATGAATCAATAACAGGAATCGACAGTTCTGATTGCACATTATACGGTTATTGAAGTTATAGCTGTTACAGTACTATTATACCCCATGCTTGATTGAGCTGAAAGCTAAATCACACCACTGCATATTGAAATTTAACCGCATCCAGACAGCCAACTATCCATAACTTACCCAGACAGTCACTTGTGTTTCAACCATTGGTGAGGAACATAGATTGAGAATCAGGCAGGAATTTATTAAAATAGTCTCTAAAATGAGACATTAATTGTTTATAATTATCATTTACTTTTGGAAAATCAAAATTTCTTTTTCCCTATAGTTTTTAATGTAGTTATCAGTCTTATCAATATATTCAAAGATCACACTCAATGACGGAAGTTTTAATTAATTATACATAATTCTGTACGTATACAAAAACTTACCTGAATAGTAGCCGTACAAGTAGATATGAATTAAGCTAAAAGGGAGCTATAACACAAGAGATCATCCAGTTAACTAGGGAAACTGAAATTCTATAAGCTAGCTTGAATATTGTTTTCATTCTGAAGAATAGTTGTTAAACATTATTTAAATTTCACTATCATCTGAGCAAATGCACCTTATCAGTATTTATTAGTTATTTTTGAGACAAAGAATGTAAATTTGAACATCAGATCCTAGTGTACTAAATCACATTCCATGATAGGACAAGGACGGTAGTTGGAAGGTAAGTGGTTAAATCTAGGCCCATGGCATGAATCGTCGATTTTAGTTAGTATGTTGGTTTTTCGGATCGACGTCATATTAACAAGTGTTGGTTCAGTACATTTTGTATTAATGTCCTGGGGTACCTGCTGTAATCATATGACCAAAAGAGAAGGGGAAAGAAAGATTAAATACCCCACTTCACGCACTACAGTAGCACAGATTGGGACTTCACGTAGTTGTACATGTACACATACGCACAGATAGAGACAGAACTGACAGATCGATTTACATTTTCACTGGATGATAGATTAGGTTTATAGAAATATCTCCATTCTTATTATTAAAGTATCAGTTGTATCTCCTTTTACGGAGCTTAGTTTAAGTTTCCTTGTATCTGAGGTTCAATATTTCATCTCTCAGATGGAATGTAAACAGGGTTTCGGTTGATACTATCGTGGTACTAACGGTGCCTAGACTTCCGATGTTGATAGTCGATACGTATCTCCTTATCTGATCTCTTCTCTTCTCTCTCATTCTCTCTCTCTCTCTCTCTTCACTTCATCTTGTTCCTCTCATTCTCTATTCTCTTCTCCCGCCTCTGCGATCCGAAACAAACTCTCAAGAAAATGGGCTGAATCGCAGAATTCAATTTGTCGGATTTGCTAACATCCCGAGCTATAATCTCCTCCGCAGTCGCCATACTCGTAATGCCAATTATACTGGTGCTATAGAGAACAGGGATTCCCAAGAGTACGCCGGATTTATAAGCTGTATGTTACCCTCCATCTTGAGCGACTTACGCTGTTCCAGTTCCCAGCCTTTGTTCGAGATATCAAGCCAGTGTTGCTACTGCCAGCATTTAATTAATCATTATTATTATTATTATTATTATTATTATTATTATTATTATTATTATTATTATTATTATTATTATTATTATTGTTATTATTATAAACCTGTAACCGCGTTGGAAAGACTGGAAAGTTCTCAGTGGCGTGAGACGACAAATTAGCAAAAGGCACCTGAACTGACAATAATAGACCGCCCACATGTCTGAATGTTCAGCTTACTGGTGTTTGATTCAGAGGGCCCTGGGTTCGATTCCCGCCAGGGCAGATGATTTTAACTGCATATGGTTGATTACTCTGGAGTATCCGTGTTTGTATAAATACATTTTCTTTGTATAACGGTATACACGACATTCTAGACTACTAACCATAACAGGAGTCTGGCTCCGCGGTGTAGGGGGCAATGCGTCCGCCTGTCACCCGGCGGCCCCGGGTTCGATTCGCGGCTGGGACAGGGAGTTTTAATTGTAAATGATTAATATTCCTGGCCTGGGGACTGGGTGTTTGCGTCGTCCTTGATGTTCCTTTCCTTTCACTTCCGCCATTTCCAACTACACGCAGGTTCACAACACATGGTGCAAAGTAGAGGCAAAAGATCTTCTTAGGTCGACGCCCCAAATAAATACCATTTCAGAAAAATAAACATAACAGGAACACGAAATAACGAATAGTCTAATCCCTCCACATAAGATTGGCGCCAGAAAGGATAACCGGCCGTAAAACTGGGCCAAGTCCATATCAACTGCCGCTCCGGATAAATTGGTATTGCGGCCAGGCCTAATAATAATATAGTTACTCCTTCCTCTTCACTGCAATGTTGCAGCAGTGTTATTTGGATCATGGTACACTACCTTGCGAGACTGCATGTGTAATTCATTTTTAGATAAACGGTTTTCACATCACAGTTCCTCATGTCCCACCATCATTGCATGGGACTAAGCATCATTGTCCCTCAGTCGAAGTTCAGTCTCCTTCAAGGTGAAGGGAAGGGCTGGCCACGGCTCTAGCGTGGCTCTACACCTCTACATTCGGGAGGGGAGGGGTTGATCCCAACCGTAGACTGTCCTGAGAATGGGTTGCCGACGTTTTCCATTCTCTTGCACCAAGGCGAATGCTAAGACAGTTCCTAGAGTAGGCCAAGGCCACCGACCCTCTCACATTCTCCGCACATCTCCTTCCCCGAAACAAATCTTCTGGCCTGAGAGACGGCGTCACCGTTCATGAGACCCGCTTACCCTGTCATTGGAGGAATGAAAACATTCAGTAATTGTAGCAGTCATCCTGGGTCGGCGATTGCTGTGTAGGTATCGGCCTGCAAGTGGCCATGGCTGGTCCGTGGTCCGACAGCTCTGCACTCCGACCGATTAATCGAGCAGAGGATGGGTGCCCACGGCTCTATCATGGCTCTACACCCCTGTATTGGGGAGACGGAGAGGGTTTGGTCCCCACCGTCGGCTGTCCTAAGAAAGGTGTTTTTCCCCGTGGTTTTCCATTACACTGGACTAAAGCGAATGCCGGGACAGTTCCTAATATAGATGACGGCCGCCAACCCTCTCAACTTCTCCGATCATCTCCTTCACTGTAACAAATCTCCTGGCCTGGAGGGTGTTACCCTCTAAGAGTTCCGACGTACGCTTCAGGGTACGCACTGAAAACTTGTGTAGATGGTTAGTTAGTCATCCATCGTTGTATATATCACACCGAGGAGAATAGGCTTCAGATTAACGGCAGCTAGCTTACTAGCTATGTAGCACCACATTCGGGAGGCGGACCTCGCTAAAATGGTTTTCTGTGGTTTTCTATCCTCCTGCAATAAGGCGAATGCCGCGGGACGAACCCTATTATAGGCCACGGTCCCACCCACCTCACCTTCTCCACAAATCGCATCACCGATACAAATCTTCCTTGCCACATAGATGGCGTTACCGCCTAGGAGGCCCGCCGCACCCCATCAGGGTACGGAATGAAAACATTTTAGTAGAACATAGCGTTCCTGTGCTACGTATACGAACTTTTCCGAGTCCAACGATCACTTCCACGGCCAAATCTGACATGGTGGTTTATTGTCACCAGAAAATAGCATATTTTAAGTGGACTAAGCAGTGTAACCTGGGGTACCTCCTCTGGACTCCATCGCAATGTTTCGCTTCGGGGTTTAACCCTCGTTCCCTCTTGGGTTGTTACACCATCCCTTCTTGGGTTCTGGTGGGTTCTTTCCCCTCTTTTCGAGAGCAAGCTTGTTGGGTTGGATTGGGTTTGCTTTGGCCTCCCGCCCGCTCCCCTTACTGCCTACCAAGGTTGAAGTTCTTTTTGTCTCGCCTCATTAATTAATCATGTATCCCTATTCTCTGTATACCCCATTCACCTCCACATCAACTACCACCACCACCACCACCACCACCACCACCACCACCACCACCACCACCACCACTACCAATATTATTATCACTCGATCAGTCGCTGACACCACAGCCATTGTTTATCACACTGCCTTAATATCTACTCATGCCAGTCCATTCTACTGCGCCCGTTACCTTTCGGTGGCGCCGGCCCTCAACACATAGGTCTCATTGATGCAGTAGGTACAAACGTACCGCGCCGCAGCTCCCCACCGACGCTGAGCATATTCGCACCATCTCGCCGCTGACATAGCAATAGCTCCAGCCATAACTAACACACGCGCCGAAGCTCAACCCAATGAGTGAACCCATCACCGTTCCCCCTAACACCTCCGCTTCGTCTGAGCTCCCAGTATCTGGAGCTCGCCGCACTTTAACTACCGCTTCCTCCAAGTGACCTCCGGCGATACTCATACCCGTATACTTTAAATAAGACCCCTTACCTAGTACGGTAGACCTACATCGTGGTTGCGCCTAGAAAAAACCGCCATGCGATAATATTTCAGTTTAAAATTCTGACTAAAAAGTGTTCTATCCTCTAAGGTTCAGTATTGCATGAACTAGGCCTATCTCAACTAATTTTCGTCGTAAGTGATGCATGTGCTGCGGGCCAGTTTTTCTCCCCTCAACATTATCACATGGGTATTTCGAGGCACAGCGACAACATGTATTTTCAGTTACGTTCTTTAGCTGAGAGGTTTGATTTCGCACAAACTTAGATAGGATTTTCCGCGACAATAAGATAGAAACGGCTAGAATTGGGAAGAAAGAGATCGTGGCCTTAAATAAGATACATCCCTAGCATTCGCCTTGTGTTAAAATAGGACACTACGGAAAACTCTATTCAGAATTGCCGATGTTGGTGTTCGACTCAACCTTTCCAGAATGCAGGCTCACAACGGCTCAAACCACGCAGCACTGTACTCCTTCGGTACAAGTATTTTGCGCCTTTAGTTAGAAATACTGAGAACTGATTTAATGATGCTTGAATATCTTGAGTGATTCAGAAAGAGTTCATATTTTATTAGTGGGTAAGGAAGGAACGACTGTTGGTTCTTTCTTTAATCAACCGTCAATACGAAAACAGAAATAATTACATTCCATAGACTAACTGAGTTTTAAGAAGAGTAATTTAACGAACTGATCGTCTCAAAGGTAGGTTAAAGCTTCCTCACAACCTCTCCGGTGCCTCAATCATTCAAGACGAGGAGAAGTAGCGGATGGGGTGTAAATAACGGATGAAGTTTCTACCCCTCCAGACGGAATGAAGTGCCAGCGGCCTGTTTCACTGTGCCAAGAATGACCGAAGCAAGAAGCCGCAGCCATCGTGTGTCCGCAACGTACAATATTATCCTGAAAGAATCAGAGAGGTGAACATTTTCTTTGTCCACTAGCATGACAATCAAGTTAGGAGGAGGATAAATGAAAGTTCTTTTAAACATATACGAGTGTCAGACTAACTTGAAATTGTCATCCGATAAATATTTGTTTATCGACCTTTATTGTGGTTTAATGTCGTACTAACGCAATGGTAGAGGGATTTCGGCGACACAAAGATGAGGAAATAATAATAATAATACTAATAATAATAATAATAATAATAATAATAATAATAATAGTAATATTAATAATATCAGTCAATACTATACTGCGATCAAATCTGAAGTTTTATACGCGAGCGAAAATATACGTTCAGGGTTGCCGACGATAGGATTCAAACTCACTATCTCCCGAATGCAAGCTCACAGCTAAGTTTTCTTTTTTTTGCTATTTGCTTTACTTCGCGCCGACACAGATATGCCTTATGGCGACGATGGGATGGGAAAGGCCTAGGAATGGGAAGGAAGCGGCCCTGGCCTTAATTAATGCACAACCCCAGCATTTGCCTGGTGTGAAAATGGGAAACAATGGAAAACCATCTTCAGGGCTGCCAACAGTGGGGTTCGAACCCACTATCTCCCGATTACTGGATAGTGGCCGCACTTAAACGACTGCAGCTATCGAGCTCGGTCACAGCTAAGTGACCCGAGACGCGCGGCCAATTCACTCGGTGCGTAGGCCTATTGTTTTCTTCCATGTACCTCATAAGAGCTGAGTTTTAAATATCTTATCACATAATTTCCAAAGGAAATGTTAAAATGAGAGTGAACAGCCTGGATATCAGTTCAATGAATTTAACAAATCATTATAACGAACATGTATAGCTTAATTGCTTCCTATCTGATGAGTTAACTATAAAAAGTAATGCACTGCCCATTCTCAATTATCTCTCTTACGCAAGATACTCTGGAACAGAATACTAGTTCTTTCCCCTTGAAATGGATATCAATATGAATTCCATTCTGTCTTAGAGGCCTAAATAATAACGTTAGTTTATTTAAATTTACCCAGCTCCATTTCTAAATGGTTATCAGGCTGGAGTTTGGACCAGAGGGACCCGGGTTTGATTCCCGGTCGAATCGGGTATTTGAAACGTAATTGGTTAATTCGTTTGCCTCGGGGGATGGGCGTTGGTGATGTCCTCATCCTTACAAACATGGAGGTCATCTATCGACCGTATACTATGAAGAAACCTTTACCGGCTATAGGTTATTATTATTATTATTATTATTATTATTATTATTATTATTATTATTATTATTATTATTATTATTATTATTATTATTATTATTATTTGCGTATGGACCCTAATGGATCACGCAGTGCTTTAATGATTTGCCTTTCTGGTCTTCCAAATGGTTTTCATTTCTTCTCCGTGAGCTCTCGTCCCTTCTTCAGACCACTTAGTTCCTGCTCTCCTTAGAAATTCATTCTCTTGGATGTGTCACCCACCTGTTTATTTTTTACGGAATAGATTTCTAATATTTTTGATATATCTATCCGGGCTTTCCCCAGATCCTTTCTGACTTCTTGGGTCCATACTAGACTCTTTAATTTTCTGCTGTATGTCACGCTCTTGTGTGTAAGCCTTGTTGTTGGGCGTTCTTGAACGTACCATACAATTTCAGCACTCGTTTTCTAATATCTGCTGGCAGATTGGACAGTTTCTCCGTTGCTTTACGAGATTTCAGTCCGTATTCCTCTTCAGTATTTTCTGGACCAAGAATTTTCCTCATGATCGTTCGTTCTTCCTTCAGAATACTATCTAGATCCCCTTTTCTATTGAGAACCAGCGTTCCACTCGCGTATAAATTTTCAGGTTTAATCACAGTATTGTAGTGTCTGATGTTATTATTATTTTTATTATTATTATTATTATTATTATTATTATTATTATTATTATTATTATTATTATTATTATTATTATTATTATTATTTAAATGTACAACACAATAAATATTTATCTTTTATAACATACTTTATTAATCTCTCCTATGAAGTTGCGCTATGGGGAGCTATATATTCTAACCCTATACAAATATTTGCACACATTATTGTGGTTTAACCACGGGTTCTCACACATGCAGTCTAAAAGGATGGGATGGGGTAAATATGCCATTCCTATTTCTACAATTATTACATTACGAAAAACCCCAAAGCAGCACGCGTAATCTTCTAGTTCCGACAACACATTATGTCTAGAGTTGATGGTCATAGATGGTCAGTTGTTTTAATATGAATGAATTAAGAAAGATTTTACAAATGCAAGTCAGTTCTATTATATGAGAAATATCTCCGCTGGAATACAAGGATGATGCGCAAATTTATATCAGCAAAGATAAATATACAGTTGTGGAAACTGAGAGCTCCGTGAAATTCTGTTTTCTAGCCTGTTTCAAATTGCAACTGAATTTATGTAGCCGTGACTCAGATCGAATGAAACGGTTTCTCTGTTGACTGACCTAAAAGTGTGACATTGCCAGAAAGTACTTGAATTTAAGTTTTGTTATTCTAAATCTACACAGAAAATGTGTAAATTAAAAAATGTATCACTAGTGTCCGCCTCTGTGGTGTAGTGGTTAGCGTGATTAGCTGCCACCCCCGGAGGTCCGGGTTCGATTCCCGGCTCTGCCACGAAACTTGAAAAGTGGTACGAGGGCTGGAACGGGGTCCACTCAGCCTCGGGAGGTCAACTGAGTAGAGGTGGGTCCGATTCCCACCTCAGCCATCCTGGAAGTGGTTTTCCGTGGTTTCCCACTTCTCCTCCAGGCAAATGCCGGGATGGTACCTAACTTAAGGCCACGGTCGCTTCCTTCCCCCTTCCTTGCTTGTCCCATCCAATCTTCCCATCCCTTCACAAGGCCCCTGTTCAGCATAGCAGGTGAGGCCGCCTGGGCGAGGTACTGGTCATTCTCCCCAGTTGTATCCTAAGACCCTAAGTCTGAAGCTCCAGGACACTGCCCTTGAGGCGGTAGAGGTGGGATCCCTCGCTGAGTCCGAGGGAAAAACCGACCCTGGAGGATAAACAGATTAAGAAGAAGAAGAAGAAGTATCACTAGTTTCATTAGATATTTCTATATTTTTTTTTCAAGAATTTGGGTAGATAAGCCTGCATCAACTATAACAACAACATGCTGGGAGAAAGGTAAATGAGAAGCACATGGAATCGATTAAGAGAACTGAAAAATGAAGTACAGCAGAATTAATAGAATGTAATACTATTAATAATCGTATGACCTAAACCACAAAGTTACAGATGCTCTACCCATATATTTCGACATTCCGGTTAAATTCGGCTATCTATCAATGAGAGTGGAATTCTAGTGGGCATTTCCTATGGTTAACTTATTGTAATTCACCAAGTGCGCCACAGAACATGCGAACGACTATGACATGGAGTATCACCCTCCAAAAATTGAACCTCTGACCTTGGGATGATGAGTCGGACACTCTAACACTGAGTTGGTGGTGATTATTATTTTAATAATAATGTTATTGTTTTTACGTTTCAATAACTACATTTTTGACGATTTTCGGAAACGCCCCGGTGCCGGAATTTTGTTTCGTAGGAGTTCTTTTAAGTGTCAATAAATCTACTGATACGAGGCTGACGTACTTAGCATTAAAATATCACGGACTGAGCTAGGACCGAATCTGTCAAGTTGGGGTCAGAAGGGCAGCACGTCAACCATTTGAGCCACTCAGCCCTGCGATTATTGTTTTAAGAGGAAGTACAATTTGGCAACCATACCCTATTAACCCTAATAAGAAGGAAAATGGTAGAGGTCCAACACTTCGAACAACGAGGTATGGGCAAAAGGAAGGTAAGTACCACGAAAGGCATGAAAATGAAATAATCCTTAGGACCCATAAAACCTAATACCTTCGAGGTCAGAAGAAAATAAAAATTGACCAAGGAGAATCGGATATAAAAGGTGAAAGTAAGGAGGCTAACGCATGTGAGTGGAAAGAATGACAAATTCAGTTAGTCCACCACTCATCTCTTACAATAGGTATTCTATATTCTTCCCACTCTACCACTGTTCCACCGAGGCAGCTAATAGAAGGTAATGTCAGATTCGTACAGAATACCATCAATTCACTAATTAATGTGATTGATATTGTGCCTTTGTATCTAACCTTACCATGTAATTTTACTGCATTAACTTTGCACCACATTAGGGAGTAATTAAGACTGTATCGTTTAACTAGCCCACTCCAGTAACGTGCCATTTCATCTCTATTAGACTAGGATTGTATCTCACTGTTAAGCAGCAGGATATTGGTAACATGCTTCAGGACTGCTAGGGGTTGTAGAACAATTCATTTAGCAAGGGCTAAGTCCCAACGACAGGCTTCTCCTCACAGTTTTATGGAGGCTGACCGCGCGCGTGTGTACGGATGGGGTGGCCTCGGCGTCTATCACGCCACAAATTTCAGCCCGACCGTAAAGTAAAGTAATATGTTGAGAGGTAGGTAGGAAGGACGTTGAGAGGATTAGGACTTAGAATGAAGGAAGATGCGGGCAGACATTGCCACGAGGCAGTTTATACTCTGCTCCCTACTCGCTCTCAACTAGACCTCCTCCATCACCCACTGGAAGTCAACTACACTCGTTAGAGGAGAACAAGGAAGCACACAATCAAGCAGCTAGGTCGTTTACTCCCATGTTTACCTTCATTATGCGACAGTATTTGAAGATGAGTCATAGACATTTAACATACTTCCAAGGACCGTTATCATATGCGTAGCAAAGAACCGAAGGTTTATGATAATCAAGTGACAAGGCCACTAGCTTCTCATCACAGCAGCTGCATTAGAAATTCCGGTCAACTGATGGGAGTTTAAAAAATGGAATATTTCTACCAATGTTAAGAAGTGTAACACAATATCTTGTCATTGCTAAAGCAAGGAATGAACACTGCCTATACCGTCCAGGGAATTACGCTACAATCGTCTTCTCAGGTAAGAAACCTAGGTGTTATAATAGCCTGTAAACTGCCCTTTCTGCTCATATCGAGTCAATAAAATCCCGAGCTATGCGTAGCCTAGGCATTCTATAAAGGTTCACTGAAATTAATTACATTAATGCCTTAAAATGATACTTTGTCTCCTATGCTCTTCCCAGTATTGACTTTTGTTCCCCTATTTGGTCCTCATCTGCTATCAGAAACATATCTCAACTAAATAGTACTTTTTAACCTTTTCTCTTTCATGGTTAAGACTTGCAAACCTGTTATTAAGAACAAAACGAAATCTAACTTCTTGAACTGCCTGGTTATACTTGACCTGAGAAGCCGTTTACAGTTCTCCGATCTATGTCACCTTCAGAAAATAATCGATGGCTATGCCAAATGTAATACTCTTACAACATACTTCCCGATAGAAGTCCCCCCCCCCTCCTAGCCCCCTAACTTTACACCAACGCTGTATCTTCCACCGTCTCTCAACTCTTGTTAACTCACTACCCGATATTGACATATTCACACACTTTGCATCCTTCGAACACAAAATTAAAAGATTCCTTTGGTCCTCTCGAGGTTTCCATTTTCTTCCGCCCTTCCAACCCTTGACCTTTCTACTTGCTAACCCTGTAACCGACCCTTTCCAGTTATCGTTACCATTGTTATTACATTGTTATTGTTACTTATTTACTGTTGATACTTAATGTTGTTGTTTATGCCGATTGTTATCTTATTATACATTTAAATTGGTTACATTGTAAGTGTAAAATGGCTGTCCATAGACTGTATCTAATATTAGTCAGTCGCTCCTGGTGCATAAAGTCACAGTGTCACGTGCTCTCCCACAAAATATGAATATTTTAATTTTTACTTCTCAGTACATTATATACAGGAGTTTAGGGATTTTACGCTCATGAGAAAGGGGACTAGTACTTCTGAACTGCGAAATCTGGCTTCAGGATAGAGCGTAAAATCGTGCACCTGAGCTCACGGTCACAACCCTCATGTGACCGTAGAGCAGATGTTTAAAGTACATGTTCTCCAAACGTTGCCGCTAGCTTGTAATGAGGGAACCTCGGTCACAAGCAAACAGTGACCGAGAAGGGTAGCAGGTAGTTCTCTGAAAAAAGAAAAAAAAAAAAAAAAAAAAAAGGCTACACATTTCGGAATAAGATTATAACCATAACGATGACATTATATAGAATAAATATATTCCTGAGAAGTATAATGACAAATAAGATTTTAAAATGCGCAGGCTATGATCGAGAGAGAAAGACGGGTGCATCAGACATAGGAATTAATGATAAGGTAAACTTAGGTGTGCTTTTCCTTATTGTATTTTATTGTTCATACTTCGATCTGTAAATATAGGTGAATATTTCAGACTTACAGTATATTATCCATGTCTGCATTTAAGCCATGACGTTCCCCTTCCATACCAAACTTCACGAGCAGCCACTGGACATACTGTATAGAAATTAAAAGTCACGTGCCTGTCGTTTGAATTTCACGCAAACTATATTAATTATGACTACGGGTTCGGTACAGTGTTGCCAACTAATATTTTCAAGATCCGCTAAATGATACAAAAAATCCGCTAAAATTCCGCCAGGAAATCCGATCTCAAATAATGATCAATATTATAATATATATATAATTCGCTGGGGCCATCAAGGACCACGTTAAGTCTTGTTGCATTTGACACTGAACTTGGCCTTCTTTAGAGCCCAAATTTCCCTCATTCTTTGTGAGTGGGCCTGCTTACGCTCCTCTGTCCAAGGGGCACCGTGTCTTCTCTTCGGTTGCTCGTCTCGGTTTAGCCCGTTCGTCAATATTTTCTTGCGGAAGAGATATCTGTTAAAGGCGTCTTCAGCTGAGATATGTAGAATTTGCAGGTCTTCTTTGGTATTTCTAAACCAGGGATTGTGGTTTTGGGGTTTGAATCAAAAAAGTGAAAGATTTCTTTAGTTAACTTTCTTCCGTCCATTCTTTTCAGATGACCATAAAATCGTGCCCGTCTTTTTCTGATTGTGTTGGTAATTTTCTCTATTTTGCTGTAGACTTCCTTGTTGGATCTCTTTTGATGGATTCCATTTCTGTACTTTGATCCCAAGATTCCTCTCACAATTTTGCATTCCCTTTCCTCCAGTTCTTCAAGGAGTCCTTTGTTGGCATTTAGAGACAGGGTTTCGGCTGCATATAGAACTACTGGCTTCAGAACTGTTTCATAGTGACGTATCTTGGTGTTTTGGGAAAGGCATTTTTTGTTGTAGATTGTGCGGGATGTTTGGTAGGCTATTTCCAGTTTGCGTACTCGCTCCTGAAGTGCTTCTTTGTCCAGTCCATTTTTCATGATGATCTCACCCAGGTATTTGAATTTGTCTACTCGGGTGATATCCCCGTATTTTGTATGGAGTTTTGGTGGAGCCTCTTTGATGTTAGTCATTACTTCTGTTTTCTCAAACGATATCTGCAAACCAGTTTGTTCGGCAATTTCCTTTAAAATTTCAACTTGAGCTCTAGCGGTTTCTATGTCCGTTGAGAGAACAGCAATATCATCGGCAAATGCTAAGCAGTCTGTTGCGATCCCCTTGGATTTGGTTCCTATTCTCAATGGACTGTAGTTGGTTTCCTGTAATCTCACCCGCCAGGTTCTGATGATCTTTTCAAGAACACAGTTGAAGAGTATCGGGGATAGCCCATCACCTTGTCGGACTCCTGTTTTGATGTCAAAGGAATGCGAGAGACATCCGTGGAACTTCATCTTGGATTTTGTATCGGTCAGGGTGGCTCTAATTAATGCCAGCAGTTTCAAATCAACTCCAAATTCATTTAAGATATGTAGCAGGACTTCCCGGTCAATGGAGTCGTACGCTTTCTTGAAGTCCACAGACAGACACATACTGCTTGGACCTTAGTGTACAATATCTGATGATCGTTTTGAGATTTTGGATCTGTTCAGCTGTTGAGCGACCTTTTCTGAACCCTCCTTGGTATTCACCGATTTTATGTTCGACTTGTGCTTCCAAACGCTCCAGGATGGCAAGTGATAGAATTTTGTAAGTCACGGGTAGCAAAGATATTCCTCTGTAGTTGTTGATGTTCTTCATGCTGCCTTTTTTGTGTAATGGATGGATCAAAGCTATTTTCCAATCTTCGGGTAGGGTCTCCTTGTTCCAAATTTCTTCTATTTGCTTTTGCAAGATATCAAGTGATTCTTCTGAGGCATATTTCCATAGTTCTGCTACTACTGAGTCTTCCCCCGGCGCTTTGTTATTTTTGAGACGGGCAATGTGGCGCTTGATTTCATCTCTGTCGGGTGGTCTGGAATCTGGGTACCTGAGTAAGGGTTCCTTGGTCTCAATGGCGCTTTGCGGTTTAGAGCAATTAAGTACATTCTTGAAGTAATCTGCCAGAATGCTGCAATTTTCTTCATTTGACGTCGCCAGTGTGCCGTCCGATCGCTCAAAGCATAGAGATGGCGGTTTATAGCCAGTGAATTTGCGTTTGAAGGCTCTGTAGTACTCTCTGCTTTCATTCTTCCTAAAGTTTTGTTCTATCTTTTCAATGAGAGATTTTTCGTATTTACGTTTCTCAGTTCTGAACACCCTAGCTGCTTGGGCACGTTGGGGTTTGTAGGTTTCCCAATCATTTTCTGATTTCGTAGAGTAGTACTGTTTCCACGCATTGAGTCTTTCTTGGAGGACTGATTCGCAGGTACTATTCCACCAGGCATGCTTTTTGTTTCTCTTGATTTCTGCAACGTCTTTGGCGGCCTCAACAAGGAGACTTTTGGCGTTGTTAAAGTCACAGTCATTTGGTCTAGCCTTCTCCTGGAACTCCTCGACCCTTTGCCGAAGTTTATAATTGTCGAAGCGTGTGATCTGTTTGGTTGTCTTCCTTGTGTTTGCGGGAATTGGTTTGAATTTGATAAGAGACATATAATGATCTGAGGCCACATTGATGCCTTTCTTTACCTTGACATTCATAATCTCAATAATAATAATAATAATAATTTTAAAAGTAAATGTCTGCACTCACCTGATCTGTGAGTTTCACTGGGATTAACCCTCTGCCTGCGAGCTAAAACTTGTAGGCGTTTTACTGCCGGATGCAAACTACTGTAGGTGAATCCCTGTGAGTTTCACTGGGATTAACCCTCTGCCTGCGAGCTAAAACTTGTAGGCGTTTTACTGCCGGATGCAAACTACTGTAGGTGAATCCCTGTGAGTTTCACTGGGATTAACCCTCTGCCTGCGAGCTAAAACTTGTAGGCGTTTTATTGCCGGGTGCAAACTATTGTAGGTGAATCCCCTACCTCAAGGGCCACACACAGAACAGGCCATTTCATTAAACGGTCTTCTTTCATAGCATAAATATAAATGCTACTCTCTTACAGTTTCATTATCTGTTGTAATTCGTCAACTAAGAGATAAGTACCCTTTCCCCACGCATTACAAATTTATGGTACCATGATCTCATAACTTCAAATACAAATAACATGTTTTCCTCATGTGACTGCTATCACCTGACAAGAAATACGGAATAGTTCGGAGACAGACTGGAGTACAAATTAAGAAAAAAACGTAAAATGGATATAACACTAAATTCTGCTATAATAAATCTAGAATTCCGCCAAAAAAATCCGCTGTCCGCTAAATGATATATTTCTCCGATGACAGTGTTCTAATTCCGACAAATTTAGCGGAAAATCAGCTAAGTTGGCAACACTGGTTCGGTATACACAGTCACGCATATCTACACGTTTATTTTTGTCCAAGATTATGAATTATCTATCAAAAATCTCTAAATGGCATGAACAATCTATGTTTGTATTAAGATGTATATGAGTTTAACATCCTCTCACATAATGTCATATAGACAATTCAATATTCATGCCTATTTTTCGTGTTTTATACGATATCAAACCAAGCCCCATGGCAAAACAGCCCCGAAGGGATATGGTCTACCAAACGACCGCTGCTCAGCCCGAAGGTCTGCAAATTACGAGGTGTCGTGTAATCAGCACAACGAATCCACACGGCCGTTTTTCGTTGGTTTCTAGACCGAAGACGCCATTCCACAGTCAGGTAGCTCCTCAACAGTGAAAGTAAGTTATTATTTTTTAAATAGAACTTTCTTAAGAATACTCTCTTATCGCAAATCATTCTTCTGAGGTATACTGTAATTTTCTGTAAACATCGAGACAAAATAAACACACATAAGCTGAGTTGAAGCAGGTCAGGAAAACAAATTAAGAATGGAATAAATTTAAACTCTATATCGAGTATCTATTAAACAATAAAGACAATCTAAAATGTATTAATAAGAAAATAACTATCTGTTCGACTTGCGTCTTTCTTTATCAGCAACAGATGACATGAATATACTTGTTTGTATGGTAATATTTCTGGACTATTCAAGATTGTAATAATTCACTTAGGCCTAATCGAGTATCAAATATATGCGACCAGATGTTTGGAAAATTTAATGTCGGCTTTCCTCCTTCCTTTTCTGAATCATCAATTGTATGTTAAATACTCCGAATATTTTAAAAGGTTGATTTTTTACTTTTACTTGCCTTCACAGTTGCTAGTCTCGAACTGACGTTGTATGATTCCGTATCACAATAATTTTTATTACCATTTTCTTGTGTTGATTTCCAGCGTTCTGTAAAGTTGATGCTAGGAAAATTTTTAAGAATTACTTTATATCCAGCTCAAAGACATCTTCAGCAAGGTATTTTTGTGACTAGTACTAATCCCCGAGGAAGGTAATATTACGAAGGAATGATTGGCTCATAACATGCCTAATCATCTTATGATTCTTCAGTTTATCGACATTCTTTTGTATAACTGGAGACTATTCCTCATTCTGTTTAAAGAAGACACTACGCACAGCATTCTAAATATCTTGCGTCACTTACCTGGATCCCCAACGGCAAAGAGACACGTCCATTGAACTCTCTGTTCACTGTAAGCGGGCCATCAGCAGGAAAATCAAATAAAGGAAAATTTTAAAAAAATATTTTACATAGCTTGTTATTCCTACCTAATATACTTTCTAGGCAGATTCCTGCCTGTTGTATTTCTTATCTTCATGGTTTCTACGCAACACAGTTGAAATAAATTCCCTCCAAGAGGTGGTGGTGGTGGTGGTGGTGGTGGTGGTGGTGGTGGTGATTCTTATCGTAAAGGGCAAAATAATGTGATTAACAGCTCCTCTTAACGAGTTAAGTGTAAACAAAGGGACAAGTAAATATGAAAAGTCAATCGAGAGAAGCAAAAAGGAAAATATCGTAGTCCTAAATGCTTATAAAAAAGGGAATAATCGTATATTTTATATTTTGTGTAACTGCACACGTACAATTTAGAAAGAATCATTCCACATCCATAGATAAAGGGAATGACGAAAATGGCTAGTAGGAGATCGAGCGTATCCGTCGGGTTAATATTTCGTTTTTTGTTAGAGAGATACACACACTCATAAACCTACTCAACGTAATGCTGGGAGTAGGGATATATTCTTTCGTTACGAGATAAGAGTACGTAGATCTTTCTGGACCAGAACAGTTCCTTTCAGTTTTAAAAGCAGTTTATACTCAATTTACAGTATAACAAAAATAATTCCATCATAGATGATTGTTTTATATAATTATTTTCACTGTTTCTTCGAGAGTTCCAAGTATCGTACGCATTTCCAGACTGAAGATATACTAAAGTAGAATGAATAATGATATGCTAAGTTAGATTCTAGCTTTCTGAACCTTTGATATACGAAATAAAGATATTTTCTAATTACACTTAAGAAATAGTTCATGCACTTTATGAATTTCTAGGGTATGGACCCAAATTAGAATATGATTCAAATGAATGTTCAATTTTCACGACCGCATTGTAATCGAAACCGACTTTCAACCTATTAGGTCGTGTTACGTACATTTAGTTCGTGTTGAAGAGATTTTAAGTACAGAACAAAAATGGCCAACCAGACACCAGTGGGATCCGAACCCACAACCTCCCGATTTCGCGTCGGTTGCTCTACCAATTGAGCTATGGTGTATAGGAGCCTTTCCTTGATTACTTGTTTCGAGAACTGGAAAAGATCTAAAGTAAAGCAGCACGAATTGTCCTGGGTAATCTGGCAGAAGAATAGATGTAGTAACAAGATTTGAACAAGGGACGCCAGATAAGAAAGTTGAAAGTGAAAAGTCTCACACAAGTAAGATAAAACAAGCACAATTCAAGTCGGGTTTCATGGTCGCCGCGTAACACTTCCAATTTCAGAGCCCCCAGGGGCATACAACAGCAGAACAGAACACTAAATGAATTTCGTGTAATGAATGACATTAGTCGGTAAAGAAACAACACAGTATTCTCCCTCTACATATCTGTCAGAAAATGTTATCAACCAGTCATTAAGTAAACTCGTGTCCTCATTCCGAGGTGGTGCAACGCTTTTCGGTGAGCTGCATGTACTGTACCATTTCAACCACATACCAGCCCTCCTGTCATTCAGAAATTTCCGACATTACCGGGAATCAAACAGGAAGACTGCAGCTAATAGCTACGGAGGCGGACAGCTAGTTATTGATGGAGGGTAAGTCTTTTATTTTTCCATTTTTAGAAGTCTTAAAATTGGTTCATCCTCCCCTCTCTATATATAAACACCTCGATTAGTTGGTGAGAAGCATTATCACAACATTCCAAATGGTTAAATTTGTTCCACTGTCGTAATTATTAAAATTACACAAGCCTTTTTTTTGCTAGGGGCTTTACGTCGCACCGACACAGATAGGTCTTATGGTGACGATGGGATAGGAAAGGCCTAGGAGTTGGAATGAAGCGGCCATGGCCTTAATTAAGGTACAGCCCCAGCATTTGCCTGGTGTGAAAATGGGAAACCACGGAAAACCATCTTCAGGGCTGCCGATAGTGGGATTCGAACCTACTATCTCCCGGATGCAAGCTCACAGCCGCTGCGCCTCTACGCGCACGGCCAACTCGCCCGGTACACAAGCCTTTAATATCGAAAAGAATACCAGTCCGACTAAATATTCTGTGTGGTATTGTTTCGTGCACAAAACATTCTCTTTCAATAAGGGACAGTGAAATTATCAATTGTTCATGGTTTCCACATACTGCCTGGAGGTTAGATTTGTTGAAAATACATTTAAAATATTTGTTCCATATTCCATAATAAATCAACTGTTAATTATCAAACACAACAAATTTCTACAGTAGAAGGTTAATATGAGTGTCACAAAATTAACAATATCTGTTTTACATTTTAAATCATTGAATAAATGACGAGGCTACTACATGACCATACCAAATGTTTTAGGTGTATGTTGGGTATTCAGCCCGAAGGCTGGTTGGATCCTCAACAGGTTCACCATTAGCTGTCATAGATGGCCTAGGTGTCACTGAAGAGGCGTACTAGGGAAATGAAGAGTGAGGTAGTTTCCCGTTGCTTTCCTCACTGAGCCAGACGTTGCTATTGCACATCAGTCTGCCAAACCCACTGAAAAGCCACCATTCATAGCAGGGACTGGCTGCTTAGGGAATGGCATCACTAGCATCACTCCTATCTCTGCCACTTTCATATTGTCAAAGCCAAGTATAAGACTGAGACAGGTCAATGAAGGTAACAATTTCATTCTAGCCCATACCAGAAGACATAGTGCACTGTAAACCCTACGTCTTTCCAGCAAAGGCCTATGTTCTAGGTATGTCGGTAATTTAAATTTCATAAATATCTTCAGCAAGTTTTAAGTCATTCGGTGGTGGTGGTGGTGGCGGCGGTGGTGTTCGTGGCGACAGTGGTGGTAACGTAGTGATTACTGTTTTAAGAGAAAGAATACACAAAAGGCAATAAATATCTTTAACAGAGGAGAACAAAAGTGGAAATAATTAGGTACCATATTCAAGAAAGGTGAGCTTTAAAGACAAAATTAAAATATATTATACCATTACGCCGTCATCGGGTATCACCGTGCCCATGCCTCATTATTATCATCATCATTATTTCACACCCAGACGCGCAGGTCGCCCACAAGGAGTCAGATAGAGAGACGCTGTTTGTACCAGCAATCATTTTTGCTACCTTAATGTTTGTTACTTCCAACTTCTCAATAAGATATCCTGAGTCCCCGCTCCGAACATTCACTCGCATACAGTAAAGTCAGTCTGAAAGCACATCGAAGTCAAGATAATTTCGTCCGAGAACTCATTTCTTCTTATAGAATACCGTTGATTAGAACTGCAGACTCACTGCATTATTTTTCCTACAATTTAATTCGATGTCACTCATTTTGCTACCATACTGGGAGAAAACATATCTTACGCACTTGAAATATTGTACTTGTTCTCTAGCAGAGAAATCTTTGATGTATTATTTTCTATTTAACATTTAAACTTATAGCCTAAGTATATTTTTAATTATTATTTTCCTTTTTTACTTCCATATTCAGCCCGTGAACGATTTTTTATCGTTTATTTCTACTTCCTCTTGACCTGCTCTGACAAACTGACATTCGCCTCTTTTGCCCTTAAATCAACAATCACCACCACCACATATTAAATGGCAAACAAAAATACAAAAGCCAAATATGTTTAGTGTTTAGTACGAATTTTGAATATCGAAAAGTACAGAACAGTACTATTTTATTTATTTACAAAACTGATGCCCAAAGGAGGTAGCCCCAAAGGACTCAGTATACCCACATGACAATATTAATTAGCATTACAATTATAATTACGTACACAATATTAAAATACACTGACTGACAGAGCAAATGCAACACCAAGAAGGAGTGGTCAGAACTTTATGCCAATTGCAGGGTAGACTGACGTCACTGAGGTATGCTCATGATGAGAAATGCGCCGCTGTGCTGCGCACGTAGCGAACGATAAATGGGACACGGCGTTGGCGAATGGCCCACTTCGTACCGTGATTTCTCAGCCGACAGTCATTGTAGAACGTGTTGTCGTGTGCCACAGGACACGTGTATAGCTAAGAATGCCAGGCCGCCGTCAACGGAGGCATTTCCAGCAGACAGACGACTTTACGAGGGGTATGGTGATCGGGCTGAGAAGGGCAGGTTGGTCGCTTCGTCAAATCGTAGCCGATACCCATAGGGATGTGTCCACGGTGCAGCGCCTGTGGCGAAGATGGTTGGCGCAGGGACATGTGGCACGTGCGAGGGGTCCAGGCGCAGCCCGAGTGACGTCAGCACGCGAGGATCGGCGCATCCGCCGCCAAGCGGTGGCAGCCCCGCACGCCACGTCAACCGCCATTCTTCAGCATGTGCAAGACACCCTGGCTGTTCCAATATCGACCAGAACAATTTCCCGTCGATTGGTTGAAGGAGGCCTGCACTCCCGGCGTCCGCTCAGAAGACTACCATTGACTCCACAGCATAGACGTGCACGCCTGGCATGGTGCCGGGCTAGAGCGACTTGGATGAGGGAATGGCGGAACGTCGTGTTCTCCGATGAGTCACGCTTCTGTTCTATCAATGATAGTCACCGCAGACGAGTGTGGCGTCGGCGTGGAGAAAGGTCAAATCCGGCAGTAACTGTGGAGCGCCCTACCGCTAGACAACGCGGCATCATGGTTTGGGGCGCTATTGCGTATGATTCCACGTCACCTCTAGTGCGTATTCAAGGCACGTTAAATGCCCACCGCTACGTGCAGCATGTGCTGCGGCCGGTGGCACTCCCGTACCTTCAGGGGCTG
Organism: Anabrus simplex; assembly: GCF_040414725.1. Lineage (NCBI taxonomy): Eukaryota > Metazoa > Arthropoda > Insecta > Orthoptera > Tettigoniidae > Anabrus > Anabrus simplex. Next base: position 163,983,095 of record NC_090265.1, on the reverse strand, counting down.
CCCAATGCTCTGTTTCAGCAGGATAATGCTCGCCCACACACTGCTCGCATCTCCCAACAGGCTCTACGAGGTGTACAGATGCTTCCGTGGCCAGCGTACTCTCCGGATCTCTCACCAATCGAACACGTGTGGGATCTCATTGGACGCCGTTTGCAAACTCTGCCCCAGCCTCGTACGGACGACCAACTGTGGCAAATGGTTGACAGAGAATGGAGAACCATCCCTCAGGACACCACCCGCACTCTTATTGACTCTGTACCTCGACGTGTTTCTGCGTGCATCGCCGCTCGCGGTGGTCCTACATCCTACTGAGTCGATGCCGTGCGCATTGTGTAACCTGCATATCGGTTTGAAATAAACACCAATTATTCGTCCGTGCCGTCTCTGTTTTTTCCCCAACTTTCATCCCTTTCGAACCACTCCTTCTTGGTGTTGCATTTGCTCTGTCAGTCAGTGTATAATAATATGTAAAATTTCAAACAACAAGTACACCCATTAAAAGAACATGATTTCCTGATTAATGTTGCACTTGAAATTTGAAGTACCTTATTGAAACGATTCTCAGTCATAATATAAAATACAGCATCTGCCACTTTATGCCTTGTATCCGTTGTCAACGTTCGGTGATTAGAAAGTCACATATGTAGATGTGGTCGTATAGATATCTGAATGTTATCTTTTCATTAAGAATGTTGGTGCTTTGTGAAGGAGGGTGTGTATACAATACATCGTCGTTGTACCTAGAAAAGCCGCTATGTGATAATATTTCAGCTTAAAACTCTGACTAGAAAGGTTCTGTCATCTAAGGATCAGTATTGCATGAAGTGTACCAATGAATTTTCGTTCTGTGATAAATGTGCTGCGGGTCAGTATTTCAGTATTTCGAGGCGCAGCGACAATATACAGTACTGTGCTACAGTAGATTGTTAAGCGAGTGTTCTGTAGAGCTGATATGATGTTTTATTAGGTCTAAATATTTTCAAATGTGGGAGCCTCCGTGGCTCACGCGGCAGCGCGCCGGCCTCTCATCGCTGGATGCCGTAGTTCAAATCCCGGTCACTCCATGTGAGAATTGTGCTGGACAAAGCGAAGGCGGGAGAGGATTTTTCCGGGTATTCGGTTTTCCCCGTCATCTTTCATTCCAGCAGCATTATTCCATTCCACTATAATTTCATTTCATCTCATCAGTCAGTCGGTCAGGCCTCGCAGCCGGCACAGTTCATATCCTCGCTTCATTCATCCCATCCCTGACCCGTTTACTGGCTGAAAACAGGTTGTAGATTTTTTCATTTGCAATTGTCATTACCACCATGTAACTGAAATCATCATTGGCTTGGGGGTACGATAGAGTGCGTTATTCCCTGACTCGCTACTACAGTGTATGGAAAAACTCCAGGATCTGTTAAAATGTGCTCTAGCTGAGCCTGGGATTGCTCTACGTAACTTGTGGCCAGCTCCTTCGTTCACTTTTGCTATTCGATGTCCCTTGATAAACTCTATTTTCGACCAACTCGGACTGTAACAGATTTATCATTTTTCATTTGCCTACATCATAAACACTATAGAGATTAATGTCTTCCTCTTAGGACAATAATTAGAGTGATTATTCGGCTCCTTGGTTGAACGATAAGTGTAGCGGCCTTCGGTCCAGAGGATCGAAATTCCAATTGTCGACTGGGACGGGGATTCTAGATAAGTCTGTTTAATCCTCTGGATCGATGTGTTTGTGCCGGTCGTAATATACGCCTCTTCATTTACACACATCACGCCACACTGCTAACCACCACAGAAACATGGTATAGTTGATATCGCTACAGCGACCCACCAGGGAGTGGAAAATTCAGCCAAAAACGAAGTGAAAGGAGAGGATAGCCTTTTACTCAATTACTCGGATTATGAGGATTTGGCTCAGTTTTACGGCCGGATGGTCTTCCTGACGCCAAATCTATGTGGAGCGATGTCTTCACTATCGCAGGTTTCTGAAGTGGTTCGTAGTTTCATGTGTTGTATGGAGATGAAGAGAAATGCACTGAGATATAAGCAAAAATATCCAGACCCCGAGCCAGATGAATTAACCTTAAGCAAAATCCTCAACTCTGCCAAGAATCGAAGCGGGGGCCTTCTGAACCGAAGGCCAATACGCTGACCTTTCAAGCAAGAAGCCGAACGATACATATAACGGTGTATTTCCTTTTAAAATTATCACCACCACTGATACTGTAGTTAAACATGATTCATATACTCATTTAGAAGAAATGTTATAATTAACAAGACATTGTATGTGCTATGAAGTACAGAATATGCGTCTTTTCTTTACCCACAAGCAACTAAACATTCTAGCCTAGCTATTAATTATGGCTGCATACTCGAGCGGTGAACAAATATGAGTTATAGCTTCATTTCCTTGTTATGTCATCGTAGTCCCCCTTTTCTTGCGCGAATTACTTGTGTTACACAGCTCGAGGCAAGATACAACAGTGTCCTTTTCTTCGTTCGCAGTAATCTAGCTCCTTCTGACTACGTCCCTCTGGGCAGACATTTCCAAATTGTGAGTAGATGAGAGAAGATGGGCTAGAGAGAGAGGGACATATTCGCTTACCGCAGACGCGAACAAGTCTCTGCTACAAGACTAAAACAAAGAGATGCCGTGAAAACAGTTACACGCACAATGGTCTACGTGTCTCGCTCAGCACACAATGCACAGTATAAAAATTAACTAAAATATACTTTAGAGAGTGTGAATGTAATATAAGACCATTCACACATTATAACATCTTTTGGTACATGCAGCTGTCAGTCATGAGTCCTTTTGTGAATAACAATATTTTTAACATCAGAGATATTTAAAATTACCGAATTAGTTAAAAGAAAAGCAAGCAGTTTATCATTATTTAAAATCTGGTGTACATCAGCTACAGAACCTTCAGTCGCATACACAGTTGGATATTGGATAAGAGAGATCTAACTTTCTATATCTAAAATCTCACATGATTTAACAGCTAATCAAAGAAATCGCACCCCGGAGGCCCGGGTTCGATTCCCGGCTCAGCCACGAAATCTGATAAGTGGTACGAGGGCTGGACCGAGGTCCACTCAGCCTCGGGAGGTCAACTGAGTAGAGGTGGGTTCGATTCCCACCTCAGCCATCCTGGAAGTGGTTTTCCGTGGTTTCCCACTTCTCCAGGCAAATGCCGGGATGGTACCTAACTTAAGGCCACGGCCGCTTCCTTCCCTCTTCCTTGTCTATCCCTTCCAGACTTCCTATCCCCCCGCAAGGCCCCTGTTCAGCATATCAGGTGAGGCCGCCTGGGGGAGGCACTGGTCATCCTCCCCGGTTGTATCCCCCAACCCAGAGTCTGCAGCTCCAGGACACTGCCCTTGACGCGGTAGAGGTGGAATCCCTCGCTGAGTCCGAGGGAAAAGCCAACCCTGGAGGGTAAACAGATTAAGAAAGAAGGAAATCAAAGAAATCGTCTGGATTTTATTTAACGTATGGCTCTTATTGCTAGGAGTATCCAAGGACATGTTTGGGTTCAGCTGGTGCAGATATTGCTATTTGACACCCTTGGGCGACCTGCGCGTGTGAATGCTAAACGATGATAATGAGTTAGGGAGACGGCAAAACCCGGTATCGGCACACAGCCTACTCCTGTCGAGATTAAACTTTTATTAAATATATGAATAAGTTGATCTGAAAAGAATTTGTTGTTTTTCTTTTCTTTTACATATTTTAATCTCACGGCTTCCTGATACCAGTAATCATTCATGGAACCTCTCGACTCTCAGCATGTTTCTCGTCAGTTACATGAGCGCACCCAATGAATTGATCTACCCACTAGTGTGGTACTTTATCTCTTTATTCATAATCAGGTTTATTTCTCAAATTGGCGGTATTCGTGATACCCAAACATATTAGATTAGTACTTAATGTAACTGATAATTTAAACATTTCCATTCTTATCCACACACCAAAGTAATACCTTTGCAATTACTCTAAGTTGCAAATTAGTAAAAAGTTAAAAACTGTGGTAGCAGAGCGACCCCATCCGACGGATGAATCCCAATTAACAGCGTCACATGCCTTCACTCCATACGAACACTACTGTGAGGCTTGGAATTTTATACGTGCTTTTGCCCCCTAATCTAGTGATTACAAATTGTATCGTATCACCTCCCCCACCCTGCCGGTCAACATTCTGATGGTGATTCTTTTGCACCAACGGAACTCGAACCGGCTATCCAATGTGTCAGATCATATAGACTTGGCGTCTAAACAGTCATGGTGGCCAGGTGGGCTATCGTCTTGATGTAGTGTGAAAAATTAAGTGATTCTCTCTCTCTCTCTCTCTCGCGGGGTTGAGTGGCTCAGACGGTTGAGACGCTGGCCTACTGACCCTAACTTAGCAGGTTCTTTCCTGGCTCAACCCGGTGGTATATGAAGGTGCTCAAATACGTCAACCTAGTATTGGTAGACTTACCGGCACGTAAAAAAACTCCTGCGGGACAAAATTCCGGCACCACGGCGTCTCCGAAAACCGTAAAAGTAGTTAGTGGGGCGTAAAAACAATAACATTATTATTCTCCCTATGTGCGTGTTTGTGTGTGTGTGTGAATGTAATGGAAAACGAAAGGAAAGTTACGTCAAATAGTTAATCGATTTTGATGAAATGTAGAATACAGGATATGTCCGGCTCCTTAGTTGAAGGGTCATTGTACTTATCTCTGGTTTAAAGCGCACCGGGTTGATTCCAGAACAAGACAATGATAGGGACCATAACCTAGTGATTCCTAATTTTAATATTACTTTATAGAAAATGAAACATTCCGCTAAAATGAAATATTTTCTAAAATATCTGAAACATTTTTAATTTCATCTAATGAAGAAGTGATCAGGACTGAAGAAGGTTCAGGGTGGAATTATAGAGAGAAATTAAGACAGCTGCAGAACATGCACTTAGAGGAAGGAATCTACTGGCATGGAAACCATGAGTAACTCAGGATATAAGTTACTAGAACGTATAAAAGAAAGCAATAAACAGGGAAAGGAAGGAAACACTGAAGACTATAAACCAGTTAAAAACAATATTTCAGCCAAATCCCATGCCGTAAAGGAAAAGTGGGTAGAGAAATTTATCGAACAAACTGAGCAGGATAGAGAAAATGGAACAAATGCAGACAAGGCATACGCCACGGCTAAAGCATAACAGTCGACACCAAGACTCAAGAGCAGTATATTGAAGGATAAGGATGACTACATCCTCACAAATTCTGAAGAGATCTGTTGCAGCTATGAAGGTATACATAGAATATCCTTACGGTGGAAATTATATAGTGACCATGGAAAACTATGTTGAAAGGGAAGACGAAGTTAATGCAGATTCAAAGGGCCTAGATATAACTACGAGAGTATCTGAAGGAACATTGGTCTCAAGGAAAAGAAAGCAGCAGGTCCTGATAGAGTACTGGCAGAAATCTTGAAGTATGTATGGGGACAAGATGAAAAAAGCTATTTTCCAAGTTTTACTGATTTTTCGAAAGAGTAGTAGTCCCTCTTGATTTTGTAAAACGTAAGACATTGTTATTGCCCAACGAAGAAAATGCCACGGACTGTTCGTATTACAGAACCCCCTCCTCTCTTTCTTCGAAAACAACGCTAAACTAATAAAAAACAGAATTTAAGAAAATATAAAATATTATATAGGCGATGATCAATTTGGTTTCACGGCTGGGAAAGGAACAAGATGTGAAATTTTGTTCTATCCATAACTTCTGAGAGGAAACTTGAGTTTAATAGGAATGTACGGTACATGTGAACTTCATCGATATAGAAAAGGCCATTGATAAGCTGAATTGGAAACTTCTCGTTCAAACCATCAAAAATATAGAACATGACTAATTGGACTGATGCTTTCTACTGAACCACAGCAAACTGAAATTGAAATGAATTGACGCAAATCAACAGTATAAATAAGCGACGTAAACATTAAGAGAAATGCAATGGTAATAAGTATGACAACCCAAAGACCTGAGGCTAATTTCTTCTTCTCCTTCTTCTTTTACTACTACTACTACTACTACTACTACTCCCACACATGTGGGGTCACGGGTGAGAATTGCGTAGCACATGTGGATTTGACCCTGTTTTACGGCCGGATGACCTTCCTGCCGCCAACCCTATATGGAGGGATGTAGTCACTATTGCGTGTTTCTGTGGTGGTTGGTCGTGTAGTGTGTTATGTGAATATGAAGAGGAGAGTGTTGGGACGGACATAAACACCCTGTTCCCGAGCCAGAAGATTTAATCAGAAGCGATTAAAATCCCTGACCCGGCCGGTAATCGAACCCGGAACCCTCTGAACCGAAGGCCAGTATGCTGACCATTCAGCCAACGAGTCAAAGACCTGAGGCTCATTTAAAGATTGGTAATTCAAAAATTGAGCAGCTGGGCTAATTACCTCGGAAGCACTATCACCAGTGACAACAGAAGTACTCATGAAGTAAAGAAAAGAATAGTCATGGCTAAGAGAGTCTTCCAAACATAGAAACCTTCAGCTTGCATTCGGGAGATAGTGGGTTCGAACTCCACTGTCAGCATCCTTAAAGATGGCTTTCCGTAGTTGACCACTTTCATACCAAGCAAATGCTGAAGCTGTACCTTAATTAAGACCACGGTCTCTTCCTTCCCACTCCTAGCCCTTTCCTATCCCGTTGTCGCCATAAGATCTATATGTGACGGTGGGACGTAAAGCAAATTTTTAAAAATCATAGAAACAAGTAAGGCATTTGTAAAGAGCTTTGTCTGGAGTTTACTTACAAATGGATGTGAAAGCTGCACAATGGGAAACGCGAAAGACATAGACTGAAAGCAACGGTGATGTAGATATAGAAAAGAATGACTCGAACAAGTTGGACACAGAACAAAAGAAACGCCCAGATTCTTCAAGAAATATGTGGGGGAGAAATGAAGCATAATTAAACATATTTAAGTAAGGACTGCAAATACTTTGTGTCACGTTTTTACATATAATGACTTCATGTTCAGTATCTTCGAAGGAAGAATGATTTGCAGCTCTTATTTAGAGCTAAAGCGAACTTCTCAAGACATGTATCACTCTGCGGTTACAGCGACAAGGCTTAGCTTTTGGAACATAAATAAATACTTCTGTTATGAGCCTACCTTAATGTAAAATATTAGAAATTATGCAAATACTTGGCAGAGGAAAATTATAAAAACTAAAAGTATACAACACAACACTAAAAGTAGAAACCACAGAATGAATTTTACAGCATTCGTAGTACATATATAAGTATAGCTTCAAGTGTTTACCAAACTCTTAATTTAAAAATACTATTATTTTTGTTAGCCGGCCCCGTGGTGTAGGGGTAGCGTGCCTGCCTCTTACCTGGAGGTTCCGGGTTCGATTCCCGGCCAGGTCAGGGATTTTTAGCTGGACCTGAGGGCTGGCTCGAGGTCCACTCAGCCTACGTGATTAGAACTGAGGAGCTATCTGACGGTGAGATAGCGGCCCCGGTCTAGAAAGCCAAGAATAACGACCGAGAGGATTCGTCGTGCTGACCACACGACACCTCGTAATCTGCAGGCCTTCGGGCTGAGCAGCGGTCGCTTGGTCGGCCAAGGCCCTTCAAGGGCTGTAGTGCCATGGGGTTTGGTTTGGTTTGGTTTATTATTTTTGTTATCTGAAAAGTCTGAAATAATTGTTAGACAATTCATTAGCAATTGGAAACATTGTTAATAAAATCGTGAAGATACACTTAGTTTCTTGAAATCAGGTTTTTTTTTCTATTTGTTTTACGTCGCACTGACACAGATCGGTCTTATGGCGACAAAGGGATAGAAAAGTCCTAGGAATGGGAAGGAAGCGGCCGTGCTATTAATGAAGGTACAGGCCCAGCATTTGCCTGGTGTGAAAATGGGAAACCACGGGAAACCACCTTCAGGGCTGCCGACAGTAGGTATCGAACCCACTATCTCCCGGATGGAAGCTCACAGCTGCGCGCCCCTAACCGCACGGCCAACTCGCCCGGTGAAATCAGGGTCAAAGGGTGTGAGATACAGTATTAAATCCGGACTGAACTTTGTTGCGGTACTTATTTTTAAATGAAGTGTATTGTACTTAAGAATAGAAAACTCTCTACACTTGTGCAGTACTAGTAAACGGTAAGAGGCCTTTTCACTGTGCTGTTCAGGATACCGAGTTCCTTCTCTTAGGTTGTTCCGTATATCCTCTCATTATTGCACATTTGATCCGTAAAATACGTCTTGTTAGAAATTTCTTATCTGACTCCATATTTATATGAAAACATGCTTTATTTTCTCTCATGCAAACTATATTGAAATTCACCTTCTGCAATGTTTATAAAGAAAAACAAGAACAACAACCATATTATTAGCATATTACCCGATGATGAATGCTTACTCCTAGGAACTCTCAATCAACAGTTCATAGAGATGACAAATCCAAAGAGTATCAACGAAGTATTTACAACATCCTCCCACCTTGGAATTGTGGGAACAATTTCAAAACTGTACTCTTCTATGGGGTCCTCCAACTCACCCCACTTCAGTCACAGTACTTGGTATTAGCTATCACTACACGGCCACTTTTTGTCGTATACGAACTCTGTCCTGATGTCACCCCTAAGTTCAGTTTTCTTTTAAAAGTTGTTTGGTCACTGTCTACCTCCAGAGGGTAAAGTCTTTCAATTGGACGAATCAGAACTCCATCTTTCGTTTTCACTTTAGCCACACGCGCTGCACCATTGCGACCCGGGAAGAGCGTTAAAATTCTTGCTAAAGGCCATTCTACCCTTTTCAGTTTCTCAGAACCGAGTAATACCATGTCACCTTCTTTGAGAGATGTTGCCTTCTTTCCTTTGGGACGTTGGACTAACTGTGAGAGATATTCTTTCCTGAAGCGCTGTTTCAGTTCTTGAATTAAGTACTGTCTGAAACGTAAGCGAGAACGGAACATTTCTCCCTCTAATTTATCTAGATCTGATACATGATTGGCATTGATCTCATGTAGAAACATACTTGGTGTTAATGGAGTTAAGTCTTCTGGATCCTCTGACACGTATGTTAGTGGTCGGCCATTAACCACCGACTCCACATCACACAGTGAAGTTGACAGTTCTTCATAAGTCAGAACAGACTTCCCGAGCATCCTCTTCAGCAGCTCCTTGACAGAACGAACCAGGCGCTCCCACCATCCTCCCGACCAACAAGCTGTGGGAGGATTGAACTTCCAATCAATTTCTTCTATTAAAGACTCAGAGCTCCCTCTTGGAGCTCTTTCAGCTTCATCCAACATTGCCTTCGCCTTTTCCCACTCGCTCTACCTGAATTCCAACTCTGAGTATAATTTGGCCACCTTTTCTTTCCCACGACTTTCTAAGGTCCCTTCAATCTCCTCCGGTGGCGGAGTGCGATCCAGACTATCTTTTCCTTGACTGTCACTGGAAGACTCAGTTACGCTTAATGAATTTTCGTTTCTTTTAGAGAGAGATATGATTTTCTCCAAATTCTCATCCAGGAATGTGATTGCTGCAGACAAGCAATAAGAAGTTGACGAATCATCTTTCGTATCCTGCAGCACGGTGGACCTAATCTGTTGTACTATACTCTGCAAACGTCGTTCAATGCTAACAGCTTGCAAGTCCTGATTTAATTTATCCATTTCATCCTTTAAACACACATTTTCATTGAAAATGAAATTCTTCCCTGTATTTAATAATTCTATTATACTAGCAAGGCATTTTTCCCAGTAACTACAGCCTCAAGATATTCATTCAACTTCTGTTTCTCAGATTTCAAGAAATTGTTTTCTTCAGCAAGGGTATGTTTCTCTTTGCTGATAAATTCTAAACATACAGTCAATTTACGATTCTCCGACTTCAGGATGTTATGTTCTTGTATAATGATATTCTTCTTTCGCGCAACCGATTCCAAACGTTCATTAAGCTTATTTCGGTCAGACTTGTATTTACTGTTCTCAATGACGAGAGCATCTCGCACTTTACAAACTCCAGCAAAAACTTCACTAAGTTTATGTTTCTCTCCCTCAAGTCTGGAATTGTCCTTCAATAATGCTTCATTTGATGTTTCAATATTCTGAATCAACTGCTTCAGTTCATTGTTATTCTTCTTAATACTCTCACTATCCTTCAAGATAGACTCATTTTCTTTGGACAGAGATTTCAATTGTTCGTTTAGAATATCATTTTGATGTTTCAGCTTTTCTTTCTCTTGGAAGTCTTTCTCAGCGTGTAAGATCTTCATGACATATTTCAAGTTCTCTGCATTAGCTGAACAGTCTTCCAACTTCTTCTTCTTCACAGCCAACTGTGCCAGACGTTCATTTAACTTCTGTTTGTCACGCTCAGCCACTTCTGTTACGGCTCGCAAGCGTTCCGACAGTTCCTTGTTTTCATTAGGAACGGTCTCCACGGTTTCCTTCACAGTCTTCAATTGTATCTCAAGCTCTTCACTTTCCTTTTTAGCAACTACAGAGGCTGTCTCTAAACGCTCGATGGCCTCACCAAGTTCGCGGGCTGCATTATCCATGGCTTCGCTCCTAATGCGCAGAACTTCACGGTACTTTCCTTCCATCTTAGCCATCTCATGGAGGAACTGTTGGTTGAGCAATTCCATGTGTTCATTCTTCTTCTTGTTTTCATCCGAGATACCATGCAGCTCTTCCTGGAAGACAGAAAGCTCATTCTCCAGAGACGTCATCTTGGATCGGTCATCTGTAAGTCCAGAGCGAGTGCGGAGCAGCCTGACTTCCGTCTCCACTTCATCGAGATGTTGTAGTAAGTCGTCGTTCTCCTGGAAAACCCTCTTGCACTGTCGTCTACTGCTCTGGGCAGATGTCTCCAGTTCATCAAAGCGAGCCTGTAGCTGAGTTAACTGCTGACGAGCCCGCTTCTCATTTTGTTCTTCAGCTGATTTTATTTCTACTGGATCCTGAAGACCTATCGTTTCAAGATTCCACAAGTCCGTGACTGAACCATCTTTGTAAGTCATCGTGATTGTTGTATTTGCCATATTCACTTCAGGAGAGTTGTCAGTTAGTTCTCCACCCAAAGTCCATCCTAGCTTTGTTTCAATAGCTGTAAGACCATTCTTAAGTCGAACAATATTTCCAGTTAGAATTTTAGCATAGACATCCATTCCGATAAGAAGCTGAATTTCTGGACAGTTATCACCCACATCGCTGATCCATATTTTCTTCATTCTAAGTTCTTGAAACAACGTAGAGCACGCTGGAACTCGTGGGACTGACTGGCAAATACGTGGCTGGTCCCTGACTTCGACCTCACAATCAACGTTACCGCCTGGCTTTTGGAGCTTGATTGTGCACTTCTTGTGATTTATTTCCGAGGTCTTCCTTCCACCGAACAGAACATGGGGAAACCAATTCCTCAGCGTGTGATTTCAATCCTAGTTCTTCAGCTGTTTTCTGCAAGATGCAGGATCGTTGAGAGCCACAATCCAAGAAAGCTCTCACAGTTTTTCTTCTGCCATTTCCGTGGACAGTAACCATCAGTGTTTGTAGTATTACTTGACGAACAGATGTAAGACAAGCCATATTTGAAGTTGTGTGAAGCTGACTGGCTTTCTCTTCTTTCTTCGATTCATCCTTATCTTTCTGAAAAAGATCAGGACACAACCGTGGCATGCTTCTTACAACAAACCAAGCACCTAATATTTGATTTACAGTTCTTTGACAAATGATTAGGTCGCAAGCACGTGAAACAACGCTTTTTTTCTCTAACCTTCGATCTTCTTTCCTCAACTGTCATGTTTGTTGTTTTGAAACACTTCTCGCTATCATGGGCCTTTTCACAGAAGATACATAAGTCTTCTGAAGTATTGCTAAGTACAGCCACCGTAGGTATACTCATATTATCTTTAATGTGCTTCCTATCTACTTTTGAAAAAGATCCCTTCCTTTCAGTCTTTCCTTTCGCTTCTGTACTACCGAAACCTGACTGTGCTAACAGTATTTGCTGCTCATTTCGGACTTCACTCTTGACAAACTCCATTAAACAATCAAGTCAAGACATCCTAGGTTCCATTTCATTTACACTCTGTTTAGAAAATGGACTTCTCTGCCATGCCCGTAACGTTTCTTCTGGTAAACTCGACTCAATCAAGGGAAATAACCATGTACCTGGATCTGTGCCGGTCAGGTTTAAGGTACTGAGTGACCGTAAATGCGATTCTAATTTAATTGATGCTGCAGTCGCTTAAGTGCGGCCAGTATCCAGTATTCGGGAGATAGTAGGTTCGAACCCCACTGTCGGCAGCCCTGAAAATGGTTTTCCGTGGTTTCCCATTTTCACACCAGCCAAATGCTGGGGCTGTACCTTAATTAAGGCCACGGCCGCTTCCTTCCCACTCCTAGTCCTTCCCTGCCCCATCGTCGCCATAAGACCTATCTGTGTCGGTGCGACGTAAAGCAACTAGCAAAAAAAAAAAAAAAAATTTAATTGATAAAGTTGAAAGGGGAAGTTTATCATTTTGAGTAACATTTGAAATTACTAGTTTCAAAAGTTCTCTTACATAGACTTGCATCAGAAGGTCATCCCTACCGAATCGTTCTTTTAACGCTTCAATGACTTTTGGATAATTTTCTGCTGTTTGAGGGTAACTAAGAACAATTGCGTCTGGTTCTGTGCCAGGTTTCATTGCCTGTAATAAATACTGAAACTTGTCACTGTTGTGCAAAGTATCATCTTCGTGTATCTTTCGGAACTGAGACCAAAACCCTAACCATTCCTTAAGATCTCCATTAAATGTCTTCAGTTCAATTTTGGGTAACTTAAAGGACCTTCTTTTAATGTTATGATTGCCTACCTCATTTCCGAACAGCTCGCTAGGTGGTGGACTAATCTTTCCTGCGAGCAAAAGTGTATTGTTTACTTGAACCTTAATAACCTCAAATTCGTCACTATAATTCTCAGTACTTTCTCTTTCAGCTAAAATAACATTATCCTCTGCATGACTGTCTAATAAATGATCCATTATTTTCACGTCAATTTCATGAAGTTCCTCCATTAAATTTTCTAAACGGTTAAAATTTGACTGCAACAAGTCACGATTCTGCGAGGTAATATCTGTTACAAAAAACTCTTTAATACATTGAAACTTCTTTGTTACACATTGCCTAATAGGCGTCCTACATTTCTTTAGCCGTTCCATGTTGCTTCCTTCTCTTCTTGGATAGGAATAATTATTCACGATTACTCACAACATTTATTCCTCTCTCGCCTTGGACAGGAATATTCACAGTAATTTATATACGTCTCCGATCACGTCGGGGGTCACCAGATGTTAGAAATTTCTTATCTGACTCCATATTTATATGAAAACATGCTTTATTTTCTCTCATGCAAACTATATTGAAATTCACCTTCTGCAATGTTTATAAAGAAAAACAAGAACAACAACCATATTATTAGCATATTACCCGATGATGAATGCTTACTCCTAGGAACTCTCAATCAACAGTTCATAGAGATGACAAATCCAAAGAGTATCAACGAAGTATTTACAACACGTCTTTTTCCATCATTAGTGGTTATTTTATGCCTCCCCTCAACGGCCCAGCGCGTACCCCTGGTTCCGAGTACCACCGGTTAATAAACGCTTGGGTGTAAAGGGTGTACAGACATTTATCTGTAAGGAAATGCTTGACATCGTTCTTAGGAAGTTGGGATGACAAGTTTGTACAATGAATATCCACCACATCACATTTAACTGCACGTGTATTTATACCAGAGTTTAAAACAGCTCATGAATGTCAAATCAATATTAATAACAGCTATTGGTTATGTATTACTCACAAAAGCCTATACATTTTAATCAATGTTTAAATTCGATGTGCATAATACCTATAATTGTAAATTATCGGGTTTTAATACCAATCCAACAATTTTCACCTAACGCCGAGAAGTACATTACGAGCATGAATAACATACGATCCATACTAATAAACCACCGAAAAAACAAACAAATAAATAGAAACTAACAAACGAAATATGCGGTGGTATGCGGAAGCCTCATTACCTAATTACTTCATACGTACCAACATTATGCAAACTCAGTTTGATGCTAACCGATAGAATGTTAAGTGGAATTTTTTATTACCATTATTCTGTCACGTTGAACTAGTGAAGTGTGTGTATTATTGCAGCCTATGTTACTACAGGCATGGGTTTAGTTAATATCGAGGTAAGCATCCCATGCCCGGATATCATGATAGCTCCACACATGTTGAGCAAATCACTATTATTTATCACCTATTATGGAGACCCCATGTTAAATAACCCAATTTCTATGCGGGTTCCCGAGGAACTGTATCACTTTAGCTCCCTACGAATCGGTGGGTGATCGTGGGGCCGAAACTGTGCCCTGTGCTTTCTTCCCATTAATTCTTAATCCTCCCAAAAAATCTTCCTCTCTTTCTCTCCTAAACCCGATATGATTGTTCATATACTGATCTCAATATTCATTTCTTTTGGTTTCTCCATGCATAACTTCTTAATAAATTCGAGATGATACAAACGCATTCCATTATAAATTTCCAGTCCCACTTCAGTGCATGAAATGGTGGGTTAAACTTTCTTTCAAGTGTAGTTTTGACTTACAGCAAGGCAGTGCAAACAATTGTCCGCACATCTTACCTTTACTTATGGTGAAAACTGGTGAACCATACTCTGTTCAGTAATATGCGTTATTTATAACTGTTAAATCATGGTGAAGGCTATGCTTGGTTGAGAAATAAATTCTTAAATTATTTATAATCTCACTCCAAAACAACGTTCTTCGTGCCATCATTATGCGCCAGTGATATGGCAAGTAATTGTGTATTATGTTTAAATGAAATGCCTTTGTCAACTCTTGTTATTTTTCGATCCCGACGGTATTACGTATGGAGACCTAGGGAGTATTTCATTTTCACGCCCTTTGTGGCCCTTGTCTTCCTTTGGCCGATATCTTCAATTTTCTACGAATGGGACTTGATTTGCATGCACTGCACTGCAGAGAATGCAGCAGAATGCAACAGCTAACATTCCTAATAAAGTCCTCGGTTTTGCATTACGGGGCTTGTATTAAGTTTCTCTTTCCACTGATCTCCCAAGGAATGATATATATATATAGGATGGTTACTTAATTGTACTTCCTTTTAAAACAATAATCACTACTACCACCACCAGACCACTGACATATGCACATAAACTGACCCTGAGAGCCATACAATCACAGCATTCATCACAGGGCTACCTGTATAAGAAATGGTATTATTAGTATCGTTCATACCTCAATTATATTCACATTTTCAAACCCAAACATCGGACTGAGACAGATCGATGAAAGTAACAAAGTTGTTCCAACCGATACCGGAACACACAGAGCATTGTAAACAACATACCTCATCACGCATGTATTTAGGCTTAGATGGATAATAACTGGTTAATTTTACCACACGAATTTAGCGAAATTTTCCCATCTTTCCATTAACAGTAATTTAAATCTATTTTTCTACGGTTTATTCTCAATATCCTCTACAATCCATTATTATTATTATTATTATTATTATTATTATTATTATTATTATTATTATTATTATTATTATTATTATTATTATTATTATTATTACGTTCAGGATGATTGAGGCCAGTTATTATTATTCACCCCACCATACTGCGAGGAATGGGACTTGATTTGCATGCACTGCACTGCAGAGAATGCAGCAGAATGCAACAGCTAACAACATTCCTCTAAGTCTTCGGTTTTACATTACGGGGCTTTTATTAAGTTTCGCTTTCCACTGATCTCCCAAGGAATGCTTTGGTCGTCTTCGTGCACACCAGAAGGCATTAGGACGCACTTTTGTTATGTATCACTTGAGGGTGGCGCATCGCGTCACTTCAGTGTGGCTTGTGGTTTTAACTCCGCCGCGTTGCACCACGCCGTGCCGTCTGCCTCCTCTCGCCCTCTCTGCTCGCCAGGCTAACAAAAGTTGGGTCGATGGGAAAGCAGTAGGAGAAAGCAAGAGAGAAAGGGTGTATAATTCTCGTGGTTTCTGGCTATAACGCACAACCAACCAGTCCCGAAACTTTCCACTTGTGTTGGTTTATTACTGAATGACTGGAGGTGCCCCTTTGTTTGTTTTAGATTACAAAAGCTATACATGTAGTCTACTCTTCACATCCACACACACTTCATACAGGCTCTATTCTTTCCCTGCTATAACCATGAGTAGATAATGGCAAGAAAAAGTTATTGAATCTCAATTGTCTCGTTAATCCTTTACACAGCAAAGATGAAGTTACCAGAAGATACACTCCGAAAGGAAGTCTCGCTAAACACGAAATAGTTCGGCAACATCTCTCATAGAATACCACTGGAAAATGTATAATAGATTTTTATTAAGAACAGATTGAATCATAAAAAGAAATTGTGTACGCAGAAATAAATCACTACAGAAACTCACACACCGCTATTATGGGTTTATTTCAACGATACATCTTACAAACTCCATAAGTTTCACAGTGGAATCTACATCTTCCAGATGTAAGAAAATGACAGGTCTGTGAAAAAATTAATATTGGGCTGTGTTATGATCACAATATCTAAATTGTTGAATTGACACAAGATAATAACGCTATTTTGACACGGTGTTTGACCCTGAGTTGGAAGCAGAATTAGGTTGTGCTAGGAAGGGCCTACTCAGACCAAGACAAACGACTTCTGATATAACTGGGATAAGCTGAAGAAACAAAGTGTACATCATTTTAGTTGTCATTACCAATATATATGGGAAGACTCACTACTCTACACGATTTAAAGTATTAAATAGAATTATTACTTTTGATTGTACTACAGGTGTAAAGAATACATTTAGGTGTGTCACTAGAATGTAGTTCTTATAATGCCCGGCTCATTGGCTGAATGGACAGCGTACTCGCCTTCGGTTCAGAAGGACCGGCGTTCGATTTTGGGAGATTTTAACTTAAATGGTTAGTTCTCCTGTGTTGGGGGCCATGTGTCTGTGCTGTCCCCAACATCCTTGCGACTAAAACACCACACATGGCAGATGCCCCCCACCTTCGTCTGACGGTCTGCCTTACAGGGCTGCCACCAGGCTATCAATAGCCACACGAAATTATTATTATTAATAATATTCTTATTACAGCTCTTATAATAGTAGACACACTTGTTTTCTAACACTTTCCATTACCGACAAGAAAGGTGTCCGGTGCAAAAACGGGGTGGCTCTGTTTGTATAAACTTGAAAGAAACTACAATAAACGTCATAGAAAATGCAGATGCTGACAAAACATTTCTTCTTTTGACAGCAATACTAATTAAGAGGACTTCTTATTACAGTATTGTTGTTGTTGTTGTTTTATATATTGATATGCATTTATTTTATATGTGTATATTTCTATGGTTCAAGTCCGGCTCCATGGCTAAATGGTTAGCGTGCTGGCCTTTGGTCACAGGAGTCAAAAGAAACAAACCGATAACTTCAATTCTTTCCACGTCATTTAACATTCACACACTCCGAGAGATGTAATTTATACATCAAAACCTGTATTTAACGGATTCGCAGTGGACCGAATAACATTTCCGCTGAAGAGAGTACTCCGATTAATGAAGGTGTACTAGAAAATTGTGTACAATCTTCACTTATTTCCACCAGACACTTGAAAACTCCTCGAATATTAATAGACTGCATTAAGCTGCCGGTGGTCACTTATCTTACCTGTACAGTACTATATATCTTCCCGAAGAGTGAAATACTCAGAGTTTTCTCAACTGCAGTGGTCTTTCTCTTGATTGACTGACTTCCCGCTAAAATGTTATCCTCAGAAATTACAACAAACATATCCGAATTATTCCGCCGCAAGCTCCTTTAAACTTATGACGATATCTTGACAAGTCTTCAATCTACTCTTAATCGACTCTCTTCTTTGTTTTCAAGTAGTGAGAGCGACTGAAACCCCAGGTGGTGAATTCCAAAGATGAAAACTCTTTGTAGAATACCGTACGGTCCAGTTGGTCGAAGGAAGTACTCATCAGCTAATCCAAAAAAAGCAAACAAACAAACAAACAAACAAACAAAGAGACTAGGAAAGAAGGAATATGTGCAGTACGTTCCCTTGAATTACATATCACCTAGAATGTATAGGATGGTTAAAATATTGTTGAACGATCCACGAGGAGGATTAGACATTTTCAATTTCAGGGCGCTGGCTTCCGTTTCCAAGTTTGACAATTTGTGCTCGATCCAGAGTGATTTGCAGTATATTTTATGCCCAGGTCAAGGGACCCTGGTCATTTTACGTTAAATGCATATTTCCGCTTAATAGAGGATTTGTTCAAAACAGGTTTTACTGTATAAAATGAGGCTCCAAATTTACAAACAATTGTGTCTGTATACGTCAAATTCTAGAGATCCAGTTCATAGTCAAATACAAAAGAGATTCCTCCACGCAGCCATCACATTTAAATAAGTGTAGCTGACTTCGTTTGAAATTTGCTATTAATGACCTATTACTAATTACAATTTTTAATAAATTAAAACCAATTGGCTTGTGTACATTTTAATGTACAGTAATTACAAAATCATTATGTATGTATTACACTCTGAATATATAATTCTATTTCAACGAACATTTTCTTGGGAGAACAAATAGAGCTTCTTTTGATAAGACTTATCTACACAAATGATCACTTTTTAGTGATTAGAGTTTCCTATTCCATGTCACTCATTTAACTGATAACATTTCTGTAGTAAACTAAATATGCAAGTAAATATAGGAGTATATATTAAAATAAATAAGTACATTGTTACCTAGAACATTAACACAGTCAAGATCAGAGCCTAGTTTTCATTTTAAGTTTGTGAATGTTATACAGATTTAACAAATTCTGGGGCTCTACAATTATTGAATCATTTATATATACTATATAGAAATCAAAATAAGAGCAGTTATTAAGAATGAATTCAAAAATACACTAAATCAATTTATTATTTAATTTCTCCAATCGCATAATTACACAATACATAAATTAATTCTGTAATTAAATTCATCATACTTTTATGAAACTTGATTGCTTGGTTATTAATAATTTGTACAACCCGTATTGTGAAGAATAACAGCAGTGGGATATAAAATACTGTGGTAGAGGTGTGGTGATGGCTTTCATTCTTGCTTCTGAATTTAACTGTGCACCTGAGTTATATAACGTGACGTAAGAAATGACAAACTCTTTTTCGAAAATAGATAAACTACGGTAGTCGGTATCAAACAGAGAATCGTTAGATCTTTACCTTAATCTACTACACAATAGTAACTGTATGACTCAGTCAAAGAAACCAATATACAGAGTGTAAAAATTCTTTGTTGCATAAATTAAAGGAGTGTTAAATGGTACAAATACAAGCATTATGAACACTGGAACCATAGGCCTGCGATGACTAGTTTCGACGCTACACGCTCTTAAAGATTTCAGATCGGCTGCCAACCTCCCACGTGCTCGAGCGTAAACGTGACGCACTGTTTGTTTTCTGTTTACATTTCATCTGCACACATTGAAAACGGACAAACGTACAGTACCTCAAAGCATGTGTTGAAAATGTCTCCCTCCAACTTGGCCACACAAATCTCATCGACACAACAATGATTCGCGTATTCTTTGGAAAATTCTCAGGGCTTCTCTGACATGATGTGCAAGAGTGGCGACGGACAGACGTAAAGACACAAGGAAAACAAAAGGAAGGTCCCTGACCTATGGTTCCTATTTTCACAATATTTGTATTTGTACCCTGTAACACTCCTTGAATTTATGATAATATCTTCTGCATTCTGTATTGTTTAACAGGCAGAATCCATCTAAACAAAAATTACGAACATTTCTATTAACAACAATGCTTATTTTGAATTAGTTGCTTTCGCTACAGTGGTCAACTCAGCAAGCGGGTGAATTCGACTTTCATTGTAAAATACCTTTAAAATAATTTTCTGTGGTTTCCTATTTCGACCAGAAGAAAATATTGTGAAGATAGTATTCTCATGAGCAACCTAGCTACAATGTATTAAAATGCAAGGATTATAACAAGAGAACGTTTCATTAATGGATTCTTCATGTTTACAAATATTGTTTAACAAGAATAGTTTGGAAATGCTTGATTTCTGATTTATCCGACTTCACGGTATAACCATAGACCAAAAGGAAACATATTTACTTCTCTAATGACGCCAGAACACAAACTGTTCACATTTCTGTGTACATTTTTCAAAAATAATAATCAGACGCGATAATATTATCATTTGTATTTCAAATGTCTTTTAGACATCTTTCGAACTCATATCCATTTTTTTTACAAGTGGCTCTACGTCGCACCGACGCAGACAGGTCTTATGGCGACGATGGGATAGAAAAGGGCTGTGAGTGGAAGGAAGTGGCCGAGGCTTTAAATAAGGTACAGCCCCAGCATTTTCCTGGTGTGAACATGAGAAAATATGGAAAACCATCTTCAGAGCTTCCGACGGTGGAGTTCGAACCCGCAATCTCCCGAATGCAAACTCACAGCTGCGCTACCCTAAACGCACAGCCAATTCTATCGGTCATATATCCATTATTCATGCCAACAATTATTCGAACCCTAACTTTCTGCATTGCTAAAACTTCCACTTGAATAGGTTTCAGTGAATAAAGGCGTGGTGGATACTAAGGTTCAAAGTGAGTAGAGTTAACTAGATAGCAGATTGGCTTCTATTCTTCTTGCTTAAGAAACCTGATGTTAACTTAGCAATAAAGTGTATATAAACTTTTTTCTTTGCCCATGACAGGAAAATATGGTTAACAACTTAAAGTTTGTTCTTGTAATACTTATATAAATTTGTACAAATCAGTTTCGAAAATTTGAGGTAACCAGGTCAATGAGATGAACGATTTGATAATTAAACGGCACAGATTTTATGTTTCAACGACAGGGTAGGCTTTTTTATATGACACTTGAAATACAAAATGATGATCTTATCGCGTTTAATGATCAATTTTGTAATTTTTACAGGTAAATGTAAAAGGAAGTGACCATGAATCAAAATAGCATCTAAATTAACAAAGTGGCAAGTATTCCATCTTACAGGCGTTCTTGCTCTACTACTACTAACTACTAAACGTTTCCATTCCCCCCCTGAAGGGGGAGGCGGGCCTCTTAGATGGTAACGCCGTCTCTCAGGCCGGGAGATTTGTTACGGTGAAGGAGATGTGCGTTGATGGTGTGGGGGTAGGCGGCCGTGACCTATACTACGAACTGTCCCGGCATTCGTCTTAGTGCAGGAGAATGGGAAACCACGGAAAACCATTCTCAGGACAGCCGACGGGTGGGACCAGGCGTGAAGTCCGGCACTGTGCCCCAGGCCCGTCTCCCGAATGCAGAGGCGTAGAGCCACGGTAGAGCCGTAGAGTACAGAGCATATGGGACAACAACCCACTCTGCATCTACCGACCGTTCTTGCTCTCTGATCACCAGAGTTTATTTCACTAAAAATGTGTGAATGTAAAGCAGTTTTAGCGTACTCGTAGCATTGGGGTGGCCTGCTGTATTATACTCTGAGAAATATTCTAGGGAATAATTGAAGACATAACTATGTACATCGATCGATTCTTCTTCTTCAACTTTGTGGATAGAAGAACGTTGTCATAAATAGCCACTGGTTTTGTTACAAACATTGTACCCACAACTCTTTTTGCCCCGTGCTAAAAGATCACCACGCCAGTTATACGACGACATTGTGTGAATAACGGCTGTGTGCTTCAATTTCATACTCTAATGAATTTAAGATTTCCTTTACATTTTTTTGGTAATGGTAATAATAATAATAATAATAATAATAATAATAATAATAATAATAATAATAATAATAATAATAATATGATATTATAATATATTATGATAATATAATATATTATTATTATTATTATTATTATTATTATTATTATTATTATTATTATTATTATTATTGTTATTATTATTATTATTATTATGCTATTTGCTTGAAGTCGCACCTACAAAGACAGGTGTTCTGGCGACGGTGGGATACGACAGGGCTAGGACTGGGAAGAAAGCGACCGTGGCCTTAATTAAAGTACAGCTAAGGTAACTGCCTGGTGTGAAAATGAGAAATCACGGCAAATTATCCTCAGGACTGTCGACGGCGGGGTTCGAACCCACCATCTCCCGAATGCAAGTTCAGAGCCATGTGACCCAAACCAATCGGCCAACTCGCTCGGTATAATAATAATAATAGTAATAATAATAATAATAATAATAATAATAATAATAATAATAATAATAATAATAATAATAATAAATGTTATTGGCTTTACGTCATAATGACTACTTGTACGGTTTTAGGAGACGTAGAGGAGTCGGAATTTAGTCCCAGAGGAGTTCTTTTAAGTGCCATTAAAGCTACCGACACGAGGTTGACGTATTTGAGCACCTTCAAACACCACCGGACTGAGCCAAAATCGATTCTGCCAAGTAGGGGTGAGAAGGACAGCGGCTCAACCATCTAAGCCACTCAACTAAGTGGCTTATAAAGAGTGCAATAAGCAGAGTCATATTCATCTCTTACTCGAAGTGAGGTTAATACTATGTTTACATGTTCTGCTTTTCATTTAATTCGTTTACTTTCCAGGTTTGGTTTATTCCCCGGACTCAGTGAGAGATCCCACCTCTACCGCCTCAAGGGCAGTGTCCTGGAGCGTAAGACATTTGGTCGGGTGTATAAAACTGGGTAGGAGGACCAGTATCTCACTCAGGTTGCCTCACCTGCTATGTTGAACGGGGGCCTTGTGGGAAACGTAAAGATTGGAAGGGATGGGCATAGAACGGGGAAGGAAGCGGCCATGGTCTTAAGTAAGGTACCATCCCGCATTTGCCTGGAGGAGAAGTGGGACACCACGGAAAGTGACTTCGAGGATGGCTGAGGGGGAGCCGAACCTCCCTCTACTCAGTTGACCTCCCCAGGCTGAGTGGACAACATTCCAGCCCTCGTTCCACTTTTCAAATTTGGTGGCAGAACCTAGAATCGAACCCGGGCCTCCTGGGGGGAGGGAGCTAATTACACTAACCACTACACTACATAAGTGGACTTCTTCTTCTTCTTCTTCTTCTTATACTACTACTACTTCTGATTCCTAGCCTTTTTCCTAATTTATTGTGCTCGTCTCCTGATATGAGTTTGGCCGAGTTTTACGGTCGGATGTCGTTCTTAACGCCAACCCTATGTGGAGGGATGTATCTACTATTGCGTTTTTCTGAGGTGTTTAGTGTATCGTATTGTGTTGTGTAGTGTTGTGTGTAGACGAGGACAAGTGCATTAGACGAACACAGACGCCCAGTTCCTAAACCAGAGGAATTAACCATGAAGTTGAAATCCTTGGCCCGGCCAGGAATTAAATCCGGTGTCCTCCGAAACAATGACCAGTATGCTGACCATGCAGCCAAGGATCCGAAATTTTTACATGTTAACTTACTGAGTTGTAAAAGGATTCACTATTGAGGTACCGGTGTGCTATCTGTATCCCAGGAACTATTTCTGATATTCAACGTTTAGCTTCGACCAGATTATTCCTGAAATCCTAGGCTTACTTCCTATGTTTCCTAAACTGCCTAGCTTTCTGACTCCAGTCCTGTGCTATGCACGTTAAACTGAAATGACAAGTATGTGGAGCATATCCTAGAAATTACTCCCTCCCCTCGTGTGTGTGTGTGTGTGTGTGTGTGTGTGTGTGTGTGTGTGTGTGTGTGTGTGTGTGTGTGTGCATACCGCTTTGTGCAGAGTTCTCTGTACACTTAGGTGTTTACTGTTCGTTGTTACGTGAGGTTCATGTTGGGGTCAACTTGCGGTGAAGTTACTGTTGCTATTCCAGGTTATGTGCTACCACACTCTGAATGCTTTCGAGAGGCACTGAAATCCAGCCAATTGGCCGTACGGTTAGGGACGGGCAGACGCGAGCTTGCATTCGGGAGATAGCGGGTTCGAACTGCACTGTTGACAGCCCTGAAGATGGTTTTCCGTGGTTTCCCAGGCAAATGCTGGTACTGTATTATAATTAAGGCTACGGCCACTTCCTTCCCCCTGCTAGCCCATCGTCGCCATAAGATATATCAGTGTCAGTGCGACGTAAAGCAAATCGAAAAATTTAAAGTTCACTGAAGGAATGCTGGGGTACAAAAATCTTACTTGGATGTGCTACATTAGTACGTACAAAAGCTCAGAAATCAGTGTATTTTAACAAGTCAACGAATCGATAGGTTCCTCTATGGAATAGCGATTCAAAACGTGCAGAAGCAGTCAGATATTTATGGAAGGAAGTCAAAAAGTTCGTTCGGCACTCCACACTGTACAATGTCAGCATGAAATAGCCCAGCTGCATGGCTAAATGGTTAGCATACTGGACTTTGATCCAAAGGGTCCCGGGTTCGATTCCCGGTTGGTTCGGGGATTTAAGGTTAATTCGTCTGGCACTGGGGCAGGGTGTTTTTAAGGTCTTCAGCATTAGAAATCATCTTAGGTAGGGCCCCAACCACACAGCCTCTCTAGAGGCCATGTGCTATTATTATTAGCATGTTCAAAGATCTCTGGTGACACATTTGGTGTTCACCCGACAAAATTAACTGAACTCAGCCTTACACCGCCCAAGGGAATTCCGGTTTCTCTGCCATCTGGTAGGGTTAAACCGAACGTAGAAATTGATACGCAGGCAGTCTACATAGCACCACTTTAAAACGCTCGTACACAGTAGATAAGGTCCATTCAGTAATAATACTCTTAACTAAGAGATACAGAGCATGAAATATGGAGAGTTAAGATGATGATAGCGATGATTACCTCTACATCTTAGTCATGTGAAATGATGTTACCGCGTTGAAAATTGCTTGGTTACAGAAGAGGTGTCTTCTTACCAAACTACTCAACAAATGAATTCATAAAACGTCCTTAAGCACAGAGGGCCCATCGTTTTGCAGCATTGATTGTACATTTTTATGACCTATAAAAATGAGTTGCTAATGTTTTTTCTCCAAATTTCATACGAATACGATGAATGTCCTCTTATGTCGTATTTTTCACAATAAAGAGGCGGATAACCGGTTATATTTCACAGGTTGTGAGCTGCTTGTTTGCCGCAAACATATGCAACATTCAGAACGAACCTTAATCGTGTTTTCACCTATCAATACTCAAACTGCCCGGCTCTATGGCTACATGGTTAGCGTGCTGGCCTTTGGTCACAGGAGTCCCGGGTTCGATTCCCGGCAGGGTCGGGAATTTTAATCATCATTGGTTAATTTCGCTGGCACAGGGGCTGGTCGTATATGCCGTCTTCATCATCATTTCATCCTCATCATGACGCGCAGGTCGCCTAAGGACGTCAAATCAGAAGACCTGCACCTGGCGACACTCCCGGCACTAAAAGCCATACGCCATTTCATTTAATACTTGAACTCAACTCCGTGCATTCGGTCATGACGCCAGCTTTGCAGTAACAATATTTACGAACAACTTACTTTCTGGATATTCTACGGACTGCAATAGTTTTTCAAGACAAAGTGTTTTAAATGATGATGTTTTTAGGATGTCCTGAAGAAGACTGAAACTAAAGTTATGATACTGCTCTTCTCGACAGAAAAACGTTGTTATTTTTATTATTTATGTAGATGAAATCTGCTTTTCGCAGTCTACATGTTTACACAGTAGAGTTCTCTTTTACCTGAGGCCCGACTCTTTGGCTGAATGGCGAGCGTACTGGCCTTCGGTTCAGAGGATCCCGAGTTCGATTCCCGGCCGCACCGGGGATTTTAATCGCTTCTGATTAATTCCACATGTGCGACACAGTTCGCACCCGCGACTGCACAGGTGTGGGAAAAGCGGTAGGAAAATAAGAAGAAGAAGTTCTCTTTTACCTGAGCAGATGATTTTCGTTTTAATTCCTTTTCTTATTATTTGTTTAAATTTCGATTACCAATGTAATCTTGCCTTTCTATATTTAAAATGTAGTTCAGCCATACGTGGCCTCACGCTACTATCCATGTGGAAGCTCTCAGCTAATATAGATGCTATAAGACTTTGTTGCTTAACAGGCAGGATTCGGACAGCTTTCATTCCATTCAAATTCCGTAAATTGACAGTGGAATGACAGACATAACATGTAACGACAGACTGGCAGACCGCGACGTAATTGTGACTGGCAATCATGCACTGAGACGCGTCAGCGGAAAGAAACGACAGAGGGAAACAGAGATCTGTTAAACCGTCATCTCGAAATTAGTAAAAACACTGTAGATGAGATCACCTCCAACTTATTCATTCGTACTAGGGACTTAGGATATTTATGATGGATTTCTCTATGGGTAGAAACCGTGTTATCAACAATAATGTTATAAAGAGAGAAAATTAAATTGTGATTTGTGTGTACACGGAGGGTAATATCGTGAATCACTCACCTGATTTCAGTAATTCTTTCACCATGAGAAAGGGTATTACTTCCAGATTATTATAGGCTGCATAATATTTCTAGCTTATATTCGGCTCCTTGGGTGAATGGTCAGTGTAGTGGCCTTCTGTTCAGAGGACCTTGGGATCGATTCCTGGACGGGTCGAGTTTTTGACCACGTTTGGATAATTTATCTTTTTTTTTGCTATTGGCTTTACGTCGCACCGACACAGATAGGTCTTACGGCGACGATGGGACAGGAAAGGTCTAGGACTGGGAAGGAAGTGGCCGTGGCCCTAATTAAGATACAGCCCCAGAATTTGCCTCGTGTGAAAATGGGAAACCACGGAAAACCATTTTCAGGGCTGCCGACAGTGGGGTTCGAACCCACTATCTGGACACCGGCCGCACTTAAGCGACTGCAGCTATCGAGCTCGGTGATAATTTATCTAGCTTGAAGACTGGGTACTTATGATCGTCTTAATACATATCTTCATTCATGCCGAAAATATCACGCTACTAGCCACCACACAAATACACAATAGTGAATACATCTCTCCATATAGAGTGGGAGTCGGAGCGGGTATCCTAACGCAAAACTAAGTTGAATCAACGTTAGTGCCGACCCCCGATATTGAAAAAACGGCATTAAATAAGAATCATGCTAGATTATCTAGAGTATAGGCAGTTTAAATAGAAACGACAGCAAGTCTGAAAAACTGTGTCAGTGAACACGCCTTTGAACTGTTTGTATTAAAAATGGAGACCAATAAGTGTAGTCTACTTAGAATTTTACAATTTTCTACAACAAAGTTTTTTGCATTTCCTTCAAAAGAAAATTACCCTTCTGAGTGTTAGCGAATGCTTTGTCCGATTAAAATCAAACTATCCGTAAACCGTTACTTCTATAAAATAAACGAAAAATAAAAACCATCTCAGTTATAGGATTTGGAATTAAATTTCCTATAGCGATATTCATGTACATTATCTTCGTAACTACCAAGCGATTGGCTGCGCGGTTTGAATCACGTGGCTGTCAGCTTGCATTCGAGAGATAGCGGGTTCGAATTGCACTATAGGCTGCACTGAAGATTGTCTTCCATAGTTTACCATTTTCACACCACGCGAATGTTCGGGTTGTACTTTAATTTGCCACACTCTAAACTCTTTTCTGAGCCACCGTCACCACAATACCTACCTACGTAGGAGCGACGTAAAGCAAATATTGTAAAAAGAAAAAAAAAAGGTCGTAACATCAATAGTTAGACAGAAAATCTAACTTATACGTGTTGAAAGAGCATTTCCAGCTGGATGGTTATGGGTGAAAGTAAATATTCGTGCCCATTTGTTAAGGTGGAAGAAGAAGGGGAACGTAATAATAAGTTATGTACTTCAGGAATCATTAAAATTGAATATACTCTCTAATCTATTGCCGGGAATAACTGTAGGAAAGAAATGGAAAAGCCTTTGATAAGAAGCCCGTAGTCAATCTTGATTTTGAATACCGAATTTCCAAACAGCATGCTTAGTAACAACTGTGTGTAAAGATGAAAAAAAGCGAACATCTTGGTGGAATAATGAAGTGAAACCAGCTTGTAAACGTAAACAGAAGGCGTATCAGAAATGGCTCCAAACAAGGACTGATTCAGACAGGGAACGGTATACAGATGAAAGAAACAGAGCGAAACAAATAATTATTGTTGAAACCAGAAAGAGGTCATGGGAAGATTTCGTTCATAACCTGGAAGTGTTTGCTGAAGTGGCAGGAAAACCGTTCTGGACAGTAATGAAGAAACTTTTTTAAGGTAGGAAATAAAGGACATGAACAGTGATTGGGTAAATCAGTTGAAATCATATTAGATCCCAAGGAATCAATGGGTAAGTTATATGAATACTTCTTTGAGAGCCCTATCAGAGTACAAGGAAATCTTCCTATTGACGTCGCGAACAGCCGAACTCAAGGCGAGGAGGACAATGATATTAGTGAAATACTCTGGAGGAAGAGAAAAGGATGGTAAATATATTTCATCGTCACAAAGCAACAGAAGTAGATTAAATTAGATCTGAAATGGTGAGCTATAGTGGAAAGGCAGCAGAGGGGTTCTGAGGATCAAATTTTCAGTATTTGCCAGGTAAGTGAAAAATGTTACGAGAGTAACAATCATTTATGTTTAATAATAATAATGTTATTTGCTTTACGTCCCACTAACAACATGTTTACGGTTTATGGAGACGCCGAGGTGCCGGAATATTGTCCCGCAGGAGTTCTTTTGCGTGTCAGTAAATCGACCGACACGAGGCTGACGTATTCGAACACCTTCACATACCATCGGACTGAGCCAGGAGGGAACCTGCCAAGTTGGGGTCAGAACGCAGCGCCTCAACCGTCTGAGCCACTCAGCCCGGCATTTATGTTTATATTTCGTAGATCTAGAGAAGGCATATGAGAGAGTATCAAGGGAAAAGATGTTAGCTCTCCTGAGGAATCATGGGATTATCCTTGTTGTTCATAGTTTAGATGGATCATTTACTGAAAGGTATAAAGTGGTAGGGAGGGCATAGCTGGGTGAAAATGTAGTAAGGAGTTTGGCCTATGCCAACGACCTGATCTCAAAGGCAGACTGTGCAGAAAGCCTGCAATCTAAGTACCTACGTAAATAGAAAGGAAATGTCGACATTTTTTATTTTGCTCTTAATTTGAAAAGCGCGCCTCCCTGGACAAGAGTATGATTTATGTTTTATTATTATTATTATTATTATTATTATTATTATTATTATTATTATTATTATATTATTATCGTGTCTCTCAATTATTTCCTACCACGGTTTTCAGTGACGGGACATAATTTAACAGAGAATTAGTGCTGCACTCTCTACATCCATTCACGACAGAGTACAGCCATTTACGTGACAGTCTCTTAGTTAAGTCAATGAGTGAAGCCTACACGCAAGGTATTGTCATGTTTTACCTGAGGGACACGTCTTCTGGTGGTCACCGAGAGTGGAGCTGTGAAGTAGGTGGTCCACAGGGAGACATTAAAGGTACTAGCAGCAACGTCACAGCCACTCAATACTCACTCTACAGCAGCAAAACTCCACAGAATCCTTTTCTTGTGTCCTAATGCAAGACTCGTGTTGAGGCGTGGAAATCGCCTTTGGGTCGAGACGGCTGGGACCCCCGCTCCCGTCCAACCCTGTTGTCCCACCACTGCTCACACCCCTGCTCCAGCAGCTAAATCAGACACACTTCCCTTTCTCAGTTCGTTGCTCTGGACAGCTGGAAACCGAGTCTAAAACTTGCCAGCGGTGTTCCAGTGAACACGATGGAAGTCAATAGCGCGAAACTATTAACATTTCACTCAAATGTAATAACTTCGTCATATGAAGTAAAGGTTCATCAAAATACTGCTGCTACTACCAACTACTACTGTTACTACTACCACCACCACCAATAATAATAATAATAATAATAATAATAATAATAATAATAATAATAATAATAATAATAATAATAATAATAATAATAATAATAATAATAATAATGCCGGGCTGAGTAGTTCAGAAGTCAGAGCGCTGGCCTTGTGTGCTCAACCTGGCAGGTTCGATCCTGGCTCAGTACGGTGGTATTTGAATGTGCTCAGATACTTCAGCCTCGTATCGCTTGATTTACTGGCACGTAAAAGAACTCCTGCGGGGCAATAATCCTCCACCTCGACGTCTCCGAAAACCGTTAAAATGTAGTTAGTGGGACGTAAAGCAAATTATTATTATTATTATTATTATTGTTATTATTATTATTATTATTATTATTATTTTATTATTATTTTATTACTATTATTATGATTATTAATATGATTTGAATGTGCTCAAATGCTTCAGCCTCGTATCGGTAGATTTACTGGCACGTAAAAGAACTCCTGCTGGACAATATTCCGCCACCTCAACGTCTCCGAAAACCGTAAAAATGTAGTTAGTGGGACGTAAACCAAATAACATTATTATTATTATTATTATTATTATTATTATTATTATTATTATTATTATTATTATTATTATTATTATTATTATTATTATTATTATTATTATTATTATTATTATTTGAAGGTGCTCAAATACGCCAGCCTCGTGTTGGTAGATTTATTGGCACGTTAAAGAACTCCTCGAGGACAAAATTCCGCATCTCGACGTATCCGAAAACCGTAAAAGGAATTAGCGGGACGTAAACAATTGAAGTAATGACAATAAAAATAATAATAATAATAATAATAATAATAATAATAATAATAATAATATTTTTAATTTAATTTATTTAAATGACCTTTGTTGGTACAACATTTGGCCATCCTCTATGTACAAGGAACACTCACTGCACACATATAAAAATAAATTGTCAGTGTAAAGGACATACAAGAATGAAAATCAGATTGTCACAGTCTTCAAGTAGAGAACACGACACTTAATCTCTCTTCCGGAAGAAGAGGGGGAGAACAAACAAAACACAAAACAAAACAAAACTCAACACAAAACACTACACCACTCTGGCAACAATGCGAAGAGCACAAAGTCAAATTCTTATTTCCGCGGTTCTCAAAAAGTTCATCACAGCATTGAGAACTGAATTGTTTTCACCGTGCAACACCAATGCAGCGCTGGTCGGGAACGGCACTTGTAGAGCAGATAGTTCAGATAAAAAGCGGCTGCGAGAAGCTTCATAAAGGCCACACTTAAACAAAATGTGGTGGAGATCGCCATCCTCCGCATACTGACATCGACAGCGTGGTGAAGCCAAAACTCCGATGCGATAGAGATGTGAAGGGAAGGATCCATGATTGAGCCGCATTCGGATGACGGATACCGTTAGACCTCGTGACCGATGAATCTGATAATACCATGGCTTAGGAGGGATGTTGGGTTGTACGAGAGCATAGGCTCTACCTTTATGCAGTTGAGATGTTTCCCATTCCGTAGACCATTTGTGACGAATTTGTTGTCGAATAGTGGGAATAAAATCCATCCATGGAAGTTGCAGCGCTGTAAATAGCCCTTCCGATGCACCACGTTTGGCTAGTACATCAGCTTTTTCATTGCCGAAAATTCCACTATGTCCTTTGACCCAAAGAAATGCTATGGAGCAACCAGACGAGTAGATGTTAACAGCTCGCTCCACGATGTCATACAAGTAACCATGCGTTTGGAGATTCCACTGGAGATTTTGTAATTTCTTCAGAACACTTTGGGAGTCCGTAATGATGAGAGCAGAATCGAATCGCTTGTTTTGACAAAAACGAAGTGCAGCACATATAGCTAAAATTTCCGCTGTATATATAGAGGTTTCGGGCGGCAGTTTGAAGCTACCACATTCTCCCGTTTGTTGGCAGTAATATGCATATCCTACCGAGTCGGCGAATTTGGAACCATCCGTAAAGATATAAGTACTATTGGGCCACATGGAGCGAATCAGAGCCGGAATGCAGTTCTGTGTACGAGGTTCTGTGGTGAGATATCTAGGTAGATAGTATATCGGCAGTCGATATGAAGAACACTGAAAGCTGGCTTCAAATCCGGGCATGGTTCGTGTTTTGAGAGTTAGTGCGAAAATCATGTTCAGTTCGTTGTAGCAGCATAACAGAAGCTGTGGCTTGTATCGTGAGCGTCGGCCATGTCTCTCCGCGATAACGGTCAATCGTTGAAGTGCAATAAGAATGGGATGCTGTGAAATAGCAGAACGTTGTAAAAGAAATTTCTTGCCCATCATTTCTCGGCGCATTTGCAAAGATAATTCTCCAGCTTCTATTAAGAGAGCATTTGTTGGTGTGGATCTCATAACACCCAAACAGATGCGGATCGCCCGAAATTGTATGGTGTCGAGTTTCTTCGTGACGTATGCAGGAGCATTCCCATACAAAAAAGCACCCATAATCAATCATGGAGCGTATCATAGAACGATACAAAGTCAAAAGTATTACAGGATCTGCTCCCCACCAGGTACGGGTCACAAAGCGGAGAATATTAATCGCTCGTTCAAGTTTTGGAAGAAGGTGAGCAATATGGCAACTCCAATTTAGTCGACTATCAAAATGCATACCCAATAGGCGTAATGATGATTTCACTGGAAATGTGAATGGTCCTAAATGGATATCACCAAGCTGAGGTAAAGTCCTCTTCCGGGTAAAAGTCACCACAGTAGATTTCGATGGAGACAATTCAAGTCCATTATTATGCAACCATTTTGCCAGTTCGCAGGCCACGTAATGTAAACGGAGAGATGTAACCTCGAAGCTAGAGGAAGTAGTGTAAATACAGACATCGTCCGCATATTGTAAAACGTGAATCGAGGGGCTGAACAGATGCTCAAGATCAGCAGTATAAATTGTATACAAAAGCGGGCTGAGCACAGCACCCTGTGGGAGACCTTTACACACGCGACGAGGGCCATGTAAACGACTGTGTCCATCTCGTACGTAGATATATCGTTCGTGTAACAATGTCTGAAGACCATATATAAAAGCTGGAGGGATATGGAATGCTGCAAGCTTACTCAAGAGAACCGGAATACTGACGTTATCATAAGCTGAGCTGATATCCAGTGAAAGAGCCGTAAGATATCCATTAATCGCAAAAGCATGTTCTATTGCAGAAGTGAAGATACTGAGAGGGTCCAATGTTCC
Source organism: Anabrus simplex (assembly GCF_040414725.1). NCBI lineage: Eukaryota > Metazoa > Arthropoda > Insecta > Orthoptera > Tettigoniidae > Anabrus > Anabrus simplex. The sequence continues at coordinate 163,949,873 of NC_090265.1, read as the reverse complement.
TCTCCCACGGCGGAATCCATACTGCGACTGAGGAAGCAGCTGCTGGTGTTCTAACCACCACTCAAGTCGTGTTTTCACCATCCTTTCCAGAAATAATAATAATAATGATAAGTGCAATTTTTCTTGGAGAGGAGGTGACGGTAGACTTCTCGCCATGTAGGCACTATTAGAGAAACTTCCACCCTTCTAACATGCACTCCGAGATACCCGTGTCGTCACCATCCACTCTTTTCTCTCCAAGAAGACATTTTTTTGTTAAACTGCCCAACGTTTCAGCCAGTTATTATCAACATCTGCTTCCTTTCGACGGCGTGCATTTTCAATGTCCGTGATCCTCTTCACCACCTGTATTTTCGGAGCTAGTTTTGTGTTATACAGGATCACAACCAGACCTGACAATTTCTACCTCTTCCGCTTTCAATATTTTACTCATTTACAATTTTACTCATTTTGAACAATGATTGCACTGATTTAACTCACAGTAGATTAATTCATAACTCACGTGAACAACTGCATTCTGCAGAGCGGATATAGATCTGATTATCTGACATTGAAAACAATTGAAAGTGAACACAACTCACAGAATCCAGCTGCGTTACCAACCTATGAAAGCTATTAAATATAACTTGGTACCAACTTGCACGAATCAATCCTGAACATCAATTCCCGAACATAGTACCAACAGCTGAAATATGTATAATACATTTCTCTGTCAATAAATCGCAGTTAATTTTCTAACTTGAGAAAAGGAGGTGCCGATACTGCGAACCATTGCGGACCGGCAGGAAAAAAAGCAATAATAATAATAATAATAATAATAATAATAATGAAACGCTATTAGAATGTAGTTCAACTAGATTAGCTCTTCGCTGAGGAGACACTGTCCAAAATAGAAGGTCATACTAACGAAAAAAGGAAGGAAAGTTCCTCAGGAAGATCTTGGACCCAGAAAGTTGTCAGATAGATTCACCTTCCACTTGCGTTCCAACAAGGAATTGTATGCGAAGGCCGAAAAGATCAGCGATGAGATGTATGTCTTACGGACACCTGAAACGGATCAGCCCAGAGAGATGTATCATAAAATCCTCATTCTTCAGGAGAGATGGAAAAACCAATCCTCGTTGGCTGAAATGCACAAACATCTACATGAAGGTGGTATAAAACCTTGGGACATTCACGACTTTTTCTTTTTTTGAAAGGAAGTTGCGGAGTTGAGGAATAATTCTGAGAAATAACCAGCTAAGCTAAGCTGTATCTCGACGGAAGAACGACAGAGGAAAAGCATGATGTTGAAAAAACCTTTGAGCCTGAGAACAAAAGCACGTCATGTATTCGTCGCGTATTCCTTGCCCACAGTTAGCTCTACTGATGTAAATAAATAAATCAACATCATCATCATCATCTGTTTACCCTCCAGGTTCGGTTTTTCCCTCGGACTAAGCGAGGGATCCCACCTCTACCGCCTCAAGGGCAGTGTCCTGGAGCTTCAGACTCTTGGTCGGGGGATACAACTGGGGAGTATGACCAGTACCTCGCCCAGGCGGCCTCACCTGCTATGCTGAACAGGGGCCTTGTGGAGGGATGGGAAGATTGGAAGGGATAGGCAAGGAAGAGGGAAGGAAGCGGCCGCGGCCTTAAGTTAGGTACCATCCCGGCATTCGCATGGAGGAGAAGGGGGAACCACGGAAAACCACTTCGAGGATGGCTGAGGTGGGAATCGAACCCACCTCTACTCAGTTGACTTCCCGAGGCTGAGTGGACCCCGTTCCAGCCCTCGTACCACTTTTCAAATTTCGTGGTAGAGCCGGGAATCGAACCCGGGCCTCCGGGGGTGGCAGCTAATCACGCTAACCACTACACCACAGAGGCGCACAAATAAATAAATGATAAATAAATAAATAAATACAATTATACACGTCTCAGAATGCCTATATATTATGATAAAAGCCCTCAAAGAAAACTAGGAGTCAAAGATTGGAATGTTAAAGAGAGTTATAAGAGGAAACACAATGGAGAACTTAACAAACACAGGCGTACTCTAAATATAACCACATCCATCAGGAAGAGAAGACTAACCGTCTATGGTCACTAGAAAGAATAAGATCACCAAAGACTAACATACCAAATCCACAGCACAATTTCCCAAGGATTAACGTCATTTGACGTCTGTTGGAATATATTTCTTGTAATTTCATTCTTCTCCTTTATTACGATTTACTTTACGTCGCAACGACACAGATAGGTCTTACAGCGACAATGGGATGGGAAAGGTACGTGGCCTTAATTTTTCTGGGCGTTAAAATTGGAAACCAATCAAAACCATCTTTAGGGCTTTCAGTGAGGTTCGAACCCACTATCCCCCGGATGCAAACTCACATCTGCGCGTCCCTAACCGCACAGCCAACTCGCTTGTATCACACTTCTTAATTTAAAACATCCAATAATGCAGCTTTCAATATTTTTACTTTAGAGTTGGCAGGTTTTGGCTGCAGACCAACGTCTACCTTGCCCTTATCAGGACTAAATATCATGAGATCAGAAAGGCATATCCCCTTTAATATCAGCCACACACGAACACCGTGATATTTTTCTTAAGAGTTATCAACAAGAAAAACTCGTAATAGAGTGATTACTCCGAAGGCTATTGAAAACATTTCAACGATACTTAAGTCTTCTTCTTTTTCTACTACTTTTTCCCACACTTGTGGGGTCGCGGGTGCGAACTGCGTCGCACATGTGTATTTGGCCCTGTTTTGCGGTCGGCTGCCCTTCCTGACGCCAACCCTATATGGAGGGATGTAATCACTATTGCGTGTTTCTGTGGTGGTTGGTAGTGTACGTTGTTGTCTGAATATGATGAGGAGAGTGCTGGGACGGACACATACACGCAGTCCCCGAGCCAGAATAATTTATCAGACGCGATTAAAATCCCCGACCCGGCCGGGAATCGAACCCGCGACCCTCTGAACCAAAGGCCAGTACGCTGACCATTCAGCCAACGATTCTTTTTTTTTTTGCTAGGGGCTTTACGTCCCACCGACACAGATAGGTCTTATGGCGACGATGGGATAGGAAAGGCCTAGGAGTTGGAAGGAAGCGGCCGTGGCCTTAATTAAGGTACAGCCCCAGCATTTGCCTGGTATGAAAATGGGAAACCACGGAAAACCATCTTCAGGACTGCCGATAGTGGGATTCGAACCTACTATCTCCCGGATGCAAGCTCACAGCCGCGCGCCTCTACGCGCACGGCCAACTCGCCCGGTACCAACGAATCGGACTCAACGATACTTAAAGTATTGACTGTTATAATACATTTTAGAATATGTTCTCTGAGCTAAAATATCACCCACGGTATTTATCTGTGGAATGTGGAAGTGGTAGTGATAGTAGGACTTAAGGGGGTAAAAAGTGAAATCATTCTGTATCTTCTGTTGGGTCTGTTTGCTACAGTATACTCGTTTTCTCATTAGGTTTGATTTAATGACATTTGTTGCAACAGAGAGACAACAATGTATCATTACTTCAGTACTGTCCGGCTCCATGGCTAAATGGTTAGCGTGCTGGCCTTTGGTCACAAGGGTCCCGGGTTCGATTCCCGGCAAGGTCGAGAATTGTAACCACCATTGGGTGTATGTGTCGTCTTCATCATCATTTCATCCTCATAATGACGCGAAAATGTCCTCGGACACTCCCGGTACTAAAAGCCATACGTCATTTCATTTCACTTCAATACTTACGGCATTCATACCCCATGCTTGCAATAGGAAGACTTCTTGCTATGGGACAAGAGGGACAATTCATCACGTCTGGCTTCATGGCTAAACGGTTAGCGTACTAGCCTTTAGTTCAAGAGGTATCGGGTTCGATTCCTGGCATGGTCGAGAATTTTAATCGTAACTGGTTAATTCTGGTGGTTAGGGTCTGGGTGTTGATACAGTATTCAGCATTAGAATTCATCACAGCTAGCGGCCCGTCCTCTCACACGTGCAGGTCACGTGTAAGATTTAACTCGAAAGACCTACACTAGTCCTCTTCGGGGGCAATATACACTTAAAAAGTCATTGCCGTCAATGTCACCCCCCCCCCCACACACACACACCGAGTGAGTTGGCTGTGCGGTTAGGGGCGTGCAGCTGTGAGCTTGCATTCGGGTAATGGTGAGTTCGAACCCCACTGTCGGCAGCCCAGAAGATGGTTTTCCGTTGTTTCGCATTTTCACACCAGGCAAATGCTGGGGCTTACCTTAATTAAGGCCACGACCGCTTCCTTCCCACATCTAGACATTTCTTATCCCATCGTTATCGGTGCGACGTAAATCAACTTGTTAAAAAATACCCACACAAACGAGCAATTGCTCATGAGCGTCAGCTTGAAAGATCTCTAACAGGCCTCTACAGGCCTCTCCGGAGGCCACACAACATGACATGACATAACCGCTGCATACGAAACAGTACTTACGTTTTCAGGCAAACTATATATGCTTCTTTTAAAAATATTTTTCTATTTCCTTTTTTAATTATAGGTGTTTTTCTTATTGTTCTCATTCTTTCCTCTGAGTTTCTGTTTAGAAAACAGTAGAAATAACAAACTAAGGTTAAAATCCCCAACCCGGCCGGAAATCGAACTCGGGCCCCTTGAACCAAAGGCCAGCACGCTAACCATTTAGGCATGGAGCCGTACGCGCGTAGTACATGAAATCCCCAACCAATTACAAAACAGTATCTGTTTTCGAGATGTGCCTTCTAACAAATCTTAAATTCACTGGAGTATTTTGTGGATAAGCCGCCTCTGTGGTGTAGTGGTTAGCGTGATTAGCTGCCACCCCCGGAGGTCCGGGTTCGATTCCCGGCTCTGCCATGAAATTTGAAAAGTGGTAGGAGGGCTGGAACGGGGTCCACTCAGCCTCGGGAGGTCAACTGAGTAGAGGTGGGTTCGATTCCCACCTCAGCCATCCTCGAAGTGGTTTTCCGTAGTTTCCCACTTCACCTCCAGGCGAATGCCGGGATGGTACCTAACTTAAGGCCACGGCTGCTTCCTTCCCTCATCCTTGCCTATCCCTTCCAATCTTCCCATCCCCCTACAAGGCCCCTGTTCCCCATAGCAGGTGAGGCCGCCTGGGCGATGTACTGGTCATACTCCCCAGTTGTATCCCCCGACCAAGAGTCTGAAGCTCCAGGACACTGCCCTTGAGGCGGTAGAGGTGGGATCCCTCGCTGAGTCCGAGGGAAAAGCCGAACCTGGAGGGTAAACAGATGATGATGATGATGATTTTGTGGATAGTGAAGTTCAAACAGTGATCTGACGATATCAATGATCAATGGACTGAGTTTCTGCGAATAATTTTGGCCATGTCCTTTCATAACCGAGATGTGTCCTACTAGTCATATAGCTGTCAGGGAAGTCGTGCTTAATATCTATTAGCACCTGCTGTGTGCCCGTGTAACTTTCGCCAGCTGCCCGGAAATTAGGTTAGCGCCGAGGCCAGCCAGAGTGCTTCTAGAGCTTCTACAGCCACGATCGTCTATACAAACATTAAATTTGTTCACGTTTGTTAACGTGAGAGTTTCCTTCATGTCTGTGGCTCAAAGCTTCTTTTCATTTCTAAAGCTTTTTGTTTCGTTTGCACGAGTAATTCTCTTTTACAAAGTATGACCATTTCGATTGAGTATTTGTAAATACTGTTCCACCATTCTATTTAAATGTTATACACTCCACTAGCGTTAATTCTGTTTCAAAAGCAAGTTATTTGCTTTATCTTTTCCCTGCTAAGCATTGATTTAAATACTAATCTTTCTTCAAACATCAGTATCGGGACGAAGAGTGAGCTTTGTACTACCAGTGGCGCTACAAGTTATGTGCACGTTCTATGACAGAACTCTACCTACGCCACCGGAGCTAAACATTAGACAGTTACTGTATAGTAGTAGTAGTAAGATTTATTGAAACATAAATCATCCGTCCTCAAGTGAGTATCACCATAAAGATCCGGAATACATAGCTTGAAAATGAAAATCCACAGCCTGTTTCCATTCATTCGACGGGGTCACGAATGGAATGAATGAAGCCCCCATCTAGCGGCGGGGATAGGAAAATGTGCCGGCTGCCGAGGCCTGTCGCACTCCTCTTGGGCAATGATAAATGCCTGACAGATGAAATGAAATGATATTGGAGAATGTTCCTGGAATGAAAGATGACAGGGAAAACCGGAGTACCCGGAGAAAAACCTGCCCTGCCTCCGCTTTTTCCAGCACGAATCTCACATGGAGTGACTGGTATAAGAACCACGGTATCCAACGGTGAGAGACTGGCGCGCTGCCGTCTGAGCCACGGAGGTTTTTAATACATAGCTTACGGTATCTAATTATAATAATGACATATATTTTCTGTAAAATTCATCGTAAGGAGATTACAATTTTAGGTATAAACCCAACTGTATAATTTGCAGAGAATCCCTTATGATCTTTAATACGATATTCTCTATGTCGTAAAAATATTTTTTTAAATTTTGAAGAACGGTGGCTTTGTTCTTCGACAGGATACCCCAGGGTCCAAACGGGAGGTCTCTGACAACCCACTGGCCAAGAGAAATAGGCTATTATATTTAGCTGATAGGTATGGCGTATACATTGCTTGTTTTTTCCAGATTGATATCTTGAGCTTGTTGCAGGTCCTTCTCGAAGAGAATTGTACGATGTAACACCATCGCGTTATTCTCTTTCTTACTGATAGCTATGATATCCACTCTTCTCGTTGAATCGTCGGTAGAAACACAGTCAACTTCTCCGTGCACTGCCCATGTACGCTGCCACAGGCCTTGAGCAATTGATGCCCTTACTCGATGGTGACGCTTATTACGCAGTAATTCGGTGCTCCTGCAGAACCCCAGCACATGTCAAACCGTTTCGGTCTCGTTGCAACCGTTTTGGCGGCAACATATTGAGCTGATAGTTCTGTCAAGAGCCGATCTTGCACGACATTTGTATAGCATTTATGTATTCGGATAAAGATAAAGGTTACTTGCAATACATCTAGGAGTTTGCTTTCTTGTGATCGGCGTAAAAAACCACCCCTTTCCCTTTATCAGGCAATTTACAACATAACTGAAAAGATCGATCTCTAATTATCTCTCGCAGATTCCTCCCACTGGTTTTGATGATGATGCTTGTTGTTTAAAGGGGCCTAACATCTAGGTCATCAGACCTCCATTGGTTTTAGACGGAAGACTTCCTTTATCGATGTTCAGTTTATGGAGCGCCATGTTCTGCTCATCGAAAATTTTCGTGCATGATGCACCTATACGTCCTTAACTGGGAGTAAGCGACTGCAGATATTATACTGTAGTGCTTAATATTAGCCTCTCATTCGGCGCGGAGTAGTCCCATACCTCTGAATTTCTTTGGACTCTATAACATGGAGTTTGGTGTATCAACGGGTAGCATACGGCTTGTCCTGGTGAGTGAACCATTACATGTACCTGGATTATGCAGAGCAGTAGGCTTACTCTAAACGTGAACTGTCAAATGCATTGTTTCGGTGGCTCTAATTTAGAACTAGTTGACCATTTCTTTAGCTGACCAAGGGGACTCTGGATAATTAAGCGTACTCCAAGGTACGATTTTCTTGCGGAACACATCATGGTAGTAATAACATACTACTATATTTATAGTCCAGTGGAGCATACTCAAAGCTGAGGACTGAATAATTTCAGTTACCCACAGTAGTAAATAAACTAAAATAATACATTTATGAGACAGATTGTTCACCATTCACTATTGCGTGTTTTTGTCGTGGTTGATAGTGTGGTGTGTTGTTTGAAAATATTACTAACACGAATTCCCTGTCCCCAAACTCAGAAGCTCCCGAAGCTAGTGAACCGAATACCACTACGTTGATCATGCAGTCAAGGCGTCAGAAGGGATTTTTTGGAGACTATTGATCATAAATCACAATCAATGAGACCTATGGATTTACGTGCGGTCTGGACCATTGGAGTCTGAATTTCCATTTCGAAAAATTTGCACATTGACATTCATACTCAGGCCACCATGGTCTGAAGCTAGGCAGGAAGTTACTGATTATCCCGCCAGCTAACAACAATTGATGTACACATGCCAGGAAGACTTTAGCATGTTATCGAACATGAACCAATGCAGTGTAATTACTGATCATTCTCTACAGAATTCATGATGCCGTTTTTATGTGGATAATGCACAGTGAGTTGAAAATGACGTTGAGTATAAGTTTGCGACCCTTTGCAAATTCCTTGTGATGTTCAACCTCACTTGTGCAAAAATTTTAAAGAGTATGATGTTAGTTCACTATTTACAGTTTCACCGAACATGATTTTTGAACTATTGAAAGTGGAAAGATCAGGTTTGACAACATTTACTTTGTCAGATTAACATTTTAAAAAGTTATTATTATTGAAACTGTAGTACAGTTGTAAACTCAACCTATAGTATTGTAAGGCGTAGTCTTAAAAGCTTGAAATACTTAAGTTGTGTGTGAATTTGTATATGATCATGATTATGCTAGATTTCGAATGTTAAACTAGTAGTATTACTTGTAATATTTTCTTTCCATGGAAGTGCTTCTTGTACTCTTGTTGTTGTTGCTGTTGTTGTTGTTGTTGTTGTTGGGTAATTATGTTTCAAATTTACTTTATTATCACACTGCTGTAAGTGATCATTGCCACCGGGGTATTTCCCAATTGCGATGTATTCGTTAATAATAATAATAATAATAATAATAATAATAATAATAATAATAATAATAATAATAATTTATTATATTACTATATGTTATTATTATTATTATTATTATTATTATTATTATTATTATTATTATTATTATTATTATTATTATTATTATTATTATTATTATTGGCACAGTTGAATATTATGGGGAATTATCTGTATTATGAAGGTTAAAATTCCTGACCAGGCCGGGAATCGAATTCAGGATAGACCAAAGGCCAGTATGATAATCATTTATCCATTGAACCGGAAATAATGGAACTATGAACAATTCAAATACCACTAGGCCTATGCCTTATGTAGACGCTCCCTATGCTGAATGGTGTGAAAGTAACGTCTTTCTTTCTTTCTTTCTTTCTTTCTTTTCTTTCGTTCTTTCTTTCTTTCTTTCTTTCTTTGTTTGTTTCTTTCTTTCTTTATTTATTTCTTTATTTCATTCCGTTTTCCGTCCCGCTGATTCAAACAGGTCTTATGGTGACGATGGGAAAGGGATGAAACAGGGCTGGGATGAACTTGGAATGAAGTAACCTTGGTCTTAATTAAGGCATAATCGCAGAATTTGCCTGGTGTGAAAATGAGAAACCTCCGAAATTCATCTTCAAGGCTACTGACAATGGGATTCGAACCAACCATCTCCCGAATGCAAGCTAACAATTACACAGATCGAAGTGAGCAGTTAACTCGCTCGGTGAAAGCATCATTTGTAGGGTCTGTTCATGTTTATGTTTTCTGACTGACTGTGATAGCATCTTTGGCTCGGTGAGAAAAGCAACGAGAAACCCACTCCTAATTTCCCGAGTACGCCTCTTCAGTGACGCATGTTGTGGAACTGCTAAGGATTAGATAGAACTTCGGGCTCAACATACACGTACAACAATAACTTTTTTATTAAAAAATATTCAACAACGCTAAATTGTTGTTGATATTGCACGTTTGCATCCGCAAGTTGAAAGGTGAGAAGCAATGGCTTAATATATTTTTTTCAATCTACCTCTTGAACTCGAGCTTTGAAAGAGGATACTTACATGTGTCACGGCTGAGTGAGATAGATATGCAGTTAGAGTAATGTGGCTGTGAACTTGAATTCGGAAGGTTGTAATTTCGAACCCACTACCAACAGCCTTGAAAATAGTTTTCCGTGTTTTCCCAATGTTCACATTATGCAAATGCAAAACCTCAATTAAGTCACAGTGGATTCCTTCGCGCTTTCCTACCTGAATGTAATTGTGGGACGTTAAACCGCTAGCAAATATGTATACGCCCCTATACAGTATATCATCATCATCATCATCATCGATTTTCCGCTCCAGCAAGCCGGGTGCGGGTGTTAACGAGCCCCCCTCTGGGTCTCTTACCAACAACATTCCTTTCATAGTATACAGTACAGTATATAAAATAAAGTAAAATCACGTGTCATGTTACATATCTAAAACTGAGATTTTCTTAATTCTAGAAGTTATGAAAACTAATCTTTCAGTCTTAAATCATTCCCTTTCTGAAATAATTTAAATAAAATATGTTTTCAAATACATTATATATTAAAATTTCATCAAGTCTCCGTCTGTATATATGCAGGCAATTTTCCTCTTTTGTATTTTAATTTGTTCAACTAAAATTCCGCTCTGGAGGGAGCAGCGAACGATGTCAAGTGCAGTATCTAACCCAATCTGGTTAAATATAACACAATAACGTGTACTTGCTATGCTCCAAATTGATCCAGTAATGTGAAGCACCTGTATTCCTCACCTCGCGAGCTTCCCCTCCTACCACACTGCAGTAGCTTTAGGGAGCGTAAATTACCGTTTCTCTCAAACTCAAACTCATTGTGCTGCAAGATCTCCTTCCTTTTCTTTGTTATCCATTTCTCTTCTCTCCTCATATCCCAAGCTTATAAGCCCTAATATACACGCACCCTCACAAGAAACAGACATGGGAAGGAGGAGTGAGAGCATACAGTATCTCTACTGCAGAGTTTCTTGATTACGATTCACTACACCGTATGCAGTTTGAGGGTGACTTGATAGGGGCTAATCTTAAAACAATCGGGAATCTTCTGTATTGTTCTGTGCCTGTACGGTGAGACACACGTAAGTGAAGTTTTGTAGACTGCGGTAAATTTTCTAGCAGATTCTACAGTAGTTAAACAAATAAACGAAATAGCGTTATAGTGAGGTAAAGTCTATTACGAACAGTGCTGTGGCCAACTTGTAAAATTCAATTGTCCACTGACAGCAGTCTCAGTTATCATACGACACAGCCACTCAATTTAATGGTATCTCCTGCTTGATGCAAGAAGCTTAGTCCGCCATTGCTCTACTTGTACCAGGCTCTTCACCTTCAAAGTTACCGGGCGAGTTGGCCGTGTGGTTAGGGGACCGCAGCTGTGAGCTTGCATCCGGGAGAGAGTGCGTTCGAGCCCCACTGTCGGTAGCTCTGAAGATGGTTTCCCGTGGTTTCCCAATTTCACACCAGACACATGCTAGAGCTGTACCTTAATTAAGGCCACGGCCGCTTCATTCCCACTCCTAGACCTATCCTATCCCATCGTCGCCACAAGACCTATCTGTGTCGGTGCCACGTAGGCTAAAACACATTGTAAAAAACTGCCAAAGTTTCTATTTGGTTTCCTTTGTCAACTATCGTTCTCACCCGATCCGACGGTATTAGGTTTGTGATTTCTAGGAATCTTTCATTTTCACGCTGTTCGTTGCCCTTCACTTTCTTTTGACGATACATTCGTTCTTTTTCCTGTCTGATTAGTACTAACGAGGGATGGTTGCCTCATAGCACTTACCATAAAACAAAACCAGCCACTCAGAGTTTTACTGGAGTCAACCCTTTTCCACACCGTCGTACCAAGAAACTATCATTACCAGAAGTCAAATATTTGAATTCCAGACTTTTAGATAATTAGCAACGTTATTTATCCTGTAGATAAATACAATCCTTGACACTGATCCTCTGTTTTTTTACTATGAAAGGAGTGTATAAACAGACATCTTGTAGCACTATGATGTAGAATAACATAAAAAGAGGTTCGTGATTAAAAAATGGTATCCTAGCCTCCATTAACATGGTAACGGGGTAGGATATAAATGAACTGAGCTCATGCATGCCTTCGCTGTTGAGAAACGTAAGTTGAAAGACACCCTAAGCCTCGCGAACTAACCCAGTCGATGACGGAAGAGATCAAGAGTTGGCCAAGGGAGAAATAGAAATTTTAATTCTATGACACACTCAGCTAGAGAACCTGGGGTCGCCAACTCACGTTGCAAGTGAGAGACCCTAGCGATTATCCCTTTTAGTCGACAGACAGAGGTACCATGGGTTCTAACATCTCCGACCACACGACTGAATACAAATTAAAGAGTATACTTAAATTAACGTTATACAGTATTAACTTAAAATTACTTTTATATAAAATTTATTCTAGCATTTCTTTTATTCTAGAATCATGTTAATTTCATTTTAAAAACTCATATTTGAATTATAATCTAAGACATCGTTAGACTTTCTTTATCGGGACATGGATAAAGAGGAAAATAATTCGTTTCCATCAAGGGATTTCGGGCAGGAAAAGGAGTAATATAAGAATTTAACACATATTAAAACAGAGGTACAATATGTTTAGAACGTCATAATTACTATCTTAGATACATCAGTCGTGTACACCTGATGTTGACAATATTATTAAATGTTTCTTAAATGACTAAATGTCCGCCTCTGTGGTGTAGTGGTTAGCGTGATTAGCTGCCACCCCCGGAGGTCCGAGTTCGATTCCCGGCTCTGCCACGAAAATTTGAAAAGTGGTACGAGGGCTGGAACGGGGTCCACTCAGCCTCGGGAGGTCAACTGAGTAGGGGTGGGTTCGATTCCCACCTCAGCCATCCTCGAAGTGGTTTTCCGTGGTTTCCCACTTCTCCTCCAGGCGAATGCCGGGATGGTACCTAACTTAAGGCCACGGCCGCTTCCTTCCCTCTTCCTCGTCTATCCCTTCCAATCTTCCCATCCCTCCACAAGGCCCATGTTCAGCATAGCATAGCAGGTGAGGCCGCCTGGGCGAGGTACTGGTCATTCTCCCCAGTTGTATCCCCCGACCAAGAGTCTGAAGCTCCAGGACACTGCCCTTGAGGCGGTAGAGGTGGGATCCCTCGCTGAGTCCGAGGGATAAGCCGAACCTGGAGGGTAAACAGATGATGATGATGATGATGAAATGACTAAATAAGAATTTTCTAAGCAGTTAGATTCTAATTGACGCAATGTATTCGTACATACTGTATGGGCAGAAATTCTGTCAATAAAACATTTGTGAGCGATGTATAATAGTACTTTATAGCACGCTAAAGGCCAGGACGCAGATTTTGTTCAGCCCTAGTGTCACCTGGAATTCCGCGGCACTGCACTGCCCACACATTCTTAAATATAGAGCGGGGAGGACCAACCGGGTCGGCAGAATTAGACGCACATGCCTATTTTATTTCGTTGTTTCCCAAAGTGCTGCAGCTTGATTCACTTTGATGGCAACGGTCTCTTAGAGCTGTCTCCGTGGTATGTGTACCTCAGTAAGAAGTCGGATTGAGTTTCACGCTGGCGTCACTGAACATAATTGACATAATTAAACAGGCGAAGTTAGCGAAATATAATCTTTTTTACACTTAACCAGTGTTAACGTAATGCATTTAGTAAAAACTCCACTTAAATAAAACCGAGCAGGTGGTGGTAGGGTTAGGGTAGCGCAGATGTGAGCTTGAATCCTGGAGATTCGTGATTTCGAACCCCACTGTCGGCAGCCCTAAAGTTGGTTTTCCATCGTTTCCCCCTTTTTCACACCAGGAAAAGTCTGGGGATGTACCTTTATTAAGGTCACAACCACTTCCTTTCCACTCCTCGCCCGTTCCTATCCCATCGTTGCCATAAGACAGTGTCGGTGTTACGTAAAGGAAATTGGAAGAAAAGAAAAAAAACAAATAATGCAAATGGTAAGAAGAAGAAGAAGAGGAAAGAAGAAGAAGACAGTAATAGTAATCTAACGTAGCGATATTAACCACAAAACAGTAATATCGTGTCTGCGTACATAAAGAGTACAGTCACAAGATACATGACAGTGTTAAAATAATATAATCTGTGTTCGTTCATAATCTGTTTACCCTCCAGGTTCCGTTTTTCCCTCGGACTCAGCGAGGGATCCCACCTCTACCGCCTTAAGGGCAGTGTCCTGGAGATTCAGATTTTGGGTCTGGATACAACTGGAGAGAATGACCAGTACCTCGCCCAGGCGGCCTCACCTGCTATGCTGAACAGGGGCCTTGTGGAGGGATGGGATGATTGGATGGGACAGGTAAGGAATAGGGAAGGAAGCGGCCGTGGCCTTATGTTAGGTACCATCCCGGCATTTGCCTGGAGGAGAAGTGGGATACCACGGAAAACCACTTCCATGAAGTCGGCCGTGCTTCGAGTTGTGTCATCTTAAAGGGATATTAACAAGAGAAGGAGAACTTCTAGAATCGAACCTACCTCTACTCAATTGACCTCCCGAGGCGGAGTGGACCCCGTTCCAGCCCTTGTACCACTTTTCAAATTTCGTGGCAGAGCCGGGAATCGAACCCGGATCTCCGGGGGTGGCAGCTAATCACACTAACCACTACACCACAGAGGCGGATATAATCTGTGTACCGTATAAAATCCCTGTTTCTGTTTGTCTTTCACAGCGATATTCAGAAACTGAGAACGTTTCGACAGTTTAAATTTGTACCAAATATAGTTTATTATCTCCCCGTCACAACAAAAGAAAGGAACCTCTCATGTCCACGATATTCGATCCTACAAAGGAAAGTACTTTCCTTTCGGCATAGTGATTGTATTATCTTCGCCGTATAGACGCGCACAGCTCTGTGCAGTTCTTTCTATCGACATGAGCTCAAACTATGAATCTCTGAGCACGGCCAACTAGATCTACGCTAGAGTGACGCATGAAGTCGGCCGTGCTTCGAGTTGTGTCATCTTAAAGGGATATTAACAAGAGAAGGAGAACTTCTAGAATGCTAACATTAACACCAGGTGAAAGTTACAAGAACAATGCCATGATGACCGTCATATTTCAACAGTCTAGTGAAAAATGCCTTCTATTAGTGAAGCGAATTAATCTTCACCCTTCTGGCGTATGCAACGACATTGTCTGCATCCACGAGATGGGTGGGCCTGTCTTAAGAGGGAGCTAAAAGAAGTCCCATGGGCTCTTGGGAGAGTGGGTTGCCGACCACAGGGGCCCTTCGCTGAGTCCTGGTATTGCTTCCACTTACTTTTGCCAGGCTCCTCACTTTATCTATCTTATCTGACCTCCTTTGGTCAACTCTTGTTCTTTTCCGACCCCGACCCTGTTAGGTTCCGAGGGCTAGGAAGTCTTTTATTCCAACTCCCTTCGTGGCCCTTGTCTTTCTTTGACCAATAACTTCATTTTTGACGTGTCGGGACTCCTTCCATTTTACCTCTGATTACTGTTAATAGAGGATACTTGCCTACTTGTACTTCCTCTTAAAACAGTAACCACCACCTCTACTACAACTACGAGACAAAACTCTCACCGCTGAGTCTGAGGAGAGTTATCTCAAATTTTGTTCGTAAACATTTTGTTGTAGGTATTTCCGTATTAGATATACGTGATTTGGGAAAGATGGAATCCCGAATGTTTGTTTTCTTCTCAATGAAATATCCGTCATTCAGTGAGGTGAGTTTGTCGTAGATTGCCACGTTGGTGCCATAACACCATTAACATAATATGTTGCAGTAATTATGACTGCCTATCCTGTATTCATATTCATAAGATACATTAGTATGTTCATTTCATATTTTCAGTTACTTTTCACATAGCTATTTTGGCTGTCATACATACAGGCTTAAGCACATACATACATACATGTCAGGCTTACATACCAGTCTAATAGAAGTTAATTTACTAATTAAAGGTGCATAAACGGAATGAAACCCCGGGCAGTTCTCTGGGTAGCAACTATGTTAGCCCCTAAACCACGGCTAGAGCTTACAGTACCGGTCAAACACTAATCAGAGGGAAAAAATGGAAGGGATCCGAATCTTTGTAAAATGAAAGTATCGGCCAAAGGAAGACAAGGGCCACGAATGGCGTGAAAATGAAAGACTCCCTAGCCCTCGTAAACCTAGTAGCATCGGGGTCGGAAAAGAACAAGAGTTGACCAAGGGCAATCGGATAGGATAGATGAAAGTGAGGAGCCTGGAACAAGTTAGTGGAAGCAATACCAGGACTCAGCTAAGGGCCCCGTGGTCGCCAACCCACGCTCCAAAGTTCAGAGCCCCTGAGGCCCCTTTTAGTAGCCTCTTACGACAGGCAGGGGATACCGTGGGTGTTATTCTACCGCCCCCACCCACAGGGGGAAATTTAGGACCACATAAGGAAATCATGATGTGTCACCAAAAACCTAAACTTGTGGCACTAGAGTTCTGCGACTGTTTTGCTGAGCTCTCACAGCTGTTGGAATAGATTTTTCCTGATTTCGTTCAAGTAATGTGTAAATTGGGATTTTTTAACTGTTCGAAGGTCACACCAAAAAGTCGCCATTTTCAGAGACACAGTGTATTGTAGGTTGCAAGCATTGCATGTACTAGATAGAACGGTCATGAAACAGCAACGTGGAGAGATTGTGTGCTTTATCTGAAAGTCGTAGCTCCACTCAATGAACATAAGTTATTATTTACTTCAAGGATTTGGAACTTCGTAGTAATAAACACTGTATTCGGAATCGACGTGAACCAGGTATATGAACGTTAGTGCTTTGGTCATACTGAGAAATCATTTGAAAAATATAATTCGATAACTCGCGCCGTTGACGTTTCATCAGCTGCTGAATTTAGCCAATCAGATCGCTTCGCGGACGAATTCGAATGGGTTTTGCGAGGCGGTGTTGCTAAGTCTGCACGTGGCTTAAAACTGGCTTGAGAGCACCAGTCGAAGAATAAAACTTTGCCAGGGAAGGGCTTTGAATACAGACATCCGAGCCGACAGGGTCACACCATAGCAAGTACGCTACGGTGACACCGACTGAGTCACACTGCCATGCCAAGCCCTGATTGGCTATCTTGTGCAGCCGATAGAATGAAAACGACGCTAGATATAACATTTTTAATTTTTCAAATTATTTATCTCTATGACCAACCCTCTAACGCTCATATAACGTTCACGTTGTTTCCGAACACCTTGTATATCACATGAATGTGAATACTGAATGATTGTTTGTGTTCCTGTTCCAAAGTATTTGAAGCTGTCGTGGCTTTCAGAAATGTACATTTACCAGGAGTTGCAATGAAATTCCATTCCGAGTATGATCGATGGTGGAAATCAATTTCACCTAAATAATCCCCAAACCCCAGTCCACCTACTGCCAAATACCTAGCGCTCTAACCAACTCAGCTGGATAACCCGTTCTTCTAATATTTAGACCATGACTGAAATTTTAACGACAATTCAGAGCCTGTATATTAACGTTAATTTATTCATTTGGTCAAATTAAATTTTTTAAACGAGTTCGCAGTGAAAAGAGTAAATAAACATAATCCCAAAGAGCGAAACAAAATAAACTCTATTATTACGGAAACTTCAGGAAATTTAAACCTAAGTAAATTTATATTTATTATTATTATTATTATTATTATTATTATTATTATTATTATTATTATTATTATTATTATTATTATTATTGCTAGGGGCTTTACGTCGCACCGACAAAGATAGGTCTTATGGCGACGATGGGATAGGAAAGGCCTAGGAGTTGGAAGGAAGCGGCCGTGGCCTTAATTAAGGTACAGCCCCAGCATTTGCCTGGTGTGAAAATGGGAAACCACGGAAAACCATTTTCAGGGCTGCCGATAGTGGGATTCGAACCTACTATCTCCCGGATGCAAGCTCACAGCCGCGCGCCTCTACACGCACGGCCAACTCGCCCGGTATTATTATTATTATTATTATTATTATTATTATTATTATTATTTTCAGAATTCCATTGAATGGCACTGATATACAGATTATCCTTTGTAATATTATATAATGACATTTCGCTAATAGCTCTAATAACCAATTCGATATAAGAATATCAGGAACTTCAACCAATCAAGAGCTATCGCCACAATTTTTACGTTTTTGTGAGTGCTATCACTTTCAATTTGTTGCACCTACATTTACTTGTTTATATTCCGCTCGCTGTTCAACAAAATGTCGCATTTAAACGTCTTCATTTGACCACAGATCGCACAAACAACAGAACGTAACTCTTATTCTGTTGGAGCAGTCAGCCTACTCATTGGGAGACTGAAGCCGAAAGATTTTAAAGCAAAAATAAAAAAAGTTTTGTTCTCTATGGAGAGTGTGAATGGCTTTTTACTTCTACATTTATGCACTTTTCGCTAATTATTAAAAATAAATGCAACTTGAATTTCAGATACTCTGCATAAATTGTGCAATCGACGACAAAAGGCGACCACACTTATATATTCGGCCACTCTTGCGGTATTTTCGTGATACAAGGTCACGTCCTCGTGGTTTAGACGCCACGTAAGACTTCGCACGGTTGTGTTCACGATATTAAGAGTCACGTAAAAGTACAAACTTCCTTGTTCCTTTTCCAAAACGAACTTTTAATATTTTAATTTGTTTGTTTCTTCCCTTCTTAATCAGTTTACCACCAGGGTCGGTTTTTCCCTTGGACTCAGGGAGGGATCACACCTTTACCGCCACAAGGGTAGTGCCCTGGAGGGTGAGAATTTTGGTCGGAGGATGAATCTGGGGGATGGACCAGTACCGTACCTCGCAAAGGAGGCCTCACCTGCTATGCTGAACAGGGGCCTTGTGGGGAGTGGGGAATGGGGAAACTGGAAGGGATAGACAAGCAAGAGGGAAGGAAGCGGCCGTGGCCTTAAGTTAGGTACCATCCCGGTTTTTTCCTGGATGATAAGTGGGGAACCGCGGAAAACCACTTCGAGGATGACTGACGTGGGAATCGAGCCTCCCTTTACTCAGTTGACCTCCCGAGGCTGAGCCGGGAATCGAACCCGGGACTTCGGGGATGGCAGCTCATCGCACTAACCACTACACCACAGAGGCGGACCAGTGTTTCTTATATTTTAAATTTTGAGATGAGCAAATCGCTATAGATTATTTGATACAGGTGACGTAATGAGGGCGTTAATGAGCGCAGATTGATAGATTTTAATGGTTTGCCGCATTAAAATTTAATCTACACGCAAATTATGGTAGTAAATAGAATGGTGGTAGCGTGAGGAATAAAATAAATTTCGTCACTCCTGCAGTGAAGCGGAATTGAGAGAAAGCTACTCGATTCCCAAGGAATGAACTAAAACGTTTTAACTTGGTTCAGTATTCTGGGCGCTGACTTTTACAACGCTCAAATGGATGTTTTAAACTTTCTTCGGAACAACTCCTGCAACTCAGTTAGAAAGTGATTAGTGTCAAGTTCTTACTACAGACGATTCTTGCTCATGTTCAATGTTGGAACATCGTTTTATCGTGAGACAACTCGATACCATTGCGTGCTGCACTTATTGTTTCTTCTAAGTTGCCTTTATTATTGTTATTATTATTATTATTATTATTATTATTATTATTATTATTATTATTATTATTATTATTCCTGACCTATTCCAAAATATCTGGGGTCGTTAATGTGTATGAATTTAGCCCGCTTTTACGGCCAAATGCCCTTTCTGACGCCGATACCATGTGGAGGAAATTATTCACTATTGCGTTTTCCTGTAGTGATTTGTAATGTGATATGTTTTATACGAATGGAGATGCGTATTGAAACGAACACAACCACCAAGTCCCGAAAGTAGATGAATTAAACAGACGCGGTTAAAATTTCTGGCCCGGTCGGAAATCGAACTAGGGGCCCTCTAACTCGAAGGCCACTACGCTGACCATTGAGCCAAGGATCCGGATCGATTATTATTATTATTATTATTATTATTATTATTATTACTACTACAATTGAATAGTTCATTGTCGTAATCTAAGAGCTGACTCAGTTTTTCCCATTTTGGTTGGCCTGGTTTGGATTACCCGTTCTGGCATTAATCCTGTAGGACAGCGTTGAGGAACTGGACCACGAGCTTAACTACGAAACGAGGTGTATTCAAATCTTACTTTCAAGCACTCCAGCGGATTGCTCACTTAATTTCCAGATGATTGTCGTGGTAGTATCAAACACATTGACAACAATTATTGCATTTCTACCCAAGTTAGTACTCATCAGTTACAAATACACATCGAAGTATAGTTACGGAATATTATGTGCCAGCGTGAAACAGTATCGAACTTAACTAATCCACAGACAAGGTATGCAAAATATGACTAGAACAAAGATGTACGTGCGAAGTTGGATGCTGACAAATTTTCTTCCATTTTCATGGATTCATGTCGTCCCTGTGAGAGTTCGTTATACGTTTGTCAATTTATAAGTTAAGAAGAAATATTATGCCATCATATTGTTCATTTTAACGTATATAATAACTTTTGTCGTAAAGTTAGCCGACCTCGGTGGCGCAGTCGGTTAGACGTTGGCCTTCTCTTCTTAAGGTAGTGTGTACAATCCCGCCAAAGGCCGTGACATAGGGTATTTAAATGCAGGATGATGGCAACAAATCGCCAGTGACTGAAAATATATAGCAACTTAAAAATGTTGAATAAGTTTCACATGGTCTCAGTCGTTTTAATGTTATTGGTTCCATAGAATATTTTATGGTTTTTGAGACGTCGACGTGCCAGAATTTTATCGAGCAGGAGTTCTTTTAACTTCTAGTAAAGCTATCGATACGAGGCTGGCGTATTTGAGCATCTTCAAACACCATCCGACTGAGCGAGGATTGAACTCTCCAACACAGGATCAGAAAGCCAGCAGCGTACTGTCTCAATTATTTTAAATGCCACATTGAATTAAATGTCAGGTTATGCCATCAAATATTCACAAGGACCAAAGAAGAATTCTACATACTTTGTTTTAAGAATCGTGCATTATTGCCTTCTTTGTTTCCTTATTTATTTATTTATTTATTTATTTATTTATTTATTTATTTATTTATTTATTTATTTATTTATTGATCAGATCGTAATTAGCGCACTGGTTTAGTTGCAGACTTTCCACCCACGTTGCTTAGACTGGAACTCCGAGGGACCCCACCCGAAAAAAAAAAACATAGCGTCAGTAGCAACATCCGTCTAATCCCTGGCCAAAACTCAAAGTAAGTCAGAGTGATTTCGTGATCGCGGAAACATATGGGAATGAAATATATGATTTATTTATTTATTATTAATATTTTTTGCAAGGAGATGTTTTTGCTTAAAATTTAGTTTGCGTGTAAGAAAAAAAAGAGATAAAAATAATTCTTGGTTCTTTAGGATGTTAACAGAAACACCTCGAGAATATGGTTTTCTTCCCTAGCCTTCTAAAAAGCTATTATAGAGCTTATGATCTAACAACGCTAACAACTGACATACTAATTAACTATAATACCTATTTGCCTATTTGTTTTATTAACCCCTTGTCTTTCTTTTTTAATTTCCTTTCCTTATGTAGTTTTCATCCCGATCGTTTGGATTCCACACCGTCACGTAAAATTATATGATCACTGTTGTGACTAAAGAGGAACCTGCCACGTCTGGAAGCAATGTCGGACTCTGCTGGGTCTCGTGATCGCCATTATACACTCGCAAGTTGTGAACCCAAATCACATACACGTATCACATACCATCTTATGCGTACTCAGATGAATCTCCTATTTCCTCTCTTCCTTACTGAATTTCTATTCATAGAGAAAGTACCTCATCAAACGCCACTGCAGTTTGTTAGCGTAGTCACTTCGTGGAGTCCCAGCTCTGCCACAAGGAAACGAGGTTTCGTCATTTCTATATGCCTGAAGGTTTTCATAATATGAATTCTATTTTTAACGGATAATGCTTCAGTGAGCTATCGCTACATTATGTAGCCCTTTTCTTCTGAGTTCAAAGAGGGCCACAATAGTTGCTAACTCCTGTAGTAACAATATCTATCATTCATTCACTAGTTCATGTAGTAATTCATCAATTCATTCCAAATGTATGTTGTAATTGTAGGATAGCTCTATAAAGACTGGTGACACGAAAGTAAGCACTAATACAACTTAGGGTGGGTGAGATACATGTTTGTCCTAGACTATGTAAATCTGTTAACGTTCAGGACAAAATAAATAAATAAATAAACTTTAAAGAAAAACTACAATTTAGAAACTGGATTGAAGTAGTTAAGAAGTTTAATTGTAATATTTAATGTAGTAACAGATGATTAGTGTGATTAGCTTCTATGCCCGGAGGCCCGGGTTCGATTCCCAGCTCCGCCACGAAATTTAAGATGTAGTACGAGGGCTCGTGGTTTCTCACTCCTTCTCCAGGCAAATGCCGGGATTGTGACTAACTTAAGGCCACGGCCGCTTCCTTCCCTCTTCTGACCTTCTCATACCCTCACAAGGCCACTCTTCAGCATAGCAGATGCGGCTGCCTGGGATAAGTACTGGTCCTCCCCCAGTTGTATCCCCCGACCAATGTCTTGCGCTGCAGGACACTGCCCTTGAGGCGGCAGAGGTGGGATCTCTCGCAGAGTCCGAGTGAAAAACCAACTCTGAAGTGCAAACGGATTAAGAAGGATAGAAAGAAAACAAGAAAGAATGAAAGAAAGAACAGATAAATATTAGTAAGGAAAATAATTCATATATCAAAACATATTTTGGATTACAATTAAGGTTACTCCCATCCCAGTTTCAGTATTCCATTCTGTTCAAATCTATTCTATCCTAGCAACATCTATCTAGACGTTCTGTGTCACCTACAGTTCTTAGCCATTCAGGGTTATCAATTGATCAAGTATTAGGATGTTATGTTGATACGAACCTACACCACAAACCACGCAGGAGGTCACAGCCGAGAGATGTGGTCACTTTTTTCTCAGCAATGCAGCCGCGACCCGAATCCCGGGCAATACGTTTTTGAGATTTTTGAAGTGAAAAGTCACATCACTGTGTTTTGGATTCCGCGTAAAACTGGAGTGTCCGTGGCTATGATAACGAAATTAACGGTCACATAGAACTACAAACTTCCTTTTGCTTACGAACCACACCATTATTTACATAATCTACACTAATTTCGGTGTGTTATGGTCCTTTTACGTGCTTATTAATAAACTTAATACGGCGACGAACGCAGTTATTATTATGTTATTGTCTTTATATCCCAAACATTACTTTTACAGGTTTCAGAAGCTGGGTGCTGGATCGAAAACTACCTTTTTGTTTCTTTTTGTCAACATACGCCATACGTAAAATGAATATTCTAACATCTTTGCCTAAATGTTGACGACTGAAAACTAAATTGATAAACATTAACTACCAAAGAAATCCAAAACCAGATGAAGTGATGAATAGTCACATATTTGCCCTTCATTGTAGCCAAGCTTAACATCTGTTGGTTCAACGAACCTAAAAATGAGTAAATTTACATTATCAGCATAGGCAATACGTGAGCCCTTAACAAGCAGACATAGAAGAGTAGGCTACGTAGAATATGATATGTGGTCGTAGTTTTCGCTACTGTGGCTCAGACTGGCAAATAAATGCATAAATATATTTTTCAGCTCGGGGCTTGAAGTTCCGAACACAAAACACGGTGTTGGTGCTAAGTTATGCTTATATTGTAACATCTTACTATCAACACAGTTTCTGTTGTGTTCAACATGGAGAGCTCTTTTTAATATACTATAAGAAAATTTATTCTAACTTCAACCTATTCAATACAGTACGGTATTATATTAAGATTCTTTCAATACGGAAAAAATGATTTTCATTACTTGTAATGAGCTCTTTTTATTCGCAAGGCATGGTTCTATGAATTCGTTCATTATTACCTCGTAATTACCGGTTTGTTAGCAACAAATACTGGTGTTTCAAGCCATGAACCTACACAAGAACTTATCATCGCACTACATAGGAGATTTTTTCACGTTAGGTTCAAAACTCCGGGTTGCATAAACGCGAAGAAATAGGGGCGGGTGACTCACCCGATGTATAGATAAAAATATAACATTTTTCTGTGTACTTAAGTTTCTGAAGTGTCTATTTGTATTACTTCTTCGCGTTTCATGGTAGTGTACGGACAATATAACAGTTCAATTCTCATTTCACTAACGAGCTACTTCGTCAATCACTGCAGCTAAACAATGCTGTAATTCTATGGTCTCGTATGAATACACGTAAATCGATTACAGTATCCATTGTACTATACCTGTGTTTTTATTCTGAATACCAAATCATTTACATATGAATAGTATTACATATTCTCTTCATACATAATACTAGTTAGCTTGTAGGGTGAATATAAACGACGTAGCAGCACACACATAGTCGTCAGAGGCGCTGTCAAAAGCCTTCTCTCCAACCTAGAGTCTGGTTAAAACAACTGAAAGAATATTTTCTTAATACAATATTAACTCAATAATGAAGAGTAAACCTACCATTTTCGCTGTTCTTGTCTAGAGTTTAACAAAACAGTTCCCCATCCGATTCGTCTATGTTTGATTCCTAGCTCTGTAACTAACATTTTCCTTCCTTCCTTCTTTATTTATTTATTTATTTATTTATTTATTTATTTATTTATTTATTTATTTATTTATTTCTTAATCTGTTTACCTTCCAGGATTGGTCTTTTTCCTCTGACTCAACGAGGGATTTCATCTCTACCGCCATCAAGGGCAGTGTCCTGGAGCCTGAGACTTGGGGTCGGGGGACAAAAGTGGGAAGGAGAACCAGTACCTCGCCGGTTGGCCTCACCTGCTATGCTGAACAGGGGCCTTGCGGAGGGATGGGAAGATTGGAAGGGACAGACAAGCAAGAGGGAAGGAAGCGGCTGTGGACTTAAGTTAGGTACCATCCCGGCATTTGCCTGGAGGAGAAGTGGAAAACCACTTCGAGGATGGATGAGGTGGGAATCGAACCCTCCTATACTCAGTTGACCTCCCGAGGCTGAGTGGGCCCAGTTCCAGCCCTCATAGCACTTTTCAAATTTCGTGGCAGAGCCGGGAATCGAACCCTGGCCTCTGGGGGTGGCAGCTAATCACGCTAACCACTACATCACAGAAACGGATGGTACAAACACAATAATAATAATAATAATAATAATAATAATAATAATAATAATAATAATAATAATAATAATAATAAACGTATGTCCTCAGGTATTTTTATTTGGTGCCATCTGCATGCACGTCAATTTCGACATTCCGTTTTAATTTACCAGATGTCGAAGTAAATCAAGTATCTCTTGAGCGATCTATGGCTGAGTTTGTACTAATTTTGCCAAGCAAACGCCAACGTGGAGAGCCGATTGGAGTTTTTCATTTGCCCTTCAAAAATCAATGACATTCTTATTCTGCCTAATCTTTTCCCCAATTTATTGGGGTGTGGCCCAGTTTTACGGCTAGATGCCCTTACGGCGTCAATCCTAAACGGGGGGATGTTTTCACTATCCCATGTTTCTCTGGTGGTTGATAGTGTGATGTGTTCTATATAAATGAAGAAAAGTGTATTAAGACGAACACAAACACTCAGTCCCAGAGCGAGAGGAATAAACTAAATCCAGTTAAAAACCTCGACCTGGTCCTGAATCGAACTCAGCCACCTCTGCACTCAAATACCGAGCAAGTTCGCCGTGTCGGTAGGGTCGCGTAGCTATGAACCTGAATACGAGAGATGGTGGGTTCGAATCCCACCATCGACAGCCTTGAAAATGGTTTTCCTTGGTGTTCCCATTTTCACACCGGGCAAATGATGGAGCTATACCTTAATTAAGGCCACGTCCGTGCTTCCTTCCCAATCTTCGCCCTTTCCCATCCTTCCGTCACCGAAAATCTTCAATGTGTTAGTGAGAAGTTAAACCACAAAAAGGAGGCTAGTGCGCTAACCACTCAGCCGAAGTATCGGACTAAAAAGTTTTCCAGCTATTCCAGTTATTTTCGGTGTCACTGGAGCCACCCAGACTCATTTTAGTTTTGGCCAGTGATTCCCTTCCTGACGCCACTTGATTTTTCAGCTGAAAATTTCAATCCAGGATCGATCGGGTGGAAAACCAGGAGCTGAGCCATTGAGTTAATAAGGCCTCTTTTAAATTATTTATTCTCGTAAATATGTTGTAAGATGACTTACTCATTAGAATTACCTTATCTATGGACTAGAACGTTCCCTGCAGTTACTGAAGTTACTGATTTTTATTGAATGAGAAGTGTTAACTTTGAATAGAAGTTCAATTGTTATAACCTTTCTGTTTGATTGAATATCACTTTTATTTATAGGGTTTGTATTATTTATTTCAGCTTTAGTAATTTTTTATAGGGATGAATATATACATGGCGATTTGACTATCACACCTACATCACTGGTATCACAAACCAACATTTTACTTTAAACTATTTAAAATATTCCCTCACCAACAAATAAACCTTCATTAACTTCAAATTCCATAAATTGAAAATGATAAATAACCTCGGTTATCGACCCGGAACCCTCTGAACCGAAGCCAGAGAGTCGGAAATGATATACAATAATAAAGTGATAAGTTGATAACAACCAAAATCCCACCGAATATGTTTAATTTTATCAGCTTTAAATTTCAGATTATTCCTTCAGAATTAAATTACCATACGTTAAAGTTGTAATTATCTGTGGATATAAGAAACATTTGAAATGGATGGTTTAATGGGATCTAAAGAACTATTTTAATTCCTCATGAAACTATGTGAGATGACTCCATCTAGTGATCTCGAAACTAATTCAACGCTAAAATCTAGTCATTGAAAATTGTAGTAGTAGTTTCAGAATGCCATTGCTACCTAACTCCGTACTGCTCCTTGGCTTAATCGTCAGCTTAGTGGCCTTCAGATCAGAGGGTGCGGGTTCGACTCCCGGCCGGACTGGAATTTTAATAGCGAATGGTTAATTCCTTCGGCTCGTTTGTATTTGTCTTAATACATACAACACATCGCACTATCAACTACCACAGAAACACGCAATGGTGAATAAATTCCTCCACATACGGTTGGCATCAGAAAGGACATCCGGTCGTAAGGCTGGGCCAATTCCATATAAAATGCTGACAACAATTACCTGGAGAAAATACAAAAAATAATAATCATAATAATCATAATAATAAGGAGAAGAAGACGAAGAATAAGAATAATGGCTACATAGCCTAACTCTTTTTTTTCTTTTTCCTTTTTTTTTGCTATTTGCTGATATGTCTTACGGCGACGATGGGGTAGGAAAGGCCTAGGAATTGGAAGGAAGCGGCCGTGGCCTTAATTAAGGCACAGCCCCGGCATTTGCCTTGTGTGAAAATAGGAAACCACGGAAAACCATCTTCAGGGCTGCCGACAGTGGGGCTCGAACCCACTATCTCCCGATTACTGGATACTGGGCGCACCTAACTCTAATAAAATGAGCGTGATTAATTAATTCATCCTGTCAAAACGCTTTAGAAGGTATGTGCTATGAAATTAACATTTTCAGTATATTCTATTTTCAAATAACGTATACAACAAAAGAATTTAATACTGAGTTCTGACTGAGAACGAGCTGGGAAAATAATTAATCAAATTACAGACACATGCTCAATAACGTTCAATATATCGTATTTGCTCTGGAACAGGAAGCAGTACAATTTGTCTTGTAGGTCTAATTGGTGAAGGCTTTAAGGGATTCCACACGCTGCGCCACCAATCACGGAATTCAAACCTGGTATGCAAATGGATTCTCACTCGGTACGCATCTCCGCAGTACAGCCATAGTCAAGTGGTCAGCCAAAGGAATTTCACCAATGTAACCATGATTCAAGTGAAATATTTCTAGACAACTACTGGGGGCGTGATTAGCTCAGTGGCTTAGCTGCTTGAAAGCTGAGGTTTGAATCCCGGTCAATTCTGGGTTGAAAATTTCATCTCAAAAATCATTCTTTTCTTTATTAATCCGTTTACCCTCCAGGGTTGGTTTTCCTTCGGACTCAGCGAGAGATCCCACCTCTACCGCCTCAAGGGCAGTGTCCTGGAGCATGAGACTTTGGGTCAAGGAGATACAGTTGGGAACGAAGACCACTAACTCGCCCAGGCAGCCTCACGTCCTATGCTTGTGGGGGGGACGGGAAGATTGGAAGCCATAGACAAGCAAGAGGGAAGGAAGCGGCCGTGGCCTTAAGTTAGGTACCATCACGGCAATTGCCTGGAGAAATGAAAAACTACGGAAAACCACTTCGAGAATGGCTAAGGTGGGAATCGAACCCCCCTTCTACTCAGTTGATCACTTAATCAGACTAACCACTACATCAGAGAGGCGGACGATTAACTATATACTGCTTTAAATGGCGCTCATCTAAGAGATGGGTGGGCGCAGTGGAATACACCCACGGTATCTCCTGCCTGTTGTAAAATGCGAGTGAAAGGGGGGATCATGGCCCTTCAGCTTGGAAACGCGGGTTGACGACCACTGTTCCCCTAGCTGTGTCTGGCATTTCCCTCTTATTTGCATTGCGGCTTAGTATTGAACATTGGTTGATAACAACTTTATGATGAAGACAAAACAGCCGTCAAAATGAATGGTGAGTTTAAGACACAGAAAGGTGTCCACGTACCGGCACTGTCTTCAACATCTATAGTGAGCACATAATAAAAGCTGACGCATGGAATTGTGGATTTCTTATGGGTGGTAGCAAGATCTCGAATCTTTGATATGTAGACGACAGTACACTCATCGCCGTAGATGGAAAGAGCATGGAAGAGCTCCCATTAGACACAAAAATGTGACTACTAAGATAGGATTGCAAATCAGTATGCAAAAAATTAAGAGGGTAACTTACAGGGTCCACTCTGTGGTGTAGTAGTTAGTGTGATTAGCGACCATCGCCGGAGACGCGGGTTCGATTCTCGGCTCTGCCACGAAATTTGAAAAGTGGTACAAGGACTGGAATTGGGTCCACTCAGCCTCAGAAGGTCAACTGCTTCCTTCCCTCTTTCTTGTCTATCTCTTTCAGTTTTTCCATCCCCTCCCCCACAAGACCCCTGTTCAGCATAACAGGTGAGGCCGCCTGGGCGAGGTACTGGTCCTCCTCTCCAGTTATATACCCCGGATCCAAAGTCTCACGCTCCAGGACACTGCCCTTGAGGCGGGAAAAGTGGAATCCCTCCCTGAGTTGGAGGGAAAAACCAACCCTGGAAGGTAAACGGATTAAGAAAGAAAGAAACTGACAGGGCAAACCTATTAAGCATAATGCATGTGTTCCTAAAAATGAGAACAGTTACATCTATAGTATTCTGAGTATTCTATGGGACAGAAACGTGAACTCTTCATGCTGCAGACTTGAAATGAATCGACTCCTTTGAAATATGGTGCTGGAAAAGTATGATCCGTATACCTTGGACTGCATTCCGCATAAATATGTGGAGGAGATTAATAACCCAGACTATCAGTAATATATAAACGATAGATTATCCAGTCTTTGGCCATATAGTCTGACGAGGAGAGGAGAACATAGTGAAGCTCATCATAGCAAGAAATGCACCTGACGCGCTCCTACACGTTCGTCGAACACCGTAAAAAACTGGGACATCCCTCGAGAAGGATTTGGATCTGGCTCAGAAACGAAAAAGACAAAGAAATATACACAATCATCTCCATGGAGATTACAATCTCTAGTATCGAATAAATTATTACAGATTGAATGAAATTAAAAATCTTCTTGGATATGAAAACACTCCAATAGAATTAGTCCTATCCACTGTATTTTTCATTACATTGTACTGATTATTTGTAATGATTGTTTACCATTGTGAGAGTTATTTAGATAATCTCCGCTGCTTTAATTTTAAACAAAATCAAACAATGGAGAAAATAAATATTTACAACCCGTGGAGTATTATGAAATACCGACCAAATGTAATGGTTGAGTCGATACAAGCAAGCCACAATGCCTGAAGCCGGTAGGGGAATCGTTTGAAGTAGTGACTGGGGTTTGAATGAGAATTAACTGCAACGCTTTGTAATCTATTTTAATGAACCTGATACCAGGCTAACGAGGTAAATCTATGTTACAGCTACTCTTTATCTCTGTTAACATGTTTATAAAACAGCTACACATCGAAACTAAAAATAACTCTATATGAAACAAAAATGTACTTTGTGGCGTACAATGGTATTTTCAGCTTGAGCATACAGAGTGTACAGCTATTGCCATTCCATGTTGCCAGGTACTTACGAATTCTAGCATAAGGTGTATCCTTCTTGTGAGATGTAATAGGTAAGTAAGTAACCAAGTAATAAAATAATTAAATAAATAAATAGCGTAAACGGATATGTCTACTAATATATTAAGAACAAAGATATCCTGATCCATGCAAGATTAGCTACATTCACGTACGAGCAACACCTGTATTGTTAAACAAAGGCGAAGAATGTAGCAGATACCAATTGCTTCTTATTCGATGGTCAGTAAAATGTATCCAAATACATGTTGATTGCTAACTATTACATAATTATAATTACGAAATAGTTAAACAATCTATAATTTTGCTGAAGTACTTTATCTGTATTTGGAACACGAACATTTCGGCACGTCGTGTAAGTCCTCTTCACTTTGTTCTCCGGTCTGTGATTAGTTATCTAAGTCCAATCTTCATAAGCCAATCTCATGAAGTGTTCCATTCAAC
Organism: Anabrus simplex; assembly: GCF_040414725.1. Taxonomy (NCBI): domain Eukaryota; kingdom Metazoa; phylum Arthropoda; class Insecta; order Orthoptera; family Tettigoniidae; genus Anabrus; species Anabrus simplex. The sequence continues at coordinate 163,919,311 of NC_090265.1, read as the reverse complement.
GAAAAGTACTAGTTCGGATTGCGGTCAAACCTCCACACACTGCATCGCTGCTTCCACTTCAGTCCACCAATCTGTTTTTTAACCTGATCTGTTTACAATTCTTCGTTGCTGATTCTAATTTCGAGAAAGGCGAGACGAATTTTTCACCCCATCTGCAACATTGGCATACTTACCCGCATATCTTCCTTATACTACAAAGGAACATGGATTGTCCGAAATCCATACCGCATGCTTGGTAGTAATAAAGAGCAGTGTATTCGCGTCTATTAGACACCTTTTGTGGTTCATCAGTAACTAAACGTTTTCGAAAGGTTTACTCATGATGTTCGAAATCACTTCACAATAAACCACATTTTTCCAGCGTCCTTCAGAATGAAATAATGAGATAGTGAAATTCTTAACTATACATTTTTACCTATTTATCCGTTCATTTAATTCAATAAGTGGTGCACATTTTAACCCTACACTGTATAGTGTAGAGTTTTGACTGCATAATATTCTTTTCTTGTAGTTCAGTAACATGCTAAAAGATGACGAACCTAACTATGTATATAATACCTTTGACATCTGTACTCCCAGAAATGATGCTACGGGGGACTAGGGGCAATAATTTTCTCCATCTAAGAGCTATGATATCTTTGCCTGAGGCAGTTGGACATGTGTACATGAATGAGTAACATTGAAATATAATTCTGGGTGATTCGCTGATGATTGAAATTTAATAAACGTACTGCCCTTTCCACAATATATTTATATTTGATCATAAACGTCTAATAATGTTCAATTTACAATATTTGTTACTAAGAAGTCAAGAAATATGAATGTAGCGTTTTTGCTACATCATGCAGCTAAGGCATTTCCTTTCAGATGCATGTTTGAAGGTTGCGGGGACCAACGACTTGAAGTACTACTTGACAATGTTCTATGTGATGATCATTTCATTAACGATTACGTCATAATAATATTAATAATAATAATAATAATAATAGAATTATAATAATAATGTGTATTGTACTGTATATGTATTGTATTTTCTCAAGATGGAGTTGTTTACCTTTAGCAAATACTGAATATTCATAATTCTTTTTGTCATGAATGACTTATGGCAGGGGATGATTTGAAAATATGCGTTATGGAAGTTAGCCTAACAACCCTAGCAACTGTCCAGTCTGTGATGTATGATATGGATGGATGGCCGAACAATGTTACCTAGTGTGACCGTAAGCAGGTCTCAGCTGGCTGAATATGGGTTAGTGTGCTACTGGGTTTCACTTTGTCGGCAAGGCACGTGTGGCCTTGGTCAGGTGGTAGAGAACCAGTTCCTGACTCGAAGAAAGGAGCTGGATGACTGACAAAAAATAATAAAAATAAAAGCGGGTGAGAGATAAAAAGTAGCCAGTGTGTGTTCACCTGCAATTACATCGATTGGTAATAAATGAAATATTTCTAATATTTTGGGTGGCGTGATATGACTAATTAAGAAAATACTCATGAATTATATTTTACTGAACTGTGCTAATAATATCAGGTGTAAATTATAAAAATCAAAATCTGAATTTTTGGTTTTTATTTCAACGGTATTTCGGCTAGAATGATGATAAAATTACGTAATCAAACCCCAGAAGAATTCAGTACTTGTGTTGACTTCACATCCGACCATGAGTGCCACGCACGATATTTAAGGCAAGTCATATGAGTACAAGCTCTCACATGCTGACATGTTCCTGGTCTACAATCTACAGTTACTTCGGATAAGTCGCTAGCGGATTTCAACGTAGAACATCAGTGGAATACTATCATCAGGGATAGTGGACTCATTCCTGTGTTCGACGCTTCCTATAATTATGTTAATCTACGACTTGAGTTAGTGCAGTAAACAGGCGTCGAAAGAGCAGATAAAATTTTATAAAGTACGTGTTCTTCTCATCTTAAATTACGTGTGTGTTCAGGATATATTTAACACATTTGTACAAGTTTCAGCAACCTCACGAGTGAACGTGGAAGGGGACCTCTACGTTATCATCGCCTGAAGAAGATGGAATTTCGTGCCATGGACTCCACGTATTTAGTCATGAAGTTCTACGCCATCGACTATCGTCAGCAGCGCCGAAATGCAGAGGCTTTCACCATAGAATAGATGATTGAAGACCCAGACTTCCAGATGTGAAGACATCTAAATAAGTTAAGTCGACTACGTCTTATTTATATCTGTTTTATGTAGCTCTTTATTTCTACTCTTCATCTTTCCTTAGATTTGTTCCATAATATCTGCTTGATTTATTTTCACAACATTTCACTGGTATTTCTTAGATGTGAGATACGACTTGTAGCTTAATTGCATACTTGCTTAATTCATGACCACGTGTTGACGAGTTTGACGATGATGGTTCAGTTGAAGTTATCCATGTATGATCGAAACTATCTTTTCTTATTGTACGAATTTCATTATGATAGTGAGCTGATCTGTGTCTGACGAATTTATTGAGGTGATATTTTTATGATATTTTCAACATTTTCATGGAAATAGGACTTTTACTTGTACCTTACATTTATGATAGCGTGTCATCTGGATATTAATTTCGAATCGTGTGTATGAATTTATTTAGAGTACATGCATGGTGGTATGTGATAATGAATGGATTAATTAATCATCGAGACAAATTTAAGTAGGATATTACGTGTTTTAGGACGATGATAGGTCCTTATAATTGTCATGACTACACATGTGTGATAATGGGTTACGATGAGTTAGGGTCGTCGTTATGTTGTGCTGTACGTGTTATTTATGAGGAATTTGTACGTACGATGTGAGTCTTCGTAAAACTGAGTTTTTCACATGCTAATGTAGTAATATTGTTATACATGATGTTGATCATGATTTAATGGGAATATGGAATCCTCGAGATTTTATGAGGTGTAGTTAAGATGATAATGTCTCCTGATGATAAGAATAAGTCCATGTTAAACGATGTACTCCATAATTCGAGATAATATCCTAATAGTGTTCGTGAAAATCAATAATGCCAAGTATATGGTACGTGTAAATTTACTGGAAGACCTTAGGTCTTTAGAACAGATCCTCAATTAAATATTCTAATGATATTCAGTTCCAAACCCGGCATGCTCACTTTTCGAAATATTATTTTTACTCTCGTGGTGACTATCTTTTGTACATAATGGAGAGTGGCGAGATTAATTGACACTGAAGATGATGTGTAAATATTGTAGATATTTTCTTTGATATTTTCAGTAGCTAGTAGTAGATGTAGAGATTTCCTAGTTGTAAGACAATTATTTCCTATGTATTTGTGGTGTGCTTGATGTGTGACGCTTTGATCGTGTTAATTGATTGTGGATGACATTTCCACGTTTAGGATATACTTTTCTCCATTTTTTAATTTTCCGTAGGGTCATAATGCAATTTTTGTTCAGTTAATGACCAAGTGATTATAAGTTTATTATTAGTTCTCACGAGGAGATAAGTGGGAAGACGTGTACAGATATATTCGACGTCTCGAATTAACTTGTAGAAAATAAAGGCAAATTCAAATTTTCATTTTTTATGTTAACAAAAATTTCGGAACTGAATTTCAATCTTATTTTGTCAAGGTAGTAAAATTAATTAATTAATATTAGATATTTCTTTATTATACACTTTATTAAAATTAATGCATTTTTCCAGATTTTTCCAGGAATGATCCGCAAGACCTCATTTTTCTTTAAAATTTAATTCGACTTTAAATTGCCAAAATGAGTATTTTAAAACGAAGAAAGTTATATTATGTTCCAAGACTCTGTTAGAATGATAGGGAAAATAAGTTACGTGTACCATCACATTTGTTTGTATTTCTTTTGTCACATCAAGAGCCATAATAATTAACGTAAAGTAGCGATCATTTTCATTATCATAGATGTCAGGATGGCTAATATTTTCTTTTCATTGAAATAAAAGTGTAATATGTTCTTTACAGTTTGAACATTCTTATTTTCTGAACCTTATGTCAATCCTGCCACTTTCAATTTTTTTCCTAAGTCTGCGGCCGTCGAACTGAACACCCCTGGGGTGTCTCTTGTTCTCTGGCAGACCTAGTCAGGGACACTAGCAACCGTGCAATCTGTATCTTGTGGCTTGTGGTCATGTATAATTAGCAGCCGTTGATGGATGGCCATGACCGAGCAGCACTGTGTTTGGAAAAGAATGCATATTGTTAAAAGGCTATCACATCAGTTGAACTGTGGACATGACATCCATTTGAGCAAACTATTATTTTCCAATTTCTTCTGAGTTATAAATCACTTTTAATTGTTTAAAAATATTTTTTAAAGTTTTATATGTTCTTACGAGTGATAAGACAATACTTCTTTTCATATACTCGACTGGGTAAGATTTGTACATAGGCTTAAGTAGCCTTCAATGCATGTTGTAGCGTTTTTTGCACATTCATGATTTTTTCCCTTTTTGTTCACCAGTATGGTCAAACACATCAAATGTTGTCAATGTGCTATAGCATATCTAATCTCCCTGGAATAATGTTTTCACTTCAGCGTTGTGTGTGTAAAATTCATGCAGTGTAGGCTTAAATATACCATATCAAAATCATTTCATGTTTTTAAAATTCGTTATTATTATATCAAACCATGTGCCTTATCCAAATCTGAACGTTGGTGACCTAGTCAATGACCCCAGCTAGGCCCAGGCCTCCTGAACCCGAATTTACTTCATGTAAGAGGGCCATGGAATGGTCATGGAATCCAGTGTTTTAACACGGCTACGTCGTAGGCTCTCATTATTATTTAACCAAGAAAGTGGCTGCGCGGTTTGCGCCACGTAGCTATCAGCTTGCATTCGGTAGATAGTGGGTTCGAACCACACTGTCGGCAGTCCTGAATATAGTGTTCCGTGGTTTCCCATTTTCACAGCAGGAAAATGCCGGGGCTGTACCTTAATTAAGGCCACGGTCACTTACTTCCTACTTCTAGGCCTTTCCAGTCCCATTGTCGCCATACGACCTATCTGTGTCGGCGCGACATTAAGCACATTGTCAAAAATATACCTTTATTGTGAAATTACAACAAATATGACATTTATGAAGCCAGTACGATCTGCGCCAAAGTGATAAGAAGAACGAGTATCTGGAAACTAACCTGTGCACATCCACCGTCACAGTCAATGGTCAAGACCTAGTGAAAACTGCCTGCTTCTAAAATTTAGGATCCCGCCTGCAGAGTGACGGTGGTATTGATCAGGGCTAGAGTGAATGCACCACGGCTTAGGCGGAGGGGAGTCACATAAGTACGGAGTGATATGCTTATGCCTGTCCACTCCAAATCAAATGAGTACCGTACTATGGACTATCCAGCGATGCTGCATGGGGCCGAGAGCTGGCCGGTCATCTAAAGCGCCGAGCGCTCTCCACACACCATAGAGATGCACATGTTAAGCTGGTCTCTTGGACTTTCACACATAACCAACGACGCGATCCGGAAGAGAATGGGAGTTCCCACCGAAGAGAAAATGTGGTAAAGGCTCTTGAGATGGTACGGCCATATCCTGAGGGCATCGAATAGCACTGTCGTTCGTGATGCATGTAAATTCATCAACGATAGTAAGCACACACGTGGAAAGCCAAAACATCTGTGGCAAGACACCCTAGCTAATGACACCGAACGTTGCATAGTTGGTCGATTAAAATAGCGTTCAACGATCCGAAAGAGATCCGACACTTCGAAGAATGATGGTGTCACCAAGAGAAAGGAAAAGGTCACGATGGACATGAAAATGAATGACTCCCTACGACTCGTGAACCTAATACCTTTGGGACAAGGAGAGAAAAAGGGTTGGCCAAAGGAGGTCAGACAGGAAATATTAAAGTGAGGAGCCTGACACAAGTAAGTTGAAGCAAAGCCAGACTCAGCAAGGGGAACCGTGGTTGCCGACCCACGTTCCCAACTTGCGAACAGCTATTCCCGTTTTAGTCGCTTCTTACGACAGACAAGGGATACCGCGGATATATTCTTCCTCCCACACCCATCATTCTACGCTACCAAATTGAGAGCCCCTTCAAGATTCTGGAGAGACACATGACACTGGAGTTCCCACAGTTCAGACATGTAAGGAGTACTAGGTTAATATCTAAAGGAAAAGCCAAAGGGCAGACATTGTCTTAACCATCAGTCCCTCTTAATACATGATTTAGCAATGAGGTACGGCCAAATTTTCAGAACATATTCCTCACACGTAGGAGAAGAATACATGTTTTATGGTCATGCGTCCGGAAACTCTTTCTTTCCATATTCGAAATCGTTTTCTACAACTCTTACATTAATCATGGGAAACGCACAGGAACAGGACGTACCAGCATCATTATCAATGTCTAAAGACAATGCCTTGTCGATTCAACCATTGTCTTCTGTCTTTATCTTGTCGTTTCATCTCACAGTAGGAAATACATCTAACGTTTTGCATCAATACTTGAAGGAATGGCTTCCTAGGTCGACCTCTTCCCTTCTTTCCTTCTAGCAGATTGGTCAGAAAGGTATTATGACGTACTGTTTGTCCAACGAATTTAACTGCTCTTCTATGTATTGTTATCATCAGCTGTTTCTTCTCCTGTATTTCTCTCAGAACACTTTCGTTGGTTCTTTTTTCAGTCCAACTGACTCTTAGCATTCGCCTCCAGACCCACATCTCAAATGCTTCAAACCGTTCCCTGTCTTGTTCTTGGATTGTCCAACATTCACATCCATATAAGAGTACACTCCACACAAATGACATCACAAAACCATTCCTAATCTCAACATCTAGATGTGTATTGTTCAGAAGATTTCTTTTGTTGCTGAATGCCCTCCGTTAGCATCGATACACGCATAAACCCACCATTGCATTGAATCCCAGATGCGCTGATGTATCCCTGGAATATTGATTATGGTCTTTAGGTTACATCTGGTGAAGTTGAAATTCTTAGATTCACCGCCAGTGCTTTGTTCCCTTTGACCGTAGGTAATGTTAACATGTGACTTACATCATTGCTTATGTTGACATGCGACTCACTTCATTGGCTTACTGCACGTAGCATGAACTGTTTCGAGTTTATTACGGACTTGGTGCGCACGTAACTGTTTACTAGTATTCATCACGGACTTGGTTCCCGGTAGAGTTCAATGGAAGTGTACACAAATGCGAAGTCGGCAGATGCGTATTCGACAGGTAATGTTCGTGCCGCTAAACGTTCGTATCAGCAGAGATTTCTAGAACGAAGATGCCCCGATAGAAAGATGTTTGAAACAACTGATCGCTCCCCAAGACGACGCAACTGGACGAGACAATTAGTCATAGAGTTGACTACGACACTAGTGTCAGCATAAGACAATTAGCTGCAACGAGTAATGTTGATCACATGACTGTCTTGCGAGTATAACACGAGAACCTGCTGTATCCATACGATTTACAGCGTGTGCAGTCACTATCAGTAGCTGATTTTCCTGCACGGGTACACTTACGGGAATGATTTATTCAACAATGTGTCAACGCTGATTTTAGTGCAGCTGCGCTGCTCACGGATGAGGCGTCGTTTCAGAGTGATCAGATTGTAAATTTTCAAACGGCACATGTGGGCTGACGTGAAACCTCACGCAACTGTTGAAGTACGTCATCAACAAAGAGTATCTGTCAATCTTTCGGCCGGAATTGTTTGAGACTGTTTGTTACGGTCTCATGTTCCTCCACCCACGCACAACGGATAAAATGATGTTGTCTTGGAGAGTACTGTACTTGTTCTGTTAGAAAGATGTACCTTTATAAGCGCGAAGAAACATGTATTTCATGCACGATGGAAATCCTTTTCATTTCCAGAAATGGGCTTCTCAATAATAGGTTCAGTGTCAGATGGATAGGTACAAGAGTACCTATGCCATGGCCTCCACGCTCTCCAGATCTAAATCCACTTGACTTGTATTAGTGGGGGCATTTGAAAGCCGGTGTGTGTCGAATCATGTTACAAGATACGGAGTACCCTCGTGCCCGTATTATCGAAGTCAGCAAAACCATATGCAGATATCCAGGGATACATCATCGTATACGAGATTCAGTGAGACGGTGAGTTGATGCATGCATCAATATTACCGGAGGACGTATTGAACGTTTCATGTGAGAAAGAGTTTCCTGTGGTATAAAATTAAAACCCCACGGCACTTAACACCCTTGAAAGGGCCTTGGCCTGCCAAGCGACCGCTGCTCAGTCCGATGGCTTGCAGATTACGAGGGTTCGTGTGGTCAGCACGACGCAACCTCTCGGCCGTTATTCTTGGCTTTCGAGACCGGGTTCCTGTGGTATGCGGATACGTTTTATTCCTGTGCGTTTCTCATGATTAATGTACTATGTAAAGTTGTAGAAAATGAGTTCTAACATTGAAATCTTTTACGGACCCAAGTCCATATACCATACTTTTTTCTTCTTCGTGCGAGGAATATGTCCTGAAAGTTTGGCCGTACCTTTACTAATACATGCTGTATAGTTGAAGACTTTTGGCGACACCACCTCTCCTGGACTTTCATATCCTCTAAGGAGAAGCCTTTTGTCTGTGATATCCTGACCATTTTTTAAAAGATGTACCTCTGTCAAAAAATGTCCCAATATTATACTGGCATGCCAAAAGTCATGGGATAGCAGTATTTAAAGGTAATAGTTGGTAGTACCACCGTACTGTGACGTCTTGGAAGTGCCCAGACCTTTATCAGGTGTGATCTGATATCTTGAGAGTAATTGTAAACACCGTTTGTGCTGGTCGTGGCTAAGCGATGTGAATTACGGTCTTTCTAACGGGGCGTGATTGTGGGGGGCATATGAATGGAATATTCCATTATCGAAGTTGTGCGGATATTTCACATTCCTCGATCGACGGTGTGACGTGTGTGTATAGAATTCAAGGAAGGTGAACAGCGTAGTGGCCGACCAAGAATTCTTAATGATCACGATTAGTGATTTTAGCTAGAACTCTCCGTAGTGACAGACAAGTCACACTGGCTCAAATCACATCCACATTGAATGCAGGAGGTACCAGACGCATATCCAGCAGGTCAGCGCAGCGTTCTTCAACGTAAGTGGGATATGAGAGCAGAAGGCATACCAGAGTGGCTTTGTTAACACCATGACACTGGGCACAGCATGTCACATGGGCGCCCGGGACGTTGGTCAGATGAGTCGCTGTTCAAGTTGTTTCAAGATGATGGTACGGTTCGGATATGGCTCAGCCCTCATGAAGCCATGGGTCACAGTTGTCAAAAAGGCACCATACAGACAGGTGGTAGGTCCATAATGGTGTAGGGCGTGTTCATGTGGTATTTGCTGGATCCACCGATCCACCTGAACTGGTCCTTGACTAGCGAATGCTACGCTGAATTGTTTCGAGACCAATTGCAGCCTTTCGTGAACTTCACGTAACCCTACAACGATTAGAATTCAAGCAGGATAAAGAACCATGTCACCGGAACCAAGTTGTCAAGAATTGGTTCGAGGTGTGTTCTGGAGAGTTTTAATGACTGGTATAGCCACCTCATTCACCTGATATAAAACTTGTCGAACATTTACATGATGTGGTAGTGTGGTCCATTCATACCCAAGGCGCTGCACATTCAAATAGCTGGAAACTGTGGGTAGCTATCCAAACGTCATGGCTCATAATCTCTCCACAGGTGTTTCTTCCACTTGTGGAATCGATGCCAAGAAGGTTTGCTGCACCTGGCCGAATTAGAGGAAGGCCTACGCGATACTAGACCTCTATACAATGACTTTCATGTCTGTGTACATCCCAGCCCATAGCAAAGTACTATCTTCATCCTCCTCTAGTTCTGCTTCTTCCTGGTATTTTCCCAATTACTATCTAATTAAGCCTAATTTTACAGGAGGATGCCTTTTCTGATACAAAGTCCATATTGAGTGATGTATTTATAGCTGCGCGATTCAATAGCGTTTGGTAAAAATGAAATGAAATGGCGTATGGCTTTTAGTGCAGGGAGTGTCCGAGGATATGTTCGGAACGCCAGGTGCAGGTCTTTAGATTTGACACCCGTAAGCGACCTGCGCCTCGTGATGAGGATGAAATGGTGATGAAGACGACACATACACCCAGTCCCCGTGTTAGCGAAATTAACCAATGATGGTTAAAATTCGCGACCCTGCCGGGAATCGAACTCGGGATGCCTGTGACCTAAAGCCAGCACGCTAACCATTTAGCCATGGAGCCTGACAGTGTTTTACTTTTTGCTAGTTGTTTTACGTCGCACTGACACAGATAGGTCTTATGGCGACGAAACCGGACAGTGTTTGGTAATGTGGTCCTCTTCAAACCATAGTGATGTGTTGTATGTCAATGAAGCCGTATATTATCACGAGCGCAATGTCCAGCCCTCGAGCAGGAGGAATTAAGCAAGTGTGACTAATGTTCAGGCTCCGGCCGTGAATCGAACCCAGGGTCTTCTTAAGCGAAGGTCACTTTGCTGAAAATTTTGCTAAGGAGCAGGATAACAAATTTAAATGTCAATTATTAAAAATATAATTAAAGACAGTCAGTTATTGCTACCTCTCTTCTTATTTACTATGGAATAGTCTAGACAGACATACTTATAATTAGATGTCGGTTACAGTAAGTAAAGAAGAGGAATGTCTCATCCAACCATTAACATTCTCTTTTACAGAACACAATAGCATTTTAAATATTACCTGCTGGAACTACGGTAGTGATACCGAGTTTCATATGCACCGAATGGCCAAAAACTCATGTGAAGACACTGAATGTGATGTTAATAACTAGTTGCTCCTCCGCGAGCCCTCAAAACGTCAGCAATACGGCAAGACATCAACTCTACAAGGTGTTGGAATCGTTCTGGAGGGATCTGGACCCACGCATTTTGCGCTGCTACCCACAAGTGGTCTTGTATATTTGGTACGGGGTTCATGGAGCGTACATCAGCATCGACAGCAGTCCATAAATGCTCAATTGCATTAATATCGGAGGATCTGGAGGGCCAATCCATGGTCGTAACTTCAATGGAGTGCTCCTCCAACCACCTGCGTGCCATCACAGAGCGGTGAGATGGCGCATTGTCCTGTTGACACATGGCATCTCCATCAGGGTATTCTAGGGCCAGAAAGGGATGGTCTGAAGCAATGTCCACATAACGTGCACTTATCAGCGCTCCCTGCAGCCGGACAATGGAGCCTAATGGCGACCAAGAGAACGCCGCCTAGACAAGAGCAGAGCCACCTCTCGCCTGGACACAACCTTGTTGACACGTAGGATCCATAGCTTCATGGGACATACGCCACACTCTCACGCGCCCATCATTTCGAAACAACTAGAACCGGGATTCATCGGACCATACCACACGCCACCACTGTTCCCTGGTCCATTGCTGATGTTCGCGGGCCCATGCACGTCACTGAGCTTTGTGTCGAGGTGTCGGCAAAGGGATACGAGTTGGTCGTCGGCTGGTGAAGCCTATGGGGTGCAGTTGCCTCCTTACAGTCCCGGTAGAAATGGGTTCCTGACTCCCAATTTTCAAATGGGCGGTGATCTGACTCACAGTAGTTCGTCGAGCGCCCAGTATGGTTCTGCGGAAGCGACGTGATGTCCGTTCGTTAAACACCTGTGGTCTCCCCGTGCGGGGGTTTACGCGGGTGGTAACATTATCTCTGCGATATTGAAGATCTACCCATGACACTGTTGACCTAGAAAGCCCGAATTCGCGTGTAATCTCCGCAATGTTATGATCCATGCGCCGTGTGCCGATGATCATCCCACGTTCAAAGTCGATTAACTCGCGACGTGTTGTCATCTTCACGACTCTGGTGTCCGTGGTAGCTACGCCCCAGTTAGCCGCAACGCTCAGGGGTCATACACAGCACATTTTCTGATGGGACACGCCTTTCCGTGACTTTTGGGCACTCAGTGTATATTCAGTGATAACACGATTTCTTCTAAAGAAGTTATGTACAAATACAAATACGTTATTAACAATTTCATTCAAACTGGAAAGGATTCTTCAGATTTCTGGCCATCTGAGGATATTCATCCTCATAAGATGATCAATCTAAAGTACGTTCCTGAAATAGTATATTGAGAATGTAGGTATATGGAGTGTGGAAAAAAGACGCTAATTTCTGAACTTTCAAAAGACTTGGATAGCTGTTATTCAGATTCTCTCCTTACACTTATTGACAGAAACATAATAATGGTTAGTAAATCCATTCGTTGTTCTTGACGAATAACTTTAAATAAACTGTTTTCCTTTATCTTTATTCTTCGAGTAACTTGAGACAAAGTCCACAGTTCTTCAGGCAAAGCAACTTTCTCCATCGTATTTGTTATCGATGTAAATAAAATATCAAAGAAAGTTTCCCTTCTCCAAACATACGTCCATCATACCGTTGTCTTGTAACAGTGATCCTGCTTTATTACAGAGACAAAACAATTTAAACCTGACTACAATTGGACCTTGTTGTCTTGATTCGATCCATAGGCCCCTAGCAATAATCAAATAATTCCCAGGATAACATCCTTCGGGAAATACCCTGCAGTAAAAAGTTTCTAGGAATATATTGATACTTCTCTCCCCTCGTATTCTTACGTCTGTCTCTCTCGTCCTCTCCCCTTCAGCCTAAAAACTGTTTCCGAAACTTAAATTAGTTTCTTGTCTTTGTCAACGCAATGTAATACAAGAGACAAGGACAGAGCGAGAGAGAGCGACAGAAAGAACATGGTAGCATTGCAGGAATACTTTGCCTGCATTTATAAACTGTTGAGCACTTTTTAGTAATGGTTTCCAGTGTCCCGTGTAATTGCATTAGGCAAACTCTTGTCATTAATGGCGGTTGTAACATGGAACCAACCGTTTGCCTTTGGAATAACTTGAAAAGTGTATCCTATCAGACATCGTCCCGGAGAAAGAAAATTACTGTCTCAGAAAGATAACAACTGAAATGTTACTGCAGTGGAATCTCATGGTTTATTCAGAATCTGGCTCCCCCAACAGTGGTGTTATTCAACAAGTAATCTTCTTAAGATTTCATACAACTTCTTTAATGAGTAATTTACTCGTCCAGCAGAGTCGTTTCACTTTATCTTTAGATAAATCATCTTTAGTGAGTTACCCACTAACCCTTTGATAACCTGTACTAATCGGAGATATGAAGGTGATAACGCGGCACTGAAAATAGCAATTCTGTGTTTGTTTTTCCTCGGACACTTCTACACTCTCTCCAAGGAGAATATTGGTATAGTATCTAATTGGGTCCTAGTATGCACAAATATTCACACACTTTAAACGTTGCTATCATAAACTTGTAGTTTGAAAATATGCTCTACCAGTCAGATGAAGGATCTTGTTAAAAACCCTTAAAATCAAGCAATAATAATAAATCTTCTAATAATGTTTAAGATCACTGGCATGAATGTTGAAATTAGATTGAAATGGAAAGTTAAAACACGTAACGTTTTATACTTTTTTTTTTTGCTATTTGCTTTACGTAACACAGATACAGATATGTCTTATGGCGACGATGGGATAGGAAAGGCCTAGGAATTAGAAGGAAGCGGCCGTGGCCTTAATTAAGGCACAGCCCAAGCATTTGCCTAGTGTGAAAATGGGAAACCACGGGAAACCACGGGAAACCAAATTCAGGGTTGCCGACAGTGGGGATCGAACCTACTATCTCCCGATTATTGGATACTGGCCGCACTTAAGCGACTGCAGCTATCGAGCTCGGTGCGTTTTATAATAATAAAACAAGGTGGTAAGAGAGAAGTTCAGACAATCAATCACAATCGATCGACAAGAAATATTAAGGACCAGTCTTCAAGCGCCCTGCAAGGGTGCGTATTACAGGATGCTCAAACCAGTTAGCAATAATTTAATTATAATTGTCCTAATATCCCCATTATTTATTATTTTATTTGTTCAATCTGACCAAAATTTTGTTTGAATAAGCACACAGAATAACGATAGATTATTCGTTTTACATATTTAAGTTAATAATATCTATGCTAGTCTATCTGTCATGACAATCTGTACAGATGATTTCGAAGAAGAGCTACTGAATAAAATCATTAATTTTTTTGAACTTGATTTTCTAATAATGTATTACCCATGCCACTTAAATATCTTATTCCCTTTTATGAAATAGAAATATTTTTATTTTATAACAGCAGTCGCATAATATGTTGTATCTTCTCTGTATTTTTGATGTGATAGTAGCCTTGAAAATGAAAACCTACAACCTGTTTTTCAGTCAGTGACCGGGTCAGGGATGGACTGTATGAAGCCCCCATCTTGCGGCGAGGATAGGAATCGAGCCGGCTGCCGAGACCTGTCGCACTCCTCTAGGGCAATGATTAACGAATGACTGATGAAATGATATTCTAGAGTGTTGCTGGAATGAAGGATGACAGGGAAAACCGGAGCACCCGGAGAAAAACTTGTCCCTCCTCCGCTTTGTCCAGCACAAATCTCACATTGAATGACCGGGATTTGAACCACGGAACCCAGCGACCGACGCGCTGCCGTGATAATAGCCTTACGCTAAATAAATAAATAAATAAATAAATAAATAAATAAATGTGAAGAAATAATCCTTCAACTTTTCCTTAAAGGTGCGTTTCTCTCTGATCATATCAAGGGAAGTGTGCAGTTAACAAAACGTCAGAAACTATGATCTAAAGATTAGATATGCTTTACGTGTGTGGTTGTTACGAGTGTGTATGGAGTGATGGTGTAAACAAGAATAAAGATGTGCCGAAACCAATCCATGTTGTAACGATGTACCAATGAACCAGACACTTGAACTTCTGAATATCCGAGTTATTCGATTCTGCCCTCAGTCCTTCTGCTCACTGTGATGAGACAGCATAGACGGTTCGGTAGACTCATTCATTTAGTAAAGTTGAGCGTCCTCGAGTTTGATACTTTCACACTCATTTTCCGGAGTGCTCCAGCAGGAAACTTTGAGTGAGCTAGACTTAGAAAAATTGAGCGAAACCCATATTTTATGAATAAGTTTGAACGAGTCTACGTGTCGGTTTGCACAATTTTACCATACCCATATGAGACAGTTATGCTACCCTGCATGGAGGGAAACGAAATCAAAATGTGGACTAGTTTTCAATTGTATACTGAAATAATTTTAGAAATAACCTTACAAAACCAAGACAAAGTTGTGAAATTGAAATCGTATTCCTAACCATACACACTCTCTGAGTCTACGACCTTACACGAAGATGCTATTACAAAGGTGGTGTACAGAATTTCGAGCAACCTCTCGTGAGACTTACAAATATCGATTAAAGGAATTCGTCCCACTTGAAGGGAGAACCGACCGGAAAATATTTCGCCGCGGGGTACACATCTGGAAATTCATAAAGTTCCTCATCGGAACGGTAAAGTGAAGAGAAGAACATTGAATTAACTGCAGGTTATGAAGGTAGACCAAGTTTGTTATTCAATTCAGCGAGGAACTTCTCGGAAGGTTGCTTGCTTCGCGAACGACAGACGTAATGGTTATATCGAGCGTATGTTAATCAGTTATACCCAAGAAACTATCATAAATGTCTCACTCGAAAGGACGGTGCATTCGGTTCCCCACTGAAATTCGAGAAATTCAGAAACGTGACTATGATTGGTGGTGGTTGTAATGGTGTTTGTTCTAATAGGAATTACAACTGGACAACCATTCTCTCTTAATACCAATCTGACGAAAAAAGTTAAAGGTTAGATTCTTCAAGGAATCAGGGTATCGGCAAAAGAAATGGAAGGGGCACGAACATTAAAGACCCTCTGGACATCGTAAATGTAACAGAGAGAGGGAGAAAGCAATCGAAAGACTAAAAAACGTTTTCATTCAGTCCCTCCTAGACGGTAACGCCGTCTCTCAGGCCTGGGAGATGTTGTACGGTTCCTATACTAGGAACTCTCCCGACATTCGCTTTAGTGCAGGAGAATGGAAAAGCAGCGAAACCACTCTCACGACAGCCGAAGGTGGGACCAGCCTCACTCCGTCTCCCGAACACAGAGGAGCAGAACCACGACCACCCCTCCTTTGCTCGGAGGGTCGGTCGGAGTGCAGAGCTGTCGGACCACGGACAAGCTGTGACCACCTGTATGGCAAAGCCCACTCTGCGACCGCCGAAGCAATCGGAAAATAGCAAGATTTGACCCAAGGAGGTCGGATAGAAAAGATGAACGTGGGGATAATGGCACAAGTACAGAAAGTGGAAGGAATGTCATTCTCAGATAGGAATCATGTGGTCAACATCTCGTGCTCCCCTTTTAGTCGCCCCACGCACGAGAAGCCCATTCCACACTAAGGTCAGGAAAGAACAAAGTTGTTCATATCGTTGAAAGTGGCATACGACTAGTTCGAATGCATAATTAGTTGTTAACAGGAAACATTTTGTATAACAGAACGATGAAAAGTTTACGTTTGAATGGTGCGAGAAGCATCTGTCTCTGAACAGGATGATAATCTACAGAAGATAGGAGTCACCTTTCACAAAGAGATCGCCATCAGAGATCCCGAAGTTAACTTGTTGCAAATTTAACTACTCTTGAAGGTCCAACGCTATACAAATAGTGTTTAATCTTCCTGAAAGGTTTAACACACCGATGTACAGTGGGAGAACTTCATTCAATTTTTGACCATGCAATATAGCAACGAATACCTGCAATTTACATAGATAAACATCCCGTTTGAAAAAAATTGTTAGAAATTCGAACGATTGTGGCGTCCAATGGTAGCAAATAAGGCCTGAAGTAAGATAACGAAGTGTGTGCGCTCAGAAAATGAAAATCCACAGCCTGTTACTAGTCATTTGACCGGGTCACGAATGGAATGAATGAAACCCCCATCTAGCGGCGAGGATAGGAATTGTGTGGGCTACCGAAGCCTCTCGCACTCTTCTGGGACAATGATTAATGGCTGACAGATATAATGAAATGATATTGGCGTGTGCAGCTGGAATGAAAGATGACAGGGAAAACCAGAGTATCCGGACATAAACCTGTCCCGCCACCGCGTTATCCAGCACCAATCTCACATGGAGTGACCGGGATTTGAACCATAGAACCCTGTGTTAAGAGGCCGCCTGAGCCACGGAAGCTTTTTGCGCGCTCACAACTTGCGCCGAACACTCTTCGTGCTATCACATCATTTGACTTGTGTCGTGCTGTGCTTACACGCAATGATCAGTGCAGTACTGCAATACTATTGCTGGTGTCTTAAGATAAGATTTTGCATTTGAACTTTGGATAATATTTTGCAATTGAACTTTGAATTTCATTGTAGGGTAAGTTTATAACATCATTTTAAAAATAGTGTATGTTAACGATTGGGAGAAAACTAGTTTTTGAATCGCAAATAAGTCTTTAACCAGTTGTTGTGTGGTGTTAAGGCTTCGGATATATTTTACTTTAAAGCTTATGTAGTATATTAGTGAAGCCAATCGAGAAATCTTGCGCAAGTTTACGCAATAACGTTAAACTTTTTCCTTTTTCTGTAGAATGACATTCAAATGACGATAGTTTGTTTAGTGTCTGCAGGGTGAAAAAAAAGCAAAGTCATCTCCGTACAGGCCATAAAGGCCCTTGGAGGGGTGGAATGTAAAAGCTTCCAGTATTTGTAACCTCGGCACGTGATGGGGTAGAGTGGTTATCTATACTCCCAGCCGCCTTTGTCCCCAGGAATTAACCTGGTACTCATTTTTTGGTGTAGGTTAAGTGAACCTCAGGGCCATATGCACCTCTGGAAGTGGAAATCTCGTTTCTTAAATTTTACGACTTCCTCAAGAGCCACGTACTTGCGGGCGATGCGAGCACACCTTTACCGCCTCGGCCAGGCAGCCCCTGTCTGTATGGTACCTATTCAAATTTACAAAATCAATAGCAATCATAAACCTGTAATTTGGAAAAATCCTGTTCTTTCTTCTACGGCATATTGTTGATCCATAAAGTTTGTCTTTGCAAAAGAAACAATCGATATTGTAAAATACGAAGTAGAAAACTAGAAGAACATATCGCCAAACTCAACTCCTGTCATAATAACTATGGAAGGAAAGGAGTTTATCGTTAAGCCTAAGATTATTTTTTGTATGACTGATGCAAAAGTCTGTAATTATGTATCCTCATGTGCGTCTACGCAACATGTTACTTATGTGGAACAAAACCGAGGGAGATGAATAATCTTAGTTTCCTCTCTCAGAGAAATGTTGAGCAAAACATTTTGACTTCTGGAGTCTCGCAGCTTTATTCTTTGATATGTTTTCTGGAATGTATTCTTCACATTTCCTACAGACTATATATTAAATCATGGCAGATACGAGACGTGGGCAATCTGATATAATGGAAGAAAAAAAGAAATATATCCAAGAAACATTTCGTAATGAGCTTGGACTGTTGGTAGATATGCCTAAACAACAAGCAAGAAACACCAATGATGGCAATATTGCCCGTAATTCTTTTTAGAAATGCTGAAATATCGTCAGAAATAACTGGTTTATATGTAGACCATATAAAGAGATTGCATTAATCTTGGATTGCATAAATTGTGGTTTCATGGGTTGATACAGACAAGTTTGGTGAGTAGGCCTACGTTCGTAGCACTGTATTTGAGAGACCATTCCTGGTACTATATGCCAGTAAGTGTGCACAAAGTACTATTTCGCGGAAGATAAATTATAGCCGCGAGTATTCTAATTAACATCATTTTATTCTTTTTTTCCGTACTTAGATTTCTCCCTCAGAAAAATAAACATAACAGCTTCTTGACTTCTGGACTCTCACAAGTTCATTCTTGGGTACGTTAGAGATCCGATAGAATACGAAATCAGAAGAAAAACTTTGTAAAATTAATTAACATGAACAGAAAAGCTAATGGAAACCTAGGTAGTGTATCGAGAAATGTATCTTTTTCAATAATGTCAATAGCACATCTATTTCTCTTCCATCCAGTAGCATTACGAAAATGTTACAAAGTTTCGGCTGGGAAGACTTGGGAGAGGGGAGACAAGCTGCTCGACTAAGCGGTACGTTCCGAGCTGTCAGTGGAGAGATGGCGTGGAATGCCATTAGTAGACGGAACAGGTTGAGTGGTGTTTTTAAAAGTAGAAAAAATCACAAAATCCAAGAGGAAAAATGGAGTTAATATTCGTTTTTAGTAAGGAGAGTTAGGGATTGGAATAATTCACCAAGGAAGATGTTCAATAAATTTCAAAATTCTTCGGAATTATTTAATAAAATACTAGGTAAATGACAGGGAATCTTCCATCTGGACGACTGCCCTAAATGCAGATCAGTGGTGATTGATTGATTGATTGATTGATCGATTGATTGATTGATTGATTGATTGATTGATTGATTGATTGATTGATTGATTGATTGATTGATTGATTGATTGTGTTTTTGACTGTAAGGACCAACCACTGTTATGAATTAATTGTCCCTGAAGGTTTATTTAGATACAACCTTATGCCTTCAAAAACATTGAGTGACTGCCCTAAATGCAGATCAGTGGTGATTGATTGATTGTGTTTTTGACTGTAAGGACCAACCAATGTTATGAATTAATTGTCCCTAAAGGTTTATTTAGATATAACCTTATGCCTTCAAAGACAATAAGAGCAATTATTATTATTATTATTATTATTATTATTATTATTATTATTATTATTATTATTATTATTATTATTATTATTATTATTATTTTGAGTTTCACCAATTGATGCACGACTGCTTTCAAATATGTGTTTAAGTATGTGAAAAATATAATCATTGTGTTGTAATTAATAGAAACAAAATATTATTTAGCAAATAAATAGCTTGACACAGGTAAATAAAAATCAAACAATGAATAAACTTCCCCCAGAATGATCACATCTCCCACTGTGCGACGAGTATGTTTTTGATTTACATCAGTGATCAATGCAGTGATTCGATCTTCATTCGCAGCTCATTGTGCAAGTTAATAAACTAATTTGTTACTTCTGAGGATATTAATGAAACATGGACAGTAACTTGTGCAGAAGGAAACATGGGTTTAGAGACGGATGTCGTAGATGAAATGAGTATCATATATAAAATGAAGATATACTGAATAAATTTCACGAGAGGAAAACGATGTGAGAAATTTTAACCAGAAAAAGAGATATATTACTGGGACACATCTCCATATGACTGTAAGTTGTGTTGTTAGGTTTAGAGACACGTTTAGGAGTATGATTGGCAGGGGCTAAAATTTGAATATAACAAACAGATTAGAGATCAGGGAAACAGTGTGGAGAAATTATAGATATATGGGATACTCGATCGTTCAGTTGTTCCTCCTGAATGATAAGAGACGTTAGGGATGCGACAGAATACCAAATAAGAAAGAATACTTTGTAGTACTAATTAATATGAACAGAAAATGTAATGGAAACCTAGATAATGCATAGAGAAATTTATCGTCTGCAATAATGTCAATAGTACATCTATTTCCCTTCCATCGAAGGGTCAACAGTACCCCTAACCATTTCCACGTTACCTCTCGGATGCTAAATTGAAAGCCGTGTCGCCCGTTAATTTATTCAATCCCTGGGTTCAAAGAGCCACGCCTTGAGGTCCCGGAGTTGATTAGACAGCCGCAAGGTCTGACCTCGGTGAGTGGTAGGCCTGTTTGACCGGCATAATGTCCAGAGCCAAAGTTAACCATCAGTCCATCAGGTCTCGTGCTTGTCTTCTGCGTTGAGACTACGAAGGATGTTTGGGCTAATGAAAATCCGCCACCCTGTAGATTAGTAACTATCACCCAAGAGAAGTATTACATTTCTAAAATCCCCTTAATCATAATAAAAATAGTACTTTTTTGTCTATTAACTTTAAAATCTAAAGAATGTCAAGGTCAGTGATGATGATGATGATGATGACTAAAACAGGACGTTTCGAATCAAATTTCTGGTTTTCTGACCAGGAAAGTGTTATGAACAGCACCAACTGGCGTTTTCTTTGTTCAAATCGCGACACAAAACTCTGAAGAACTGATTACATTTCAATTGTTCTCGTTCTTGTTTCAAATTCTAATGTTCAGTATTAAAATATGGTGTTATACTTTATTACACAATTTTTACAGTGGGTAATAACTTTTATTTAGATACATTAATTACAAGAAATATAAGTCAATCATATTTTACATATCGCCATGAATTTACTATAAACGCAATGAGGCCGTCCGCGTGGTGTACGGGTAGATTGCCTGCCTCTTACCCGGAGGCCCCGGGTTAGATTCCCAGCCGGTCAGGGATTTTTACCTGGATCTGAGGGTTGGTTCGAGGTCCACTCAGCCTACCTAATTACAATATTGATAAGCTACCTGACGGTGAGCTAGCGGCCCCGGTCTAGAAAGCCAAGAATAACGGCCGAGAGGAGGATGCATCGTACTGACCTCACGATACCTCGTACTCTGCAAGCCTTCGGGCTGAGCAGCGGTCACTTGGTAGACCAAGGCCCTTCAGGGCTGTAGTGCCTTGGGATTAGGTTGTATTCGTAATAAAACATTTACAATAACATTATTCAGTATTTTCTATTTACGATCTATAATTGAGCATTCAGGATTGTTCCGATAATGTTGCAGGTCTTCAAAATTATTATTATTATTATTATTATTATTATTATTATTATTATTATTATTATTATTATTATTATTATTATTATTATTATTATTATTATTATTATTATTATTATTATTATTATTATTATTATTACAGTATTCCTCCTAGGAGCCATGAAGACGTAGCCCAAGTAAGTCACTGAACCATAGCACCTGCCGTAATCAAATCACTTGAATTTAGCAAGTGTTTATTAGGAGATGAGAAACAATTATATGAATACTAAATAAACCTGGCCACGCTTCGCTGTGGCTTAATCTGATATGAAATGAAAGGGTATGGAAATAAATGTATTCTAGCGAACATGAGATCGATCGCACGTTTGAACATCCGAATTAAATTATTGTTTCATGCAGCAGTTGCAACGACTCAACAATATGCTTTCTGATTCCTGTAGAGATTTGGCAGCATTCAACTGGTCATTTTAATCTCCGATGAAATATATTTGGAGAAATTTATGATTATTTTTGGGAAAAGGAAGCAAAGACTAATGATCTGTGGTAAATTTATTCCTGAATCTTAAATGTGTGTAAAAAGTGCTCTGCTATAACGTTAGCATCGAGTGATGTCATCTGTAAACAGGAATTGTAATTTCTTATGTTTTTGAGGAAATGTTTTGAATCACCAATAATTCCATATAACAAACTTTTCAGTGGTTCTTTTGGCTGCTCAAGTTCAGGTAGCTTCACTTTTCTGCTCGCGCAACACATGTTTTGGGTTTCGCTTGAAATGTCATTGCTGTGCAGTGCGGACAAACTTTATCCGTTTTTTCAACTTGAACGAATTTACATGAAGTATTGTATTGAATATCTGGTTCATATGAAAAGACAGTTCGGTGATATGAAGCTCTAACATTCAGAAATTGCAACTCCATACATCTTAGTTGTTGATATAATTGTTCTTGGCGTTGTTGCAGCTATTGTGCTGTCCTTTTCTCTATTCAACTCATAAAACTCGTACTGTGGCTGGCGAAACACAGACGACTATTGACTACTTCTAGAGTTTTGCGACCACAGGACACATTTTTTCATGTTTATTCACATTTGCAATAACAGGCAATGAGTTGCCTACTTAGATTAAAGTACATCTCGATCACGGCAAATAACAGGTAATGAGTTGTCTAATTACATGAACTTCCTAGCAAGAAAGGTCCTTCATAAAACATGGTGGCGTGTTCCCATCTTCCTATATACATCAATTCTTACCGGACTATAATATTATAGCTTAATTCGTTGTCGCCTAGAGACAATCTGTCCATCAAGGTCGATTCAATCTTGGTGCGGCTCTGTAATTAAATGAATTCCATAAAATTAATCATTATAAACATATACCTATCCGATTTCATTCAAACTACTTTATATACACGCTCGCATTCAAATGCAACGTTGTGTCAAAATTTCAAGTCAACGAACCGAATACTTTAAGAGTTTTGCAATCACAAATATACGCAAGTTGAATTTTTATATATAAAGATGTCCCGTTAAAAGTACAAGATGTACAGAATAAATTCATAAATGGTGGCTCATCACTGCCTTGTACTTAAACATTCCTTAGGGCGTCGAGCCAAATGACGTTTGCTGGGTATTCATAAAAATAGCTAATCACGTAGGCTATCATTCACCCATATCCTATGTTCATAAATATTTGGTGGCAACGTCGGTAATGCTGTAGCCGTGGTCTAATCACGCTCGAGTCATGGTTAACTAATCTGACGAGGTGGACTAGGGCGATTTTATGCCAAACCCAGATCACAATACTCTGCGTTTTGGTGAGGTCTGTCTTGTGGGAATACGGTCCTGATTATGACAATCGCTATGTCTTCGTCTGAAAAGCATACAGCCATCATGTTCGCTTTAAATATGTGTAATTCATATAAATACTCTGGCATACAGTCATGTCCTTCGATGCACCATTGCGGTGTGTTAATACTTTGATGATTTATCAACCATACCATTACAAGAGAGCGAGGTGCACACGACTATAACAAAAGGCAGAAAATTAACTAGGAAAATGGAAGAGGTCCGACACTTAGACAAATTAAAATATGGGCAGAAGAAACAAAAGGTCTACAAAGGTCACCAAAACGAAAGTATCCCTAGACCTCGAAAATCTAATACAGTCGGGGGCGGAAGAGAATAGTTGACCAAGGGAGGTCGGATAGTTAAGATGAAAGTTAGGAGCCTGACACAAGTGCAAGCAGTATCCGACGAAGAAGAGGGCCTGCTGTTGTTCGACGAGTTCAACACATGCAAACAGTTTTGAGCATGGCCGTTGAAAGCTAGTGCTTGTGCTAAGGAGGTTCCATTCACGGCTGACCACAACACTATGTGAATTATAGGTTGAGGATTTGTGTTTAGGAGGAGAGTAGCATCGTATTCAACGCTCCAGGATTCTTCTCATGGTGTTCTGAAAGACTGTGAAATAGTTCATATAGGATGATTGGGCAATTTAGTTTAAGCATTCGGTGCAGTAGAGTCAAGGCAAGTAGCATGCGTCTGTCATCGAGGCGAAGTCATCCGAGATCAACGTAAGAAAGTTCACCGAGCAGTGGATAAGACGACTTATTCTCTGTACACAATGCGTCTACATCAACCATAATCGTAGATCTGACAAGTTTTGCATTTGTTAGCAATATCTGGAGCTCTTTGGAAGATGCGTTTGACAAGAATTTTTCGAACTATATTTATTAGGAGGCGGAGAAGAGCAGGAATTATTCAATCTTATAAGACATGTTTCTTCAAATTTGGATAAGGCGAGTTTTGCATTTGACAGACTTATATCGGGCCCCCACATTTCATCACTTATCTCTTATGATGTTACGCCAACAACTTAAAATATTAGTTAATATTGTAATTAAAGAAATAAGAGTTATGCCATTCATACTGTATTTTAATTCAAAGTAACGAAAATAAAATAAATTTGTACTTTCAATTCATTATTCTTCAGATTTCCAAACAACTAAGTCACAAAAACAGTTTCAGTCATAAGGAGAACGATATTCCCTTTCATAAAACATGTTTCCTTTCGAGTGAAAAGACGCCTTTCATATTTTTATTTCCTCAACACGTAGTAAACTGATGAAGAGTGAGTGATAAGAGCCATCTGGTCCCCCTTTACACTGAACTGTAAGTAGCTGCAGCAATCAGTCAGTACATCACACAACTCGTTCTTTTAATTCTACTTCGAGCATGTTTATCGAACCGCTTCCAAATCATTACGGAACTTTAAGCGCAAATATAAAAAAGAAGGTAAACTAAACGTACAGTTGAAAATCACACTTCCAAAACTTCTTCATCAACAACCTGTCATCTTTCGTTAGAAACTTTTTCTCGTACTCCTGTTTAACATTTCCAAAGCTATTCTCGTTTCTTTTGTTGCGCCCTTAATTATATTTTGTATTTATCTGAAACATGTTTTTTCATTTTACTCGTTGGAAATAAATTTTTCTTCTTTAGTAGGCGTTATTACTCTAATCTGCAGTAGCAATCGACTATAACAACCATTACAATGGTTATGAAAGTCTTATTGAACTGGGAATCAGATTTCTAAAGTAATAGTTCTCTACTTCTAAATTGTATAAAATATTGTGCCCTTTTAAGGGAGCTTATGGGTGCAATATATAATATAATAATAATAATAATAATAATAATAATAATAATAATAATAATAATAATAATAATAATCATCATCATCGTCATCATCATCATCATCACCACCTTCATAGATAACCGATAAGATGCGGAAGAGACGGATTGCTTTATATGGTCACGTGACAAGAACGAGCCTTGTAAGGTCAACCAGTATAAGAAGACTAAAAGGGCCTGGTTCAGTGACGTAGATAAAAATCTACAAGAGGTGGGCATCACACATGATGATATCCTGATCGCCATCCATTACGTCGCATGGAATCACGCATTCGTTGGAGCACCGCTAGCTGTAGCCAGATTGTATCACAGACACTGCATACGCGTACACCATAGTCTTTACATGTCCCCAAAACAGTCCAAGGATTAGCCCTCCCGGATCAATCCATTGCTCATGGGAGACTCGTGTTAGGTGTCTCCTAACCCTGTGGTGAAAATGGGCTAGTGCCCCATCATATTGAGACCAAAACACAACACGCTAGTAGGTTTGCGACCAATGTTTAGTTAGGAATGTATTTCCGTTTTTTGTTGCATACGACCCTCTATAATATATTGGACCGTTGTGATCATTGATGGGTTTGCGACCTTTGTTCATGGGACCTCTTTGTTTTCCTTTGTTACGTGCTGCCTCCCCTGTAACTACAGCAACCTTTTTCAAGCCTTTTCAAGCAGACTATATGTTAATTTCCAAAAGATTGTTCTAAATCAATAATATCTTACTACATTGTCAGAAATAACACAAGATCCAACTAATGATGGACTCTACCTCTTAATGTATTTCGAGGTAGTACTCTACCAACATTTGAGTCAAGTAAACACACTCTTGGTCGATCTCATGTAATTAAGTGCAGGTGAGTATTATGCGACAAGGGGAGTTAGAAAACATTGTGCCCCCACAGACCAGTTGGCAAAAGTTTACCAAGTTAGCTCCACGAGTAGCTCAACAGTAACACAATTAAGTAGAACTTTCTCTCAGGGTTAATGAACATTTAAATACCCTGAGGTTTACAGAGCAGTTTCTTACAGCACAAATACCCCATTTAGTCAACGCACTTACGGCAAACACCTTTATATTTTGGTCGTAATGTGAACAACTAACAACTTGGAGGTTTCACTGAAAGAATTTTAATGTCCATAGACCTACTTTATCTAAAGCGACGAAAACACAGACCCACGACACATATAGGTCATTAAGAATCTTTGTGTGTCAAGACGACTGCTGAGCATCCAGATAGTCTGGGGATATTGTAGTTAATGTGATCATCTCAAAAACCGGGCGAGTTGACCGTGCGGTTAGGGGTGCGCAGCTGTGAGCTCGCGTCCGGGAGATAGTGGGTTCGAGCCCCATTATCGGCAGCCCTGAAGATGGTTTTCCGTGGCTTCCCATTTTCACACCAAGCTGTACCTCATTAAGGGCCACGGCCACTTCCTTCCCATTCTCAGGCCTTTCCTGTCCCATCGTCGCTATAAGACCTATCTGTGTCGGTGCTATGTAAAACAAATAGCAAAAAAATAAAAGATCATCTTAACACTGTCCTCTGCGGCATTACTTGACTTCTTTCACCGACCTAGCAAGGATACTTGTGTACATTCTGCATGAATACATTTCTTATTCTTCTTCTTCAATCGCTTTTCCCACAGCTGTGGGGTCGCGGGTGCGAACTGTGTAGCATATGTGGATATGGCTCTGTTCCCTGGCCGGATGTCTTTCCTGACGCTAACCCTACCAGTATATGAAAAGATGGAATCACTATTGTGTGCGTCTGTGATTACTGGTAGTGGAGAGTGTTAGGACAAACACAAACACCCAGTCTCCGTGCCAGAAGAATTGATCATACGAGATTAAAATTCCCGACCCAGTCGGCAGTCTAACCGGGACCTTCTGAACCGAAAGCCTCAACGCTGACCATTCAGCCAAGGAGTCGGACAAATGAATATATTTTTATTTAGACATTTTCCACAGTATAATAGTTTTCCTACAATCCCGTATGTATATACACTTTATTCCTCCCAATTCTCTATCTTCTGCAGCTTCCGAACTTGAACCTTCCAACGATGCTAATTCGTACACCATCCATCCACCTTTACCTACGTTTTCCCTGTTTCTTCTATCCTGAGTTTTCCAATTTAGCACCATCTTGAGAATTTTGTTCTGTCATCGTTTCAAGTGTTCGAACTATTTCAACCTTTTCTCTTCAAATACGTCCAACATATTCTTCACTACCTCTATATTTTCTGTTTCATAAATTACTTACTTTATCCAATCTGACTCCCTATCTTCTCTCCGCGAAGAAGTCTCTTTCTGTGACTAATAATGATTAGTTTTCTCATTCTCTATTAATTATCCATGCTTCTGTTCAATCCGGCAAAACATTATGCACCATGGAATTGTAGATGAGTTTCTTTGTTTGGTTCAATACTAAAATTAGTGTCTCAGTCGTTTTCTTGCCGTTACGTACTCTTCTCTCAGTTTCAGACGAACTTCACCTATAAGCCTCAGTTATTCATCCCAAATATTTGAAATTACTGACTGTCTTAATGTCTTCATTTATTATATGTAACATTCCATCAGCGCTTGCCCGCGTAGAGAGATTTTTACACTAATTCACATCCACATCCCTCATTTTTTATTCCAGACTAATTTCCACATCACATGTGAAACATCATTAGTATCTTGAGTCACTATCACTTGGTCGTCTGGAAAAAAAAAAGCAATTGATTTAAAATGTAACCCTTATTGAGGCGCACTTAACTTTGTAAAGCTAGTGGTCGCATGTCGGTCATTTGGCCGCCCGTGGATCTTGAGTCGAAATTGTTGGCTACATCGTATTGTATATAATAGAGCCTTGTATGTCATAAAGAGGATTGAAAATATGAAGTACAAACTCTTTCAAACAATTTCACGACCTTTTCTTTCTCATAGGATTGTTATCACCCCTTCCTGTCCGACTCGTTGGCTGAACGGTCAGCGTACTGGCCTTCGGTTCAGAGGGTCCCGGGTTCGATTCCCGGCCGGGCCGGGGATTTTAACCTTAATCGGTTAATTCCAATGGCACGGGGGCTGGGTGTATGTGTTGTCTTCATCATCATTTCATCCTCATCACGACGCGCAGGTCGCCTACGGTTGTCAAATTATAAGACCTGCACCTGGCGAGCCGAACCCGTCCTGGGATATCCCGGCACTAAAAGCCAAACGACATTTCATTACCCCTTCCTCATGTGTGTGTAGTAAACTAGAATAGGTTGATGATAAACAATTGTGGAGTAAATTTGTCCACATTGTTGTATTATCCTTTCCTAAAATGAAAGCCCCATCGGTATCTGATGAATCACGCCCAACGTTAGCTTCCTCATCAAAAAATTCATTCACAATGACCGTGTTATGATCACATTCTTGCAAAATATCCTCTTCTCCTGCCTGTGTCCACTAATTTCATCTTTATCAAGGATGTCTCGTTAAGGGTTCATAAAATCGAGGAAGTCCGCCAACTATATATAAAATGTACATTGTATAACTCGGAATTACAGAATTAAAACACTCCATCGATACAAAAATCTCACCTTCATTACAACCAACGGGCGGCACGGTCTAAACGACCGACCCTGTGTTTATCAACATTTCACTCAACAACAAAGCAACACATATAAATAATATCGACCATTATTTTTACTTTAACAAAGAAACAGAAGCTAAAAAGGGAAACAACGTTGTAGAAGGCTTTAACCAGTGTTATCCCTGGGTGAAGGAAAACAGCGGCGAAATCGACAAGCGACCAACTGAGGATTAATCGAAATACAAATATAAATAATATCGACCATTATTTTTACTTTAACAAAGGAACAGAAGCTATAAAGGGAAACAACGTTGTAGGAGACTTAAACCAGTGTTATCACTGGATGAAGGAACGTAATTGACAAGCGAGAAACTGAGGATTAATCGAAATTCGTTTGGAACCACATTGCTTTGATCATTTCCGTGAGCAGCCGTGTAACTCTTAAATTAGTTTTCCTGTAGATAGAGGAACAATGCAGGATGAATGAAAATGAAAATCCACAGCCTGTTCCCAGTCATTCGACCGGGTCAGGAATGGAATGAATGAAGCCCCATCTAGCGGCGAGGATAGGAATTGTGCCGGCTGCCGAAGCCTGTTGCACTCCTCTGGGGCAATGATTATGAATGACAAATGAAATGAAATGACATTGGAGAGAGTTTCTGGAATGAATGAAGACAGGGAAAACCGGAGTACCCGGAGAAAAACGTGTCCCACCTCCGCTTTGGCAGGATGAATAAGGTTTTAAAAATGTGTCTTCAGTTATTACTGAACGATTCTTGTGGACATGTCCCACTGTTGATACCTTGTGATTGTGAATGCACATAGAGGTGCAGAACAGTAGGCAAATTACTAGCATTTCGAGTACGTCCGAAATCACTTCCAAACAGGAAATAATCCATTGTTCTTGAAAGAGGTCCCGTTGGGTAGTGATGCGTTACGTTCCAGAAAACGACCAGTGCAGTGGTAATGGCTCGGAACAGCTCGATGTTGGCTGGCTCCGGTGACATCTTGTTATATAGCTAAGCGACTAATTGACCATTCAAACGCTCTTTATGAACAATCACAATACGTGAGAAAGATAAGACAGTCAATTATTCCGAGGTTAGTGAAGTGTAACAGGAGGCAACTGGACTGCAGCAGCTGTGTTAAACACAAAATTGTTGCCATTTTCTTCAGAAAAGGTCTTTTTTGAATTCTATTCAGATTATTAGAACGTCTTTAATCACTAGCCCCATGTAGCATTGTGTGTGTTATAATATGTATTACTATAGATATTGTATCTGTTTTAGTCTAGGACTAGGATAGGTACTCCTATACGGGATGTTCTTAAACATATGGGCCATAAACCCCCAAAACAACACAAAACTTTCTTGTGTACATATGTCTTACGATCGATCGTTTACGAACTAAGCCTGTTTTAGATATTAGCTAGAATGGTGGGGGGAATGTTTGTTCGTATTTAGTATTAAGTTTGGAGTCAGGTGTATCGTTACAGACATAGCAGTATTTCGCCGGAATATGGAACAAGGTTGGCATCGACGCCTGTACTGTTCGAACGTGTTCGAAAATCAATAACGTGGCGTGCTCAGGCGTATGGTGGACAATTTGAACGCTTCTTGTATTAGAATGCAGTATCCCTGCCTATACACCAATATGACGACAGATACTCGACGTGGGATGTGCCAGGTAATGTTATCAAGCCTTCCCGTATAAAGTCGGAAAGTCTGTAACTCGCAAATGATTGATCGTAGGGCATATGTTCATTGGGATTTCTGTGGTTTTCGGGGTGAACTATCAAACCCCAGATTACTTCCCACATTTTTGTAAACAGACGTTTATGTGTGTTATCCAAACGACAAATAGATAACCACATACATATTGGCTGTATTGAATATGGGTTTCCTGTGAGTTCTTTTACACTCACTCCAGGAGAGTTTGAGATAACAGGAATGTTATATCAAGTATAGGGAGCGCCTAGAATAATCCTAGAAAAAAGGAAAGAAAGGCTTCTTCATGCAGGTCTTGGATGCACGTGAAAGAGTGGAACACTCCTCGGCACTAAGTGGATTATAATATAGCCCAATGCTCAGTCACTTTTGCTGCCTGGAGCTCACCAGGTACTATATTATTTTGTACGGTCAATGGAGAAATGAATGTCTCTTTTCTAATTTTCTTCTCTTAATTACGGCAAATCAAAACCACGTATCTCTGAGGGAAGTAAACGTGCATTTATCGCCTCGGCTCGATAATCTTGACAATAATTATTATTACCAATGAAAAAGTTCAGTGCAGATTCACCTCTCATTTGAAGGCGATATCTCCGTATATTGTAGAAATGTATATATTTTCTAAACTTTCTCTTAAGTAGTAACTATAGTACTCATAATTCACATATTTTAATGTACTCGACGTAGGATGTGTATAATATAGATGATATGATATTTTTGATGTCTGGTTACTTTTATTAATGTTATTACTGTTATTATTGTTCATATTGTTTTCATATTATTGTCATCAGTAGTTATTAACAGTGTTCTAGGTTAAGACTGGTTAAGAAAGGGAGTACATTCCTAACTTTGCCAGAATAAATAAAATATATTATTATTATTATTATTATTATTATTATTATTATTATTATTATTATTATTATTATTATTATTATTATTATTTATTGGCCGTTGTAAATAAAATCCGGCATTTTCAAAGATATCGAGATTATTTGCCAATTAATTACAGTTCTCTTTAAACCGTGATAATTAATTTTCCAATACACGTACATACATACATACATACATACATACATACATACATACATACATACATACATACATACATACATACATACATACATACATACATACAGTCAGTTGCGTTTTTTTAAATAAATACAAATATTTTGGTCTGGCGCAACTGATATTTAACTCAGTGAAATTTTCCGCACAGTGCAACGCACTAAATGGATGGGATAAGGCGACAAGATAAGAGCCGTTTGGACTGACAATTATGAGAAACCTCTCGAGACTAAAACGCTTCCCAATTCATACATATATATAAATATTATTCATTATACCCAGGTATGTTAGTAAAATAAGCTCAAAGGAACGACGTCTTTCATCAACGACAACCCAGATAAATTCTAAAAGAAAGCTACCGGGATCACATTGCGAATGAAAAAGTTCAGCGCAGAAGCGGTGTGCGTAGCTTACACAAAAACTCTGCCGAAATAAGACTGCAGTTTGTTATTCAGGTCCTGAAGAAGCTGCACTGATGTTGATACCGTCAAGCGGAAGAGGAAGAACACACAGCACTTGGTGCAGTACTCTTGCGAAGCATCGTTCACAGATTAGTGTCCACTGGTATTAGCCGGAAATCCAAGCGATAGACGGGATTCACTCGAGGAATTCCATTGCCGATATGAGGGGGGTGGGGGGCTATGTCCAAGTTCAGTGTTCAGTCTCCAGTCCTCTGTGAATTAACTAAGCGCCTCCACAATCCTCTTTAGCAACCAGCTCTGCGACCTCCTTTAGTGCCTCACCTCTTCTTTTTAAATTATGTAGAACTAAGTCTATCTTTGTCTCCATCCACTTATCCTACCCTCCTCTTCCATTAGCATCACATGGCCCGACCGCTGAAGCAGGGTTATGTGCACACCTTTTCTATCGAGTTCATTCCTACCTTATCCTTTAACTCGTCATTGCAGGTACCCTCCTCCCCTTTCTCCCAGCAATTATTCTGGTTTCTTTTATGCCTGAATGTTATTATCTTCTTTATCTATATAATTATATAAAATAAGAGTTTTGTCTGTACATTGCTCAGAATTTAAAAATTATGGTATTTCTGTATCGGTCGTATTCATAGTAAATAGGAAATGCACTTTTTAATTGTCCGTAATTTCTGTCTGTCTGTCTATCTGTCTGTATGTATGTACACGCATCACGAGAAAACGGCCAAAGAGAATTTCATGAAAATTGGTATGTGAAGTCGGGGGATGAACCACTACAATCTAGGCTGTAAATTATTTTATTTTTGCCAAGTGAATGGTAGTTTAGGGGAAGGCCTGAAATATAATTCTCAAATATTTATATTAGTAGTGGTCCTATCTATAAATACTACGTAAATAAAGTTATATAGAATAAAATTTCTGATCATTTATGTCTTACACATACCGCCTATGATAATACAGATATTTATGAATTTGTATTTTTGT
This sequence comes from Anabrus simplex, assembly GCF_040414725.1. NCBI lineage: Eukaryota > Metazoa > Arthropoda > Insecta > Orthoptera > Tettigoniidae > Anabrus > Anabrus simplex. Next base: position 163,886,222 of record NC_090265.1, on the reverse strand, counting down.
TGCTAAGTCCATATCAATGCCGAGTATATAGAGTCGGGGAATAAGAAACTACAGTCTAAGCCATAAACAATTTTATTCACCCTGGATGAAATTGTAGTTTAGGGGAAGGAACCTAAAATTTAATTTTTAAATACCTATGTTATTGGTCCTACCGAAAAGTACTAGATAACAAAAGTTATAGAGAATACAATTTCTGATCATTTATGTTTTATTCAGTTTTACCGTACATACTATGAAAAGAGTGGTATTTCAGAGTCGGAAGAAAACTATATGTAAAGGCCTACAATATCGAAAGCGCGTAACATTGATCAACAATAAACATTACATTAACCATTGTTTGTTGTGATATTCTTTGTCTCTTATGGCGCCACTCATCTCAGATAGATGGGATTACTGGTGCGTACCGAGTATAACAGCCTGGCTGAATATCGGCGGGAAGTAGCTGGGGAGTCGGAAAACTTTCTTCTTTAACATGCCATTCCTCTGGTTCATACATTTCCTGATTCTGCTGGTATGTAACACACTAGTTCATCATAGTATTTCAGCTATTCGATCTCTACTCTGACGTGCTGTTTTGAATGAGCAGTATGTACATTTACGGCAGAGATTCACTTAGTAGTAGTAGTAGTAGTAGTATGCCCTGGTCTAGAATTAAAATTTACCGGGCGAGTTGGCCGTGCGGTTAGGGGCGCGTGGCTGTGAGCTTGCATCTGGGAGATGGTTTGTTCAGAATCCCATTGACGGCAGCCATGAAGATGGTTTTCCATGGTTTCTCATTTTCACACCATGCAAATGCTGGGGCTGTACCTTAATTAAGGCCACGGCCGCTTCCTTGCAACTCCTAGACCTTTCCTCTCCCATCGTCGCCAGCGTGCCTACCATTACAATAAACATTCCCTAACCCAGCCTTCATATGAGAAAAGACGTTTGGTGACTTCCCCGTCGCGTTTCTAGGGAAACGTTGAGAGCTATGCAATTTAATACAATCTTGCTCACAACGTGTACACTACCTAATCTTGAATTCTGTATACAATGTAGAAATCCGTAGCGAAGCACAGGTATATCAGTTAGTGAGAGAATAATGTTTTACTAGACTTGATAGCAAACTTAGTTTATTTATCTTATTCATCGCTAACGATGAGATAATTCCTCTTCCAAGGCATGCGATTTCCTTACGTATAGTATATTTCAAAATATATCGAAATTGAAGGGGCGGTAAAAAATCCTCGCACTTAATCTCAGAACCTCAGTACATATGAAACTAATTTCTTCGTAAACAAAACGTAAATAATAATAACATAAAAAAAGCATCCAAGATTCCAATTATAATTTCAGAACAAATTTTTAAAATTTCCTCTCCCCCCACCCTACGCCCCAATACATATCCAAATTACCTAACATTTCTACATGACCAATGTCTAAGCGTTATTTTTATTTTAATGAACAAAAACATTCCCTGAATCTTAATTTTGTCATAAGACCTATCTGTGTCGGTGCGACGTAAAGCAACTTGTAAACAAAATCTTTATTTTTGTGTTAACAACTATGCTCCAACAGTAATAGGAAGAAATCGTTAAGAAAAGTTGGCGATAAATTCATCACACTCTGTTACGTTAGGACTTCATCAGTTCTTAACGGTGTTATGAATCAACTCTTTCATACATAATGTGAAAAATTTCATAAAATTCATTTTAAAAGCTATATATTATGTTTCACACCTTCGTACATAGAAGAAGAAAATATGAGTGAATGATATTTCCCTATTTAAAATTATGTTCGAGCATTTCGTTGTACGAGATACCTGTGTTTGGAAAATAAATCACGTTGGAATTCCATCACGGTACATAATTAATGTGAATTAGGATCAGACGATTACAAATTTATACCTGTTGGAAATACAATCAAAGAAGTGAATAAAAGTATAATTTAAATGCCGTACGGAACCTGCGATGTAGGACACAAATCTTGGTATGGACATTCCATTCTCGCAATACGTAATAATCTGGTTGTAAAGCACTGCCCAGTAGATTAACGTACTCGCAGATTTTTTTTCTCATTTACCAATACTTCCGCTCACTTCAAAGGGATTCGTTTCTACCGTAACCGCTCTTTAAAAGCATCTATGTTATACATTGAGAGTAAAGGGGATTACCTACAGATGCTTAAACCTGCGGCAGGACCCTAAGCCTCAAAGAATGTTAACTCGCCGCCTAGCCAAGAATGAAATGCCTCTGTCCTTCAAGTCCTCCGTTGAAGTAATTTTTTAATTTGGATGTCATTATGTTGTAATTGTTCCAACAAAGAATATACTGTTTGAAATTACATACCTCACGTTGTATTAACTTTCAATATTATTAAGTTTTATACTTCGAATGAAGCAAATGCCGTGAGATTAGAACTGCGATCATTGGTACTCTATAAAAACAACGAAGTGTATTCTCAGACGATATTGTCTTTACGTTTCTACTTTCAGACAGATTCTTCTGTATGAGAGTTGAGTCTGGGTTGACTCGGATATCGTATTTATTAGCTGGAAGCAACAGACATGAAAGTAGCGAGAATGATTGCTGGTACAAATAGGTGAGTAAACGGCTGGAGGGTAGTCGTATTGGCGAGATAAAAACTAATTTAAGAAATTAACTCAGTGGATGAAACTTTGTGTATAAAACAACTGAGTCACTCATTATTTTACTGAAGATAGTTGCACAAGTACATATACACGAGGCATGTTCAAACATGAAACTAATTTTGAAAATGTAAAGTTTGGGGGATCCTTTCTAAGGAATTAGCTATTTGTCGCGTATTTCTGAAACAATTAGACTCAGATGCTTTTAGAGTGTAGAGTATGTGTTATGATTATCGATATGTCTCAATATTATGAGCAGAGTATCAATATTCTTCAGCTTCAAACAGGGGAAAATAATTACGGAGACAGACAATGGCGTGGAACAAATTCGCCGAGACCGAACGAAGTGCGGCAGGTCTGGTCGAACATGCAAATGCTGTTGACGTTTTTTTTACATCAACGGTGTTATGTACCATGAATTCCTATCTGATAGTAAATTAGTGAGCCTTTGATATTATTAAAAGGTCTTGAGACTTTAGACAGAAAATGTCAATAGAAACAGATTACGACTTGTCTAGAAACAACTCCTAAAGCCTCCACCATAACCGCATCACGCATCGCTGTTAATTCCTTAATTTTTAGTGGACATGAAGACATTTTTGCTTTCCCATTCACCCTACTCATCTGATCTATCCCCGGCAGACTTGCTTCCATTCCTTAAATTCAAATTCTCCCCGAAAGGACGACGATTTCAGTCAACTGAAGATATCAAACTAAATTCGCAGGCGGAATTGCGTGAGATTTCCGAAATTGCCTACAGGACTGTTTCCGATTTGTGTAAATGGTGGTGGAAGCGCTTTTTCTAATATGGGAGGGAAGTATTTTGAAGATGGCAAAGCTAAATAGCTGTACGTTAACCCTCTAAAATGTTCAGTTGTTATTTGAACAGGCCTCGTACGTAGATGGCTCATTTCGTTACATCATTTTTTCTCGTCTTCTGATTGTTACAATGCAATTGTAGTGACGATGATTAGGGTTTTAAGGCAGAAGAGAACGAAATATCCTGTCCTCCTTAATTTTAATCATAGGAGGGATGAATAATGGTACCGATTCCCCTACAGTTGCTTGTGGCCAATAACATGTAAATGTTACGCCCACTCGGGAGGTTGCAAAGATGAATAAAACAACATTGATTTCACTTAGCATAGGCTATGATTATTTTACCAACGTATTTTCTTTAAGAACATGTCGGGATCCTTTTAATTAACCAGCTAGAAGTGTTAAAGCCGGCCCCGTGGTGTAGGGCTAGCGTGCCTGTCTCTCGCCCGGAGGCCCCGGGTTCAATTCCCGGCCAGGTCAGGGATTGTTCTCTCGAACTGACGGCAGGTTCGAGGTCCACTCAACCTATGTGATTAGAATTGAGGAGCTGTCTGACGGTAAGATGGCGGCCCCGGTCTCGAAAGCCCAGATTAACGGCCGAGGGGATGCGTCGTGCTGACCACATGTCCCGTCGTAATCTGCAGGCCTTCGGGCTGAGCAGCGGTTAAATATTTGGCATATCCAATTTCTTGGGCCCATTCATGTGTTTTTGGGCATGAAAATGCATCATGATGTGATTTTTTTTTAAAGAATACAAATCGTGGCATATTGAACTTGAATCTAAAATGTATATTCTACCAGGAAAATTACTGTGTCACCGGATGAAGAAAAACAATAGTAAGTGGTTACAGTAACTTTAGTACCGTTTACACAATCTAGACCATAAGAAATTAGTTACTAATTGTACTGAGGGAGGCGAACACAAACAAGGAAGAAGGGAAAGAAGAAGTGATAGAAGACTTCAATAACAAGAGTAAGATCACCAGAAATACACTGACTGACAGAGCAAATGCAACACCAAGAAGGAGTGGTCAGAACTTTATGCCAATTGCAGGGTAGACTGACGTCACTGAGGTATGCTCATGATGTGAAATGCGCCGCTGTGCTGCGCACGTAGCGAACGATAAATGGGACACGGCGTTGGCGAATGGCCCACTTCGTACCGTGATTTCTCAGCCGACAGTCATTGTAGAACGTGTTGTCGTGTGCCACAGGACACGTGTATAGCTAAGAATGCCAGGCCGCCGTCAACGGATGCATTTCCAGCAGACAGACGACTTTACGAGAGGTATGGTGATCGGGCTGAGAAGGGCAGGTTGGTCGCTTCGTCAAATCGCAGCCGATACCCATAGGGATGTGTCCACGGTGCAGCGCCTGTAGCGAAGATGGTTGGCGCAGGGACTTGTGGCACGTGCGACGGGTCCAGGCGCAGCCCGAGTGACGTCAGCACGCGAGGATCGGCGCATCCGCCGCCAAGCGGTGGCAGCCCCGCACGCCACGTCAACCGCCATTCTTCAGCATGTGCAAGACACCCTGGCTGTTCCAATATCGACCAGAACAATTTCCCGTCCCGTCGATTGGTTGAAGTAGGCCTGCACTCCCGGCGTCCGCTCAGAAGACTACCATTGACTCCACAGCATAGACGTGCACGCCTGGCATGGTGCCGGGCTAGAGCGACTTGGATGAGGGAATGGCGGAACGTCGTGTTCTCCGATGAGTCACGCTTCTGTTCTGTCAGTGATAGTCACCGCAGACGAGTGTGGCGTCGGCGTGGAGAAAGGTCAAATCCGGCAGTAACTGTGGAGCGCCCTACCGCTAGACAACGCGGCATCATGGTTTGGGGCGCTATTGCGTATGCTTCCACGTCACCTCTAGTGCGTATTCAAGGCACGTTAAATGCCCACCGCTACGTGCAGCATGTGCTGCGGCCGGTGGCACTCCCGTACCTTCAGGGGCTGCCCAATGCTCTGTTTCAGCAGGATAATGCCCGCCCACACACTGCTCGCATCTCCCAACAGGCTCTACGAGGTGTACAGATGCTTCCGTGGCCAGCGTACTCTCCGGATCTCTCACCAATCGAACACGTGTGGGATCTCATTGGACGCCGTTTGCAAACTCTGCCCCAGCCTCGTACGGACGACCAACTGTGGCAAATGGTTGACAGAGTATGGAGAACCATCCCTCAGGACACCATCCGCACTCTTATTGACTCTGTACCTCGACGTGTTTCTGCGTGCATCGCCGCTCGCGGTGGTCCTACATCCTACTGAGTCGATGCCGTGCGCATTGTGTAACCTGCATATCGGTTTGAAATAAACATCAATTATTCGTCCGTGCCGTCTCTGTTTTTTCCCCAACTTTCATTCGTTTCGAACCACTCCTTCTTGGTGTTGCATTTGCTCTGTCAGTCAGTGTATTTCGTTTTCTGCCAGCATTACTTCAGTGGTTATCTCTGGTGGTGGTCAGTAATTTGGACACATTTTTCACAGGCATTGCCCATGGATAGGCTTAGTATAAACAAAAGAGTAAACGGTAGTTATTTGCCTCTTCTTACAGTCGCATAACTTATGTGAAAATACTTCTGTTCTCGAGTATTTTTTTTTTTTACAATATGCTTTACGGTGGTTCATGGTGTGGGTTACTGTAGTCACGTCCTAGTTCGTGAACCATGGGCAACGGCTGAGTGGCCTAGTAAGTGGTCCTGAGCGACGGGATGTCAGTTGCTACGGAATGGGAGTGGGCATCCCGGACATATTCTGAGTCATGGCCCTCCTTGTGCTTAGGCGGCTAGGACTATACAAAACGGTGGTCCCTAACCCGTTAGAGGAGAGATCCTCACTTGGACTATGTGTAAGTAGGGTACCACACTGCTTCATGAATTACCGAACTTAGAACATTTTAAGTAAGCCTCGGACCTATAGAGTAACGGAGTCCCACTCCCATTTGACGCGCAAGGGACTCCTTGGAAAGAACTTGGCGAACGAAATGGAATTCGATGGGGAGCTGTCAATATTAATGGGGCTTATGGAAGAAAGTAAGTAGAACTGGCTGAGTCAGCGAAGAGGATGTATCTGGATGTGCTAGGAGTGAATGCTATTCGGGTAAGGGGAGATAATGAGGAAGAGATAGAGATTATAAAGTGTAATTGACGAGTGTTAAAATGGGAAGGGCAGCGTGTAGGGTAGGAGTGTTCATCAGGAATACTATTGCACGCAACATAGTTTATGTTACTCTCGTAAATGAGCGAATGGTGTTGGTAGATTTGGCAGTTGGGGTAATTAGGACAAGAATTGTCTCAGTGTATTCAGCATGTGAGGGTGCAGATGAGGAAGTTGAAAAGTTTTATGACGCATTGGGTGGCATCGTAGTCAGGGTCAACAGCAAGGATAGGATAGTGCTAATGGGCGATTTCAATGCGAGAGTTGGAAATAGAACTGAAGGATACGAAAGGCTGATTGGTAAACGTGGGCAAGATATGGAAGCCAATAGAAATAGGAAGCGTTTATGGACTTCTGTGCTAGTATGGGTTAAGCATTTACGAATACAAGCATTAGGGTACTCACAGCTACACATGGAGAGGTAGGGGTACCTGATCCATAATAGACTATATCTTAACCGGCTTCATATTCAGTAAATCTGTTAGGAATAGGCTATACGGGTTTTTGGAGGATTTTTCGATGATACAAGCCACTATCTGATCTGTAGTGGATTATGTACCTCTAGCCCTAGGATAGAGAAAGTGAAATTTGTCTGCAAACGAATAAGGATAAAACATCTCCAGGACGAGGAAATTAGACAGAAGTACATGGATAGGATTAGTGAGAAGTTCCGAACAATGAACAGTAAGCAGGTTCAGGATATAGAAAAAAGAATGGACGGCATACAGTGATGCTGTAATTGAAACAGCAAGGGAATGCCTGGACACAAGTGTGTGTAAAGATGGGAAAAAGCGGACATCTTGGTGGAATGATGAAGTGAGAGCAGCTTGTAAACGTAAAAATAAGGCTTACCAGAAATGGCTCCAAACAAGGGCTGATGCAGGCAGGGAAATTTACGTAGATGAAAGAAACAGAGCGAAACAAATAGTTGTTCAATCCAGAAAGAAGTCGTGGGAAGATTTTGGTAATAACCTGGAAAGGGTAGGTCAGGCAGCAGGGAAACCTTGCTGGACAGTAATAAAGAATCTTAGGAAGGGATGGAAAAAGGAAATGAACAGTGTTTTGGGTAATTCAGGTGAACTCAAAATAGAACCCAGGGAATCACTGGTGAGGTGGAGGGAATATATTGAAAATCTTCTCAACAAAGCAAATATTCCTGGTGGTGTCGCGAAAAACTGAGCAGTCTATCTTGGAATTTGAAAATAGGTGCAATTAGCATGGTATGAAAATCAGCCTTTCGAAGTCTAAATTGATGTCAGTAGGTAAGAAATCCATGAGAATTGAATGTGAGATTGGTGATACAAAGCTGGAACAGGTAGATAATTTCAAGTATTTAGGATGTGAGTTATCCCAGGATGGTAATAAAGTAAGTGAGATTGAATCAAGGTGCAGTAAAGCTAATGCAGTGAGTGCGCAGTTGCGATCAACAGTATAGTGTAAGTGGGAAGTCAACTCCCGGACGAAACTATCTTTATATCGGTCTGTTTTCAGACCAACTTTGCTTTACGGTAGCGAAAGCTGGGTCGACTCAGGATATCTTATTCATAAGTTAGAAGTAACAGACATGAAAGTAGTGAGAATGATTGCTGATACAAACAGGTGGGAACAATTACAGGAGGGTACTCGGAATGAGGAGATAAAGGCTAGTTAGGAATGAACACGATGGATGAAGCTGTACGCATAAACCTGCTTGGGTGGTGGGATCATGTGAGGCGAATGGAGGAGGATAGGTTACCTAGGAGAATAATGGACTCTGGTATGGAGGGTAAGAGAAGTAGAGGGAGACCAAGACGACGATGATTAGTCTCAGTTTCTAACGATTTAAAGATAAGAGGTATATAATTAAATGGGACCACAGCCCTAGTTGCAGATAGAGGATTGTGGCGACGTTTAGTAAATTCACAGAAGCTTGCAGACTGAACGCTGAAAGGCATAGCGTTTTAAAATGTAATGTATGCATGTACGTATGTATGTATGTATGTATGTATGTACGTATGTATGTATGTATGTATGTATGTATGTATGTATGTATGTATGTATGTATGTATGTATGTATGTATGTATGTATGTATGTTTTTGCTTTAATTCGTACCGACACATACAGGTCTTATGGCGACGATGGGACAACAAGGGGCTAGTAAGTGGAAAGGAGATGGCCGTGGTATTAAATAAGTTACAGCCCCAGCATTTGCCTTTGTGAAAATGGGAAACCACGGAAAACCATATTCAGGGCTTCCGATAGTGGCGTTCGAACGCACTGTCTCCCGAATACTGGACACCGGCCGCACTTCAGCGGCTGCAGCTATCGAGCTTGGTTCTCGAGGTTTTGAGCTTCTTGCTGTTCATCCTCCTCATCATCACAACCCACGACCTCCCCGTGACAAACCTTTCCCAGCCAGTCTCTGTTCAGCGGCTGCAGCAATCGAGCTTGGTTCTCGAGGTTTTGAGCTTCTTGCTGTTCATCCTCCTCATCATCACAACCCACGACCTCCCCGTGACAAACCTTTCGCAGCCAGTCTCTGTTTCTAACCCAGGCGCAACAAGTTGCCAGTAAAGCGTTAGCACGAAGTTCATTCGAGATATCACTTTACAGCCTTGGTTTTGTCTCATAAACTGATAGGTGATAATTACGTAGCCTACCGTATGAGTTCATCGATTACATATTCAAAATGTTTATGTCCATATGTCAACATCCCCTTTAGTATGTTTGTATGTAACAACGATCTCTGATTTTCTCGTGTCTTCTTTTACCACTTTTCCTCCATTGATCAGATCTGGGTCGCAACTTGCTCATTTTCATCACATAAGAACACTGACGTCACAGGAGCACTAGTAGGATCTGATAACAACGCGTCACTGTTACGTGATTACATTTTTGCTACAAATGCCAACAATACGTACAATTTACGAAGAAACTTACCTTTCGAACGTTAATTTGGTAGGAAGATCAACACGTCGGATTTTCATGCCGATTAAAAGTAAAATAGGAAAAAGCAATACATTGAATTACTTAGAGATTTTTGATACAGTTGATATTTTCATTGAATACAATTAAACATTTGAGCAAAAAATGATGTAGATTTAGATGTGTTTAAGAAGTTTGTGACAAACGATTGCTTCCTTGCCGTCATGTCATGTATTCCCTGTAGATGTAACTCTGGAGATTTCTTCTTGTTGCTCCACGTAATTCAATGTTTTTTCAAGTGCTTCGAATCCTTCATATTGTGTATTAGTTCGGCGCGACCTTATTCATCTACGTGTTCTTCCACTCCGTTTCTGTTTCACCGTTTTTAACAACGCTGACAACGTCTTCACCACTTATATCAAACTCGTCATCATATACAAACCACTCACTGAGGTCTTCATCAATTTCATCTGCTCACCCAGGGATTTGTTTCAGCAAGGGCAACATACTGTCCATGTTCCTCGTGCTATTTTTTTTCACTGCAAGAATTTTCTCTGCGTACTTCTCAATTAACAAAATTTTCCACGATTTGCAAGTTGTGTCGGATAAAACGAAATGTCGGATAAGCAAAGGTCGGTTAAGCGAGATTCTAATACATATGACGGGAATCATTTCGACCTATGAGTGAAGAGCGGTTACTATTTAGGGAGTGCACACGTAAATCTCTTATCTTTTTGGCGTTATAGGGATAATGAAAGGTTAAGGGACATGTGACATTATATATATATCCTAATATTTATTCTCTGTTATAACACTGGCCTGTTCTTTCTTTATGCTCCTTACCTTGAAATCATTTAGTAACGAGCCCGAGCCATTGTTTTCGATGTCATTCTACACATTTCTTACTCTTCACGGCCAAGTCGATCATTTTTCTAGCCAGTGTATTTCCCCAGTTCTCTCACAGGAATCATTCATCGGAGACCTTTATTCGCACAACAAATAATTTCATACAAATTATAATTGTATTTATATATTTTAAGTTGAGAAATAATATACTACTCTCTTCCTACATATTACTGAGCATTGAGGGAGGTGGAGGAGGTGCTGAGTGACTCCAACTCAGAACTGTACTGCAGACAGATCTTGTTAAATATTAGCACGGGGCATGTGTACGTGCAGGCCCCGCACGAGAGAACAATGCCGAGAAGTAGAACAATGAAAGCTGCGCCACTTTGCTTCGCCTTGCCTTGCCTTGCCTTACCTTGCCTTGTACTGATTTATCCCTGGACCCACAACCTGTTCTCTGCCACCCTGGGCGCCACTACTGCTCTTGCTTAAGTTCATTACCGTGTGCTTCTTAGCATTCTGCACTCCCTGGCATCCTCACTACATATTAACTTCGAGGAAAATTGAAAGAGTAGTGGCAGGGAATTTCTATATCTAGAGGGGAATCGGGTAATATGGAATAGTCAGGCAAAATGGAATAACACAATATCTTCCCTGTAAGGTACTGCTCTCACGTGGAAACTCGTCGAATTACGGTAAATGTTCTCATGATGCTTTGTATTCAGTTTCGATATGCTCGTGAGTGAGGTCAGTGCGTGGAGCAAGAATATTTGTTTTTCATATTTGAAAAGCTTTTGCAGGTAATTCTTTTAAAGCTTGTATTAATTACCAACACTGAGTTTAGTCCTGGGAAATCCAATGTTACATATTGTACAAGAGTTGCTTATATTGCTACACCAGTGTAACTTCCTTGTTGTGCAAAGTTTATGGCATGACGAATCCTTTAATTCAAACATGGTGTGTCGGGATATATGGAATACTGTTTTAGTTTCAAAGTAAAATGACGTTTAAAATTAATTAAAATTAATTGTATTAATCCTGGTATATTATAACATTTAACTACCTATCGATCTCAGTTTCTGTATCTGTGACTTTTGTCACTGAATGAACAAGTGACTGTAAAAAGAAAACTCTGAATAATTAGTGTATACAGATTATCATTTAAGTTAATTACCAATTTTATTCTTTAGATTTTTTAAATTTTCTGTACGTCCACCTGTAAGAACGTTCCTTCAATATAACTGAAAGTATTTATTGAAGCTGTATTTTAATTTACATATTATTTACTCTACTATTCCATATTAGCCGACTATTCCGTATTACCCACCAAGTGCAACTTTTTGAAAGAAATAATTTTGACGTGAAGACATTAAAAATTTACAATTTAAAAATATAGAGAATCTTGGCTAATTATTTGAATTTTCAAACCATATTTATTTATATTTCATAACTGATTTCAGTAAGAAGTTATACTGCCAAAAGTAAATGGTATTCCATATTATACGACTCTCCTCTACATATTAAAAGCGTTTACTAAAAACGGCTTCGGCAAATCCGTCCCTTCGTTCTACTGGACCGATTTGCTTCATTTTTGATTTATTCTCTCCGGAATTACCTACCGGTGAATCACGAGACATTGATAGGTCTATGAGTTCAGCCAACTTTCGGTAATTATAAAATCAAACCATTAAATGATCACTCCAATAATTGTAGGCGAAGACCCGCATTATATTCTGTACTTAGCAGGCTACTAAGTGTCTATCACTTTCATTAATATTCTGATATATGTGATTTTCATCCTTAGTAAAACGAGCTCGATAGCTGCAGTCGCTTAAGTGCTGCCAGTATCCAGTAATCGGGAGATAGTGGGTTCGAACCCCACTGTCGGCAGCCCTGAAGATGAGTTTTCCGTGGTTTCCCCATTTTCACACCAGGCGAATGCTGTGGTTGTACCTTAATTATGGCCACGGTCGGTTCCTTCCCATTCCTAGGCATTTCCTATACCATCGTCGTCATAATACCTATCTGTGTCGGTGCGACGTAAAGCAAATAGCATCCTTAGTAATGTCATTGCATGCAGCCATGTTTGATCACTACCTTTCAGGCCAGAAAGCATACCTTCCTTTGATCACGGAAGAATACTATTCCCTGTAAGATACTGTTGGATTCAAAACCTTTCAAAGCTTACAAATACACTGACTGACAGAGCAAATGCAACACCAAGAAGGAGTGGTCAGAACTTTATGCCAATTGCAGGGTAGACTGACGTCACTGAGGTATGCTCATGATGTGAAATGCGCCGCTGTGCTGTGCACGTAGCGAACGATAAATGGGACACGGCGTTGGCGAATGGCCCACTTCGTACCGTGATTTCTCAGCCGACAGTCATTGTAGAACGTGTTGTCGTGTGCCACAGGACACGTGTATAGCTAAGAATGCCAGGCCGCCGTCAACGGCGGCATTTCCAGCAGACAGACGACTTTACGAGGGGTATGGTGATCGGGCTGAGAAGGGCAGGTTGGTCGCTTCGTCAAATCGCAGCCGATACCCATAGAGATGTGTCCACGGTGCAGCGCCTGTGGCGAAGATGGTTGGCGCAGGGACATGTGGCACGTGCGAGGGGTCCAGGCGCAGCCCGAGTGACGTCAGCACGCGAGGATCGGCGCATCCGCCGCCAAGCGGTGGCAGCCCCGCACGCCACGTCAACCGCCATTCTTCAGCATGTGCAAGACACCCTGGCTGTTCCAATATCGACCAGAACAATTTCCCGTCGATTGGTTGAAGGAGGCCTGCACTCCCGGCGTCCGCTCAGAAGACTACCATTGACTCCACAGCATAGACGTGCACGCCTGGCATGGTGCCGGGCTAGAGCGACTTGGATGAGGGAATGGCGGAACGTCGTGTTCTCCGATGAGTCACGCTTCTGTTCTGTCAGTGATAGTCACCGCAGACGAGTGTGGCGTCGGCGTGGAGAAAGGTCAAATCCGGCAGTAACTGTGGAGCGCCCTACCGCTAGACAACGCGGCATCATGGTTTGGGGCGCTATTGCGTATGCTTCCACGTCACCTCTAGTGCGTATTCAAGGCACGTTAAATGCCCACCGCTACGTGCAGCATGTGCTGCGGCCGGTGGCACTCCCGTACCTTCAGGGGCTGCCCAGTGCTCTGTTTCAGCAGGATAATGCCCGCCCACACACTGCTCGCATCTCCCAACAGGCTCTACGAGGTGTACAGATGCTTCCGTGGCCAGCGTACTCTCCGGATCTCTCACCAATCGAACACGTGTGGGATCTCATTAGACGCCGTTTGCAAACTCTGCCCCAGCCTCGTACGGACGACCAACTGTGGCAAATGGTTGACAGAGAATGGAGAACCATCCCTCAGGACACCATCCGCACTCTTATTGACACTGTACCTCGACGTGTTTCTGCGTGCATCGCCGCTCGCGGTGGTCCTACATCCTACTGAGTCGATGCCGTGCGCATTGTGTAACCTGCATATCGGTTTGAAATAAACATCAATTATTCTTCCGTGCCGACTCTGTATTTTCCCCAACTTTCATCCCTTTCGAACCACTCCTCCTTGATGTTGCATTTGCTCTGTCAGTCAGTGTATATTCAACAGATGACAATGTGTTCCTTATAACTTACATGCTGCTAAGAGAAAAAGACTACGAAACGCACCTTCGAGATTAACCTATGAGCTCACAAGACAACCGTTCTATATGGAAGAAGAACTGCGATAAAAATGCCATTGCTTTCTACGACACACTACCAAGTTTTACATCAACTGCAGAATAAAAAGTGAATATGGCTAAATTTTTACCAAAAGGATGCCATAATGACGTCAGAATGGATGAATTCTGACTACGAACTTCGGAATACCATAACGCGCTTCTTATTAAATGCCCACAAAACCATTGTAAAGGGCAGGCAAATCGATATGACTACGACAGGAAAGTGTGTTACATGTATGTTCAAAGACGAAGTCCCAACACATTTGGTGCTTATGCATGGGGATGCTTGTGTCAGCACGTTAAAGAACATTCCTTCAAAGAAACATCCTGTCATTCCATCATTTCCAGCAATTGAAGGGCCTTTAAGAAATGTATTATTAAACGAGTTATGCGATGTACGGATTGCAAGGTCTGTCTCTAACACGGAGGCTCTGGGTTCGATTTCAGACCCGCCCAAGGATATTAATTCTGACCTGAGGTATGAAAAGGTGTTCACTCCAGCCTTTGAGTTCAGCTGTGGATCTGTCCAATACGAGTGGCAGAGGACTCGGTCGCGAAAGCAAAACAGTAAAACTGAGGATTTTTTCGCGCTGAACATGTGACGGTTCAATATCTATAGGTACTCTGGTTGGACTGCAGTCATTATGGTAGCCCAACGGACTTAATGGGCTGTTGCCCCACGAGGGTTCATTATATTAGTATTCAAATTTCATGAGATGACACATAAGTCAAACTGAGAGATGGTGTGTCCGGAGTGTCCGAGGACATGTTCGGCTCGCCTGGTGCAGGTATTTTGATTTGACACCCGAAGACGATCTGCTCGTAGTGATGAGGATGAAATGATGATGAAGACTCATACACCCAGCCCTCATGCCAGCGTAATTAATGGTGGTTAAAATTCCCGACCCTGCCTGGAATCAAACCAACGTTTTCTATTTAGCCATGGAGCCTAACATACGTCACACTATGGGTATGGAAGGAAGGCCTTTACTAATAGCGGAGTATACTGTGTTGTCTGGAAAGTTATCGCGTTTCCTTGGATCGATATGAAACACAGTCTATACCTTTGAGGAAAAATATCTATATTCAATTTCCATTTTATCCTTCAGTTGATTTCAGTTCTCCGACATGGTTTTGATTTTTATCCACATAGAACTGGGCTTGGTTAAAAAATTCTACATCATTGAAATCACCAACCAGTTCAAAAGCGCTTTGTAAAGAGCGAAGCTGAAAGTAGGATAGTGCAGACTAATGTCCAGTCAATATGCTATGAGTACTTAGCCTAGACAATTTTGGACAATAACACACGAATGTCCTTGCTTAGTCAGAGGGGAACAGGATGATTTTTTTCTTTTCTGAATATTCCGCTTACTAGAACTGTACCTTCATTCTGATGAATCCGCCAAGACGGTTAGGTACAGCTTGCTTCTCTATGAAAATGGAATGACGTCTGTCTGTTTGCCTTCCGAAAAGACATTAGATCTAAATCATTGGATGAAATTTAATGACATTTTGCACACAATGGTACTGTTACATGACTATTTTCATATGCTGACCTGACATTTGCGAAATTATTTGCAAAAACCGCGTCATGGTTTAAAATGAGATGGTATGCATTTCTTTCTCTCTCAATCACACCTAAATTAGTACACTACAGTAACTGAGCTAGAGTGGTGGCGGTGGTGAATTTTGCTTTCACAGGAAGTACAACGAGGTAATCATCCTCTCTGAACAAATAAGTGGAAAATAAATTTAAAATATTAACGCAAAATTATTTATTCAACAAAGGAATTTGAAAACGCAGTACAAAATAAAACAAAAAACAATTATAGAATTAAGCCCAAAGGATTACTAACGTATCAAAAGGGAACGTACGTTCCCTGAGTACTAGTACACTTCTAATTTATATACCCTTGATAAGTCCACTGTCGCACATAAAGTGGATGACGAGATCAGCAGTAGTCGCGTTTCCTGCAGGCCGAGGCTCCGTCTTAGGCCAGAAACATCGGCGCACTCTGTGAGGATGTGGGCCACGGTGAAGTCGGCACCACAAGAATACACTGGGGGGGTCTTCCCTCTTTATGAGATACGAGTGCGTGGATCGCAAATGACCTATCCTCAGCCTGCACAGTACTATGGCCTCTCTCCGTGAAGGTCGGAAAGAGGACCGCCACACGGTAGTTGTCTTCTTAATTGCTCTCAGCTTGTTGGGAGTTCGGACATCTAGCCACTCCGATTCCCAGGACACCAAGACGGTTCGACGTAGCTGAGAACAAATATCCTTAGCAGGTACATTGACTGGTCTTGGAGGTAAAAGTACAGCTTCCTTTGCAGCTTCATCCGCAAGTTCGCTTCCCGCAATCCCAACGTGGCTTGGAAGCCTCGCGAAAGTGTTTCTGGTGCTAGCATCCCTTAACCTGGCTAGAAGGTCATTTATCTCCTGCACCAGTGGGTGTTGCGAGAAACAGGTTTCAATAGACTGCAGAGAGCTTAACGAATCGGTACACATAAGAAAGTGGCTTCTTTCTTCACGCAGTGCAAACTGCAGAGCCTCTAAGATGGCATAAAGCTCTGCAGTATACACGCTACATACTTTAGGGAGCGAGATCATCGTACTCATATCATCAATGACGAAAGAGCAACCAACATTATCTCCGATTTTAGAACCATCCGTGAAAATAAGTCTCGCAGCCCGATATTGGTGAACGAAGTCCTGGAAATACCTCCGATAAACGGAGGAATCCGTGTTCACCTTGGGCCCACGCAGCAGATCTAGACGTATATCCGGTCGCGGAACCAACCACGGAGGTACCTCGCTAAGAGTTCGTTCAAGACAGCCACCGATACCAATATTCAAATCATGACACAAGCTATCAATCCGAAACCCAACCGGCCGTGTGGCATTCGGCCGGTTTTGGCACCGCTGGTGGTATTGGGTACGATAGATGCATTGACAGCTTGGATGTAGCGGCATTTCACGAATTTTGGCAGCGTACGTAAGGAGTAACTGCTGCCTCCTTATCCGTAAAGGTGGAACTACCGCTTCAGCGAGTAGGCTGGGAATGGGGCTAGTACGAAAATCAACCGTTGCCAGCCTTACTCCACTATGCAGTCGTCTGTGAGACAGTGAGCTGAGCGGATGTGCTGAGTGGAGCGCGGAGCAATGGGTATCACGTTGACACAATATAGGATAGCGATCGGCAGATGGAACTGTAAAAAGGGAAGCAGAATGGAAACAAGAATGGAGTTAAAGGGTGAAAAAAGGAAGATGGTGGCTACGTTACTGGTGGCGGCGGTGGTGATGGTATTGCTGATAATAGGAGGAGTAGAGATTAATCCCGGCCCAGGTCCAGTAGGTTCCATTGGATGGGAAGAGTACGAGGCGATTAGAGAGATGATTAGAGAGGCTTGTCAGACGGAGCAAATAAAAGAAATGTTCCGAGAGTTATCCAGGGAATTTATGGACCTAAAATTGAGTATCAAAGAAGATGTAAAGAAGTTTGTGGAAGAGGAAGGTTGTAATAAAGATGAATTAGACCTATTGAAGCAGAAGGTAAGAAGCCTGGAGTGGGACCTGAGAGAAACTAAGAGAGCAGTCGAGAAGAGTCTACAAGACAACGTAAGAAAAAATATCTTCATATACGGTGTCCAAGAAGAAGAAAGAGAGTCTAAAGTCGAACTAGTGTACAAAGTGGTAGAAGTTATCCAGAACAGGATGAAGATCAACTTCAGTGAAGTTGATATTGACGATGTACAGCGTGTGGGGAGAGTGAAAGGTAAGAGACCAATTAGAGTGAAATTACTATCGACACTGATGGCGGACATTGTAATAAGAAATTCGAGTAATCTGAAAGGAGAGAAAGTGTGGATAAAACGGGAGATAGACAGGGAAGCCATAGAGAAGAACAGAATTCTGAATAAACATTTAAGAGAGGCAAGGAAACAAGGTCTTAAGGCATATATTAGAGGGCAACAGCTGGTGGTTGGAAACGGAAGGTGGAATCGAGTGTGGGGAGCGGGAAGGCTGAAAAAGCTGGATGAAGAACACCAACAGCAGCAGAACGTGTCCTTGGCAACAGTGGAAGTAGCAAGGAAGGTCAGTGAAGGGAGTGATATTACGGAAGTGAGCGAAGTCCACATCACATCAGATGCGGGAAGTAGGGATGTGCTGAACAGCAGTGCCAGCAACCAGGTGGGCGGAAATGGAGAGTCCTTGAAGAGTCATCACAACACAGAGATGGAGGAAGCAAGTAATGTGCCACAACTGGTGAGGAGTACAGTGAAAATTGTGAATGAAGGTAACAGTAGG
Source organism: Anabrus simplex (assembly GCF_040414725.1). NCBI lineage: Eukaryota > Metazoa > Arthropoda > Insecta > Orthoptera > Tettigoniidae > Anabrus > Anabrus simplex. Next base: position 163,867,824 of record NC_090265.1, on the reverse strand, counting down.
CAGGGTAAGAATGCATCCTCTCCGAGTAAAAGGAACACTGAAAATAAAATGGAAAAAAGACAGGCGCTAAATAAGGAAAGATCATTAAGTTTGAAAGATCTCTGGGGAAAGAAAAAAGGCGTAGGTATGGAGAAAGGGAAGGATGACGGGAGAAAAGAGAACGAGGAGAGATCTGGAGAGGACTCACAGGGAAGAGTGACAAGGAGTAGAGGTGGAAATGGAGAAGCACAGGGGCAAAGAGTAGGAGGGAATAAATAACTAGAGATGGCGATAGGGTTGTGGAATATTGAGGGGTTGATGGGGAAAATAGGGAATAAAGAATTGGAGAAAACAGTAAAGGAGTATGAGATTATTGCCCTAGTAGAGACGTGGTTAGGAAAAGGGATAGAAATTGAATGGAATGGGTATAGAGTAGTCAACGTGATAAAAGAAAAAAGGGGGAGAATGGGAAGAAATCCGGGCGGGATAACAGTTTTAATAAAAAATGAGTTAGTAGAGAGAGTAGAGAGAATATAGAATGAGGTAGAAGGGGTGGTATGGCTGAGAATTAAAATGGGAAATGATGCGAAGGAGGCAATTTGCCTGGCTCTATTATACAACCATCCTAAAGACTCAACTTATGCTAATAAAACATTTTTTGAAGAACTGATTGAAGAAATAAACAAAATGAAAGGATTATATGTGGAAGATGGAATGATATTGTTAGGGGATTGGAATGCAAGAGTGAGTAATAGGGTACCCGATTATGGGAGAGAGGATAAGGAAGTGAGTGAGTATAGAAGAAATAGTAAAGACAAAGATATAAATAGCTATGGGGTAAGATTATTAGAGTTATGTGCTATAGAAAAATTATATATTTTAAATGGATGGATGAAGGGAGATAGTAATGGTGAGCTGACATTCATCTCATCGAAGGGCGGGAGTGTAGTAGATATAGGAGTTAGCACGGAAATAGCTCTAAAGAAGATAATAAGTTTTGAGGTGACAGAATGTGTGATAACAGAACATATGCCCATCAAGATAAAATTAAGGGGGGAGTATGATGGAGTGAAGAGAAGGGTAGGAAAAAGAGATAGGTATAAGGAGGGATGGAAGTACATTTGGAATGATACCACGATCGAGAGATTGAGAACAGAGTTAAAAGAGAGTGAAGAGAGAATAAGGGTTGAAAGTGAAAGGATGTTGGAAGGAGGGGATGTGGATGAAGTTTTAAAACTAATAGAACGCCCAGTATGGAAGGTGGGTAAGAAAGTGAGAATAAGGGAAGAGATAGGCAGAAACATAGGCGCGGGGTGGTTTGATGAAGAGTGTAAGAGGAAACGAATGGAAGTAATGACAGCTTTAGCGGACTTCAAGAAAGGAGGAGAACAAGGGAAAAGAGAGGATTATTGTAAAGTAAGAAGAGATTACAAGAAGTTACTAAATGAGAAAAAAAAGTGCTGGAAAGCAGCGGAAGCTGAGAGAGTAAACAGGTATTGCAAAGAGAAAAGATTTGATAGGGTTTGGGAAACTATAAATAAGATAAAGAGAACTAGATCGACAGGGGGAGGAACAATGATAACAGAAAATGAGTGGATAGGATATTTTGCAGAGCTTTTGGGTGGGAGGGGAGAAGGCCACGGGGGTATGGAAAAGACGTATATTGTAAAGGAAGTACAAACAGGAGTACAGTTACTAGATGAGGAAATAACAAGTCAGGAAATAGTTAGGGTGTTAAGTAAAGTAAAAACCAAAACAGCGGGTGGGGCAAATGGTATTACTAACAGGATATGGAAGGAAGTAGGTGCAAATGAAGTAATGTTGAAAGTGATGGTGAAATTTTTTAACAAGATATGGGAAACGAATAAATTCCCTAGCGAATGGAGAAAAGAAGTACTTTGTCCTATATATAAGAACAAAGGAAGTCGAAGTGATCCAAACAACTATAGAGGAATAACACTCCTGGACTCGCTGTCGAAGGTATATACAGGTATTTTAGCTAATAGGATTATAAATTGGGCAGAGAAATATGGAAGGATTTCGGACTATCAAAATGGATTTCGTAAAGAGAAAAATACTGTGGATAATATATGGATTTTGGATACTTTAATTACGAAGTATGTGAAAATAGCAGGGAAGAGATTATATGTAGCAGCAGTAGATTTAGAGAAAGCCTTCGATGCAGTGAATAGAGAGGCGTTATTTACTAGATTAAGAGAGGTTGGGTTATCGGTAAAAATGAGGATGCAATAGAAGGAATATATGAGAAAGTATTGGTGATGATTAAACTAAAAGGGGGTGGGTTGAGTAAGTGTATGGAATCGAAAAGGGGTGTGAGGCAGGGTTGTAAGCTATCACCCATATTATTTCTACTGTTTATAAATAATATATTGGATAGACATGGAGGCGAGAGATGGCAATGCCCTTGGATTGGGAAGAGGGAGATACCGGGGCTGCTATTTGCAGACGATTTATTAATCTTGGCATTAACAGCAAAGGGGTTGCAGGATGGACTAAATGAAGTAGTGGAATATACTAGAAGATGGGCACTCAAGATAAATGTACGGAAGACGCAGATAATGATATGTAGGAAGAGGAAAGCCAAAAAAGAAAAGAAATTCTGGACAGTCGAGCAGCAAGAAATCAGACCAGAAAAAAAATGGAGTATTTAGGAGTTATAATTAGTAATAACGGCACGTGGGAAAATCAGATTAGAAGAGCCAGATATAAAGGAAGGGGAGCACTGGCAGTAGTGGGGATATTAGAAAATAAATTTCCGGATATAAAGTACAAAATTCAGAGATTGGTGTTCCAATCAATGGTTAAAGGAAAAATGTTATATGGGGTAGAAATATGGGGATTAGAGGAAAATAGAAAAGAACTAAACCAGGTGGTGGCGAAATTCAGTAAGATTATTATGGGAGTCCCAAACTGTACTGCAAATGTGGGGGCTAGATTAGTGTGTAAAGAATCGATAGACACTACTATAGCCAAGAGGGTGATGAAGTACTGGATGAGATTGGAAGAAGGGAAGGGAGGGGATTTAGTACAAGACACATATAGGTTCCAGAAAAATATGGAGAACGAGAGGTATTGGGTAAATAAGTGCAAAAATAAATTACGAAAACTGGGGTTAGGAGATATAGGATATGAGAGGTGGAGAGAAAAGAAAGAATGGGTATGGAGAAGGGTTATAAGGAGAGTTGCCGATATAGTGAGGCAGAGTTTAATAATGGAATGTAGAGAAAGAGCCTCACTATCAGTATTTAATAAATTGTTAGAAATCATGAACCCGAAAATCGAAGTGGAGGACCGGAAGGGCAAGAGAGGTCTATACTGGTGGATTTTTGGAACTCCTACCAACAGAGGCTGGATAGGTACAGAAAATGCAGGTAGATGTATTCTGTGTGGAGAAAAATGGTCGGACCTACATATATTCATTGAATGTAGGGAGTTAGAAGAGCTGAAAAAGAAAGTGTTGAGTAAAAAAGAGATAGAAAAAGTAGAAAAAATTGAAAAGATGACAGTTTGGCTGGCCAGAGAATGGGGAAGAGGAACAAATATTTCGAAATATTTAAATATGGTTAGAATGAGATTTATAAAGAAATTAAGCGAATAAGGGGTAAAAGAGGGTTACAGAGGAAGGAGAGGAAGGAGGTAGACGAAACTGCTAGGTTATATAAAAATTGAAGACAATAAGAGGAGTTTGAAGTACAATCTGATTGTATGATGAAAAGAAGATTTGTATATATTTGGAGAGGATTGCATGTGTGAGAGAACGGAGGTGGTAGTTAATGTTAGAAAAAAAAATAATAATAATAATAAAGCAATGAGAGATGTGAGTAAGAGGAACTGTTGGACTGTTTAGAAACGGAAATAAGCGGAAGAAAGAGAAGGAATAAGGGAAAGCCAGGTTTGATTGTTGGCAATTCGATTGTTTAAGATTTAAGTTCAAAAAAAAATAAAATAAAAAAAATTAGAGAGTAGTTTTTTAGTTTTAGTCTAAGACTCGTAGGAGCTATTGAATTGTCAACAAATACATTTGTAAACAGTGTTAGAATATGAATGATAGGGTTAGTGGACAAGAAATGGTGTTTGGATAACATAATAGTAGATAATTCTAAACTCTGGCTTAAAAAAAAAAAATTAATAAGTAATGAGTGGCCGTGAGGAAGAGGAACTGTTGGACTGTTTAGAGATGGAAAGGATTGATAAGTGATGTGAGGAAACAAGGAAAAGACAGATTTGTTTTGTGGCAATTCCATGGTTTAATATGTAAGTTAAACTATTTAAAAAAAATGAAATTAGGAAGTAGTTTTAGCCTAAGAGACGCAAGAATAAGAAAGAAAAGCGATGAGCAAGGAACTGGAAATTGTCAACAAGTGCGTTTGTATATAGTGTATAAATATTAACTATACGGTAAAGTGGAAAGTAGTTAGTAGTTAGCGAATAAGTATTATAAGAGAGATGGACAGAGGCTAGGAAGAGTAAGAGGGGAAGATTGGGGATGGAAGGGGGGAGGGGTATAAGAGACAGACGGGTGGGATGGTACAGTCCCATCCCTAGGTGAAAGAGGAAACATGTCCGCTCACAGAATAACAACTGAATCAAGATGGTGGCGGTAAGACGACACGATTATAGGCGGAGCAGTAGATAAATGCGTGACGGATCGTATGACGGACCGGAAACCGCCTCTACGATTCGCCACGTAAGATGAGGAGAGAAGTACGAGTTATAGGTGGGGGTAATATCTAACCCGGGAGGAGTGGCTAAAGCGGCCAGGGTGGGATGGATCTCTCCTCACAGGGAATGCCGCAGCAGCCGAGGTTTTTTTTATTTTATTTTTTTATGTTTAGTTAGCTGTAGAGAGTAGATAGGGGATGCCCTTACATGCGGAGGAGTTCCTCGCATACCAGAGGCATCTCAATAGTTTTAGACAAGTTGGTGCAGTGTTAGGCTGGATTCCGCCGACATTGACACCACTAATAAGTAGAGTAGATAGTAATTGTATTGTTTGGTTTATATTATTTTGTGCGGTTTTTTTTTGGGGGGGTTCTTAGTTAATAGTTTTAGTGTAGATAGTTAGAGCTTTATATTATATATAATGGTATGTTAGTCTATATTGTTTTGTTTTGTTTGGTTTATATTGTTTTGTTTGGTTTTTTGGGTTCAAGTGTATTTTATGCTCTTTATTGTCTGTAACCGATGGTGCAAACTAGGGTGGCAATAAAGAGTTATCTATCTATCTATCTACTCCACTATGGTGAATACTGTCTAAAAGGTTCAGCGTAGATTTTTATGCTGAGCCATAAGCCGCACTTCCATAGTCAATCCGCGAGAGGACCGTCGCCGTGTAAAATTGTAGCAGTACCGCACGGTCAGCCCCCCCACGAAATGCCGCTGAGAAACTTAAGCATGTTAAGTCTCTTCATGCAGGCAACCTTCAACTGACGAATGCGGGGCTGCCACGTAAGTCTCTTATCAAAATGGAGACCCAGGAATCTGCAGGTGTCAACCACTGGTAAGACACTGCTTCCCAAGCGGAGCTCTGGTTCGGGAAGCACAGGCCGACGTCGACAGAAGTGTACAACAGAGGTTTTCGCTGTTGAAAATCGAAAACCGTGTTGCAGGGCCCATCGGTCGACTCGGTTAATAGCTTGCTGTAGCTGTTTCTCAGCAAACGCCACCCTTCCGGAGCTGTAATGTAGAGCTAAGTCGTATACATACAGCGAAGGAACGACTGCGGGCCCAGCAGAGGCAACTATGCCGTTGATGGCGATTGCGAACAGCGTGACACTCAGTACCAATCCCTGAGGTACTTCATTTTCCTGAACGTAATATTGAGAAAATGCATTCCCTACTCGGACTCGAAAGAGATGGAGGGACATGGAGTTCTCTATAATTGTTGGCAAATTTCCCCGAAATCCCCACTGGTGTAGTGTGGAGAGAATCCCGTATCACCAGGTAGTGTCGTAAGCTTTCTCCAGGTCAAAAACACGGCGACTAGTTGTTCCATCCGAAGAAAGGCCTCCTGAATGGCGCTCTCCAGTCTGACCAGATGATCAGTGGCAGACCGATGAGAGCGAAAACCACACTGGTAGTAAGACAAGAAACCCTCCTTTGCCATGGCTCACGCAAGACGCCGGTTTAACCATCCTTTCAAATAGCTTACAGAGGCCATTTGTAAGCCATATTGGCCTATAACCAACCAGAAGTTTTGGATCTTTACCTGGCTTGGTTATTGGTATTACAATTCCCTCACGCCATTGAGATGAAAACACTTCCTCACTCCATATTCTGTTGAATAGGGTGAGGATATCCTTGAGACATCTGTCACTCAAATGCTTAAGGATTTGATTATGGATTTTGTCCGGTCCAGGAGCCGTATCTCTGCATAGCGCGAGTGCACTCCGCAACTCCCACTCCGTGAAGGGCACGTTGTAGGGATGCGAAGCTAGAATTCGGTATGGATATGACGAAGATATAAAACTAAACTTTCAACGACGGGTAATCACCGAGAATAATTTAAGTTAATGGAGAAGACCAAACAAAAATATGAAATGTATCAATATATTTCCATAGTCTATTAATCACAGATCATAAATTGTGTTTAACTTCCCATCGGTCTTAACAAATGCCTAACTTTTTTGTGGTACTAGAAGTGCGTTCTTTGACGAGTCAGGAAATCTAAAGGAAACGAGTCCCTTGTCTTTAACCACTCATAAATAACCGACTCTAAGGGTATAGGATTCTGCGATTCTACAACGCTGAGGAGAGAAAGAGAGTGTGCAATTGATAGCTTTGTAATAATAACTTGCTGAAGGTTCAGATTTAGGAATGTATTCTTTACATTAACACTTAGAGGAATGCGTATTTCGCGGTATGTGAGATCAATTTGGATCAAATGCCTCGGATATCCTTTGGCTGTTATGGCTAGAACAGGTGTAGTTTTGGAAAAGAGAAGGTAGTTAGGAAATACGATGGGAGGAGTTTGATACAGGTAAGAGGAAGGAATCTCAGGCTCCCACAGTATGTCTTCAGAGTCCGGCTTTTTAGTTGAATGATTAGCTCGGTGGTCTTCGGTTCAGAGAGTCCCGAGTTAGACGAAATTTCCAAGTAACACACTGCACCGCCAGCCACGATGGAAACACGCAATCGATTAATAAATACCAAGCACCTTACCCAAACCTGAATGTTGGTGACCTACTCATTCGCCCGAGCAAGTTCACAGATCAGGCATCCTGAGCCGGAGCTAACTTGCGGTAGGGTGGCCAGTTCCTTTCTACTAATCCTCTAGCGAATAGCTGGTAAACTACCCATCCAAGTTGTGACCAGATCCAATGCCGTTCAACTTCGAAGAACTCACGGGATTGGTGTTTCAACATCGCTACGCCGTTGGCCCAATATATGAATACAGCCCTCCAAATATGTATTGACGTCAGAAAGAACATTGGTCTTAAAAATGGGCTAATTATACATGTGTGACGCAGACTGCAACATCACCGAATACGGAATGGTGGTATACAAAGAAAGAATGAAGGAAAGCCTCTGCGGCACCTAATCATGTATCGAGTCGAAAGACATGAGGACAACTAAAATGTTTAATAGAGGAATGACAGATTGGTTTCAACCATGTTTTCTGGATACTACATGTTACTTTCATTGACCTGTCACAGTCCCATCCTTGGCTTTGACAGTATGAAAATGACCGAGGTATGAACGATGCTAGGAATGCTGTTACTTATGCAGCCAGTCCCTACCATGAATGGTGTGAAAATGTTCATAGGGTCGATTGATGCACGCATTTCAGTGGGCTTAGCAAACTGATATGTAATAACAACTTCTCGTTCGGTGAGCAAAGCAACGGGAAATTACCTCACTCCTTATTTCCCTAGTACGCCTCTTCAGTGATGCCTAGGCCATCTATGACACCTAATGGTTGAGATGTTGAGGATCCAATCAGCCTTCAGGCTGAGTGCTGAACATACACACATGTTCCATCCTAACGATAAGAACCTCTGAAAAATTGGCAAATGAAATTTGAAAACGCATAAAGAAAATGTCAAGTCTTTATAATCACAGGGAAAGGACTCTTAGATTCAGAGTCGCATTTCTGAACACTTTTAAAGAACAAAAGTTACATTTAATTGCTACTTTAGACTATAGAAAACTATGTCATTAATGTGATTCTTACGTACGCTATACTCTCCTTCCTTTACACAGCCCTCAGTCAGTCCGCTACAGTGCTAATCTGGCCTAAGTCGGAGCGCAACCTCTATTTTCCGCAAGATTTAATCTACTGAACAAAACAGGGAATTGCTACTAGACTAGCAACACCCACCCCACGCATACAGACCATCTCCCTTCCTCCAATGCGTTCTCTCCCTCTCTCTCTTCTTTTTATTTAGAGTGCAAGGTATTTTAACAATATTTTTGTGTGTGTTAAATCCTTCTCTTTTCTGTATAAACACAGACAGACACACGTACGAGTAAATACATACGTACATACTCATATACATATTCGTATACTCAACCCTTTGTCGTCGGATTTGAACTTCGCACTGAATAGCTCATATGCTACAGATTAGCGCTGTTGATAACAGTCCTTGTGACAACAACAAGGGAAAATATAAGTACTTCTTCATAATAAAACAAGTGTGTGTATATATATATAACGCTCCGATTTTTAATAGAACTGAGGATCTGGCGATGTTTAATTAGAAATGTCGACTAATTATTTCAAGACTGCCATGAATACGCAAGAAGAAACGAACACAAGCGTAAACTCTTCTTTTTACGTGGACTGATTCAGACGCATGGGAATGTGTTCCGGAGTACTTCAATAAGTAGATATTTATTCTAGCAGGAAAGATATGAGTGCAAAAGTATAGAGTCAAATAAAATCGTACAATGTTGGAAAGAAAGTTAAAAAACAGTGGACATTTAGTAAAATGTGGTTTATAATACTAGTTATTGTTACTCTTAATTCAACTGAAAAGTGAATATTATCGAAATCATATTCACCACAAACCTTAAATTATTACATTTTGATTAACGTGTCTTTGTATTTATTTACAAAACTTCCCAAGTACTGAAGTACCGGGCGAGTTGGCTGTGCGGTTAGGGGCGCGCCGCTGTGAGCTTGCTTCCGGGAGAAAGAGGGTTCGAATACCACTATCGGCCGGCCTGAATATGGTTTTCCGTGGTTTCTATTTCACACCAGGCAAATCCTGGGGCTGTACTCTAATTACGGCCACGACTGCTTCCTTCCAACTCCTAGCCCTTACCTATCCCTTCGTCGCCATAAGACCTATCTGTGTCGGTGCGACGTAAAGCCAATAGCATATAAAAAGTACTGAAGTTGCCCAGATTGACAGAGTATGTTAGGAATAGGGTACCGCACATGAAATAAAATGTTTTAACATGAAGCCGCATTAGAGGACACCATTCGTTTTTGAAAGTATATATGAAAATAGTTGAACCTCCATATATCAGACGGCAGCGCGCCGGCTTCTCACCGATGGGTTCCGTGGTTCAAATCCCGGTCATTCCATGTGAGATTTGTGTTTGGCAAAGCGGAGATGGGACAGGTTTTTCTCCGGGCACTCCGGTTTACCCTGTCATCTTTCATCCCAGCGACACTCTTCAATATCATTTCATCTGTCAGTCATTAATCGTTGCCCCAAAGAGATGCGACAGGCTTCGGCAGCCGGTACAATTCTTATCTGCGCCGCGAGACTGAGGCTTCATTCATTCCATTCCATTCCTGACCTGGTCGAATGACTGGATGCAGGCTGAGATATCAAAATAGATACGGGATACCTGACTTTTTCATGGACACTTGTCCTATTTCACACAAGTCATAGCTGAGGACGGTTATGGATCCCTTCATGATTCTGATTGCAACGTCATTTATCTCTTACCTAGGCCAAACTGTCCTCAGAACTGGACACATATTAGGTGATGGTTCCTCTAGATGCAACCATGAGGCCAGTCACGGGGACGTCTGTCAGTCGATACTTTTCTTTGTAGTAGGGAATTGTAGCGTTGTAGATGCTACACTTATTATTGTGGACTTTAGCTGGTTGACCTGCATGTGTCTCGATTCTCATTGTAGGGTCGATTACCCATCCCATGCTGTTGTCTCGGAAGGCTATCATATCAATTCTCCGAGTGCACCTGTTTCCTTCTGCAGGGCTTCGGCAAAGCGCTTGCACTCGGTGATGTCTGGGATTGCGCAGATAAGCACGAAGATGTGAAATATACTGTATTTCATACATACTTGTCCAGCCCCATGGCTAAATGGTTAGTGTGTTGGCCTTCGGTCACAGGGGTCGCGAGTTCGATTCCCGGCAGGGTCGGGAATTTTAACCACAATTGGTTAAATTCGCGGGCACGGGGGCTATCCTCATAAAGATGCGCAGGTCGCCTACGGGAGTCTAATCACAAGACCTTCATCTGGCGAGCCGAACTTGTCCTCGGACACTCGCAGCACTAAAAGCCATTTCTTTTCTACTGAGCCGTATCTGTCAAGACCTTCTTGGCTTGGAACACCACACGCGATAGTCGCTTGGGTTTATGTTCTACTGAATACACTATATTAAGTTCACTGTTACTTAACATTATACCTTTACTTCGTTTACTGAGTAAAAGCACACCTACTCTAATAAAATACATTTCAATTAATAATATCTCCATCACATACGTACTGTTTAGCAGTGTCTTTATTCCTCACCGGATGGCTGATTATGCGTAACTGTAACACTATGAAGAGGCCGTACCTCAAGCAATGTTGCTTGGAGGCATGTATCAGCAAAGAGACAGATTTTTAAAGAGTTGCGTTTAAAGACCGCTGTATGCTGATATGAACATTTATTTCGTTAGGAATAGCGGCACCGTTAAATTATTCTCCTCATCATATTCAGACAACATGCCACACTACCAACCACCACAGAAACACGCAATAGTGATTACATCCCTCAATATAGGGTTGGCATCAAGAAAGGTATCCGGCCGTAAAACAGGGCCAAATCCACATGTGCGAAGCAATTCGCACCCGCGACCGCACAGGTGTGGGAAAAGGCGGTAGCAAAAGATAAAAAGAGGGAAACCGTTAAATTATATGTCTGATACAATACAGTTCGTTGTTAATGATGATGTGGAAAACTACGATAAATGAAACGAGGTGAAATTATCTTTTCCGGTAAGAATTATTTATTTTCGAATCGGTTTCAGATATCAGGAGTAAATTCCATCAGCTGAAACAGGTTAACAAATATATACAATTCTTACTAGAAAAGACTAAATGTCGGTTATGTTTGTGAGGAGTGCACTTGGTGTCGACCAAAGTGCTGAGCATGGCCAGTGCCTTCTGAATTCAAGTTTAATGCCCTGGTGCCGACATTCACCTAATGTGAAAATGAAAAACTACGGAATATCCTCTTCTGGGTCACCGTCAGTGGGGCTGAAACCCACCACCTCTCGAATGAAAGTTTAGAGCTTTACGATTTGTACCGCTTACCCAACTCGCTAGGTGAAATATTTGGTGAGGTAAACGCAAGAGAACACCAAGATCAAATAGTGAATTAGGATTGGAACATGTGCTCCAATTAAATAAGGCAGTACTTAAGGTGAAAGGTACGAAACGGTTACCGCTCCTCGGACTCCAATTTCTTAATGTTAATAATATTTAGCTATGAGATGAATATGCCTTTGCTGGCAGGACCTAGTGTTTACAGTGCACTATGTCTTCTGGTATAGGCTAGAGCAATTTTGTTACTTTCATAGATCTGTCTCTGTCTTATCCTTGGCTTTGACAATATGAAAGTGACTGAGGTATGAGCGATGCTAGTAACGCGATTCCTTATGCAGCCAGTCCCTGCTATGAATGGTGTGAAAATGTTGCTCATAGGGTCGGTTGGTGTATGCATTTCAGTGGGCTTGGCAGACTGATATGTAATAGCAACTCTGGCTCGGTGAGGAAAGCAACGGGAAACTACCTCACTCCTCATTTCCCTAGTACGCCTCTTCAGTGATGCCCAGGCCATCTATGACAGCTGATGGCAGAGCTGTTGAGGATCCCACCAGCGGCATAGCTGACGGACTGAACATACATGAGATGAATGTAATTCCCTCAAGTTTCGGGTACCGAAGATGATAGCATTTTATAACATGATCTCGAAAAATTATCGCTGTAAGAGGTTTTCTCGAAATGTATTTATACGTCACTATGTCACAAATTATCAAGCGAATATAAATTCCCGGGGGATTTCACATTCTGGATTGTTACTAAGTGCCTCCGAGCAAACAACTCAACCTTGACTTCCCACCCCATTCATGGAATGTATTTTAGAATGCGTGGTTAAAAGAATTAATAAAATTGTAAATGGACGAATGAGTGCATGAATGAATAGGTAAAACATCGTGTAATATCACAAATTGTATCAAAATTTCAAAATTTGGCTAGAGGAGGTTTCAGTGGAGGGTGGGTGGTGAGAAAACATTCTTTCCAGATGGCAAGTCCACTTGTAGCACGAGGTGTACTGAAACCGAAGAGAAAATTCTTTCTATAACATGTCTGCATAAGGAGGACGCCAGAATGTTTTATTCTCGAAATAGCCGAACACGAGTTGGTCGACAGAATGTCTGTCTGTGATATAAATGTACGTACTACACGTGTGGAATCACAAGAGCAGCAGTCTCCGTCTAGTATGAATGTGCATCATTTCGCAATATTACATGAAAAGATAAAACTGTGAAACCTGAGATCTCGTAAGATAGTCCCCATTGAATTCAAAATGAGGTCTTGCTGCTATCAAGATTTATAGAAGCCTACAAAATATACAGTCATGCATATTCCTCCGTAACTCACGTCGTAAAGTGATATGCTAATTTCTTTCTGCTAATGAAACTAACATGCAAATGAACTTTACTGCTTTGTGTAGAAGTAAGCTTCCTTCTAAGGAGTGAAGGACTGTAGTACATAGCTTGTGCATATCAAGTGCTTCTATCCGCCAGCTTGTACAACAAATTTTGTAAACTTAATTCCATTTATTAAATTAATAAAGTTGAGAGTTAAACAGGAATACCGAGCAGATATTATTTTGTCTTCTTAACTTTATGGAAAACATCCAGACTACGCACCGAGCAAATGGAGTAAACACGCAGTGCAGTGATTTAGTGCAGTTTTAATAGTGGTTTATCAATGTGTTTCGTCGTCCCAAGTCTTCTTTCTCTTCTTCTTCTTCTACCACTCTTCCTATAACTTTGGGGTTGCGGGTGCGAACTGTGTCGCAAATAAGGATCTGGCCCTTTTCTACAGCCGGATGCTCTTCCTGACGCCAACACTAGGTAAAAGGATGTAATCACTATTGCGTGTTTCTGTGGTGGTTGGTAATGTGGTGTGTTGTCTGAATATGACGAGGTGATGGTGGTGGTGATTATTGTTTTAAGAGAAAGTACAACTAGGCAACCATCCTCTGTATAACACTAATCAGAGAGAAAAAATGGAAGGGATACGACACTTTGAAAATAAAATATCGGGTAAAGAAGGACAAGGGCCAATTAGGGCGTGAAAATGAAAGACTCCCTAGGCCACGAATGCTCTAATACCCGCGGGATCGGAAAAGAATAAGAGTTGATCAAGGTAGGTCGAATGGGATAGATGAAGGTGAGGAGCCTGACACAAGTGAAAACAATACCACGACTCAGCCAAGGGACCCGTGGTCGCCAGCCCACACTCCCAAGTTAAGAGCCCCTGGGGACTTTTAGTCGCCTGTTACAACATGCAGGGGACACCGTGGCTGTTATTCTACCGCTCCCACCCACATAGGGTATGAAGAGGTAAGTGTTGGGACAAACACAAACTCCCAGTCCCCGACCAGAAGAATTAATCAAACGAGATTAAAATCCCCGACGTGCCCAGGAATCGAACCCTCTGGACCGAAGGCCTCAATGCTGACCATTCAGCCAAGGAGTTCTCGTCGTCAAAAGTAAGGGATTCAATTTTCGTAATTGATTTTAGTCACCATGGTGATGGTGGTGATCATTGTTTTAAGAGGACGTACAACCGAGCAACCATCCTCTCGTAACCTTAACGAGAGAGAAAATAGAAACGTTCAACTCTTCGAAGAATGGAAGTATCGACTAAAGAAAGGGAAAGGCTACGAGGGCATGAAGAAGAAAGACTTCGTAGGTCTCACATACCTAATACTGTACATTCGGGGTCAGGCAAAAGTAAGTGAAAGCCATGTTAAACTTAGCAAGGGGACTCGAAGCCACCAACGCACATTCCTAAACTCAGAACCCCTTTTAGTCGCCCTTTACAACCTTAGGCCTAAGAGTACACATTGACACAAGTAACACAATCACACAGTTCACCCACATATATAAGTTATTAGTAAGAATATAAATATAAGTTATTCAAGAATTTGAAGCTCTCCATCGGTAGAACAGAATCGATATAATTCAGGAATCAGTCGATAGTTGTATTTATTCACCAACATGACGCAGTAAGTATCTAAATAACTTTATACTCTGTCGAAAATCGTATGTTTACGTTCTTCAAACCAATGTGGAAATTGGAACTTTACGATAATGTGTTTACCGAACTCAACTTCTACGAACTTAAAAAACTATACATTTGGATACATTTTTTCAATGTATGGAAAATTTATTTAGATACTTACTGCGTTATGTTGGTGAGTAAATACAACTATCGACTGATTCCTGAATTATATCGATTCTGTTCTAGCGATGGAGGGCTTCAAATTCTTGAATGATGGACTCTGAGCTGAGCACAATCGTGTTCATTTTAATATAATGTTAATAAAAATAAACGAATTCATCGTGGTATGATATAACACATTCTACTTTACGTGGGCGAAAGTGTTTCATGTATACGTTTAGAAACATCTCTACTCATATAAGAGCCCTCACTTTCGGACTTTGTATCGTAAATAACGCATTATGTTTCTTGAATGTGAATTAGAATCATCGTGGTTTTTAATGGGAATTATACTGACAGAAGCTACCTCACGTGAATGTGTCATTCTCATACTTCCTGTGACGTGTGCTTCAATCACATCGCCAGAGCTACCAAGGACTACTGTGGTGATTGAGTGAAATTACTCATCAAGAAGAAGGAGATTCTAGGAAAATTAATGGAAAATAATATTTGAACATATATTCATTTATTTCTCATGTACTCATTAAATAAGATCAAGTTCTATTATACGTTCTGTTTTTATATCATCGGTGAAGAAACAATATATCGTATGTCACAATATTCTTCCTATCCATTATTTGCCTTAAGACTGGTCACGCCTCCCAGCCACGTATGGATATGCAGTCATTACAACAAAGATCGTTGTGTTCATTTTTTCTACGCGAAAGTGTAAAAGATACATCATGCTCTAGGAGTGGGTAAATATGTCATGCAAACATACATTCCTACGGTACGGTACGGTACCGTAAGGTTCATTTTCGTTTACACGCACGCGTAGGAAAACGAGCTCAACGGAAATACCACCGGACTGAGTGGGAATTAAATATTTTAACTTGGCCAGTGTCGTACCATCTGGGTCACTCAGCCCAGCACGTATCTTTGTTATTATTACAAGTATTTTGTAATACTTTTTATTTTAAAGTTATTTTTGCACGCGTGAGCAGGTTACTCTTTTATATGTTAGTGGAGGTGACTAAGTAAATTATTCTCCAGTATAGGTCTTCAGAGTAAATAGAACCCTGTTCGCTAATGTAATGGCTTCTTAGACCCCAGTAAAGTTTTACACGAAGAGAGGATCAATACGTTAACGTAGTACCTGTTAATCAGATTATTTTCGGGGGGCAAGAACCCATCTAGTCAAGCCTTATTCATTAACTTCAGTTTTCGCACTTGTTTACCTCAATGGATCTCCCTCATCTATTCACCTCTCCTTCTTTCTTTTTCGAAGCGCCATTATTCTCGTCCTCTTTTAGCGCAGGAGCAGCAGCGCGGTGGCCGCCGTACTTCGAACAATAGCTTTATGTGTGGTATTCATGAGTAAAAGGCCACCAGGGTAAGTGGAGCTGGCAAAGAATGGTGAGCAGGCTTCAAGAGGGGACTTGAATTTTAATGTTCTGAGGAGGGTCATTTGCAGTTGTAACGATTTCAAACCTAACATGCTTTCAAAAAGCAAGGGAGATACTGTTCTTGCTACCTTTTCCATTGTTCTAACTAAAGAATAAAATGAGAGAAATGCCTTAATTGTGAACTTATTAAATGAAGTTAACCGTTTGGAGACAAGTCGATATTTTTCTTAAAGAAACTGTAGTGGTATTATTTAAAAGGGTAGAACAAACATGTACCTATTCCCCCTTAACTCTAATCGACGAATATTAAACAAAAGATTTAATCCTTCGAAGAATGAAGGTATAAGAAACAGAAAACCGTGAAAGGTGTCAAATACCGTCGGTGTATTCTAAGCACCCATCCACAGGGAACTCTTAAAAGGGAGGATGAAATGAAATGTCGTATGGCTTTTAATGCCGGGATATCCCAAGACGGGTTCGGCTGACTAGGTAAAGGTCTTTCTATTTGACTCCCGTAGGCGACCTGCGCGTCGTGGTGATGATGATGATGATGATGAAGACAACTCATAACACCCAGGCCCCGTGCCGTTGGAATTAACCAATTAAGGTTAAAATCCCCGACCCGGCCGGGAATCGAACCCGGGACCCTCTGAACCGAAGGCCACTACGCTGACCGTTCAGCCAACGAGTCGGACAAAGGGAGGATGAATCGTACGTTATAGAAGAGTTGAACTGCAGGGAAGGCTACTGAATGTCACTCGTCCAATGCCCTCGTAGTGGTGCTTTCTCTCTATCACTCCGAGAAAATTGTTAAATTTTGCATTTTCCAGGGTTCTTTTCCTCTTCCTTTCCTTACCCATAGTATATACCGCACGAAAAGAAATTACAATTTGCACATTTCCAACGTGGCATACTGACTTCTGCGGTCCGCATGATGTAATATTATTGGCAGGCACTGAGTAATGTCATCACACAATTTAGAGTTATCTTCCATGGGCTCTTTCCTTTCTAGTGGTTTAACGTCGCACCAACACACACAGGTTTATTTTGGCAATAATGAGACGGAAAATGGCTAGTGCTTGGAAGAAATCAATAACGGCCTTAATTAAGGTGCAGTCTTAGTATTTACATTATGGTTTGACATTAGTCAGCCTACAATGTAGTTAATGGATTTCTTACGGCTTGTTGAATTTTTCTAGTTTCAATAAGACATCAGCCTTTTTTTACATTCAACATTTAACGTGCAGTACCCGTGGCTGTTTAGCTCGAAGTCATGCACTTAACTCCCTTTAAAGATTGTAAAATGTTTGCTTCCTTTAATGTGATTATTTCTTATTTATTCTTAAAATTGTTAAGATAAGTTGTGTAACTGCTGTTCCTTACAACCCGCTTTTCTGTTCTCTCCTTATCCCCGTAAACCTTTGATCCTTTCCTAAGTTTTCTCTAGTACGCAAACAAATGGAACACCTCATTTCAGAATATCTTAGAGAACAATTGGAGAAAAGTTAACGGTTATAGGAAAGGTTTCTCCTGCGTGAGCCAAATGTTGTCCCTCTTTCAAGATATTAGCGAGTCATTAGACAGATGTGGTGGTGATTATTGTTTTAAGAGGAAGTGCAACTAAGCAACCATCCTCTATATAACACTAATCAGAGCGGAAAAATGGAAGGGGTCCGACACTTCGAATAATGAAGGGCCACGAAGGGCGTGAAAATGAAAGACTCCCTAGGCCGCCCTACGTCGGGGTCTGAAAAGGACAAGAGTTAACCAAGGGAGGTCGGATAGGATAGATGAAAGTGAAGATCCTGGCACAAGTAATTGGAAGCAATGCCCGGACTCAGCTAAGGGCCCGCTGGTCGCCAACCAACGCTCCAAAGTTTAGAGCCCCTGCGGCCCCTTTTAGTCGCCTCAAACGGCAGGCAGAGGATACCGTGGGTGTTATTCTACCTCCCCCACCCACAGGGGGGATCAAGTTGATGCTATTTTAACTGATTTTACAAAAGCATTTGATGTAATACCACGTGATATTCTGGTCTGAAAATTGGTGGAAACAAACATTGATAAAAGGGTGGCTCTGTGGATCAGGGAATTTTTGACAGACCGCACGAAGAGGGTAACCCCCATGGCAGTAGAGCCCTTGAAGGGCCTTGGTCTACCAAGCGACCGCTGCTCAGCCCGAAGGTCTGCAGATTACGAGGTGTCGTGTGATCAGCACGAGGATTCCTCTCGGCCGTTATTATTGTCTCTCTAGAAGGGGCCGCTATCCCACCGTCAGATAGCTCCTCAATTCTAATCACGTAGACTGAGTGGACCTCGAACCAGCCCTCAGGTCCAGGTAAAACTCCCTGACCTGGCCGGGAATCGAACCCGGGGCCTCCGGGTAAGAGGCAGGCATGCTACCCGTACACCACGGGGCCGGCGCACGAAGATGGTAAAGGTGGGAAGTATTTCGACGAAGCTTTTATAATTTCGGGAGTAGTACCCGATACTGTTATAGGGCCACTCCTGTTTACGACATTTAACTATCTGCCAAACGAAATTCGAAGTGAATGCAGATTGTTTGCGGGCGACTCCATAATATACAGAAAAGTACAGAATACTAGCATAGTAGATTATTACAAGCTGATATAAATATACTCCATAAGTGGGCACTCGATAACAAAATGAAAATAAATTCTCGAAAATGCAGTCTCATAAGAATTAGAAAGAAACACAGGGAAGCGGACATTCAATATTGTCTTGGATCGGACGCTGTGGTTGGGAGTGACTCATACAGTTACCTAAGAATCCATGTAAAGAGAAATCTAAAATGGGACACTCATGTAGAAAGTGTGATTACCAAAGCGTACTAGTCCTTACACTTCGTGATGAGGGTGCTAAAAGGCAGCAGTTCCCAGGCGAAGGCGCAGGCCAGTCCTGGAATATGGAGCAACCGTATGGGATCTATACCATACAGGACTAATTAAGGAACTTGAGCTGGCACAGCGAAAGGCTGCAAGACTCGTGCTTAATGATTTGAATCGTAGAAGTAGCGTGATAAGTAGGATAGAAAAACGTGAGTGGGAGACACTCAACGAACACGGTTATGTGCCGCGTATAATGCTTAAACGAATAAACCAGCTTGAGGAGAGTTGAGCAGTCGACTAGAAAAACCCTGTTACTTAAGTGACTTTAATTGGCGCCCAACGTGGGGAGTTACATAAGTAGGATAGATCATCCACATAAAGTAAAAGGCAGATCTCAGAAAAATACTATGGTAAATATTCGATCGTTTTTTCCAAAAATGTAAGATGCTTAAAGAATAACTCCAGCTCGCATTTGAATTATTTAAGGTATGCGTGAATTTGTACACGAACGTGCTGTATTTACAATGCTAAGATAATGGTTAGTAATTGCACCGCACAGTCTACTGTAAGTCAGAGTGAAATTTTGAAATACTTAAGGTTCATGTGAATTTGTATATGGCGGTGTTGTAATACTAAGCTAGTAGTAAGTTGAACCTATAGTATAGTAAGCCGTAGTGTTAAGCACTGGAAATACTTAAGTTGTGTTTGAATTTGTATATTATGATGCTTGATTTAGAATGTTAAACTAGTAGTATTTCTTGTAATATTTTATTTCCATGCAATTGCTTGTTATATTCTCGTTGTAGTTGTTTTTGTTTTGTTGGTTTTGTTGTTGTGTAATTATGTTTTAACTTTACTTTATTATCACACTACTGTAAGTGATCACTGCCACCGGGATATTTCCAATTGCAATGTATTTAGTAATAACAATAATAATAGTTATGTTGCAGTGGAAGCTAACAGTTATATACCCCGAACCATGCAATCAACCCATCTGGCAGGCTTTCCATTGCGTTCGTATAAACACGCCTATATGTACGTTTTACATTATACCTAAAACGATTATGAAATCGACTGTTTCGAACCTGGAATCAATAAGATCTAAGATACTAATTTTTGTATTTCAAAGAGTATTGTTTCTCTCCCGAAGTTATGGAATGAAAATTCTTCTCTGATAAAACATTCCAGGCCACAATTGAGCACCGCTCATTTGGATTTAATGCACATGTGGCAAACGCATGGGGATGATAATCACATTCTTCCCACTCCCTAATTTTGCCTGTAATATTGAGCAGAGAGTGGCCCTCTCCAATAAGGTGGTCTGCTTCAATATTCCAGAGGGGAATGAAATCATGTGAATATACACAGAATAATAAATAGATAATATATTAGCGATAACTATGGAGGGTCCTATTTGCAGAGACTTAAAACAAGATTAAGTTTACTTATACTCCTGTTAATACACAGAGCTTGTAAACAATAGAAGCTAAATATATTCCTAAGAACCTCTACACTGGAATATCGTGTTTAAAATAATGACAAGCTGTCGGACGGCCTCTGCACTGAGCAAACAATCTACTAAAATCGATATACAATCAGCTACGACAGAGGGTCCACGTTTTTTTAAACCATGTAAGACCAACTCGATACTTCCTTTCTGCGTCGACAGCAGAAGCGTTTTAAATATTGACAAGCTTTTTCTTTGTCATTCCAAAGTTACACTACTCCCCGACCAAAGTGCGGGAAGTTTTCAATGCTCAGTTCGTAGCTAGCTAGAGCGTGTAGCACGCTATAAAGTTCTAAATACGGAACAAGGCCTTGTGGAGGCATTCACAAACGGAGATAGTGAATTTTACTGCAACGGGAAAAAAAGCTCGACAATAAACACAATTCTCTCTCTCTTCTACTTCGTCTTCTAACGTGCCCTCATTTCTATCCTCACAACATAAAAAATTTCAATACACTGCCATATAATCAATAAACTTTCAGAATATCCTGTTCCGCTAACAAGGGTTTACCAGCAACTGAGAGAACAAGATAATGACACATTTTTACTGGAATGCGCGGAACAGAAAATGAGACATTGATAATAAATAAATAAATAAAAATAAATAAATAAATAAAGTAGCCTTATATGTAAATATATTGATGAAATAAATAGAATCCGAATATTAAAACCAATTTGTCTTGCTGGCTGCCCTCGAATGGAATAGAACCTTGAAACATAATTTTGTAGACCCAGCAACATTGAAAGAGAGTGTAAATATCCCAACTTTCTAAAAATGTTCTTAGGTCATTTTTCTTTAATTTAGTTATTGTACATATGTACTGTTGGTCCGCAAAACATAATGTCTATTTCTCTAATCCGTGCCGCACGCTAATTTAATAAGTAAATGAAATCACATAAGCTTATAGTTTCACGTGACTGTTGATATCGTGATTATAGCTACAGGGTGTCCTGTTTTACATGGAATCCTAATCGCTGAGACGTGAATTTTCGTTTCAAAAATCACACGTACATTGGACTTGATTGAAACTGCGGCCACCTTAGTAAAAATCACTGGCTATGTCAGTTTGCTATAACATCCCTTCCCCCTCAACCCCGCCCCGCCGGCGGCAATTCACGGTAAAATATTGACATAATTTATCGCGTCATTTAATATTTTTTCAGTGATGTCTCTCACGATTAGCGATTATAAGTAATACGGCTTCAAGGCCTTTGCTGGTGACGCCTAGTGTTACAGTGCACACTGTCTTCCATCAGAAGCAAACAAAGAGAACATTTCTAAATTACAAAACGCCTGTTGGACTGACGTACTGAATACTGTAGCACACATGTTGTGATACTAAACAGCGATGATTACTCTTGTAGTGGACTGTAGTTTGGTTATGCACGTGATTTAACCGTAGGGCCGAGTCATTTACCAATATTAAACGTAAGAAAAAATTTATTTAAAGTATTCATAATTAACAAAACACACAAAGACTATTTACACCATAAAGAATAAAATGAAATGCCTGGATGGCTATCGATTATGTTTGAGGCCATGCGTGTCTAAGACGGCATGTTGTTATCACGTCTGTTTTGTAGTTGCCGGAAACCTGGTGCATTTTGGTCACTTAGGGTACGTCCAAGATGCGCGCTGGTTGTCTGAGTCAGACAGTCGGCGCTGAATGTCTGACTCCGAGTGGCAGGTGGGATGTGGCCATTATGAAAGCTGGTTGTCAGCGCAGACAGAGCTGCCACAAAAGAAGAAATATGAAATACAACTGATCAGTGCAGCATGGAACTAACAAGAGAACAGGCTGCAACTCTATTGCTGCTAAGTGACAATGTTACAACCAAGTTAAAACGAATGAGAAATGATATACATCCAATAAATGAATTAAGATATATTTACGGGGAGTACAACCACATTTTTCCACAATTACTTGTCGACGAAAACAGATTTTTGAATATTTCAGAATGAGTTCGGATACGTTTTGTTTTATTTTGTTAAAATTTGAACACAGGCTTACGAAGAACTGGGCGAATTACCACACTCAACACGAAAATCAACAGCCTGCGCGGCAGGTTGTCTGAAACCAGAATGAACGAATCATTCCGGTAAATATCTGAGTCAGACTACCAGTGCGCAGGCTTCCTGCGCGCAGGTGCATTATGTCCAGTCCCGCCTAAAAACACAGGACATACTTATGTCGACTCGGCGCCGACTGTCTGACTCAGAAAACCAGCGTGCATCTTGGACGTACCCTTAAGCGAGACGCTGTCATGAGCGCGCTCTGCGTGAATTTTCTCTGATAGGACGAAACAACGCCCATAGAAGCACAATTCTCGGAACGCTCAATTAAAACACTATAACACGGTAAGTAAGGCTGAAACATTATAGGCATCGAAACCCTGAACACTGGAGGCAGATCACTCACACAAAATTATTTTCAACGTTTATTCAAGAGGAGGCCTCCGTAAGTTATACTCTACTACGATTCTCAGTCAAGTTATAGGCTACTGTACAACAATTCTCCGTTAAGATAAAATGCATTGCAATTCTCCACGGCGACTATGATTTAAAAATTATTTGTGTACCTTAAAAAAACCAAACCCCATGGCACAACAGTCCAAGCGATAAAACATTGATAAAAGGGTGGCTCTGTGGATCAGGGAATTTTTGACAGACCGCACGAAGAGGGTAACCCCCATGACCATAGAGCCCTTGAAGGGCCTTGGTCTACCAAGCGACCGCTGCTCAGCCCGAAGGCCTGCAGGTTACGAGGTGCCATGTGGTCAGCAGAACGAACCTCCTCGGCCATTGTTCTTCGCTTCCTAGACCAGCGCCGCCATCTCGTCGTCAGATAGCTCCTCAATTGTAATCACGTAGGCTGAGTGGACCTCGCACCAGCCCTCAGATACAGCTAAACGTCCCTGACCTTGCCGGGAATCGAACACGGGGCCTTCGGATAAGACGGAGGCACGCTACGCCTACACCACGGGGCCGGCTTGTGTGCTTTAAGGTATATTTAATTTTAAAATGTATGTAATTATTTTATTTGTCAACAGCTTATTTAATATTTCTCACATGCTATGAACTACTACTGCTGGTTTCTCATCTGGAAGAAATATTTGTTTCATATTCTTATTCAATTTATTTATTTGTTTATTTATTTGTGTACTTATTTATTGCGGTTTTCCATTAAATATATTTGGTAATTAATTAGTATTTACAGTTTATTCGTGGTGAAATTGGTTATGAAATTGGTCCTCAGTGGTAAGAAAACCTTATTTACCCCACCTCTGTTTTATTTCTTTGGGAATGTGCTCCAGTTCGTATTCCGTTTGGAGAAGGAATTTTTGCTGTTCTTTAAAGGTAAGCGTTCTGTCTGATCTTGTTCATGTTGTGTTTCCTTCTCCTGCCCACCCAATTATAGGGATAGCGTAGAGCTCATGCTGGTGACACTGTATCGTGTTCGTGGTAGTACGCGTCATATTCTGCAGTTACTAGCACATCAATACCTGATTTACATCTTCTTACAGCTCTCTGCACATCAGTAATTGATTTATTCTACTTCTTACAGTTATATGCACATCAATAATTGGTATATATCTTCTTACAAGTAAATCATTCTACAGTTATATGCATATCAGGCACTAAGACACTAATAAATAAATAAATAAATAAATAAATAGATAAATAAATAAATAAATAAATAAATAAATAAATAAATAAATAAATGACTTGCATTCTCCTAAACGTAAAATGTATCAGTGAAATACTTTACTGGTATTTAACACATCAGCAATCGTTTTATAGTCCTTTACAAATAAATCATCGTACTGATATGTGCGAGTCAATGAATGGTTTACAACCCTTTACCAGTTAATTCTTCCCTGGTATATACCACGTCAAAATCGGTATACAATCCTATACAAACATTCATAGTACTGACATGTACGTTTTCTGTTACTTTCTCTCTGATAGGACGACAATGTGGTTGCTGTCTAGTGAAACTTTTCACCAATTAAGCATTGTATTGATAAAAAACATATCTTCAAAATCTGTTTAAAACCGTTTAAAAGTAATAAAATTTACTATTATATACTCATCAATAAACGGATTACAACTGGTTACATCTTCATTATTTAAAGCTGTATGCAACTCCACATGAATTCCAAACATCCAAGAGCATTCATGGCCTGTACGGAGAATTGCTCTTTTGGTATATGCAACTCTTTGTATCCTTTACTTCTTCTTCTTCTATGTGCCCTGCCCAATCTCACGGACGTTGGCGATCAATGTGGAGGGTGCTTTTCTGTCTTCAGCAACACGGTAGAGTTCTTCAGTGCTTTTTATGCCTGTCCAGTCTTTAGTATTCTTATGGCATGTTGTTCTCCCCCTGCCTACTCCTCGACGCCCTTCAATTTTGCCTTTCAAAATTAGATGTAAAACTGCGTATTTTTCACTACGCAAAACATGCTCTAGGTATGCAATATTTCTACGTTTTTTCTGCTTAATCATTATATCGATACAAGCATGCCAATAAAAGTTTTGTAAGCCTTAAATAATAAATAATTCTTCTGATATATTCCCTTCAATAAACAGAACAAGTAAATCTGAAAGTAAGAATGAAATACCTTGCAGCTGTCCACGTATAAATTAGTGAGACTGAGTTTCTTTGCTACGCTGTATTAATCTCAGACGGTCCTCGCCAACTGCAGTTGGAACAAACAGGCGAAGCGGCGGCATTCACATTAAAACCGTACGCACACACCTGTCCCAAAGATATTTCCCAGTTAATTTGAACGTTCATGGGCATTAGATGTGATTTAAAGGAGCTCATTGGACTCTTAATTCACTCGATCCGCAGGGAACACACTGGCTTAATGCGAACACAGTCGTTTTATGGCAGGTACTCTATGATGTCCTGGCTGGTATTACGGAAATACAACTGATGTCGAAGGGTGTTAGTTCATTAACATATTATACTTCCCGAAGATGAGTTGTGTGTTCATATCATTGGAGTTAAAGGAAACAGCCTCGACACTTGATATGTTTAAGAAACTCTTCTCTGAAAGAACACCTGTACAGAACATTGTTACACTTAGCGTCGAAACTTTCGCATTTCCCAGAAAATGTTCATCATTATACGTTCTTCATTCTCATCCTCATTCACGGATCATGGATAATTAGCAATTCTGAGAAGTGACCGAAATTTTACTAAAACAGCAAAGTGGCGATTTTCTCAGGATTCAGTAGGCCGAAGAAGAAGAAGAAGAAGAATATATTAATGTGTTTGCTTATTTTGCGTCTGTCCACCAATCTGAATCCCAAAGTGTCCACGAAAGAATGAGGCACCAGCCATGACAAACATCAGGTCTCAGATCAGTCTAGAGTTACTTTCAGTTGCTTGTGTCAATCTTGGTCATATTTTTGTTTTCTTCCGATTCCAGCAAGTCGATACGAATATAATTCGAGATATTATAAAATTGTTTCTCCCTTCAATTAGTTTTAAGGACGGATTTTCCCCTTGAATTTTTCTAATAACAAGTACAATGGTAATCACTATTTGAATGTAAAGCTATAAAACACTGTTTCATCTGATGACACGACCACTTCTCATCTTTTCTGTTTTGTAAGTCAGTGATATGACAACTTGTAAAGAGAAATTGTGTCTAGCACGAGTTCGTTTCCACATAATCCAAGTCCTAATTCACTAGGTTTCGTGAGTTCAACAGAGGAATTCTCTAGTATAAGATATTGTGGACCACATCAAGCAGGCCAAGACATATAACTGAAATCGAGCAGTTCATTACATTATTTTCCAGGGTGCGAAATCAGAAAGAAATGGTGGTGGTGGTGGTGGTAGTGGTGGTGGTGGTGGTGAGGAGAAAAATCATAGGGTTTAACTATTCGTGTTTATTTCAGGAAGTACTCGGCGGGGGAGTGGGTATATAATTCCCCAGTAAGTAAATTATCCCCTCCCCAGATTTTTGTTTGAATTCTATTGTTACAAAAAGAATGAAAAAACTTTGGAATGCTAATCCGTTTGTACACTTCTCAAGTGAATATTGTCCTATCGGCAATACACCCTCTTCAAGAAGTACAGGAGTGGTGTAAGCTCGAGCTACTTACAGCGATTACAAAGGAGGAGGGGCTTCAAATAACTTATATTTTTGCCCGGGTTTCAGATGGACTTTCCAGAGTGACACAAGAACAATAGGCTGCAGGTGTGAAGTTGCCACCGCTATGTTGCTTTGTTATT
Organism: Anabrus simplex; assembly: GCF_040414725.1. NCBI lineage: Eukaryota > Metazoa > Arthropoda > Insecta > Orthoptera > Tettigoniidae > Anabrus > Anabrus simplex. Next base: position 163,841,170 of record NC_090265.1, on the reverse strand, counting down.
CTGGCTGTCATTGTATTATTTATGCATTACGTCTATTATTTCTGATGTTTTTATGAAAATATGCACAGTAATATGTGTGTTATACATTTTCTCATTATTTCATAATGAAATAATCCCCTCCCCCCACCCCCGGGCAAATTTAGAGGGACGGAACCAAAATGAATATACGTTTCAAGATAACATAATTTGGTAAAAATATAAACATCTCCGAAACAATCAAGCCTTGCTGAGCTTAATATTAGAAATAGATGAAAACATGCTTGAATTCAGCAAGATATAGTTGATATTTAATATTTAGGAGGTCAAACAAACTGTGTCGATATTGACCTATCGAAAGCTTTTGATACGGTAGGCCATGGAAGACTACTGACGTCAGTGAGGACTATTGGACTTAACAAAGGAGTGATTTTATTATTTCATGGGAAGAAGAAGAATCAACCCCTCGTACGCTCAAAGCCAGCGTGTGACAGAGTGGAGCACTATCCCCCACCCTCTACGAATTATATGTGAAAGATCTCCGTACCTATCAAGGAGTTGAGATCAAGCAGTACGCTGATGACATGGCTGTGAAAAAAAATGAAATGGCGTATGGCTTTTAGTGCCGGAAGTTTCCGAGGACAAGTTCGGCTCGCCAGATGCAGGTCTTTTGATCTGACTCCCGTAGGTGACCTGCGCGTCGTCGTGGTGGTGGTGGTGGTGGTGGTGATGATGATGATGATGATGAAATGTGTCAGCGAAGTTAACCAATTACGGTTAAAATTTCCGACCCTGCCTGCAATGGAACCCGGGCCCCCTGTGACCAAAAGGCCAGCACGCTAACCATTTAGCCATGGAGTCGGGCGACGTGGCTGTGTTTACTTATAAGAACATAACGATGCCGTCTTCGCATTGCAGACATGAATTTCGTTGTGTTAGAAGTGACGCTTTCCAAACACGATGGAAATAAATCCTAGCAAGACCCACGCCACTGTTCTCACCAAACGAAGACCTAGATTTTTTCATCTTACTATTAACAAAATCCCGCCGTCCTGGGCCAATCAGAGAAAATAATTCGGCCCCTCGGTTTAGTGGCATACCTACCTCTTACATGGAGGCCCCGGGTTCGATTTCCGGCCAGGTCAGGACTTTTACCTTGATCTAAGGGCTGGTTCCTGGTGCACCCAGCCTACGTGATTACAGTTGAGGAGCTATCTGACGGGGTGAGATAGCGGCCCCGGTCTAGAAAACTAAGAATAGCGGCCGAGATGATTGATCCCGTCGACCACATGACACCACGTAATCTGCAGGCCTTCGGACTGAGCAGCGGTCGCTTGATAAACCATGGCCTTTCGAGCTGTTGTGGTCATGGGGCTTGTTCCAAGAATGGACAAGATAATAGCCCTGAAGAGAACAGACCACGAATGGCTAAACCTAAGACCTCTGCTATGTAATATATCTCTACCAACATCAAGAAAAATGTTAATTTAGCACGTATTAGACCCATTCTGCTGTATGGTGTGAGACCTTAAAACAACGAGGCCACTGGATTTAATGCTAACAATACGGCCTCTTCTGAATTAAAACTAAGTTTTCTTAATATATTTTGAAATCCATTTCTTAAGGAGAGAGATTCCCATTCCACTTTTCCCAAAATTAACTCTTATACTATTTTCTAAATGAAGAAAGCGAAGAGTTTTCTTCTCTGACCCGAAGGTAACTATTCCTTTAAATGTTAGTTTTTCCTTCGCCAGAGAGATTTTCCGACTCATGGAATATTCTCAAAAAAGTGAATTCACTAAATTACTTAAAAAAATCAAGCATTAGAATAAAATACATGAAGCATTATCCGATCCCATACTTTTTAAGAGGCGTTCCGCAAGGCAGTAGACCTATTATTGGACATTCATGATTTCCTATGAGTAACGAACAGGAATCACAGGTTTGTGAACAACTATCAAAAGACCTCGAGAAAGGTGTTAGATGGTCAGTAGACGGTGGTGTGATGCTAATCGCGGTGAAAAGTCGGTTTGTAATTATCACCAAAACCGAGAGTGTGCCTGCACGGTTTGAGTCACGTAGCTGGTCAGCTTGCATTTGGGAGATAGTGAGTTCAAACCTTAATCAAGTCTACGGTCTCTTCCTTCCGATGCATATCCCTTTCCTAACCGATCGTCACCATAAGTCTTATCTGTGTTGGAGTGACGTAAACCTGAGGACCACCCAGCCCCAACCGACCACTACTGCCTGGATCTGGCAAGGAAGCTGGAGGAGGTACACGCCACTGTCCGGAAGAGACTGAGGATAGAAAGCGACCGAATTATGAACGATGACACGACACGGCCAACGAGCGGACGCTATAGGATATCATGAGAATGACATAGTGTGGCTGTATACTCCCACAAGGAATGGAGGCTTGTCTCACAAGTTCCAGAAGGCGGAGGAAGGCCCTTGCCGCCTTCCGAAAATAATGTATGCGTCATCTATCGCATACAATGGAGCCCAAGATGCAAGATGAAGGAGGTGCATCTGGACCAAATGGCGCTTTACCGAGGAACAGCTGAACAAGATAACTGATCGGGACGATGGAGGGGCGGGGGGGTGCAATCTTATGCGGTAATGCCATCATTATCAGCTCTCTTGAAGCCTCCGTCAGTGGTTCCTTGAAGAGATGCGTGAGTCTGGCTGGGGAGCCACCAACCGGTCTGCGGGCACGATACATCTGTTTCTGTTGAAGTCCCTTTCGTCTGGTGCCTCTGTGAATCTTCAGGAAGGCCCGTACCCTGAAGATACTAGAACTCAATCACCAGGCTTTTAAAAGCAAGCTCGCCTCGAAGAAAGTGTTGTTGTTGAAGGTTGTATGTTGGCTAGTACGTTACAAGTCGTGAGCTGAGAATTTAGTTGACTAAGCGAGTTTTTGGTCTTGTCTGGAGTCATACCAAGTGTGCAGTCGTCGTGCGTTGTGATAACCTACGGACCTGCATCCGAAACTTACTATATGGAACTCTGTGCGAAATAACTGTGATGCGCACGCAGTAAAATGAGAGTGGAACGTGAAAACTAGGAGACAAATTTACGGAAGATCGCCTGTTCAAATACTGCCAGCCGAAGACCCACTGTAAATAGCCTTTAATTAGCGAAGTGTTGTCAATCACTATCGAGTATAATTGCCCTCCCTTCCTCTCTCCCTCCCCACTCTCCCTCTGTGTGTGTGTGCGCGCGCGCGTGTTTGCTGATTGGATCATCCTAGTTTATTTTGGTTCAATAACAGTCTGTGTTTTATGCGTAACAAAAGTCATTTGTTTCATTCAGTTTCGAATTTGTATCAAATTATAAGATATTTGATTCTAAATCGATATTATTATATTTGTGCTATTTTAGAAAACAACTGTAAAGTTATATATTCAATCTTTTCCTTCCTTCCTTCCTTCCTTCCTTCCTTCCTTCCTTCCGTCCTTCCTTCCTTCCTTCATTCATTCCTTCCTTTCTTCCCTCCTTCCTTCCTTTCCGTCTTCGTTTCATACTAGTGACTGTGTAATTCTACCATCATCAACCATGCATGTTCGGCGGAAGCATTGAAGGGCTGCAAACAACTAGAAAATTGAAATGCACAAACGAGAGACTTAAAAATGTTCATCCACTACAATGTTTGAACAATTTCCTCGCCATCACTTAGATTCCATAGGAAATTTCCAAACGGTTATCTCGATAAGCCTACTTGGTCCTGTATAAACGAGAAATAAACAACTAAAAAGAGAGAACCACACTAAATCAGGCAGGGGTTTGCAAAGGGCACACTAGTTTGTGTGTAAAAGCATGTAAGTCAACACTCAATTACAATAAATTAGTTTCAATTTGACTTTAATATTATGTGTGTTTAGCTCCCCGCGGGCTGGTGTTGTGTACACAAGTACATTACCGCTAAATCAGGCGAGTAAACGGGTAGGCCACTTAAACGAGAATTGTGAAAATAAAATGGTGAGTAGATATGAAACAGTTGATGTGGATCTAGTCGCTAACCAATAAAAGAACTGCACATGGAACTATTCCTCTGTGAAAGATAAAGTGAATGAAGTCGAGGAGGTTGTAAAGATGTTTAATTATATTTCTCTAGTTCCTCGTGCTCTCCTTAATTTTCGAGATTTGTATTACAGAATATACAGTCGTGCCTTTGCTGGCGGGACCTAGTGTTTACAGTGCACTATGTCTTCTGGTATGGGCTAGAGCAATTTTGTTACTTTCATTGATCTGTCTCAGCTTTATCCTTAGCTTTGACAAAATGAATGTGACTGAGTTATGAGTGATGCTAGTAATGCCATTCCTTCTGCAGCCAGTCCCTGCTATGAATGGTGTGAAAATATTGCTCATAGGGTCAGTTGGTGCATGCATTTCAGTGGGCTTGGCAGACTGATGTGTAATAGCAACTTCTGACTCGGTGAGGAAAGCAACGGGAAACTACCTCAGTCCACATTTCCCTAGTACGCTTCTGCAGTGATGCCTAGGCTATCTATGACAGCTGATGGCGGAACTGTTGAGGATCCAACCAGCCTTCGGGCTGAGGACTAAACACAACAATATACAGTCGAAACCGTTTATTACGACATATCATATAAAACTTATTTTTTTCACGTTTTCGGAGAAATGAATAGACAAACGTCCAATGTTGATTCGTGTTTATTACGCGTTTGGGGATTACTGACAACAATGTAAAGATTATTTTCAAACTCTTGTTTTCAGTAGATTTCAAATAAGTCTGTCTGTTAAATAGCCAAGGCAAGAATCATGGTGAAGATGTCACAAGAGAAAGAAAAAGTTTCCAACATTAAAGAAAAGTCGCAAATAATATGCCGATTACAAAAATGGGGAAACAAATGTCAGGTTCACGAAAGAATTGGATGTATCCCACTCGACGATTTCTACAATATGGAAGGACAGAAAGAACATTTCATTTATTAGCCAAGGCCGTGTTCGACATTAATGAACTATTACATTATTGCTACTTCTTTCATCACTTATTATTTCATATTTTGTTGACATGTTATTGCTGTACGCACTGTGCAAACATTCCTCTCAATCCCAATCCACAAATTAGTACTTATTTAATTTACATTTATGGCGTTTTAACTTTTTCCGTTAATTGACCATGTACGTGACTTACAGATATTAATTCTCAGCAACAAGAAACCGGTTTATGCGACTATCGCCTACAACGAACGTTAATTGGCAATATCTTCGGAATCGTTATAACCGGTTTTGACTGTACAAATGAACTGTTGTGTTACTTTTCTGGGGGTAGGTGTGAAAACTGACAGCGATAAAATACACAGAGAAAGTCAAAACCAGTCCCCGTGGACTCGAAATAGGACCACTGAACTAATACATAGATTTGAAAGTTTTCATAATGAACATTAATTTGGCAATCCCCTGTACTTTAGATAAACAACGACGAAGACTACAACAGTTGATCCAGGTGTTACATTACGCCATTAACAGAGGGCAGTTTCATAATGAGCGCATGCGTTATTCTGAATCCGAAATTGATTAACTCACTCCCACAGAGTCGTAACTTGGGCTTCTCTTTACATTTTGTATTTTACAGTACTCATACGGGACCATAGCTCTTTTTCAAGAGCCCACACATCATCACACAAAAGGGCAGATTTCGTGCACATACAGGGTAAATGACTATTAATCATTATATTCTCCAGCTTCGAAAGGTAACAATTACGAATAGAAAAAGTGAAGAATAAAATCGCGAATGTGTTACTTAAACTTCTACAATTTTATGTACACTATTAATTTGCTATCTTTTCTAGTTCGTTATGGATAGTTGGAATGATTCGTGCAACTGAGAACGATAATGTAGAAGACACACCAGAGTTACGAAAACAATTCACTCCGAAAACGGTTCAATAAGAAGTTAGGAAAGTCACCGATACGAATATTTGGTATTTATGCATTCTGAAATGCCGACCGATTAAGTCGTTAATTGATTCCGTAAACGTGGGGTCAGTGGATAGGAGTGAAGGGAGCTTCACATCGAGATATTACCAAAAGGGATTGGTATTGAAACTTTAGAGAAGTGTCTGATTCAGTTAAAATTTTACAACATCCTTCATTTAGCATATACCCAGAATATTTACTGTTTAACCAAAAAACGTAATAAAGTAGAATAAAAGCACTACCCCATAATCAAACAAACGAGTTAATGCAAATGAGACAAGTTATTAGCGGAAATTTAGTGTCATTTTTAAAGAATCCTTTACAGGACAACATCTTGACTTCAGGCTGATGGTAGCTGACAAACAATGAATATGTAAGTATAATCTGGAACAGCAAATATGTGTTCCTGAAACAAAAATTGTTGTAATAACAACCCCCTCCCCCTTCATATTCACAAACCTTCCTATTAGGATATCGTAATTCAGGAAGAAGTGAACACTGATAAATTCCCTTAAAGGTGGATGGATCTCCTTACCGTGACGTAAATAGAACTGACATGCCTGATAAGTAATGCCTTTGTTTATTCATGTCAATTTAGTTCTGAGCGTCTCCTTACAATTACATTGGTGGTAGAGAAGCTGTGTTCACCTTTTCCAATGTAATATTCGTTCTATTCGTAAATACCTATTTGTTGTGCCAACACCGAGGAGAGGACCAAGACGCAACAAGATACTGTATGGAAATACATTTCTGGATTTAAGCGTGCATGGGCCGTCTGCGGATTATAATATAAACCTGTGGGCTCAATGTAGGCAGTAATTTGAAACATATCCTACAATTTATGCTTGCAAACTCTTTGGTATGAGATCCAAGACGAATTGTGTATGTTGTAAATAAATAAAAACCGTTGAGTGGCTGATTCGGCGCAGCTTGTTGAAGTCAACTGAACGGCAACCAATTTGCTTCACAACGTCCATTATAATTTTATTAATAGCGAGCATCGTACATTGAGTTCTAGTAGCAGGTAATTACTTGAGTTTATGGTTCTATTCATGCACAGAAGAGTCTATTACTGTCTCTTTACTACACATATAATCTGAAGATTGACTGGAATTCGAGATAGTTTTATTGAAGTTAGCCGTAGCAAATTAAACAGTACAAGGTAAAATCCAATAAAATCCTTCGAAATGTAAAAGGTACGAACAACGTAATTTAGCTTCTGTCTTACATATTCAATATCATAGTAGAAAACGTCATTTTCTCCCTTACACTTCTGCACCACAATTTATTTTTTTAATAACGTAAGAACTGATACAACTAAGGGATCATGGTTAATGCTGAATGTACACTCTTCTGTCGGGTTGGACCAAATCATTAATCCTACGAACATTTCGTGCAGGTTGCCGATATTTCAAATCAAAAAACAAAAGTCCATGGTGCAACAGCCCCGAAAGGCCATGGCCTACCAAGCGACCAAGCGACTCGGGGCCTCTGGATAAGAGACCGGCACTCTACCAGTACACCGCGGGGCCAGGCATTATTTCAAATATATTGCAGTACTCGTCAAATAACGGCACAGTTCATTCACAAATACAGTGAATGCATAAAGATTTTTCCATTACGTTTTTCATTTCCTAATACGGATTATCATGCTGCTTTCTTGTTTGTTGATGTTCAGGTATGAAAATATCTTCAGGTGTTAATAATTGCTGTAAGGTGAAATATAATGGGATAACTACCCCGCCTTAATTACAGTATAATCACAGGAGGGAAAGTATGTTTGGTACTGTGAAAAGATGAGGTGTCATCAGAAGAAAGATAAGGGCCATGAATGGCAGGGAAAGTGAAATACCCAGCAGATGTCGCAGACTTAACACTGTCGGGGTCGGTAAATTAATTTTCCTGTCACACTTACTCATAGCCTATAGGTTTTAGGGGCCTTATAATAGGAAAAGACAAGGACTGAAAACGTAGCAGCCATGATCTTCCTAAATGTAAATCCCCAGCATTTGCTTTGGGTGCAAATGGGATAAACGTAAGAAAACCATTTTCACGACTGTCGACGAAAATGTTGGAATCTACCACCTCTGTAATGCAAGCTTACAGCTACACGAGCCGTACTGTGTAGTGAATGCTACTGGAAGAGATGCTTAAGGGAAGTCGGATCGGAAAGGAAAGGAGCATAGCCCGTTGTCGTCACTCCAGTTGTGCAAAATGAAAGTTTGTAGTTGTATGTGACTGTTGATGTCGCGACCATAGCCGCAGAACCTCAAGTTTAACGTGGAATCCGAACCACGGGATATGTCACATCGCTTCAAAAACTGGACTTGCATTGGTTGGGATTCGAACCACAGTTACCTCGATAAGATTTTTTTGCTATTGGCTTTACGTCGCACCGACACAGATAGGTCTTATGGCGACGATGGGAAAGGAAAGGGCTAGGACTGGGAAGGAAGCGGCCGTGGCCTTAATTAAGGTACAGCCCCAGCATTTGCCTGGTGTGAAAATGGGAAACCACGGAAAACCATCTTCACCTCGATAAGAAGCTAGTAATAAAATCACACATTCTTGCAAGATGAGAGATCCTGCGGATCGCACCTTTTAGTTGCCTCCTAAAAAGGGCACAGGATATAATGGATGGACCTTATCCCCCAGCACAGACATCTACAAAAATATTGACTGACTGTAAATATTCGAAACGTTATTTTAATTCGCAACGTCTCCTTCCTCCACCGCTTTTTCCACATATGTGGGGTCGCTGGTGCGAAATGTATAGCACATATGGATTTGGTCCTGTTTTACGCCCGGATGCCCCTCCTGGCACCAACCCTCTGTGGAGGGATGTAATCACTATTGAGTGTTTCTGTGGTGGTTGGTAGTGTGGTGTTTTGTCTCAATATGAAGAGTGAAGTGTTGGTTCAAACACAAACAGCCAGTCCCCGAGCCAGAAGAATAAATCAGACGCGATTAAAAACCCCAACCCGGCCAGGAATCGAACCCGGGACCCTTTGAAAAGAATGCATCAACGCTGAGCCAAGAAGTCAGACGTTCTTTTAATTCAAAAATATTATTTTAAAGTTCAAAATTGTTTTACAAATCTTGTTATGTAAACAATTCATAGTTATATGCAGTAGGCTACAGACCGTTCACTTATTTCACTCTGTATTCAAATGAGAGCTTGCATAGAGAAAGTTCATTTATTTAGAGGCTTTTAAGCTTCCACTATGGATGACTTAAAAGCAATATGCATTCATTTCTTCCCTTAAATGGAGATCTAAGTGTTTGAGTAGGGGAGATGTATTCAGATTGTTTGTTTGGTGAGTGTGGGGAAGGAAAGAAGATGGAGAGGAACATTACCCTGCGTTTCCAGTCTCCCCTACGCATATACACATACGCCATCATAATATATTCTAAGGCTTATCTTGAAACAAGCTCAACGCATGGAGCTCTCTACTGCACACAACACAGCGAGTCACTGCACTGGATGATGGTGTAAGGAGTTCGCATAAATATGAGCCATTTGGAAGTACACGAGTACCTCGCTTACTCGCAGGGTGCTACGAGGCTCAGTTGGTATTTATATGCCAGATTTTCACTTAGACAGATTGTGAAGAGCGACTATGTTTATGAACCAGCGTATATATTATTTTGTATTTAATCAAATTCTAATATCTATCAGCTAGACTGAGCGACTCAGGCAGTAAATCGCTGGCTTTATGAGATTCAGATTGCGGGTTCGATCCTGATTCGGACTGGTGGTGTTTGAAGGTGCTCAAATACGACAGCTCCTTTTCTCTAGTTTATCGGTATGTTAAAGAACTACAGCGGGGCAAAATTACGGTACAATGGCGTCTCCGAAATCTGTAAAAGTAGTTACTGGGATGTAAAACCAAAACTATTATTCAGTATATTCTAATATTTCTTGATGGGCACATGTTGTTGTTTGAGTCATCAGTCCATAGATTGGTTTGATGCAGCTCTCCATGGCACCCTATCTTGTGCTAACCTTTTCATTTCTACATAACTGCTGCATCCTACATCTGCTTTAATCTTTTTGTCATATTTATACCTCCGTATACCCCTACCGTTCTTATCCCCTACACTTTCCTCAAAAACCAACTGCACAAGTCCTGGGTGCCTTAAGAAGTGTCCTATCATTCTCTTCTTCTCGTCATAATCACAACGATCTCCTCTCAACAATTCGATTCAGTATCTGTTCATTCGTGATTCGATCTATCCATCTCAACTTCAGCATTCTTCTGTAACACCACATTTCAAAAGCTCCCATTCTCTTTCTTTCTGAGCGAGTTGTCGTCCATTTTTCGCTCCATACAATGCCACGCTCGAAACGAAAGTCTTAAAAAACATTTTTCTAATTCCAATATCAATGCTCGAAGTGAGCAAACTTCTTTTCTTAAGAAAGGCCTTCCTTGCTTGTGCTAGCCTGCATTTTATGTCCTCCTTACTTCTGCCATCATTAGTTATTTTACTAAACAAGTAACAATATTCATCCACTTCCTTTATGACTTCATTTCCCAATCTCATTTCCTGCATCACCTGACTTCGTGCGACTGCACTCCATTATTTTTGTTTTGGACATTTATTTTCATCTTGTACTCCTCGCCCAAGACTCCGTCCATACAATTGAACAACTTCTCCAGATCTTCTGCAGTTTCAGATAAAATAACAATATCATCGGCAAATCTCAGGGTTTTGATTTTCTCTCCTTGGATTGTGACTCGCTTTCCAAATTCTTAGAGGAGGGGACAAACCGCAGCCTTGCCTCACCCCTTTCTGGATTGCTGCATCTTTTTCAAAGCCCCCGATTCTTATCACTGCAGACTTGTCCTCGGACACTCCCGACACTAAAAAGCCATACGCCATTTCATACTTCAGACTGATTTTTATATAGATTGTACATAATTATTTTCTCCCGATCACCTTCAGAAACTCAAATAGCTAGGTCCAATCAATATTATCAAATGTCTTTACTAGTTCTACGAACGCCATGTATGTGGACTTGCCCTTTTTAATTCGATCCCCTAAGATCAGACGTAAAGTCAGGATTGCTTCACGTCTTCCTACATTTCTTCTGAAGCCAAAATGATCTTCTCCCAACTATGTTTCAACTGTTCTTTCCATTCTTCTGTGAGTAATACGTGTTAGAATATTTTAGGCGTGAGATACTAAATTAATGGTGCGTTAGTTTTCACTCATGTCAGTACCGGCTTTCTTGGGAATAGGTGTACAACATTCTGCCGAAAATCGGATAGCACTTCTCCTGATTCATACATCTTGCACACTAAATGGAATAACCCCGCCATGCTGGTTTCCCCTAAAGCAGTCATTACTTCAGAGGGAATGACATAATATTCCAGGTGCTTTGTTCCTATTTAGGTCTCTCAAAGCTCTGTCGAATTCTGACCTCAAAATTGGGTCACCCATTTCATCAGCATCAGCAGCCTCTTCTTGTTCCAGAAATATATCATCTACGTCGTTACCTTGATACAACTGTTGGATATGTTCCTGCCATATTTCTGCCTTGTCTTCTTTCCCTAGAAGTGGTTTTCCATCTGAGCTCTTAATATTCATAAACCTAGTTTTCCTTTCTCCGAAAGTTTCCTTGATTTTCCTGTATGCAGCATCTACCTTTCCTAGGATCTTACTACTTTCAATATCCTTGCAATTTTCCTTCAGCCATTCCTCCTTAGCTGCCATGCACTTCCTATCCATTTCATTCTTTAATCGCCTGTATTGTTTTCTGTCCTCTTCATTTTTGCATTCTTGTATTTTCGTCGTTCATCGATCAGGTCTACTATCTCTTGGGTTATCCATTGATTCTTAGTTGATCTTTCCTTTCTTCCTAACATCTCTTCAGCAGCCCTACTGACCTCATTCATCATGACTGTCCATTCTTCTTCTACTGTGTTTCCTTCAGCCTTTCCATTTAGTCTTTGTGCAACATGTTCCTTGAAACAATCCTTCACACTATTTTCTTTCAACGTGTCTAGATCCCATCTCACTGGATTCCTTCCCTTCTTCAATTTCCACAACTGCAGACGGCATTTCATGACCAACAAGTTGTGATCACAGTCTACGTCTGGTCCTGGGAAAGTTTTGCAATCCAACACCTGGTTTCTGAATATCTGCCTAATCATAATGAAGTCTATTTCATACCTTCCAGTGTCTCCAGGTCTCGTCCATGTGCACAGCCGTCGTTTGTTGTGTTTGAACCAAGTGTTAGCAAGGAATAAATATAGTGGTTGGTTCAGAATTAAACCAGCCGGCTTCCTCTTTCGTTCCTGTGTCCCAATCCGAACACTCCTACTGCATTACTTCTCTTCCTTGGCCTACCACTACATTCCAGTCCCCCAACACAATTAGATATACAGTACTAGGATAATTCAATTAGTTATCAACTGTTTCTGAAGTTGAGGGGGGAATATTACAATACTTATAACATTTTATCTCAAACACTGTCCGAATCGTTGGCTGAATGGTCAGCGTACTGGCCTTCGGTTCAGAGGGACCCGCGTTCGATTCCCGGCCTGGTCGGGGATTTTAACCTTCATTGGTTAATTCCAGTGGCCCGGGGGCTGGGTGTTTGTGCTGTCCCCAACATCCCTGCAACTCACACACCACACATAACACTATCCTCCACCACAATAACACGCAGTTACCTACACATGGCAGATGCCGCCCACCCTCATCGGAGGGTCTGCCTTACAAGGGCTGCACTCGGCTAGAAATATCCACACGAAATTACTATTATTATTATCTCAAAAACTGATATACCTATGTACAACTAATAACGACGCGAAAACACTACGAGGAATAGGAGCAATACACCACAAATTAAAGAAAAACTATAAAAACATATAATACAGAGCATTCTGTTAGAGCATTGACTTTCTTCTTCCAAATTATACAACCTTAATCTGGTGCTGTAACATATGTCTTGCTGATATCGAATTTGAACAAAATTACAGCATTTATGCAATCAGTCTACCATCAAAACATGACCAATGTACGAAACCAGCCAAACCAAATCCCATGGAACTACAGCCCTTGAAGTACCTCGGCCTACCAAGGGACCGCTACTCAGCCCGAAAGCCTGCAGATTACAAGGTGTCGTATGGTCAGCACGATGAATCCTCTCGGCCGTTATTCTTGGCTTTCTAGACCGGGGCCGCTATCTCACCGTCAGATAGCTCCTTAATTCTAATAACGTAGGCTGAGTGGACCTCGAACCAGCCCTCAGGTCCAGGTAAAAATCCCTGACCTGGCCGGTAATCGAACCCGGGGCCTCCGGTAAGAGACAGACACGCTAATGCTACACCATGGGGCCGGCATGATCAATGTACAGTCACTCAAATGAAGAATGAGCTTGTTGTATATTCCTTGCATTTTTATGCTATCAGATTTAATTTGAATTGTTGTTATCGCCGAGATAGCTGAAGTCGGTTAGGTGCGGTCAGTATCCAGTGTTCGGGAGATAGTGAGTTCGAACCCCACTGCTCAGCAGCCCTGAAAATGGCTTTACGTGGTTTCCCATTTTCACACCAGACAAGTGCTGTGGGCTGTACCCTAATTAAGGTCACGGCCAATATCTTCCCACTCCTAGCCCTTTCCTGTCCCATCGTCGCCATAAGACCTATCTGTGTCGGTGCGACGTACCTTAAAACAAATTGTAAATAATAATAATAATAATAATAATAATAATAATAATAATAATAATAATAATAATAATAATAATGGCGTGTGGCCTCCGGAAAGGCCTTGTGCAAGTCTTTGGGTCTGACGCCGTATAGGCGACCTGCCTCTCTTTGAGGATGGGACCCTATCTAAGATGAAATCTAATGGTGAATACTTCACAAATCTCAGCCCCCGAGCTATATGAATTAACTCATGAAAGTTAAAATCCTCGACCCGCCCGGAAATGGAACCCGGGACCCTTTTGAACCAAAGGCCAGCATGCTAAAATTTAGACATGGAGCCGGACAGAAATACGAGTGAATAGACTGGAAACGATTTTTGAACTAGACACGATGGATGTAGACCAAAGTGGCATGATAAAATGTACAATGAAAATGCATCTCATTGATTTCCCTACTCATTGTAAATCAGTTGAAGTTCTTTCAGTTGTCTCATGACCATCAACAAGATACGATACGAGCCATATTATCATGTGATAGGTCTAATTTATTTAGTGAATAATAAAGGGACTGGTAGGAGAAAAACATGAAATGCAAACGTTTTACATAATTGTTCCCTAAAGCCGAAAGATATATAAAAAAATACAATATCAGACTACATACAATACATAACAGCGAAAAAGTTAATATTAAAGTGTAAAGAGAATGACAGAAAGAGATTAAAGGCGAAGATGCAGAATTATGGAATTCTATGATATTTTCACAACCATCTTATCTTTCCGTATTGTTTTAATGTTATAGTGACAGTTGTTCAGTAATTTCAGGGTGACCTCGAGTAGAATACAATAGGATGTTGAGTGTTATTTGCGAGATTAGTTGAGAGGCAAACTGTGGGGTAACCAATCTGCTACAAAGTACAACTTAGAACTAAGTACGTAAGGTGAGCTTGTAGTGACTAATTTTATCGCCTGGCTTACGTGTAAGCTGACTCGTTATTTATGCAAGGCTTCTTAGTACTCGGAACGGAACTCTACTGTAATATTGTTTCACTGAATAGTACATTCTAACCTCAAGGCTTGCACACAACACAGTCACAATAGTGCGACATGATAAGAGGAAATATGTTATAACCAGAGGCTGCTAGTTTCATTCCGCTGCTGTACGATCATGATGTTGCTATTTTTAATATTGGAGTGAAAAATCGATCTATACGTTTGCAGCTTACTGCCACTCAAATATCTTGATTGTATAACATGAGAATCGTATGAATATAACCGACAGTGACAATAATGACCATTGGCAATACTGTTCAATTTAACGTGAAAGTAAAATAATTTAGTCACACTTGAATTTAGCAAGGATTTACGGGAATTATTCCTGCAGTATATATTACTTTTCGGACGTTAATTATTTATATTTACAGAAATAAACAAGAATATATCTTCACTCTAAATATCCTGACTCTGGATTCATAATGCATATTTGTTATTTATTTAAATATATATTAAAAATATATCTTGTCATTTAGGTACAGCTGCTTTATGCAGAGCCAATAAGCCATGTCGATGAACACTAGCCAATGCACGTGGGATTTTTGAAGTGAAAAGTCACGTGTCTGAGATTCAGATCGTAAAACTTGAGTTTCATTGGCTATGATCACAATAATTACAGTCACGTAAAATCACGAGTTTGCTAAGTCAAAGCCACTGCTGGAGCGGCCGACAACTTTTGGTCCACCAAGACTTAGTCCTAGTACTATTATTGTTTATCATAGTGAAGGACACGTTTATAGTAGACGTGTATAGCTGCCGATACTCTGGATCCTTCTCTATGCCGGGCCATCATTATTCTAGCCGCTGCAGACCAGTTCGATCCCCAACATCAAGCCCAAGAATGTAATGAACGATTGGTGTATTTTGGGTTTCATATCAATAGAAAGATAACCAAATGTATGATTTCATATCAGTAAGAACTTGGAACAGTCCAGATCGATGGTGACGACTCTCTGCAAGTGACGATGTTATATCTGGTGCCTAATCTTGCTAATGACGGCCATTTCATCGAAGAGTGAAATGCGAGTAATATCACGGCCCAGATGAAGTGGTGAATAACAACAAGCGATACCTACGATCGTCGGATGAGGGGAAATCTATCACTCCGTCGTTCAAGTTGTATTCGGTGTTAGCCTGATACAAAAGCTAGAATGTCGACTGTCATGGATACAAAGATGTTCACAAGCTTAAACACCAAGCGCACGTCTGTCAGACAGACTTCACATGTACTATGACTTGTTCGCTATGATGTCTCATGTAATCTATTAGAAGCAAAAAGAACAAATCTGAGCAGTTTGTCATAGACACCAGTAGCGTGAAGATGGCAACACGTGGCGAGTTAACCAACTTTGAATGTGGGATTATCATCGCCGCACGGCGCATGGGTCATGGCTCTGCAGAAACTGCACGCGAATTTGGGTTTCCGAGGTCAACAGTGTCGAGGGTGGATCTTCAGTTTCTCAGAGAGAATGTTACCACCCGCATAAAATGCAGCACGGGAAGAACACAGGTGTTTAACGAACGGACATCGCGTCGCCTCCGCAGAACCATACTGGGCGCTCGAACGGCTACTATGAGTCAGAACACCGCCCAGTTGTGTGTTCGGAGTCAGGAACTCATTTCTACCAGGACTGTAAGGAGGCAACTGCACCGTATAGGCTTCACCAGACGACGACCAACTCGTGTCCCTTTGCTGACACCTCGACACAGAGTTCAACGACGCGCATGGGCCTGTGAACTTCGTTAATGGGCCATGAAACAGTGGCAGCGTGTGGTATGGTCTGATGAATCAAGTTGCAGTTGTGTCGAGCTAAGGGGCGCGTTGGCCTTTGCCCCATGAAGCTATGAATCCTGCGTGTCAACAAGGTTGTGTCCAGGCGGGGGATGGCTCAGTGCTGGTCTGGGCGGCGTTCTCATGGTCGCAATTTGGCGCCATTGTCCGGCTACAGGGAGCGCTGACAGGTCCACGTTATGTGGATATTCTTTCAGACCATCTGCACACCTTTCTGGCTCTAGAGTATTCAGATGGAGACGCCATGTTCCAACAGGACAATGCGCCATTTCACCGCTCTGTGGTGGCACTCAGGCGGTTGGAGGAGCACTCCAGTGAAGTTACGACCATGGATTTGCCATTCAGATCCCCGATCTTAATCCAGTAGAGCATTTATGGGATTCTGTTGTACGCTACATGAACCCAGCACAAACTACACTAGACCAATTGTGGGTAGCAGTGCAAGATGCGTGGCTCCAGGCCCCTCCAGAACGATTCCAACACCTTGCAGAGTCGATGCCTCGGCGTATTGCTGCCGTTTTGAGGACTCGTGGAGAACCAACCCGTTGTTAACATCCATTCAGCAACTTCCCATGACTTTTGGCCCCTCAGTGTATATATCAATTCAAATAATCCACTAGACCTCTAAAGGCTGCTAAGTCTCCATTTCGATCTTAAGTGAACGATGCTGTACGATATTTTCACTTTTCTGACAATAAGCAAACACCAAGAATATTTTTACACGTTAATGAACAATTAAGATATAAACACACTCCATCAGTATCTTAATCTTCGCATCTTTTACTTTTGGCCAGGGGAATAATACTATTTCAAATATAACTTTTTCTTTCATATAGGCTGAGTTATAGCAACAAATCAAATCATTCCCATTTTTGAGTGAATGGTAGGCCATAAAGTACTAACTCTACAGCTTGAAAATAACTCATTTTGTTTTACGATCGTGTCACATAACAATTCACAGTTAGGTACAAGTATCAATAGACATGTTTTAAAACTCATTATTAATTGCTTACCACATAGAACAAGACTAGGTTTCTGATTTTCACTTGTGGATTTAAAATAACGTTCTGTTCATTACGAGCTGTCGGGTTGCATAGCATGTGTATGTTGCTACACGGGAGGCTGACGATGAATTAGAACATTTGCTGTTGAATTGGGCATAATACGTCGGTGGTTATTGACAAACAGTTATTAATACATCATGGATTAATTGTAGTGGTACAAACTAAATAATTTTCTCTTTGGAATGTGAACTTGTACTATTTTGAACGAGTAATATACCATCAAGAGGTTATTTTTCTCCGGCTGTAGATGTTAAACAAAACGTTCAAATCTCTTTACATCTATATTTCACGTTGAGTGCTTCGTAAAAATCATTTCGAAATATTCGATATTTTTGAAGATTAAACTGTCAGACGACTACTGGTTTGATGGCCGTCTTTTATGCCCGAAGTATCAGGATCGAATCATGGAACAACTAGATAGGTAAGGGTTATTCTGCCCGAAGGCAGGTCCGAACCTCCGCAGAGGTGTTACTGAGCCGGAGTTTACGTGCGGTAGGGTGGCCAGTTCCTTTCCGCTCCTCCATTCCCTTACCCCCCCACCCCCACCAACTCCTGACCACGCCCCAATGTTGCTTAACTTCGGAGATCCCACGGGATCCGGTGTTTCAACACGGCTACGGCCGTTGGCATGGAACAACTAGTTGATGCTTAATTGTTTAAAGCAAGAGATCGGTTGTTGTAGTTTAAGGGGCACGTTAAAGAACCCTTTCAGGACAGAATCACGACATTCCAATGCTTCTTAGGACCATTAGCAGCGTCAGAAGCATTGCAGATCATTACTGTTGTTATAAAACATTTTCACTTCCGTCAATCTAACATAACATGTAAATGAATGACCATTTCCTTTATGTATCATAACGTACATTTTTAGTTATTTATTATTTAGTGGATGAAAATGCCCTGGAAGGGCATCCGGGAGATAGTGGGTTCGAATCACACTGTCGACAGCCCTGAAGATGGTTTTCCGTGGTTTCCCATTTTCACACCGGCAAATGCTGGGGCTGTACCTTAATTAAGGCCACGGCTGCTTCCTTCCAACTCCCTGGCCTTTCCTATCCCATCGTCGCCATAAGACCTACCTGTGTCGGTGTGACGTAAAGCCCCTAGCAAAAAAATATTCTTTCAATAAATCCATTGTTGGTCTCTCCTGTCATGATTAAGAAGTCATAATTCAATATTGTACAAGTAGAAATGCTTGATACTGAAACATCTAAATACGGTAACAATCGTCTTGCCTCATTGGGCTGCAGATTTTCTGTTATAGTCCCACGTAGGTGGTCTGCATGTGTATTTTAACAATGCAATTGTACCTTCATATAGTAGAAACGTGGTCTCTACTGGACGGTCCCTAACGTGAGATGATTTTCTCGGATGAATAAAGAGTGGGTCACAAGCTGCTTTTAACAAGCCGACGATTGGGGTGTGATTTGCCAATGTTTTCTCCTGTCTTTGAAATGGTTCATGTTTGTGGGTTACTGTAGTCACGTCCTAGTTCGTGAACCATGGGCAACGGCTGAGTGACCTAGTAAGTGGTCCTGAGAGTCGGGATACCAGTTGCTATGGAATGGGAGTGGGCATCTCGGACATATTCTGAGTCGTGGTCCTCCTTGTGCTCAGGCGGCTAGGACTATACAATCCACCGGTGGTCCATAACCCGTTAGAGGAGAGATCCTCACTTGGACTATGTGCAAGTAGGGCAGCATCCTGCTTCATGAATCGACCGAGCTCAGAACATTTTAAGCAAGCCTCGGACCTATGGGAGTAACGGAGTCCCACTCCCATTTGACAGGCGAGGGACTCCTTGGAAACAACTTGGCGAGCGAAATGGAATTCGATGGGGAGCTATCAATATTAATGGGGCTTATGGAAGAAAGAAAGTAGAACTGGCTGAGTCAGCAAAGAGGATGCATCTGGATGTGCTAGGAGTAAGTGATATTCGGGTAAGGGGAGATAACGAGGAAGAGATAGGAGATTATAAAGTGTACTTGACGGGTGTTAGAAAGGGAAGGGCAGAGTCTGGGGTAGGGCTCTTTATCAGGAATACCATTGCACGGAACATAGTTTCTGTTAGGCACGTGAATGAGCGAATGATGTGGGTAGATTTGTCAGTTGGAGGAATTAGGACTAGAATTGTGTCCGTGTATTCACCATGTGAGGGTGCAGATGAGGATGAGGTTGACAAGTTTTATGAAGCATTGAGTGACATCGTAGTCAGGGTAAACAGCAAGGATAGAATAGTGCTAATGGGCGATTTCAATGCGAGAGTTGGGAATAGAACTGAAGGATACGAAAGGGTGATTGGTAAATGTGGGGAAGATATGGAAGCTAATGGGAATGGGAAGCGTTTACTGGACTTCTGTGCTAGTATGGGTTTAGCTGTTACAAATACATTCTTCAAGCATAAGGCTATTCACCGCTACACGTGGGAGGCTAGGGGTACCAGATCCATAATAGACTATATCTTAACAGACTTCGAATTCAGGAAATCTGTTAGGAATGTACGAGTTTTCCGGGGATTTTTCGATGATACAGACCACTATCTGATCTGTAGTGAACTAAGTATCTCTAGGCCTAAGGTAGAGAAAGTGAAATCTGTCTGCAAACGAATAAGGGTAGAAAATCTCCAGGACGAGGAAATTAGACGGAAGTACATGGATATGATTAGTGAGAAGTTTCGAACAGTAGACATTAAGCAGGTTCAGGATATAGAAAGTGAATGGGTGGCATATAGGGATGCTGTAGTAGAAACAGCCAGGGAATGCCTTGGAACAACTGTGTGTAAAGACGGGAAAAGGCGAACATCTTGGTGGAATGATGAAGTGAGAGCAGCTTGTAAACGTAAAAAGAAGGCTCCAAACAAGGGCCGAGGCAGATAGGGAGTTGTATGTAGATGAAAGAAACAGAGCGAAACAAATAATTGTTGAATCCAAAAAGAAGTCATGGGAAGATTTTGGTAACAACCTGGAAAGGCTAGGTCAAGCAGCAGGGAAACCTTTCTGGACAGTAATAAAGAATCTTAGGAAGGGAGGGAAAAAGGAAATGAACAGTGTTTTGAGTAATTCAGGTGAACTCATAATAGATCCCAGGGAATCACTGGAGAGGTGGAGGGAATATTTTGAACATCTTCTCAATGTAAAAGGAAATCATCCTGGTGGTGTTGTGAACAGCGAAGCTCAAGGGGAGGAGGAAAATGATGTTGGTGAAATTATGCTTGAGGAAGTGGAAAGGATGGTAAATAAACTCCATTGTCATAAAGCAGCAGGAATAGATGAAATTAGACCTGAAATGGTGAAGTATAGTGGGAAGGCAGGGATGAAATGGCTTCATAGAGTAGTAAAATTAGCGTGGAGTGTTGGTAAGGTACCTTCAGATTGGGCAAAAGCAGTAATTGCACCTATCTATAAGCAAGGGAACAGGAAGGATTGCAACAACTATCGAGGTATCTCATTGATTAGTATACCAGGCAAAGTATTCACTGGCATCTTGGAAGGGAGGGTGCGATCAGTCGTTGAAAGGAAGTTGGATGAAAACCAGTGTGGTTTCAGACCACAGAGAGGCTGTCAGGATCAGATTTTCAGTATGCGCCAGGTAATTGAAAAATGTTACGAGAGGAATAGGCAGTTGTGTTTATGTTTCGTAGATCTAGAGAAAGCATGTGACAGGGCACCGAGGGAAAAGATGTTCGCCATACTGGGGGACTGTGGAATTAAAGGCAGATTATTAAAAGCAATCAAAGGCATTTATGTTGACAATTGGGCTTCAGTGAGAATTGATGGCAGAATGAGTTCTTGGTTCAGGGTACTTACAGGGGTTAGACAAGGCTGTAATCTTTCACCTTTGCTGTTTGTAGTTTACATGGATCATCTGCTGAAAGGTATAAAATGGCAGGGAGGGATTCAATTAGGTGGAAATGTAGTAAGCAGTCTGGCCTATGCTGACGACTTGGTCTTAATGGCAGATTGTGCCGAAAGCCTACAGTCTAATATCGTGGAACTTGAAAATAGGTGCAATGAGTATGGTATGAAAATTAGCCTTTCGAAGACTAAATTGATGTCAGTAGGTAAGAAATTCAACAGAATTGAATGTCAGATTGGTGATACAAAGCTGGAACAGGTCGATAATTTCAAGTATTTAGGTTGTGTGTTCTCCCAGGATGGTAATATAGTAAGTGAGATTGAATCAAGGTGCCGTAAAGCTAATGCAGTGAGCTCGCAGCTGCGATCGACTGTATTCTGTAAGAAGGAAGTCAGCTCCCAGACGAAACTATCTTTACATCGGTCTGTTTTCAGACCAACTTTGCTTTACGGGAGCGAAAGCTGGGTGGACTCAGGATATCTTATTCATAAGTTAGAAGTAACAGACATGAAAGTAGCAAGAATGATTGCTGGTACAAACAGGTGGGAACAATGGCAGGAGGGCACTCGGAATGAAGAAATAAAGGCTAATTTAGGAATGAACTCGATGGATGAAGCTGTACGCATAAACCGGCTTCGGTGGTGGGGTCATGTGAGGCGAATGGAGGAGGATAGGTTACGTAGGAGAATAATGGACTCTGCTATGGAGGGTAAGAGAAGTAGAGGTAGACCAAGACGACGTTGGTTAGACTCGGTTTCTAACGATTTAAAGATAAGAGGTATAGAACTAAATGAGGCCACAACACTAGTTGCAAATCGAGGATTGTGGCGACGTTTAGTAAATTCACAGAGGCTTGTAGACTGAACGCTGAAAGGCATAACAGTCTATAATGATGATGTATGTATGTATGTATGTTGAAACTATTAATGGAGAAATATGCTAGTTAGTGGAATGTATGGTGCAAATACGTCGCTGAATAAACCATTCATTAACCCTGTCGAACTCTCCTACCTCTCTTATAACCCAGTAATATCACTTCTTTTCATGCAGTCAATTCCTCTTTTACGTAAGAACGACGACCTGATTATGATTAAATATAATTAAATCGTATTAGATTTCATGTCATGAATGAACAAAAGTACATCATTAAGAAAGAAGGTGCCATTCAATGTACTGAAAGAAAGAAAGTGAAAAACGCACGGGTATTCAGTGCATTACACTCTAGAAATTACAGGGCTATATTTTGCCGTTAGTAAAATATCATAAGTTTCAGTGATATATCAGTTTCTTTGTTCACTATAATAATTAACAATAAAAGTGTTCTCGTTTAAAATGACGTAGATGCGTGCCTAGATAAAACTGAATACAAAACTTCCAAATTAGGGTTCATCAAAACAGTGAGTGGGGCGATTGTAATCTAAATAACAAACATGGAGGGCCAAGTTATCCCCATTACAACGGAGCCAGGCACCGTGCAGTATCTTCCATATATTATCATCCCTCTTTTTTTACTTTATTAATTTGCTCATGCATGCAACGGAGTGAGTCACGCCATGGTTTCTAAAGGATAAAGGGAAGTATTCGTGCCGTCTGTTAAGAGCTGTCAGGCTTCTCTGAGAGGAGCACACAAATTGTTCCCTGTCCTGTGTCATATTTTCTTTGAACACAAGCATATTAGCGTCCAAATGGGCATGACAACACCAGCTTCATGCAGAAGACAAATTTTGTCAGCCAAATTATATAAAATTAAGAAGCGAGATAAATTTTCTCTATATTATAATGCAATAATGAATATATATAATCTGATGAACTAGTATGAATGATCTACAACAGGTAGGAATAAAGGAGTTTATATTATTGGGAACAAATTATGCAAGTCCCCCAGAAATTATAATCTAATTAGTTTTGTAAATCTTCCAAACTTTCAAGTCCTCTTTATGTATTTCATATCTTAGGCTACCACTATAGTGGCAATTCCCAATAAGAGTAACCACAATATCTCGAGTGTGTCAGTTTACTAATTGTGCGAGGGCCTTGTCCGAGATGAACTGTATTGTAGTTATACTATTTAGTAGAGTCTAGCAACCAGTTCATCTCTTAAAAATAACAAACACTCGTGGCGAAATGCTCCATTAAGGTTAATCTGTCCAGTCAGATTGCCTGAAGATACAGGAGCGTTAGATGGTCAGCGTAACGATATTCTCAGATTGGTTTAAGTGACTTGGCCCAGTGCCTGTCATACCAGACAGCTTCTCAGTTAGTCTCACGAGGCTGGCTGAACACTATTCCCGTTCTCGACTCGTCAGTCCAGAATTGAAATCCTTGTACTGGTCGGGAATCGAAGCCCATGACTCTGGTAAGAAACAGGCATGATACCTCCACACAACGGGGTTGTCCAGAGTTTCTGATTCATATTTAAAACCTCTGTTTACTTTCTGGTGGCTTCTGGTCTAATCTGTCAGCTGATGCAAAACGCAGGTGACTGATCATTTTCACTGCAACATTTGTTTCCGGAATAATGGGCTATAAGGCCGTAGTGCTACAGACACGGCACATTCATCCATCGTTCAAGAATTCAATCAGTGTGACGCTTCAATCTCTAAATGCAACAGAGCTTTAATGTTCATAATGTAGTGGTGATATTAAGTGTCCAATTCTGTTCTAGACGTTGGCGACAGATCAACGTCACCAGCTAAGCAAATGTATCCTTGATTAAGCTTTCTTAGCCGGAATTTACTGACAAGTAAAGAGTCCTGAGCAAAAACTGTGTAACACCACTTTTGGCCAAACTCATGTACCGATATTTCATACAATATTAAATTTCCCGGATCCTTTGGTGTAAGAATGGTGTCACTCCGAGAATTAGTGCGTCACAGTGTGGTGGAAACTGACTCAATCTTTGATTTTATGCTCACGGAGCTACCTGGTTTCTGCTACAAAACAGTTCCAAGTTTCAACACGGAGCCTTTCTACATTGCCCTTAGTTCCTCTGAAGTTAAACAGTGTATTATTACGTGAAAATGCGCTAAAGTGTAGCCCATTTCAGTGTAAATAGCTCCAAAATGTATGTACATTTTTACTATATAAATTTCCGATTGAGATAAATTAGTACATGCATAAGTAGTATATGAACAAGATTAGTCAATATCTGAATATTCTGGGAAGTTCTTTGGTTGTTCCCAAAAAGTTCATATAAATGGAGCAACGTAATTTTTTGCATGGAATCCTTCAATTTCTTTTCGCCCCTTGACTAATCATCAGCATATTACCCATCTACCTACTACTGACTATGCTCAATGATGCCTGAATTTGAATGCGTGGAAATCTATTGTTTTAAGACGTCTATGCTGTTGATCGTAGTATAAATGGTATGAACAGACAATAATTGAAATCTGAAATCGTCATGCATTTTATTAGCGAAATAAATTACCTCAATGAATTCTTGCCTGCTATATTCTATTAAGATATCACGATATCCTTTGTAATAGCACCCTAAAAGTATCTCGTATCCTCGCAGTCAATGAATATGTGCAGCAGAAAAGAATTTAATGAGGTAATATCTTGCGAATAATAATAATAATAATAATAATAATAATAATAATAATAATAATAATAATAATATGTGTGAATAATTTCTCAAAGGCATATTCCACCCTTTTACTCCACAGCCTTTTTGGGTCATGGTTGTATAAACTGTCATGGTTATGGCACATTGCTTTATCAGATCATTGTTACAATGACAAAAATAGTACTATCACAGCTACTGTATACATGCATTTTAATTTGACACCATTTACACTGCCTGCACTTCAATTTTGACCTTCTGTTTTACTCTACCTGATGGTAGAGTAACCCTTAACTTTTGGGTGATCTGTGACTAATTTCCGGCCTTCAAAAATCGGACGTTCTGTCGGGTTCGAACCCACAATCGTAGCTTGCACAGCAGACACTCGACAACTGATCAACAGAAGGATCTAGATTATCTTCAACAACTTCTAAATGACTTTATTTTAAGTCTCTTTCCAAGACAACTCCCGCTGTAATTCTTCAACTTTCAGCATGTCATCTTTTAAAGTGTTGGGAGAAAGACATGGAAATTCTTATTATGAACGTTTCATATATTCATAAAATGAAACTTGGCATACCCATTCAAAGAGGTTCCGATTCCTTGAAGTCAGTGCTCCAAACTTCGGGAAGTTTTCTCTACATTTTTACGATTATCTGGGTATATTTCACTACAGTTTCTATGAACCAGAGCACTATTTTCGTGTATTATGGGAATGTTACCGAACATGTTACTGGGGAGCAACAGCATTATCAATCCAACTTAGAATCCCATAGTTTGAAATATTTTAGTCTGTACTTTATCTTTGTTTTAAACTCAATGTATTCAACGTATCTATACAGCCTGTTAGGGGTATACGTGCAGATATTTCTTGTAGCAATAGAGTACGATGTGACGAACCACTATATATCAAACTTTTAGTAATCCTCGGAAGTTATTTTCGAGAGCAAAGGAATACGATGTTTTCAGAATAGGTTAGTATGCTTTGTTCTTGTGAATGAATAGATTTCCTTTGATAACAGGCAAGTCACGTGCCATCCGTGCCAAACTGGTTTCTGTTTATATTTAAGAGCAAATGTACTACTGTAACAGCTGAACGCTACCTATGCAGTGCCACGAGATGTTACGTAATATACTTGCCAAACTGATTTTATGTTTACGAGAATCTGAACTACGATAACAGCTGAAGGCTGCTACCAGTGAATACGATGTTAAGTTATATTCTCGTCAGACTGGTTTTGTTGTTGTTAGTATTTAGTTTACATCTTAGGGACTTCAGACAACCCTAGTCATCGGTTTCGGACCCTGGAGATGTATCGAATTGTCAGCGTTAATACTGGTTCATTTGCTGTTACGTCCTTTAGGGGATTGGGATATGTGTGTTCGTCAGCCCCGTGGTCTAGTGAGTATGGAAATGACCTGAAAACCTGTGTCGGTGCGGTACCTGTACGAGCGTGTGGTATACTTATTGATTGGGATGTGCGCGCCGGGACGTGAAATACGGTACGATCCCCGTTGTGCATTGCGTAAAGGTAGAAGAAAGAAGGCAGTTTCTTACGCCAACGAAAGCATGCGTGGGATATGATGTCCAAATAAGTAGCATCGGAATTGAATTATCGAAGCACACGGAACGTTTTTTTCAAACGAATAATGGACATGTTATACAACTAAATAAATGAAACGTACCTACATTTCGTGCTTCCTGCCGGGCTGAGTGGCTCAGACGGTTGAGGTGCCGGCATTTTGACTTCAACTTCGCAGGTTTGAACCTGGCCCAGTCCGGGGGAATTTGAAGGTGATCAAATACGTCAGCCTCGTGTCGGTAGATTTACTGGTAAAGAACTCCTGCGGGAATAAATTCCGGCACCTCAGTGTCTCCGAAAACCGTAAAAGTAGTTAGTGGGACGTAAAGCAATTATTACTATTATCAGATCATTAAGAGCTGAAAGCCGTGGAAGAAAATAGTAAAATATGCGTGGTTTAGGAGGAAACAAGACGAAATGTTCGTCACGTGAGGCAATATCGGTCGCAGTAGTTAACCACGGATTACTATGCGTAAGACGAGAACCAGGTACACCTCTTGCGGATGAGTCAGCTGTAACCTGGTATTGTGGTTAGCACGAGAGAACAAAGTGTGACAAAACAGGTTTTGTGCACAAACATCAAACATACATATCAACAAATCTGATGAACTTAAACAACGTGTCACGTGGGAAACATGCAGCTATTAACCTGAACGCCAGGCCGACGGTCGCTTTCATGAGTACAATATGAGTTATCAAATTACACCCAATTCACAGATGTCGAACGTATCTAAGAGGATTCCGCCACCACTACATCCTACATTTTACTCTGCCAGTGCTAATAAAAGATCGCAGCAGATTACGCTACTGCGTGTTAAGATGATGCCGGTTGAATACATCTGTTAAGACATAATGCTTCAGTAGAAGAAGAATAAGAAGAAGATGGTAACGAGAGCCACATAGTCAAGCAGGACATAGCCGAACCAGGCTCACATTAGTGACACAGACATGAATGGCGTGGTCGTAGGAACTACAGTCGTAATAGTAACACTCTGTTGTAGAAAAAAAATTAACTAACATACTCGTACAGTAGGAGCTCCGTAATTTCAGGTGGACGGTAACAAGACTATCTCGAATAGAAAAGCACGGATTTACGAACGTACACGAAAACGCCTGTGTATACGAAAAATTTACCTCTCTTAAACATTACATCACAACAGTTTAGAAAACAAAAACATACAGATTGCCTTACACTAAGAAAAATTTTATATTGTTTTTGTAAATTAAAAAAACGCTCTAGGCAACCTTCTTCAGTTAAATCTTAACTTATAATTCCTATTTCAGTAGCGATGAATATAAAACAAGGATTTTATTGAATTTTTTAAATGTGATAATGATGATGATGGTGACGATGATGGTGATGATGATGATGATGATGATTGCTGTTTTTAGATCATCGGCCCTTAAAAACGCAAAGTGTCTTCTGTTTTAACTCATTGTGAATAAAAAACAAAATATAAACTGCTCGAACACACGTAATGAATCCAAACCACGTGAAAGGTAGGAATAAGGAACTGCGTTCAAGGTCAATGTCTAGCATTTTAACAAGCACGTCTTCCGTCTGTTGTGTTCAGCTTTCGCCACCCACAAGGCACTCGCGCACTGAAACTCTCGATTTATAACTTTTGTTGCCGATACATCAATTCCCCTGCTCGAATTTATGAGAATATCGAACTATCGAGTCTCAAAATACTATATCGGTTCTGTACTGTACTCCCAAGTAAATGCGCTGCAGAAATGGCGTAACATCTGACATACCGAAGTGAAACTTGTAGCAATTGTTCACAGTAACCACCCTGGGCTTCTCTGCAGGCTTCAATTCTCCGAATCCAGTTGCGACGCATTCGAGCCAAGACGAGAGTGTTGTTCAGAATATCCTCTGCTGCTTAAAAAATGCGTTCATGGACGTCATCCGAAGCGGTTACTTGAGTTTGATATACTTTGTCTTTAATGTCCCCCCAGACATAAAAATCCATTTGAATAAGGTCTTGAGATCTGGCTGGTCAATTGATAGTTCCACATCGTCCTGTCCACCGTTGAGGAAATGTCTGCACCATCATGTAAAATCGACGTAGTTCGGCTTAGTCGAACCGACACGTCCTCTGAAACCTCCAGTAACGTACGGCATCTACAGGAGCAAGATAACATTAATAAAAAGATGATTAGTCCATGTAAAAGACTTCCAACTACACCCATACAGATATTATTTCAGATCTTGTGCAGGAAATTGCCTTGTCCTACTGAATGGAGTGTTCCACAACTCATGAGTGGGATATAGCGTGTTCGAACCCCTCTGTTGGCAGCCCTAAAGATGGTTTTCCGTGGTGTGCCATGTTCACACCAGGCAAGTGCTGGGGCTGTAACGTCATGAAGGCCACGGTCGCATCCTATCCCTTTCCTGTCCCATCGTCGCTATAAGGAAAGCTACACCGAACAAATTTATGCAAGTAAGGTGATTGGTACCGGTCTGAGTATCTGAGATGGTTGAGACCCTGATCTCCCGACCTCCAACTTGGCAGGTTCAATCTTGACTCAGTCTGATGGTATTTGATGGGGCACAAATACGTCAGCCGCGTGTCGTAGAAATACTGGCACATAAATGAACATCTCCAGTATTACATTTCGGCACCTCAGCGTCTCAGAAAACGGTAAAAATAGATAGTGGGACGTAAAGCAAAATAACGCTAATTAAAAGACGATTGGTCAAAGTAACCGACCTCCTACTGCATCCGTCCAGATATTAATTGAGAGCCAGTGCTAGAAGTTGCCTTGGTATGCTGAGAGGGGATGTTCCACAGCCCATGAGTGAGTTATGTAAATATTAAACACTCCTTGTGTAAAGATTGTCTCATGTGTCACTAATCCACTTGACAGAAATTCTGGATTGCGTGCTTGATCAATTAACCACCGGCAGAAATCCACTCCTAAATCATCACCGAGCTTGAAAGCAGCAGTCGCCAAAGTTCGGCCAATATCCAGTATTCGGGATATAGTGGCTTCGAACCCCTTTGTCGGCAGCCCTAAAGATGGTTTTCCGTGGTTTGTCATGTTCACAACAGGAAAATGCTGGGGCTGTAACTTAAATAAGACCACGGTTGCTTCGTTCCCGATCCTAGCCCTTAGATTAATCTGTCGCCGTAAGACCTATCTGTGTCGTGGCGACGTACATCAACTTGTAAAAAAATGCTAATCAGCTGGTGAGAGACACTGCACCCGTTGAATGTGGTCAGGGTGCATTCGCTCTTCATGCAGTGTCCTATGTATGGTCCAAGTTGGTATACCAACGGCACGTGTTATACTACGCGTACGGCGCCCAAGATCATCGTATATAATTTGCCAGGATGTATTCTTCCGCGTCTAGGATTACACGTGGCCGTTCAGGCCTAGACCTTTCATAGCGTGATGTAACACAGCCTGTACCGTGAACACGCTGCAGTAGCCTACAGCACGTATCGATGCTGGATTTGACACCTGTCTGTTGGGAAGCCTTTCCCGACAGCTTCATGGAGCGCGACCCGTATTCTGTTCTGCCGCACGATACACTAGCAGCATATCATGGTATTGGTGGTTTTCATACACTGACATTATTCAAATACTACTACAACTACGAAGTAACTCACGTACTAGTGCAGATGATAATTCGCCTCTCTGACAGCCGTTATTCAGGTGAAGGTCAGGCAGGCAGCTCATACCTCTAGTCCGGTTTCATGAAGGGGCGGAACCCGTCCAACCACATCCCCGTCGCTACGAACAGCAGACAACAGAACCGGCACGCGAAACGTCTAGTGCTTTTGTCGAACTGCTTACGTTGAATATTCACCCACAGTGTGATTTCATTATCATGGATTTCTGGGAGACCACCTCGCCATATGCAGAAACACCCCGGACTTCATTTCTTCATTTTGTAATAGTTATAATGCACAAAATAGCTCAAACACAAAACCTATAGGATGTCCGCTTAGTCCGCTAGGCAAAAGCGTGTTGAGGTGTACGTAAATAAAGTTTCTTACGTCAACGAAAGAATGCATGGGATAGGATTTCCAAGTGAGTAGTATCAGAATTGAATTGTCAAAGCACATTGAACGTTTTGCTTCATTCCAATAAGGGACATGTTATAAAAATAAATAAATTAAAGTACTTTCCTTTCGTGCTTCCAAACGAAAAGAACATGTTTAATGGTAAATTAAAGCATTCTAGCTTACTGCAGCTTTTGCAGTGCCTATTAAACGTATCAAAATAAACGCTGACTGGCTTAGTGGCTCAGACTGTTCAAGCACTGGTTTGATGAACTTAGCAGGCTTGATCCTGGCTCAGTCCCGTGGTATTTGAAGGTGCTCAAATACGTCCTCTTCTGATCGGTAGATTTACAGGCACGTTAAAGAATACCTGTGGGAAAAATTCCGACACCGCGCGTCTTCATTGGGACGTAAACATTGTTGTTATTATTATTACAGGGCGAGTTGGCCGTGCGGTTAGGAGCGCGCGGCTGTGAGTTTGCATCCGGGAGATAGTGGGTTCGAATCCCACTGTCGGCAGCCCTGAAGATAGTTTTCCTTGGTTGGTTTCCCATTTTCACACCTGGCAAATGCTGGGGCTGTACCTTAAATTAAGACCACGGACGCTTCCTTCCAACTCCTGGGCCTTTCCTATCCCATCGTCGTCATAGGACCTATCTGTGTCGGTGCGACGTAAAGCCACTATCAATATTATTATTATTATTATTATTATTATTATTATTATTATTATTATTATTATTATTATTACTGTGTTAGTCTATTATTACTATTATGAAAATAAAAGTTAATCGCCCCACTCATACTTCGTAGCTCCTAATCTGTCAGAAAACACTAAAGAAAGTAGTGAACTGTCAACAAGTCCTAATTATTATTAATCTTATAATTGCGGACATGTCTCCGACATTACCGGTAATTGTTTTACGTCGCGCCGACACAAATAGGTTTTACGGCGACGAAGGGAGGGAAAAGGGATATAAGTGGGAAGAAAGCGTTCGAGGCCTTAATAAATGCAGAGTCCCAAGATGTCCCTGGAGTGAAAATGGGAAACCACGGAACACCATCTTCCCGACTGCCGACAATGGAGCTCGAACCCACTATCTCTAGAATGAAAGCTCACAGCTGCGCTCCCCTAAGGGCACGACCAACTTACTCTAAGCTCTAATGCCGGTCTGAGTGGCTCGGACGATAGAGCGCTGGTCTTCTGATCCCACCTTGACAGGTTCAATGGCTGCTTAGTTCGGTGGTATTTGAAGGTGCTCAAATACGCCAGTCTCGTCTCTGTAGATTTACTTGCATTAAAGAAATACTGCGGTAAAAACTTCTGGCACCTGAGCGTCTCCGAAAACCGTGAAAATTAGTTAGTGGAACGTAAAGATATTATTATTATTATTATTATTATTATTAATAATAATAGTTGTAGTAGTAGTAGTATCAGTGGTGGTAGTCTTTTTTTGCTACGGGCTTTATGTCGCACCGACACAGATAGGTCTTATGGCGTCGATGGGATAGGAAGGGCCTAGGAGTTGGAAGGAAGCGGCCGTGGCCTTAATTAAGGTACAGCCTCAGCATTTGCCTGGTGTGAAAATGGGAAACCACGGAAAACCATCTTCAGGGCTGCCGACAGTGGGATTCGAACCCACGATCTCCCGGATGCAGGCTCACAGCCGCACGCCTCTACGCCCACGGCCAACTCGCCCGGTGTGGTGGTAGTAGTAGTAACATTATTATTACTGGAGTTATAATTAAACGGGTCAATTACAGTCATCATTTTACCTATCAGCACTTATTGTCGAGTAATAAGCCTTCTGTCCGCCTCTGCGGTGTAGTGGTTAGTAGGTCCAGTTTCGATTCCCGGCTCTGCTGCGAAATTCGAAAAGAGGTACGAGGGGTGGAACTGGGTGCAATCAGCCTCGGGATGTCAAATGAGTAGAGGTAGGTTCCATTCCCATCTCAGCCATTCTGGAAGTGGTTTTCCGTGGTTTCCCACTTCTCCTCCTGGCAAATGCCGGGATGGTACCTAACTTAATGGCAAGACCGCTTCCTTCCCTCTTCCTTGTCTATCATTTCCAGTCTTCCCATCCCCACGCAAGGCCCCTGTTCAGCATAGCAGGTGAGGCCGCCTGGGCGTGGTACTGGTCATTCTCACCAGTTTTATCCCCCGACCAAATACCTCACGTTACAGGACACTGGCCGTGAGGCGGTAGAGGTGAGATCCCTCGGTGAGTCCGAGGGAAAACCAACCCTGGAAGGTAAACAGATTAAGGAGAAGAAGAATAAGCCTTCTATTATAAATACCCGGCGGCAATTCCACAGTAGATCTTTTTACTTCCAGCAATGTTCATGCATGGATGCAACTACGCTATTTGAAATTTGTCTCATTAATAACAATTTCACTGAATATTTATAGCTTTTTCTTTCAGTGTCCCCCGTCCTTTCATTGACCTGAAAACTATGAATAAGCATAGGCAACTCGCATTGGCTAATGTCAGAAATTCATCGTAGACTGTCACAATAACAGCACAGAAATGTTGCGCCAATTTTTCATGTACTCATTAACTATTTCCTTTCATTTTGTCAGCTTGGATCACTGAGTAATGCCATTGGCGTCTTATAAATCACACATAACTACACAACACTTGATTTGCATGTATGTACTGGTACGGATCTTCGACGTCACTGTAAGGATTCTGTGTACTTTTCACACAGTACTCTAGACCGGTTTTCGAGTACAGCAAGTGGCCTGGCAAGTGAGTCAACCTCCCTTACTTGCCAAGCCTGTAGGGGAAGTGCGCAACAACATGTGTTGGCCTGCGGTAAGAAACAGTTTCAACAAGCCCTATACTCTGCTACTGTACTACCATTACGCGTGGACAGAATGAGATAACCGGCGTATCCTGCTACGGCCGTTAAAAATACATTATGCCCTGAAAGACTGGGCTCAGTTATGAGAAAACTAATAGGACAAGGCAAAAAAGTACATGGCATATATTGTGAGATGCATTTATCTTTGCCGACTAGCAAAATATATGCACGTAAACCCCTAACACTCTGTATATAGTTCAGTTTTACTATCAGACTCGTATAAGCATGCTCAAAATAACATCGGTTTATCCACTATTGAGTGGTGACGCTCAGATAACGTCCATTTGAATAGACAGATTATTATACGCATTCTGCTTATTAACTTGTATTTGAACAGGTTATGGGTACAGTGCTAGTAAAAAATTGTCATACGTATAAGCATCGTAACTATTCATCAATATCCTCTAGGTCCGGTTCCATGGCTAAATGGTTAGCGTGCTTGCCTTTGGTCTAGAGGGTCCCGGGTTCGATTCCCGGCTGGGTAGGAGATTTTAACCTTACATGGTTAATTATCTTGGCTCGGAGATTGGATGTTTGTGCTGTCCCCAACATACCTCCAACTCACACACGACACATCATACACCACAATAACACGCATTTACCTACACACTTCATTTGCCGTCGGAGAATCTGCCTTACAAGGGCGGCACCCGGCTAGAAATAGCCACACAAAATTATTAAATATCCTCTAGAATAATTTCTGGTAACTTTGGTTGAACTTCTTAGAAAGTATAAGGACATTTCAAGTAGATTTAATTCATAACTATCCATAAGGTTCTTGGACAACAAAGCAACAAGTTCCTGTATCAATCGACGATAAGAACCTTGTACGTATTATTATTCCATCACAATGCGAGTTATTTCCTTCTTTCAATCTAAAACAGCAACGCGTCAGCTACTTACAAATATAAGAGGACAACGAATTATTCTCGGTAATGCCTAATTTTGGTCAGTGAAATCTTGTAAAAAACGAATTATCTTATAGGTTACAAAAGTAAACGCTATAGCTATAAAATATGTCACAGTGGGCTAAATTCAGGCAGAAAAGAAGAGAAAGCGGAAAGGTCTGACATGATTGTTACTTGGCACGAAGATATGGCGTGCTCTTAATCTTGATTATTAATTTACTACGTTAGTGAACGAAATGGTGGAATCTTTTTATGATTTAATACTAGAGAAAACTTACTCTTCTTCTGATTGGCCAACTAGGATACTATCTCACTGGGCGGGGGATATTAGGGTGAGATTTATAGACCTTGAACATGTCACGGCAGTGGGAAGTTAAACTCTTATAACTTTATCTCAGACCCAAATTACAGATTACCCCTCTTCATTCGTGGAGGAGCTACTGGTGTTGAAATGTAGATATATTACTATCAATAATAGCATAAATAATATTTATGAGTAATACGTTTATTATTCCTGTACACTGAACATTGATTAGGACATTGATTAGTGTCCCTAGTCATTTTAATATGCACAAGAAATGTTAATATGGCAATTGAACCGGTGGTCGCAAGAACCATTTAAGTCCATCTTTTGTGACTTTAGTTTTCAAAATTGTTCCATAGACACTTAATCTGATACCAGGACGATGTGTGTCAGTTTTATATTCCCTGAGTAATGTATGGCAAACGTTGAGATACGGTGCAAGAACCAGAGGAGTTTACAGTGGTTCGGACATACCTGTGATGAAACCATTGCAGGCAAGACGAAAACAAAATTGTGAACATGCTTCATCATTATTTGCGTAATCCATTGCGCCAAGAAGTACGGTAGCAATAAGTACGAGGGCGAATCAAAAAGTAAGTTACACTTCCAAGTTATGGCCATTTATGAAACCACCTACACATAGGCAGCACGGCTATGACAACTGCTGCTTTCATCTCCTTATCCTTTTTAAGCTTACCGAACACATGGTAATAGCATGGGAAATTGCAGGATAACGCAACACCTCACACGGCCTGCCAAACGTCCGAAATGCTGCAGCGATTCAAGTAGGAGTAGCAACATCCTCCATACATTCCAGTCTTAGCGCCATGCGATTAGCACGTGTTTGGTGAGCTTTATTTATTTATTTATTTATTTATTCGTATCAGAAGCAATACATCATATAAATTATTAATTAAGAATGAAAAATAATTAAATAGGCCTAACTGGTAAAAAACATACTAGAGGTGCATTCAAAGTAACAATTATATCATCGGTCCAGAATTTTGCAAGATCTCGACTATTTGGTGTGGCCTCCACTAAATCTTGCATGGTGCAAACGAGAGGGCAGGAGTTGCAATTAAGGAGGTGCGCCATAGTTTGTTCTTCTCCGCAGAGACAGAGGGTTGACTCTTCAGATAGACCGCACTTCTTCATATTGTTCTTAGATCGACTGACTCCAGACCGTAGACTGTTCAGACTCTTCCATGTAGACCACGACTCTTCATGACCGGCTGGAAGAGTTTCAGATGGATCCATCCATCCATTGAGATGAAGGTTTCTGGATCTCCAGGAAGTTGATGATTGAGGTGACTCCGAAAGGCACTCAGTAGAATGAAGAAAACTCGATTTCAATAGTTGTTGATCCGGTTGATAATCATGTAATGGATGTGTTTGTGAAATGTCTACTTTAGATTTTTCATGTTTCGCAGCTACTTCACGTCTAATATCTGGGGGAGCAATGCCAGCCAAGCAATATACCTTATCACACAAGGTGTAGATCTTAGGCAACCAGTTATAAGCCGGCAAGTTTCATTTAAAGCAATATCCACCTGTTTAGCATGACATGATCTATACCAAACAGGGCATGCGTATTCTGCTGCAGAGTAGCTCAGTGCTGGAGCAGTAGTTCTCATTGTTTGAGCTTGTATTCTCCAGCTGGTACCACATAAAGTGCGAAGAATGGAATTTCGCGTAGATACTTTGTGTTTCGTGTTAAGACAATGCTGTTCATACGGGAGTGCACGATCCAGAGTCACCCATAGATATTTAGGTGTTGAGCAATGATCCAAGAGAGCACCTTCCCAGAAAATCTTCAGTTTTCTTCTTGCCTGCATATTCTTTAAGTGAAAAGCGCAAACTTGCGTCTTTGAGGTGTTAGGATTTAGATGGTTTTCTCTGTAGTATGGACACAGTTCATCTAAGGCTTCCATTAGTCTTCGTTCAACACTCTCAGACTGAAAAAGGATCTCGATGTTCGACAATTCCGAAATGATGAGCAGGTGAATACAGCTGTCTCCAGGTGGTTATATAGCGCTTGAAGTAATTTCTACGCATCCGGAATCGAATAGTTGGTTGACCGTTCCAAGAAATGTGTACAGTCTTTTGGGGACTATGTGAAAATTGTACGTTGTCATAGCAGTGTTGTCTATGTGTAGGTGGTTTCATAAATGCCGTAACTTAGAAGTGTAACTTACTTTTGATTCGCCCTCGTAGTTTACGTATAACAACAATGGACAAAACAGAAACGCCCTAATGGTGCAGTACATGCCATCTGTACTGTAATCTAATCAGCTTTCCAGGACACTAATGGATGTAAGACTGTTTCCATTTCTAGTTTACACTTCATTGATATATTTTGTTGTAATACACAATTATTTATTCACTTCGGTGCAATCACTAGATAAGTATGTCCGAGTTCCTTTCTTTTCCTTACTGGAGCTTTATTGCAATTAAAACTAATTCAATAATGTTTTTCTCTCCCGGAAACTTAACATTTTGAACTTAATGTGGTAGTCGTGCCAACCTCTTCAGTTCAGTGCCATGCCTTTTAATGTTAAAAAGTCTATAATTCTAGTCATATAGTGCTAGTTCCCTCTCCCTTCACTTGACACGCATTCAGTATTAGGATATCCTCGATGAGGGTCTGGAATAGGATGCATTTAGACTGGAACACAAGTGAAAAGAGAAATGACTTAAAAGTCCCCAATTCCACTCGCCCTGAAACTGGTCTTTGACAAGTTTTTTTTCATATTAAGTGAATGTGAATGCTATTTATGGAAGGTTCTTAATCTACAGGTCACAGCCAAGCTCTTTCAGTCCTAGACTCAATTAAATGACGAAAACACGCATCAGTACGGATATCATAAACATACAGACTTGATGAGACCTGAGTATATGGGCTGTTGACACTACATACTACATGTCTCTAGCCCAGTAAGTGAAGATCCACCACTATCACGAATAACAAAATATTGAACCCTCTGTCAGCTTGAACCTATTACAATACCATACACATACATTCATTTCTTTTTTTACTAGTGGCTTTACGTCGCACCGACGCAGCTAGGTCTTATGGCGACGTATATTCAGTTCCGTCGAACGTTTGAGACGTACTGAAATGTACGTACATTGACAAGCTACTTAGTTCACAGAATTAACTCATTATTTACCAACTCATTTTCGTTAGGAGTAATGAAAATCGGTGTTATATCTCAAAATAAAATCACTGTTAAGAATAAAAACACACCTCATTAAGTTGTTTAAAAATATTTCATTTCAGTAAAGCGCCAGTGGTAAATAGCGGTGTCTTTTAGACACTTTTGCTTATATTATTTTATTGACAAAGCCTATGACCTGGCAATATCAACACCGGAAAATAGCAACGTCATAAGACGGGATGATCAGGGAGTTTC
Source organism: Anabrus simplex (assembly GCF_040414725.1). Classification (NCBI taxonomy): domain Eukaryota; kingdom Metazoa; phylum Arthropoda; class Insecta; order Orthoptera; family Tettigoniidae; genus Anabrus; species Anabrus simplex. Next base: position 163,803,182 of record NC_090265.1, on the reverse strand, counting down.
AGAGTATTCGTCAAGTCTGCCATGACTGGTGTAGTCCAAAGTGCATGAAACCATAATAAGATCTCCTACATACAATTTGTCATTTTATGGAAAGACTAAGCTTTATAGTGATTTACTGTACAGTTTTATCATCTGCTGGTTTCTCTAGTTTCATCCACTATATTTGGGTAATACTGCCGATTTGTACCTTTTTTCCAGGCGTTTGACGTACACCAACGCAGTGATTAATTTGTTTCCATTTATTTTTTGGCTATGATTGGGAAATCAAAAACTCAATTCTTGGTGCACATGATGCGATCTATCCGTTGCTGGTTGGAATATAAGCCGCTATGTTTAACTGATATAGTAAAATCTGCAACTAATGGGATGTAATATAAACATCCATGAATGAAGATGTCGTTGTTTTTGTAGATTTTGATTATGTTAATGTTGTTGTTGTCGTTGTTGTTCGGCTTATCAGTCCACAGATCGATTCGATGCAATTCTCCATACCACTCTACCCTCCATGTAAATATTTCATCCTAAATTTATACTGCTATTCAAAACTTTTAGAACATGTAAGTACCCATAGTGGCTTCAGTACATATACCGTAAAATCAACAATGAATATTTTTCTGAATATATTCAATGTTAACACAACACACAAACAACTGAAATTATTCATTGTCATCATTCAGCACCAAAATTGTGCTAAAATCTTAATGTATATAGTAAGGCGGTCCAAATGAAGAGCAACACAGTGCAAGGCGTATGAATTATTCCCTGATATACGGACAAGAATATATTAGACTCAGCTGTAAGGCTCGGCGATGCATGCGGCGCCATTGATCTTCTCCTACCCACATGAAGTGATTTACAAGCCATAGACTCCTACTGTTTCAGCGAGAACACTTGAACACCAATAGATAAGGTGATGTTAACAAGCGATAGACCACACGCGATGTGTTATCGAACATTCTGAAGAACTGTACTCCCTTTAGTATCCTCCATCTTCAGCATGACATTTAGTAGTTCCCGGCACGAACTAGTCCGTAGCCTACTTATTACTCCCAATAGACACACTAGAAAATAAAAGTGCGTAGGTAAAATATATACTTTGAAATGAGGCATAATTATTTTAAAATCACGAACACATTCATTATCCAAGTAATCGGGGATTAAAATAGAGAATAAATATGATACAATTAATTACTTATCAAAAAAATTGGAATAATTACCCCCTTAAATAGAAAAGAGTTATTTGGAGTTGTGTATCATTGGTATGAATTGGTTTATTTCACTGGATTGGGTTTTCTTTCAATACAGAATTAAATGCTTCCAGCATCGCTTTTGGCCTTTCAGATAGAAATTATGTTAATAGCAGAGCAAGTACTATATTACTACTCCCGACAACTAAATATAGTAAAGATCCAGTTCATTAGTGGAAATAAATTACAGATGATTATGATCTTAATGCGCTTCTAGTTGGTAAGTTTAAAATTTTTTTAAATATAACATGGTATGGTTCGGGTGTAAAGTGATTTTTATAACATTTTTTAATGGGGATGGATTTTATGATTTGAGGAAAATAAAATGTGCTTAACAGTCTATTGTAAGATTAAGGAACAGAAAAATGAGAGTACCAGATTTATCAGATTTAGAATGAATGAAAAGCGGGAACGTGGAATACACGTACTTGTTCGACTTTTATTATTATTATTATTATTATTATTATTATTATTATTATTATTATTATTATTATTATTATTATTATTATTATTATTATTTTGTCCCACAGGAGTTCCTTAACGTTAAGATAGCTAACGACGAAGAGTTGTCGTATTGTTACTCAAATCTTGTCAACCTCAACCGGGATGGAATAAACTCCCATAGGAATAGAAAGAGAACGACCAATTATGCCACTAAAACGGAAGCAGGAAAAAATTCACACAAGCATTGTAATGGAGTCAGTATAGCACATTCAACATCTTTCTTTTGATCTTTCCTTGTGTTATGTAAATAATGATGTTATTTGGTTACTGGATGAAATTAACTTCCGTAACAACGTTCGCAAACACAGCTTGCATTCAGGAAACATTACTTTACAGTCACGTGGAAAGTTCAGTTCCACACTTCCCCTTGAAATCAATATCTTCGTTGCTCATAATTTGTGTCTACTACAGGTCAAGTCTCTAAAATAAGTACAAATATTTAATTTTTGAAATTTCTATGTGCAATTAAATACAAGCACTTATTGTTTAGAATTTCTAGGTGCAATGATCGTATTTAAGGTGTGAAACAACGAACACAATATTCTTTTTAGTCGATGGGTACTGAATACTTCCAAGTTACGACTACCGGATAAATGAGACGGGTTATAAATGGCGTTGAAATGAAAGGATTTGCAAAAATTAAGAGGAAGGAATTTCAAACTCGTCTTAGACTCCATTGTCCATCCACGTGAGTCTTTGAAATTGTCAGTTGGGGTGTGTCTGTGTGTGTTCATGTTTATGTACTAATAATTATATAAAACTCGAATTTAATGAATACACCGGGTTCTTGTAAAAAATAAAAAGATCGGAAAGTATTGCTTCTCTCATTAGGAGGATGAAATCATGTTTTTCAAGGAAGACGAGCTTGACAGCTTAATACATCTAATATAGGGCTTTTTAGGTGAACTATGTAATTTCTAGAATTTTAGATTCGGAATTCAATCTGGAAAAACCATCGTTGCTTCTTACAATATACAGGGAGAAGCAATTTGTATGCTTGAGGAGTTCAAAGTTGTTCAGAATTCGTGTCGTGATATCTCTACAATAAAATATTTCATTTCTAGGTTTTCTAGTAGCATTGTTGTATACACTCTACATACTTGACATCTTTCGTAACGTTGTGCCATTCTTCAATCTAAAACTGTACCGTACACGTCATAATGTTCAAGGCAGGTTTGCATGCTAAAATGCCTCTCGGCCCTGCGGTAAGAGCATGTTTAGAGAAAGTAAAAAAAATACGAAGTGTATATGGGGTCCACTCTGGGAACATGTCGATATACTGTTGTAACAAACATGAGTAACTAGTCAAAGCAGTGAGGTGGTATGCTACACTCTCAACGTTCCCACGCTTTACCCGCCTTGCCTGCCGCGGTACCACGCTGCCCCTGGTGCTCTGCAACCTGGTAGACACGCACATCCTTGCTGAGTTCAGACCACGGAAGAGACCCATTTCTGCGCCGACCTGCATTATGCAAGGGCAACTAAGTACATCTTCGCTGCCAAACGATACCTTCCTTGGTATAGAATAATACCTCATACTAAACCCCCTGTAAATAGAAATTTATTTACGATAAAAGGAAATGCAGTTCTTGGCATCTTCTAAAAAGGCCAAAATAGCAGCTCGATGATAGCTCAGGGTCTCGAAGATGAGTGGGCTGATTCCCATAATCGATCAACCTTCAGATGGTTTACCATGGATCTTACTTCTATTTCTAGAACTAAAGATAACGTCACCTGTTCGTTATAGTATATTTAATTGCCAGAAGTCATGATTTCCTGAAAAACTGAAAGATATTTGGTGGGTTAATCCCGGTTGATGTCAGTGGTATTCAAGGATGTATAATTGAGACAACTCCAGCACGTTAAAGAATTCCTGGGGAACTAAATTCCGGCAATTCGTTGTCATGCAGCAGTTTGAGGGACGTTCATACTCAATTCACACAGCCCTGCGTAGAATTTGATTCAACCAAAAAATCGTTCAAGTGATCGAGAGTTGAATGTGATTTCGCATTTGATGAAGGAAGGTATTTTTCTAGATGGTTTGTGAAGACACCATATATTCCTAATCTTACCAAATTGCTCTATCCTGCAAAGCCATTAGGCTTATACTTGTAGTATAGCCTGCATTCAAAGGAAATAAATAGCTCATGTAGCTCCATAGAAAGCGGTGAGGGTAAAGGGAGATGGACTTGTGATAATGCTCACTAAGATAATGTCATGCCATCAAGCTGCCTTATGGCCGACTCTTACTGTTACTGCGAGTCATTCTCTATCCCTTTACAGAGGGGATTGTCTTTCAACCGTCTTCATTGACACTAAAAACAATGGCTTGTGTAATTATTGAATTTTCTGTAACGTACAGCTAAACGTATATTACTCCAACGGTCTTCTCTTTAGGGAAAATTGATATTTGCACAGTCTCCAAAAGGGAACTATTCCCTTTATGTACTTCAATTACTCCAATGTGTTCATTGCAGCAAAGTAAAGCATAAAATAGAGTTTGAAATGGTTTCACTTCTTCTAGTGTGTATCTGATGATCTGAAGTGAATCTTCAAATTACTGTCAATTAACAAAAGGCAGGTCAAGATTACCATAGACACAGAGACTCCAACAATAGTGCGACATTCGCAATGCGGCAACCGTGATTCGAGATGCTCAATATAGGGATAACTACTCTGATGGTCGTCAACCTTTTATAGGGAAGATATATCAGAGGTAGAAGAAGAATAACAAGACAGGACAATATATTTAATTCTCAAGACTACTTTATTTTTATAAATTAATTAACGAACTGCATGCCGGCCCCGCGGTGTAGGTCCCGAGTTCGATTCCCGGCCAACACAGGGATTTTTACTAGGATCTGAGGGGTTCGAGATCCACTCAGCCTAAGTGATGACAATTGAGGAGCTATCTGACGGTGAGATAGCGGCCGCGGTCTAGAAAGCCAAGTTTAACGGTCGAGAGAATTCCTCGTGGTGATCACATGACACCTCATAATTTGCAGGCCTTCGAGCTGAGCATCGGTCGCTTGGTAGGCCATGGTCCTTCGAGGTTGTTGTGCTATGGGCTTGGTTTGGAATTCATATTTACATTTCACACGGAAGTCATAGAAAGACCAAAGCTGGTACCAAATCAAAGTATATTATAGTCAATATCTCAGCTAAGCCAGGGGGTCACTGATTGGGAAAACTTAGCCGGAGTTAACTAGCAAAAGAATTCCCAATTCATTTACACATCTTCTTTAGACGATAACACACTACATACCCGTCCAAATATTTACCATACTCAGTGGTCCTTAACTTCCAAAACCTTGTTGGAATTTGTATTTCTAACATAACTACGCCGTTAGCATGGAAAATCCCCAAAGTGATAATAATAATAATAATAATAATAATAATAATAATAATAATAATAATAATAATAATAATAATAATAATAATAATAATAATAATAATAATAATAAAACATTAAAATCACATTCATCCAGATACTTCGCTGAATGGTCAGTGTACTGATCTTCTCTTCAGAGGTCCCAGGGTTCGACTTCCAGTCGGGTAGAGGATGTTACTGCCTCTGGTTAATTCCTCTGGCTCTAGGACTGAGTGTTTGTGTTTGTCTCAATACACTTCCCTTCATATGCACACAATATACAAAAGGCCTACTACTTACCAGCCCACAAACACTCAATAGCGAATATACCACTCCACATAGACCTTCGTCAGCGAGAGCATCCTGCGATAAAACTGGGCCAAATCCATATAAAAATCTGACCCCAATAAATTAGGATTAAGACGAGGAAAAACAAGAATTAATACCACATTTACTGCTGTAGATTTTAAGAGAACTCACGGTCTCGTAATTTTGTACCGCAGGAATTCTTTAACGTGCCAGAAGCTAATGATATGGAGTTGTTGCATTTAAAATATAAGATGGCATCGCTCTTATCCGGGATCGAAGCCGCTTTATTGGGAGCAAACACCGATTAACCGACTACACCGCTGAAACCATAATTTCGAGATATTTGAGTTCTTGACTTATCAAATGGTTTCCTTGTTATATACACGACATTGGAACAGTGTAAAAACGGAAAGTCAACCTAATATTAATATAATTACATGATTAACGCCCCCTGAACGACCATTGACTTTAAAAGACGCCAGAGTTCCTTTGAGTCTTTTAACATTCTGAGTAAATCTACTGATAGGTCTTATATGTTAAAAGGACTGAGCTGGAATTCAGTCCATTGAATAAATTAGTAATAGTAATAGTAACTAGAAAAGCTAACAACAGCATATTCTTATCATCGCCGGGCTGAGTGGCTCAGACGGTTGAGGCGCTGGTCTTGTGACCCCAACTTGGCAGGTTCGATCCTGACTCAGTCCGGTGGTATTTGAAGGTGCTCAAATACGTCAGCCTCGTGTCGGTAGATTTACTGGTATGTAATACATCTCCTGGAGGACTATATTACGCTACCTCGGCGTCTCCGAAAACCGAAAAAGTAGTTAGTGGACGCAAAGCCAACAACATGATTTATTATGTTATTATCACAATTAAAACGGTACATTGAATGAGCGGATAAATTTTGTACAGACTGTCAGACAATAAAAGTTAAAACTTCTAACAAAAGTTAAATGTTGACTCTAGTGATGAAGGTTTCAAAACTGGATTTAAACAATGTCATATTGCATGACGAAAATTTCCGTACAGCTTATATGTGAAGATATGTAATAGAGCTAGATGTATAAGTGAAGAAGTTCTCTGAAAAATATTGGAACTTACGCCATAGCAAACAAGATGAAATTTGATGTATGAAAATATAAGTATACAACACTATAGTACAATAAAACTTAGGAGAAAATTATATATTTTGAACAGAGGTGGTGGTGATTATCGCTTTAAGAAGAAATACAACTCCGTGAAGACGTTTGATGGACTTGCTTAAAGAGAAAACCACTAATAAAATCAGAAAGACTGAATACATAGAGATGTGAAGTAAGTTCACTTCGTTTCACACGTTATGAACCAAAATAATATTACATCAATTCAATGTTTGTTTGTTTCCCTAATTCTCAGATATAACGTGTGATAAAATTCTGCATTTTCTTGCCAGTTTATTTCCCACAGCTCACTTTGGTTTAAAGCCTATAACACTCGTCTGTATTACTATTATAAAAGCCACACAATAACTGTTTTATAGTTAATTCCTTATATAAGAACTATGGGCACATTTATTCCTAAAATAACTTTCTATTGTTGTCAAAAAACTAGTTGATATTGATCATTGTTTCATTACTAGAGTTCGACAAATTCAGGCCCATTAGCGTTTCGTGTAATTCTAAACCAGACTAATTATATTAGCCTCGGGAGCTCTTTTTTTCATATGAGAGGGATTCATCCATGTGTGTAACTCATTTCAGTCGCGCAAACAAACCATTATACGGGCAGAACTGAAATAAAACAAGAGAAACAACTGTAGTAGGCCTATTCGCCATGGCATTATGTGACTAGCTGTGAGCTTTGACGTAATGTGACAATTTTATGTTGCCTATGTATTTCAGATCTAATAATATTTTATTAAATAAATTCCAGAGTATATACTCGTATACTTCGCTAATCAACGTCATATTTATTGAATTAAATGAATCTACAACGTACAAAAGAATGATAAGTGACTATGGTGTTCCGCTTATGTTGTGCGATGTTATTCTACTACATTCCAATAAACCTGCAATAATATTTATGACTGCCACTTTAATTATGTTGGCTTTGTCGGTAATATCTAGTGAAGTAATTGGGAATAAAAGGAAATTATTTATCGTTCAAGTTTGAGTTTGAAGAAAAATACCACAACGTTACTATTTAATCATTGACACAAAGAAAGTAATTATGAAGAACACATGATAGCTAGGAAAGCAGGAATATATTCTCGGATTGCTAAGAAGACCAGAGGGGACCTCTAAAATGTAGGTGTCACTGAATAAAGTTTAGGCGTGGTCTGAAAGTAGTGAACACCTGAGATAAACTTTAAAGCTTGTTTTCTCTAAACTAATAAATAACATAAAACATTATACAGATTTTCTGAAAATTAGCCATCATACACTTTGTACATAGTGGATATAAGCCTTTTACTTGCACATGCAGATAAGAGACCAAGCTCGATAACTGTAGTCGCTTAAGTGCGGCCAGTATCCAGTAATCGGGAAATAATGGGTTCGAGCCCCACTGTCGGCAGCCCTGAAGATGGTTTCCGTGGTTTCTCATTTTCACACCAGGCAAATGCCGGGGCTGTACCTTAAATAAGGCCACGGCCGCCTCCTTCCAATTCCTAGGCCTTTCCTATCCCATCGTCGCCGTAAAACTTTTTTGATCTCCAATATCTTTTAAAATGTTTATAGATGAAATCTTTAGGAAAGGAACATCAGCCGTATTTGTTGTGGTGTTGTTTCTTACAGGAATTAATAATTACTTTTTAATTCTTGGAGCTCAGATCCATATTTTCTCATTCCCACGTTAAAAACATTTCTAGTATGAACACGATGATGTGATTTTTATTTGTTGTAAACATGTGTATTTCGATAATAGGTTAGTCTGACTTTATAATTGGGCCGGAACATTGCATAACACTATAATTTTTATCATATCAAATTTTACCTAATTATTTCACAGATGCCTACTTATTTCGTCCTTTATAAGTTAGGAACTGTAAAATGAATTTCAGACTAGCCTTTTATTATGTATAATATTTAAGCACGTAAATTGTGCGATGAAAGCAATATTTTTGACTGAAGAGCACTCCCAGTAACCAAAAAAGGAAAAAGTGTGGAATAAATAATTGTTTACTTGCCTGAATCTTTTCGTAGATGAGAGACATTTCCTCACTTTCAGCAATGGTGTTGACTGGTACACGTTTGAATTCTTATACAATTTTTGAAAGTATATTTCTTTAGTGATTGCATATGAAGGGTTCCCTAACTCTTCAGTTTAATTTTATAATGACCGAGTAAGTTGGCCATGGGGTTTGAATCACGTAGCCGTGAGTTTGCATTCGGGAAATGGTAGATTCGAACCCCGCAGTCGACATACCTGAACATGGTTTTCAATGGTTTCCCATTTTCACATCAGGGACCTTAATTTTTTTTTTTTTTTTTTTTTTTTTTGGCTATTTGCTTTACGTCGCACCGACACAGACATGTCATATGGCGACGATGGGATGGGAATGGCCTAGGAATGGAAAGGAAGCGGCCGTGGCCTTAATTAAGGTACAGCCCCAGCATTTGCCTGGTGTGAAAATGGGAAACCACGGAAAACCATCTTCAGGGCTGCCGACAGTGGGGTTCGAACCCACTATCTCCCGATTACTGGATACTGGCCGCACTTAAGCGACTACAGCTATCGAGCTCGGTGGGGGACCTTAAATAAGGCCTTGGTTGCTTTCTTCCGAATTCTAGTCTTTTCCAACTCCATCGTCGCCAAATGGCCTGCCGTGCCGGTGCAATGTAAAACAAATATAAAAAAAAGAAATAACTTTGGAATGCATAAAATGCAAGTATTGATAATTAAACACGGAATGTTTATATCTATCGTATGGTGAAGTACTTTTCGGCATCATAAAATTCAATCTTTAATTGCATATTACCTACGAAGAAATGGTTTTAAGGTGTATGAAATGGTCTACGATATACCATTTGCTGGCAACACAAAGCGCATTAGGATAATAATTTTCAACTATAAAGGTTACATAATTGACCCGACTACGTGATTAGACAATGATACAGGCCATTCTGGAGAACTGAAGACCGAGAAAGGGAATACTTATCCCTACAGTGCCTTTCTACAGGGATTAGTACCCGGCTGAGTGGCTCAGGCCGTTCAGGCGCTGGCTCAGTCCGGCGTTACAATAGGAAAATACTGGCTAGATCTAGCGTTTGCAGTGCTCTATGTCTTCACACAGTTTCTTGTATTCCTCATTTCTTCAAGCGCTACTTGGATCTTAAAGTATGAAGGTTCGTTCGGCAGTCAATGCAAACTATTATTATTATCGGTGTTAGCATTAAATCTAAACTGCTCTGTGGTTAAACATAGTTAGGCCCGTACTAAAGAAGTACAAGTAAATATTATATTAGAAACCGGAGAAGACACATTTCAATATAAATTACTTATATTACGCCTACTTACCTCTAATAATATTATAACCTTCCAATGTATGTCAGGATGAGATTAGTGGACACATTGGAAGTTTATGTCGAGAAATAATGTCAATGAAATCTTATATCCGGTTATCACACCTCCAGATGAATTAGAAGGCAGTTGATTTGTCTAATCACGTGAACGGCATCGCCGAATTGAAGATATCAGCAGATTGATAATCAGCTCTAAACCCCGTGGTATCTTGGAAATGTTGGTAGATAGTTAATATCGTGAAACATAGGGCAGGATTATATGAATAATACGCATTCTTCAAGTAAGTTTCCGGAATGCATGAACGGCAGTATATCTGCGACAGAATGTTACTGAGGGCCATGAAATATGAAAACAATAAAATTTATATGAGAGGGCCATACCTTGTACATCTAGTCTCGCACGATCCAACGATCGAGATGAAATAAAGAAACTGTCGATTACTAACATAAATACGAGGCGGCAATTATTAAATAAGTTCCTTTACTAATACAGCTGATTTGTACGAGATCGTCTTACATTATGTGTCAAATGTTTCCAATTGTCAGAAACATATGGGAGCAAGAAGCTGAGAAGAATTCTGAAAAGCAAACCGTCTCCAATTATTATGTCGTAGTAGAATCTGTTTTGTCTCTGAAGAAGTTGATACACTCTCAATCTGCACCTCAGAAAGATCGGAAGCAAGAATTCGTAGGGAAAGGATTGTATTGAAAGGAGTTACTAAAGAGATATTGGCATATTATAAACATACAATATTGTAAAACAAGATATCTTGTTATTGAGTGAAAAGGCAAGTGTATCGCTTGAACTGTTAAAATTGTATTAAGGTGTATGACCTTGTTCTAATTGATATCTCTAAGTTTCAGGTAATATGGAAACGTCATCAGATAATTATTCAGATGCTGTGTGTGCACGTATCAACATGAACAACTAAAATAGAGGGACCTCAAAGGATCTGATCTGAAATGTGATGGTCAATACTTGATAATGTTATTGAGTGAGAGCTGAACTCGGAAGGTGACACCGTCGTGGAGCAACAACCCAGGATGAGTACTTGAATATCTTATACATATTCCGCCACGTAATTGCTTGTTGTAGTTGTAGAGTAGTATTTATTTTGTTGTCAATTTTGACATGAACAATTTTAACTTGAAAGCGACCGTTATTTGTTGGACATTGCGTTGTAATATTTATGATCGTTACGTCTAGTGTGGTGAGCCAGACTACGTTGTGATAATATGCGATAGTTGTGTAAGATTTCTTTAATGATTGCTAGCAAGGTTTTACGAAAGTTTCTTCGACATGGATGTTATTGGTACCGTAATGGTGTTATGGTAATGAACGTTAATTTTAACCTGTAGCTCAGAATACCTCGGAGGAGCTCGGTATTTTGCGACGTGCGATTCTGTGGTCTTCAAAATGTTATATGCTTGTGTGGAAATACAGTGTTTGATAATAGAAGTGCGATACTATTGTGGTGATATGGAATTAATGCGGCAACGTATTTAGTAATTTTACGTAATTGCCTGAATAGATTGTTCTTTAGTATTGTGAATTCGCTGTGCATGACGAGTTGTGCGATGTAATAAGGTGTTAGTTACGGTAGGATCTTTGAAAATATTTACGTGGATAGAGAGATGTGATGATTATAGATATGTCATTAGGATTGCGAATTTTATGATGATGTTATGTGAAGGTCCTGATGATGGTATTGACGGTAGGAACTATGTTGGTCATGCGTGAATTTTGATGTTGTCGTGATGAATAATTTATTTAGGTGCGAGGCCGTATTTTAGAATAATGTTATAGGATGTTGCACTCACGAACACTAGTAGTTGGTCGTCACATTTATCCTATTTAAATACAAGATTGACCAGAGCGCACGATTTTAAAGGGATGTTTAGGATCTTCGCAAGATAATCGGTAACGTAAAGGTATTAAGGTCATGTCGTAAAGGAAATATGATCTTCTATGGTAAGTAAACCATTTCTTTGCTAGTTGGATTTTGTAGATCATTTGAGTTGGCGCCTAGTGCTAATGTAGTATTCCAGGTCAAACGTCGCAGTGGTATCCGGAGGCGCCGAATCAACGTAGTTAGACAAAGTTATCGTAGACGTTACAATGTCTCTTGATGTTTTTATCTAGGTGCGGTCACCGACGAATGTACGGGAGGATCGAGTCTGTCTTGTAAAGCATGATTTTGATGGATGTCATATTATGTTACGATCCTGTGTTTTCAAACATTTCTATTGCATTCATGGTGATTTTATATGGTTAGAATAACGGTAATTTTCAAGTTGCTAGATAGACAGATACTGACATATAGTGCGATGATTTTTTAAAGGAGAAATGACGGAATATTATAAGATGTTTGGGTAGGAAATAACATTCTGAAGTGGAAGATTCTATAATTCCCAGTGATTTATTTTTGAAAAATGCGAGATTGATAACTGATCTTTCATGTAAGCCTTCAGCAGAGGGGCACTTTGTCTCTTTTGTTTCGATTGACAATGTTATATTTATTTATAACAAGAGCTTGAAGTTAGGTATTTATTTTCAATTTAACATAATATTTTCCTTTCATATTCGTTTGTGTTGCCAATAATTTGTTTTTAATGTAGTTGATGCATTTAAAGTTATTTTAAAGTCATTAAACGGGAGATCCTTCCATGATTAAAACATTTTACGGAGTTATCATTTAAAGTAGCGTAGGAACATTAGGATAGTTATTTAATTTAGGATAAGATAAAATGTTGGACAATGTATCTCGTCGAATATGCCAATATCCTCGATCTCTTAATACTCTATTGAGGAATATTCACATAATTTAGGCAGAAAATGATGGTTACAGTCTACGTTAAAAGCCACGATGATAACAGTCCACTTATTTAACCTGTGTCCCAACTCGTCGGACTTGCACGTCCCTTTGAGTGGAGCCTTCATGGATCTCCGACTGCATTGCTTCGCCGCGGCTGAACCCAACACTGAGATATAGAATTAAAATATACAAAATGGTCACAGGGACTGCTGTCAGGGCACATATAGGTTATTATAATTTTACTTGACACCCAACTGTGGGGCCAGAGTTGAATTATTTTATTACCGAACGACTAGACTCCAATTACTTATCGCGTGGCAGTGGACTTAAAGAAAGGAAAACTCGAAAAGACATTGGTAATCAGAGAACATTGAATCTACAACATTGTTGGTGAAGAATATTTGAAATATTTATTTAATCATATATGTTATGAGTAATATTGGAAGGATTTGACCGTTAATCAGTACTACGATTTTACTTAGTTTCATTTTATGACATTGTGGAAGGATTTTCCGTAAAGTTTCAGCTCTTGTTAATCGGGATAATGAGTCATTTAACTCGGATAGAGCGATAGGTTGTTCCGTGTCACTTATTGTAGGATGTCCGTCATATTTCGGGTCAGATCCGGAGAGACCCATACGTTCATTTATTGAATCTAATTCGTGAGGTGCTAGGCAGGTATAGGTGTTGTGGAAACACTAGATAAAGACTGTAGAGTGAGATTGAGAGTGATATATTATCAATAAGGAACGATATAGGAAATTACGATGGCGTCTCTTGCTCAAGTAAAACTGTTATTGGAGGAGCTCGCTGGAAAAATGAATAAAATGCAGGAATCGCAAGAGAGTACAGAAAAGAGAATTCAAGAGGTACGAGAATCGCAAGAAAGTACAGAAAAGAGAATTCAGGAAGCACAAGAAAATACAGAAAAGAAAATTCAGGAGGCACAAGAAAGTACTGAGAAAAGGATTCAAGAAGTACGAGAGTCACAAGAAAATACCGAGAAGAAAATACAGGAATCACAGAGGACTACTAGAGCAGAAATTCACGAATCTCACGAGAAAATGCAAGGAACTTTTGACAGAATCACCGATATGGTGCAAGAAAATATGAAGGTGATGCAAGAAGAGATTGTATCATTAGGATCGAAAGTCGCTGAGGTACAAGGAGAAGTATTAAATTTAAAAGAAGAAGTGAATGCGGCGATGATTGAGAATAAGAGGAATTTTCAAGAAAAATTCGAAGAATTGAAAGATGATTTTAAGTCAAGCATCCAAGAGTTGCGAGTTCAAGTCGACCACGACCTTAAAGAGCTCAAAGAAGAAGTAGATGTGATGCAGGAGAAGATAAAAGAGACTGATAATGGTTGGGATGAAAAACTCAAGAAGGTATCGGATGAAGTCATTATCACCAATGAGAATATACGGAAAGAGATAACCCAAGCAAGAGAGCAGATCAATGACAGGTTCAATTTGATAACGGAAGAAACTGAAGAGAATAAAACTTTGATGAACCAGCAAATAAAAGGATTAAAAGACGATTTAAATGCTATTCAAAAAGACGTACAGAACCTGAGAATTGAAAACGAAACAAATAGAAATTTGGTATCATCGTTGAACGACCGACAGACGATAATTGAGGATGGAAGGAAGACTGAAGTAAACAGTCAATTTGAGATACCTCAGTTTTGCGTTGATATTAATGACAACGGAACAATTCATACAGGAAGTGGAACCCAGATTGTTAACATTATACGCACTTATGAAGATAGGCCTAAGAAATTTAACGGAAATATAGGATCCAGTATGACTCCTCGTGGTTTTCTAAGAGAGATTGAGGAATATTTTAGGGAAGCAAAGGTATCTGCAGAGCGTCAGTTAAAGACAGTGGAGAAACACCTAGAGGGTGCACCACTCATTTGGTTTAAAGCTTTTCGCTACGTTTTTGAGGATTATGCAGGCTTTAAACAAGCTTTCTTGGATAAATTCTGGGGAATCGACGTACAGCAAGGAATCAGACTCGATCTATACTCAAAGAAATATTCTTTAACGGGACCGAGTAGGTTTGCCGAATACTTCACGATGCAATTTCATCGACTGAAGGAGCTTGATTCTCCACCTACAGAGACGGAAATGGTACGAGCAATAATCAAACAGTTCCCTGCGGATATACAGAGATTATTGACGGCGGCAAATATTCAATCAGCCGTGCAAGCGGAGTCGATACTTCGGCAAATTGACAGCACGTCAACACATACTAATAGCCGCATAGTAAGACACGTCGATCCGACGGTAAATGTGGTGACACCAGCAGGAGATGAAGGTGTAGAAAGAAACCAGGGATACAATAGTCATGGTCAAGGAGATAGACCTAGGACGAATGAAAGCTACAGAAGAGTGGAACATAGGGATGAGAAGAGTGACAAGACACGCCAGAAGTGGGCACCGTCTCGAAACGAAGAGCGGAGATATCCTAGGTATTATAGAAATACAAGGTGGAGTCGAAACAGAGATAAATGGCCGTACCGCAGAGATAGGTATCGAGAAAATTCAAGACAATCAGATATTCGACAGGACGAGGAGATAAACAAGGAAAGAGAAAGGTACCTTGGCGAATTAAGGAAGCAGCAGGAGTGCAAGCAATGGGAACGAGCGATATTAAATCAAGATATGAACGCTGATTGCGTGGGCGCGACTAGTCTGTTGTATCAGCAAGAACAAAGAAAAGAAGGTACTGATAAAACGTTAAATCCCGCAGCCACACCATTTGACAAGAATAATCAAGGCAATGACGGGGTGAAAAAAAAAACTTCGTTTTGGAATCAGTAACAAATAATAGAATTAGTAAGTTAAATCCAAATTATAGGCAGCACGAATGGGTCATAGCAGGAATCGAATCGTGGGAATTTGAACCCGAGGAATTGTTGCACGAAGACGGTCTACCTAAAGGAATGAAATTAAAGAGAGGACTACCCGTTATTTACGTCACAATATTGGGTATTCGAGTATTGTCATTATTGGATACTGGAGCAAGTATAAGCATCATCTCCAAACTACTATTCTCAGAGCTACAAGACAAAGCGCACTTGCCTGTAATTCCGATTGCCAACATGAAAATCAAGGGCATAATTCCAGACAAGGTCACGAAATGCAAGATACAAACTTTTTTGCCAATAGAAATCGGAGGAAATTTAATGGAACATCCATTTGTAGTCATGGACAAAATCCAATATAACTTGATTATTGGATCAGATTTTATCAGGGAAAACAACATAGTAATTGATTTAAAGAAAGAAGAAATAAGGATCAGATGTGACGGTGAAAGAGGACAGGACATTACAGCTAGAATAGAAAACAAGGAAACGAGCGAGCTACAGAAAACCATGAACATTTCAATAAATGAAGCTGCACATGTTGCCGAGAAGATAATGGAAAGATATGACACAGAAGATGCTGTATGTGGACAGATAATCGACAGTGGAATAGGAGGAAATCCTGAGCAGCAAGGGATAATTGAGAATCTGCTGGAAAGGTATAGCAATGCTTTTAAGAGCCAGCCTGGAGCAATAAAGAACTTTGAGTACAAGTTATTAGTGAAAGATTGGAGGCCATTTAAGATTAAACCGTACCCTATACCAGATAAATTCATGCCCGAGGCTAGGAAGGTAATACAGGAGATGATGGATAATGGTATAATATCTAAAGCACATACACCATTCGTTAGCCCTCTGGTAGTGGTAAGAAAAAGCAATGGATCGATTCGCGTGTGCATTGATGCGAGACAGGTCAACTCCAAATTAATTCCTGAGTATGATAAAGCCCCAGTAATAAAGGAGATAATAAGAGGATTTCGGAACAAGAGATTTTTCACGATCTTAGATTTGACTTCCTCATACTTCCACATAGTTTTGGAGAGTAAATCCAAGCTATTTACTGGTTTCATGTTTGATAATCAAACGTATATCTTTGAAAGACTCCCATTCGGCATTTCTAACTCTGCGGCTGCATTGGTACGAGCTTTAGACAGGAACTTGAAACCGGAAGTAAAAGAATTTATAACCATTTATGTTGATGACATCGTACTGGCGACAACAACTTTCGAGGAGCATGTAGTCAAGTTGGAACAGCTGCTAAGAAATTCAGATGAGGCTGGATTCAAAATCAATCGATCCAAGTCAAAGTTCTGCCAATCTGAAATCTTGTTTGTTGGACATGTAATTGATGGAACTGGAATAAGACCAAACCCAGTTAAGATACAGGCCATATGTAACTTTCCGAAGCCCAGAAGGATTAAGCATATCCGACAATTCTTGGGTATGACAAGATTTTTCGCTAGCCACTGTCCAAGGTATACAGAGATATTAGCTCCCCTGCAAGATTTATTGAAGACCAATAATCGTTGGCGGTGGAATGAGGGTCATGATCGAGCTTTTGTTAACGCGAAGGAATTACTAGCTAACAGTATAAAGCTCGGATATCCGGACTTCGATCGTGAGTTTATCATTCAATCTGATGCCTCAGCAGTTGGAGTTGGAGCTGTATTGTATCAGGAGAGTAATGGGGAGAATAATATAAACTATTTGGCCTTCGTTAGTAGGAAATTAAGAAACCACGAGCTTAATTATACGACCACTGAGCTTGAGATGTTGGCCATTGTTTACGCGTTACAACAGTGGAGAAAAATAGTGTATGGGTATCCGGTAGTTGTTAGGACGGACCATAAAGCACTAACGTTTGTGTTAAAAACCACATTATCCAGCGAGAGAGTATCACGATGGGCACTTTATGCGCAACAATTTAATTTAAGAATTGAGTTCTGCCCAGGTAAAAGTAATGTGTTGGCAGACAGTCTAAGCCGAAATCCAACAGAAGAACCTCTGGAGGTCAATGTTATTGAAATAACTCAAGAGGATGAAGAATGCTTGGAAAGCTTAAAACGATTGCCGGAGTTGCAACTTGAAGATTCATCTCTGAAAGAGATTATTGAGTATTGTCTAAGAAGGTCAGCTAATGATGGACCCGAAGATCAAATAGGTGATTATGTGCTGACGAATAACATCTTGTATAAGTACATAGACAAAGATCGGAAGAAATTAAGAGTGGTGGTGCCACGCAAATTAAGATGTAAACTCATATGGTACATCCATAGAATGATTGGTCATGGTGGTCTAGATAAATTAGCGGCTACAATAGGAGAGACTTTCACATGGACTGGATTCCGGAGAACCATAGGGAGAATTGTAAAAACCTGTGATATATGCCAGAGGGTGAAATACAACTCCGTATTGTTGTATCAACCACCGATAGCCGTAATACCAGACCGACCTAGGGAAGTATATGCCATGGATTTGTATGGGAGTTTACCCGTAGGTAAACGTGGAAACCGTTTCGTATTGGTAGTCCTCGATGTGATGTCAAAATTTGTATCACTTCAGCCCATTAGAAAGGCCAACTCTAAGTCCATAATTAGGAGTTTAGAAAGAGTAACGATACCAAAGATGGGTAAACCAAAATGCATAATAACAGACCATGGAACACAGTTTACGTCAAACGAATTTGCGGAAGCTTTAAGGAAAATGAACATTCAACATCGGTTCAGTTCCATAAGGCACCCTGAATCCAATGCAGCTGAAAGGGTCATGAAGGAAATTGCGAAATATTGTAGGATTTTCTGCCATGAACGTCATTGGACATGGACTTCTTGTTTACCGACAATAGCCGATTGTATAAATTTTACATGGCACGAGTCTATCGGCAATATTCCAAGCGTTCTTCACATGAACGAGCAGCCAAGACGTCCCTGGAACGAGATCATTGCTAGACCAGTCGAAGAAAGTCCTAGCGTCGAAGAGAACATAAAGCAAGCTCAGGCATGTATGAAAAGGCAGGCCGAAAAACGTCTAAAGAAGTTAAGGCATAAAAAATTTCGAGAACCTTTGGAGGTTGGAACCTATGTTCTTGTCAGAAAACCAGCCGTATCTTGTCCTACGGAAAAATTCTATTCCAAGTTTGCACATTTGTATATCGGGCCGTTCAAGGTTATTGAAGCACTGGGCAATAACGCATATAAAATACAGAGTTTGGAGTCCAACAACATTGCTATTTTCAATGCTTCAAGTCTTAAACAGTACAGTTTCCCGATCGTTGAAGAGGAGGAAGTCAATATCATCGTGGAAGACGAAAGAAACGGAGATGCTTGGGATGTTTATTCGCTGACCGACGGATCAGATGACGAATGATGAAGTTCAGACAGGATTCGAAGACAGGATATGGAATAACAGTATCTCAAGACCAGAGTTATTTTCGTTCATTTCAGGCGTGATAAGAGAAGATTTCATTGAAGGAGAGAATTATGATAAGATCTGGTATGAACATGAAATTTCTCCTTTCATACGAAATTTCATTTTTGAGTAGAGGAGGAATATAACCTTCCAATGTATGTCAGGATGAGATTAGTGGACACATTGGAAGTTTATGTCGAGAAATAATGTCAATGAAATCTTATATCCGGTTATCACACCTCCAGATGAATTAGAAGGCAGTTGATTTGTCTAATCACGTGAACGGCATCGCCGAATTGAAGATATCAGCAGATTGATAATCAGCTCTAAACCCCGTGGTATCTTGGAAATGTTGGTAGATAGTTAATATCGTGAAACATAGGGCAGGATTATATGAATAATACGCATTCTTCAAGTAAGTTTCCGGAATGCATGAACGGCAGTATATCTGCGACAGAATGTTACTGAGGGCCATGAAATATGAAAACAATAAAATTTATATGAGAGGGCCATACCTTGTACATCTAGTCTCGCACGATCCAACGATCGAGATGAAATAAAGAAACTGTCGATTACTAACATAAATACGAGGCGGCAATTATTAAATAAGTTCCTTTACTAATACAGCTGATTTGTACGAGATCGTCTTACATTATGTGTCAAATGTTTCCAATTGTCAGAAACATATGGGAGCAAGAAGCTGAGAAGAATTCTGAAAAGCAAACCGTCTCCAATTATTATGTCGTAGTAGAATCTGTTTTGTCTCTGAAGAAGTTGATACACTCTCAATCTGCACCTCAGAAAGATCGGAAGCAAGAATTCGTAGGGAAAGGATTGTATTGAAAGGAGTTACTAAAGAGATATTGGCATATTATAAACATACAATATTGTAAAACAAGATATCTTGTTATTGAGTGAAAAGGCAAGTGTATCGCTTGAACTGTTAAAATTGTATTAAGGTGTATGACCTTGTTCTAATTGATATCTCTAAGTTTCAGGTAATATGGAAACGTCATCAGATAATTATTCAGATGCTGTGTGTGCACGTATCAACATGAACAACTAAAATAGAGGGACCTCAAAGGATCTGATCTGAAATGTGATGGACAATACTTGATAATGTTATTGAGTGAGAGCTGAACTCGGAAGGTGACACCGTCGTGGAGCAACAACCCAGGATGAGTACTTGAATATCTTATACATATTCCGCCACGTAATTGCTTGTTGTAGTTGTAGAGTAGTATTTATTTTGTTGTCAATTTTGACATGAACAATTTTAACTTGAAAGCGACCGTTATTTGTTGGACATTGCGTTGTAATATTTATGATCGTTACGTCTAGTGTGGTGAGCCAGACTACGTTGTGATAATATGCGATAGTTGTGTAAGATTTCTTTAATGATTGCTAGCAAGGTTTTACGAAAGTTTCTTCGACATGGATGTTATTGGTACCGTAATGGTGTTATGGTAATGAACGTTAATTTTAACCTGTAGCTCAGAATACCTCGGAGGAGCTCGGTATTTTGCGACGTGCGATTCTGTGGTCTTCAAAATGTTATATGCTTGTGTGGAAATACAGTGTTTGATAATAGAAGTGCGATACTATTGTGGTGATATGGAATTAATGCGGCAACGTATTTAGTAATTTTACGTAATTGCCTGAATAGATTGTTCTTTAGTATTGTGAATTCGCTGTGCATGACGAGTTGTGCGATGTAATAAGGTGTTAGTTACGGTAGGATCTTTGAAAATATTTACGTGGATAGAGAGATGTGATGATTATAGATATGTCATTAGGATTGCGAATTTTATGATGATGTTATGTGAAGGTCCTGATGATGGTATTGACGGTAGGAACTATGTTGGTCATGCGTGAATTTTGATGTTGTCGTGATGAATAATTTATTTAGGTGCGAGGCCGTATTTTAGAATAATGTTATAGGATGTTGCACTCACGAACACTAGTAGTTGGTCGTCACATTTATCCTATTTAAATACAAGATTGACCAGAGCGCACGATTTTAAAGGGATGTTTAGGATCTTCGCAAGATAATCGGTAACGTAAAGGTATTAAGGTCATGTCGTAAAGGAAATATGATCTTCTATGGTAAGTAAACCATTTCTTTGCTAGTTGGATTTTGTAGATCATTTGAGTTGGCGCCTAGTGCTAATGTAGTATTCCAGGTCAAACGTCGCAGTGGTATCCGGAGGCGCCGAATCAACGTAGTTAGACAAAGTTATCGTAGACGTTACAATGTCTCTTGATGTTTTTATCTAGGTGCGGTCACCGACGAATGTACGGGAGGATCGAGTCTGTCTTGTAAAGCATGATTTTGATGGATGTCATATTATGTTACGATCCTGTGTTTTCAAACATTTCTATTGCATTCATGGTGATTTTATATGGTTAGAATAACGGTAATTTTCAAGTTGCTAGATAGACAGATACTGACATATAGTGCGATGATTTTTTAAAGGAGAAATGACGGAATATTATAAGATGTTTGGGTAGGAAATAACATTCTGAAGTGGAAGATTCTATAATTCCCAGTGATTTATTTTTGAAAAATGCGAGATTGATAACTGATCTTTCATGTAAGCCTTCAGCAGAGGGGCACTTTGTCTCTTTTGTTTCGATTGACAATGTTATATTTATTTATAACAAGAGCTTGAAGTTAGGTATTTATTTTCAATTTAACATAATATTTTCCTTTCATATTCGTTTGTGTTGCCAATAATTTGTTTTTAATGTAGTTGATGCATTTAAAGTTATTTTAAAGTCATTAAACGGGAGATCCTTCCATGATTAAAACATTTTACGGAGTTATCATTTAAAGTAGCGTAGGAACATTAGGATAGTTATTTAATTTAGGATAAGATAAAATGTTGGACAATGTATCTCGTCGAATATGCCAATATCCTCGATCTCTTAATACTCTATTGAGGAATATTCACATAATTTAGGCAGAAAATGATGGTTACAGTCTACGTTAAAAGCCACGATGATAACAGTCCACTTATTTAACCTGTGTCCCAACTCGTCGGACTTGCACGTCCCTTTGAGTGGAGCCTTCATGGATCTCCGACTGCATTGCTTCGCCGCGGCTGAACCCAACACTGAGATATAGAATTAAAATATACAAAATGGTCACAGGGACTGCTGTCAGGGCACAATATATATAATAATATTTAATATTTTTGTTACTACCGTTCCTTCTTATGAAGCATCAGATTTCACAGCACTGAGATTTAGTTTTAAACGCTTGAACTCTTCAACAATGTTTAACGTCCTAATGTTTGAGCACCTACTACAAGTCGATAAGCTACAAGGTTGAGTGGCTGCAGTGAGAGGAAGTTGAGCCTAAAACAAGGCTAAACACTGCCAGGCTTATCAACACCTGAAGTTCATGATGGACCATAAGGATTCCTGAGCTCAGCAGAGTATAGCTGCCAGTTATTTCACGAACAAACATGGCCTCAAGCTTCACTCCACACAACAGGGAGAATCTCTGTTCCTATGACACATAACAGCCAGAGATTAAAGGAGAAGTACGTCTGATATAATGTATCATCGAGCATAACAGACATTTACAGTCGAAACTACTCGTGTGTGGATTACATAAAGGCAGAATTTGAATCACTTTACATAATAATAATAATAATAATAATAATAATAATAATAATAATAATAATAATAATAATAATAATAATACCGGGCGAGTTGGCCGTGCGGTTAGAGGCGCGTGGCTGTGTGCTTGCATCCGGGAGATAGCGGGTTCGAATCCCACCGTCGTCAGCCCTGAATATGGTTTTCCGTGGTTTCCCATTTTCACACCTGGGGCCGTACCTTAATTAAGGTCACGGCCGCTTCCCTCCAACTCCTAGGTCTTTCCTATCCCATTGTCTCCATAAGACCTATCTGTGTCGGTGCGACGTTAAGCCACTAGCAATAAAAGAAAAGGAAAGAATGGGATTGACGTTTGAGAGAGCGAGATGTTCGGTGTTGCCACGTCGTATTACTTAACGAAGGCCTCTTCGCGGCGAAGTCAGTACCGTACGTTAGAGGTGTATTTTAAATTATACAAACAAATATTCAAATTAAATATGAAATTAAGCATTATGTAAATCATAATTAAGATTGGTATTTGGGGAAAGAAAAAATATTTATCTTTCCTTATTTTAGCTACAGTTTTTTTAGCTTACTCTAATCGCAGCTGCAGTTGTATCTAGCACTTTATTTGCAGACATAAGATCATTAATACTTTTCTCCCGTTTCAAGTACTCTTGTACATAAAAAATAACGTCCCGAGTTTGTCCCTTTATAGGAATGCCTTTGTCGAAACGTTTCCTCTCTTCACTGGAATAAAATTAAAAGATGCTGGGCAAATTACATATATACACAAACAATATTTTAAATTTAACTGTACAACTATAACTACGCTATTATCACACACACGCGCGCCCGGACACACACGGACACATAAATACAAACACAAAGAAACTGACAGCACAGTGGACGCTGCTGAGAAAAGCTCTCTCTCTCTCTCTCTCTCTCTCTCTCGTCGCGCGTGTTACGAAAATGGCAACATTGTCTTAAGCTTTCACTTCCTTCTCTTCACTTCTTTAGTGGTTAGTCGCATGTGACTGGTAAAACTCTGGCTTGTCAAGGCTTTCATCCCACCCCATCCCCACTACTACTACTGAATTGTTTTAATTCCTTCCCTGAAGGGGAAGGCGGGCCTCTTAGACGGTGACGCCATCTCTCAGGCCGGAAGATTTGATACGGTGAAGGAGATGCACGGAAAAGGCGAGGGGGTTGGCGGCCGTGGCCTATACGAAGTCCTGTCCCGGCATTCGCCGTAGTGCAGGAGAATGGAAAACCACGGAAAACCATTCCCAGGACAGCCGACGGTTGAGGCCAGCCGTGAGGTCCAGCCCTGTACCGTCTCCCGAATGCAGAGGCGTAGAGCCACGGCATAGCCGTGGCCACCTCTCCTCTGCTCGATTGGCCGGTCAGAGTGCAGAGCTGTTGGACCATGAACCAGCCGTGGCCACTTATGGGCCAAGACTTACTGTGCAATTACCGACTCCCCATCCCCATTATAGATGGAAAACACGTATTGAAGCAACTGGCAATCCCATTCTAGTTCCTCGCAGACTATATGCGAAATATAAAAGATAGAAATGAAGCATTTTTTTACTCCAACATACTAGTCTACAACATTTATATAACTTTAAGCAGAACAATGCGAATAATGCCATTTCACTTAGCATTTCTCATGATTTTGTTGCACCTTCCGTAATTTAATTTCGTGTGGCTATTGCTAGTCCGATGCAGCCCTTTAAGTAAGACTCTCCGCGAACGTGGACGGCGGGCGTTTGTCGTGTATGGAAACTGAGTTTCATTGTGGTGGAGAATAGCGTCGTGTTGTGTATGAGTCGCAAGAATTTTGAGGACATCTCAAACATCTAGTCCCAGAGCTAAGGGAATTAAACAATATTAAAATCCTTTGAACAGGCTGGGAATCGAACTTGGGGCCGTAAGGACCGAAGTCCAAAATTCTGACACGCATCTATGAAGCCGGACTGCACTTTCCATTACCTTGTCACAATAACTTGTTACAAATTTCACATTGGTTCATTCTTAACCGTGAAATGATTAAATGCATTGTGTAGTACGGCAAATGTTATCATTCTAACGGTAATACTGACAGCAAGATTAATATATATTTTATTACGTAATCAGCGCCAGTACGCTAAGACGAATTGAAAGAGAACAATGGCAGAGAGTGATTAGAAGGAAGAACATCTTCAGCACTAGAAACTATCATTGAAGAAGGTTTCTAATGGTCTTGGAAATAGAGACGGTCGTGCTGAATAATGCTGATCAATTTACCTTGTCGAATGTTAATGACTGCTTTTGAGAATTTATATAATATCTTATTCCAGTTGTTGCCTCTCGCCCGGTGTGTGAATTCTACTCCACCGGAATTCGAATCTCCCCTGCCATGGTGAAATATCTATAACTAAGCCACTGTGACAATCACGATACATCTTTGATTTAACATTTCTAATTACACATAGAAAGTAGTTACATGAAAAAAAAACCCTAATCATCAATGGTTCTCATTTTTGCCTCGTGTCGCAGCAGGGAGCAAAACTTTGTAGAATGTTGATATCGCCTTGCATTACACTAATCCTTAAGAGACAGTTACGTACAAATAACATCAATTTTGTAATAGCCAGGGAGAATAACGTGTAACTCGATCAAGAACAAAAGATGTTTCACTACTGCATCTACTGAGAATACAGTATTCCGAGGAGACATTCCGAGCACGAATATCACTTATTGCATAATGTCTGTCGACGAGGTGGGAATGACTTCCAATATACATTTCTCCACTTACGGAAAGGTTTTAACTGAAAGTCCGCCTCTGTAGCTTAACGGTTAACGCTATTATCTGCCGTCCTCGGAGGCCCGGATTCAATTCTCGGTTCTGCCAGGAATTTAAGAATGGCAGGAATAGTTAATCGGACGAGTTGGCCGTGCGGTTAGGGTCACGCAGCTGTGAGCTTGCATCCGGGAGATAGTGGGTTCGAACCCCACTGTCGGCAGCCCTGAAAATGGTTTTCCTTGGTTTTCCATTTTCACACCAGGCAAATTCTGGGGCTGTACCTTAATCAAGACCACGGCCACTTCCTTCCAACTCCTAGGCCTTTCCTGCCCCATCGTCGCCATAAGACCTATCTGTGTCGGTGCGACGTAAAGCCACTAGCAAAAAAAAAAAAGTCATACGCCATTTCATTTCTTTCACTGAAATCGTCAATGCCTTTGCATCCCCGAAAATACTACGCGTAGTCCACTTTCTTCCTATCAATCGTGGGTATAGAAAAGTTTTACAAATCTAAACACGTTGTATTTCAATTCGCACAAAACAACTTTAAAAATGACATCTATTAATAAATTAATTAGTTTTGTACTATTATATTAAGTCCTTTGTCCATATTAAATGGATAAACATTGCACCAAGTGTCTGATGTAATTACACTTGTATGTGTTATTGGTAAGATTTATACACTTTCTTTGAGGGGCCCAGTTTTGTTTCTTGCAGGCGGGCCCTACCATATTCGTTACGCCTCTGCAAATGTGGATCGAAATTGGAGACCTCATCCTTCCACTTTTCACTGGAAGAATGAAAGCGCTCTCTTTTCAACATTGCCCCAATATTAATAAATGTATAGTTGAAAAACTCAAACGTTCTATAGATTACAAGTAATCTCTGGCTCGACTACAATATTCTGTGTGAAACCCAGATTTCGCTTCTTCCAAGACATGCCTATTGTGAGGTAATATAAACGCCATTCTATTGTCTCAACCGCTCTGGGTGATATTTGAACGATCTACTGTATTACGAAGATCCTCCTTGAAATGTTACAGACAGGTACTGAGATGCGGCTAATTAGCGTTAGGCAGATGCTACTCCCTTCCACAACTTCTCGCATTGATGGAAAGAAAATACATTCTCTAATAACTCTCTCCCCCCCCCCCCCCCTCCTTCTCTTCCTCACCACTCGTCCCTTAATACCTCGTATTATATTTTCGTGTATACATCTCCTCGAACACTTACAGTACATACACACAGCCTGCGTTGGCGTTAGAACGGCTAACAAATCGCTCGTGGCTAATTTGAATGTTCTGTGTAAACATTCAGAACAAAAAATGTCAATGAAAGTATAATGCCACTCTACATGGGTTGAATGAATTCGTAGATATACTTTTTCTATTTATGAATAAAAATGAGAATTGAATTACTTGTTTATTCCGTATTATTATTATTATTATTATTATTATTATTATTATTATTATTGTCCGACTCGTTGGCTGAATGGTCAGCGTCCTGACCTTCGGTTCAGAGGGTCCCGGGTTCGATTCCCGGCAGGGTCGGGGATTTTAATCGCTTTCTGATTAATTCTTCTGGCTCGGGGACTGGGTGTTTGTGTCCGTCCCAACACTCTCCTCTTCATATTCATACACTACACTACCAACCACCACAGAAACACGCAATAGTGATAACATCCCTCCATATAGGGTTGGCGTCAGGAAGGGCATCCGGCCGTAAACAGGGCCAAATCCACATGTGCGACACAGATCGCACCCGCGACCCCACAGGTGTGGGAAAAAGCGGTAGGAAAAAGAGTTATTATTATTATTATTGTTATTATTATTATTATTATTATTATTGAATGTAGTCTACTGTATATTGGCACGTAAGTTCATAGACAATCATTACGGTATTCTAATTATCGATGGTTTGATAATCTACGTTTTATACAGGAGCCCACCTTTCAACTACCCCCTGTGGGTGGGGGCGGTAGAATAACACCCACGGCATCCCCTGCCTGTCGTAAGAGGCGACTAAAAGGGACCCCAGGGGCTCTGGACTTTGGAGCGTGGGTTGGCGACCACGGGGCCCTCAGCTGAGTCCTGGCATTGCTTCCACTTACTTGTGCCAGGCTCCTCACTTTCATCTATCCTATCCGACCTCTCTTGGTCAACTCTTGTTCTTTTCCGACCCCGACGCTATTAGGTTTGCGAGGGCTAGGGAGTCTTTCATTTTCACGCCCTTCGCGGCCCTTGTCTTCCTTTGGCCGATATCTTCATTTTTCGAAGTGTCGGATCCCTTCCATTTTTCCCTCTGATTAGTGTTATATAGAGGATGGTTGCCTAGTTGTACTTCCTCTTAAAACAATAATCACCACCACCACCACCTTTCAACTAAGGTCTTCCTTTCACGGCACGGTACAGGACTTGGATCAAATGCGTATGAGTTTAAAATATTCTAAATAACTTTCGTGTTATCATTATGAGTAGTAAAAGGGAATAAATTACTAATG
Organism: Anabrus simplex; assembly: GCF_040414725.1. NCBI lineage: Eukaryota > Metazoa > Arthropoda > Insecta > Orthoptera > Tettigoniidae > Anabrus > Anabrus simplex. The sequence continues at coordinate 163,775,260 of NC_090265.1, read as the reverse complement.
TATTCAACCTTCTTGTTTTGCCTTTCGCCATTCAGTCTGCAAGCCTCTGTGAATTACCTAAGCGCTTCCATAATCTTATATTTGCAATTAGCACTGTGATCTCGTTTTTCACACCTTTTGCTGCCGAATGATTAAACGCTAGGTCTAACTATCGTCGCCTTGTACTCCTCCTGCTTCTCTACCTGTCTTTCAATTAAATATAAATTCGAAAATGAAATTAATAAAACCATAATTAGGGTTTATTTTCTCGGGTAGTATCCGGTGATTCCGGAATACCAAGCTACTGAATTAAATTTCAGTATTGCAATCTATACTGAAAAATGAAAACCTAAAACCTGTTTTCCAGTCATTGACCGGGACAGGGATGTAATGAATGAAACATATATAGGCTGTTATTACAATGGGGTCGCCACTCCCAAGGTGATTTATATTAATGAGTGATAAATGCTATGAAATGATAATGGAGAGTGTTGCTGGAATGAAAGATGACAGGGAAAACCGGAGTAGCCGGAGAAAACCCTGTCTCGCCTCCGCTTTGTCCAGCACAAATCTCACATGGAGTCACAGGGATTTGAACCACGGTATCCAGCGGTGAGAGGCCGATGCGCTGACGTCTGAGCCACGGAGGCTCTAATCTATACTGAATATATTATAAAAATTTTATGTATGCTAATGAATGACAAAGTAATGTACAGTAGTGGCCATAATTTGCGAAACATTGTAAGAAATAGGGTAATTTTCATTTTTCGAGCATTGAATTTATTTTCAACTATTTGAAATTGCACCAAAGACACTTAAACATAAAATAATTCAATCTTCTTTAATATTGATCTTATTTTAAAGAAAACACATTTTAAAACTATAACTATCAGAATACATGTAATGTTCAGCATGCTTTTGTATTTTCACATAGTAAGGTAATGGTAGATGTACGTTGAAATACAGTGGCTTCAACGCCTTGCTTTGCATTTAGGTAAGTCCTTTTAATTTTCAGGTAGTGATCGCGAATTGCATTATTACTCGAAATAATGATACAAATGAGACACTTTCACGTAAATAATTTTATAAACATATACTTCAGATGGAGACTTTAAATAATGATCAGACACTTTTGTATTGTTCGACAGGAATAGGCTATGTGCAGACACCGGGTTTCACCCTCTTCCTGCTTGACTATCATCAACAACTCACACTAGTTTCAAGTCGCTCATGGGCGTAAAATATAAAGGCTTGCATCATGTGAGTCGAACATGTAATCGGATACTCCCGGCACTAAAAGTCATACGTTAAATTAAATTAAATAAAATAAATAAATAAATAAATAAATAAAAACTCTCCCTAACTTATCATTATCATCATCATCATCATCATCATAATCATCACATACATCCAGGCGCAGATTACCCACAAGCGTCAACTATAAATACCTGTACCAGACACTAGGGAAGCTACACGCCATGACATCATCCACACGTTCAAGGACTACTAATACGCCAATAACTAACAGCAGATATACCTCTGGAATTCATAGAGAATATTCACGCTAAATTTGAAGCAACTCCCGGGCATCTGAAAAACACTTTCCATTTTAACTTTTTCTACAGAATATCTGGAGCTTTCATGCATAAATAAGCATGTGTTTCAATACTTTTCGCTTGTTCTTTAGCCTTAAGTATTTGCAAATTCAGCCCAAAGCCCAGAAGGCGTGCTTCGTGTAATCATTATATTATCTTCCAAACTCCTAGACCCTACTACCATGCCTCTTCTGCTCTTTAGAAGTTTCACTTTCTTCTCCCGGCGACTCGCCGAAGCTGTAAATCATTACACACGACTTCGTCTGAAAAGTTCAACTTTTCATATTACTCGCCTTCATGGATGTTTTATTTGACCGACAACACGGCCAGAAGTTTACTTCCTCCAGAAAATCCAACATTCATAACCGATAATCGACATGATCTCGCCTGTCAAATCACGTCTATTCATATGGTATCGTATGATGAATGCTATTTTTAGTAAATGCTACTGTAGGCCACGGGATCCAAACTGGCTTAACGGAGTTTCAATGGATGATGTTAAATTGACAAGTGGTTCTGAGAAGGATAAGGAAAATAAAATAAAATAAAATGAGATAATCTTGCAAAGAATGTCACGGAATTCTAATAAATGTTCCAACATTCTCCCGTAGTGTAACTGTGTTGACTGCTATATGGTTAAAAGAAGGAACAGTACATGTAGCTCACCTACATTGGGGGAATGTGCCTGAAAAGAGCTGTACCACCTCGGGACGAGAGAAAGTAATGTTCGTTGTCAGAATATTAAAGAGTAAAGATAAAGTTATTTTAAACATATTTTAAGGTGAATTGATTCCTTTGGCTCCTAGGTCCACTCTTAAGGTTGTGTATGATACAGTTTAGCCACAGACTAGAGGCTACATTTAAACTTGTAGATTTTCATATATTAACTCATTTTAAAATATTATTTTCGTTGCTCTTTTGTCAGAACAATACAGAACATTTTAATGAAGAATATTTGACATATTCATTTCCAAGTAGGTTTAGAAAAATGTTCACTAAATAACAATGAAATTAAATAGTAGTCGAAGGATGAGGTTCGAATTGTAAGCTAAAGAGCTACATCTTAGATGTATAGATGTAGGTTTCACAGTTGTATTCCGGATTCGAGTCTCACTGGCTGTAGGCCTATGTTAAAGGAAGAGAGAAGGTTTTTTTTTTTTTTTTTTTTCAAAGATCTCCTGTTACCCTTCTCCCTCTCTTTCTTCCAGCATTGCTCAATGAGCACACTGTGTTCGCACTGTGTAATTTATAGATAAGAAGGGAATGTCAATAAATACAGAAGTTTTTCGCAAAGTTATAGATCACAGTCCAACAATATCGCTCGGTGATTCAGTAAGATACTAATACTTTAAAAAATCACTAAATTCTGGGTTAAAATCTCGAATATTATGTGAAATATGTAAATAAAATTGCTGGCCTGACCGAGAACCTAACTTATGACACTCTGAACCGAAGGCCAGTGCGCTGACATTTCATCCACGAGCCAGACATTAGAAAATCATTTCTACCGACCTAAATTTTGCAGAAAAAATTAAAAGAAGGGTCCGCCTCTGTGGTGTAGTGGTTAGTGTGATTAGCTGCCACCTCCGGAAGGCCCGGGTACGATTCCCGGCTCTGCCACGAAATTTGAAAAGTGGTACGAGGGCTGGAACGGGGTCCACTCAGCCTCGGGAGGTCAACTGAATAGAGGTGGGTTCGATTCCCACCTCAGCCATCCTGGAAGTGGTTTTCCGTGGTTTCCCACTTCTCCTCCAGGCGAATGCCGGGATGGTACCTAACTTAAGGCCACGGCCGCTTCCTTCCCTCTTCCTTGTCTCTCCCTTCCAATCTTCCCATCCCCCACCAAGGCCCCTGTTCAGTATAGTAGGTGAGGCCGCCTGGGCGAGGTACTGATCATTCTCCCCAGTTGTATCCCCCGATCCGATGTCTGAAGTTCCAGGACACTGCCCTTGAGGCGGTAGAGGTGGGATCCCTCGCTAAGTCCGAGGGAAAAGCCAATCCTGGACAATAAACAGATTAAGAAATTAAAAGAATAAACATTTCCTAAAATTTTCCTGAAACCAGAAATTCTACTTACTATTTACTTGTAGATGACAGTTCGATTGTTTTGCTCTTTAAAATATCAATGACTCTCACTTGTTAAAGAAGGAAAAACGTACAACTTTCCGCGACTGTTGAAATGCATGACATAAAATAATCGTTATGATCTACAACTGCCAACGGCCGTAGCCGTGTTGAAACACCGGATCCCGTAAGATCCCCGAAGTTAAGCAACATTGGGCGTGGTCAGGAGTTGGATGGGTTGCCACGCGCTGTTGGTGGGGGTAAGGGAATGGAGGAGCGGAAAGGAACTGGCCACCCTACCGCACGTAAACTCCGGCTCAGGAACACCTTTGCGGAGGTTCGGACCTGCCTTCGGGCAGAATAACCCTTACCTACCTTACCTTATCAACAACTCGCTCTGCGGGCCACAGATAAGTGTGATTCTCTGGTTTTACTAGACATGTATCTTGCATTATGGGCAGATATGCAAGTTTCAAATTAATTGTGCAGTATTTCAGAAAACATATGCACCTTATGTTTATTTTCACCGAAAATATGAAAATGGAAATTGGAGTAAGAGCGACGATATACTGGAAATTGGTTTGGGTGCCGTATCATATATTTTAATTGATAAAAACACAAAAGGAGAAATATGAAACTCGGATTTATAAAACCATGACTTCAGGATTCTCCTCGTTTACATAGATAGATGACTTTAGTTTTCGGCAAGCAGTAGGGCGCGTTTTGGTTCCTTCTTGGTCTGTTCACATGTCAAAAAACAGTGGTGTATGTCAGGGATGAAGTCATATTGTACAGAGCAGAGTTGATCAGCCCGCTGAGGCTGGCTTGACGTAAATCTGTAACGATTGTTAAACATCGGGTATCTGACAATGTACTTCCTAACCATTATTTTCCTTAAGACTTGCATGCATTATACTGTAGGAGGGAATTCTACAGCAGGCCTATGCTATACGGTATGTAAGGTTCATTTTCCTGTACACATAAGCATATGAAAATGAACACAACGACAATTGTTCTGATGGACTGCATATTCGTACGTGATTAAGAGGCGTGACCAGTCTTAAGGAAACTCACAGCTGAGCGACCTCACCCACATGGCCAACTCGCTCGGGTTACAAAATCACTGATTTGTTTATTTATTTGTATTTTTTAAGCGGGCAACTCTTCTTTTAGGACATCGCCGAACTACGTCTAGTGCTCGGTGTGTTTTCTATAAATACAGAAGACATGCCACGACATTCTCAATTAGAAATCCTGAATTTGCAGTCATCAGTCGGACAGTTCATGCAGTGAGGAGTTTCCTGCATTTTATCGTACTATCCCCAGGCCAGACATTCATACAAAGACCGAGCGAATTGGGTACGCGATATGATCACGCAGCTGTCAGCTGTCAGACATAGTGAGTTCGAACCCCGCTGTCGGTAGCAGTAAATTTGGTTTTCCGTGGTTTCCAATTTTCACTCAATACCACCTTAATTACGATCACGGTTGCTTCGTTTCCAGTCCTACAAGCCAGTTTCTATGCCATCATCACCATAATACCTGTCTGCGTCGGTGCGACGTAAAGCAAGTAGGAAAACAAAAGATCCTCATCGAGAAGCAGCTGAAGTGTTGTCCATCAATAGGGTCCTCTCACGTACGTGAAAGGTTTTCCTCCGTCCTCAAAATTACGAAACAAGGATTGCGGACGGGTCAGATGCGTGCAACAATGTTATCACCGACATCATTGCAAGACGATAAAACCAGAAATTTAAAAAGTGCAGTTATGATATTGGAAATGCGCCATATATTAAACAGTCTAAACTTACAGTCGACTGGACACCATGGGCCGCTACGCAGCTAGTGTAGAGTGAGATGGGAGGTAGGAAAATTGCGAGAAAATAAAATAGAAATGCAGGGAGGTGTGGTAGCTTTTCCCCCCAAAACAAACACTTTGCACACTTCATACAGCACGGTGATATACACAGTGAGTGACCCTAGGGTAGATGAAAACTCTATATGAAGGCTTTACACTTCTCCGTGTTCGTAAGGCACACTATGTCTAGGAACACATAAAAGAAGGCTTGAAAACTCATTCATCAACGATAAACGACGAAACAGATGATTCTAGACGAAATAATTATTGTTGCCATTGATGCTTTCACGCCCCGTACTTATAGACATGATATAGGCTTTCGAGCTTATACCGTGTCAAGAAAATAAGGTGACATTCTTCACGTTTCGCAGAGAACTATGCTCTGCGTCATCAGAAGAAAATCTCGACTGTTCTCGAGAATTGTTTTAGAAGCCTTATTATCCTGACACGGCATAAACCCAAAAGCCCATATCATGATATAATTATTAATAGGTAAAACAGTATTTTGAGGACTCACAGTAACAAATCAATATCAACAATAAATACGTCAGCCCCGCGTCGGTAGAATTACCAGAACGTAAAATAACACTTGAGGGACCAAATTCCGGCACCTCGGCGTCTCCAAAAACCGTAAAAGTAGTTAGCTGGGAGTAGAGCCTAAAACATTAGCCGGTAAGAGAGATCATTTCTTGATAAAAAACTCCTTTTAGGAACTTCACCAATTGGGGACGAGGTAATGTACAATTTTAACCACATATCTGTCCTTTTTCCGTTCTTAAATCCCTGGCAGTACCGGGAACCGAACCCAGGCCTCCGAGGACGACAGCTAATAACGCTAACCGGTACGCTGCAGAGGCAAACATTCGACAGTAACGTTTCCAAACATGACCGCGGTTTCACAAATCCTCCAATCGACTTCGCTTTAACGCTGAGGAAATCGACAAAAATACGAAGTATGTTTTATAAGTAAGGACCTTTTCTTTAATATATATTGCCGTAGTTAGTACGCGCGCAACAACAAGCGTGCGCGCTACCTTCCAACATTCTTTGCGAACAAACAGGCGCCATTTGCAGCTGTGTAGGCTGAACTGTGCATCTTTAAAATGTTCAATAGAATTGAATCGCCCGTTGCGTATGAAATAAGGTCTGTAATACATCTTTTAGTGTAAGAAACTTGTCGGCTGCAGACATTCATCGCCAGCTTTGTGAGGTGTATGGTGATAATGCAATGAGCGAAGGTAAAGTGCGAAAATGGGTAAGAGAGTTCAAAAGTGGCCGTGAAAATGTCCATGACGAAGAACGCTCAGGTCGATCAACTGTGATCACAGGAGATTTGGTGACTGCAATTGACACGAAAATTAATGAGGACAGAAGATTCACGATAACCGCTCTCTCAATGGATTTTCCTGAAGTGTCTATAATCTCCGACGTGCGGTTCAGAACATACAACGCGGCATGCTGACAAAGGGAATTTTGATCTTTCACGAAACCGCAAGACGTCACACTGCAGTACAGAATCGGAAACTGATTGACTCCTTCAGGTGGGAAGTTTTGGATCACCCACCGTATAGCCCTCTCCATGTTCCGAGCGATTTCTATCTTATTTTGGCAGCTGAAGCGTCATCATAGCGGGAAGTGCTTCAACTACGATGAAAAGTGAAAACGTCCGTGAACTCTTGGCTGTTAGAGTAGGCGGCAGACTTCTTTGAAGAGGGATTTCTAAACTTTGTTTGAAAGTATGACAAGTACCTAAATAAACATCGCAACTTTATAGAAAAATAAAGAAACGTATGTAAAACCTAAAAATAAATCTGGTTTGAAAATAAAATGTTTGGTTATTTTTATTTAAAAACGACCCTTAGTTGAAAAACAGCCCTCGTATGTTGGTTAAGCGGGATTTGACACTGTCTTATACAATTTCTGCTTAAATGGAATCGGAATTCTCTGAATAGGAAACATCCACATTTTTAGATTTCTTCCAAGAAAGTAATTTGAAATTTCAGGATAGAATTGGTATTTTATTAGTTAAGTTATTCGTTCCAGAAATACATTTCTGACGATAACATTGTATTGTATGAGTATTCATAACGAGGTCGGCGATTGCAGAGTAGGTTTACGGCCTACAAGTGGCCACGACTGGTCCCTGGGCTGACAGCTCTCTACTCCGACCGACCAACCAACCGAGCAGAAGACGGGTGCCACGGGTATACTCTGGTTCTACACTTCTGCATTCGGGAGACGGAGAGGACTGGTCTTCACTATCGACTGTCTTGAGAATGGTTTTGCGTGGTTTTCCATTCTCCTGCACTAAGGCGAATGCAGAGAGAGTTCCCAGAATAGGCCACGGCCGCCAACCCGCTCATCGTCGATCATTTCCTTCATCGTAACAAATATTCTGACCTGACAGAGGGCGTTACTCTCTAAGAAGCCCGCCCTACCCCTTCAGGGAACGGAATGAAAACTTGTGTAGTTAGTTCATAACGAATAGCTTTCATGACAGCTTGCAGTACTTCAAAATTTCAAATTAATACATACCTACTTAACAAACTACCAAACGAATAATATTCTAATGTTCACAAGCTTCACAAAATGATTACTGTAAGCCACTGAACAAAAATTAGAGAGACATAATATTTGTTCCCTTGAAGAAGGGCTTTAAGTAAAAAAAAAAAAAAAAAATCATAAATCCCCGCATTGGACTTGGCGGATTTCATTACTAATTTCTCTGAGATGTCTGAAATTTTATTCAAACTTCCTGTACGCTGTAAAAATACTAGAAACGAGAATATTTTTTTTATCAAAAATGCCAATTAATGGTACTCTTATTTCTTAAAACTTGTTGTAGTGCAGCTGCACAGAGAGAGAAATCAAAGAAAACAAGGGAAACTTAGATATGTTTCATATACCAATTTATCATTGCAGGAGAGTAAAAAAAAAAAAAACTGGATTTAAATTACGCTGATACCGTATCTAAATCCACCATGTATCCTGTCTGACTCTATCAGATTCTAAAAGAAATGAAGTGTTAATAAAAAAGGAACAGAGATATTTTGTACATCGGGGGAACAATCACTTTCTTTGCCCACTAACTACACCTTGAGCTAGTTCAATTACATCGGTTTTGCGGGAGTCGAACAACAGTTGGCCAACAGCTTCACCTGAAACGTCTTGCTATTGACAGTGGAATTGAGAAATATATACAATAAAATAAGAATGTGGAAATAAATTACTCACCCAGTACTTGACCCAGGACTGTGCGACCGTCCTCTCCAAGGCAGGCGCTGCGAGCGTCGAACGGATTTGTAAATTGTACGAAGGCATAGCCTTTGTGCATCGAAATGCCTAGAAAGAAAAGAAATTACATTATACATACAAATAGTAACAATACATTGTCATAAAACTGCGTTTTAATATTATTGTGCATCAAAGGTGCAAGATACTTTGCAAAAACCAAGGATACTTGCAATTAGTTGTAGAACAAGTATTGGTAACATTAATTAACCTCTATATTTCATACTCATAGTCCGTAGTATTAATTACACAATTGGCTTTACGTCGCACCGACACAGATAGATTTTATGGCGACGATGGGGCAGGAAAGGGCTAGGAGTGGGAAGGAAGCGCCCATGGCTTTAATTAAAGTACAGCCCCAACAACCGCCTGGAGCGAAAATGGGAAACGACGGAAAACCATCTTCAGGGTTGCCGAAAGTGGGGCTCGAACCCACGATCTCCCGAGTGCAAGCTCACGGCTGCATGCCCCTAACAGCACGGCCAACTCGCCCGGTTGTAGTATTAATCATAATAAGATGATTATAGTTAATTATTTTGTACAGTAGAGTGTAAATTCCCCAAGCTAATTGCAATGGAGGCCTGCAAAGAAACAACGAAGAATCGATACGGTTCCTAATTAACCGCGCTTCTATCAAAGTCATTCAGACATTATGAAGAGCAGGTAATGACCGTGAAAATCGAATGAGTCAGTAATTGATTCCAGTTGCTTCCCCTAGTCTACCTCGTTCCATAGTTCAACTGCTACCTGCACTGGTTGACTCGTGCTATCTTTATACCTGAAGAAAATAAGGTGATCTTCGTCTTGCACATTCTTTAAACTTTCGTGCCCAGTCATTCTTACGGAACATGGCAGAACATTTATTTCTTAGTTCGAAAGACAGCACTCCCTCATAGATACGAAACTTACACCTAAACACTGCCTTTAGGTTTGAACCCAATGACCCACCATTTTACCTTCAGAATGGACTATGTTCATATCTGAGTCTTCTGAATGGCATAAATTTGGGTCGTATCTAAGTTTTTAAAGTGCAGTCTGTCTTAGCTTACGGCTAAAAGTTATTCAACACCACAGCTCATCCTCGCCAGTATTCGCAGAGAGGCTGTTCCACTCGGCATGGCAACTCTTCTAGATCTTCTACTACGATATAAAGGTATGAGACATGAAAGATCAGCGTTTAATAGTCCTTCTACTTTTGTTAGAAAAATTATTTGGTAATATTAACATAATTTCATTTAGCGTATGAATTTAAGTGCTAGGAGTATCCAAGGACATGTTCGGCTCACTTCTACAGGTCTTCCTACTGTATTCGACGCACATGGGTGACGTGTGTGGGTGGGTGGGTGGGTGCGTGTAAGATGATGACGAAAATGAAGTAAGGATAGAGCTGGTGGAATACACCCAAGCGTCTGCTCAAGGCTTAACGCCTTCATCCGACAGACTTCATATTCGCTCACTCCATATGAATATTGCAGAGAGGGTTGAAACGTAATGCAGACTTTTGGCACGCGATCTAGGGATCAGAAATTATACCACCATCTATATTTTTTCTTTCTTTTACAACCTGCTTTATGTTGCACCGTCTTACAGTCACAACACTTTCCTGGTGTACAAATGGGAAACCACAGAAAACCATCTTCAGTGCAGCCAACAGCGGGGTTCGAACCCACTATTTCCCGAATGCAAGCTTACGGTCGTGCGCCTCTAACCGCACGGCCAACTCCCTTGGTACCGGACATGACTCGGCACATAAATACCACTATTTTAAATTATGGGGAAAGTACAGACAAACCTATTTTATTTATATTCCCTAGATTATAAAAAATAGTACCGTTTTAATTCCTGGGAGCAAAGGCGGCCGCATAGAGCTAACCACTCTATCCCATTCATATCGTCCTCCAAGGATCTTTACCCCTCTAAGGAGATTACTTTCTTTTTGACATATATTCGTACTTTGTCACGTTAGTTTTGATTAATCTTAAGAAGGGATGAAAATCTTGTGTAAAATCCTCTCAAAATAACAGTAATTATCAATGCCCTTAGAGCAACGTGACCCACGAGTTGAGGAAAGGTGAAATGGCATAATTCGTTACTCTGGTATTAATGCTTTGTTTCCAGTGAATCTGAAACTGGCTAACCATACCTACCTTCTTATCTGGGCCGTTTCATTACTTTCAAGTTCTGTAATCTTATTTTTCAAGGGTTCACTTTCATTTTGCGTATTCCTTTTAAAGATCACTTTCTTTAAATTTATTTAACCAGTTTACCTTCCAGGGTTGTTTTTTCCTTCGGACGCCACCTCTACCTCCTCAAGGGCAGTGTCCTAGAGCGTGAGACATTTGGTCGGGGATAAAACCGGAAAGGAGGACCAGTACCTCGCCCAGGCAACCTGATGGTTGTCTAGTTGTATTTCCTCTTACAACAATAATCACCACGACCTCACCTGCTATGCTGATCAGGGGCCTTTTGGGCGATGATAAAATTGGAAGGGATAGGCAAGGAAGAGGGAAGGAAGTGGCCGTGGCCTTAAGTTAGGTATCAAACCGAAATTTGCCTGGAGAATTGGGAAACCACTCCGAAGATGGCTGAGGTGGGAATTGAACCCTCTTTACTCAGTTTACGTCCCGAGGCTGAGTGGACGGTTACGTCCCAAAACTCACAAGCTAAAATTAGTAGAAAATAGTATCAAAACTCACGACTGCCAACTAGTAGCTGAATTAACATTATAATGAATCTCAAAATTCACGACTGCGGACAGCAGGTGCCTGCGATAACCGCACGAGGGATGAGGTGCACGGTGACTTACGCTGCCCTTCAACCCATGTCTGTCCACCCATTCTTAGAATGGCATATCACATATATTGCTAACAGGAATTATCACTCTACCACAGACCACATTTCCAAGTATAACACTGATCTTTACTCAGTTATTCTGCTTGGTGTCATCGAACAGTGCACAACATGGAATTCGTTACTTCGCAAATAGCAAAGTCACCTTCGTACAGGCCATGAAGGCCCTTGGAGGAGTGGAAGGTAAAGGCTTCCACCATTGTTAACCTCGACTTCCTGACGGGGATTCGAACCCACGTCCTTCCAGGCGAATCTCGGCCAGGCAGCCCTTTACTTCGCAAATGGGTAAACTAAATTTAATGTACAGCGGTTGTAGGTTTTATAAGCAAAGAGAAAGCAAGTCGGACGAAACAGTATGGTTTAGTCATAAAATACTGTCATCAGCGTGTGCTGATAAGTTACATTGCGAGTGACAATAGCGTTTTAAGTGAAACAGCCACCTGTGTGTACCTCATGTCCGTGAGGTTCATAACCTCCTGTCGCGTATACTTTTGCGAGGCTACAAGACAGAGCTACCTCTTGATGAGAGAGGTGCCAATTACAAGAGGGCACGCAGTTCCTGCTGGCGCCAACAATGGACCTTTTCGCCCAATTCCGATTACATTTTCAAATATCTACATTCGTTATGTGGATAGGGTGGACATTTATCCATTCAAAGAAGGACTGGCCCGGCTCGTACGTCTTGAGACCCGTGAGTTATGAGACGACACGGAGTGGACCCCATTCCAGTTCTGAAACTACTTTTCAAAGTTCGTGGCAGAGCTGGGGATCGAAGCCGGGCCTCCGGGGGTGGCAGCAAATCACGCTAACCACTACACCACAGGGGTGGACATTTTTATACAGGTTAATAATCACGACAAAACCCCTCGTAACAATTATTAGGATTAATCATCTTCCTTCCACCGATCGGAGGGGCCGCGCGTGTGAAAGCGCTATGGCTAAGGAGCCAAGCTCTGCATTCGGGAAGCGCGTGGGTTTGAACCCGACCGTTGGCTGCCATAAGAATGGTTTACTGCGGTTTCCCGTTTTCACTTCCAGAAAAATGCCGGGATAGTTCCTTACCGAATTCTATTCACCATAATTCATTTCATCTTAATTAGCTCCTTAACTGAAGTTGGCGTCAGGAAGGGCAACCGGCCGTATAAACATGCCATATGTCCACCTCATATCCAAGACCGTATCAAGAAGCGGGACTGAAAGGTAGACAAACAATCTTCTTCCACCTCATTGTCACCACCATCATCGCGAATAAATATTGTCTTTCCTTTCTTTTTCTTAACCTGTTTACCCTCCAGGGTTGGTTTTTCCCTCGGACTCAGCGAGAGACTACACCTCTACCGCCTCAAGGGCAGTGTCTTGCAGCGTGAGACATTGGGTCGGGAGATACAACCAGTGAGGAGGACCAGTACCTCGCCCAAGCGGCCTCTCCTGCTATGCAGAACAGGGGCCTTGTGGGCGGATGGGAAGATTTGAAGGGTTAGACAAGGAAGAGGGACGGTAGCAGCCGTGGCCATATGTTAGGTACCATTTGCCTGGAGGAGAAATGGGAAACCACGGAAAACCACTTCGAGGATGGCTGACGAGGGAATCAAACACTCTCTACTCAACTGACCTCCCCGGCCTGCGCGGACCACGTTTCAAATTTCGTGGCAGAGCCGGGAATCAAACGCGGGCCTCCGGGGGTGGCAGCTAATCACACTGACCACTACACCACAGAGGCGAACATCACGAATAAATACTTTCTAAATTTGATAAGTAGGTAATACATTTCTCTTGTATTTCTTCCGTCAATTACCGATTGAAACCGCAAAGAACATTTTCTGTGAAGGACTGGACTAATATTTAACAGGTAACTATCACCTTCAAATGTCTTTAAAAATAGAAAATGATGAAATTCAATGTCCAAACACAACTCATGTCATTTTAGAGTCAATGCGCCATGCCTTCTTTCTCCCTCTCACTCAGCTCCACATTCATATAACAGCGCGTTGAACGAGCAATACGAATTGGATTTTCTCCGTTTTGTCGTCGTCGTTTGCTTTCTTCAAGGCAAAGCTAGCAGCCACGTCATTCAATTTGTTACGATACGTCCTACGAGATTCTTACCCAAAATAGGAATGTTTTATTGTTGTTTCTTTCATCTCTTCACGATAGTTATTACCAACCGCTATAGTGCTAATAACAATTATTATTACCTCCCTTTCATTCCTGTTCATTTGTTCTCCCTTCCCTTACATGAATGTCATCACCTTCCTCTTTTTTCCCTGATTACCTTTCTTCATCCAATCTTCTGTGTTTCTCATTTATCGTTGTACCTTCACGTTCAAATGTTTCCGCGGTAATTCAAAAGAAGAAATGTGACATGGTAATAACTTAAGTTGCAACCTCTTTTGAACAAGAATGGAATAAGGTTGGTGATACAGAAAAGAGAAAGGTATGGAGGTGTGGGGATGAAAGAAAAGGCAGAAGTGAGTGGGGTAAGAGAAATAGGCCACAGGAGCCATGTGATGGTTTCCTTTCTTATTCACGCGCATCCCATACTGTTTGACGTGAGTTAGAGCGAGACAGAAGTTTCTGAAGTAAAAGTTTAATTTCGTGGAATCCATTCCCTGAAAACTGGCGCGTGAGACGGTTCAATCTCTCTTTCTCCTTCTCATGCTCATGAGCTATTCAGTGACATCACCTCTCTCCCGACGGTATTGGCACACGAGTAGCAGTGGTTAATATTTTAGCTTCTAGACGGCTCTCTCCTGCCTTGACACTGATCATCACTAACCAGATCTACGCGCATTCATTAGGTGAACCTAATTCAGGCATAAGCTACCCCCTGATAGCTTCCTAATTAACTTAATGTCGCATTTGCTTGTATTCTGCCTCTGAAAAGGCAAAACAGTAGCTCGGTAATCTGGCAGGGAATTACATTGATGAGGAAGGTTTTGCAGTTGCATTTGAGAGCAAAATTGGAACATTTTATTTATTTATTTAGCTCGTGGTTCGGTCTAAGGAAAATCTGAAATTTGCTAGTTGCCAGTGTTTGTAACCATTTCCTTTTAAAGCTCCTGATGGTGATGCTGGCGATATTATACGAGGTTAATCCAGAAATTAAGTTTCCCTATTTTCGATGATGCGATCTGTAACGTTTATTTACAACCCCGGTTATGTAATTGAGAAGCTTATTTCCAAAAGGTACCAAATCCAAAAAGTAATATTTTACAGGAGAGAAGAAAAACGCTCAGAATGTAAAATTTCAACAGAAAATTCATTTGAGCAGTTTTATTATTTTCAGATAGAATAAATGCATTGCTGTACAAATTATTTCTGTTGAAGTTTTTGCGGTTTAGGAAATATTCGAAGAAAATGATTGATTTGGTACTTTTTGGCACTGAAACTCGAAATATCTTCACCTGAAAGACATAAATTTCACTGCAGTCATCAGAATTTTTGACAAAACTGACCGTATTTAGTTATAAAATAGTCCGATTTAAGGTATTTACAGTGAAGGCATAGATTATTTAAATAATATTAAATAAAGGCTTAAAAATGTATCCCTACACACACTGACAACACCACTATCACTTCTAGCTTTATATTTAATCGTCATTTTCTTCGAAACACGCATACATGGTGTCATTTGATTAGGCCTGTGCCTTTCTGGTGATACAACATCAATATACGAAGCAATAATTATTTTTTTTATTTTTAGAAACAGCATCTTTATTCTCCCAGAAGGCACCATGAAACGCTACTATTTCTTATTCTATTGAATCACGGGCTCTACAAAACTCACCGACATTGTGGAAACAAGCAATTTTTGGTTACACACTCGCTTTACTCTCGTATTTTTGCACTTTAGCACGCGTCTTCTCCATTTATCTGGAGCTAATGCCCTCTCCTTGCTTTATTTACTTCTTCAGGAATATCACAGTACTCATCTGAGATATCTGATTCCATACTTTTGAAAAACAAATAGCACACAGGAACAAAAATGACTTCGTAAGAAAACAGTCACTTCACTTCATGTAAACATAGCGCGGCCATTTTGCTGCTGTTCACATGACCCAGAAATGGCCTCTCATTGGCTGAATGGATACGGTACGTATTGGCACATTCAGGCCACAGGATTTGGTACTTATTGGCATCAAACGAGATTTTTAGTGTCCTGTTTTATATGGACTTAGGTCGTTTTGGCTATTTCTTTTTCTTTCATACGATAGAGCTACCTACCAACGTATGTTTTCCATCATAATCTCAATTTCGATTTTTTTTTTTTGGAGTTGGTACCTTTTGGAAATAGGCTTCACAATTATCCCAGTGAAATATTTTCTGAGGGAACTTTTCCTCTTTGTGCAACTCACAACCTGACATTTCATCCTCTTTTCCATCTCTCCTCGAGGTCGTAAAGAACAATAGATGGCCAAGGGAGGTCGATCAAGATAGATGAAAGTGTTAAAAAAATGCCAGGACTAACTAAGTGGCCCCATGGTAGCCAAAGTTTTTAAGGCCCCTTTTAGTCGACTCTTGCGACAGGCAGGGGATACCATGGATGTTATTCTACCTCCCGCATCCACATCAGTACAATGCAAATGCATCATTATAGTTGCATTATATGCTGCTTATATTTGCAAAGCCAACGACCGTAGCTGTATTGAAACACCGGATCCCGTGAGATCTCCGCAGTTAAGCTACATTGGGCGTGGTCAAGACTTGGATGGGTTGCCACGCGCTGTTGGTGGGGGTAAGGGAATGGAGGAGCGGAAAGAAACTGGCCGCTCTACCGCACGTAAACTCCGGCTCAGGCACACCTCTGCGGAGGTTCGGACTTGCCTTCGGGCAGAATACACCCTTACCTTACCTTACCTTATATTTGCAGAAAAGGATCACGCACATGAACGAATCGCATGAGTACAATGAAAACCAGTTTGTGTGTAATGCTCATTGCTTGCCCGGAAGTGTCTGCAGGGGTCGAATATCCCTCCCTCATTCACAGATGCAATACACCTACTAAGGGCTGGCAACAGTGTGACCCACAGAGCTCGGTTGAGTGAACACGCAGCATACCTCGACGGTACAGTGAACGAGCTTTTGAACAGCTGGATGAGTTGGAATGGGTGTGTATCGTCAGCCTAAGAGAGGCGGGTTCGACGTTTCCATTCACTGTTCGTCATTTGAACCGTTCTGACTACATTCTGAGTCGGTGTTGGACGCAGTGGGAACGTGACAGTACACACAAGCGTCGATAAGGTTGAAGTCGATCCCGGGAGGACCATCGGAAGGGAGGTTCCTTTCATCGTGTGATAGGCCGCAAGCATTCCACTCGGAACGCTGTGCACAGTGTTGCCAACTGGGCGGATTTTCCGCTAAATTTGGCGGAATGAGAAGACTGTCGGTGGAGAAATATATTTTAGCGGACAGCGGATTTTTTGGCAGTATAGCGGAATTTGGTGTTTTATCCAATTTAAGCTTTTAAAAAAATTTGTACTCCCGTCTGTCTCCGAGCTATTCCGTATTTCTTTTCAGGAGCTAGCAGTCACATGAGGAAAACATGTTATTTGGATATGATGTTATGAGATCATGGTATTATAAATTTGTAATGCGTGGAGAAAGGGTACTTATCTAAGGTTGACGAATGACGACAAATAATTAAACTGTGAAAGAGTAGCATTTATATTTATGTTATGAAGGAAGACCGTTTAATGAACTGGCCTGTTTTGTGTGTGGCCCTTGAGGTAGGAGATTCACCTAGTTTGCACCCGGCACTAAAACGCCTACAAGTTTTAGCTCGCTGGCTCGCAGGCAGATGATTAATCCCAGTGAAACTCACAGATCAGGTGAGTGCAGACATTTACTTTTATTATTACTATTATTATTATTATTATTATTATTATTATTATTATTATTATTATTATTATTATTATCGCTAATTTTCATTGCTCATTTTTTGAGATCGGATTTCTTGGCAGAATTTTAGCGGATTTTTAGCAGTATGTAGCGGAACTTGAAAACATAAGTTGGCAACACTGGCTGTTCACTATCCAAAGACATGTCAGCGCAGCTGAGGATATGCCTGTGTCCAGGCGGCTATCATAACAATATTTAATTTCGTGGCATCCCTTACCACTACACCATTACGAACTGAGCACCGCCAAGTACGTTTGAATTTCCATCACGAACCGGTAGCATAGCAGCTTGGAAATTGGTGACGAGGGTGATCAGCTACGAATCACGGTTCTGTTTGGATACAGAAGACCACTGAATTCGAATCTAGAGACTTTCTTGACAGCGTAGTGATCTGCGCTTTAATGCAGAGTGGCACACACCCTAACGAGGAGCTGTGGAGCGGGATGACATTTCTTATGATTTACGCTCACCATCGATGGTTACTGACGGAACCCTGACGGAATGACAGTCGTCATGCGATCCCTTCCTAGTGCAGTTCGAATACCTCATTTTTCAGCAGGAGAATGTTCAGCCTCACATAGCACGGGTGTCTCTGGACCACCTTCGTGATGTCAACATGCTTCCTTGGCTAGTACGAACTTCAGGAACAGGCAATCGATTTCAAGTGTGATTATGAAGCAAAAGCAGAGTTCCTAGGCATGAATGTTGAAAATATTTGGTCAATCTACTTTCCTTTGTACCCACAAATAGGTATGGAGGTGAGAAGTTTGCTGGTTTCCATAACATACAGTATCTAAGTGGGTCTTGGTTTTCTACACTCGCTTGCATCAAATTAAAATACACTGACTGACAGAGCAAATGCAACACCAAGAAGGAGTGGTCAGAACTTTATGCCAATTGCAGGGTAGACTGACGTCACTGAGGTATGCTCATGATGTGAAATGCGCCGCTGTGCTGCGCACGTAGCGAACGATAAATGGGACACGGCGTTGGCGAAAGGCCCACTTCGTACCGTGATTTCTCAACCGACAGTCATTGTAGAACGTGTTGTCGTGTGCCACAGGACATGTGTATAGCTAAGAATGCCAGGCCGCCGTCAACGGAGGCATTTCCAGCAGACAGACGACTTTACGAGGGGTATGGTGATCGGGCTGAGAAGGGCAGGTTGGTCGCTTCGTCAAATCGCAGCCGATACCCATAGGGATGTGTCCACGGTGCAGCGCCTGTGGCGAAGATCGTTGGCGCAGGGACATGTGGCACGTGCGAGGGGTCCAGGCGCAGCCCGAGTGACGTCAGCACGCGAGGATCGGCGCATCCGCCGCCAAGCGGTGGCAGCCCCGCACGCCACGTCAACCGCCATTCTTCAGCATGTGCAAGACACCCTGGCTGTTCCAATATCGACCAGAACAATTTCCCGTCGATTGGTTGAAGGAGGCCTGCACTCCCGGCGTCCGCTCAGAAGACTACCATTGACTCCACAGCATAGACGTGCACACCTGGCATGGTGCCGGGCTAGAGCGACTTGGATGAGGGAATGGCGGGCGGAACGTCGTGTTCTCCGATGAGTCACGCTTCTGTTCTGTCAGTGATAGTCACCGCAGACGAGTGTGGCGTCGGCGTGGAGAAAGGTCAAATCCGGCAGTAACTGTGGAGCGCCCTACCGCTAGACAACGCGGCATCATGGTTTGGGGCGCTATTGCGTATGATTCCACGTCACCTCTAGTGCGTATTCAAGGCACGTTAAATGCCCACCGCTACGTGCAGCATGTGCTGCGGCCGGTGGCACTCCCGAACCTTCAGGGGCTGCCCAATGCTCTGTTTCAGCAGGATAATGCCCGCCCACACACTGCTCGCATCTCCCAACAGGCTCTACGAGCTGTACAGATGCTTCCGTGGCCAGCGTACTCTCCGGATCTCTCACCAATCGAACACGTGTGGGATCTCATTGGACGCCGTTTGCAAACTCTGCCCCAGCCTCGTACGAACGACCGACTGTGGCAAATGGTTGACAGAGAATGGAGAACCATCCCTCAGGACACCATCCGCACTCTTATTGACTCTGTACCTCGACGTGTTTCTGCGTGCATCGCCGCTCGCGGTGGTCCTACATCCTACTCGGTCGATGCCGTGCGCATTGTGAAACCTGCATATCGGTTTGAAATAAACATCAATTATTCATCCGTGCCGTCTCTGTTTTTTCCCCAACTTTCATCCCTTTCGAACCACTCCTCATTGGTGTTGCATTGTCACTGTCAGTCAGTGTATCTAGCACGGATGGACGTTGAAAGTGATCTTATATTTGCGTTATCGTAGTTGGTACTAAACATTTTTTAAAAAACCGTAAAAAGGGAAACAGTGTCAGCCCTCTCATTAATTGCGTTCTTACAATTTAAACCAGGTAATGTAACTTTAAATTTTAACTGCAGTGAGGAAAGACTCTCTTGTAATATACGTCTATTAAGAACTTTTAATTAAAATCTTATATCAACAAAGCAATTATAATAATTTTGTTTAATATACACTGACTGACAGAGCAAAAGCAACACCAAGAAGGAGTGGTCAGAACTTTATGCCAATTGCAGGGTAGACTGACGTCACTGAGGTATGCTTATGATGTGAAATGCGCCGCTGTGCTGCGCACGTAGCGAACGATAAATGGGACACGGCGTTGGCGAATGGCCCACTTCGTACCGTGATTTCTCAGCCGACAGTCATTGTAGAACGTGTTATCGTGTGCCACAGGACACATGTATAGCTAAGAATGCCAGGCCGCCGTCAACGGAGGCATTTCCAGCAGACAGACGACTTTACGAGGGGTATGGTGATCGGGCTGAGAAGGGTAGGTTGGTCGCTTCGTCAAATCGCAGCCGATACCCATAGGGATGTGTCCACGGTGCAGCGCCTGTGGCGAAGATGGTTGGCGCAGGGACATGTGGCACGTGCGAGGGGTCCAGGCGCAGCCCGATTGACGTCAGCACGCGAGGATCGCCGCATCCGCCGCCAAGCGGTGGCAGCCCCGCACGCCACGTCAACCGCCATTCTTCAGCATGTGCAAGACACCCTGGCTGTTCCAATATCGACCAGAACAATTTACCGTCCCGTCGATTGGTTGAAGGAGGCCTGCACTCCCGGCGTCCGCTCAGAAGACTACCATTGACTCCACAGCATAGACGTGCACGCCTGGCATGGTGCCGGGCTAGAGCGACTTGGATGAGGGAATGGCGGAACGTCGTGTTCTCCGATGAGTCGCGCTTCTGTTCTGTCAGTGATAGTCACCGCAGACGAGTGTGGCGTCGGCGTGGAGAAAGGTCAAATCCGGCAGTAACTGTGGAGCGCCCTACCGCTAGACAACGCGGCATCATGGTTTGGGGCGCTATTGCGTATGATTCCACGTCACCTCTAGTGCGTATTCAAGGCACGTTAAATGCCCACCGCTACGTGCAGCATGTGCTGCGGCCGGTGGCACTCCAGTACCTTCAGGGGCTGCCCAATGCTCTGTTTCAGCAGGATAATGCCCGCCCGCACACTGCTCGCATCTCCCAACAGGCTCTACGAGGTGTAGATATGCTTCCGTGGCCAGCGTACTCTCCGGATCTCTCACCAATCGAACACGTGTGGGATCTCATTGGACGCCGTTTGCAAACTCTGCCCCAGCCTCGTACGGACGACCAACTGTGGCAAATGGTTGACAGAGAATGGAGAACCATCCCTCAGGACACCATCCGCACTCTTATTGACTCTGTACCTCGACGTGTTTCTGCGTGCATCGCCGCTCGCGCTGGTCCTACATCCTACTGAGTCGATGCCGTGCGCATTGTGTAACCTGCATATCGGTTTGAAATAAACATCAATTATTCTTCCGTGCCGACTCTGTTTTTTCCCCAACTTTCATCCCTTTCGAACCACTCCTCCTTGGTGTTGCATTTGCTCTGTCAGTCAGTGTATGTAATCATAAAACCATTATAAACATTCTTTGAGTTACACTAACTTAAATAGTACAGTAGAAGTTTTGTATTTCAATTTTTAGGCCTAGGGGATATGGTCTAATTCGAGAACGCCTAGTGGGGCGTAGGCCCACAGAGACTGAGAACCCCTGGTATAGATGGTTGAAGAAATCCTGTATCACATTTCATTTTACTCGACGTATGATGTATAAATCTCAATTCGTAGTAGCAACCGCTTTAAATTTTGACTTACTAGTGGAATTAATTTTAATTCTCTAACATAAAATGGGCGCTTAATGTGGTAGAAACGCAGTTCCACAAGACAAATTGGTGCAGTGCTGCAATGATACACAACACCGAGGACATAGAGGGAAATGCAAGATTAAAATAAATCTCTGTGGTTATTGTACTTTTATATGTAAGCCGAGAGAGGCAATGGTCGCTTTTATTTCTGTTACTTTAATTCTTTAATTCAGTGATGATATAAAAAGATTGTGACTAACCTCAACATTTATCTCGAGATGAATAAAAATATGAAATGTAGTTCTAACGGACTTACCCCAGGAGAACTCTTTATCATCTGCGTCACTATTGGAATAGCAATTACTTGAACGTGTGGGTTTCAGTCTTTATCAAGCTTCCTACAACGGAGGAATCACCATTATCTCCATGTCTATGAATAAATCCTTCTTTTATCACTTTCATTCATTTCCTCCGAAGTCTGATATTGAAATTCAGTTTAACAAATTCAACATCTCGTCTTAAAAGCAATGCATGAATCAGGAGGAATCCTATGTTGCTGATTTTCTCTTAATTGAGTTTAAGCTGAAGGAACAATTACATTGAACGTTATACTACATTAGTCAGCTGTAACTCTGTACTTAATTTTGTTGAAGTTTCGTTGTTTCAGAATAACATACTGGGTAACTACAGGGGCATAATGACAAACAGGCATAGTTGCTGGCTTCTTAAGAAGGCAGCGGTTTCTAAATTATATCCACGAATCTCTGGTCTGATAAAAAACATAATTTTTGCCTAGTCTGGACGTAAATACCGTTACGAACTTCCCACCACATCCCGACATTTTCCCCGTCATCTGGCGGCGAATAGAAGAACCTCTTCCGAGACATTCTGTATTAAGCTTCAAGGTGATTCTATTAGGAAGGCAGCTTCAGACAGTTTTGATGTCCATAATGTGCCATTTCACCGTTCTATATTTGCGTCAGCAGGAACAAAAGTGGCGTTCAAACCATTAAAAGGTCAATGTGAAAGCAACTAACATCGGTACGAGCCGAAATAATAATTCTTTCAACCGGAAGTCACCGAAAGAACCATTCTTAGAAGTCTGTGAGAAAAGAATGACAGAAGCGGATTATTTAAACTAATTATTTTAAAAAAAGACTTCCATTAGAACATTCGACACAATTCAGCACTACGGCAAGTAAGAGGGAGTCGAGCAAAGAAATAAGCCAGCTTATCTGATTTTAAGATCGACTATTGACGGAGAATAAAATCCGCGGCAGCCCGCTCAACGTCAACTGCATAAATTGAAATAACTGCGCGAAATTTAAAGACCAGCAAAAAGGAATCATCAAGTCTGGTACAACTAATACGTCACGGCTGGACTTGGAAGTTTTATATTTGTCTGATACTGCACATCGTAGAGAGCAGAGTCCAACCAGCTGTCAAGTGCATTTCTAAGAAGCACGGAAAAATTGCATTCACTCGGCAAGCGAGAGAGTTTACAAATAGTAGCACAGTTAGAACTGTTATAGCAAAACTAGGCGGCCCAGAGCACATTTATTCTGATATCATAGGCAGTACGAAACGAAGATAAACTGCAACATGACAACATTAACTAATACATTGTATTATTCTGTTCCTAATGTACCAGAGACCACTATGTTGTTCTAAAAGACCGAGGCAGAGACTACTCCGACTATGGTGGCGCTTTACAAGATTGATGACCCAGGAAGATTGGAAATCAGCTGAGAAGACGAGATGGACCCGATTACCTAAAGCAGAACCATGGAGCGAGGCCTACCATTCCCGATGACCAACAGCGAGATGGCAAACAGGGCCCAATAAGCAAAGTTAAGTCCCCTATGAGTCGTTTTTCGTAAGTAGAAACCTTTATTTTTCGGCTATGTGTGATATGATTTGTGACATTGTGCGTGCGTATATAATATTGAAGTGTAATTACATGGATGTAGGTATTCATCTGAAGTTACTGTTAATGCCATATATAGGCGTAAAATAACAGTGAAAGCCGTTCGCAAATTTATCAATGTGGTGTGAGAGAAAGTAATAGATATTTTTAATCGTTATCAGTGAAGTGTTAGAGTATAATATGAATGTCAATATACATGTGTGATGACTTTATCGGAATAGCAAGCTTGGAGATCGTATTTAGGGAATGTTTACGACGAAGTATAGTAGTACAGCTTAGTATTGTGATACACTTTTCTTTGATACTATGACGGTAAGGATAATGTTTTTTATATGTGTAGGTTATGGCACATATGCAGCGTATTTAATGAGATGAGTGCTTGAGATGCATTGATATGGATATTACGTGATATTTGAAGTGATAAATGGTGAATGAAGTAATAATATAAGCGGATGTTAAGTTGTGATGGTGATATTTATTTTTATTTGAGAGGTTGGTCATAGTAGTCTTCTGAGATTTGATAGTATGTGTAAATTACGCATGCTAAGGTATATATTGAAACGTACTGTTTCCAATTGCTGTTTGTATTCCCAGATACACAAAATAGGTTAGGATACGATCTCAATGCCATCAACACAGAGTTGTTTGAGTATGTAGGATCATCAGATGAGCCAAGAGGCTAATAACGTTAATATTTAGGCCTTCACTGATTTAGTTATGACCATTTTCAAGTACTCTCACACATGGTAACCTAATTCCTGATTTTATGGGAGCAGTTTGACACATCACTGGTGACTTAGTCATTCGTATATGGATTCTTAGATGAAGGTAGAGTCTTCTAATATGCCAATTTTTCCACTTATGATATAATTTGTTAGAAAGTTAATTAAATACACTTGGCAATGTTACATTCAGCCAGATACGCAATTAAATTGAATTTTAACCATGGATTAAGATAATAATTAAGTGAATTAACCACATAAGCCATATGATAGAATTAATTTGAAATCAATTACGACTTAGAGTGGACCTGAATTTGCTTATATGGAGATCAGATCTTATGAAACATGAAAAAAAAAAAACCAAGCGGACTTCCAAACATACGAGTTAACTGAAGTCCTCAGAAAACAGACATTGCTTTCCCATACGATTTTCTACTGTGTATGGACACAGATGTTAAGTTTAGCAAAGTGACATTCGTTTCACCAGTCATATGTGAGTTAAGGTTAAATGATAGAATTTTAAGTAACTTTGAGGAGCAATTCAGCTCAGTAAGAAGAGATTCCAGATCTTAATGAATTATTTATTTGGCTATTTTCACTGCGTTCTACATTCTATTTTAAAACTATAATCTGAAATGATGTATATAGTAGGGAGTATAATTTTCTTTTCATTTTTAACCAATTGGATGCATCTAATTCTTTCAACTCTATTTAATATGTTTCATTTGATGTATATATTTTAATTTTTCAATTGATTCTGCGAACATTACTTAACTATGACTTAGTATTTCAACAGGCCAGGGTTAATGAATCGATGATTAAGGCCTAGATTTCAACTACTTGTTACGGGTTTTTCCAAACCTACTTTTCTTTATTTCAACGTAATTGCAACTGATGGAGATGTTTATAGCATTATGAAACTGTCTACGTTGTACGAGGCATTTTTTTAACGATATCTTAGATGACATTTACTTGATATTTAGACTGAATAGTCAATAAAAGCTGAGTAGTGAAATTATATAATTCTTTTAATGCTTACTTAGTGTAAGAACTAGATGTAAGACTGTAATGACTCATTTTCTGATTGCGATTTCGTTAGCAACACGTACGAAACACTTGAAATATCGTAGTAACCTGAAATTTGCGATTAATTATGGCGACATGCGAGTATGGTATCCGACTAATAGCGTGTTGGAGACGTCCTTCTGCGTAGGTTGAGATTTACCATAGGCCATCGGCGTACTTTCTCAAGCGGAACCCACAACCCAGCAACATTAATCAGATAGAATCATTTATCAAGAGCTAGTCTGGATCTCATGTATCCTCACCTGGACGCGGGAACGGTGCAATAACAAGCTTGGCATCAGCAGACATTGATAGTATTTCTGATGGCCTTCGTTCTGGTTTGCTAGGAGATGAAAAGAAATGTCGTATGGCTTTTAGTGCCGGGATATCCCAGGACGGGTTCGGCTCGCCAGGTGCAGGTCTTTCTATTTGACACCAGTAGGCGACCTGCGCGTCATGATAAGGATGAAACGATGAAGACAACACACACACCCAGCCCCCGTGCCGTAGGAATTAACCAATTAAGGTTAAAATCCCCGACCCGGCCGGGAATCGAACCCGGGACCCTCTGAACCGAAGGCCAGGACGCTGACCGTTCAGCCAACGAGTCGGACGCTAGGAGATCATAGCTCATCAAAGCCGTGATTTATTTGCAAAAATCCTGTGCGATAACAAAAGATAATGACAACAGAGATGAATGTTTCGAGACCGTGAATTTTCAGCGTTCTAAGAACTGAACTTAGTCTGAAAGCACTTTGTCACAACAATGGGTACTTCCTAACAACACAATTGGCCCTCACTGAGCCTTGCAGAAACGGTATGCGTAAAATTATCTTCACCGAAGAGGAAATTTTCACGGTTAGAGAACACTTTAACTATCAATATTATCGTTTCTATTCCAAGATGGAATTGCAGCTCGTCAGGTAGCTCTGAAATTTAAAAAGGCTCCTCATCTGGCATCACTGATGGTTTGATGAGGAGTTTCTTACGATGGCGTTTCGGACATTCCTTTTTGTGAGGAAGATGTCAAAATGTCCGCTTAAGTATACCGCAAAACAGTGCTATGTTCTCCTCTAAACGCCTTAAATCAAACTTTGTTCACGGGACGGAATTCCAATTTTCAGCAGACTCAAGAATGGTTACAAGCAAATATTCCTGACTTCATTTCCGTTGCTGATTGTCCGGCCGCTAGTCCATATCTCAATTCTTTGGATTAAAAATTATTGTGGTCAATGTTTGCGGGAATGGTCTGCAAGAAGAGACATCCTAGTATTAATAGCCTACAAAAGAGTCTTCGACACTGCGTTAGCCACCAACAATCCCATGAACACTGTGCGTGACCCAATCGATGTGTGGCTAGAAAGATTAAACTCCTGTGCTCAAGAATAAGGCGTACATTTTGAACAGTATAATAATACTAATAATAATAATAATAATAATAATAATAATAATAATAATAATAATAATAATAATAATAAACACCTTCTACAAAAATACAAAATGCGGGCATATAATTAATCGAACCGTCAAATTTGAGGCTGATCCAACACAGCCAATAGAAGTACAAAAAGAGAAAAAGATAGATAAAAGCTATGCATTCCTTGCTAAATATAATATCACCCAAATAACCTTGAAATCGTGGGAGTTAACGTCGTAGCCAGAGGTATGACTACATCTTCCTTTGTCGACCTCTGCAACGGACTCAGAATCAACAAAGATGTCTTCTTTCTTTTTCTTCTCCTTTTCGCACTAACACATCGACGGTGTTTGGCGATGAAAGGATGAGAAAGGGCCAAGATTGGGAAGGTAGAAGCCATGGCCTTAATTAAGGTACAGTTCCAGTATTTTCTTGGTGCGAAAATGGGAAACCACGGAAAACCATCTTCAGGGCTGCCGATAGTGGGATTCGAACCCACTAACTCCCGAATGCAGAAAAAATGTAATCCGAGCCATTGCTCATAAAGCACTGAAGGGATCCTTTGGGATATTGAGACACCATTCGTATTCATGCTATCACTGCACGCACCGCAAGTCAAACTATCTTTTTTTTTCATATATAATTCATGTCCTTTGTCCATAACTGTTGTAGGGTATTAATTGATATATTTTTACAGTATTTTTGTGTCCTGTCCTGTGACAACCAGTCAGATTTACAATAAAGTAATAATAATAATAATAATAATAATAATAATAATAATAATAATAATAATAATAATAATATAATAATAATAATAATAATAATAATAATAATGTACGACATACGTATTCCAGCAGCTTTATTCTCAATGGGTAGTCTGTTAGTGAACATCTAGGTCAACTGTATTATAGAGCTCCAGTAGGTGAGTGTCACGTGTGCGAGTGGAAGTACAGTAGAATGCAGGCAGGTAGAGGTGATGGCAGGTTGGTGAGTAAAGGAGGAATGGGGAGCGCGGGGATTCGCTACTCTGGGTGATGTACTAGAAGCATACATAATGCAGGGGAAAGATGGATGGATACCCTGCAAGCTGAGCTGTATGAAGCACTGGCGATGATGAATGGTCCTCCTCGTCAACATCCGACAACACATGCATGCGCTGAGATTTGATCTCTAGACTTAATGAGCACCTTACACTACAAAAATGGTAACGACATCTACTGTACTGCAGTAATCATTTTTCCATTAAATGTATTCAATTCCCCCACATGTAATAATAATAATAATAATAATAATAATAATAATAATAATAATAATAATAATAATAATAACTACACTTAAGGGTGAACATAAAGGACCAGCTGGAGGGTCCAATTGGGCCCAAAAAGAGCTTTTATATAGGGAACCCCAATGCCCGGACTCCTACTGGCAAACAGATAGAGCTCACAATAGTTCTTGACAAACGCACGGTCAAAATTCCTATCTAAGAACATCCCAACGATGTATGGCTAACGGATGTTGAAATCGAAGTCTAAGATCATGTTTTGTAATTTAGTTCTACGCACAGCCTTCTTTATTTCTACAACCATTGTGGAATCTGTAGTGGACTTCAAGATTATTTCTGTCCGTCTATCAACTGTTATTACCAAGTACGCTAGCAATCAGTGCTCATCCTCCTATCAGTGAGGACAATTACAGCAATCCAGGCATGAACATCCTTTTCACTCTCAAACCAGCCGCAGATTTCTTCGACGTCTACAAATAGGTAGACCTTTAAATTACGAACACCCGATCCTCGTATGTGTATGATCTCACACTCGCCTAAGATTGGTAAACGTAAAATAGACCATGTCGCCTAATCCCACGGTGAATTCCAAGAAGTACGGAATTTCAAAATCCCTAAAGGCACTAATATTGAGTCGGGTCATAATCTAACTAAGGTTAGAGGTGCTTTGTTCCAAATTCCCCATTTTTCTTCATAATTTTATACTTTCTATTACTTTGGTTAGTCAATTATACTTATAGTATACTAGTATTTACGTTATTGCTATTTTGTGCAATTTCTGAAGGATGTCATGTAAACATCATACGCTAAATAAAATAAATAAATACCAAATTCCAATCGTAGATCACAAACGCAAGAATATCCTTAAATTTCGGATCGACGAATTCAAGATCAATCAAAATGTCATTCAGCAATTACTAGATAGAGTCCCGAGTTTCCATAAACAGTCATACGGGAAGACGTTTCCCAGTAGGTTCACGACTCTGCTACTCGAGTCGGCGGGTGCCAGAACCAACTGGGGTCTCCCAACTTCTAATCCTCACGTATACATCCTTCATTCGCTTATTCGTCACATAGGGATATCCAGCAACTAGCACCAATCATCATCTCCTCCGTCCACTTATTCGTATATGCATGGAGAGAAGATTAATCCAAATCGCCCTTACCTTCCCCCACTCTACCACACCCGTGACCGCAACAACATATTCCCAATCCCCAAACTCGATGCCCACGCCTCAGCTATATTCCAACGCTTCATTCAGCGATCTCTTGACCAACGAAATCCCCTCATAACCCCATGAGAAACATCTACAGCATCGGGAACAGAGCTGATCACATACAAGAAGAAAAACCCGGTTAAACATAATATTAAGTCCTAGGGCAACCAAAACCGCTCCATTCTCACCTAGTACCATCTTATTCTTAATATGTACTCATTTATGTATTTATTTTATATGTAGCCTATGTCTTTATATGTCTTCACAAATCAATACTGCATTGTATTATTAGAAGTAGGCTTATCTTAATATCTACCCAACTCTTTGTATATCTGTTACCCGTAATTGAAAATTAATGTTCATACTTGTACAGGCTATATGATGACTAACAACGTTCGAAAACAGGTTAGAAAATAAAGTCAAAGTGTATTTATATCCTATTCGCTGATCCCATGTATGTATATGTATTAAATCAATATGTTCATGCTTGTATACATCATATGGAAACACAGAACAATTCATTAAAACTTACAAAAATGGCCACATCTCCTTTCCATCTCCATCATATTTTACACCCACTTACCCACCTTCCTCTTTCAACACAACCTCCAACATACTCGCAACTCTCGGCCAGAGCGAGGGTGCAACCATATTGGTGGCCCGCCTCACCCATTCAGGGGGAAATGAAAACAAATAAAACGAAAGAAAGACGGTGGTTGCAGAGTAGGCTTCGGCCTACTAATAGCCTCGGCTGGTCCGTGGTCCAACAGCTCTGCACTCCGACCGACCAACCGAGCAGAGGAGGGGTGGCCGCGGCTCTGCCGTGGCTCTACGCCTCTGCATTCGGGAGACGGAGAGGGGCAGGTCTCAACCTTCGGCTGTCCTGAGAATGGTTTTCCGTAGTTTTCTACTCTCCTGCACTAAGGCAAATGCCGGGGTAGTATCTAGTATAGGTCATGGCCGCCAACCCCCTTACATTCCTTAAACATCTCCCCGGCCTGAGAGACGGCGTTATGCTCTAAGGAGCTCGCCGTCTCCTTCAGGGACGGAATGAATTTTGTAGTTGTAGTAGAAGAAGAAGAAGAAGAAGAAGAAGCAGTAGTGACGGTCAACATAGGAGGTAGAAAGAAACAGCACCATGATTTTGCTCGCTTCTGACTCTGTCCACACTGTCGTCTCTGCACCAGCATTATCGCCTGTCGCTGGCATTATTGCCTTCCATGGGCCACCCCGCAGTTGGACGTCATCGTCACAAATGGTCACATTATTAACAAATATACTTAGGAAAAGATAACATGGGTTGTGAATACAAAATGTAAGCTGATTTCTTGCTGCATTCCGTAAGTACTTACTACTGTACGTACATTTTTGACCCAGCGCTTCCTCTGACTGCGAAATACCGTTTTGTTTCGGTAGCCTACAGTAGTTCATGGTATCGCAACAAATCACCGGTTCGCAGATACGAATTTGTTTGTCTAGTTGGTTTATATTAGCTTTATTAGGCACTCACATAACCTTCTATTCTTGTATGTATGTATGTATGTATGTATGTATGTATGTATGTATGTATGTATGTATGTATGTATGTATGTATGTATGTATGTATGTTGTATATTCAGCCCGAAGGCTGGTTGGATCCTCAACAGGTTCACCATTAGCTGTCATAGACAGCCTAGGTGTCACTGAAGAGGCGTACTAGGGAAATTAGGAGTGAGGTAGTTTCCCGTTGCCAGAAATTGCTATTGCGCATCAGTCTGTCAAGCCCACTGAAATGCGTGCACCAACCGACACTATCAGCGACATTTTCACACTATTCATGGCAGGGACTGGCTGCATAAGGAATGGCATTAGTAGCGTCACTCAAACCTCAGCCACTTTCATATTGTTAAAGCCAAGTATAAGACTGAGACAGGTCAAAGAAAGGAACAGTTTTATTCTAGCCCATACCAGAAGACATAGTGCACTACATCTTGCCAGCAAAGGCAACTTCTATTCTTAACATGAGTGGATTTTTTAGGAATTTCATCAGTTGTAAATGCGTTTCTGAGCATCAAAACCACTACAAGTCATTGATTTTGCATTCACACGCTCCCTTTGTCTATCTTATTTCTATCAGAGGCGGAATAAATTATTCAAATCCATCTTCTTTAAACACCGCATCCGATTTGATTCGCCTACTCTGTAATTTAATTCCAGCGACTTCAGTGAAGTTTCGAGGAACAAGGAGAGAGAGAGATAACTCTACCTGTTGATTTGTGTGTGTAGAGCACTTGAGATGAGTCTCTCAGCTCTCTGCTCGAAGCAACTTTTACCTGTACTCTGCAAATTATTTGCAAAAGCTCTGTATTTCACTCACATTGTGAAAGCAAATCGTTACACTTTAATAATATAGAAATAATAACCATTTAAGTTATCATAAAGCTAACCATCAATTCAAACATTCGCAATATGCTTCTTTCTCTGAGGAATAATTCAAATACGAGCGGAAAACGAAATGTGAAAATGAAAGATAATTCAAATACAAGAGAAAACGAAATGTGAAGATGAAATATTAATATTTGTTTATGTCTATAAGGTGTAAATGTGGTATAAGCTGCAGTGTTTTGGAGTGAAAGGCACTCCTGACGTAAGGCTCGAAGTTCGATCTTGGGTACAAATGAGGTTTAATCTATACTAATATTATAAAGAGGAAAAATGTGTTTGTTTGTAACGAATAGGCTCAAAAACTACTGAAACGATTTTACAAATGACTTCACCTATAGAAAACTACATTGCCAGTGAGTAACATGGGCTGTACTTTATTTTCAAAACAATTCGAGGTGGGGGGCACGGGGGGGGATATAAAATAATTGGGCTAATATAGGCAAAATATCGAATTTGTCGTATAAGGACGAGACAAAGCTCAATTTAATCCTCTTGATGCAAAGAACAAAACTCGGTAAGCCCTACGGGCGCGAAAACCATGTTTTAAGGCCCTAAAACCAACCGTTACGGAGATATTGGCTCCACACTACCCCTGCTCTAGAAATTGGATAAAGTAATGAACTGCCGTAACCATGGCAACGTCAGCTGCAGGATTCTGCAGCAGCGAAATTATTTACAATAAATCACAAAAACCTAACATGTTACAGACATGAAAAATGATATTTGGAATCTCCTTTAAAAATGAACACACTCTTTTTGGAAAATCCACTTAAGGGGTGAAAAGAATAAAAAGCGGGTGAATTTTTAAAATGAGTATCTTCTTCTATCGCTTCATCCACACCTGTGGGGTTGCGGGTGCGAACTGTGTCGCACATGTGGATTTGACCATGTTTTACGGCTGAATGCCCTTCCTGACGTCAACCGTATGTGTAGGGATGTAATCTATACTTCTATACTAGTATTACAAAGAGGAAACATTTGTATATTTGTTTGTAACGGATAGACTCAAAACTACTGAACCAATCTTAAAAATTACTTCATCTATAGAAAGCTACATTGCCAGTGAGTAACATGGGCTGCATTTTATTTTTAAAACAATTCGATGGGCGGGGGGGATGGGCGACGGGGGGAGATATAAACATATTAAAATAATAGTCTAATATAAGCGAAATCGAATTTGACGTACAAGGACGAGATAAAGCTGCTTTTAAGCCCCTGGACGCAAAGAACAAAACTCGGTAAACCCTTCGGTCCCGAAAACCATGTTTTAAGGCCCTAAAACCATCCGTTACAGAGATATTGGAACCACACTACCACTGCTCTAGGAATCGGATAAAGAAACGAAAAGCCGTATCCATGGCAACGTCAGCTCCAGGATTCTACAGCAGCTAGATTATGCATGTTCGTTTGGGCATAGCTTTGCAACCAAAATTAATACACATATGACTTACTATCCGGAAAAAATAAACTGTTGTGTAAGACGCTCATAGCACTCCTTTTGGCGGGGATAGAAAGGGAGTGAAGTATAAAAATAATAGGCCCGGAGATCTCCGTAGTACAGCGACCAGCGGTTGCCGACGGGACTCCGTTTTTACGTACTGGCTTAGGTTTCAGCATTTTGCGGAGTCTGTTACCTATTGTTTAAAGTATTTTCTATCAAATCATGGAGTAGTAGGATCACTGATGTTATTAGTGCCGATATTTTGGTCCACTTTTACTATCATTGTAACCATGGAAACAACCTATATACTGTACACATTTGTCAAGACTTGAAAAAATTTCTCAACGTTTATACTTAGATTCATTATAACGAACAATGGTGTGACTACATGAGGTAGGTGACTTTCCATCTTACTACCTCTTATATCTTATCTCATGATCTCTAAAAGTGTATTTGAATGGGGATATACGACGCAGTGGTCACCCCTACTAAGTTTTGTAAATGTGAGAATACGACTAAAAGAGTCATTTGTTTTATTTTCCACTTGGATAAAATTTGAAGTCTTGCGAGTGCCGTATAATGTTGTAAAAAGTTATTGAATAGGGTTTCGAAGTGATATCACGTCCAATGTAGATCGTCATCCGTGTGAGTGTACTGCCTATATTTTGTGATGTCAAATTAAGATGTTCATTCGACGTAAAATTTTTCTGTCTGCAATTTGACGTTAATAATGTAGGAATCCATGGTTACTCATTTTCAATCGAGTGGAAGCGCGCTGTCGGGTGAGAATTTAGGGTGATGAATTTGGTCACGGAGAGAAACGTTTTCTAGGCCCATTTTAAACTGTGTCTGACTGACAATAAAAAGATTTAATAGAATGTTTCAGTCTTTTTTTCGTAAAATCAAGTTATTAAGAATACGATATCATGTTATGCGAAGTTATTCATGATTAATGCATTGTGCGATATTAGACGTCGAGATTTCTAGTAAGGATTTTTTTCCAGTTCTTTGTCGGTGATAGTTGTGGAGTCGGGAAACAGAGGTTAGTTTTGTCGTATGAGTTGATATGAGATTTGTGAATCAGGTTGGACCTGTCATAGCCCGAGGAATATTTTATAATGTTGGGAATAGAAAGAAATACATAGAAATCCATAGCGGTATTAATTTGCGACGCGTATATTTATTGTGGGCATCTTGAAGCATAATCTGTGCATTTTGTTGGTTAGAATATCGTATTTGTTTAATTATGTCGGCAGAGTTTAAAAGGGAGCATTTTGAGAAGCCAGTCGACTGGAACAAACCAGGTGTTTCATGTTACTGCCAAGCGAACTTGGGGACGAGAGGCGTCAGCTGAGAGGGTTACACCGTATGATAACGGGACAGGCGTGGAATTGAGATTGTATTCTCGGCCGGGGAGAACGTTAAAATGCTGGATTTAGTTGAATTTCATAGCCGGTAATAACCTGAGTATTGTGGAATACTGTAAAATTTGTTTAATTGGGGACGTAATGAACATTTGAAATCACGAACTTCGAGTATAAGGAACAGAGTAACCAATTTCAGGGTTGTCCAAAATATAGAGCGATGGTTGAGATTATGGTTTGTCTGTGAGGGGTGCGCAAAATTTATAAATGTTATGACGAGATATGACATCGTAATTATATGGCGAGTTGTTTGGTTTGTGCGTAGATTATTAGGATATCCAAGTGTTAATAACGGTTAGGACTAGATTAGATTTAGAATGTGAGATCATGAGACAAGATATATAACTGGACGTGAATTATGTAACAATTCCTTTCCAGCCAGATAAATATCATAAGATTGAATTTACATCACAGCTGCGTAGGAATTTGTGAAGAAACCAGAGTCCGCGGAGATAAAATTTACTGTTCTTTAACATTTCGTTAAATCATTTAAATTTATTTAATTATTAAATTCAGTGAAACGGCATTTTGAAATAACTTTAATCAAGCGAATAACTTGGAGATGCATTCTGGAAATCTTAGTTTGTTTTCTGGGGAATATTTAAATGGTAAAGTAACGATTAAGGGGACATATCCGAAGGAAATGGATTTTACTGCCACAAAGTTTGTGAGCATTGCTATTGTTGTAATTATTGAACTTTGATTGATTGAGCAGTGAATATGCTGGGGAAAGTAAAGTGGAAACTTTGGTCATCAACCGATGTAATTTAGTTGTGTTTAGCCTTCAGCCTAGAAACTTGGATGGTCAGGGGGTCATCAACCTCAGTGACTTAGATTACGGCAATATGCCACTGTAGCATCATTTCCTTGCGGTCATCATCCACAATGACTTTAAAGTAACTTAGAAGTTTAGATGTCGGTCCATGACATAGGCGCAGGTCACATCGATTCAATTAAGGGTACATGCCGTGGAACCACTGTGTGGCACACACCGATTGGACTGCCTTAATTATACCCAGAGTCCAGAGTTCGTGTTACGAGGGCTGGACCATAACGAATCACTATGATGGTACATGTGGTCTCACATGGAAGCCGAATTTAAGGATTTCCAGACTTTCCTTTCTTAAATGATTAATAATTGAGATAATGGTTTCTAGTATGAATGCCCGTCAGGCAGTTACGTTAAAGTCTCACACCAGTGTTCTGACGTTTATGTAAAAATGATTGTGGTGTCCAGTGGACACAATTGACTTCTATGATACCGTTGACATGCCAGATTGCTTCAGAATTTTCCTGAATAAATAGGAATCTTTTAAACAGACCTTTCATTCCAGTAGATAGATTAGAATTACTGAACCCTACCTTTACCTCAGCAAGTGACGAAGAACCCGATACGACCCAAGAGACAGATCTCATGAACTTTGCTGATAGGTAAGAAAGGTAGGTATCCCTCAATATGGACCAAAGGGTTCAATACATTTTATTCAGAACCTTAGCCTGATTTCACAACAAATCCATGCACTACACTAGCGGTGGCGGTGGTGCTGATGATTGTTTTAAAAGGAAGTACAGTACAACTAGGCAGCCATCCTCTATTAACGTTAATCAAAGGGAAAAATTGAAGGGCCCGACATTTCAAAAAATTAAGGTATAGGCTAAAGAAAGACCAGGGCCACGAAGAGCGGGAAAATGAAAGACTCCCTAGGCCTCGCAAACCTAATACCGTCCGGGTCGGGAAAGAACAGAGTTGATCAGGGAAGGTCGGATACGATAGATGAAAGTGAGGAACCAGGTACAAGTTAGTGGAAACAATGCCAGGCTCAGACAAGAACACCGTGGTCGCCAACCTACTCTCCCACGTTAAGAGCCCCTAGGTCCCTTGCCGTCTCATGTTCAGCTGTCGGACTATGCGAAGGACTTGTTTTTTTTTACAAGTTGGTTTACGTCGCACCGACACGGATAGGTCTTATGGTGACGATTGGAGAGAAAAGGGCTAGGAGTGAGAAGGAAGCGTGGTGGTGGTGGTGGTGGTGGTGGTGATTTTGGTTTTCAGAGGGAGTACAACTAGGCAATCATCCTCTCTGAACAAATTAGTAGAAAAGAAATTGAAAATAAAAGAAAAATATTTATTAACCGCAGGAATTTGGAAACGCAGTACAAAATAAAACAAAAAATTATTGAATTAGGCCGAAAAATTACTAACGAATCAAAAGGGAACGTGCCTTCCCTGAGTAACAGTACACTTGTAATTTACATACCCTTGATTAATCCACTGTCGCATATAAAGCGGATGACGAGATCAGCAGTAATCGCTTCATCGGCTAGTATGCGTTCGAGTGTTTCCTGTAGGCCGAGGCTCCGTCTTAGGCCAGAGAGATCGGCGCACTCTGTGAGGATGTGGGCCACGGTGAAGTCGGCACTACAAGAACACACTGGGGGTCTTTCTTCTTTAGGAGATAAGAGTGCGTAGATCGTAAATGACCTATCCTCAACCTACACAATATTATGGCTTCTCTCCGTGAAGGCCGGAAAGAAGACCGCCACACGGTGGTTGTCTTCTTAATTGCTCTCAGCTTGTTGGGGGTTCGGATAGCTAGCCACTCCGATTCCCAGGACACCAAGATTGTACGACGTAACTGAGAACAAATATCTTTAGCTGGCATATTGATAGGTCTTGGAGGTAAAAGTACAGCTTCCTTTGCAGCTTCATCCGCAAGTTCGTTTCCCGCAATCCCAACGTGGCTTGGAAGCCACGCGAAAGTGATTCTGATACCAGCATTACTTAACCTGGCTAGAAGGTCATGAATCTGCTGCACCAGTGGGTGTTGCGAGAAACAGGTTTCAATACACTGCAGAGAGCTTAACGAATCGGTACACATAAGAATGTGGCTTGTTTCGTCACCCAGTGCAAACTGCAGAGCTTCTAAGCTGGCGTAAAGCTCCACAGTATACACGCTACATACATTAGGAAGTGAGATCTTCGTGCTCATATCATCGGTGACGAAATAGCAACCAACATTATCTCTGATTTTAGAACCATCCGTGAAGATACGTCGCGTGGCTGGATATTGGTGAACTAAGTCCTGGAAATACCTCCGATAAACGGAGGAATCCGTGTTCACCTTGGGTCAACGGAGTAGATCTAGACGTATTTCCGGTCGCGGAACTAACCACGGAGGTACCTCGCTAAAAGTTTGTTAAAGACAAACACCGGTATCTATATTTAAATCACGACACAAGCTATCAATTCAATAAAATCAGAAATTATTCTGTAAGGGTGTAAATGAGTTATGTCCTCTCATTTTTATAAACCATCAAAACTACATATTCTGTTAAACATGGCTTGTCGTCAGAATTCATGACGTCAGAAATTACGCCATCTCAGTGTCTCCAAAAGCCATGGTAGTGGTTAGTTTGCAGGACGTCAAACTACAGTACTAATTAGCATTATTAACTACAGGATCGAGTTCTGACAGATTTAGTAATCAATTTAAGGTTGTTGGAATGTGAGAAATTTACTCATTCAGATCGGAAAGGAAGCTGCCTAGTTAATGTGACTGCTGTGACAACTCGACGTATGTTTTCGTTTCTTTAGAGCAGAGAGTAAGAGGGTATGAGACTCCAACTGAATCCGAAAAAGAACTCGTGGCTCAGGAGCTTGCAGCTACGTGCTCTCTTTAACGTGTACAGCAGGGAATGGCACGTCAATGAACAGTTTTTGTAAAATATTACACTCTTATTCTCAACCACTTCAAAATATACTTCAACTATTGATTTCCGAAATGTGATTTCTTAATAAAAATATATCTTCTTACCTGTCCTATCACCCCCGGAAGTTTGAGTACTGAATGTTTATACACACTGCATATGTACATATGTGTACATGACTGTGTCATTCTCACGACATGAGAGAATAATATTTTATTCTTCAAAATCTCTATCAGTCAAAAACCGTTGATATCCTATTCCACCAATATTAATTATTTGAACAAATCCATGTCATCTGATAACAATATAATTCCTATAAAACAGAAAGTTCCTTCAAGAGGCCGGTCTTCGGACGTTCATACTTCAGTTGACTCGAATAGCCATTGATTGTAGAGTGGATGATCAATAGTGCTCAAGGGCACGTTGAAGTGCTCGGAAATACAAATCGAGACTCAGAATATTACGCGGCAAAAAAACGATGATAAATAATTCATGTGAGTTTCGACATAAACTGCAACAATAGACAGTTTATATTTCTTACCTTTTCATAAACTAAACTTCTAAAAAATGTCCGTGTAGAAAACTTAACATGTTTCATTTAATTTTATTTACCAAAGGATCGATACGTTTCTCACAAAGGTCAACTGGAGTTGCGTATTGAAATGCTGTCAATTTTCACTATATCATGCCTTACTGCTTTTAATCTGAAATAGCCGACCCCATCTATGGTTGTCCTGTTCCCAAGAATATTGGTTCGATCACGGCTGGAACTGGCGAGATGATAGGATTCTAAAACATAGCTTTCTGAATGCTATCGAACTACTGCTGGAGAAAATAAAGACACCCCGGCAACTTAAGGGCACGTGTCTGTGGAGACTTCAGTTGAGTAGTAGAAAATCACTACTTTAACCATCATAAATGAAATGAAAACCCACAGCCTGTTTCAAGTCATTCGACCGGGTCAGGAATAGAATGAATGAAACCCCCACCTAGAGGCGAGGATAGGAATTGTGCCGGCTGCCGAAGCCTGTCGCACTCCTCTGAGGCAATGATTTATGAATGAAATGATATTGGAGAGTGTTGCTGGAATGAAATATGACAGGGAAAACCGGAGTACCCGGATAAAATCCTGTCCCGCCTCCGCTTTGTTCAGCACAAATCTCACACGGAGTGACCGGTATTTGAACCGCGGAACCCAGCGATGAGAGGCTGGCTTGCTGCCGCCGGAGCCATGGAAGCCCCTTTAACGATCATAATTTGGACATAAATATTTATTCTAGGTAAACAAAAATTGACATGTACAATGAATCAACATTGTAATTATTATTATTAGCTTATTAGTTACTGGTAATAGGCCTACTTCACGGTTAGTTTTTATGGCTTACTCCTTGCGGTATTCTTTTTTTCTTTTGTATTTGTTTTACGTTGCACCGACAAAGGTAGGTCTTATGGCGACGATGGGACAGGAAAGGCCTACGGATGGGAAGGAAGCGGCCGTGGCCTTAAGTAAGGTACAGCCCCAGCATTTGCCTGGTGTGAAAATGGGAAACAACGGAAAAACATCTTCAGGGCTGCCGACGGTGGGGTTCGAGCCCACTATCTCCCGGATGCGAGCTTACATCTGCGCGCTCCTAACCGCGCGGCCAACTCGCCCGGCGCGGTGTTCTTTAAGGCTGCAAATTCACTCCAAGGTGTCGGAAGGATAAACTTGGAAACTACTCTTGTGGCATGTGACAGTCTTACACACACCGCAAGGAATAAACTGCCATAAGAAATTAAGCAGTAACTAATAATCTTATAACAAACTAAAATATTCATTCGTTGTATATCGTCGCTTCACCGGTGAAACGTTGTATCCCACAATACTCTTCCTATCCATTATTCTCCTTAAGACTGGTCACGCATCCCAGCCACATATGGATACGCAGTCCATCAGAACAATGTCCGTTGTGTTCGTTTTCCTATGTCGACGATTAAACGAAAATGAACCTTACATGTATTGTACACTAGGAGTGCGTAAATACGTAATGCAAACGTACATTCCTACAGTACGGTACTGTAAGGTTCATTTTCCTTTACACATGGGCATAGGAAAATGAACACAACAAAATTTGTTCTGATGGACTGCATATCCATACGTGGCTGGGAGGCGTGACCAGTCTTAAGGAGAATAATTGATAGGAAGAGCTTTGTGGAATACAACCTTTTACCGGTCGAGCGACGATATGGTAAATTTTGTCCCCCTGAAATAAGTATTTCTGTCCAAATTATGATGGTGATTTTCTACTATTTACAGTGGTCTTCACAGAGAAAGTGCCCTTAAAATCTCTAGCTGATGAAGGGACGTAATGTACTTAAAATATGGCTTTTACAGTACGATATCGTGGAACAAACGTTATCCAGATTGGTTCATATTGTTCATAAAATAATAATCGCATACTTTCCTTGTGCATTCATTTCCTCTCACAAAAGCATGTACTCCTCACTTCAACAATGCTACAATAATATACGTAGCTGATAGAGATTGACGGTTGACACACAGAGTATATACAACAAATAAGCGCAAGTAATAATGGAAAGTTACAATTCTCATCATTTATAGTGACAATCATACCCAAAGAAGAGTATACAGTATTTGGCGCGCTAGACAGAATTATTATTTTTACGGTTTTCGGAGGGTACTTTATTTATTTATTTATTTATTTATTTATTTATTTATTTATTTATTTATTTATTTATTTATTTATTTATTTATTTATTTATAGTGCCTTCTTCAGTGTCAAAGTTAGGGCTGAGACTCCCTCTTACACTTAGAATCTTCAAATTCCTCCGGACAGAGCTGGGATCGACCCCGCCAACCTTAGGCTCAGAAGGCTAGCGCTCTGTCTGAGCCACACAGCCCGACTGTAACAATACTCATAGAACGTAAGTTCCCAAGCACTTGGGCCACACAGACAACCACATGAAATACCGGGAACCGATTTTATTTTAAAAAGCCCTGACTGGGATTCGATCCCCAGCCATACTGATGAGAGCGTCAGTGAGCTACCTCAACAGCTAGATTATAAAGATGTTCAGAATTTTCATCCTGATGTGATCCATATATTCGACAAACGTTGGTCTGAAATCTGGTATTTAAATTCATTAGGACCGTGACACATAGTGTAAATGTTTTAAAGGATTTATAACGGTTGATGAGTGGTGGTGGTGACGATTATTGTTTTAAGAAGTAAAACTGAGCAATCATCGTCTACTGACATTAATTCGAGGAAAAAGTCGGATTCCTCGAATAATGGGGATATCTGTAGAGTAAAGGGTTACGAAGGCGTCAAAAAGGAAGGTTTCCATGGCCTCGCTGGATTAATACCGTCGGGGTCGGCAGAGAACAAAAGTTGGCTAAAGGAGTTCGGGTAGGAGAGGTTAAAATAGGGATCCTGGTGAAAGATAATGGAAGCAATGTCGTACTCAGCTCGGCGTATTTTGATAACCAACTTTCAGTTGCCTATTATGCCAAGCGGGGAAGAAGGTTGTGGCGACCACTGACACAACTCGGTGACCGTCGGGATAGGGAGGAAACAAGACTTACCCACGAGGGATCGGATAGGAAAGATTAAAGTGAGGTGCCTTGTCCAAGTGAAAGCAATGGAAGATTCAGGCCGTGGTCGCGAATCCACACTTCCAAGAGATGAGAATCCCAGAAGACTGGTGGTGGTGGAGGTGGTGGTGATTATTTTTTTTTATTGCTATTGGCTTTACGTCGCACCGACACAGAAAGGTCTTATGGCGACGATGGGAGAGGAAAGGGCTAGGACTGGGAATGAAGCGGCCGTGGACTTAATTAAGGTACAGCCCCAGCATTTGCCTGGTGTGAAAATTGGAAACCACGGAAAACCATCTTTAGGGCTGCCGACAGTGGGATTCGAACCCACTATCTCCAGAATACTGGATACTGGCCGCACTTAAGCGACTGCAGCTATCGAGCTCGGTGATTATTGTTTTAAGCGGAAGTACAACTAGGCAACCATCCTCTATATAAGAGAGAAAATTGGAAGGGATCTCGAAAAATGAAGGTATCGGCCAAAGAAAGACAAGGGCCACGAAGGAAAGACTTCCTAGGCCCCGAATACTCTAATACCGTCGGAGTCCGAAAAGAACAAGTGTTGACCAAGGGAGGTCGGATAGGAGGAATGAAAGTGAGGCGCCTGGCACAAGTAAATGGAAGCAATGCTAGGACTCAGCTGAGGGCCCCGTGGTTGCCAACCCGTCCTACCCCATTTTAGTCGCCTCTTATGACAGGCAGGGGATACCGTGGGTGTTACTCTACCGCCCCCACCCACAGGGGGCCCTCGAAAAACTCCCCTTTTAGTCGCTTCTTACAACAGGCAGGTTATACCGTGCATATATTTTACCGCCCCCACCGGCAGGGGGAATCATTTTACGTTTCAAATGAAGAGAAGGCGATATTGTAAGTTTAGGCCTATATTTTACTAATATCTACTCTTTTATTTGATTATATTATATAAATACTATCAAATAATCTCGCACACACATGTGGGTGCAATTCATATCATTAAGCGTTAAATGAGGTTGCTGATGCAGGTACTTGATGTCAGCCCATAATTTTAAATTACAGGAGGAATTGTTGGTGGTGTTACCTGAGCTGCACCAAATAAACAAGATCAGTAACAGTGAAATATTTAAAATATCTCATTTTAAAATTAATCTATTCACAGGCATGCGTTAGCCAACCAGTATTTCCAGAGCAAATGCCGCTAACTGCGACCACACGCCCTGCGTGTTGTTCTACAGGTGATAAAGTGCGCTCTTCTCACACCACCCTACTCAATTCGGCCACGACACACCCACACAATAATCTCTATTCCACTGCAGTCGTCAAATCATTACAAAGTTTCCATGATGCGTATCAAAAATGTTCTTGATCACCAGCATACGTTAGTCACGGTATTACATTTGAGGAGTCGTGAAACATCCTACCACCCAGCGAGTGGCTACGCGGTTTGGATCACGTAGCTGTGAGCTTGCATTCGGTAGATGGTGGGTTCGAACCCCACTGTCAGCGGCCCTGAAGATATATTTCTGTGTTTTCCCATTTTCACAAGAGACATCTGCTGGGGCCGTACCTTTATTTGTCTGTAACATCTAGGCACGTGACCAGAAGAGTCAAACTAAGGTGAAGTCATCTATAGTAGTACAAGGAATGAACTTAAAATAAAGGTTTCACAA
Source organism: Anabrus simplex (assembly GCF_040414725.1). Classification (NCBI taxonomy): domain Eukaryota; kingdom Metazoa; phylum Arthropoda; class Insecta; order Orthoptera; family Tettigoniidae; genus Anabrus; species Anabrus simplex. Next base: position 163,731,670 of record NC_090265.1, on the reverse strand, counting down.
CCTTTCAGATAGATCGTTGCGACCTCAGTGTCCAGGATGAGACCTGCGTTGTATCTACTAACGTGTACCAAGCACGTATTATTCCCCTCTTCCCTGGTGATGGTAATTATTGCCTTCATATTAAGTATAACTACATAACCATCCGGAAGGAGGTAGAGGCAAAAAACGGAAAAAGTCTAAAATAGCAATGAAAAATTCCATATCCTTCTCCGGAGCTTATTTTCTCGTTAGGAGGTCGAAAAACGTAGAGATGAGACTTCTAGAGAGGCACATGTGTCTTGCGTTCACGTAGCCTGGGATAGAAATGAGTACCTGGGGACCAAAGTGTTCAGACAGACGGTTAACCACACTCTGCCACGTAGTAACACGGTTATGAAAAGTTTTATCCCTTGTCTTCCACTCCTCCAGGGGTCTTATTGGAGATGATTTATCAGTGCAAACTAAAATATATTCAAAATTAACATCTAGTCATCCTAGGGTACACAATATATATTTAAAAAAATATAAACATGTACAGCGGGGCTGAGTAGCTCAGACGGTTTAGGCGCTGGTCTTCTGACCCCAACATTCTCAACTATCCAATGAAAAATTATGAAGAGGAATAATGCCGAATACAATGCCGCTGCTATATCGCTTCTGAAGCAAAACGTAATGTTTTTCATAAACTTGAACAACGGAAAGTAGGCTTCGAAAAATGTAGCATCTTAAGTAACCGTGACGATAAAAATTACAAAAATACGAACACACACCAACAAATTACTGTTTCAATCCTTACGCCACAGCGTATGCAGCTGAATGTTTCAACCAATACATGCATTACGTGTAGACCGAAACAGGTAAGTGGAGCCTGTAACCGCTAAGCGTGCACAGCACCGAGTCAGCAACGTGGGGAAGTGCAAGTGGACAGAGGGGAGGTGGCTTTTGCCCTGTTTTTTTTTTTTTTTTTTTTTTTTTTTTTTTTGCTTTACGTCGCACTGACACAGATAGGTCTTATGGCGACGATGGGATAGGAAAGGCCTAGGAGTTGGAAGGAAGCTGTCGTGGCCTTAATTATGGTACAGCCCCGGCATTTGCCTGGTGTGAAAATGGGAAACCACGGAAAACCATCTTCAAGGCTGCCGATAGTGGGACTCGAACCCACATCTCCCGATTACTGGATACTGGCCGCACTTAAGCGACTGCAGCTATCGAGCTCGGTGTTTTGCCCTGGAGTACAGGGCACGGGCGCTGCGCTTACGGCGAGCAAGGTTTGACACCCGCACTATACAGCAATGGATTGCAACGCTCCTCTGCAAGTTATGAGAAGTTAAAGACGACGAAGTCTGGTAATTACAGTTATATAGAGATAGGGAAACAGTAGTACAGTGAAGGTCACTGTTAAAACATGAAAGTCACGTATTTATTTAAATGATACTACTACTCACATTTTATTAATGATCAAGAAACCATTGATAATTTGGATAGGCAAGTCATCTCCAATACTGTAAAGTGGAAAGCTGTTACTAAGTTCTCTGAAAGACCATTGAAGTTGATTCGGAAAGAAGTTGCCTGTGAAAGGGTTGGCATTTCAAGTAAAGACGTGACTTCCATTAGGAAATGTATTTATCGCACTAGAAGTTCAATTTTGCCGCCGTTACCGAAAACTTTAGACGAAATTCACTGTGCTTTGCAGGAAATGACAATTAAGTGTGAATCATTATAACTTGCTTCTGATTAATGATAATAACTTAAACATTGTTTACTTTGTGACGAAAAGTAACCTTCGACTGCTATGCGTGGATATTAAAAGTGTGTAGGTCGTACTTTCGATTTCTGCTCGAATTTCTTTTTACCAATATTTTACAATTCATGTATCCAGTGATGGCCAGTATATTCCATTAGTTTATTTACTGAATGCCAAACAAAATAGCAGTCACGTACGAGAATGTATTCACGAAATCGCAAATCGACAATATGAAGTTTGAACCGACAGCAACCGGGCGAGTTGGCCGTGCGCGTAGAGGCACGCGGCTGTGAGCTTGCATCCAGGAGATAGTAGGTTCGAATCCCACTATCGGCAGCCCTGAAGATGGTTTTCCGTGGTTTCCCATTTTCACACCAGGCAAATGCTGGGGCTGTACCTCAATTAAGGCCACGGCCGCTTCCTGCCAACTCCTAGGCCTTTCCCATCCCATCGTCGCCATAAGACCTATCTGTGTCGGTGCGACGTAAAGCCCCTAGCAAAAAAAAAAAAAATATATATATATATATGAACCGACAGCATTTGTGGCTGATTTGGAAATAGTAGTTATACATAAAGCAGTTAGATGTGGCCGTCAACATCTATAGCAGGTTGAATATTTTATTCGACACAGGTCTGGTGGAGAAAAAATCAAACTCCAGTGCTATCTTCCGAATGTGAACAAGACAGTTCTGATATTGGTGAATGGTTGCACTGCGTGTTCGGTTTGTCTTTGCACTCTCCTGAGGAAGTAGGAGATGCCTTTGTGGAAGGAGCAATATAAAACGGGACATTCCGAATGTAACAGGTTCTGCACATTACTTAACATCTACTGTCATAGATCATGAACCTTGCGTTTCCTACCAAAAGTTGCGCTTCTAACACTATCAAATAAGAAAGAACCACCAATGCTTGTGAGGCATTCCACAGCGGTTTCCGACACAATTTTATCAGTGCAGATCCACATTTACCGTCATGATCATTAAATGCATTATACTGTTGGAGTACGTAAATACTTCATAAAAGTATACATTCCTACAGTACGGTACGATAAGGTTCATTTTCCTTTACACAATACCATGCAAAAATGAACTCAACGAACATTGTTCTGATGGGCTGCATATCCATTTATGGCAGTTCGGCGTGATCAGTCTTAAGGAAAATATATGATAGGAAGAGTATTTTGGGATACGAGGAATTCATTGCACAGCGACAATATATGAACTTTTCTTGACGTTGTCATTCAAACGCAGACAAGCGCATTCAGCACAGAGCGAGTTGGCCGTGCGGTCAGATTCGTGCAGCTGTTAGCTTGCATTCGGGAGATAGTGGGTTCGAACCCCACTGTCGGCAGCCCTGAAGATGGTTTTCTGTGGTTTCCCACCAGGGACATGCTGGGGCTGTAACTTAATTAAGGCCTCGGCCGCTTCGTTCCAACTTCTAGCCCTTTCCTATGCCCTCGTCACCGTAAGACCTGTTTGTGTCGGTGCGACGTAAAGCGAATTGTAAAAAAAGAAGAAAAAAAAGAAGGATAGAAGTATTTATACATCTAAATCTGCCTACGAAAAGCGTAAGCATAAAATAGAGGAATTAATTTTAAAATACAGACATGGAATTATCTCACGACTGCATTTCCTATAGGCCTAGAGTTTTTCTTGTTTTACAAGCAAGCAGTCACGTACGAGAAAGCGTTCACTAAACCGTAAATGCCTTTTTGATAATATTAAGTTTGAACTTCAGCGGTTGTGGCTTGGCAAATACAGGACAGGTGTAAATAAGGCATTACCAAGTAATACACCTGCAGATCAACTGAGGCAATGAAGATGGTCAACGTTTTGAAGACGTAGGAGGATAAACTGTCCCAACGTTTGATAAAGCGGAGGAACTGTCTTCAGTCAAAAAATCCGTTCGTGTCTGTACCCACATCGGGCGGCGAACTGGTCGGTGTCTGTTCCCCATGTTAGGGTGACTGTTTCCTATCTCTTAGGCTAACAACCTAAGCAGTATGAGAAGTCCTATGGAAATTCAGGCACATCACACATATTTTAATCAAAATGGTAGAAACGGAGGAAACAAACCAAAGGAAAACTACCCCAGGTGGTAATAACGATAGCCTTCAATTCACTGCCAAAAACAAAGGAGGTATAACAAGGCCATCGGACTCTGGGGAGCCCTCGCCTTCATGCTCATTATCTCAATTCAGACTAAAGAAAATAACTTACATGGCGACTTTCAGACCAAATTCACTCAGAAAAATAGGAAACTTTAAAGAGGTCATCGACCTGATGACTCAACAACAGATATTAGTAATGGCAGTTTAAGAGGCTTGGTTTGGAGACGAGGATTCCTTTGAGTCGGAGGGATACCGAATATTCAAAAGCAAACCAGGGAAGAAAATTCTCAAAGGCATCAACATGCTAGAAACTTATGCTCGACCTCAAGCAGAATCTCATCTCTGTCCTTCCGAAGTACCAACAAAGGATACACTATGATTAATGTCATGCTCCAGTATATCAAGATAATTACAGAAATCCTGAGGTTGTGGAATAATTTTGGGAAGACCTTCAATCAACAATTCATAAAATTCCCTGTCACCATACTCTCATTTTAACGGGCGATTTCAACGCACAAATAGGTAGAGAAAAGAAGTAATCTGATATAGCTGGCCAGTACCTAGGCCATAAAAGAACTAACCTCAATGGTAAGCGTCTGATAGATACTTGCAAAATGTTTTTGTTGAGAATGAAATCCACTTGGTTCAAACACCTCCTAAGGAAAAAGAAGACATGGAAGACGCGAGGTTCACATTTAGAAGAATACCAAATTTATCACGTAGCCATTTCATACAAATCTGATAAAGAGATTTGGAATGTAAAGTACTCAGGAACGCGAAAGTGGACTGTGATCACTACATCTCCAAAGTGAAACTAAACTTTATCCCAAGAAACCATAAAATTAACCACAGGAAAGCACAGAAACCCATCCCAATATAAAGTACTCAGTAAAATACTCAGGAACGCGAAAGTGGACTGTGATCACTACATCTCCAAAGTGAAACTAAACTTTATCCCAAGAAACCATAAAATTAACCACAGGAAAGCACAGAAACCCATCCCAAAATACGATACAGTTGAAGTCAAAGACTACACAACTTTCAAAGAACACTTAAGCCAACGCATGGGAAATACACCTCCTGAAACCTGGGAACAGCTGGAAGAAGCAGTAATCTCAGGAAACAGTCCCTATTAAGAAATATAAACATCCATGGTGGAGCGAACACTGTGAGGATGCCATAGAAAGGGAAACAAGACGCGTAGGAAATGTGGAACAAAAACCAAAAGTAACAAGATTGGCTCTACTTCCTTGAAATAACAAAGCAAACTACCAAAGTCAACCGAAAGACGAAAAGGGCCTTTGATAAAGATACCCTTGAATCAATCGGACGAGACTTCAAGAAGAACAATACAAAAAATGTCCACAAAACATTCAAAAGATGCACCCAGAACTATGAGCCGCCGTCGCTTAGCTTCAAAGACCTGGAAGGTAGAAAAGGTACATCTGATCAAGGAAACTGTGAGACCTTAGCGAGATACTTTGAACAACTGTTAAATTGTAAACCACCTCAGGAACAACTACCCTTCAACAAGCCTGAAGGCATGAAACTATATGCTCCAGTGCCATCAATAGGCGAGGTGAAACAATCCATCAAAGAACTCAAGAACGACAAAGCCAGCGGGGAAGACTCAATTATAACAGAGCGTTGGAACAATGCAGATAGAAAAACAATTGACATCTTGACTAAAATTATACAAGACATTTGGATTAAGGAAGAAATCCCTGCCGAATGGACCACTGCTGTAATCCACCCTCTGCACAAAAATGGGCATGGAGACGATGTTAACAAATAGAGAGGCATTTCCCTTCTCTCTATCTAAAGTCAAGTTCAGAGGAAAAATCTCTGACCCTTTTGAGATTAAAACAGGAGTAAGGCAGGGAGATGGAATCTCGCCCATATTGTTTGTGTATTAGAAAAAATAATGCGATAATGGAGGAAAACACTCCCTGAAACAGGTCTAAGTGTAATAAACAGAAAACTCAAAATCAATACCCGAGGGGATTGTATCGCTTTCGCGGATGAGGTAGCTATACTAGTAGACTCGATTGATACAGTATTAGACCAGATAAATACACTTCAATCCATAGCCTCCAAGACTGGACTTCAGCTGTCTTACAAGAAAACAGTGTTCATGACAAATGAAAAATCTGCACCAGAAAACCTCTTTCCCCGCAACAGGGTCCGTAAAGTCAGAGAATTTAAAATATTTGGGGGAATGGATCGGCAAAGACCTCAAGACCAACAAAACATTTGAAGAAAGAATTTGGAAACTGGATATTGCGTACAATCAATACAGAACAGTTTACCAGAAGAAATCCATATCCATCATTGCGAAATTAAGACACTCTAAGGCTGTAATAATACCTGAGATCCTCTATGCAGCTGAAACCATAACTATCACAGAAACTAGAGGTCAAGGAAAGAAATAACTTGAGAAATATCTTAGGCCCAAGAATCATACATGAAAAGGATTTCTCAGGCCCAATGATGATCTATACCAAAAGCAAGAACCTCTAATGGACAACATCATCAAGAGACGCCTCCATGGACACCTTGAGAGAATGAATGAGTCAAGAATGACCAGCGTCATTCACAGAGCCAGCTGCTTCAAGAAAACAACATCTCTGAATCCCATATCCATGAAAGACAAACTTTCCGGAAAATGTTAAAGGGAGACCCACAGATTAAACATAAGGGCAGCGACCAAAGAGATCAGAAGCAGCTAAACAGCTACTAAACCAGAAAATGAAGGAGATATGGGCTAGGAAGAAGGCTCTTAAGAACGGGAATTTGTTGAGTTGTCCTTCCTGATGCAAAACTAGCAGTATCTAACCTCATACACTATAGTTTTACGACCGGTTGCCCTTCCTGACAACTCGGATTAAAAATCTGTTTTACAACGTCTAACACGGGGAATCGGGGATTTACAGCTAGATGCACTTCTTAGATTTTAAATCACGAACTATTGTTTTACGGCCGGATGCCCTTCCTGACGCAAAACTAAGATTTTTAAATCACAAGAATTTGTTTTAAGACTAGTCGCCCTTCCTGATGCAAAACTGGCAGTATCTAGCCTCTCACGTCATACACTATTGTTTCGACCGGTTGCCCTTCCTGACGTCAAAGAACTCGGATTAAGAATCTGTTTTACAACTTCTAACACGAGAATCGGGGATTTACAGCTTAAAGATGGCGGATGACAGCTGTCAGAAAAGCATATAGGTTTGTAAAGCACATAGAATTAACCGCCACCACATAGAGGGCAGCACGGTGATTAAAGATGGCGGATGACAGCTGCACATAGCTTTGTAAAGCACGTAGAATTTGCTACCACCGGGGCAGCACTGTTCTCTCTGGATTAAAAGCTTTGTTTCCAAACAAGAGCACGTGGAATTTGCCGTCACCGGGGCAGCACGGTGATTAAAGATGGCGGATGACAGCTAACAGAACTTTTCAAATTACCCGCTACTACAGAGAGCAGCATGGTGCTCTGTTCATTAAAAGATGGCGGATGACAGCTAACGAAATTGCCCCGCATGAGGGCAGCACGGTGCTCTGTTCATTAAAGATGGTGGATGACGGCTAACGAAATTGCCCGCAGCATAGTGCTCAAAGATGGCGGGTGACAGCTGTCAAAAGAGCATGTGGCTTTGTAGAGCACGTGGAATTTGCTACCGCCACATAGAGTGCAGCACTGTTCTCAAAGATGGCGGATGACAGCTGTCAGAAAAGCGCATAGGTTTGTAAAGCACGTGGAATTTACCGCCACCACATAGAGTGCAGCACTGTTCTCTCTGGATTAAAGATGGCGGATAACAGCCGACGAAATTGCCCGCAGCACAGCGCTCAAAGATGGCGAATGACAGCTGCACGTGGCTTTGTTTCCCAACAAGAGCACATAGAATTTTTCAAATTGCCGCCACCACATAGAGTGCAGCACTGTTCTCTCTGGATTAAAGATGGCGGATGACAGCTGACGAAATTGCCCCGCATGAGGGCAGCACGGTGCTCAAAGATGGCTGATGACAGCTGTCAAAAAAAAGCACGTGGCTGTCAAAAAGCACGTGGATTTGTTTATCTCGAGCTAGTGAGGTTAAGTTGGTAGCACTAAGGTTTAGGCCCGCCAAGATGGCAGCACTGCCGATGACAGGTGACGCAAGAGGGCAGCACAGCTCTCTGTAGTTTAAAGATGGCGGATGGTAGCTGTCAAAAAGCACGTGGCTTTGTTTACCTCATGCTAGTTAGGTTAAGTTGGTACCACTAAGGTTTAGGCCCGTCAAGATGGCAGTACTGAGGTTAGCGATGTGTTGTTGTCTGTCAAAAAGCACGTGGCTTTGTTTACAAATCTGTCAAAAAGCACGTGGCTGTCAAAAAGCACATGGCTTTGTTTACCTCATGCTAGTTAGGTTAAGTTGGTACCACTAAGGTTAGACCCGTCAAGATGGCAGTACTGAGGTTAGCGATGCGTTGTTGTCTGTCAAAAAGCACGTGGCTGTCAAAAAACACGTGGGTTTGTTTACCTCACGCTAGTTAGGTTAGGTTGGTACTAGTGAGGTTTATGTCCGTCAAGATGGCAGCAGTGAGGTTAGCGTTGCGTTGTTGTCGATGACAGCTGTCAAAAAGCACGTGGCTTTGTTTACAAATTCAAATCTCGCGCCAAAATTCAAATTTCCCGCCAAAATTCAAATTTCCCGCGGGCGGCGGCGGCGGAGGCGGCGGCGGCGGCGGAGGAGGAGGAGGCGGCCGAACCCGCTTATTATACTACTATTATTATTATTATTATTATTATTACTCTCTATTTTTTCGCGACCTTTGTCGCCACTTGGTGTGGGCTTGTCCCAGTTTTTCCTGAGGCCAAACATAGGTAGAGCGGTGTATTCACTACTCTATTGAGTGTTACTGTGGTGGTTAATAATATAGTGTAGGGCTTCTTAAACACCCAAAATCTCACGCGTGAAAACTGAGGCGCAGAGTTCCTGTGCACAGTGCATCGGTCCCACTCGGCTCGGCTCGGACCAACGCTTCGTCTCTGGGCTACTCGGCTATACTCGGCTCAACTCGGCTCAACTCGGCTCAACTCGGCGCGGATTTGGAGCGCTACGGAGCAAGTGAGGAAGAGAGAGACAGGTGGAGCTAGCGAGACAGGCGTGGGGAAAGAGAGAGAGACAGCGCTATTGCTCCAAATCGAAGAGTGGGGGTCTGCACTCTGGTCAACCAAGCGAAGTCGTTTTTTGCACCGTGCACAGTGCGTGCACCCTGAGAGGTCCTGATATAGTGTGTTGTATGTAGTTTCAGATAAGTATATTAAGACGAACACAAACATCAAGTCCCTAAGCCAGAAGAATTTGCCACACACAGTTAAAATCCTAGGCTCGGTCAGCAATCGAAAGCAGGGTCATTTGAATGAAGGTCAAGGCGCTAACCATTCAGTCAAGAAGCCGGACATAAGTGTACATTATAACATAAAATAATCTCTAACTTCCTGATTTACTGAATAGCGGGTACTGATGCACACCGTGCATTAAAAGAAGATGAAGTTGAATGCAATATAGACCACTTTTTGCATGAATTCGAATAATTTGGAATGTGTAAATATAAAGTACAAACAAGTTTTCAAGTATACAGTTGAGGTAAAGAATGTCCATTAGGTCATCAGCCCGTAGGTTGATTAGTACCCTAAATAGAACTACCAAAGGATATGCGAGTACAGGGAAAAAAAGCCATAGAAACCTATTGCAGCGCTAAAATGAGGCGTAGTAGGCAAGATGAGGAATGAGGTAGTTCGCCATTATTTTCCTCATCCGGCCAGAGAGTGCTATTGCAGAAGACGATCCCTGTGTGTAAAATCTTTCATAGCATCTAGACTACAAATTGTGTTCCTAATGCCATTCATTACTCAGCACCATCCATGCCTCAACAGTTTCCACACTGTCGCAGCCATAAATGAGACTGAGACTTCGGTTTAAGTTACATTTTGCTCTAGCCTGTGCCAAGAGACCGATCGAAAAAAAGAACAAAAGAAAAAAATCGCAACCATCAACAAACAACTACAAGTGCAAGTAAAGAATATTGTTTTGTGTTGCATTAACCTGATCACCGCTGCCAGCTTAAACAATTTCAAATGTTCTGATACTTCATCAAATAATCTGCACATATTTCTTATGTCCTTAGAAATGCAGTTCGTTTTAATACTGGTGTAAATGCCTCTTAAGAGAACATTATTCAGTTCTCTCTTCACCACCGTTATATTAAGTTAAATTTCCTGTGGTCTTTGCTGTAATAGGATAATATAAATGAGGCCGGAAGTTTGGGCGTGAGCCACTCCTGTCAAGCGGTTGGTCGGTCAAGTAATGCCTTCAGTAGTTATCACGTTCCGTTTTATGCGTCCCTGTTTATTGGCAATAAGGTCCAAGCGATCACTGTCGGAGTTTAACGAGGCGAGCTCCATTGTCCAGAAGAGAACAGAACAGACCAGACCAGACCCGACACTGCACGCTTTGGTCTTAACCATTCACGACCTAGCCACACCAAACCCTGGGATGGCGGAGGGGGTTTTGGGGATAAATACGAACGCCATGAATGCTAAATTCAAATTATGCCCTCCAGCTAAACAAAGAGAGATTTAGTAGTAAAACGCTCATACGCCAAGGATTGATTGTTCGCTGGTGGTGGGGTCAGCAATTTGAAGCAGTCTGCCATTTGGAAGTCCAGCAAAGAGAGCCGAACGGATCGAGCAGAGGTTGTGAGGAAGACAAGAACTTTGTAATAAGGCCTTGAAATTCACTTCGTGTTCACAGTTACAACGCTGGTATCAAAGTAAGTAAACGGAAATTATTATATTGGGAATCTAAATGAAACAAAAAAGCGACCAGATGATAACGAAGAGAAATACAGAAATAAATGACAGGGGGATGTTCTTGATCATTTGAATAATTCCCCGAGAGATTTTGTAAACAATGCCCGAAAAATGTGCCGTAATAGCCATGGGTATTGAAAGAAAATTTATGACAGAAGATGTATGCTGTGATGCTCAATTTTAAGCCATTATGACATTCAGTGGTTACCTGAAGTAAAGAATTTGCATAGGTCTTTCAGGAAAAATGGTATAAGGATATAATAAGTCCCGGGGCACTTAAATAAATCCAGAACCCAAAATGATTAGGCCTATATCTACGGACACTACTCGAGGTATTGTAATTATCAGTACCCAATTTGGTCGGGCAGGTTATACAGAAGTACGTATACTGAGATGATAAAACTACCATCTGCATATAAATCAACTTAATCTGCTACCTTATGTGTTAACATACAATAATCGACTCACAATGTGCCGTTCATTTCACTGGCGGACATGGTCTAGTGATTGATTACCGCTAGTGCAATTGGTTATGGGGAATAACCCCGAATTGATGAAATTGTTGATGCTGCTGTTTTGCCTTAGGTGCTTTGCGGCAGCGTGGTTATCATCTCCATAAAGGCTTTGTAGTGATGATAGTGATTGTCCGGCTCGTTAGCTGAGTGATCAACATTGAAGCATTGCAATCTGGTGGCTCTTGGTTCAATTACCAGCAAGATCCGGAATTTTAATCGCGTCTGGTAAATTCCTTTGACTTCGGGAATGGGTGTTTGTCCCAACACTCTCTTAATATCCAAACAACACACTATCTACTGCCACAGAAACACGCAGTAATTAATAGATCACTTCGAATAGGGTTGTGTCAGGAATGGCATCCTGTCGTGAAATAGGGAAAATCCACATATTCGACAAAGTTTTCCACCGCGACCCCACCAGGGTGTGGGAACTTTAACTTCAGTGGCATATTCGGTTAATCATTTGTCCTTCCACTTTGGATTCCACCAGAGATCAGTGACATTTAATGGTTTTCATATGTAACAACTCCGTACCGTTGGATTCTGGCACGGTTATGAGACCAAATAAAAGCACCCTGGCGTGTTTTACAATCTGTGGTCATTGAAGGAGCATTAAATATAACCATTATTATTTTCTACTCAGCAAGGGAGATTTGCCACCATGAGTCTCTAATGGTATGAAATAATAGGAGACATTACTCTATTAATGCAGGAAGTCTTCTCCACTTGAAAAACGAGGTGTTGGACACGAACGGATCGAGCAGAGGTTGTGAGAAAGACAAGAACTTTGTAATAAGGCCTTGAAATTCACTTCGTGTTCACAGTTACAACGCTGGTATCAAAGTAAGTAAACGGCAATTATTATGTTGGGAATCTAATTGAAACAAAAAAGCGACCAGATGATAACGAAGAGAAATGCAGAAATAAATGACAGGGGGACGTTCTTGATCATTTGGTTCTAGATAAGGTCATGAAAACACTGTGGAAACATAATGACTCAGGTGCTACAATAGGTAGTAAAAATAAACATGTCAAACCCAAGTGTTTGGCCTTTGCTGATGATTTGGCACTCTTCGCTGAGACAGAACAGGAAGCAATAACACAGATAAATGAACTACAGGAGATAGCCGAGAAAACAGGTTTAAAAATCTCCTTCACGAAAACAGAGATGATGAGCACGGACAGGAATTATGTGAAGAGAACAATGAAGACGAAATATGGCGAAGTGAAGGTCACAAAGCAGTTTAAATACCTGGGAGAAATTATCAGCAGCAACGGGATGGATAAAGAGGCCATGAAAAATAGAAGACTTAAGTTGGAAAGGCTAAACATTGCCACCAAAGCCATTTACAACAAAAAGAATCTCTCCATCAATGCGAAACTAAGACATTATGATGCTGTGGTAAAACCAGTGATTCTGTATGGGGTGGAAACAGCAACACTAACGAACCTGGAAAAACTACTAAAGATTGAAAGGAGAATATTGAGGAGGATTTACGGCCCATGGGTGGTAGAGGGAAGCTACAGATTACGCTCAAATAAGGAGATATACAAAAGAACAGAAGACCTGGAAACAACAATAAGGAAAAGACGGTTGCGATTCTATGGACACATGGTCAGAATGGATCCAACAAGGTTAAATAAACAAATTTTTAATAAAATATACTACTTGAAGAGCAAGGGGGGATATGCCAAGCAAATGAAGGAAGAACTCAAGAGGTTAGGAATTGCAGATGAAGAATGTCGTGATAGAGACCAATTCAGGAAAAGACTTTCCAACATAAAAGTTCTGGTTGAAGAAAAGAAAGAGCGCAGAGGGGGAAGATGAACTGAAGAGAGAAGAGCGCAACATTCTGAAAGAATGAAGGCACTGTGGAGAAAGAGGAAGGAAGAAGGGATGATTAGAAGGAAGTGAAGTGGTATTGGCGCGGTCCTAAGTTTGGCCGGTTGCCAAGAAAGAAGAAGAATAACAACAGCGTGTAGCCTTCGAAGAGGCTTTGTGCAGGTCTTTCGAGTTGACAACGTAAAGGCGACCTGCATGTTTGTGAGGATGGGACCCTACCTATGATGATTTATAATGATTAGAGATGGGAATTATAGGCACGAATAGGTTAGAATGCAAACGTATTTGAACAAGGCGCAAGTGAAATCTAGCCTCTCTACAGATATTTCGGGGAGTTGCATAAATTTTAGGGGTTCTGATAATTCAGATCGATAATATTTATGCAAATCTCACCGCAGAACCGTCTAGCGGGTAACATACACTTGCGCCTTGTTCAAATACATTTGCTTCTAACCTATTCGTGCCTATAATTCCCATCTCTACTAATGATGAAGACAGCACACACACACACACACACACACACACACACACACACACACGCACACAGCCGCCGAGCCCGGGAGGTAGCCGGACGGTATTTTGTAATGAGCTTACAGACATGGGCATATGTATCCGGGTCAGTTCATGGAATTAATACTCGTACAGATGCACTCCAGAATTATAATGTAATAGATTTCGGAATGATGTCCATTTCACATCAAAATCCCAATAGTACACATAAATAATTTCACATAGTGAATTGGAGCTTGGATATTGACTGTTGCAGGACCTATTTTAAGAAGCTTTAACAATTGAAGACCTCCTCTGAATAGGGATGTGAGCAACAAACTTTTGAAAATTCAGTGGAAATAGGGTTTATCACCACGCCTCTATGCTATAGTATCATCATATGTGTTACAGTTGAACTTCAAGCTGGTTTACAGCCAGCAGAACTTTGTCCTCCTTGGTGTAAGGATGGAACATCAGTCAAGATGGTGGACAGTGTTTGTGTTGACTCATCACCAGGTGTAATAGATCATTGTCCAGCTCCACAGCTAAGTGGTTAGCGTGCTGGCCTTTGGCCACAGGGGTCCCGGATTCGATTTCCGGTAGAGTCGGGAATTTTAACCATCATTGGTTAATTTCGCTGGCACGAGGGCTGGCTGTATGTGTCGTCTTCATCATCATTCCATCTTCATCACGACGCGCAGGTCGCCTACGGAAGTCTAATAAAAAGACCTGCACCTGGCGAGCCGAACATGTCCTCGGACACTCCCGGCACTAAAAGCTATACGCCATTTCATTTTCATAGATCATTTAAAAAAAGGCTGTAGACGAAATCATATTTATGGGGGGAGGGGGTTGATTAGCTCAGTGGTTTAGCTGCTGGCCTCCCACCAGGAAGGCTGACGTTCGAATAACGGTCGATCCCGGGTCTAGATCTTCATCTCGCAAATCACGTCACGTGGCGTCAGGAAGGGCATCCGGCCTCAAATATCCGGCTAAAACCAAAGTGTGCCTAGGTGGCTCCAGCGACCCCAGAAGTAACTGGGACAAGCTGAAGAAAGTTAGTTAGACGAAATCACATCCATACTTTCAAATATTTTCTTGACATTTTCATTGTTAATGTTATTATTTTTATTATTTCACTAATATTATTTGCTATCAGTTTTGTTGCAAGTGCATGTACAGGATTTCTCTTCTGTTATATACAAATGTAAAATATACTTGCAGATTATTTTCCATTGTATCACTTCCAACTCATTCATTATTTTTAAAAACCTCAACTTATAACAATAAAATAATGTTTGTAAGAGGTGAACTCACTTTTGTCCGCCTCTGTGGTGTAGTGGTTGGTGTGATTAGCTGCCACCCCCGGAGGCTCCGTGGTTTCCCACTTCTCCTCCAGGCAAATGTCGGGATGGTACCTAACTTAAGGCCACGGCCACTTCTTTACCTCTTCCTTGTCCATCCCTTCCAAACTTCCCATCCCCCACAAGGCCCCTGTTCATCTCCTGACCCAAAGTCTCACGCTCCAGGACACTGCCTTTGAGGCGGTAGATGTGGGATCTCTCGCTGAGTCCGAGGGAAAAACCGACCCTGGAGGGTAAACAGATTAAGAAAGAAAGAAAGAAAGAAAGAAAGAAAGAAAGAAAGAAAGGAAGAACTCATTTTTACACTTGCATATGCAATTGGATCAGCAGAATGCCTTTTGCATCCCAGAAAACTGAGGCCATGACATTTCCGGCCGAACGCACTGCCTTTGCTTTCTTTGGTGGTGATGAATCAGCATGTTTCCACTGTGTTGACTGCTGTTTTGTCTCTGGGGTATAGTAGTGGACCCAAGTTTCATCTGTAGTCAGAAACCGGCGCAAAAAATCTTGTTGGTTGCACTGAAAACGGGCCAGACTTTGTTCGGACATTTCCAATCTGGTGCGTTTATTGTCCGATGTCAAGAGCCGCGGCACCCATCTTGCGGATATTTTTTTCATACTCAATTCTTCGGTTAAAATATAATATACCCGTTCAGAAGACGTCCCTACAGCTTCAGCAATCTCCCGCACTTTCAGTCGACGATCCTCCATGACCATTTTATGCACTTTTGCGATAAATTCTGGGGTCGTAACACTTTTTGGCCGTCCACTATGCGGATCATCATCCAAGCCCTCCCGACCAAATTTAAACTCGCTGGTCCACTTGGCAATAGTTGAAAATGAAGGAGCAGAGTCCCCCAGTGTGTTCTGAAAGTCGGCATGAATTTCCTTTGCTTTCATACCTTTCTTTACAAAGTATTTAATCACTGCTCGAATCTCAGTTTTTTCCATTGTTACAAATCACTACGCGGGAGCAACAACAAAGAGTTGCCACTACCACACTCCTGCAGCTAGAGCACTGACGCACCACATGTTCACTCACAAAGGATGTATGATTATTGCGCGGGAACCTCGTTGCTTTAGCACTGACATCTAGCGGTGATTCCGAGAACTTTTTAACCGTCCTCGTAGTGTATACCTTGAAATAAACACCAAAAATAACTTTGCCCTCTCCTGAAAATTTACTGATTTGTTGGTTACATCCTTATTCCGGTGAGGTCTTCAATTATAACTGTCATAAAGTCAATCAATTTTGTTAATTAAAATGTAATATCAAAATTTGTCAACTAAAGAATTATTAATAGTAATCTTCTTCTCCTTAATCTGTTTACCCTCCAAAGTCGGTTTTTCCCCCGGATTCAGCGAGGGATTACACCTCTACCGCCTCAAGGGCAGTGTCCTGGAGCTTCAGACTCAGGGTCGGGATACAACTGGGAAGGATGACCAGTACCTCGCCCAGGCCTTCAATTATAACTGTCATAAAGTCAATCAATTTTGTTAATTAGAATGCAATATAAAAATTTGTCAACTAAAGAATTATTAATAGTAATCTTCTTCTCCTTAATCTGTTTACCCTCCAAAGTCGGCTTTTCCCCCGGATTCAGCGAGGGATTACACCTCTACCGCCTCAAGGGCAGTGTCCTGGAGCTTCAGACTCAGGGTTGGGATACAACTGGGGAGGATGACCAGTACCTCGCCCAGGCGGCCTCACCTGCCATGCTGAACAGAGGCCTTGCGGGGGGATTGGAAGACTGGTAAGGATAGACAAGGAAGAGGGAAGGAAGCGGCCGTCGCCTTAAGTTAGGTACCATCCCGACATTTGCCTGGAGGAGAAGTGGGAAACCACGGAAAACCACTTCCAGAATGGCTGAGGTGGGAATCGAACCCTCCCTCTACTCAGTTGACCTCCCGAGGTTGAGTGGACCCCGTTCCAGCCCTCGTACCACTTTTCAAATTTCGTGGCAGAGCCGGGAATCGAACCCGGGCCTCCGGGGGTGGCAGCTAATCACACTAACCACTACACAAAAGAGGCGGACTATTAATAGTAACTCTGGGAATAAATTTATTTTTTCTATCAAACATTTATTCTCCTATAACATGTATAACAAAGGTACCTACTCAGTATATCAGAAATGTGTATTCCACACGCCGAGAACCTAAAGAACACGCAAGTCTTTAGTAAACTGTTAATATATTTGTAATGCTATTTGTTCGGGGCGTCGACCTATATATATTTGTTAACATATTTTGGCCAATCACTTGCTATTAGGCCTTTATGGTGAAATACGCCTATACAGGTGAAAAGCACGGAAAGTGAATGTGTACCTGTCCACTATAGAGATAGTTGTTTTTATAGGCCCACACACACAAAAATGGCAATGCCATTGATTCTCGTCAGTTGTATGATATCGCTATTCTCGTTATTCTCTATTCCGATATCCGCGCACTGTGCTATGTGACTGAGTACAGTGTGTGAGTGCAGCGCGCTTTCAGAAAGGTCGCTAGAAGATTAACTGTTATCGTACGGGCGCCTGCAGTCAGTTGATAAAGAGCTTTATTTTCGGTCTAAAGAACAATTCGAAATCGATTTACAATGAAGAGAAAAACGAGAAGAGGCTCGAAAAAGTGCACTAGGGATATGTATGTTAGTCAGCGTTGGGAGTTCTCTTGAAGGTAGATAGACAGATGTTGGGACGAAACTCATTCAAAGGACTAGCCTTTCCAGTGTTTCCTGGCGCAGCTTTTGTGTGATCCAGGCTTGTATATTTATCTTGCGAACGCTGGTGGCCACACAAAGCCGATCGACCACGCGAAGGAACGGATCCTTTCCTATGCTATAGAATTCAAGCGCTCTTGACATGATGGCATTATCCTTTCGATATATCTCAATTGTAAAATAACTTCTATTAACTGTTCATGAAAAATGATAAAGCGTAAAGACGCTCTCACTGATTAACCAGCGAAGTGCGCCTTAGTGAATATTTACACTAACAGCTTAGGTTAAAAGTACAGATCAGAATTTCTAACTTGTAAATATTACGAGGAAAGTGATCTCTATTACGGGTAGAACCTTACTGTGTTAGAGAGTTTTGTTCGTATCCTCCCTTTTCCAAGCAGTTACTTTACACCACAATAGAACTGAGAAACTGCCCAAGTAAGCTTTGATTCCTGGCGTTAAGGGGTATTATCACTGGTGTAGTTTTAAGCCAGGGTTTCTCACCCTCGTTTCAAAACAATGCTGGGTAATATATTTTTTCAAGGTCGACATCGCATGTTTCAGAACTAGACAGTTAGGCAATTAATTATTACAATTTGTTTTACGTCGCACCGACACAGATAGGTCTTATGGCGACAATAGGATAGGAAAGGCATAGGAGTGGGAAGGAAGCGGTCGTGGCCTAAATTAAGGTACAGTCCCAGCATTTACCTGGCGTGAAAGTGGGAAACAACTGAAAACCATCTCCAGGGCTGCTGACAGTGGGGTTCGAACCCACTATGTCCTGGGTGCAACTCACAGCTGCGCGCCCCTAACCGCACGGCCAACTCGCCCGGTAGTCAATTAACAAATTATAGACATGATATAGGCTTTTTGGTCTTATGCCGTTTCATGAAAATAAGGTCAAAGAAGACACGGGACAAAATTCTCTGCGAAACTTGAAGATTTTCACCTTGCTTTCTAGACAGGGCTTAAGAACAAAAACCTGTCTAATGTCTACAATTACGGGCCATAAAAAGCATCAATGGTAAAATTAATAAATTACATGACGCAGGCGAGATATAATCAATATTATGTTACTTTCATTCCTATGAAATTGATTAAGAATCTTCTTTATACCGGTTTGTTTGTAACACAACAGGAAAAGTTCACCGATAGATCTGACACAAGTCGTTTACGTCCAGTGTTAGGATATACAAAACACTGTATGGCGTTGACTTTTAAACACTACGTTTAAACACATGTGGGACGATCCAGTACACTCTACGAGTAATGTTACCATTTTGTGGTAGATATTTTCTAGAAATGACGTTAGTAGCCAGCATATGAGCTCATAACTCGATGCAGCTACGCCCCTATCAGGCTATGCTAATCAACAGGACGATAATACTTCTGACTTATGAAGCACAATAGTTTTGTTTCATTCTTTTCTCTTCAGTTAATATGCAATAATTACCAAAAAAGACCAACATGGAACCCAGAAGCTCTGATAGCCTCTGCATCGTAATGGGAGATGACATTTTACAGCTCTGAAAAAAATTGTGGATAAAATACACACACTCCTCGGCCTGAACATGTAAACATGCAGTGTAATCGTTTCAAAAGCGAGGAGGAGAGCTATATAAATCGTCCTGATAACGTAAACAATTAAAAGCTATGTTGAAGAGAGGTACACGAGAGCGAAGGCAGATAATTTATTGAATGTGGCACACTGTTTAACAAAAATAATTTCACTCGGCAAGAACTTTAAGAGAATGCAGCGTGAGTGGAACAATATAGAACTAGTTCATTTCAAAATGTATAGGTGATTCAATAATATTGATATATTTTATTCATATCATTTTCACTCTTTCATCACTTATGACCATATTTCTAATAAATAACTTTAAAAATTATATTGAAAGATATGTATAAAATATTCTACGAAGCACATATTCTTAATTTTACATACTTATAATTTCATTCTATTTGATTCAAAAGGTTAAACTGATCTGTTTCAAAATCCCCTCCGCAAACTGTTGGTGACTCCTTGTATTCTCATTCTTTTCCGTGTTGTTATTTGTACATTATTGTACTGTAATGACAAGTATTAATTTTCTGACTAAAGGATAACATAATTTTCCGAAAGTACATTATAATAGTTTATTACGTTAATCTTGTTTAGATATTCGAGTACGTTTCATTCTGGTTGTGCCAATTTTTCGGAACGGTATATTTCAAATTCATTGTGGTGGAGACGGAAAATAATAGAATTATTAACCTCCCGTGACGTTAAATGGGAGAAAAATAAAAGAGTTCTTACCTCTCCAGGAAATATATTAGTAGGAACAGAAAGGGACTGTTCATGGAAAGTGGGGGAATGAAAGACTTATTTGGCCTCTCAAACTCATCACAACAGGTGTCGGAAAAGAACAAGAGTTGATCAAATGAAGTTGCGTAGCGATGATGAAAGAAACTAGTTTGAATCAAGTGAAATTGATGCTGTGATTAACCTGGACGTCACTCTATGCTCTCAAAGTGTAAACCTCAGGGGAGGAAAGAAGTATTCACTCGCAGTAGCTTAACCAATAAGAACGTTTCCGTTCATATATTTTCGTACAGTTAGATTTCTGTCAAATAACTGACGTTAGGGGGCGGTGACCTCGAGTTGATTGGTATATAGGTAATGTACAATCATTTTTAAATATATTTCTCAACAATAATACTACATTATAGATGCAGTTTCCATCATATGTTCTCGTTTGAGACAAATCTCATTTATAACGTTCTGGTTGAATAACGGTGTCATATTACCCATCGTTTGAATTATTTCTTCTCACCTTGCCTTGTAAGTTGTACGAAAATATCTTCAATAATTCAATGATTATCTAAAATATCATCATATCGTCATCATCGTGAGTTAATTGCAAAACGTCTGAAACGTGGTTTCCTGAATCGAGTCTTTTCACGTCAACTTGAGCTGGAGGTAGTTGAGGTCTCCCTCGGTGTATCATCCCTCTCATCACTGCTTTTACACGCTTGCTTCAACTTGAACATGACTTTAAGTCCTTTCAGTTCCGAAAGCACGATGACTGCAAAGAGACGTTCTCACTGGGTATTGCCAATGCCACTTACGGTAAGACTGTAAAAGTCTCTTGTGCTTCGTGACCTATAGTAGGACGGAGTATAATTTCCATGCCTCGTATCGTTTTTACTATCGCAGAATCAATATTTCATCTATTACAGAATGAAATATATCGCTGAAAACTGCTGATATTGCTATGGTTTTTCTACTGAAACAATTAGTCAGTTTTGACCTAATTGGTTTATTGAACTCAAAATCATTTAAAGATTTGCCCTGTGTTGTTGGACTAATAGAAAATTTCATAAATTTTCCATTGAGCCCCCGTTACATTTAAGATTTTAAAAGAGTTATTTCTACAATCTGTAAATCTTTTCTATTCTTCCTTTGCTTGGACATACAGTACAAGACTAAGGAAAGGTTAAATTGCAGAAGATTATCATATGTTAAAGTACGGTGTCCCAATATTGAAGGCCGGGTATGAAATGAGAGTAACCATCGTAGACAGTTTTACGATCTGATACTCTTCCTGACGTAAACCTCATCAGAGGAGTTGATGAAATGAATGATGTGATATATGATAGTAGGAAGTGAGAGTTTGAAACCCGGTGCCGGCACATAGCCTACTCCTGTTGAATAACACAAAGGGGTCTGTACAAGGCTTAATGTCTCCATCCGACAGACGAATCACCATCAAGGGCGTCATATAGATATTGACACTGAGGAGAGATTTAGAACTGAATCCAGGCTTCTATAATTCAATGGTTATCACTCTAGTGATTAGGAATTGTATACCATCACGCCGGCCAAAATTCTGATGGTGAATTTTTTCTACCAACGGGAGATGAACCGGCCATCCACGGTGTCGGACTTGGCACCTTAACGATCATTTAAGTAGGTGACATCTGTTGTTATGCTTGAAGCAGCATAAGTAAGGGCATGGGCCCCGAATGAGTAGAGCGAACGACGGTTAAGTAGAAAATTCCGTGTGTAGCAGTGGTGAATTTGGTATTTTCCGTGTTTGGACGAATAATTTAGCAGGCAAGCCTGAATTATTTATTAAAACTCTGATGTTAGTATTACTGTACTTTACGTAAATACGTGTCTCTGGGAGACAATAAAAAACAAACTGGCAAGGGTTCAACGTGACAGTTCTGCTTCGTATGATGAACTGAATGAACCCTTGAAATTAATCTTCGGTATATCGGTTCCCCCTTCAAATACACAATATTGACAAGATATATTATTATAATAGTATTCAATTCTTTATTCGCCACCTGATTTTTTACAGAGAGCTCAGAATCAGTCTTGGAAATACAATAAGGACGGTCAATTAAAATCTCATGCTTGGATTTCATAAGCATATGATATTTAGTACTAAATGAGTTGGGATGGTTTCTAATTATAGACCACTTCCTTCTCAGCTTTAAATTCAGTTGACTACAAGTACACGTACCAACGCAAACAGGTGGGTTATCATTCAGTACATTCGAAGACTTATATTAATCTGGCTTCATAATAAAACTTACGTAATTACACATTACTACGGATAATACGCACAAAATATGGAAGCAAATGAAGAAACATAATGAGAAACATCATATTTCCTAAAATGCCTATTCATTCCTGGATTCCCCAAAAACGAGCAGTGTTGTGAACATGTTATAAACTTTGGGCTGGGAAGACTTGAGACTAAGCAGGCAAGCTGCTCGATTAAGCGGTATATTCCGAGCTAAGCTGGTGATAGGGCGTGGAATGGCATTAGTAGACGAATAGGGTTAAGTGTTTTTTTTTTCAAAAGTAGCAACGATCACAACATGAAGATAAAGTTGAAATTGAATAGGACAAATAGGGGATATTATTCATTTGTAGGAAGGAGATATTCGATAAATTTACAACTTCTTTAAAATCATTTAAAAAAGACTAGGTAAATAGCTGATAGGGAATGTGTCATCTGCCTTAAATGCAGATCAGTAGTGATTGATGGTTGATGATAAGTGATAAACAGGCTGAATAAAGTTAAAAATCCGTTTCAGGTTAAATAATACGAGGACTGGGGCCAAAGTCATGGCTACAAATTTTTTGTAGATGTGTGAACGGATCACAAAGGTATATGACTGTGTCGTGTGGAAGTTCTGCAGGCATAGTGTGTGTGCAGAACAACAGACGGCTCTGTGATAACTGGTAGCGGAGCGAGGGCTGTGAAATCAGTCAGTTGGTGAGTGTCGTGCAAGATGGACGTTATCCGTGCTGAGCGGCGCGCTTACATCAAAATAGTCGTTCTCCGAGGGAGAAATGCGATGAAATGTCACAGTAAATTAGTGGAAGCCCTTGGGAATAATGCCCTACCATACCGTACAGTAGCACCATGGGGTCGAAAGTTTCAGTAAGGACGTGTGTCAACCAATGATGAGCAACGTTCGAGACGACCTGTCAGTGTGCGGACCGACGTGGCACGTGCCGTCATCGAGCAGCTCCTGGATGAAGACAGATGATGGACCCTACTGGAATTAGAGAGGGCAAGTGGGATCGAGAAAGGTACCGTCCACAGGATGTTGCATAATGAGTTGCAACTGCGCAAAATCGCATCGCGGTGGGTACCGCATGCACTCGCGGAAGTTCAAAGCTGGGTGCGCTATGCAATATGCTGCGACCATCTTGCACGCTGCCAACAGGACGGAGATCAATTCTTGTCACCAATAATCGCCATCGATGAATTTTGGGCCAGGGCATACGAACCAGAACTGAAACGTCAGTCCGCGGAGTGGCGATATGCTGGATCACCAAGGAGGCAGAAAGTCCGTCAGAATCCTTCCCCAGCCAAATTGTTGGTGATCGTCGCGTATGACGTCAGGAGTGTCATTTTTTGGCACTTTGTTCCACATGGCAGAACAGTGACCGCACAGTACTACGGGGACTTCCTGGTGCACAGGTACGACGTGGCGTTCGGGAGAAACGTCCGGATCTTGTGGACAGTGTAATAATACTGCACGGCAATGCAGAACCACATAAACCAGAGTGTGTAGGGCAGCTACTGCGACGTTGGTGATGGGAAGAATTGGAGCACCCTCCGTACTCTCCCGACATTTCGCCCTGTTACTTTGATCTCATTGGAAAGATTAAGGAACCACTACGTGGTAGACGGTTGGCAACACGAGAGGACATTGCTAATGCTGTGCGCAACAGGTGACCCGATTCACACATGGTGCGGCAAATGCTGAGGCAGATGGTATTCAGCGCCTCCCACATCGTTGGCAGCGTGTGGTGTCAGTAGCAGGGGACTACTTTAAGAGTCTTTAGGCCCAGGTTTGTCATGTCAACTTTATGTGTACTGTGTTGTCATCCTTTTGCACCGGAAAGCAATATTGCCGTGTATACTACTGTAATAAATTAGTGTGTTAAGATATTTCAGTGCTATTCATTGTCCACACATGTAGTTAACACCTTGTCTTTTCGTCTGTATATGTCACATTTTCCAACCGGACTGGTATCTTCAAGAAAAAAGTTGCAATGATTTTTGCCCCAACACTCGTAATAATAATAATAATAATAATAATAATAATAATAATAATAATAATAATAATAATAATAATAATAATAATAATAATAATAATAATAATAATATGTGGATGAAAAGGTGGTCTCCTGAGTTATACCAGGATTCTCAGAAAATACCAGAGACTGTCAGAAAAAAGGCGATTGTAATTTTATGGTCATATTCAAAGAATGGACACTGAAAGACTTATTGAAATTCAAGAATATTTGGATAATCGAAATTCAAAGAAGACCTTCAAGAAATTAGCATAACAGATGAAATTATATGAGACAGGCCTAGCTTTAGAACACAGGTGAACAAGCATCGTTTAGCTTAGTTTAGCTGAAAAACCCAAGATAGACCCTGCATAGACGGAAGAACAGAAGAAAAATCACAGTGAGAGGATGAAGAGATTCTGGGAAGAGCTAGGCACAATGCTGTGAAAATACTACTACTACTGCTACTACTACTACTACTAATAATAATAATAATGGTAGTGGTACGAAATGAATTCGGGTATGGCTTTTAGTGCCGGGAGTGTCCGAAGACAAGTTCGGTTCGCCAGATACAGGTTTTTTGAATTGACGCCCATAGGCGACCCGCGCGACGTGATGAGGATGAAATGATGATGAAGACGACGCATACACCCAGCCCCCGTGCCAGCGTAATTTAAACCAATTATGGTTAAAATTCCCGACCCTGCCGGGAATCGAACCCGGGACCCCCGGGACCAAAGGCCAGCACGCTAACCATTTAGCCATTGAACCGGACATAGCAGTGGTGGTGGTAGTAGAAGATACGATACACATGAAGAGAGTTTTGAATCACCTGTAGTTGTCAAGAATTTTGTATCAATAAATTGAGCGTAGGTGTGAGCTAGCAATCTGGAGATCTGTACTCGAATCTTACGGCAGGCACCTCGAAGATGATTTTTTTGCGGTAAAAATGAAATGGCCTTTGGCTTTTGGTGCCGGGAGTGTCCGAGGAAAGTTTGGCTCGCCAGATGCAGGTCTTTTCATTTGACTCCCGTAGGTTACCTGCGCGTCGTGATGGGGATAAAATGTTGATGAAGACGGCACATACACCCTGCTACCATGCCAGCAAAATTAACCAATGATCCTTAAAATTTCCTGTCCTACCGGGACCCATGTGACCAAAGGCCAACACACTAATCATTTGGCCATGGAGCCGGACATTTTTTGCGGTTTCCCAATTCGACACCAGGAAGTGGTGGGACTTTACCTCAATTAAAATCACGGCCGCTACCTTTCCAATCCTAGTCCTTTTCCTATCCTTCCGTCGCAAGTACTTCTTAGTGCGAAGTTTAACCACTAGCACAAGGAAAAAGGGAAAAAAATCAAAGTTGGGTACAGGCTTGGGTTCAGTCCAATCGGTTCCTCCTGGAGATTGCGTGGCTGGATGGCCAGCATAACAGCCTTCTATCCATGGAGCCAAGCGTTCGATTCCTGGCCGATCTGAATATTTAACTGTGTAGGCCAAATTCCTCTATCTCGAGAATTAGATAATTGTGACAGACTTAAAGCACGTATTTTCATCCACACACAGCACACCACACTACCAACCACCATAGAAACACACTATAATGAGGACGTCCTTTCACATAGGGTTGACGTCAAGAAGAGCATCCGACCTTAAAATGGACCAAGTCCACCTCTAGTGGCAACCCTGATCAACAGAGAGAAAAGCCAAGAAGAAGAAGAAGAAGAAGGAGGAGAAGAAGTTGATGATAATGATGAGTATTCATGAATTATACATATTGAAGTGCAGATTCCATTAATTGCGCACTTTTTTTTACAATTTGTTTCACGTAGCACCGACACAGGTAGGTCTTATGACGACAATGGGATAGGAAATCCTAGGAGTGGGAAGGAAGTGGCCGTAGCCTTAATTAATGTACAGCCCCAACATTTGCCTGGTGTGAAAATAGGAAACCACGGAAAGCCATTTTCAGTGCTACGGACAGTGAGGGGAGGGGTTGGAATCCACTATTTTCCGGATGCAAGCTCACAGCTGCGCGGCCCTAACCGTACGGCCAACTCCCCCGGTCTGTGCGCTCATTGCTAATGGACAAATAATTTACAGTCGTCATATTAACGAACTAGCGATAGTGTGTCTTTCATTGAACCGAAGAGATGTGATGGAGAAACCGGAAGTCAGAGAGAGGAGAGTTCTCAGGAAGATATTAGGTCCGGGGAAGGAAGATGAAGAATTCCATAGACGGCGCAATTCCGAGCTCTACGAAATATAGAGAGGCTCTCTGATTGTGCTAGGAAATGGAGAGTACCTTTCTATGGACATATTGTAACACTGCCTCCCAAAAGACTGCCCAATCGCCTGTTCATCTTCTGGCAGAACAAGAAGGTTTGTACCACTTGGCTGATAGAAACTGAGAAGGGCATTGGAGAACTGGGAATGTCAATTTTTCAAGATAGACGGTGTGTACGGCATACCCGGAAAGAAGTCCATGGATTTCAGGAAAAACCCCGGAAGGAAGGTATTGGTACTTCCTAGACACCTGAAAGAAAGGAGTTACATCAGCAGAAGATGCGCCAATAATGGGCAAAGATCAAAACCCAACAATTGAACAAGCATGGTCCAAAATAGGCCAATTCGAACCAAGAAGAAGAAGAACTGGCGATCGTAGTAGTTGCAGTCGTGATTGTTTTTAAAAGCGGCAATAATTCTATGGCTTCATGCAGTTCATCCCAGTTAGTTCTGTGTTCACTGGAGTAATCCAGGCTCATTCAGATTTTGGCCTGGGCTTTAAGGGCAGGAGCCCTTCCTGACGCCACCTGATTTCTCAGGTGAAAATTCCAACCCAAGATCGACTGGGATTCAAACCTCAGCCGTCCGGGTGGAAAGTTAACAGCTAAGCCACTACACAACCACGGCCCCACTTGAAGTAATTATATGAAAATATTAACTATATATAGCCTATTGATCACAATAGATTAATACCATTGGTGGTTCGTTCAGAAACGTAGCATTCTACCATTTAATAAAGGTCTCGAATTCACAAGAGCACTCTTGAATATTTCAAATTTTAATTCAGTTAAAATTGATTTTACACTTCTGAGTAAATCCGCATACAACGTAATCTCCATCATTATCCCCTAAGCTAAGTGTGAAACATGCTGGATGAAAAGTGGCAGTATTAAATAAATACAGTAGAGAATATTTTGGTTATTTTATTTCTGCAATGTAAAAGTTGGCGCGCTGTGTAAGCGCATCAACGAGCATACGAGTTTATTTTGTATGAAAAGTAAATATTGGTACGCTCAGTTACTGAATAACATAGGAAGAGGAGGCTGGGGCTTAAATATGAGTACGCATGCCTAAGGGGGAGTGTAAAAAGGGTTAAATGAAAACATATATGCTTTAGATTAAAGCAACGATATATTTCACACTTAATCCTTCATGTAAAGTATAGCCTAATAGTACGAGAAGGATTCATCTTTAACCCACATATTTATTCAAATTTAGTTAATCAAGCTCAAGCATGTACCATTGCATTTAACAAGGCAAATTGCACTGATAATTAATACTTTGTATTCTAAACCTACACAAGTTACGAATATATAGCACAATGTGAATAAAAGTCCGGATTCAGGAGATGGATGTGTTCCAATTGCGTTGTCAGTCGTAGATGGAATGGCCTTCTAGGTTTTCCCAAATTACAATGTTGATCATTTGATACTATATGAAGGTTAAGATTAACTTTATGTTGTGGAGGATATCAATCATGATCTTAACATAACATTAGACTAAAAAACAACTCATAAAATAATTAACATGAATAAAACAAAATACTCGTTCTTCCAGAAATTATCTAACTGAATCAGCGTAGCTCATAATAAGAGAGAATATTAGTTAATTTCTTCAGCTATAAACCTTAAAACTCTATTAAATTCTCCCTTGTCTTAAAAGCATTCATTCCACATTTCCAGTAACATTTCACTCTTAACTGGGATAATGAATCGGTTGAAGCGTAGTAATATTTCTAATTAGTAATAACTAATTTGTATATACTGTGCGTTTATCCCTTCACATCTGGATTACCTGTACCGGTACCGTATTTCATATACAGTAGAGAGGATATACAAAATCGCTTTGATGATTTGGAAATAATACTATCAAAATTATGGCCCGTTCCCGACACTTGAATATTTAAAAATAATCGGAATCGAATATTCGACAAATTCCCAAGCATATGCCATTGTCATTATTCATCTAATGTATCCGTAGGACTGGACTATAGAACACTCAGCTGGTAGTTCCATTATTTTAGAGATTTTCATGAGTACGAATATGGGAAGCAATAGTTTCACCCATATTAATTTTCTCGTTAGGAAGTGAAGAAACGCAAAGAAGAAATTCCTAAAGAGGCGCATGCGTCTGTGGTTCACTTAACCAAGTTCATTCCTGGGGACGAAGGTGTGCGGACTTATAGTTAACCAGAATGTTCCACTTGGTAATGTAGTTATGAGCTATTTGATCCGTTGACTTCCACTCCTCCAGAGGGCTTCTTGACCTGTGTGGAGATTATTTCCCTTGTTCTTATCAGTACAAAACGAGAAGATACTCAAAATTAACCTCTAGCTAAGTAAAGCTAAGTCATCACCGTACAGGCCGTGAAGGAGGAGTGGAAGGTAAAGGCTTCCACTATCTGTAACCTCGGCACTTGGTGGGGTAGAGTAGTTAGCCGCCTTTGCCCGCAGGAATTAACCTGGTACTCATTTTTGGTTTAGGCTGAGTGAACCTCCGGAAGAGGAAATATCGTTCCTTAAAATTTTTGACTTCCTGATGGGGAATCGACAAGTCTATAATTTTATTATATTGTAGAATTTAACACAAATTAAACAGTGTATTACGGTTGGCCATAATAGCTGGCTCTATAGCCTGAGCCACGTCATAAAAAACAAGACGACAATATATATAAAAAAACCGAGCTCGATAGCTGCAGTCGCTTAAGTGCGGCCAGTATCCAGTATTCGGGAGATAGTAGGTTCGAACCCCACTGTCGGCAGCCCTGAAAATGGTTTTCCGTGGTTTCCCATTTTCACACCAGGCAAATGCTGGGGCTGTACCTTAATTAAGGCCACGGCCGCTTCTTTCCCACTCCTAACCCTTTCCTGTCCCATCGTCGCCGTAAGACCTATCTGTGTCGGTGCGACGTAAAACAACTAGCAAATATATAAATGCGAAGGACGTACAATACCATGCGCTTTTTCCGTTTCTGAGCGACTATATATTCAAAATTTGAGTAGGTATTTTTTAGCCTTTTTTAATAAGTATAACCTAAGTTTCACATGGCAGTTACCTTTAAAAGATCCGCTTACATTTAATAGTATACACGTTTAAATCGTATTTGAAAAAGTCATATGTCTGAACAACTTACGTGTGAGAATCATTTTTCTGCATTATGCATTATACTTTATTAGAAAGTTGATTGAGTAAAATTCAACCTTTATATCGGTTCACGATGGTGTATTTACAGCATTATACTTATTGTATAAAAAAGTAGGACTCTTGGAATTCTGATATAAATCACGCATAGCTAGTGACACCGTATACACGAGATTCCGTGACCTAACATGTTTCTCTTCACTTATTTATACATAGCACCGTCATAAACCAGTAAGGTTTAAAAATTAAATGTTACCTTGGAATGAGCCTCCATCTCCGTACGCAAATTCTGTTGATTACACCACATATGGCGGCAGGATGAAATTTACATGTTAATGAAGTTGAGAAACACATACTTTTAATTGAGCTTGTTGTCATCACTGCATATTAAAAGAAACTGCTGAAATTATTTACGCTGTACATGGCAGTTTAGAGACCGGTTTTTTAGTTCAAGAAGAGGATATTTATTTCCAATCACCATAAATTATAAGTAATGTAGTTCGTTACAACTACGCAGTAAAAGTTTATATATATATATCAAAGGATTTTAAATGACTAGTTTTCCAGGGATATGCATTAAGTTGGAGATATTTTTTGACAAATTTTCCAATATAATTATTGACTTTTAAAATTATTTATAAATAAACTTAAGTATACACATATTTGGTATTTAATCAGAAACTCTTCCAATACTTTTGCAGGATATTTTGACGGTGATAGCTATTTTATTGTAAGGCTTTGGGAGACCACGAGTGGCGTCACTGAGTGAGGGGCCGCCGCGAGTGAGTTAATCAGGAACGAACCAGACACGCAGGACAGCATTCTCTCCCACCGCTCCGTTATCTCAATGGGCCCTCCTGACAGTGGGAGAAGGAACTAAAAGATGACCCCAGAGCATTTGGAATCGAAGAGACTCTAGAGATTTGAACTTTAGTGAAGTGTCTGGAAGAGCCGGCCTCCCTATTGCAGACGGGCCGGACGAGCTTGTATGGTTAAGTTCTGTCAGTCGTTTCAGCTTGAGTTGAGGAGTACTGCTGTGGACCACTGGGTCAGTTGGTGGTTAGTGATGGTGGTGGTGGTGGTGGTGGTGGTGTGTGTGTGTGTGTGTGTGTGTGTGTGTGTGTGTTGGCGATGAGTGCAGTTCAGTTTGAGTCAAGGAATCAATACAACGAATGCAGTTTTTTTCGTGAAGTGAGTGTTCGTTCTGTTTTGTCTGTCGCAGAGGAGTTGGGTCTCTCGTATTCAGCTGCTGTGAGTGACCGTATTGGACTTCGGTGCAGCGTGAGAGATGTTGGCAAGGGGCAATGAACGAAGACTGTCGTGAGTGTGGGGAAAGCACGGTGTAAGATAGACTGATGAGGAAGCAAGTCACCTCTTCCACCGCGCAAGGGTGTTCCGAGAACCCACCTAGTTCCGTAAAAAAATGCCAGATGTCAATTCAAACTGCGGGCCGCACGTGACCAGCGGATGTGTAATTTAGTATATTGGCATGATGTGTGTTCGAATGTTTCGTACATGCACCTGCTACACATATCTCCTTTTGTGAGTACTTTGAATTATTTATTATCGTAATATTTATACTGTAATAGGAAATAAATGGCAACCATCTATAAAAGAGTACGTAACATTCGGTTTAGTATAATGGGCAGAACACGCTTTGTGACAAATTTTAAAACAGGTTATAAATAACATGATGGGGAGGAAAACACGCTTTCATTGTTTAAAGCCTCTTCAGACTAAGAACTGTTACTCAAGTAGCAAAAATCCATTCCCAGGACGGACAGAAATCTCTCCGATAAAGGCCATGTTTGAGAATTAAATTTCCCGCCGGAATTTGGTATTAAAAGAGTGGACAGCAATACTCGAAGTTGCCGTAATTATGCAAATTACAACACGTGCCAAATTAGACTCAGATGTTGTTCCAACTATATTTCCGCGATGTCCCCGCTATCCTTCTAAAAGGGAAACAAACATTCTTTAAAGCTCACTGGTGATACTCCTTGAAAATGTCTCTTGGAAGCGCTGGCAAGAAGAGCAATATATGCGGACCCAGAATGTGGTCTGAATTGGGATAGTATGTTGATTTCATTCAGGGGCTGGGGGTATCTTCAGGTTCATATACGTATTGCGTGTGAAGGCTTTACTTATAAATCTTTAGCATTATATTGCTGTTTGTGTTAACATTAATTTGAGTTCTGGTTAAGAATAAATCATTAATGGTGTTGAGAAAAGTAGTATTCCACCCTTTCAGGCACTGACAAATGTATAGTAACGAAATGTTGCCCATATTCCACGGCATTTACCGTTCTAAAAGTATTACAACTCGCCCAGTTACCATTGTCTATGAAAATCCACAGCCTGTTTTCCAGTCATTGGACCGGGTCAGAAATGGAATGAATGAAGCCCCCATCAAGCGGCGAGTTACCATTGTCTATGTTAGGGTAATATCTCAATATTTCCTGAACGTAAACTATAGCCCGTCGGTTATAGATCCTAGATTTCACGAAAAGTGCAGGTTTTCAGACGTACTAAATTATAATGGAGAAAGTCTTTCTGAGGTTGTTTTCCCTACTCGTTCCAAATTTAACGATGCATCTGTTTTCTAAAAGAAGCTCTATATTTGAAATTAAGTTACAGATCATTGTATTTGCTGTCTCCTTCTTCTTCTTCTCCCCTTCAATCTAAGGTTAGTTGGTAATATACAAGTGCTCCAAGCGTTTCCTTTCATTGACCAAGAGCATCAAGTGGCAATAGGTGTGCCTGCCTTAAATGCTGTCTGTAAATTGTACTCTCTGTCTTCCTTTGCGCCTTCTACTTTCCAGCTTCCCTTCAATCACATTAGTATGAACCAGTCAGAATGACGAAGCAAGTGGCAAACGAAGCTATTTTTTCTCCTGTTTATGGTGCGTATCTCATTTGCTCTTGTGATAACGTTCTCGTTTGTGAGTCTATCAGTCCACGGTATTCTATAGAGTAGACGGGAGCACCACATATCAAATGCCATGATGTTCAATACTCCCGTTTTTCACCTCCTTTTTGAAAAACCTTCACCTGTGCAATTCGGGCGTTTTAACTGTCTCATACATTTTCCTTCAGATGTAACAGGCTTCCTAGATATTTTAATCCCTTTGATCTAGTTTTATTCCATCCATCAACACAATGGCAATTTGATCATTATTCCTCGTACAATCATATCTTGGCTTTCGTTTTGTTCATCCTCATACCGCATATAAATGTAAATAATTTGTTCATTTATTTTCAGGCGTTTTATAGTGAAAAATGAAATGAAATGGCATATGGCTTTTAGCGCCGTGAGTGTCCGAGGACAAGTTCGGCTCGCCAGATGCAGGTCTTTTGATTTGACACCCATAGGCGACCTGCGCGTCGTGATGAGGATGAAATGTTGATGAAGACGACACATACACCCACCCCCAAGCCAGCGAAATTAATCAATTATGGTTGAAATTCCCGACCCCTGCCTGGAATCGAACCCGGGACCCCTGTGATCAAACGCCAGCACGCTAACCATTTAGCCATGGGGCCGTACATTTTATAGTGTTCTAAGTGTTATAGACATATTCGAAAGACTGAACTTATATGTTATACACATTTAATAATTACAAAATTATTTCCTTCAAAAAAAAATTCTTGCAGTTATCCCCACTGCCCATAATTTCGGTACTGTTCTAGAGAATAGAAATAGTGGAATATAAGTAACATTCCCCTCATAATATTATTTGAATAGTTCTCTCAATGTCGGCCTCCAGACCCCAAGAATTTTAAACCCAGCTGAGGCAGTCGGAGTTTTGAGGGGCGTGGTCTTATGATGTCACTATGTAAAAAGCCTCTGGTGCCACACTCAGCGTTAACCATCTACTGTAAATGAAATTAAAACCCGGCAATAGGTTTCTCAGTATAGTTCGGTTTCTCAGTCACCTGGCAGAATAAAACGTAACAACGAAATTGGTACGCAGGATTCCTAAATGACGTCAGATCAAAATCTCTGCTTACGATAGCTGAGGCCGTATGCCGTAGTAGTAGTTTTTGTTTTTGTTGTTGTTGTAGAAGTAGTAGCATCCGAATTAAAGAAAAAAGAAAAAAATGGTGCTACTATATTATATACGAGCATGGTTTGAATTAAATAATATTTTTAAATCCAGTAATATTTGCTAACATGTGACCACCTAGAAAAAAGATACTAAGTTTCAAATGAAAGGTTGTCATCTATCGCGTGCCAGCTACGTCCATGCGGGACCAATTGCGCCGGCGCATATTCTGTTCTTTGTGAACTCGTTGTATCAAGTAACTTTTATTCTTTGAGCTTCCTGAAAACAGCGTGGAATGGGAAACTGGCCAGATGTTGTGATTAACCTGCCATTTTCCAGCACGCTACATTCATGGTAAATGAAATGGCGTATGGCTTTTAGTGCCGGGAGTGTCTGAGGACATGTTCGGCTCGCCAGGTGTAGGTCTTTCGATTTGACACCCGTAGGTGACCTGCGCGTCGTGATGAGGATGAAATGATGATGAAGACGACACATACACCCAGCCCCAGTGCCAGTGAAATTAACCAATGATGGTTAAAATTCCCGACCCTGCCGGGAATCGATCCCGGGACCCCTGTGACCAAAGGCCAGCACGCTAACAATTTAGCCATGGAGCCGGACTACATTCATGGTGAAAATATCCCGTAAAAAGTATTAGATGGTCGACAAAAATTCTACTTATTTCATCAACCAACACAGAAATGAACGAATAGGTTACAGTTTTACATGCATATCATTTTGCGGTTCGATATTACAAGAAATATTTGAAATGATTTACAAGACGGTATAACAAACTGAACTCTCAAGTGTCCAGACAAATTCAAATATTGTAGAGGACAAATAATTCCATTTCCTACGTGTGATACGGCTATTCCGAGAGTGGGTCCCTTCATAATAACGTTCATCGTTAGATACAGTTAAACGCTTAAAAACTAATACTAATACTAATAATAATAATAATTATTATTATTATTTATTTATTTATTATATTTTGTATGGCGTATAGAGAGTACAGAGAAACTATATATATATATACTTAAAGTAGACAGAACATCGGACAAAGGATCAATGGATGGTAATTAATAATTTATAATAATAATAATAATAATAATAATAATAATAATAATAATAATAATAATAATAATAATACCGATTGAGTGGCCAAGCGGGTTGGATCACGAAGTTGTCAGCTTGCACTCGGGAGATAGCGGGTTCGAACCCCATTGTCGACAGCCCTGAAGATAGTTTTCCATGGTTTCCCCATTTTCACACCAGGCATATGGTGGAGCTGTACCTTAATTAAGGTCACGGCCGCTTCCTTATCCCATCGTCGCCCTAGGATCTAACTATCTATCTACCTTTGTCAACTAATAATAATAATAATAATAATAATAATAATAATAATAATAATAATAATAATAATAATAAAGCAAAATTACGATACTACAACACAGCCATCAAACCAGAGGCACTTTATGCATCTGAAATCCTAATAATTGGTGGCAGGTCACACAATAAAAAACATCGAAAAACAAGAGAGGAAAATTCTCAGAAAATTCCTTGGACCAAAATAGGATGTGTATCAAGTCGCAGGGAAAATTACAGGGGATTAAAATTCTACGGACAACTATACAGAATGGATAAAAATAGACTGACAAATGCATTTGTAAACATAGCACTATAAGTTATCTAAGAAACGCAACTATGGGTTAGTGGAAATAAATGATGATCTAAAAGAAGTTAGTATTACCTAAGAAACCATTCAAGATAGAACGAAATTTAGAAGCTTAATAAGCAAACATAAATGTGCGCAGAAACCTACAAGAAAGAGACAGAAACAATTAAAATAATAGAGCAGTTCTTGTATACGGGTTACTGTGAAGATACAGCCACATAATTAGTTTTTCAGCAATAATAATAATAATAATAATAATAATAATAATAATAATAATATGGCGTAGGGATGTGGCGACCCTATCGCCCAGTGGGAAACCACTGCAATCAGCTACCCGAGTATTGGCGGGAAAACCATAACGTTTGCGGGGTATGGAGGAAATGCCTACTCCCAGTCCTGAACAACAAGGATGAACTTGTAGCATTTCATTTATCACCAATTCATACTTCATTAATCACCTTTCCAGATCACATCTGGAATTGTAAAGCCTGACCTCGGTCAGAAATGTTTCGATCGAAAGATCAGACAATCAATGATGATGAGTCTTCTAATGAATAAATCCACCGGTGTGGACAAACAACAACAAGGATCTGCACAAAGACGCCACTCGGAATCTGTGGGGTGTCAAGTAGAAGACCTAGGCGAGTCGGAGCGCCTGGAAGCCAAACAGACAATCGACAGACAGCTGACAGACAGTGGACTCACCCAACAATGTAAGAAGAGACTTAAGTTCAACAAATCAGGAAAATTTTCATATTTTGCAACATTAAACATTAATTTACTAAGTAAGGTGGGCAAGTTGAAACATTTAACTGATGTGAGGGACCAACATAGGATTTTAATAATGGCTTTACAAGAACTTAGGAACACAGACCAGGACCCAATTGAATCAGGAGGTTATCGTCTCTACAAAGGACCTCCAGGACAAAGAGTAATGAAGAATGTCCCTCAATTTGGTGTAGGGTTTCTTGTTCATAGTAGCTTAATAGACTCAACTGAAGAATTTTCTTCAAACTCTTCGAGGATGGTACTTCTAACAGTTAAAGTAGGGAATACAACTTATACTTTAATAAATGTCCATACACCAACAAATGAAAAAAACAATAAAGATAGAGAAAGAGTTGGAAACTTTTGGGAGGAACTTGATTACATATTATCTTTGAGCATATAAAAATCTTACTTGGAGATTTCAATGCCAAAATAGGCAGAGAAAAGAAGTATCACACAGTTGTAGGAAAATGGCCAGCTCATAAATTAACGAACAAAAAAGGCCAAAGATTAATTGAACTTTGTGCAGATCATGGACTCGTTTTGGAAACCACCAGATTCATGAGGCGACCACATAAACGTATGACATGGAAATGCCCTAACGTAAAATTGGGAGAGTTTCAGATTGATCATGTTGCTATGGATAAAGATTATCATAAAGAAATTTATAACGTCAGAGTCCTCCGTGGGGTAGACATTGACTCGGATCATCATATCTCAAAATTAAAAATCAAGTTAACACCAAAAAGGAAACACAGACGTAATCATCTCAAAGCAAGGAGAAATTATGATCCCAGTTACTTAATAAATAATAAAATATATTTAGAGAGATCCAAAACACCTTTAAATGACAAATTAGAGACGATGATCAACAAACTTAAAACCATAGCTGAAGAAATCGCTCCAATTAAAAGGAGGAAGAAACAAGCGTGGTGGAACGGAGAATGTGACATAGCAATTCAAGCAAGGCACAAGGCATGGTTAAATGATCAACAGGGGAAAACAGAAAAAATCTCGAGAAGAACTAATCAAAGCCAGAAGACAAACAGTTAAAGAAATTAGGACAATTAAAATAAATTATCAAAAGGAAATGCTTAACATTATAGAGGAAACATTCAATCAGCGTAAAACAAGAGACTATTACAAAACATTCAAGCAATATCAATCTAAATTTACCCCTCCCACACTTATGTTAAGATATAAAAATGAAAAAATGGCACACAATAAAAAATCAGGATAATGCTAACATCCTTGCAGAATACTTTAAAGAGTTACTTAATTGTGAGGATCCTGTGGAACATTTAGAATTTGACCCTAACCCAAAAAATAAAAACTCCATTACAAAAGATTATACCACCAGTTTACAATGAAGTGAAAACAGCAATTAATGCACTTAAAAACTATAAAGCAGCAGGAGAAAATCAAATAGTAGCATAAATGTGGAAGAATGCTAATGATCAGACTATTCAAAACCTAAATAAATACATCATTGATATTTGGAACACGGAGAAGCTTCCCGAGGAATGGAATACAGCGATAATCCACCCGCTGCATAAGAAAGGTGATCGCTCCGATCCAAATAATTATCGGGGGATATTCTTGCTTGATATTACATACAAGATTTTATCCAAGATTATATACACAAGAATCAAGAACAACTCGACCAAGAACTTGGAGAATATCAGGGAGGATTTCGACCAGGTAGAAGCTGTCCAGATCAAATCATTAGTTTAAAATGGATAGTGAAGCACCAAAGAATTCGAAGTAAGGGTCTAGTCATCACGTTTGTAGATTTTTAAAAAGCAGACGACAGTATTCATCGTGAATCATTATTAAAAAGCCTTAAAGAATTTGGCTTACACCAAAAACTTGTTAACCTCATTAGTATGACTTTTAAAAATACGAAGGCAAAAGTTAAATTTAGAGGTGAATTATCAGAATCATTCACTATAAGAACTGGACTTCGACAAGGAGACGTACTTTCACCATTGTTATTTAATTGTGCATTGGAGAAGGTTATGCGTGAATGGAACAAGAAATGCCAACCAACTATCAAGATCGGTAGAAATATTAAACTCAACTGCCTTGCTTTTGCGGACGATTTAGCATTACTTGCAAATACAATAGAAGAGGATAAATTTCAAATTGAACAACTATAAATTATAGGTAAAAAAATGGGATTACAAATTTCATTTGAAAATACAGAAATGATGCCAACTTTTAAAGTTGATTGACCAGTTATTCAACTGAACAGTAATAAAGAGATTAAAATTGTTCAGAAATTCAAATATCTTGGGGAAATAATAACATGGAACATAAATGAAAAAGAAACAATAGAACACAGAACAACTAAATTTAAACAAACACAAAGACTTCCCTGGCCAACCTATAAAAAAAATCTCTTTCGATAAACGCTAAGCTGAAACACTATAATTCCATAGTTAAACCAGAGGCAAGGTATGCTAGTGAAACTTTATTCAAATTAAATGTAAAATCTACAACAGACAAATTACAGAAAACTGAGAGAAGAATTCTTAGAACAGTTATTAATAAAAAACAACAAGTTGATGGACAGTGGAGATTGTTGCCTAACAACATTGTCTATCGTGAATGTGAATCAGTAATATCTACAATGCGTAAAAGAAGAATTTCCTTTTCTGTCACATATCAAGATTACGAGACACCAGGATATTGAAACAACTATTCGATTACTTTTTGAAGAATAAAATCAATAATAATTGGTTCAAAGAAGTTCAGGATGATTTGGAAGAATTGGGTATAACTCGGCAACAAATCAAAGACAGAAAAGAGAAGAACAAAAGCATATGTCTCAAACTAAAACCAGTTGAACGGAAACAATATACTATATCAGACACACAAAGGGCTTCCAGGTCGGAGAGGATGAGAAAGTTCTGGGAGAAGAAAAAGAAGAAATTAACTCAAATGCCTTGATTTCAGTGCTCCAATGTGGCCGTAAAATATGTAAATAAATAAATAAATAAATAAATAAATAAATAAATAAATAAATAAATAAATAAATAAATTAATTAATTAATTAATTAATTAATTAATTAATTAATTAATAATAATAATAATAGTAATAATAATAATAATAATAATAATAATAATAATAATAATAATAATAATAATAATCGTACAGGCGTTATGAGTTTACTTGAGCCGACCCCTTGGTGTCATTCGACAGGAGAAGGCTATGTGCCAACATCGGGTTTTATCGTCCCTCTATCTCATTACCATTATCGTCAATCATGCCAAATCCAGGCACGCAGGTCACCCGTGGTGTGTCAAATAGCAAGACCTGCAGCAGGCAAACCGTGCATATTCTCCGAAACTCATAGTACGAAAAGCGATACGATAAATAAATAAATAAATAAATAAATAAATAAATAAATAAATAAATAAATAAACATTATTAATGGTGAAAAACGTACGTGGGGCTACATTGTATATCGAAAATTTTTCACGGAAATGAGTGCACCAGTTACGTTTAATAAAGCTTCTATGCTTCACTTTAGTACCTCTGCTTATTCACAGAAGGTGCTCGAAGGTGGGGCCACCAGCATGAATGCATGCATAATAACGTCAGAACACTGATTGTTTCACAGGTTCAAAGAGTCTAGGCACTTACACTAGCTGATTTCTACGGATGACCTCTTGTATAACTGATATCATAATTTTAAATTATTTATTATTTATTGCAAATCCTAGAGTAAATGTTCGTATTTAAGGTACAGAAATATGATTCCACGAATCGTCACACGTTTTAAGTAAGTTATCATCTTGATTCTAGGGGCGAATGAATTCGTTATCAATTTGCGATTTGTAAAATAACAAGTGTTCATGTAGAGTTTTTCTATTGAAAGTGAATGGGGAAACTACTGACCTATATGCGATTTGCTGATATTAAAGTGGCTTTTGCAGAAAATTAAGACAAGGTTAATAGGAAGCCAAGTACCTCAATCGGGGTATAATTGAGCAATTATTATACTCAGTTACAACCACATAGTACCGAGATCAAAATGAGAAATTCAGTTCACCCCCTTTCTATGTGATATGTATTCCTCTCCTATGAACAGATATTTTGATAGAAAATAGCACATACCTGCAATACGGCCGTAGCGCTGGAACATCCTCTCCACATCCGTCTTGCTGCACTGGAATGTGTTGAGGTTACCCACGAACACTCGCGAGTTTACTGCCTGTGGGTCTTGCGAGTTGGTCTGGTTCCCCACCTTACTCATCTTCATCGCGCGCTCGGTCGCCACGGTTCTGGCAACTGTTGCCTGCAACAAGCAAACAATCCTGTTAACCTTGGAAATTCAAAAAGGTAAGTCCAATATTCTAGGGACATATACACGAAAACACCACATCGAAAACCAGTGATGAAACTCTCCGCATTGAATTTGAGAATTTTAAAACAATTTTTTGAACGGATTGGCATAATCCTTTGCAATCGTACACATAAGCACAGATGTCACTACGACCACAATTATCGCTATAAATGGAGGTAGAGTGATATGTGCTATTCATTAACGCAAATTATCAGTGGAACGGAGGTCATGGGAGATTAGTGATATCAAAATGGTTGCGTGTTATTGGAAGCCATGTGTGTAATATGCAAGGTGGTCGGAAACAACCTGAGCATCACCAAGCACCTTTGAAATTGTGGCAGGAACAGACAGCATAACAGCTTGTGGAATGGTGAAGAGTACAGTTCAGCGACGAATCACTGTTCTGTTTGAATCCAGACGACCGCCGAATTCGAGTCTGAAGACGTCATTGCCAGCAAAGCGATCCATCTTCATTGTACGGCGCACACCACCCTGTGGGGTGTCATTAACGTACGATTCCCGTTATCCATTCGTGATGATTGAAGGAACCCTGCGTCCGTGTGCGTTCCCCTTAGCAACCCCATTTCCCAGCAGGATAACTTCAGGCCTCCCATAGTACGGGTATCTTCGGCTTTCATTCGTGATGTCAACATGCTACCTTGCCCAACAAGCTATCCAGACCTCTCATCCGACGAGAACGTTAGGGACCAGATTGGATGGCAACTTCGGCCAACGGTAATTAAGGCAAATTTGGAAGGTCAGTTTCTCCAGCTATGAGAGGATTTTATTCAGGAGATCGTCAGACAAGTATAGAACTCCATGTCCGAACGTATCACCGCGTTTCTTCATGCTGCAGGTGGTCCTACACCACCACACAGTACGAAGTGCAACCTGCAAGTGCTTGTTTTCCTGAAATAAATACTTGGTGCGGTACGATATTTTGATGTTCTGTTTATACTACCATTTCCTGTGCCTGCGCTCACTTGCATACCCCTACGATGGCTCCTTCATGGTGTGCGATTTTTTATGAGTATATAATTTATTCTTTGTGCAGGTATTGTGGACCGTGGCCAGTCCACAACCCTTTTGGCGGAATTAATACGCTGACCTCACTCCAGATCCCAACAATGAAACACATACATTTGTATTTACTAGAAGGATAGATGGAGGGAAGGATATTTATATATTGATCGGCTGACTATTTGCTGTGTTTTGAAGGCTATGGGCATGAAGTGTACTTTATGACTAATAAGCAAACAACTGCATTTCTCAAGAAATTATGGTTTAATGAAAGGTAGAAATAACAGCGCTCTTACCTCGGTGGTCTAACCGATCAATGCAATTCTGACTGGAATGAGATTAAAAAAATGAGTTTGACCCAGATCACCTGAATCAATTCCAGACTTAGAAGCGATCCCTATATGTAACACACCTTACTCAATTAGTGATTCCCTGAGAGGATAGTATGGATCGGAAATTATGGCGATGTGTGATTCCTGCATTTGCTTTTGAGCAAACCATTTCTTTCCTGAGGAAGGAGTAAACCATACATTTAGGAGAAGGAGATGCGTACATAGCCACAGAAACAAATATCTGAAGCTGATGATATCTCCATTGACAGAACAGTAAGGAAGATATTTATTTCCAGTACTTTAGAAGAAAACACTTATTAAGTCTATCGAATTCCACCGACAAGCATGATAATTATGTCTTAATCAAGATCAAGACATCGGAAGTTGGGCGCTCGAAGCAACATACGTGTTGTTTCACCACCATGTTGGATTCCCTTAACTTTGTGACAGAGGGTGTAAAAATCCTCCCTTATAAACAATTTTCCACAAGAATTCAGAATGAAAACCTCCATGTTTGCTACTTTTTGCAGAATGGAATGCCTAGCATTTATTGGAGGGACATCTGATATGCAGCAACTCTAACAATTAGGAAGAGATGAAGTTGACCTGTGTAGCTCAACTTGTTCTACTCCTCCCGGAGCTGTAGGACGAGCCTTCTGGCCCTAACGGCCCCCCAGACGGCGATACGCCCCGCAAGAGCTGTATTAATGACCAACCGCGATTAGGGAAACCATGCTGGAGGCAGCAATAAATTAGTTAGGTAGAAC
Source organism: Anabrus simplex (assembly GCF_040414725.1). Taxonomy (NCBI): domain Eukaryota; kingdom Metazoa; phylum Arthropoda; class Insecta; order Orthoptera; family Tettigoniidae; genus Anabrus; species Anabrus simplex. Next base: position 163,689,068 of record NC_090265.1, on the reverse strand, counting down.
TGGAAAACGTGATGGTCAAAGAAAACATATGTTCTCCCCTGCACTTGAACTGAGCTGTCTTGATCTCGATTAAGACACATTCTGCTTGCCAGCTGTGACCTGCAAAACAACAAGAGATCCTGGTGTTTACTCCAGAGATTGCAACACGCCGTTAATAAAGAACCATATCAAGGGAGTGGAATTTAGTACACGCTCTGTAGTATTCTACTATTCCTTAATTAAAATATTATAACAACGTTATATAATCATAACATAATTACAATCACCTATAGACAATTTCCTATTAATTAAACTTGTATAATGGAATTTTCTCCTTTATATTCTATATATACATCAATTTTACTGTTCCTTGGCTGAATGGTAAGCGTAATGGACTTTCGTTCGAAGAGCCCAGGGCTCGATTCCAGGGCAGGCATATTAACAGCATATGCTTACTTCTTCAGGTTCGGAGATGGATGTGGGTCATTTCTTTCTTCATCCACACTACCAATCACAACAGAAACACAAGATAGTGAATACAACCTTCTTCGTAGATTTGGCGTCAGGAAAGGCATCCGGCCGTAAAACAGAGCCAAATCCACATTAAGCGTCGACTCCAATAACCTGCGGAAAGTCGGGTATCGATAATCATGCTCCATTCAGTTACCGTTAAGTAATTTCACTTGCACGTGGACCGGGCGAGTGGGCCGTGCGCGTAGAGGCGCGCGGCTGTGAGCTTGCATCCGGGAGATAGTAGGTTCGAATCCCACTATCGGCAGCCCTGAAAATGGTTTTCCGTAGTTTCCCATTTTCTCACCAGGCAAATGCTGGGGCTGTACCTTCATTAAGGCCACGGCCGCTTCCTTCCACCTCCTAGGCCTTTCCTATCCCATCGTCGCCATAAGACCTATCTGTATCGGTGCGACGTAAAGCCCCTAGCAAAAAAAAAAAAAAGCTGTCCGTGGCACACTCAGTATTGCCGAAAAACAGACCTGGGATATGTACAAACCTCCGTAAAGTGGCGCCTTGCGTCATTCATCTGTTTTTACGTTCCATTCGGCAGATATTAGGGGCTGCCTGGCCGAGGTAGTAATGGCGTGCTCGGTTCGCCCGGAAGGACGTGGGCTCGAATCCCCGTCAGGAAGTCGTAAAATTTATGAAACGAGATTTCCACTTCCGGAGGTGCACATGGCTCTGAGGTTCACTCAGCCTACACCAAAAATGAGTACCAGGTTGATTCCTGGGGACAAAGGCGGCCGGGCGTAGAGCTAACCACTCTACCCCATCAAGTGCCGAGGTTGCGGGTAGTGGAAGCCTTTACCTTCCACCCTTCCAAGGGCCTTCATGGCCTGTATGGAAATGACTTTGCTTTTTTTCTCGGTAGATATTACTTGTTTGGTCAGTCATTACCGCTAGCGAGCGAGCGACCTGCTGGAAGCGATCTGCCTTCTGCATTCCCAGCCTGTTAACGTTTACTAAAATTATCTAATGCTGCTCCTTTGCCTGAGTTATAGATGTTAGCATTGAGGTATTATTATTATTATTATTATTATTATTATTATTATTATTATTATTATTATTATTATTATTATTATTGGTAATAAAAACTATTATTGTCAGAGACTATAAAAGAATAATGAAATCCGCTTCCATTAATTTCAAGGTTTATGAATGCAGTGTGAAAAACTGAAACATTAGACATGTCGTAAAATAACGTACCGATATTATGCCAATGTTTTCCTTTTGGTATGGTTATAATGGTATTTTCTAAAATTGTAGATTGTTGAATCTGAGATTTCGAAAGGTATAATTCCAATATTTGTTTCGAGTGATGGGGGACAAAACCACTTGCCGAAGGAATGTAGTCAGATTCGTTGTACAAAGATTATTCAGATCGATCAGATGGCGTTGAAAACAAGACTAAAAATAGGCCGCCAACAGTCTCTGACTCACGACGTTGTTGTTGCCATGGTCGCCAACTACGTATGCTATGGGTTCTGCTCCATACTCTCTTGGGCCTATGATTAGCTGTCAGGCCTCTTTAAACAACAAGCATCATCATCACCAAATTTTCTTCAGCAGAGAAGCACACGGAAGTCGTTCTTCCTAGGAGAACTACATTCCCTAGAAAGGGATCGAGCAACAGGGCATCAAGACCTTTTTCGTGCTCTCAGGAGGAGTTATGACAGGGGTTTTTTTTACCAGGTTTAGTTGGAGATCCTTTGATCCCGGATGATGCAGAGAAAACTTCTTCCCCAACCTTGTAGGAGGTAACTGGCGCTTCTCTTCCTCCTCCTTTTTGTTCTGAGCAATGGAAGAGGGCCCTGATGGGAAAGGAAGAAATTAAAATGAAGTGAACGACCATAGCAATGCCTCAGGCAACTCGGGGGATACATTGTTTTTCTGGTTCTACTCCGAAGCCAATCCACCGACGTCATTGTCATATTGTTCCTAGAGGGGGCGTCGAGAGGAGTTACTCCGCAAAAACAGACTGAATCAATCTGTTACTCAGCGTGAGCGGCATATTCTCGAATTCGTGGAATAATTGGGATATGTTTTACCAGTAGTATTGCCGTTATTCATATGCAGTGAATATCTATGAGATATGAGTTTTGTATTACTTCTGTGCTGGTTAGCAGAAGTGTAGTTCTTCGTAAAATGAAGTCACCACTGAAGCAATTACATGAAGTGATCCGTTCTTAGAGCAGAAATATCATAAAAAATATTTTAATATTTTGTAGATAAAGAAAGAAAAAAGGTCTCTAAAGCCGTGAAAAGCCAAAGATTGATTGTAAAAGAGACAAAGAAGTGTATAACGTTGCTGGGATGAATGAAAAAGCATTTAAGGACGGAAGTCAATCTTAACTCCATGTACTCGTGGCCCAAGCATGAAAAAGACAGAACTCAGCGGTGAATTTTATTTTTTTTTGCTAGGGGCTTTACGTCGCACCGACACAGATAGGTCTTATAGCGACGATGGGATAGGAAAGGCCTAGGAGTTGGAAGGAAGCGGCCGTGGCCTTAATTAAGGTACAGCCCCAGCATTTGCCTGGTGTGAAAATGGGAAACCACGGAAAACCATCTTCAGGGCTGCCGATAGTGGGATTCGAACCTACTATCTCCCGGATGCACCGCGGTTATAATTAAAGTGTACGTCATCGTTTATTTGGGGCATTATGAAGTATAGAAAGAAATTCCTACTAGTGCCCTGTCGTATTAATGGACGAGTTTGAAAGAATTTGGATAATTGTTGGTAGGAAAACAGTCATCAAAATGACGGGGAAACTAACATTATGGATGAGGCAGTCAGCGAGTTTGACGGTAGCTTGACTGACATAGCTAATGAGTCAATCGATACGCGGATGGAGATTTTGACGCACGCCAGATGCACTACTTCAAATGCCACACGTTAACAAATTACTGTAGCGTGTGTCTGCATGAAGTCGTATATTCACAAAAATTATAATCTTAGTATCAGCAGAACCGGGCGAGTTGGCCGTGCGCGTAGAGGCGCGCGGCTGTGAGCTTGCATCCGGGAGATAGTAGGTTCGAATCCCACTATCGGCAGCCCTGCAAAATGGTTTTCCGTCGTTTCCCATTTTCACACCAGGCAAATGCTGGGGCTGTACCATAATTAAGGCCACGGCCGCTTCCTTCCAACTCCTAGGCCTTTCCTATCCCATCGTCGCCATAAGACCTATCTGTGTCGGTGCAACGTAAAGCCCCTGGCAAAAAAAAAAAGTATCAGCAGCACAATAGCATGCGATCTGCCTTCTACATCCCCAGCCCGTTGACGATTACTAAATTTCGCTAATGCTGCTCCTTTGCCTGAGTTATAGATGTCAGCAAACGTCAGCGTGCTCACTCGCTAGCGGTAATGACTGACCAAACAAGTAATATCTACCGAATGGAACGTAAAAACAGATGAATGACGCAAGGCGCCACTTAACGGAGGTTTCTACATATCCCCAGTCTGTGTTCCGGCAGTACTGAGTGTGCCACGGGCAAGTAAAAATACATAACGGTGACTGAATGGAACATGTTTATCGATACGCGAATCGGAAATACAAGCGTTCTTCATACTGCAAATATGAATAATTTTCAAGGCCAAGAGAGTTATAAAAGCATTTCTAAACGGATTGATATATCAAAAAACATTCAGGATTGAGGCACTCTTCGAACGTAGCGTAAAGACAGACTAGATAAAGTAGGTCGAGGACAGCTAAAAAGGACTACAGCTTCACAAGTGACAGGTGATTATAACGTCGGTATTCTGAATCGCGTGTCACAGGAAAGTTCATAAGCCGTTTTTCTTCAGGTTATGGTCCAAGATATTTTGTTAAAGAGCATTTCACAGCCAGACTGCCGGATGATATAATTATCTGTAGAAGTAAACTGAAGTTGTTTATGAGAAATTGTACGGTATACATGAAGGAAATCAAGAACGTTGAAAGTTAATTTATGAAACAGAAGTTAACAACTTACCGAAATCTTCAAAGGTTCTCTATTTTCATCCCAGATGGTTGTTGGATCCTCAAAATAGCATGAGGAAATGTTATGGTTATGCAGTTATACGGAGACCTCAAAGCCAATGGTGGCACATTAATGATGCGTACTACCGGGCGAGTTGGCCGTGCGCGTATAGGCGCGCGGCTGTGAGCTTGCATCCGGGAGATAGTAGGTTCGAATCCCACTATCGGCAGCCCTGAAGATGATTTTCCGTGGTTTCCCATTTTCACACCAGGCAAATGCTGGGGCTGCCACGGCCGCTTCCTTCCAACTCCTAGGCCTTTCCTATCCCATCGTCGCCATAAGACCTATCTGTGTCGGTACGACGTAAGGCCCCTAGCAAAAAAAAATGATGCATACTTGGTACAAACAGCAAGGATTTAGTTTCCCATTGCTTTTCTCATTTTTAAAGGTTAGCTTCTATGAATTTAACGTTAATTCTTGTCCTCGTTCCGAGATGGAGCAGCTTTATCCGGTATGCTCCTAATGGAAGTGAACGGCATTGTACTTTTTAAACCACAAAACAGCCTTCTTGCTAATATTAAATTTCTGGAAGTAGGCCTACTGGGGATCGAATCCGCGCCTCCGAGGATGACAGCTGATAGAGTTAACTGTTACACTACGGAGGTGAACATGAATTTAATAACAAGAACATACGTCGTATTTACTGCGGAAGTAAAAGAAGCAGCTCTCAAGAGAATGCAGATGCCAGAATTGAAAATATATTGAGGTATGGAAGGCTAATGATGAGGAAGCTAACAAGTATTTGCAATGAAATTACGTTCAGGACGAAAATGAGGAATCCCCACTGTCGGCAGGCCTGAAAAAGGTTTTCTGTGATTTTCCAATTTCACACCACCTCAGTTAAGGCCACGGTCGCTTCCTTCTCACTCCTAGCCCTTTCCTTTCCCATCATTGCCATAAGACCTATCTGTGTCGGTGCATTGTGAAGCAAATTTTTTACGAGGAATTCTCAGCAATGAAATCAATAAAAAAAAAAGCATCCTCATTTACGGCCTCTGTCCGAGCATTAAATGGCGACAGCACACAACCTGAGCCCAGTTTATCCATATAACAATCATTAAAAAATGTTCAACCAATTAAACTTCATCCGTTTGGTATTCTCATTATCACAATGTCTCCTGCAAGCCTACCTCTTACATAACCCTGAGGTCGGAACTACCCAACCCCCGTACTTAAACTTGATATGCACAATGTGCAGGGAGTGCTGGAACACCACGTTCTTAATCATGAGCAAATGTAATTTCCTTTGTGCCAGTACAGAATGTGTGTATATTGTATATCTCCGGGGCTGGTTGGGACTCCAGTGCGGTAAGGATGCTGCAGCTTTACATCACACAGACAAGGAACGTGTGCCTAAAATCCTTGCTCAGAAGCAAGGTGTAATTTTCCCGTGACCTTCCTCACATCACGTTACTCCTCACAAAGCAATCTCTCTCTCTCTCTGTCTCTCTCCCTCTCGTACTTTCTTCAGAGCTCCTCAGATTTGCAGAAATAAGCTAACTTTCAAATTGCGTCATGTAGTTTGTGTGCAGTGTCTTACACAGAGAAATTTACGTGCAACCCCACCATGAGCCAAACATCTTTCTCTTCTTTATAATTCTACCGGCTTCCTTTCCTTTCTACATACAGTTCGCTTGTTCTTTGTATGCTTCTATACACCTTATTCAACCAGATATACTGTACAGTGTGTGTATATATATATATATTGCTCTCTCTCAGAAGCTCTGTATCATCCCTGATAAGTATTGGAAACCTATAAGAAGAATGGAAGAATAGAATGGGAGGCCGAGAGCTGCAAGTTTATAATATTCCTGAAGTATTGTGTCTTGGAAACTTTCATCACAAAGGCTGTGCTTAGCTGAAGCGTTAATAACTGACACGAAAAGAAATGCACATCAATAAGTGACAGAACCTGAGGCAAGAGAAGACATGGTCATAATGATGAGATAAAACTATCTATATCATTTTTTTTTTGCTATGGGCTTTACGTCGCACCGACACAGATAGGTCTTATGGCGACGATTCTATATCATTTTAACTATCTGAATAATATGTAGTAAACATTTGACAGTATGCACTTCTTCTTTAATTTTTTTATTTAATTAACTTTTCGTCAGTTTTTCATACACAAAGTAGGCAGAATAATAAAGATAATAATAATAATAATAATAATAATAATAATAATAATAATAATAATAATAATAATAATAATAATAATAATAATAATAATAATAATAATGTAACGTAATTTTCGATAATGGATATAAAGCTTGATTATAAACTCAGAAAAGTAGGAAGATAGTTATACTCAATGAACAGGACTCAGGACTAAATCCATACCATTCATAGTCTTTCTCATTATTTAGCACAAACTGAAAACCTGATCCTTATACATCATTCCTGTTTTAACACATCCTTCTTAGCCATTTTAGAAGTGGGTTACCATGGTTTCTCACAGAAGTATATTTATATCTGTTCTGATATAATCCGATATCTGCTTGTTACATTGCCTCTAAATCAATCTATACAGGGTGGTCGGATACCACATGAACCGAGTATATTAGCGTTACAGCGTTGGTCGTACTGATAAATAATTTGAAAAACAAGTTACGTTGATATCTCGCACCGTTTTCATTTTATCAGATGCCAACGAGGCGGTGTTGCTAAATCTGCACGTGGCTTGGTCGGGCTTGAGAACCTTGCCGAGAAATGAGCATTAACCACTAACTCACCGTGGATTTCAGCCAATGCCACCGTAGCGTGCTTGCTATGGGCCGAGCCTATCAGCAGGCAGCTCCTCGTTCAAGTCCCTCCCCTGGAGAAGTTTATTTCTTCTATTGGCGCTCTCAAGCCCGTCATAAGCCACGTGGAGATTTAGCAACACCGCCTCTCATAGCCCATTTGAAGTCGCCCGCGAAGCGATCTGATTGGCCAACTTCAGCAGCTGATGAAATGACAACGGCGTGAGATATCTAATTATTTATCAGTATGACCAACCCTCTAACGCTCATATACTCGGTTCATGTTGTTTCCGACCACTCCGTAGTACGTGACCACAAACACATAGCTAATTATATTATTCCATTCAGCTAATTGTTATCTGAACTACAATCAATTTATTAATCAAATTATCCATGCTTCTGAGCCCAACAAAACTTGATTTAAAGATATGAAGCATCTAATTTAGATCAACCATTTACTTATGTATGATCCCAACATGTTTGTTTCATTCCTTATTCATCGATTTCTTCGGACCTATTTGAGAAATTTTAAAAATTATTTGTGCACGTATTCGACAAGTACATTTTTCTCACACAGTGAGGAAAATAACTCAATAGGTACCAGCAACTACAGTTAGATATTGGTTTAAAACATTTAGAACTACAAATTCTACAGCAAATAAGATGGCTCCAATACCTAAGGAACATAGTGCTTCATGGCTAAGGACGTCACCGACTCAAGATTAAAAAAAGAATACAAAGTATTTCTTCGCTCTGTGTTGAATAATAATAATAATAATAATAATAATAATAATAATAATAATAATAATAATAATAATAATAATAATAATATGGAATCCTTGTTAGGCAGGCCCTTCGACTGGCATGGGCAGTGTCAGCTATATGTAGGGAACTGCGTGTTAGTGCGATGGAGCATGGTGTTGTGTGCAGAATGTAATTTGTTGCAGGAATTTTATTGCGGCCTTCATGATTTCCCAGTACAGTCGAACCTCGAACCTCTCGAACCTCCATTACTCAAATTTTCAGTACCTCGAAATAATTTCAATTTCCCTGCCGTCTGTTCCATTCTTCACGTGTGTTTATTTCTCTATTTCATATCCCCAGAAGAAAGGACAAGGTGTGGATAGAATTCAGTTTTCCTTCTGCCTTGGAAATGGAAGGTGAGATAGTTAAATTTATAGTTTTGCGCCGTATACTTAGCCGAAAATAAAGCAAGATCGCGATTGTGGGTTCATTCGATTAATTTCAGAAGGAATATCTATGGTGCTTTCTGTCATTTGTTTCCCGACTTAGTGAACAATCCGTTCAAATTTTATATTTTTCCGAATGAGATATGAAAGTTTTGTGAAGCTTTATGACCTGGTTCGAAAGAGGTTGAAAAGCAAATCACTAATTACCGAAAGGCCATACAACCAGAGCTTCGGCTAGCAATTTTTTTAAGGTAAGTTAACACAACTACTACTTGTAATGCAAATTAGTATTTATTACATCGCACAAAATAATTTCAATACAAATGATTTTATTTTAACATAAATATTATAATTACAGTGATATTAACATAATTACAAAGCACAGGTATTTAAGAAATTTGTATAAAAGAAAATCCACTTTTCCAGATTCATGCACAAGACGCAAGAAGGAAAAAACCCTAAATAACTACATTGCTCAGAATGTGACGTATTGTTAAAACAATGAGACTGGACTGGACTGGACGCATCAAAATCAAGCCCCGTTTGGTTCCCCTTCCACTTGACGGGACTGGTCTAACTTTGACTTGACCGAGACTTGGGCTGTGTGAATGAAATATAGCTGTGGTAGCCTAAAACAAAGGGAGATTTCCGTGTTGGATTTTCCTGTTGACGGACTAGACGTGACTGGACGGGCTTGACGTGACTGGACGTGTTTGGTGTGAAACCAGCCTAACGTGCTACATATTCGGTAACTTACCTGTCCACCCCTGGTGCGTTGACCACAGGCAGTTGGAACTGAATGAACGCTCTCCCGAATCGTCACTAAACAAGGCGTTAAGTGCACCGACTATTCTTCGATCCTACATACAGGGTCAGTAGAGTGTAAATGAAAATGTTTTTAGAGTAATAAATGTTGTTGAAAACTATGCGGAAGAAAAGAAGCTTGAGAGTGAAAAACATGTTTCTCTACTGTATGTAGAGAACAATTTGCTATAATAAGTGTTGTAATTAAAATGTCAAAATACTTCGAGGTGGTTTTTATATCGTTAAATAACACTTACAACAGCATAAAGCCCTAATTACACGTGATTCGATTATGTACAATCCTCAAAGGCGGGAATTCTCTATATCTCGAAATTTCGATAACTCGAAATAAATTTCAGCTCCCGAGGTGATTCGAGATATCGAGGTTCGACTGTAGTTAGTGATTTCCTCTTTCCCTAGCCATTTGTTGTTTCACTTCATGTTCATATTTACTAATAAAATAATTAACTAACTGGTTCTGATTATCACCTAGACCCAACCTCAAGAACAGTGATAGGAAAAATAATGTCTCACTCTCATGTAGGCCTATGTAGTTAGTTCCTAAATCGTGAATGGTCACTAAACCACTCCCCGGTTAGGCTTTACAGACAACCTTGAAGACAGATACGAAAATAATCACCATACTGGCTGATTAAAAGGTCCACTTATTTAGGAAGGAAGAATTATTATCTTTGCTTTTTGGAATGTGTGATACGGAAAGTATGACTGATACACAGCCGACATGACAACAGTGAAAAGTTTTCTCATATAAATGAAACTGTACTGATGTCAGCGTTTTCTCAATGATCTTGCGGTGATGTTTTATATAGAGTATCGTCTGAAGCTACAGAAAAGGTCTTGATACTTTGAATATAAAGGTATTTTTTGAGATTTTGCTCTCATTAGGGGCAGATAAACACAAAAACAGAATGTTTGCAGAACTAGATGAGGGGTTCGAAGAGCTTTGTTTTAATGATACTAATACGAGAGGAAGTATCTCCATTAGAGATAGCGAACACAGCAGGCACAGTAAGAGTTCCATCGCCGTTTATTTCAACTGCGTTCCAATTAGTTGAAGTGATTCAAGATATTCAACAATTTCATTAATTGAGGATTGCTAATATGATCATACTACGCATCGATTTTTTCCTTTATATGCTTCTCTCAACTTGACCTTTATATGTGCATTTTTAGTGCCCTCCCTCAATAATTTTTCGCGTCTATTTCTACCAATAATGTTCCTCGCTACGGTACCTTTATACCAGTTTCCATAAGTTTATGGATAAGATATACGGAGCAAGTTGGCCATTTAGTTAGAGTCACGTAGCTGTGAGCTTGTATTCGGGAGATGCTGCTTTCGAATACCTCCGTCAGGAGAACTTAAGATAGATTTCCGTGGTTTCCCATTTTCAAACCAGGCAAATGCACATTAATTAAAGTGACTTTTCCTATCCTTGCCCCATCTATTTTCTGTTAGTGCGACATTACACCCCTGATGAAAAGAGAATAACATACTGGTTCTTATGCAAAAGTATTATTATTATTATTAATAATAATAATAATAATAATAATAATAATAATACATTCCTGGCCTTTTGTTTACCAATTTTCTGGAATTGGCACTAATGTGGATTAAGCCCAGTTATAAGGCCAGATTTTCATCCTGACACCAGCCCTCTGAAGAGGGATGTATTCATTACTGCGTGTTTCTTTGGTGGTTGGCAGTGGGACGAGTAAATTCAGATGAATATTACGACAATAAAAAATATCACAAACATTCAGGCACCGAGTTAAAAAATTATCGAACCCAAGGCCCTATGAAAAGATGACCACTATGCTGACATTTCAGACAAGGGCCGGATAAAAATAATATAGGAGAGGAGCAAAATATTCGTCACACTTAACAGTATTTCATCACTGCTGCCCCTTCCTATCTCTAAGACTGCCAGAGGTATCGAATGCAAAATGGCTTAAGTGACATCGGGGCCAGCGACCAACAGTTGCTCCTCCAGTTTCTACTCAGCTGTTTTATGTTGATTAACTGTAATAAGGAGCATAACATTCTGATCTAATAATGGACGTCTGTTTTCACATTGATAGTGAGTTCCAATGTACAACTTCATAATTCAGTGCCTGACATCATTTTTTTCCTGTCTGATCAATGTGATTTAGTGAAGTGTCGCGTAGTGTTATATCATACCATTGTTGCCTCATGACCTGCTGAATTGCAGATATATGGCAAGGCTACAATGTTGGCCTTTCTGATGCTATTTTCTCATAATCGCGGACTGTACAACAGTGTAAAATGAAATGTCTCAACACTGGTACGTCCTCTGTAGGCAATGTGATCAAATTACATCATAATGGTTTCCCGCCAAAAACAACAACTTCGAAAAAACTGCCGCGGAATAGAGTCCCACCCTCCAGGACGCCGGCCATCTTTAAGTAGGTAAAGGCTGCTGTCCTGAAGGAAAATTCACCGACTCAAAGACACCTTGCTAGCCACACAAGCACGTCTAAAGGTACCGTCTACCGTATAATTAAAGAAGTTCTGAACCTGCTAAATTGACATAAGGCACGTGAATTTGTTTTGAAAGCAAGGCACGTTAAAGGGCGGTTCACTAATGCCAGAAAATTATACGAAAACTACCAAGCAGGGGACAAAAGGCAGTCGGTTGTTACCCAGGATGAAGCTTTGGTTTACTTGGATGATACCAACAAGCCCCGGGTAATTTACTATCGGCCCAAAGGCCAAGGAAAGCTCAAGGAAAACAAGACAAAGTTTACTAGGGGGTTCATGGTAGTGACAGGATTGAGTCCGGGGTAAACTCAGAATACTCAAAGTGACGAAAAATATGATGATCAATGCTACCTACTTCCAAAGCAATGTCATGGACCCCTATTTCGAAGAAGATATCCCTCGGCTCTACGATGAGGTCGCTTCAGAACTTTGGATTCACATGGATAAAGTATCCAGTCAAACTGCCAGATGTTCAGTCTCCTACTATGAGAGAAAAGAAGCAGAGACGGGTGTCCGGGTCACACCATTTGGTGACACCCATGTCAATTCCGCGGATGCATCACTGTGGCCTTGTCTCCTGTAAAGAGGGCTTTCTTCTAGACACCCCGCCACTATTGAGGGTCTTTGTGAAGTGCAAAGGAGGTTTGGGACAATATTCATCTTCCTGTACTCCGTCGAAGTCTTCTACAGTGGATATTGAGATATGGGACGGGAGTCCGTGCCTGTGGCTATCACATCGAGCACAACCGGGTCTGGGGAAAAGGAATCGCTTCGGACAAAGGTACGTTAAAATCGTCCAAACTTAACTAGGGCAACACTCCGTAGGGTAGATCTTGCCAAGAATAAGAGAGCAGTAGCCTATATCAAGGATATGCCGTATTTTGCATGGAGTAAAGTTTTCAAACTTAAGCACATTTTGCTTAAGATCTCTTACGGCCGTTAAGTTCTATGTGTTTGAGTGATGAGTCTAACTAATAATGATCTATTCACACTCTTAATATGGAGGAGGTTGTAGATTACTTAGAAGCTCATGTTACGCAATGAACGATCACAGAAAGAAATTTAGAACATTTTATATATTTTTGCGAAAATTGCAACAGCATAAAAGAATGGTCCGAATGAATCGAAACTCGATGGATGTGTAGGACAGTGTTCCAGAAATAACTGATTATTATTTTAGGGAGAGGAGGTATACGTACGCCAATCAGGGCCCTGCCTAGTGTGACCGACAAGGTCAGTGTTACAGCAAGTGTAGTCAGTGAAGAGCTGTCAAACAAGGTGGAAACGTGACAGTTTCAGTATGCCTCGTTGACGTTAAAGGACGGTGAGTGAGATCAAATGGGGGAGAATGATCGATCTCCGGGAAGCGGGGAAGCGAAAAAGCGGCTTTGTCTTATCGTGACATTACGGCTCGTACAGGGCATGCTCCTACGAAGGTGATGCGTGTGTGGAAGCAGTGGATAGAAGAGGGTCATACGCAGCGACGAGGGGGTATTGGACCACGCAAGATAACCGCAGCACGGAATGACCGTCGTTTTGTTCGCATGGACATAAAGGATCGTACAGCTTCATTAACAGTGTTTGCTCGACGCTGGAGCACTGCAACAGGTGTGAACCTGTCTACATCGACAGTTGGACTAAATCTGCTGCGGAGTGGACTGGTTGCACAAATGCCAATGCGTCGGCTTCCATTGTCCAAAAACCACAAGAGCCTCACACTACAATGGGCACGTGAACGCCGTCACTGGCGTGCGGAGTAGCCAATTGAGCGTTTTCAGACGAGTGTCACTTCAAACTGTCCAACAGTGATGATCGCATACGTGGTTAACGCTACCGAGGTGAGCGCAATCTCATACCCTGTGAATTGTTGAGCTGCATGGTGGACAAACACCAAGTGTGTTGGTTTGGGGCACAATAGGGAACAAAAACCGATTTCGCCTCCTACGTACTGAGGGCAATCTGAACAGCAAGCGGTGCGTGGAGGAGATCATAGAGCCCGAGGTACTCCCACTCCTTTAGGCAACTCCAAATGCCAAATTTCATTAGAATAGTGCCCGGCCACATGTGGCAAGGAAAGTTCCATATATACGGTTACCGTTGCTTCCCTGGCATACATGTTCACCTGACATGTCGCTCATCGTACATGTCTGGCAACTTGATCTTTATAGTCCTCCAGTAACCAGTGTCGATGATTTGTGGACTAACATACAATCCGCGTGGAAGGAGATTCCATGGGAAAGTATCCAGAACCTCTTTGGTTCCATGCCACGATGTTTAGAGGCTCTGCTGGCAGCGTGTGGAGGCTACACGAAATACCGAATATTCAAACTTAAAGGTCAAGTACAGATCTGTAAACCTAATAATTTGTGCATTATCATGTACCTAATCTGTGGTATAAATTTCAATCACGCGTTTTCTTTCTTGGTGTTGGTGTAAAAGCGGAGTGGCCACGCGGGTTAACGCGCTATGGCCATGGAGCCATGCTTTGGATTGTGGAGACGAGTCCAGCTGTTCTCAGTATATGGGAAGCTGGTATCTCAAGGAACTTTGGGAGTCCGGGAGACCCCATCCTGACATCGTTCTTGCCATCAACTCTGGGCGCAACAGCCCGAACTTCAACTACTTCGCAAACACCATCAATATTACTTTACTTCAAAAAACAAATTAGAACGTACTCTCTATCAAGATATACTCCAACTTATATATGTTTTTATATATTTTTATCAAAATATATGTTTTGCAAGATTCACGATTTCAAAGCTGTTCCTACCGTTCTAAACCTTAAGGGATGGAGGTCTGTACCGGGAGTACAACTTCTCCGACCAGTTAAACAGCAGGCCTTCTATAAGGCCATTTAGGTAGTCTACTTTGAACTGATGTTATGCAAGATAGTTTCGGTTTCAACTTTAAGATGTATCTACCATAACTTTAATTACTCCATCTTGTGGGGTAAACTACAATTAATCCATAAAGAAATTTGTAATGTAGAAGTTTTTCAACCTGGTTCTTAGGATTGCTCTTCTTGTTTTTTTTTCATGTAGCAAAGTTGTCTACATTTCTGCTGCTTCCTTCATCTATAGCTATCAACCAATCAGAAATTTGTAAATATTTTGGCAGCCAATTAAATTTGGGAGTTTGTACAGGAATCCAGTCTATCTGTAAAGAGTTCTGGAAACTTCTCCTCGAAATACTATAAAAACTGGTTGCCTTAGGACCGTATTGTCATCTTCATCGCACCTGGTTTGTGAGTGCAGCGTATTCTTCGGGGCAGGGGCCGTGGTCGGCGTTCGGAAGGCCTAGCGACTGAAGGTAATGGCAGAATTTTATCATCATGGGATAGCTCCGGCAGATAGTTTGAGTGAATGGTTTCAAACCTATTTTATTTTATATAAATTTCTAAACCTGGTAGTTTGAATGTAGACTTTTCGGCCGGTCTGCGGACTCTGTTCTATTCCCTTTTGGTAAGTATGTAATGTAAGGGAACAAAAACTGATTACTCTCTGTTGATTCCCATTCAACTTGGTATGGGGTGACTAAACTAAAGTTTCTAATCATCTAAAATTTTAACACTCTTTTGTAATTTAATTTAATGTTTTTCATTTAGTCACCCCGGCGTAGAATAGGCTTAGCCTCTGTATCTTTGGGCCATAAGCCCACTTAGGGTTTTAAAATATTCTAGAAGGAGTGCAAGTGTTCCGCCTCCTAGCCTTTTGTTTATGACCAATCATGTTAAACCTTTTCTTTTTACATTAAGGCCATTTAGAATGGGCAGTGGTGGTGGTGGTGTTTATTGATTTAAGAGAAAGTACAACTGGGCAACCATTCTCTATATAACACTAATCAGAGAGAAATGGAAGGGGTCCGACACTTTGAAAAATGAAGATATCGGCTTAAGGAAGACAAGAGACACAAAGGACGTAAAAATGAAAGACTCCCTAGGCCTCCATACGTAATACCGTCCGGGTCGGAAAAGAACAAGAGTTGACCAAGGGAGGTCGCATAGGATAGATGAAAGTGAGCCTGGCACAAGTAAGTGGAAGCAATGCCAGGACTCGCTAAGGGCCCCGTGGTCGTCAACCCACGCTCCAAATTTCAGAGCCCCTGGCGCCGCTTTTAGTCGCCTCTTACGACAGGCAGGGGATAGCGTGGGTGTTAATTCTACCGCCCCACCCAAAGGGGGATTTAGTATGGGCACTCTTTACCCCTGTTTATTCAGTAATTGTTTATAGACCAGTGTGTAACAAACTGCTGAGCGTTAAATGAACCCACATCAGGGCAACGATGTGTAAATATTTTAATTAAGAACAACCTACTGGTTATAAGTGCGCTATTAAAAGCTGATGCCTCTATGAGGCTAGACTTTTATATATTTGGAGCCAGACTCCCTTGTAGTGTGAAGCATAAGAGTTAATAGTGCTCTTGTAAATTTTGCAGCAGGCTGCCAAGAGCAAATTAGTGGAAATTAGGATTTGTAATTCTCTCAAGTTTTACTCGATTTTTTACTTTAAGTCATTGTTGTTTGAGCTTACGAGCTCATTGTTATTCTATTTAACTGTTATTTGTTATAAATTTTCTATCCATCCAATTTTAAACTTTAAAAATGAAATACAATTTCAAATTTTTTTGTGTTAACTTACTCTCTTGTTAATTCCTTGTCCGCCGTTTCACTCCGGTAAATACGTACACCTCTGTGGTCCGTGATATATCCTTAACACTTTCGTGAAATTCCACCAATCTATTCTCCCGTCATGCTGAACAAAACGGACAAAATTTACTCTAAACCGAATATTGGCTATTAATTTTACTGGTCGACGTAATATTAAAAAATTACAGACAGAAATATGATTTTATATTTACCAAGTGAATCAGCTGTCTCAACCTACAGTTTGTTCTGCAGTCCAACAAACATGTGAGATCGTCATGAGGTCGATATTTCTCTGCTGGCATCCCGTATGGTATTAATGCACTGTAAGCACTCCTCGCAAACGATTGTGAGCCCTGTTATCATTCTCACCATTTGAGTATAGATCGTTCAAAATACATGACATCCTTTCCATCATTTATCGTACGTCAGTCTGTCATGTAACAATGTTTAGAAAACATAACCAGCTATAGCAAAACGTGAAAGTAACGCTTAAAACTACGATGCAGTCACGTAGAGTGCGTACGAAAGTATTCAAATATTATGGTTGGTGTACCCCCAAAATCCAATCGTTTTACCTTCGTACCCACGAAATACGAGTATATTGTGATTATACCAGACATGATTTTTAATGGATGCCAAATAATATTAACTATCATCATCTAAAGTTTACAGAAGAAGCCCAAAGCTGTGCGGTCAGCAACGGCTAGAAAACTGTTCCTGGAATTTTCATTGCTTAACAATAACCCAATTATTCGAACATTGGAGTCTGCTGATCCCTTGTCAAGCAACACAGCAAACGTGGTTTTCTGGTGAGTGGAATTACGAAGTTTTAATTCTCTAGCAACGATACGCGAGTATAATTATTAATATAACAATTACTATTGTGCTTATACACTGCTCCTGAAAAGAATTGGTTGAGTGGATTTCGAAACAAAAACTTAAAAAGAACAATGCAGCATGAGTGAGCATTTTTACATGCCTAGTCAATGAGAGAAACAAGCTGACTCAAATTTTAGAATGAATAGTTAGGAAAGGGAACTCTGGTAATGGTAGGTAGACAAAAACACTAAATTAAAATAAGATTTTATTGAAAATTAGCTGATGTACCCGTGCTTCACTACGGGATTCTCAAAAAGACTGTCTTTGTGGTTTTCCTACCTGAAGTCGCCAGTAGGAATGTAGCGATTAAAAGCAATGTTATCATATAAAAAACTCGATCAAATGAAAAACCGCACATTTTCTCACTTTTAGCGAACAGTACTACTGTGCCGATCTAACAGTCCAGAGTTCCAGTGATGGAATGACCAGACCGCAGACAGCCGTGAACACTCCTCTGCCATTATTCCATTAAATATGCACACTGCTCATTCTAATCAGTGTTTTAGAGTCGGGAGTAAATAGCTGGAATGCTATGATGAACCAGTTTGTTTTGTATCAGTAGTATCAGAAAATTTATGAACCAGAGGAACGGCATGCTAAAGAAGAAAGTTATCTAACTCCCCAGTTACTTTCCGCCAATATTCAGGCAGGCTGTTATTTTCAGTACGACCGGGCAAGTTGGCCGCGCGGTTAGGGCCGAGCAGCTGTGAGCTTGCATCCGGGAGGCAGTGGGTTCTAACCCCACTGTCGTTAGCCCTGAAGATGGTTTTCCGTGGTCTCTCATTTTCATACCAGGGAAATGCTGGGGTAGTAACTTAATTAAGGTCAGGGCCGTTATACTTCCCACTCCTAGCCCTTTGCTATCCCATCGTCGCCATGAGTCCTATCTGTGTCGGCGCGACGTAAAGCGAAATTTAAGAAATCTCGGTATACAGCAGGAATCCCATCTATCAGAGATGAGCCGCAACAGTGATACAAAGCACATCATAACAAACAATGGTCGGTGTAATGTTATTGTTGATCCATGTTATGAGTTTTCTGTATTGTAGGCCTTCACATTCAGTTTTCTTTCGACTGTGTAATATTAGGGCGTCTTATAAAATTCATTATAGCGTAGACTGCAGTTCCTTATCCTCGACTTTACATAACGATTTTCATTCAGTTCTGTTTACCCATTTTCTCGTGGCGGCGCTGTAATGGACTCCACAAAAAAAATACAATTTCATGAATATCTCCGTTATCATAGCTTGTACAGTAAAAATGTAAAAGATATAAATGATCGGAAATTTAATAATATATAATTTAGTTACATACTATTTGTCAACAGGACCACGAACAACACAAATATTTGATTATTGAATCTAAGGCTTTCCCCTAAACTGCCATTTCACTCAGCGTGAATAAAGTTATTTATGGCCTACATTGGAGCGACTTATTCCCCGACTTTGCATACCGATTTTCATTAATATAGGATAAATAACAAATATTTGAGAATTAAATTTTAGGCCTTCCCCTAAACTACCATTTCTCTCAGCGTGAATAAGATTATTTACAACCTAGATTGTAGCCACTTATTTCCGGACTTTACATACCGATTTTCATTAAGATAGGACCACTACTAACATAAATATTTGAGAATGAAATTTTAGGCCTTTCCCTAAACTATCATTTCTCTGCGCGTGAATAACATTATTTATAGCTTAGATTGTAGCGACTTATTCCCGGGCCTTACATACCGATTTTCATTAAATTCTCTTCAGCCGTTTTCTCGTGATGCGTGTACAGACAGACAGACAGACAGAAATTACGGAAAAGTAAAAAGTGCATTCCCTTGTTACTATGGACATGGCCGATACAGAAATGCCATTCTTTTCAAATTCTGAGCAATGTACAGACAAAACTCTTATTTTATATATATAGATGCACAGGCTCAACACTTTTTTGAACTGCTCATTGAAAACAGCTTTCCGCCCTGTCGGCAGCTCTGAAGATGGTTTTCCATGGTTTCCCATTCTCACGCCAGGAAAATACTAAAGGCCAAGGACGCTCCCTTCAAACTCCTAGCCCTTTCCTATCCCATCGTCTCGCCATATGAACTGTTTCGGTGCAACGTATAGTAATTTGTAAGAAAAGAATTAGAAGCTACGATAAATTTGCCACCCTCTTGAGACGACCTCGTGGACCCCTAGTAGTATGCGTACCACACTCTGTAAACCACTGCTCTAAGGAATTCTTAATTCAAGTCTCCCTCACAGTTGTAGCATGTGGTCAAACACTGCATTACCAATCAATGGAACATAGTACTGATAGTTCGAATTCTTCATTGTATTAAATGCTGTACATCGATATGAAGCTTCGGTGCTTAAACACAGACCAGTATGTGTCATATGCAAGCAGTAAAACGCCGCTATTATAGCTTTGTGCGTAAAATAGTATATTTCGCGTACATCAATAAACTAAAATGAGTCGAAAATAAAAGAGTATTCTTGCTCCGCACTCTCTACCCCCTGTGGGTGGGGGCGGTAAAATAACACCCACGGTATCCCCTGCCTGTCGTAAGAGGCGACTAAAAGAGGCTCCAGGGGCTCTGAACTTTGGAGAGTGGGTCGGCGACCACGGGGCCCTTAGCTGAGTCCTGGCATTGCTTTCACTTACTTGTGCTAGGCTCCTCACTTTCATCTATCCTTGGTCAACTCTTGTTCTTTTCCGACCCCGACGCTATTAGATTTGTGAGGGCTAGGGAGGCTTTCATTTTCACGCCCTTCGTTGCCCTTGTCTTCCTTTGGTCGATATCTTCATTTTTCGACGTGTCGGACCCATTCCATATTTTCCCTCTGTTAGTGTTAAATAGAGGATGGTTGCCTAGTTGTACTTCCGCTTAAAACAATAATCACCACCACCACCACCACCACTCCGCACTCGAATCTACTGTTTCACATGTAAGACTGGCGCACCGCTGCGTTCGGTTTGCTCTTACAATTTACTGTATACTGCACCGCGGCACAACCAATGTATGTTACAGCTTATGTGATAGTTTTAATATGTCACAATCTCCACTTCGTGTTTCACAGACGATTCATTTGCATATCAGATCATTCAGAGATTGCACTCGTGGCTTCAATAATCAAATAATATCATGACATAACAGCTTCCTATTTTTCTGTAATACAAGGACATCCGTTTTACTGTATTCACGGTGTGTACCGGTAGGACAGATATTATCAGAACGGTTTTAAAACTGCGGGTTACGTAAAACAATATTGGTAGGGGGGCTGATTCACCTGGTATATTTGTTTTCGATATAAATAATTTCGTGTGGCTATTACTAGCCGAGTGCAGCCCTTGTAAGGCAGACCCTCCGACGAGGGTGGGCGGCACCTGCCTTGTGTAGGTAACTGCGTGTTAATGTGGTGGAGGATAGTGTTATGTGTGGTGTGTGAGTTGCAGGGATGTTGGGGACAGCACAAACACCCAGCCCCCGGGCCATTGGAATTAACCAATTAAGGTTAAAATCCCCGACCCGGCCGGGAATCGAACCCGGGACCCTCTGAACCGAAGGCCAGTACGCTGACCATTCAGCCAACGAGTCGGACTTTGTTTTCGATTACAAACATACTGACAACTTTAAACGAAATTAGGAAACTTACTGGTGCATTTAGACTGATGAGAATTTCTATTCATATTTGTCTATGTAACATCCTACACATGAGAGTTCTTGCGTAGCTGAAGCTCATCGGTTCGATTCTGTGTCCAGCAATTTATAATTTAGGGACGGAATTTCCACTTCTGGCAACGGACCTGACCCATTGGTTCACTCATCCTAGACCATAAACACAAAACTAATTGATTTCTGGGTTGTAAAGGTGTCAAAACATAGTCCTGGTCCTTGTATGAATAATACACCTCGAACCCTTCAGTTTAGAGGGCCACGAGTTCTATTCCTGGCCGGGTGAGAGATATTAATCACGTCTGATTTATTCCTCCGACTCGGGTATTGGCTTTTGGTGTTTGTCTCAGCACTGTCCTCTTCACATACAGACAACACACCACTCTACTAACCACCTCAGGAAGATATAATAGTGAATGCATCCTCCTACATAGGACTGGTTCTTCTGTGAGAGTCAATTATGCCAGCTGATATAAATTCTAGTGTTCTGTTGCTCAGGGAGCTTACGTTCCATTCTGAAATTTCTCTCTATATCAGCATTATAAAATATGTTTTGTCTTACTGTCTAATTCAATTTGAAATTCATTCGTTGAATAGGTAAATTTTATTTTTATTTTTGTTTCTACTTAATGTGTTCAGTTGTACTAGTTGTACCTCCTGTTAGGCGACTGAAAGGGGCGACCAAGGGATGAATGAATTAGAACCATGAAACTACTCTTGATTCGTACCATCATGCGGGGAACACCATGGGTTGCATGTACTTGCGAGTAGTATCACTAACTTGGTACGAAATAGGTTTGTGATTCGTTGCAGTAAAAAGCCTGGTCGGGTGGATTCCAGTACCCTGCGTTGTACCCATGTGGGCAACACCGCGGGTCTGGGCGTAGCCTGTGAGTTGTACCACTATATGAGCGACACCGTGGGTCTGCGTTGCCTGTGATTAGTACTCCCTGTGTGAGGAACACCACGGGGCCCTTGGGACCAGCACCCGTGACTAGTACACCTAGGTGAGGAAACTCATCGGTTTGCGTTGGCTGTAAGCGGCGCCATTGTGTGCGAGACTTACCAGTACGAAGTACAATACTTGTGAGTAGTACCATATTTTGTGGAACACCGTGAGTCTTCGCTACTTCTGATTAATACCCCAACATGACACATGCCATGGTCCTATTTTACTCGCGACATGTACCATTCTGTGGGGCCTTAGACTTGGATTTTGCACCCCCTTTAGACACCAAGCATCACTGTGCTTTATAAGTGGTTCCTTGGTCGGTAATAATGTTATTTTCGATCTCTATTGAGTCCGATCCACTGGTTTTTGTTTGTTTGTTTTGTGTTTTGTTGGGTTCCTGTCCATCCATTCATACTTCATGACATATTTTATTTTTATTTTGGTCAGTGGATGCCTTTGAAATTTTTGTTCTTTCATTTCGTACTATTAGGGGCCGATGACCTTCGATGTTAAGGCCCCTTAAAACAACAAGCATCATCATCATCATGTACCTCTTTTTAAAACAAAAGACTCGACCACCACTTCGATTCTGTGTCCAGCAATCTATAATTTAGGGAGAGAAACTCCACTTGTAGCAACGAATCTTACCCATTGGTTCACTCATCCTAGACCACAACCACGGAACGAATTGACTACTTGGTAGCGAAGGTGTCCAACCATAGCCCTAGTCCTTGGCTGAATAATAAACCTATTCCTCTTATTATTATTATTATTCTACAACTTTCTTCACACCATGATGGGGATGCGAGTATGAAGTGCGTCGCACTTGGCCCTGTTTTACGGTCGGATTCCCTTCGCCTCCGATACAAGACAGAAAGAAAGAAAGAAAGAAAGAATGAGTGAATGAATGAGAAAAAAGGAAAATAAATAAATAAATAAATAAATAAATAAATAAATAAATAAATAAATAAATAAATACAATATTTAACAAATACATCCAGTCTTAGTCAATTTTTCTGTTTACAATGGGGTTGACGTCGCGCCGACTCAGATAGGTCTTATGGCGGCAATGCATCGGGAAAGAGCTAGGAGTGGAAAGAAGTGGCCGCGGCCTTAATTAATGAATAGCCCCAGCATTTGCATGGTGTGAAAATGGGAATCCATGCAAAACCATCTTCAGGGTTGCTGACAGTGGGGTTTGAAACCACTATCCCGAACGCAAGCTTACAGCTGCGCGTCCCTAACCGCACAGCCAACTCACTCGGTGTCTTGGTCATTTAAGGAAACTCCTTACATTTCTCCGGGAAAAGTCTCTATCAGACGGTGCTGTGTCTGGGCTCAAAACAGGGTGGTGCGACATACAGCGTTACGAATGCAGTTTGTATTTCGTGAAATTAGTAAATCGACGTTACAGTGATGGACGGTCTCCGTGATGTCTCTCGTGGACAGGAAATTTGCGCTCTGCAATTTAAACTACGAGCCACAACGTAGCCTGTTTTACACATCATAATATAACGTAATATCGATAAGAATTATATGGTTATAAACTACAGCAATCCATAGAGTAAATACAGTTTTAGTCGTCAAACATTAACTTATCACTCCTTTTCAGAGTAAAGTATGATTATGAGAAAACAATATTTAAAAAAAAACATGCAACGTCTGCCCTGGTGGGACTAACGACAGCTGATCATCCCTACGGCCTGTAGATTACGAGGTGATGCGTGGTTATTGCGACAAAACCCTCTTGGCCATTGTTCTTGGCATTCTTCCTCTTCGTTTTATTGATTTTACGCAGAAATACATATAGTTTCACGGTTTTTGGAGACGACGAAGTGCCGGAATCTTGTTACGCCGGAGTTCTTTTAACGTGCCAGTAAATCTGCCGACACGAGGCTGACGTATTTGAGCTCCTTCAAATACCATCGTACTGAGCCGGGATCAAACCTAGACTAGCGCTCTACCGTCTGAGCTACTCAGCACGGCTTTTTGGCTTCCTATATCGAGGCTACTATCTCACCGTCACCGAGTGACATTGAGCCAGTCCTCAGATTCAGGTAAAAATTGCTGACCTGGTCGGGAACTGAATCCGGGACCTCCGGGTAAGAGACGCTTTCGCTATCTCTACGCCATAGGGCCTGCGAGAAAGTCTTTCGATACTCGTAAAAAAGAATATAGAGGAAATACTGAATTTATTTGGAATTCGACTCATTGGCTGAATGGTCAGCGTTGAGGCCTTCGGTTCAGAGGATCCCGGGGAATTTAATTCCCTCTGATTAATTCTTCTGGCCCGGGTACTGAGTGTTTGTGTTTGTTCGAACACTTTCTTCTTCATATTCAGACAACACACTAGACTGCCAACCACCAGAGCAACACGCAATAGTGATGACATCCCTCCTAGGGTTGGCGTCAGGAAGGGCATTCGTCCGTAAAATAGACCCAAATCCACATCAGAATTAATTTATTTGGACAATTCATCCAGGAAGTGGCTGTGCGGTTTGCGTCACTACACTGTCGGCAGTCCTGAAGACAGTTTTCCGTGGTTTCGCATTTTCGCACCAGACAAATGCTGGGGCTGTACGATAATCAAGACCACGGTCCCTTCCTTCCCTTTCCTCCCTCATTGTCACCATAAGAGCTATCTGTGTCGTTGCGATGTAAAGCATATTGTAAACAAGAAGTAATTGGACAGTTTATTATTATTGTCATCATTATCACTATTTCTCTTCTTTGCGTTGAGTGCGTGTGTAAAGATGTTTCTAGCATCTGCCGTATCATCGATTGAACCGAAACGTCTAGGAGGGATCTTGGAACCAGTCAAACGTTATACAGTACGTAGAGAAGATACCTTTGAATAATTAATTCCAACTGTTATTTGAATGACACTATACATGGAAAGTGCCAACGGCCGTAGCAGTGTTGAAACACCGGATCCCGTGAGATCTCCGAAGTTAAGCAACATTGGGCGTGGTCAGGAGTTGGACGGGTTGCCACGCGCTGTTGGTGGGGGTAAGGGAATGGAGGAGCGGAAAGGAACTGGCCACCCTACCGCACGTAAACTCCGGCTCAGGAACACCTCTGCGGAGGTTCGGACCTGCCTATACATGGAAAGTGGTGAGGAACAAATACTTAAATGGAATTATGAAGTATAAGAGCCCACATAGATCATGTGGTTAACATTGTATGAGACTATCGTAAGAAGGCTTTATAGTTTAGATGATATTATTTAAGGAAGAATTGTTTTAACACGTGCCATTGGTGGTGTCCAGTGACGTAAGAAAACTGAGTGTTGTAAGTCGTTGTGGGCAAGAAGCCACCTCTTGGATCAGAAGAAACACACAAATAAACTTTCGCACGACACTAAAAAGGCATAGGGTTAAGAATAGACACGTAATTCATTGGACACGGGAAGACACCGTCACACTTCAAGCGTGAAGAGAGAACAGCACCTGCTGTCGTCATCTGCGCTTTCTAAAGGCAGGGAACATCTATTTTGAATGACGTAAAAATGGAACCATTCTTTAATTGTTAGTTCCGATGTGGTGATAATTGTTTTGAGAAGGAAGTACTACTGGGCAACTATCCTCTCTTAACTCTAATCAGAGGGAAAACGGAAGAGGTCCAACACATTGAAAAATAAAGATAATTTAGAGAGGCAAATGATCTCAAAACACTAGCCAGCCCAATTACGTTATACAGAAGTTTACTCAAGAAGAGTGATGAAATCAAAATTGCCGCTGCAGATATGATATCGTCATCATCATCATTACAATCATCATCAGATATGAGTTTTGTATTCATATCAGGATTCTGTCAGTGGAACCACATGAGCAATGGTGTTGTAATGGAAGAAATAATACGACCTCAATTAAATACATATATCGGAAGACCTAGAAGAATATATCAAAAAGATGACCTGAGGCAGATCCTTCAAAATCAACCAAGAGGAAAACATTCTACAGGATGACTAGGGATTAAGGCCACAACAGACCCCTCGACCTATCAGGCCTACATGTTTTACAGTTATAATATTTAATTTCCTAGTTTTTATAAACTATATAGAACGAAAAGTGAACAAAATATCATCCCGCAACTAGATCGATGATTTTTGAGATGGTAGTTATTCTAATTTCGAAGGGAAATACTCACAGATAAACATTAACTCTTAACTCCAATTAAAGAAAGAATTTGAAAAGTTTTTGAAACATCGAAGAGTGAGGGTTTCAACAAAAGGGAAAAAGAGCGTGGAAAGAAGATTCCCGAGGCATCGCAAACATACTATCGTCACGATAAGGAATAATAATAATAATAATAATAATAATAATAATAATAATAATAATAATAATAATAATAATAATAATAATAATAATCGACTACCCCAGGATTCATACGTTCAACCTTGAGTGTAGAAGGCGAACGTCTAACTAATATTATTCTACTCCGGAACCAATGTGTATACGTCAAAAATGGCCGAAAAACGGATTTCATCTTATTTAGAGAAATCAATAGAATTGGTCAACCAAATTGTTCATAATGATAGTGAGCTCGTTAAGGTGGGTCAATGAGCGCGAGAAATTTAATAAAGTATTGTTTTTATGACGTGGATATGCTGGATATTCTGGGATTTTACCTTGCAGATAGAAGCTGCAGCCTCTCATCAAGCTTTGTGAAGTATCAGGTTTTCTTCTTGAAGGTCTACTCTGGTATAAAATGTTGGGAATAGTTATGAGAACAGCGGCAGTAGAACAATGACTCTGTCGCCAATATGCCGTGGGGCTTTACACGACCTCATTCCCTCTTGAATGAATACTCACTTCAAATATTTTGGCATGCCTGGCAGCTCTCTCCAGCTCATTCTAAAAGCTTTTCCGCTTATTTTATTTTATACTCTACTCACATCTCTAAAATATCCACAGTGAACCGAAAGAAAGGTAACTTCAGCTTGCGAATGTTGGCTTGTACACGAATTTGTATATGCAGGTAGATCGATGTTGGGTGTGAGAAAGAAACTAAAGCGTTGGATGTGTGATTTTGTTAATTGCAGCGGTATTAAATGACCCACATTAAAGAGTCCAGAGTGTAATCTGACATTTTAAGACATACTAATGTGGACTCTTATACTTCTTTTTCTTCTTCTTGTACCGATTTTCCCCTCACCTGTGGTGTCGTGGGTGCGAACTGTGTCGCACAAATGGATTTGGCCCTATTTTACGGCCGGATGCCCTTCCTTACGCCAATCTTATGTGGAGGCAGGTAGTCACTCTTGCGTGTTCATGTGGTGGTTGGTAGTGTAGTTTGTTGTATGAACGTGAAGAGGAGAGTGTTGGAACAAATAAAAACACCCAGACCCGAGCCGGAAGAATTAATCAGATGCGATTAAAATCCCCTTCCCAGCCAGGAATCGAATTCAGGGCCCTCTGAACCGATCGTCTTAACACTGACCGCTCATCCTAGGAGTTGGACACTGATTTGGACACTAGTACGAAGAAAATGCATTTTCCAGCGAGAAATATTCAAAATTACTGTTGTTTAGAAAATAAATGAATAAGAGGAAAATATTAGTGATTGAATGTCATCGGGCTGCAGAAATGATAGACGTATTCCATTCTGCTCTTCATCTTGAAGGAGTAGGCTACTGTGATGACGGAATGAATGTAGTTCTAATGACATTTAGTGGACTGCATGAAATATTCTGACATGAGTGGTAGCTTAGATATTATGATGTTGCTATTTGTATTTCAAGGGGCAAAGAAGCAGGAATGACATCACCACATTATGTTCCTCTCCTACAGGTGAATCACCACGGAGACTGATTCTGAAGATAACTAATCCCACGATTTGCAGAGAATTCTAGGGAGTAAACTAGACAAGTCTCACACAAGAACTATTTACTACTATAGCCAGTTTTTTACTGAAAACATATACCATCCCTAGGAGGACCCGTATTAGACTGCAGAGTGCAGAAATTAAGTTTCAGAGGACAATGATTTGTAAATCAAAACAGGACAGAATAATAGATGAAAACATTCGGGAAGGTTTCAATGTCGGGGCACTTCTCATAGTAGAAATGTCTTGACTAATTTTTGACATTAAATACGCCAGCCTCATGTCGGTAGATTTACTGGAATGTAAAAGAACTGCTGCACAAAACTCCGCACCTCCAAAAACGGTAGTATTATTGGGACTTAAAACCAATAAATATTAATAAAAACCAAATATAAATATTAATATAAACCAATAAATATAAACAAATAAGTATTAATGCCAGGCTTGGATCTCAAGTGAATAGCAAGAATGGAGATGAAGAGAGATTTAAATGGTACCGGAATAAGGGAGAGACAAAAAATGAGTCACATGAACGAAGTGAAACAAAGTAACGAATAGGGGAATGAAGCGGAAGAACGTTGAAAAAGAGATATCTGTCTCTATTAACATTGATGGAAGGAGCTCAAACACCATACACCGTTCCTTCTATGGGGAAGATGATGTACAACATTTCTCTTTTCTCGTTTGGCTGTCAATGTTCTTAGTACAACAGTTTTGCCCACCACTGTTACTGAGTATGTTGTGACCAGGAGTATAATTTGCAGCCCAACTAACTGAGCCATCATGTAACAAATATTTAAATACAGTACCTTCAATCACACGTGAGGAAGGCATTTCTAAAGAAATAAATGTGCTCACGTCAAACACGTGTACATATTTGAAAAAAAGAAATGTAGACTTTTTCATCAAGCGTGGCATTGTATGGATGTGAAGTATAGACAATAAATAGTGCAGGAAGAAAGAGGATATAAGATTTTGAAATCCGGTGTTGCAGTAGAAAACTGAAAATCAGGTGAGAAGATCTGATCACAAATAACCAGACACTGAATCAATGATGGTGTTGTTTTAAGAGGCCTAGTACTTAAGTGATCGGCCCTACTGAATGAACTGGTGAGAGAAGAACGATTTGACAAAACAAAGATTGATAGGGCACACCATGATACACACACGACTTGTTTGGTTAGTATTGGCTGGAAGTGCAAGGGCAAAAATGGCAGGGGGAAAATAAAACAAAAAATAGCGAACAGATCAGAATGTAGATGCAGGATGAAGTAGGTATTAAGATACGAAGAGTTAAGCCAAAATGCAGCGCGATATGTTGCATCAAAACAACCTAATGACTGATGATTGTAATAATAATGAAAAGCCACAGCCTGTTTCCAGTCATTCGACCGGGTCAGGAATGGAATGAATGAAGCCCCCATCTAGCGGCGAGGGTAGGAATTGTGCCGACTGCCGAAGTCTGTCGCACTCCTCTGTGTCAATGATTAATGAATGACAGATGACATTATATTAGAGAGTGTTGCTGGAATGAAATATGACAGGGAAACCCGGAGTACCCGCAGAGAAACCTGTCCCACCTCTGCTTTGTCCAGCACAAATCTCACATGGAGTGACCGGTGTTTGAACCATGGTACCCAGCGGTGAGAGGCGGTGAGCTGCCACCTAAGCCACGGAGGCTCTAAATAATAATAATAATAATAATAATAATAATAATAATAATAATAATAATAATTTGGCTGTGCAGTTAGGGTGACGCAGCTGTGAGATTGTATTCAGGACACAGTGGGTTCGAACCCCACTATCGGCAGCCCTGAAGACAGTTTTTCAATGTTTCCCCATTTCACACCAGCCAAATGCTGGGGCCGTACCTCAACTGATTCCTTCCCACTCCTAGCCCTTTACTACCCCATCGTCGCCGAAATATAATATAATATAATATAATATAATATAATATAATATAATATAATATAATATAATATAATATAATATAATATAATATAATATAATATAATATAATATAATATAATATAATATAATATAATATAATATAATATAATATAATATAATATAATATAATATAATTGCCCCAGTGGAGTGTGACAGGCTTCGGCAGCCGGCACAATTCCTATCCTCGCCGCAAATTGGGGGCTTCATTCACCCCATCCCTGACCCGGTCATTGACTGGAAAACAGGTAGTAGGTTTTTTCATAATACAATATAATTAACAAGTTAAAAATCTAAACAAAACTGGTGAGTTTTAATATCACACTTACCGACGAGAACAGTACACTGACTTAGCAAATGTCATTTGATAGTCACCTAATAGCGTTTGGGGCCTCCTCTGGCCCTGCGAACTGCAGTGAGACACCGTGGAAGTGAGTCGACAAGTCCCTGGTAGTCCTCTGGACGCAGTTGACACCAAATCGTTTGCAGAGCGGCCGCCAATGCTGGTCTGTTCGTGGATGCAGGATCCATGGCACGGAGCCTGCGTTCCAGGACATCCCAGATATGCTCGATAGGGTTCATATCGGGGCTCCTGGGTGGCCATGGCAGTCGTTGGACCTCCGCTGCATGTTCCTGGAACCATTCGCGGGCGACGTGGGAGTGATGTGGCGGAGCGTTATTATCTTGAAACACCGCAGAACCGTCTGGGCGCTGGAAGGCCAAAAATGGGTGGAGATGGTCTCCGAGCAGCTCAACATACCGCGTACTATTCAAAGACTCTTCCAGAACAACTAAGGGGCCCATTCCATACCAGGAAAATACACCCCAGACTATAACAGAGACACCAGCGACCTGGACCACACCTTCACCAACCGGGCATCCCCCAGGGAACTGAGGGTCCTCTTTTGGAACGCCGAAGGCGTTCAACGTCAACACGTCGAATTGTGTGAGCTAATCAAGGAACTGAAGGTCGACATCGCCCTTATTTGTGAAACCTGGCTCAAACCTCGCCACTCCTTCCACCTTCCCAACTTCAAGTCCTACAGAAACGATCGTTCCAACCGTGAACATGGCGGTACTGCCATCTTTATCAAAAACACCCTTTCCCATCAACGTATCCCTACCCCTCCTGACCTTTTCTCACTTGAAGCCACAACCGTCGAAGTAGCCACACACAAAGGACCCCTCAGTCTCTCTGCGTGTAACATCTCACCAAATGCAATATTTAACTCAGCTGATCTGGATAAACTCATCCGCCCTGGCCACCAACACCTGCTTGCCGGAGACTTTAATGCCAAGAAACCACGGTGGAACAGTCGCACCTCCACAACTAGAGGCAACCAACTGGCCCGATACTGCGACAGAAAACTCCTGCTTACTCACGGTCCTGATAGGCAAACCCACTACCCCCATAACCCCAATCATATGCCCGATACTCTCGACATTGCCATTTCCTCTAACATCCGTCATTATATTAAATTGACTACCATTGATGCCCTAAATTCAGACCATTTACCAGTACTTATCAATATTGCTTCCAGTCCCATACACTCCCCAATCCCCATCCCCATACATCTACGCAAGACCAACTGGCAAGCCTTCCGAGACTATCTACAATCTCATGTCAACGGCAACCCCAGCATAAAAGGTCCGGAAGACATCGATGCCCTTACAAAGGAGATAACTACTGCTATCATCTCTGCCGCTGAAACTTCCGCCGTGGGACCCTTGTGGCCAGGACCAAGCCTGAACCTCTGCCAACAGAGATCCTACAACAAATTAAAATCAAGAACCGCACCCGCAAGCAGTGGCATCTATCCAGAGACCCATATCTAAAATCAGTCTCGAATCGCCAGAAAATAAATCTGACCACCCTCATCAGGAACCACAAAATAAGTTCTTGGAAATCCAGATTAGCTGAGCTAAGTGCTGCAGATAACTCACTGCACAGGATGGCGAGACGATTCACTAGAAAAAGGACTGGCATCCCCACCCTACATGGTCAACAAGGATTGGCACATTCTGATTACGAAAAAGCTAACGCTCTTCCAGACACTCTCGAAGAAACTTGCACCCCCAATGTAGACCCGTCCGATGACGATTTCATTGACCTTGTCGAGGAGGCTATTGACAACCTCGGCGATTTCAATCTCCCCCCTGACTTCAAATTTGTCTCACCTTCTGAGCTCCAGGCTGCTATTCGCAAAATTAAAAACCGTAAAACTCCTGGTTTAGACAACATCTCAGCCACCTTTCTAAAAAACTTACCCAGGAAAGCCTTAACTTTTATAACCAAACTCTTCAATGCCATCTTCAGATTTGCACACTTTCCCAAACCATGGAAATTGGCAAAGGTCATCATGATCCCTAAGGCTCTCTCTGACCCCACTTTCCCCCAAAACTACAGACCCATCTCTCTTCTCTCTATTCTCTCCAAACGTTTTGAATCTATCTTACTCTCTCGTCTGCAAGCTATCATTGATGCCAAGCACCTCCTCAACGACGAACAATTTGGTTTCAGAAGTGGTCATTCCACAGTCCACCAACTTATGAGAATCACCGAGGAAATTACTAAAAATTATAATCATAGGAGGCACACCGGAGTCTGTTTTCTTGACATCTCGCGTGCGTTTGACAGGGTATGGCACGAAGGACTAATCTACAAACTCAATCTTCTTCAGATCCCCAAATACCTGATTCACCTTCTTCATAGCTATCTCTCACAAAGAAAATTCCAAGTGCAAGTCGGCAACTCCCTGTCGGAACCCCGCCCCATCAACGCCGGGGTCCCTCAAGGGGGGGGGGGGGATCCTCTCACCGGTTCTCTTCAACCTATTTATGTCAGACATACCCCGTCCACCGCGCGCGAATGTCTACATGTATGCGGACGACATCGCTATCTCTTCTGTATCCTGGCAACCACCCAGAGTACAAAATTACCTCCAAGAAGCCCTCTCCACTATCGAACCTTGGCTCCGACAGTGGAGAATTAAAATTAATGTTACTAAGAGCAGTGCTACTCTTTTCTCCAAAAGAACTCATTCTGACCCACTACCACTGGTCTTTTTCGGCGAGGTGATCCGGTGGTCAAATGTCACCAAATACCTGGGTGTTTCCCTCGACAGAAGATTAACGTTCAGGCACCATATTGAAAGAATTTTAGCCCAGGCATATAAACGCCTGTACGAAATTATACCTCTAATGAATGCCGATAATGGGCTCAATTTAGAAAACAGGATCCTGCTGTACAAAACCTCCATAAGGCCAATCCTTGAGTATGCCAGTCCTGTCTGGGGGATCGCAGCCAAAACGCACCTAAACAAAGTTCAGCGCTTTCAAAATCGTGCACTTCGCATGATCAGCGGTGCGCAATGGTACGAACGGAATCGCGATATACATACTGATCTTCATATTGATGAAGTTTATACCAGAATCCCGATCTCTGCACAACGATTCTACTGTAACCTGAACTCCAATCCAAACCCACTCATATCCAACCTGGGTAATTATGATACTGACGGTCTTCTCCACAAGCGACCAAAGTCTCTTCTAAATTAAATCCACCCTCCGGGGTGCAGGTCACATCCTGACCAGTGCGATTCCGTTCTCAAAAGTACCACCTCATAACACCTATGCAGTCTAGTTAGAAACCTTACCGAAAGTTGCACTCAAGGCCCAAAAGGCCGAAGGGCTAAAATTGCTCACGGGATTGGGTTCCGACCCTCTTATCCCACGAGATGTGTGGTCTACTACTACTACACCTTCGAGGCAGGCGGGATCCATCGCTTCATGTGGTCTGCGCCATACACGGTGCCTCCCATCGACAGTTGAAATCGTGATTCGTCCGACCATATCGCGTTACGCCATTGTTCCAGTGTCCATCTCTGGTGACTGGCGACAAATGCGCGTCGTTGTGCCCGATGACGTTGGGTTAACAGTGGCACCCGGGTGCGGCGGCGGCTCCCATACCCCATAGAACCCATGTTCCTACAGAGTGTCCACTGGAAGACGTGTCTAGCACGGCCTGTGTTGAATTGAGCCGTGATTTGTTGCACGGTTGCCCGTCTGTCACTATTGAAAATCCGTCTCAGATGTCGCCGGTCACGGTCGTCGAGGGTGGCTGGACGGCCGGTCGTTCGTCTGTTGTGAACGGTGACACCCGCATTCAACCATTCCCGCACCACTTCCGAAATCGCACTTCCCATCCGTCGGGCACCACACGGTGTCATCTCACGACGACGTTTCATGTTACACCTGTCACATGCACAGCCACTGCTCACAAGGTCTCCTATACAACTGCCGCTGGCACAGGGGGCTTGTGGTGCGCAGACAACACACCTCCGCATCGGTGCTCCGCTATCCCATGACATTTGCTCAGTCAGTGTAATTGAATACCAATATTCATGATCCTTAAGATGAATTTCCGTTTTTTTTTCGATTCCACGAATTGTTGTGTTTATATTTTCTAGATTACTGACGGCTCCTTTCCGTTCCTAACAATAATATATCACGAAATCACTCTCCTGTATAAATATCACAAGCTCCAGCAGGAAGTGAAGGAAACGTAATTATTAGGGTATTTAGGATCTGTAGTAAGGATTAGAATATTTGAGTATGGTTCCAGTGTATAGATAGAAAATGCGATTAAATATGTACAAATTCAACTTAGTATTTAACGTGTTCGGAGTTAAGTTATGAATTTTCAATTTGTAAACAATTAGTAGTTTTGTATACGTGCCAAGTGGCGAGAAAGCTTCTTGAACAATCCATTGTTTCTGTGGTATTGATGCTATAAACTTTCGATCATCACTTGAACTTAATTTCATTTTACGTATTTGTTCATCTCAACTTTCCTTCCTGGTAACATGCATAATTCTTTCGCTTACAAATATGTGGGAAATTGGACTGAATCTTTTTTTTAAATTCAGAAATAAAAATCATTAGTCAGAAGTATAGTAGCAAACGTTATTCGCTAGGGTAAATATGTACCAAGCAAATACAGAAATTACCAGCGAAAACATAAAAATACGCGTGGCAGGAAAGAGCAGAGTACTTGAAACTATAATGAAAATGAGGCAATAGTTACCAGTTTATGACCAAATTAAATGTTCAACGAGACCACATGATGACAATTTTCACTCTGGCTTTACACGTCTCGTCGTATGTGAAAGGCGTTACTATGATAACACACTGTGGTTTACTCACCATAAGTAATGAAAAACGCCAAAATTTGTGACTCGTAGCTTCATAATGTTGTTTCGCTTCGCTCTAGTAGACCTGTAGAAACATTTGACAATAACAACTGCGCTGTTACTTGGAGGATAATGCGAATGAGCCATACACATAGTAGCGCCGAGTAATGTTTCATTGATGTTTTTATAATTACACGCCCCGATAGGTTTAATTTGATCAACTTGTTTATGGCACAATTAATTCGTAATTAGTATTTTAAAAGAGGAGAATCATAATTATCAATAAAAGTAGTGTGGAATTTTAATTTAATTACTTCTTATTTCTTGCTGAATTGGAACGCGATAGAGAAATGCAATACCGATGTAATTAAAATACTGATATTAGCCCATTGTAATTGCAGTTAGTTTTAATCTCCTAACTTTGTTTTTTCCTCCAGAGAGGAATGGTAAATATAGCAAGTCCAGTTAAAATTGGAATTCATTTTCACTCAGTCGATATTTACCACTGCAGCCTGTAAATATAGGATTGATTTTATTTCATTGACCACACATGTATGAAGAGAAGCACTCAATAACTGCACATAGAATCCACCTAATCAATTCATTTTCTATAAATAAATGTTCTTAGTTTCCTAAACTAAACTGTTCTACATTATACGTTTCATGATATATTTGAATTTTAAAGGTGAGATGGTGATTAGATTTTGGAACACTGTGTATGTCATCAGATGTCCTTAAGAGGTGAGGAACTGATAATTCCAACTATATATAAAAATGTCCTCAATCAAAATATCGGGAAGTCCAAAACAGATCCAGTATACGAAACATACCACCTTGAAAGACATGGCAATATCGACAATTGCTGTACAGCCGAAATAAACAGGGAAATTAATTCTAGAAATAGCTCCAACCAAAGGACATTTGGCTTAGGAGTAAGGTAAATCTCACTAAAAAGGTTTGTCTGCATAGTGCACTTTTAGAGGACTGAATTATGTACCACCAGTAAAGAGGATAGAAACTATAGAGATGTAATTATGGATTTTGGTGGATGTAATTTAAAATCTAACAAATACAGAGAAGAAATTATTCGATGTTAACTTTTATTGTGAAAAAGTGTTTGGAATGTAAGCTATGCGTAGAAGAATTTGTGTAAGAACAACATGTTTGAAGGCACTTTCTTTCTTCTGTGCACTGTTAGAAACAAACATTCTGTAATATATACGGATTAAGAGAGAAACTGGTTACCATTTACCAGACATACTTTCATAGTAAAACTCCTTGGGAAGTTCTAACCACTATTTCGGTTCGTAACTGACATGGAAAAGAGTAATCTTCTGTAGTTCGCCAAACTTGTTAGTTCAACTAACTGCAGTCCGAAGGTGAAAACTATGTGTCTATCTGACCTCCTGCGAATTTAAACTGAGATAGGAAGTGTCCCAGAGCCTCCGTGGCTCAAGTGGCAGCGCGCCGGCCTCCCAACGCTGGGTTGCATGGTTCAAATGCCTGTCACTCCATGTGAGATTTGTGCTGGACAAAGTGGAGGCGGAACAGACTTTCTCCGGGTACTCCGGTTTTCCCTGTCATCTTTTATCCCAGCAACACTCACCAATATCATATCATTTCATCTGTCAGTCATTAAACATTGCCTCAGAAGAGTGCGGCAGGCTTCGGCAGCCGACACAATTCCTATCCTCGCCGCTATATGGAGACTTCATTCATCCCGTTCCTGACCCGGCCAAATAACTGGAAACAGCCTGAGGTTTTTCATTTTCAGAAGAACAGTTCCAGTTTTCGATCAGTGAGGGACAAGTATATGCAGGTAAAGAGAGGGAATGGCGGAAAGATTCAAAAGTCCTTGGGGGACGCAAAACCTAATACCGTAAAATCCAGGAAAGAAAGAAGGATTAACGTGGGGAGATCAGAAAAAGAAAATGTAAGTTTAAACCTGGAGGGGTACACAGTTTGTAAATTGTATCCAATCTTAACTCTAATAGGAAGAGAAGTAATAGTGGTGGTAATTATTGTTATTTATTTTTTGCAAGTTGCTTTACGTCGCACCGATACAGATAGGTCTTATCGCGACGATGGGACATGGAAGAGCTAGGAGCAGCCGTGGCCTTAATTAAGGTACAGCTCCAGCATTTGCCTGGTGTAAAAATGGGAAACCACGGAAAACCGACAGTGGGGTTCGAATCCACTATCTCCCGAATACTGGCCGCTCATAAGCGACTGCAGCTATCGAGCTCAGTTATTATTGTTTAGGAGGAAGTACAACAGGACAACTCTCCCCTCTTAATACTAATCAGGAGGAAAATGTAAGTGGCCCAATATTTCTAAGAATGAAGATATCGAGGAAAGAAAGGAAAAGTACACGAAGGGCGTGAAAATTAAAGAAACACTAGCCCTCGCGAACCTAATAGCGTGGAGGTCGGAAAAGAACAAGAGTTGACCATGGGAGGTCGGATAGGATAGATGAAAGTGAGGAGCCTGGCACAAGTAAGTGGAAGCAATACCAGGACTGAGCTAAGGGGCCCGTGGCTGCCAACCCACGCTCCAAAATTCAGAGCCCCTGGGGCCTCTTTTAGTCGCCTCTTACGACAGGCAGGGGATACCGTGGGTGCTATTCTACCGCCCCCACCCACAGAGGGATCAAAAGCAGTCAGGACTGGAAGAGAGCAAGTGTTGACTAAGAGAGGTCGGATATAAACGATGAAAGTGAGGAGCATGACACAAGTAAGTGGAAGCAATGTCGGACCCGACTGATGAAACCGTACTCACCAACCCCGTCTCCCAAGTTGAGAGCCCCTTGTCCCCCTTTTAGTCTCCTCTTACGACAGGCTTGTACGTATGTACAGTAGAACCTCATTAATCTGGATCCTATTAGTCTGGAAATAATAATACAGTGCATAAATGTAATTACAGTATAAAGCCGAATAAAGCCGAATTACGAACGCATGTTGTAAACTACGCATCAGGAGATCGTTGAAAATGCGATTGCTGCAGAACGCTCTGAAATAGACACATATGACCAGGATGAAGCAGGTGATATTATTAACCCTAACCCAAAATTTAGTGTAATTAAAGGCCATCTAAACATTCTCATTAAATACCTTGAAAATTACAACGATAAAAACATGAAATGGCGTATGGCTTTTAGTGCCGGGAGTGTCCGCGGACAAGTTCGGCTCGCTAGATGCAGGTTTTTTGATTTCACGTCCGTAGGCAACCTGTACGTCGTGATGAGGATGAAATGATAATGAAGACGACACATGCGCACAGCCCCCGTGCCAGCGAAATTAAATAATTATGGTTAAAATTCCCGACCCCGCGAGGACTCGAACCCGGGACCCCTGTGACCAAAAGCCAGCACGCTAACCATTTAGCCACGGAGCTGGACGATAAAAACAGATCTGCATATTACGAACATTTGAAGCATCTGTGAGTTAATTATTAAAGAAAGTTATGTCAAACGAAGACAACAAAATATCAGCAGTTTCTTCAAACCAGTAAGCAAGTCAAGTGTGGTCATTGAAGGTGTGCCATGTTTAATTCTGTACTGTACTAGTTATTATGCATTTTCAGGGCTTAAAAGTGTATTGTTGTATTATATCTTGTATACAAAACCTTGTCCGCCTCTGTGGTGTAGTGGTTAGCGTGATTAGCTGCCACCCCCGGAGGTCCGGGTTCGATTCCCACCTCAGCCATCCTGGAAGTGATTTTCCGTGGTTTCCCACTTCTCCTCCAGGCAAATGCCGGGATGGTACCTAACTTAAGGCCACGGCCGCTTCCTTCCCTCTTCCTTGTCTATCCCTTCCAATCTTCCCCATCCCCCGCAAGGCCCCTGTTCAGCATAGCAGGTGAGGACGCCTGGGCGAGGTACTGGTCATTCTCCCCAGTTGTATCCCCGACCAAGAGTCTGAAGCTCCAGGGCACTGGACACTTGAGGCGGTAGAGGTGGGATCCCTCGCTGAGTCCGAGGGAAAAACCGAACCTGGAGGGTAAACAGATGATGATGATGATGATGATGATACAAAACCTTTGTTTTCTTCAATTTAAAATACTGTCCTATACACGTTCGTTTTACTGAATATGTACCATGGCTCATTGCATAAGTTTTGTATTTAATCCGGAAACCTACAGTCTTAATTAATCCAGATTAATGAGGTTCTACTGTATACGTGTACATACGTATTCTACCGTCCCACCCACAAGGGAATCAGAAAAGAAGATCGAAGAGATTTGATCCTTAGGGGACGAAGGTACTGGCTAAAGAAAGAACCACGAAGGGCGTGAAATTGAAAGTCACCGGCATTATAAACTTCATACAGTTGGGAACAGAAGAGAACAAGAGTTGGCCAAGGAAGTTTGGACGCGTGTTCATTGATATCAGGTGAACAGCCTTGTTGAGATGAAGTACGCATCTTAGCGCAAGTACATGGAAGTAATGTCAAACTTAGCTCTGGCCCCTGGAGAGTTGCTCCTTTTAGTCGCCTCACCTCTTTCGATAAACAGAGGATAACGAGGATGGAATATATGTCCCCACCAACTGCCGGGCAACATAGTGAAAGTATTTTACAATCGCAAGTACTCGTGTACACAATTTGGATATAAAGAGCTGTTAAAACTGGAATCTGCTCTAATTTTCAGTGAAACAGGCATGTAAGTAAGCCTGCAGTGTTATTATGAACTTCATTAGAAGGAAGGATGTCAGTTTAAGGAACTATGACGTCGTTATAAGATGATATTTTATTGCTTCTGGAATAGGGACGACACTCAAACTGTTTAATGTCACGACTTTGATAACTTTCACGATGGAGATCAAGATGTCTTACTTTCAAACATATTAAACGAATAATGTTGGTGGTTATGATGTTATATGGAAGTGATCATAGGTGTTTCCAGCAGTTTTCCATCGAGGATGATCATTTTAAGGTCGTAAGTACCTTCGTCTATCCCATCTGCTTTGAGGAGGGTGTATAATAGGAAACGTGTTTGGAATAGTGAAGGTGTAAATTTGATGTCCATATATGCACGCTCATGTCCGCAATCTCAGTGAAGAGAGACGACGTAAGACCACAGGTTTTTCTACACTCTTAACTAGAAGATCATTACGTATACTCACATTTCAGAGATGCTCTTTTAAATTAAATCTAATTAGTTAGAAGGTGTTTATACTGTATGCATGGGCATAAATTATGTGGGAAATGTTCTGTTGAAAGAAATTTATAACATAATCAAAACCTTGGGCGACTGTTATTTTAAGGAGGTAAAACCAAGGGATTATCGGCGTCTAAACAGATTGCAGTTACTTATTAATTATTATTAATCTGTATTTTAACAATTTTAAGATGTGCAGCCGATGTTTCGACTTTTGATGAGTAATCTGGTACAAGATTAGATATTCTTCAGCAGTATTTTGTTAAAGTATTTATTCTATCAGCCTCAATTACTGCTGATTGACAATTTTACTTTCTTATATTGTTCATTGTCAGCCTCTGTGGTGTAGTGGTTAGCGTAATTAGCTGCCACCCCGGAGGTCTGGGTTCTATTCCCGGCTCTGCCACGAAAATTTGAAAAGTGGTACGAGGGCTGGAACGGGGTCCACTCAGCCTCGGGAGGTCAACTGAGTAGAGGTGGGTTCGATTCCCACCTCACCCATCCTCGAAGTGGTTTTCCGTGGTTTCCCACTTCTCCTCCAGGCGAATGCCGGGATGGTACCTAACTTAAGGCCACGGCCGCTTCCTTCCCTCTTCCTTGTCTATCCCTTCCGATCTTCCCATCCCTCCACAAGGCCCCTTTTCAGCATAGCAGGTGAGGCCGCCTGGGCGAGGTACTGGTCATTCTCCCCAGTTGTATCCCCCGACCAAGAGTCTGAAGCTCCAGGACACTGCCCTTGAGGCGGTAGAGGTGGGATTCCTCGCTGAGTCTGAGGGAAAGGCCGAACCTGGAGGGTAAACAGATGATGATGATGATGATATTGTTCATTGTTCATAAACCCTAGGAAAAATGTTTTTATTCTTCTAAATAAGTAATGATAACATTTAGTTTTTGATGTTACCAAACCGTGATCATATTACTGCACTTCGTAAAGTCAAATTCGTGAAATTGTCAGGTTGTTTAATTACGTTCTTCTGCAGTTTCTGCCTTACCACTGGATAGTTTGGACGATTCCCTTAGATAGTTTTAAATTCATTTCCCTTTATATTAATTATATTCCTGCTGAATTTTGGATAACACAGAATTATAATCCATAATGTTACACCGAGACAAGACTGAAGTTTTTGTTACATTCCTCTGTTCCTTTTCTCAGTAAAAGTTCATAAGTCCTGCAACACTTACACATAACATTACATAGTGAATTAAAATATTGATATTTTAAATGGACAAAATATACAACTGAAGTGGCATATTATTTAAATAATTATGAGATCTGATACAACAAATCTAATGAAAATATGTGTGAATATTTTATTGTGATTATTCAACTTTACAAATGGCGAGTCGTCCATTGCTGAGCTTCTAAGTGCTTGAAGATATCACTCTTCGCACATTGTCTGAGAAACCACCCGTAAGGAGAAATATAGAACCTGACTATCTTGATAAAGCTCAGAAGAGCAGTACGACCTAGGCCAGATAGACTTAACTATTTCTTCGATGTACAGTGACTTTGTTAATAAAACTTCTACTGAACAGTATGATTTTGTATCAGCTACAGTACAATGCATCAAGTATCGAATAAATCCCTCTAGAACAATATCGCTTTCCTGTTATATATCACAAATGTAAATGTCAAAACAACCAATTATAGTAGACGATGCCTCTACCCCATTCCTCAGTTATAGCCTACAAAACGCAAAATGTTTATTAGGTACTATTCTAAGAAGAATAAAGAACTAATCTTTAAAAACTAATATATTACAGATGGTTCATATTCCAAGGAAATTAAATTATGTAACAGAGAATGACGAATAAACTTTACTAGTTGGAACATAGCTAAATGTATTGTCGATCCACTGCTAATCATTTTCTCAAACTAATCATAGTTTCATTTACATGTATGTATGTCTTGATGAGTTGAATTTATATGCCATGTTTTACGGCTGATGAAGCCGATATGAATGATAGTGAATGGAACTGGGTAAGGAGGTGGAAGGATTCGGCTGTGGCCTATGAATAGGAACTGTCCCAGCAATTGCCTAGAAGTGAACATGGGAAAACACAGACAACCAGACAGCGTCTGCCGAATGCAGAGCTTGGTCATAGTTTCATTTTTTTTTTTTTTTGCTAGTGGCTTTACGTCGCACCGACACAGATAGGTCTTATGGCGGCGATGGGATAGGAAAGGTCTAGGCGTGGAAAGGAAGCGTACAGCCCCAGCATTTGCCTGGTGTGAAAATGGGAAACCACGGAAATCCATCTTCAGGTCTGCCGACAGTGGGATTCGAACCCACTATCCCTCGGATGCAAGCTCACAGCCGCGCGCCCCTAACCGCACGGCCAACTCGCTCGGTAGGCCATAGTTTCATTTACATGTTTACGTTAATGCACAAAATAACAGGAACTGTGGCATAGAAATTGCCATCTCTACTCGATTTTCCACTGCATGATGTAAAAATCACTGGTTTAAAAGATAATGTATATTCATTGATATATCACGCCCAAATGCTCGCACAGTTGTTTGAACAGTTGTTCTATGATGAGCGAAATTATGCAGTGAGGATTCTGTTGAGAGGATCATTAGTGTAGTGGTATGAGCATGTTCCTTATCGGCCCCATGTGCTTTCTCAAGGTAGAAACCTTATTTTCCCTGGGAGGTACCAATATCATTGGTCTGGGTCTGTGCATCTTGTACTTCGTAAATGGATTATCAGTGAACTGTGTGCAGAACCTTGCCCAGTTAGTTTGAAGGAGGGAAACTCTCCCCGAACCTCTTGCGAGAGTCACCTTTTCATATATCAGTGTTTCTTGGTGGTTTGTTTACAGTCCGATGGAAAAGCTAAAACGTTAAGTCCTCTTCTTTTTCTTCAGCATTTGTACCTCTTGGCGACGGTGTCCGCTACGGGGATTCATTTTCTACATATAGCACATATGAAAACACATACTGAACAAGCGCAGCCAATAAACATCGAGCGGTAATCAAATTACCAGTCCTCAGTTATTTGATTCCATGCCTTTCAAGCAATATTGCCTTAATCAAACAGTACATATTCCTATTAACAGCGTAACATTCTAAACATGAAGGACGTATTGTAATCAACCCTAAGGTAATCAATAGTCAGTATCTGCGTGTGAATGGAACATGGATCAAAATATGCCTGCTACTTATAGGTCGCATGTAAATGAGAAGCTTAATTTTGTAGTGTTGGTTTCACAAACGAGACCCTCATCATGTGTAATGCCGCTCTTCGATTTTATGTGTATCATCATACACAGACGCGACTATGTTCCGATATGTGTGACAT
This sequence comes from Anabrus simplex, assembly GCF_040414725.1. NCBI lineage: Eukaryota > Metazoa > Arthropoda > Insecta > Orthoptera > Tettigoniidae > Anabrus > Anabrus simplex. The sequence continues at coordinate 163,645,730 of NC_090265.1, read as the reverse complement.
ATAATCCCAACAGGTGTTTGTGGCTGAATCGATGTTTCGTGGAACAATGGACACATATGTTATCATACAATGTAACATACTCATAATAATACTAACAGATTGTTTTTAGAAGGACCAGACTATGGAATATAAGAACAAAATTAAAGTAAATGATAAGATTACATGATACCACGGCAATGTAAACCATCTAAACAACCCGTGTAATACTATATATTGCAGTTTCAACACAGTTATTTTTTTCAGAACATGCGTAAGAAATTGATCACTTTTAACATAGTTGTATCAGAATACCTTAGTATGAAATGTTGTCCAAAATATGATGTATGAAGGAATCATTCAAACTTGTTTTATAAATAAAAATATTAATATGTACCATGAAGGCACTTATTCGCAACTTACAGGCTAATCAAAGTTCCATGAACAGATTGGAGAAGTCTACAGGTAAGAGATGTAGAGTTCAAATAATGACGATGGTATAGATTTACTAGAATGTAATTTTTACCAATATACAATTCCAAATACTCTGGTTCCAAATTAATTTCCAGTCCCAAATAATTCCAATTACACATATTACTAAAAGCTATTAGGTTGGTGCATAAGTCCGTCACCTTTTAGTTTAGCGAGTTGGTACTCCGGTAGCTATGGGTTTATTTAACGGTTGTCATTTCCTAGTGGTTCAATGCTTGTATTTGAGGTTACATATTGAAGTTTTGTCATTTGCAGATAGTGAATGGAGCTGTGGACGCTAGAACATGAAGTGCCAAGTGGAAAAAATTGGAACATTTCCGACATATTCTTTTCTTTGAGTTCAATGGAGGAGTGATAGGATCAGAGGCGGCCAGAAACATTTGCGCCGTGTAAGGGAATACTACCATTGGAGAGAGCATGGCAAGGAAATGGTTTTCTTGTTTTAAGGAGAATCGTATTGACATTAGTGACTCTCCACGTTCAGGAAGACCTTTGGGATTTGGCGAATCGTTTAAACTATATGATCCACGTCAGTGTACTCGAGAACTGGCAAATGTGATGAACTGTGACCATTCCAACATCGTGCGACATTTTCATTCTACGGACAAGGTTAAAAATCGGGTGTATGGGTACCTCATGCTCTAAGCCAAAATCAAAAAATTCAGCGGGTGTCATATGTGCACGTCTGCTTGCTTGTCATTGATTGGCTCGTGAACAACACCGACCATTCCTATCCCGTATCGTTACTGATGACGGGAAATGGTGTCCTAATTCTGACATAAGGAAAATAAAGGTATGGCTGAGCCCAAACAAAAACGCAACTACCCATACAAAGACCTGCGCACAAAAGATAATGTTGAGCATCTGTGAAACAGCGACGGTGTGTTGTACTACGAACTGCTTCGCCGAGATGTAACCATCAGTGCTGATATTTATTGCCAACAGCTGAGACGTCTTGCAGACCCAATCCAAGAAAAACGACCAGCAAGACTGGGTGAAGTGATGCTGCTCTATGACAACGCCCGACCACACTCTGCTAACCTGACAAAGAACACTATACAGGAGTTTGTTTGGGAAGTCATTCTGCACCTCCTTTATTCACCTGATCTTGCGCCCTCATATTTTCACCCTTTCCGCTCTCAATCGAACAACTTTCAAGGAGCTTTCTTTTCGGATGAAAATGCACTGAAAAACATGGCTTGGCGAGTTCTTCGACTCAAAACCACGTGATTTCTACAGGCGCGGAATCGAAAAGTTATCCCAGCGTTGGCAGACTGTTGTAAATAATGAAGGAGAATATGCTATTGATTATTAACTTCTATCTTATGTGTATCTGATATGTTTAATAAACTTATGTAGAAACGCTACGAAATTATGCACCAACGGTACATACTAACACACTGTGTTTCCAAAAATTTGGGTACAAATTCAGGAATCTAAAAACTGCCCAATAATCTGATATGAATCAACACTTGTAGCGTACGTTTGGTGGTTTTTTAAATGAGGAAGTACAACTGGGTAACCATTATCTATTAATACTAGTCAGAAAGGGAAAAGGTCTGAAAAGGTATCGGCAAAGGAAAGGGATGGGCCACGACAGGAAAATTAAAGAAACCCTAGACCTCGCAACCGAACATCGTCGAGGTCGGAAAAGAACAAGAATTGACCAAGGGAGGCCGTATAGGAAAGGTGAAAGTGAATAGAGTCCCACTAAAAAATAGAAGCAATATCTGACGTAGATAAGGGTACCGTGATTGTCAACCCAAGAGCCCAAGTTTAGAGCCCCTGGTCGCCCGGCTAGTTGCCTCTTACGACAGTCAGGCGATATCGTGGTTATATTCTACCATCCTCACCCGCAGGGGTTAATTATGTGTATGTATTGAACCCATTATTCTTAACAGCCAAAGGCTGCGCACCATAATTACGAGTATATCATTTGCTAGCGTCACAGCTTCTAACTGCTATATTCCCACCAAAGAGGGAAGGCGATCGATTTTTTTTTTCATTTCACATACGTTTGATTTCTTCGCCTTGAGTCATGTACTTTTGTGACCTATTTGGACGGCTGCATTACTTAAATTTGCCATTCTCTATGTCTGAATCACTATGACTCGGAAACATTTAATCATGAACATCAGGATATTTCGGCACATGTTAAAGCCATGATTAGCAAGGAGGGATGCTAATGTTACAACGTCATTTCTCAGCATGGACGTTGGTTTAAACTACAAGTATAAGAAACGTTTTGGTGGAAAGGTACGGCTAACCTTTGGGACATAGGTTGCTAGGAGGCAGAAGAAGTACAGTAGTGCAAGTAACGCTTTAATCGTTATGTCCTTTTAAAGTACCAGGAAAACTATGTGTTTATGAATTCTGAGATATCAGAAATTCTAAGTACAATGTGAACATAAATTTCAATTGTGAAATCCAAGCGGACACAACCCCATCACAAGGGAACGTAAGATCCCTGAGTCACTGAACCTTGAAATATATATTCTCTTGATTAATCCACTCTCACGTATAAAGCAAATTATGAGACCAGCGGTATTCTCGTCATCGGCTAGTACGAGTTCGAGTGTCTCGAGGTTGCGTCTTAGGACAGACGTGGGTCACGGTGAATTTGGCACCACAAGAACACACGGATTAAGGCAACGGGGGGGGGGGGGTACGTCTTCGCTCTTTAGGAGGTAAGAGTGCGTAGATCTCCCATGATATATTCTCAGCCAACACAAGATTGAAGCAATCCATCACCCCTTTCGTCCCTCTGCCCTATTCGCTATTGGCCCACAATCTTACCAATCTGTCCATAACAGCCTACTTTCGTGTTCAGAACTCCCATAAATATATATTAATACATCCTTCAAGACTTCGATTAGATCTATTTCTTCAAGAATTCCTTTCTCTCTCCCCGCTCGGAATTTATCAGCAGTTAGTGCATATACCTGTATTAAATTGGTATTCTTGAGATGTTTTTTAAGTTGAAGGAGCCTACAGCGGGACGAACACGGTACAAAATTGGAAATATATTTCGCCAAGCGCCATGTACTTGACAACGTTTAGATTATTAGGAGCAGCTTCAGAACTATCTGAGTAATACATCGTATCTCCTTCTGTTTTACACCGCCCAATACCTATCTATAGGATCTCACACGAGAATAACAAGTTTTATCCTTTTCATTTCTAGGGTAGCATTCCTCAATTTCCCATCTCGGAACCGAGTCCTTACGTTTCACGCAGCATTTCTCGTTGGTTTGAAATAATTTCCAATAATTTCTAAGTGAGACCTGATTGGCCGGTGACACATTTTACAACTCCAAGGCCGAAAACCTCGAGGTGCCGGCTTCCATCCGGGTCACGTTCCATATTTCGTATTTCCAGAATGCTTTAATAGGAGCACACTCATAATCAGCTACCCGATGTGGATACATACGCTATAAAATTGTCTTTTTATTAACCCCAGGAAGGTGGTGGTAACCCCCTCCACCAAGTTCCCCACTAACTCCTTTTCCATGGAACCCACCGTAGAGGACTTTACCGTATCCCTGGCAAGGGGCCCTTACAAGATACTCCAAACCGGGCTAGCTGGACCAAGATTTTTAAAGATGTGTTACTCCTCTATCCTTCCCCGTTTTTTGATATGTATATTAACAAAGTTTTATTTCAATATAATATATTGTGTTTAAAATCCAACATGACTTACAAAATGGTTTATGTAGAGAAGGAAATGTCAACTGTAGTCTACATACAACGACTTGCATGAAGCTTGGAAGAGGATTAGATGTACTGAAATAGGACAATAATGAATTAAACATAATTCATAGGACAATAATTAATTAAACATAATTCACAACACTTACGAAAATTCAATGTGTGGCTAGTGAAAGAAGTGAGTCCTTCTGACGAATAAATTCAAGCGAACGACTAGGTAATATTGCTAGCCAATCTCTGAGAGAGAGAAAGAATGGCACGGAGATGTATGAAGAGCTGCATGTGGCCTCTGGTGAGGCTTGGTGCAGGTCTTCCGAGTTGACACCCAGTAGTTTACCTGCACGTCAATGAGTCAGCCTAAGTAAGATGAATTCTATTGTTGAAGACGGCAAAATCACCCGGGCTCAGATTCAGAGGAATTAACCAATAAAAATTAAAATACCCGACCCGGCAGGTATCTAATCCGGGACCCTTGGATCAACGCTCTTCATACTAACCATTTAGCCACTGAGCCAGAAAAGCGCATCTGGTGAAGGAACTTGAACTAGGGACACGTAACTTTATTTCAGAACACGGTAGATTCTTCGTCTCTGGACACGCAGAATAGCAACACAACCATGTTGGAGGTGATACATGCCTCAAGATATAGAATACGATAACAGAAAGGATGAAACCTAAAAGTTTGTTAAAAACCCTTCAAGAATTTCAGGAAGAATACAAAATAGGAAAGTGATTTGCACGCAATGACGTTGCCCGATTCCTTGGATGGATGATCAGCGTCGAAGCCTTCGCTTCATAGGGTCCCAGGGTCGATTCCCGACCACGTCAGGAATTTAAATTGCATCTAGCTAACTGCTCTGATTCGGGGACTGGGTGTTCGTGTTTGTCCCAGTAAACACTACATTGCAAGTAAACACAGGAACGTGCAATAGTGAATAAATACCTCCACTTGGGGTTGACTCAGGAAGGGCATCCGGCCCTAAAACAAGATCAAGTCCACTTGTGTGACAGATTTTACACCAACACACCCACCAGCCGAGGAAGTAGTGTTCTGTGAGGTTATTTAAGCGGTCGAAAGGATCATTCCCTGATACGTAGAAGAAAAATAATTAACTTACTTTACGTTTAAGCTAGGAAGCGCTAACAGTTATTTTTCTGTAAAACTTAGAACAAAGAAATTTTTTCATACCGTAAATTTAGTCTGTATGTAAAGAGCAGCGGTAATTAGGGGGGTCTCCCAATTTTGTGAAGAAAACATTACATCTTTATTCCATTTTAACCGGCTGAAACGAGGAATTATAGGAATTATTAAAACAAGCAATTTGTACAAGCCTTGTTGTCTTATCCGCCAATTATTTCCTTTATTTTCCTTAATTCTTCTTATTCTTATTCTTCTCCTACTTGTTCTTTTTCTTCTTTATCTGTTTACCCTCCAGGGTCGGTTTTTCCCTCGGACTCAGCGAGGAATTCCTCCTCTACCGCCTCAAGGACAGTGTCCTGGAGCTTCAGACTCTGGGTCGGGGATACAACTGAGGAGAATGACCAGTACCTCGTCCAGACGGCCTCACCTGCTACGCTGAACAGGGGCCTTGGGAGGGGATGGGGTGATTGGGAGGAATAAACAAACAACAGGGAAGGAAGCGGCCGTCGCCTTAAGCTGGGTACCATCCCGGCATTTGCCTGGAGGAGAAGTGAGAAACCACGGAAAACCACTTCCAGGATGGGTGAGCTGGGAATCGAACCCACCTCTATTCAGTTGAACTCCCGAGGCTGAGTGAACCCTTTTCCAGCCTTCGTACCACTTTACAAATTTCGTGGCAGAGCCGGGAATCGAACCCGCGTCTCCGGGGGTGGCAGCTAATCACACTAACCACTACACCACAGAGGCGGACTTCTTTAATTCTTAACATAATTATTAGCGGAAATACGCACAAAATGTCGTTCGTCGCAGCTAACCAATTTGTATAGCGCCACAGCAAGTAGTAGACACTGTGCATGTGCTCTGAGGAAGGGCATCAGGGGTATATTTTTTGCCGAGGTCATGGAGACTGGAGGTATGATTCACCCGCTTGCTGCACGCATTCGTCAGCCTGGGAGCCTCTTTAGTGTCTGTTAGTTTCTTACTGTGTAGTCAAATACTAAATTATTTTAATTGTATAATCACGCAATATTTCTATTTAATTGTAATATATCTGTAATATTGTTGTTTGGTGAAAGTTTTTTGTATAGTATTGCATCAAAATCTCAAAAAACTATAATTACCGAACTTAAGTTGGTAAACTGTCAACCACCGGGCGAGTTGGCCGTGCGGTTAGAGGCCCGCGGCCTGTGAGCTTGCATCCGGGAGACAGTGGGTTTGAAACCCACTGTCGGCAGCCCTGAAGATGCTTTTCCGTCGTTTCCCATTTTTCCACCGGGCAAATGCTGGGGCTGTACCTTAATTAAGGCCACGGCCGCATCTTTCCAACTCCTAGGCCTTCCCTATCCCATCGTCGCCATAAGATCTATTTGTGTCGGTGCGACCCAAAGCCACTAGCAAAAAAAACCTGTTAACCTTTACCTCTGTCGAAATTCGCTCAGAGAAAATTACAAACTCACCATTTTGTACCTTTTTTTAATTTTGATATATACTCCCCCTCCGCCCCTCCTCCACCACAACTTTGAATTCGCAATCGCCGCTACTGTATGTACATGACGGAGACATTAGGTACAAAAGGATGCTCTTTGTTAGTCAATTGCCAGTGATAAAACCACCTGAAGAAAAGACACGCTTAACTCTTTTCATGCAGTCATAAACACACAGCCAAGAGAACAAACTGTCCATTCTTTTTCACAAAATAAAAAAATAGAATCTGACTCAACGATCGCCACAGTATATGAGGCAGAGGAAGGTAAAGCTGCTAGCAGGAGCACTTCAGTCCTTGCCAGCAGGCAAGCCGGAGACCCATTAAAGATTAAGCAGCCACATAAAAATAATTTATGAGAAGCATATATGACAGCCGTACAGCTTACTTCCATCTCCGAGTAAGCAGGTAGGCCCACATACTTTACATTCACATCACTACCACGGCATCTAGTATTTCGCAGATCGTAAGGAGAAAACTAAAAATATCTCAGCCAATATACAGGTTCCCGTTACTGCTCTCATAAAGCAGTTGTTTTAAGGATCGTGGCTTTTCATTCATTGAAATATGTTTTTCAAAACGTCCATGTTTAAGTCGTGCCTTCAGTAAGTCATTTAGGGAAATTGTGTTTCTGAAATGAAAGTAAGGCTGGCTGTATTAATATATCTACTTTGCTCAGTGAAGTGCCTTTAAACTGATTGTATTGCAATGGACAAACACTTCAAACAACAGCTATCAAGTTACCACATAATGATATAAATATTGGAAAGGATATACAATACTTAACTAGAGCATTGGTTGAACTGTCCAGACATGGAAAGTGTGTTATCATAATCAATGTAATGGATTGTTCTGGAAAGGTTCGCGCGTTTCTGACAATTGACCTTTTAAGCAAGAAAATACCTACACTCTATTTTTGTTATATTTCCCGGTCATATTATTCAATTAATCCCCAGCTGAGAAGGGGCTGCCTGGCCGATGCGGTAAAGGCGTACTTGGTTCGCCCGGAAGGACGTGGGTTCGAATCCCCGTCAGCAAGTCGTAAAATATTAAAAACGAGATTTCCACTTCCGGAGGTGCATATGGCCCTGAGGTTCACTCAGCCTACACCAAGAATGAGTACCAGGTTAATTCCTGGAGGCAAAGGCAGCCGGGCGTAAAGCTAACCACTCTACCCCATCAAGTGCCGAGGTTACGGATAGCGGAAGCATTTACGTTCCACCCTTCCAAGGGCCTTCATGGCCTGTACGCCCAAGTTGATGGGTTCGATTCCGGCCCAGTTTGTGGTATTTGAAGATGCTCAAATGCGTCAGCCTCATGCCTGTAGATTTACTGGCACGTAAAGAAAACTGCGGGAATAAATTCTCGCTCCTCAGTGTCTTCGAATTCCGTAAATGTAGTTAGTGGGATGTAAAACTAATACATTCTTTTTTCTCAAACTCTCATCGTGGCTAAGTGGTGAAGAAGTGATCATGACGTGTTTGCACCTAACTTCTAAATCCCGAGTGCATTTTTCATTCTAATATTCACTCTGAAATTAGGGAAGTTGTGAGACATCCCAGCCAATTAAGTATAATTTCCCACGAGTGACACTCTCAGTATTTTGGTTCACTTCGTAACTGCATCTCATATACATTCGAAATGAAAAAATGAAATAAAATATCGTATGGCTTTTAGTGCCGGGATATCCCAGGACGGGTTCGGCTCGCCAGGTGCAGGTCTTTCTATTTGACTCCCGTAGGCGACCTGCGCGTCGTGATGAGGATGAAATGATGATGAAGACAATACATACACTCAGCCCCCGTGCCATTGGAATTAACCAATTAAGGTTAAAATCCCCGACTCGGCCGGGAATCGAACCCGGGACCCTCTGAACCGAAGGCCAGTACGCTGACCGTTCAGCCAACGAGTCGGACATTCGAAATGAGAACCCATTGAGTGAGAGTAGATCAAGATCCTCAGGCAATCAGTTAACCTTCCTTGAACTTTTCGGAAATCAAGTTCGAACATCGTCAACTACACTCTCTCTATGCTATTCCTGCAAGTATTTTTCCATTTTCTTTATCTGCGAGAATAATAGATATATTTTACGTACGAATACAAAATCACTCTACGTCTACCGACAGCAAACGTACTTCAGTGAGATTCGTAGTCTCCTGGCAAACTCTTACCGGTACAACAAAATAACGATGTGTACTCAAACAGAAGGACTGCACACGCAGCTTCCAAGCAGAGACATCCCTTAAAAGGTGAGCATTTTCCAGACAATACGATATTATCAAGAGTGAGCCTAATGTAGGAATGATTTATCTCATACCACCACCACATTAGTGATATTTTGTTAAATAAGAAGGGTGATGGTGGTGGGGATGGTGATTATTACTATTATAATTATTATTGTTGTAAGATGAACTACAACTGGGCAACTAACCTCTCTTAACATTAATCCGAGGGGAAGAAGGAAGAGGACCGACACTTCGAAAAATGAATCTGTCGGTAAAAGAAAGGCAAGGAATAAGAAGAGCGGGAAAATAAAAGAATCCTTAGTCCACGTAAACCTAATATCGTCGAGATCGGAAAGAAACAGGAGTTGAGCAAGGGAGGTTGGGCAGGACAGTTGAAACTGAGAAGCCTGACACAACTAAGTGTAACCCATACCAGTCTCAGCTAGGAGAACCTTGATCACCAAACCAAGCTGAGAGCCCCATGTCCCCCTTTCAGTCACCTCTTACGGCGGACAGGGTATACCGTGGATGTTGTTCTAATTTCCCCATTCGCAGGGAGATAAAGGAATATATATATATGCTCAGTTATTTATCAATCAGTCCACCAGTATACAGTGTAGTCGGAAACAACGTGAACCGAGTACATAATTGTTAGAGGGTTGGTTATACTGATAGATAGTATAAAAAATAATAATTAGTTATTTCGCGCCGTTGTCATTTTATCACCTGCACAATTTAGCCAATCAGATCGCTCCGCAGGCGAATTTAAATGGGCTTTGCGAGACAGTGCTGCTAAATTTGCTAGTGGTTTAGACCGGCTTGGGAGCCATACCAAGAAATCATCATCAAACACATACAGACCGTGAGTTTCAGCTGGTGTCACCGATCCTATGGCGCGATCCTATCAGCTTGGAGGTCCGATCTTAAGCCACATGCAGATTTAGCAACACCGCCTCGCAAAGCCCATTTGACTTCGCCCGCGGAGCGATTTGATTGGCCAACTTCAGCAGCTGATAAAATGACAACGGTGCAAGATTCGGAATTATTTTTTCAAATTATTTATCAGTATGACCAACCCTCTAACGCGCATATACTCGGTTCACGTTTTTCCGACCACTCTGTACAACATTGCAAAATACACATATTTCTAAACAGCAACATTAAAGTATTTCAGAATTTCAGCTAACATTGGCTTCAGTTGCATGTGATCCCTATGAATGGTTTGAATATATGCAGCCAGACAATCCATCGTGTTTTAAGATGCGTGGTGAAGTATATCTACAACATGGTTTGAATGTTTCAAGGGTCTGAAGGAAACCTGGTGCACCAAGGCATGCTTCACATGTATTAAATGAGGATTGGGGGTGAAGCTGATTCCTGCCCGTGGTGCCCCTGCATAGGTACCTGGATTAAAATTCCAGTACTGAACTGAATGTCAGCATACCAGAAGTACCTACCAGTCAATATGACCCAACCCATATATTCAGAACGGTCTTTATCAAGACCAACGCTAACCATTATATCTGTAAATATTGATTGTTTATCACCATATAAAGAAGAAATGTTAGATAAGCTTTGTCAAAATTACAAATGTGATATATTATGCCTTCAGGAAACTCACAGGGATGAGCAATTACGGCGACCAAAAATAGCGGGAATTAGACTTGTGGTCGAGACTCCCAACTGAGAGTATGGCAGTGCTGTTTTTGCCGAACCAAATTTACAAATTTTGTCTGTTGCGGCCACCACTGCAAATCAAATCCAGATAATAACTGTGGAACTCAGTAACTGCACCGTTTCGGGTGTCAACAAACCACCAAATGTAGATTTTTCATTCAAAACTCCAGATAACTACTACAAGCAAAAGACAAAATTTGTGGTTGGAAACTTCAACAACTATAACAGTGCATGGGGATATACAGATGATGATAATAATAATGGAAAAGCTGTGTTAGAATGGGCTGACGACTTCCAATTACAACTTATTCATGACCCCAAACCAGCTCCATCCTTCAACAGCAGTAGATGGCGACGAGACCTCATGTTTGTGAGTGAACACGTGGCACAGCAATGTGTGAAATCAATGTGCAACCCAATTCCAAATACCCAGCATCGGCCCATAATGTGTCAACTATTCTCATCAATTCAACTAATAAAGGTTCCGTTTCGAAGAAGATATAATTTCAAAAAAGCACACTGGCAGAAGTTCAGCTCAACTCTTGATAAAATAATATCAGATATCCACCCAGCACCAGAGTTTTATGATGTTTGTTGAAGCTGTGAAGGAAGCTTACCGCGTTTCCATACCACGAGGATGCAGAGTTAACTATATACAAGGTCTAACTTCAGACACAGCTGCCCAAATGAGCACATATATTTCTCTGTTTCAGGAAGACCCACTAAGTGAATGTACTATCTCAGCCGGAAGGAAACTGCTTTTCTCAATTGCAGACGCAAGGAAAGATACTTGGATCAAACTTATGGAGGAAACAGACATGTCAAGGGATAGCCGAAAGGCTTGGAAGCCTCTCAAACGACCTAGCAACGATACAACCAAGGGACCAGTCCATGCAAACGTTACGGCAAACCAAATCGCAAATCAACTTGTCATCAATGGGAAAACAAATCACACAATAAGGAAAATGGAACATAATATCCTAAAAAACGAGGTAATGAAGTCCAGTAACCTATCCCGGTCATTTGAAATAACGGAACTACAGAAAGCGGTTCAATGTAGCAAAAATGGAAAAGCGGCGGGATTAGATGATATCACAATAGAACAGATAAAACACTTCAGTTCAACCACACAGGCATGGATCTTAAACTTCTTCAACAACTGTTTTACTTCCAAAAAATGTGGAGAAAATCCAGGGTGATCGCATTTCTGAAACCTGGAAAGGAACCTTCGGACCCCAAACATTTCAGACCAATCTCCTTACTCTGCAACCTGTACAAAATAATGGAAAGAATGCTGCTCAATCGCTTAATGGGAGTAGTAGACAAAGTCCTAATTCCTCGGCAATGTGGCTTCCGCCCAGGAAAGAGTTGCACAGCACAGATTTTACATCTAACCCAGCACATTGAGGACGGGTTTGAAATGAGGAAGATCACTGCTGTGGCTTTTGTGGATCTCTCAGCCGCCTACGATACAGTAAATAACAGGATACTATTACTCAAACTTTATAGAATGATTACAGGCATCAAGGTAACCAAGATGATAGCTACTCTCCTGGAAAATCGTCGCTCTTTTGTTGAATTCCAAGGACGCCGAAGCAGATGGAGGAATCAAAGGAATGGACTACTTCAAGGCAGTGTACTGGCTCCTATTCTTTTCAACATCTACACTAATGACCAGCCATTACCAGAAAATACTAAAAGCTTTATCTATGCTGATGACCTTGCACTTACTACTCAAACTGATACCTTTGAATGAAGCAGAGATTTCTTTAACTGCTGCACTAGAAGAGCTAGGTACCTATTATGAGAAAAACCTACTCAAACCAAAACCAGCTAAGACTCAAATCTGTGCGTTCCATCTGCGGCATGAACAGGCCTCTCAGAAATTCAAAGTACTCTGGAAAGGGAACCTACTGGAACACTGCTTTACACCAAAGTGCCTAGGAGTTATGCTAGATCGCACATTAACGTATAAGAAACATTGCCAAAACTTAAAACAAAAGATATCTGCTAGAAACAACATTGTACGAAAATTATCAGGAATAAGTTGGGGCAAAACCACAAACAATTAGAACATCAGATCTAGCTTTATGCTACTCTGCAGGAGAATATACCTTCCCGGTTTGGTACAGGTCAGCTCATACGAAGCATGTCGCAATCGCTCTTAACGAAAGCTGCAGGTTCATTACTGGATGTTTGAAACCTACACCCGTTGGGAAGGTCCAACGTTTTGCTGGTATTGCTCCCGGTGAGATTTGTAGGGAGGTAGCAGTTAACAAAGAAAGGCGCCAATCATCGTCTTCAGAAGCACCCTATCTATGGATACCACCCAGCCTCACAGAGGCTAAAATCTAGAAAACGTTTTTTCCACACATCAGTTAACCTTGAGGGGAAAGCAGAGAGTGCTAGGGTCAAAATGTGGAAAGAAAGAATCAACCACCTTTCCAGCTGGATAGAGTCGAAGGAAATTTTTCCATGTGGACACCAGGAGAAGTGGACAGTATGGAAAGCCCTTAACAGACTCCGCACAGAAGTCGGCAGAACAAAAGTAAATTTGCGGAAGTGGGGTTTCTCAAGCGATTCATTACTTTGTGACTGCGGAGAGCAGCAGACGATCCAACATCTACGTCAGTGTGTTTTATGTCCTTCAGTGTGCACTATGCAAGATTTGACTGCAGCCTTCCCCAACGCTATTGACGTCGCCCAATACTGGGCAAGAATTATCTAGCTCTTGAACTGTTGCTTTATATGTGACTGTATAATAGACCTGTATATTTGTATAGTAGGGATGTAGATATAATGTTTTTTTAATACTGTGACTGTATAATAGACCTGTATATCTGTATAGTAGGAATGTAAATACCATGCTTGTTTAATACCTGTAAGGTTGATACTTCTGACACGAATAAAGAAGAAAGAATAAAGAAATGAGGATTTAGAATTTATTTTATGGTAATGGCTCTGTAATTGGCTACATAGAGAGAGATGGTGGTGGTGGTAATTGTTTTAATTTTTGTAAAGGGAAACATAACCAAGCAACCTTTCCTTCTTAACACTAAACAGATGAAAACATGGAAGAGTCTGATACTTCTAAAAGTAAAGGTATCTAAAAAGGAGAGATAAGGGCTATAAAGATGGTGAAAGTGAAGGACACCTCAGGCTTCACAAACCTAATACCGTCGGGCTCGTAAGAGAACTACAACTGATCCAAGCTCTTCGGATAGGAAATACGAAAGTGAGGAGGTTGGTGTAAGTAAGAACGACACGAGGCTACCCTATTTTCCACACTATATCAGTTTGGAAGTACGTACTTACAGATTTGCATCACTACAAGGCAATTTGCGACGAAGAAAGAAGTGCACTAAGTAAAGAGTGTAGAAACATATTTACTTATAATATCACAAGCATATATATTCATGAGACCTACCTATGTGTAGGTTTTGTAACATGCAGTACTTATGAATATTTATTTTAAACTACTTACATAAAACTTCCCCTTAGTCACTCTGCATTGTTAAAAGCTCTAGACATATTTTCCTCCTCATGTAAGCATTTGAACCGTTGGTTCGGAGACTGCTTAATGGATCTTGATATTTCTTAACGCAATTATAGTGTTGAGGTGATAAATTTCTTGGCCTACCATCCAATGGCTGTCAGCTTACATGTATGTGAAATAGCAATATGTGCTGCTCGCAAGATGTGACGTTACCACCAAAGAATACTTTCTTGCACTTTTCATCAATGTATGCAGCATCCAACCTTCGCTTTATAACATCATTAGTGATATAATCAAGGCAAATTCTCAATGACCCGCGCAACATTAAAATCTACATAAATGTAGCTGGTGCTCAGTATTCTTACCAGCTATCCACCACTCAGTTTCATACAATAAAACAATAATCATCACCACCAGAACGACTGGGTTAATTGCTTTTCGATACATTTTATCAGAAGTCCCGAATTAAGAACTCCCATATTTAACATACCTGCGATATCCATTCGTGAGGGGGAACTGTGTGATAACCCTGGCTGATGTGAGGTATGTACTAGTATATGTGGCTAAAATAGTTCAGGCATAGGATTGCGATATTATCCAGCGTTCGTGGAATGGTGGGTTTGAACCCCACTGCCTGCAGGCCTGAAGACGATTTTCAGTAGTTTCCCATTTTCCACAGGGCAAGTGCCCAAATGCTGTACTTCAAATAAGGCCACGGTCGCTTCCTTCCCAATTCTAGCCCTGTCGTATCCCATCGTTGCCCTACAACCTGTCTGAGTCCGATTGTCATAAAACAATGTCTTAAATTACAAAATATTTAGCTAGAAATTCGTTTCTTCAATTGTAAATTTGGAAGTCCAGAACAATTTGTCTCCAAAATCAAAACTGTCATTCTGGGCCATCACTGCAACATTTTCTGGTAGACAGGCCGAGAATAGGAAGAGAAAGAATAATATGAAGAAGTGGAAGAAAATGTTTTGCTCGATTACGTTGCTACTGATCGAGTTATTTGTGCATGTATCGTTTACGTCGTGAAGTCTGCAAACAGTTGAATCTACTAAAAGAAGAACTTTCTAAACAAGAGTCATAAATAGAAGAATTCGTTTACATTATATTTATGACCTTACCTAATAGGCCTAAAAGTTTGGAAAATTAACCGCGAATAATTAAAGTAATACTTGAAAAAATATGAGGAACCCATTGTAATTCTGAAATATGCTATAAGACATCATATTAGGGATTGTATATTTCGATAATAATAGTTTGTTTTAACTGGTTATCCGAAAAGAGAAAGTTATAAATGTGAATATGTTCTCTTTGGTAACATGTTAGACTGTAAACCAACATCCTACAGAATATCTCAAACAACGGCAAAAAATGTTAATGCAGGTTTTGGTATTATTTAATAATATTTCAGGTTATCTTTATGCATAACAAGTAATTTCCCAATTATTTTATGGAAAAAGGAATGTATTATTACTATTATTATTATTATTATTATTATTATTATTATTATTATTATTATTATTATTATTATTATTATTATTATTATTAGCCGTGAGAAATTCGTCCATAGTTGCTAACACACACGATAAAACTAATCATGTTAGTAGGTCAACAGGGGGTTCACGGATAACACGTGTCATTTCTCTGACATATGCAGTCCTAGTTTAACATTCGATATCTGAGACTTGAACTAATAACGCAGAAGGAAACATTCACGTCAAAGCATGCCTCAAGTTCATTACGTTAGTTATAGTCAGTACATATATGAATGCTCAGTCGCTTTTATGCGTAAGGTACGTACGGTAATGCCTTCTTCCAAAAGCTAAAATATGTTGGAAATAATGAAAGTGAATATATAAAAGTTCAATATTTTTGTGAACATGTTGGTGCAGTAGTAACAGACCAACAATCCGCTTACCCTTAAATCAGCCTTTGCCTTAATGAGGTACTGGGCAGATTTATTTTAAGCTATAAACCTGAGATCGAAAAGAAAGTTCGTGGTAAATTATTGTCGGAGAAAGGAGCTAACTTACCTTGGCTTGTTGAGACACACACACACACCCAATCTGTTACCTACAAGGCCCCGTCAAGACGAGTAATGCACTGATTTGTGTCCCTGAGCCGCTGTAAACATGGTGTTTCCCGCCAGTCTATTTCTCTCTTTACACAGCTCATGACGCTGATTTATTGGTTTGAGATAAAGAGATTTTTCTCAACCTTTTTCAACTCCGTCTGTTCCCTCATAGAACCTCTTAGGTCCTTAGGTTTATTTATTATTTTCTTTTGTTTTCATTTAATGTTCTCAGATATCATGGCTCGCTTCTTTTAGAAGAAGTATTGTTTGCCCGATAATTTGACAGATGTTCAAGTTGAGAGCGTGAACATTACAGCACGCGTGCACTTAACACGTCCGCGTAATTCTGTTATGTTTATTTATCGATGTGTATTAAAAGTAATGTTGATAATTTATAATCATCTTCTTTAATTCGGCATTCTCTTCGTGGATCTCTGACTCGTCCACAAACTGCATCGATCAATTCATGTTTCTGTTTTATGATATACTAATGTTCATAAACAGCAAATTTTATAGTGTTATCATCTACTTTTCTTGTATTTTGAAGAATTCAGATCAACATTCTTCTGGATATCCACTCTTCTGTCTTTCTCTACACAGTACTCTGTGATCATTCAAAATCTGGCACTGAATTAATTATTTGAACATATTGTATTCCTCAGTTAACATCTTCTCTGATAAGTAAATAGGAGATTTTTCATTATTACCTTTTACAATTTTCTTTACGCCGCACAAACACAGATAGGTCTTATGGCGGTGATGGGATAGAAAAGGGCTAGGAGTGGGAAGGAAGCGGCTGTGGTCTTAATTAAGGTAAATCCCCAGCAGTAGCCTGGTACGAAGATGGTAAACCACGGAAAACCATCTTCACGGCTGCCGGCAGTGGGGTTTCGAATCCACTATCTCCCGAATGCAATCTCACTGCTACAGGACCCTTACCGAATGGTCAACTCGCTCGGTAGGTATTTCCCATAGAGAGTACCAGCAGTTCGAATATTCTAAGGATATTATGGTCCGATATATTCATTGCCCACGTCTCTGAGTCATACACGAAATTTTTCCACACTAGTGTGTCGTGGATTTTAAAATTAATTGAAATATATATATATTCCAGCCTGTATCCCTTCTCTAGTCACTATTCATATTGTTTTCAATAAAAGTGTGCTTCCTTTCCAAATCGTCACCATTATTCCAACACCAATGTAACTAATTGTGAGTCCCTATGGCAATAAAACCTTTCCCTATTTTACTTCCCCCCTGTTAAGACTTGAAGTACTCCTCTGAGAGCTGAGTCCTAATTTCGACATACGGAGCGAGTTAGCCCCGTGGTTAGGGTCGCCTAGCTGTGAGCTTGCATTCGTGAGATGGTGGGTTCGAATCCTACCGTTGCGTCGTCCCCCTGCGGGGGGAGCGGTAGAATAACACCCACGGTATCCCCTGCCTGTCGTAAAAGGCGACTAAAAGGGACCCCAGGGGCTCTGAACTTTGGAGCGTGGGTTGGCGACCACCATTGCTTCCAATTACTTGTGCCAGGCTCCTCACTTTCATCTATCCTATCCGACCTCCTTTGGTCAACACTTGTTCTTTTCAGACCCCGAAGGTATTACGTATGGAGGCCTAGGGAGTCTTTCATTTTCATGCCCTTCGTGGCCCTTGTCTTCTTTTGGTCGATACCTTCATTTTTCGAAGTGTCGGACCCCTTCTATTTTCCTCTCTGATTAGTGTTATATAGAGGATGGTTGCCTAGTTGTACTTCCTCTTAAAACAATAATCACAGCCACCACCACCACCTCCCGTCGCGTCGACAGCCTTGAATATGATTTCTTGTGGTTTCCCATTTTCAATCCAGGCAAACGCTGGGTTTGTAGCTTAATTAAGGCTGCGGCCGCTACCTTCCCAATCCTAGCCACTTCCCATCCTTGCGTCGCCGAAACCCTTCGATGTGTTATTAGAGTGGCGTTAAACCACCAGAAAATACAATTAAACATCGATATTCCGTTTGAGCCTGTTGTCTGGCAACGGAAGCGGAATTCTACTGAACAGTTCCTATGACAGGGTTAATTTAACTTTGTCGGGTGCCACTGACTGCACCATTAGAGAAAATTAACATAGCAACAACGATGACATGAAGCACCAGGATTTTTGACCGCATTTAAAAATATACTGCCTCACTCGGGATCGAACCTGCGAATTTGGGATCATGATTCAGCTATTACTTGAATATTTTCTTACTTATTATGTTCTTAGTGATAGCGTACCGGAGCATTTCCTCACGTGACGTACAAGTTACAAATGCTATTGGCTTTACGTCCCACTAACTAATTTTACGGTTTTCGGAGACGCTGAGGTGCCGGAATTAATTCCCGCAAGATTTACTTTACGTGCCAGTAAATCTAGCGACACAAGATTGACGTATTTGAGCACCTTCAAATACCACCGGACGCGACCAAGTTGGGGCCAGAAGATCAGCGCCTCAACCGTCTGAGCCACACAGCCCGGCTTTCAGTATATTACAAGTAGGACTATATCCAGCAAGAAATTTATATCATTAGGGAAGCATAGCCTATTCTAAATGTAATTCAGTCTATTTGAATATTTAATATAAATGTTTGCTATACAGTGATGTTATATACTCGTAATCGAAACAAAAAAGAAAAGTTTCGATCAATACAAGGATGAAGATTTCGGATAATGGAAAGGAAAGGCCACGAAAGTCAAGAAAAATGGAGAACGCTCATTGCTTTCCGTACTGGATATTTTCCAGCTCATAAAATAATAACATTTCCCTAATGGTTTAAGAACAAGGAAAGCAACGTGAGATGTCTGGTTAATGTAAGAAGCAGCGTACCAAACCACGTAAATAACGTTGGGATGGGGTGTAGAGGAGAGGGGAAATTCGTGAAGCAAGCTTTATACCTCTGAATTTTTGCTCAGGATTCATTTGATGTAAACCGTTGGCTCAACATATCTGCATATTTCACGACTATAAGTTGCTCTATTAATAATTATTCGTACATTCGAACACACTTAGTAAGAAGTACATGTTCCTTTTTACTGTCACGCTGTATTTTAGTGCTAAGTAAATGAAGTTATCATACTTCGTACTGGCTGTGGTAAATGCGATCCAATTCCAAAAATCAACTAGCTACTCTTCATGTCCGAGGAGGTCTGTAAAGGTGACGATTTATCACCGTCATGCTCGAGGGGATATTATCGATCGTCCCTTTCAAGAGACATACAAGTGGCCACTTTGTTGTACTGTTATATCCAAGTATTGATTAAACCCCACTACACGGCTGGCTTTCTAACAAGAGACCGTTCCAAAGATTGATATCACAGGCCATACAAATCCATGTTTTAACATAGTTCTAGCCTTCTCTGAACTGGCATAAAGGACTGCGCTACCTTTACCAACAAAATACAAAGACGGGGAAAACTGACATATGGAACGAGCATTCAGGTATAAATTAACCTAGTTACGCCACTTCTAGTGAGACATCGTTATGATCTCTACAATGTTGTACTTATTTCTGGCATATTATCAACTCACAAATCACTTGGAGTTATATTGACGGTTTCAAAGGAAAAAATAATAAATGTGGTAGTATTTTGGGTCTCTGTCTGTTAGGTCATCAGCCCAGAGGCTGGTTGGATCCTCAAACAGCACCACCAAAGGCTATGCAGTTATAGAAACACCACAAAAGCAATGGCAGTACCAAAATGAGGCGTACTAGGCAAGATGAGGAGTGAGGTAGTTTGCCATTGCTTTCCTCACTGGACCGGACAGTGCTATTGTTGCACGACTAACCCTATGAGCAACACCTTTCATGACACTCAGACGCACTGCTTGTGCTCTGGATGTCATTACTCAGCACCACCCATACCCCAGCAGCTTCCATAATGTCACAGCCATTCTACTAAAAATATGCTCCACCTGATCAGATGTAATCCTCACTAGGATTGTTAAAATAATGCCTTCTTGAATGCCGTAAAGGACATCGAAATGAACGACTTCCCTAAGCCACGCATACTTGAGTTTGGATGATACGGAGAGTTGATCAAAGGAGGTTGAATAGGAAAGGTTTAAGTGAGAATGCCAAGTAATGCTAGACTCGGGTGTGATTACCACTTCACGCTCCCCAGTTGGGAGCTCCGGGGAGTATGTATGTATGTATGTATGTATGTATGTATGTATGTATGTATGTATGTATGTATGTATATATGTATGTATGTATGTATGTATGAGGAGTGTCTGTTCAAAAAACGCAAGGAAACGTATAAAAAAGGCCCATGAAATGTACCAATGATCGGGTATGGTACTACATTTAAGGAACTACATCTTTCTGGTCTGAATTGCTCATGGCAGTCGATACTATTCAACTTTTTTTACACCGGGCAAATGCTGGGGCTGTGTCTTAATTAAGGCCACGGCCGCTTCCTTCCCACTCCTACGCCTTTCCTATCCCGTCGTCGCCATAATACCTATCTGTGTCGGTGCGACGTAAAACCACTAGCAAGAAAAGAATTCAACTACTTCAATGCATGTAAACGAAGTACAAAACAAAAACAGGTGAAGTGGAAATAGCACCTTTCGAACAGACACTCCTCATATTTATGTGTATGTATGTATGATGGTGATGATGACTGGGAAGTACAATATATTAGAAGAGTAAAGGAAGGAATTCCGACCCTTCAAAGAATGAAGGTATAGGCAAATGAAGGTTGGCACGAAAGATGTGGACGTAAAAGACTTCCTATGCTTGGGAGTGGGAAAAGAAGAAGCGTGGACCCACGGAGATTGGATTACGAAGATTAAGAAGAGGAGCCTAAGGGGAGAAACGTTAGATTCAGGTAGGGCCCCTTTCATCACCAACCCATGTTCGGAAGTTGTGAACCCCTGAAAAAGTACCCCTTTTAGTCACCTCTTACGACAGACAAGGAATACCACGGATAGGATGATTGTCCAGTTGTACTTCCTCTAAATAATCACCACAGGTACCATGGATGATGATTGTCCAGTTGTACTTCCTCTAAATAATCACCACAGGTACCATGGATCTATTCTATGGTCCCACCCACATGGATGGATGGATGGATGGATGGATGGATGGATGGATGGATGGATGGATGGATGGATGGATGGATGGATGGATGGATGGATGGATGGATGGATGGATGGATGGATTTATTTATTTATTTATTTATTTATAGAATGAATGGTCAGAGTCAGGGACGAGCTCTTGAAATCTTTGGAAACAGCGGTGAACTGTATGTAAGCAGGAAAATGCACAAAGTGAGTCTACCTGAGCAAAGTGTTAAATGTTAATAAATGCACAAGGAAATCAAGCTTTCAGTTTATTTCTCCCTTTCCATTACGGAAATGATATGTTTTATCCTAATTAAAAAGGACAGTTCCAAACTTCAAAACCTAGGACTGAGTTGGTGGAGCCTGAGTCTAGAAGACATAGTTAAGGATATAACTTGGTATAGTTTGGTGAACCTGTATAGTTTCACAAAGGAAATGCTTTCATAAACTAAAATGAAATGTGTATTTCCTAACATAATTTGATTCATTCACCAAAATTAGGAATCATTGTGGCTGCATATTTAATGTATAAAATTGTAATCAAAAGCACTATGAAATATTCTTTTTGCAGCAGTTAATATTCACTTTAGAAAAAAAAGGAAACAATCCTCCAACCAATCTGTTGTAAGAATAGTATCTGATTTCTTATACGCGTCCATTCATTATCAAATAAATAGTAGCAGCATTACATCCGTTTATCCTTCAGGTATTGCTAAATATGTGCATATATATGGGCTAAAAAATCAAAATATGGAGCGAAATATAGATTGCATTTTAATTTAAAATGTGAATAATAATGTGAAGAATATCTATATTTTAATAATAATAATAATAATAATAATAATAATAATAATAATAATAATAATTTATCATTCCACTCACTACTTTTACGGTTTTTATATGCCGAGATGCTGGAATTTCGTCCCGCAGGTGTTCTTTCAAGTAAAATCTACAGACACGAGGCTAACGTATACGTATTTGAGCACCTTCAAATACCACCGGACTGAGCCGGAATCGACGCTGCCTACAGCCTGACATACTCTGCCCGGCAATGTATTGTATCAAATTTTAATACTTATAAAAACATACAGTTAAATGTTTATTGCTAAAACACGAAAGTAAAAACATAGAAATTTAACTGAAAGGTAAGTCACAGGACAAAGGGTTAACTTTTTTATATGGGTCTCACTGGGTTGAGTGACAAGTCTTTAGCAGCAAAAAAGGATGTGCGCAGAGTAGAATTTTATTTTCGCATTTCAGAGGAATACTGTACCAGAATCTGTAAAATTACCAATTACCAATAAAATTAATTTTAAGTTATTTTCTGAGAAGAATAAATTTGAAAATCATAAAATTTGGAAGATATTTAAAATAAAAAGTTAAATAATGTAATTATATGAGTGTTCCTTAAATATATAAGAAACATGTACTAAAGCTGGGAATAAGGAGAAATATGGAAAATTAAATATGTTACAAATCACTCCAACTATCCTAATTCATAAAATATAGGACAAAATTTTCACTGTAGCTAAAGAAACAACAAATATGTATTTACATAGAAATCTCAACCTTGCTAATGACATGCTCAAATGGTGCTGCTCTAAATGCTGCTCTGAAATGAAAAGAGCAACGAGCTGAAAAAGGAAGACTGTACACGCCATCGAATATTACAACCAAAGACGTGGAACTCACGCAATTCGAGAGTCTATTAACAATTATACATTACACCGTGATATTGTTTATTGTCCGGATGAAATCTATCGACCCCATAAAGTTCATTTGTCAGCAACCACATTTTTTGTACAATTTGCTTTACGTCGCACCGAAACTGATAGGTCTTATGTCACAATGGGATAGGAAAGGGATAGGAGTGGGAAGGAAGCGACCTTGGCCTTAATTAAGGTACAGCCTCAGCATTTGCCCGGTGTGAACATGGGGAAGCACGGAAATTCATCTTCAGGGCTGACGACAGTGGGTTTCGAACCCACTATCTCCAGGATGCAAGCTGATAGATACGTGGCCCAAACCACGCGGCCACTTGCTAGGTAACATGAATTCTATTCGAATTAAACTTGAAATGTGAAAGTGAAAACCCACAGCCTGTTTTCAATCATCGATCGGGTCAGGAATGGAATGAATGAAGCCCCATCTAGCGGCGAGGATAGGAACTGTGCCAACAGCCGAAGCCTGTCGCACTTCTTTGGGGCATTGATTAATGAGTGACAGAACTTGAAATGTATGACTATGAAAATCGCAAGACTACGTCTCGTTTATGCTCCTTCCTTTTCTTTGGTTTGGTAGAGTAATATTTTATAAATATTTCTGCATAGGTCGCAACTTGTATATCAGTTATATTCATGAAGGGATTACCACATGATTCATTGTATGACAGAAGAAGACACGTGTAAATTAAAATTGCGATCTACAGCACGATATTCATGGAAAATGGCATTATGGGTTCAGGCTTCGGCTCTGTCTGGAAAATATCTTGAAACACTTTGTGGTTGGCCCATAAGAACAATATTGCATTATTCATACTGATAAACTTACACAATTCACATTTTCACCTCAAATTGTTTATTTATCAGTTCCACCACGTGTTCAGTCAATTCCAAGAGACGAAGAAATTGCCCTGCCTCGGAGCTTGCTGGCTAAGGAAGAGCTTACCCTAAGTGCACCTGGATGTGGCTGTATGTTGTTGGGTATTCAGTCCGAAGGCTGGTCTGATCCTCCACAGCTCCACCAAAGGCTATCACAGACAGCCTAGGCGTCACTGAAAAGGCATACTAGGGAAATGAGGAGTGAGGTGGTTTCCCATTGCTTTCCTCACCGAGCCAGAAGTTGCTATTGCATATCAGTCTGCCAAGCCCACTGAAATGCATGCACCAACCGATCCTATGGGCGATATTTTCACACCAATCATTATAGGGACTGGCAGCATGAGGAATGGTATTACTAGCATCGCTCATACCTCGGTCACTTTCATATTGTCAAAGCCGAGGATGAGACTGAGACAGGTCAATGAAAGTAACAAATTGCTCTAGCCCATACCAGAAGACATAGCGCACTGTAAACACTACACCTCGCCAGCGAAGGCAATGGATGTGGCTAACAAATGTAATTATTTCTTGAGACGTTACGTTCACAGAAAAGCTACTGGCTAGCTTATTTTTCTTAAATCTCAGGCTTTAACATGGAAGTCTATTGTTCTCTAAATGAGCGTTGATGTTCCCTATTGTGAAACTGTGTTCGTGCGCAGGAGAATTAAATATATGAACAAAACAACTTAGAAATATTACATTTCCTTGGAGTGAGGAATTACTTTTTCCTTGTAGTTGTCTTAATCAGCATATGCCATTTTGACTGTAGCATCTTTTCAGCTTCTGAGCAGGTTGAACATTAAAAGCTGTGACGTGAGTCGTGGTGTTTGAGCCCTTGATTGTAATTTCTTACAAGGGCACAATATTATCGTTACTGTCATATTTATCACGGAAATAGAAGTATTTTGATTTAAACTGCATTACGTACTTACGTATGAAATCACACCTCTCATCTAATAGACAGTCATGTCGTGTTGGCCTAGAAGTCTAAAGCAAAGAAAAAGGAAGCTTGTAGTTCTACGTGTGTGTTCATATCCTGATCATACTATTGGACCTCCAGTTTAACGTGCAATCCGAACGATAAGGGCGTGACCTTTCCTTTCTAAAACCCCACATGCATTGGGCGGCACTGGAATCCCGAGCGTCTTGGCGAGAAGCCTATAAGTAATGAACTTCTTCAAATGTTGGTCTAGAATCAATGTCATGATGACCATGATGATGATGATGATGATAGTAATAATGACCTTTAAGTCCAGCGAATTAATTTTACGTACTTTGTAGACGCCGAGGTGCCGGAGTGTTGTTCCATAGGAGTTCCTTTACGTTTTAGTACATCCATCGACTCGAATGTAGCGTATTTTAACATCTTCAGACTGAGCAGGAATCGAATTTGACAACTTGAGCTCAGAAAGCAGCGCTATACCGTCTGAGCTACTTAGCCTACCTCAGATCTCTTGGGGCCGGGGGTGGGGGGCCAAATCATTGCTACTACAATGCTGCCCGTTTTAAAACAGCGAGGACAATTCTGCTGCACAAGAAGGGCGAAACTAATATTCTTTCAAATAGGAGACATATTACCATATACTCCGGCACTAAGAGGGTAGTTAGAAAGAGTTTTACATAGTAAATTGCATTCTTTCGTTAGCTTCTATGAATGTCAGAGGGGTTTATGCAGTCAACCATGGACTCTCGTAAACACAACCATTCTTGCAGGACTCCGAAAATCAACAAAGAAGATAAATCATGATACAATAGTCTTTATTGATACATCTAAAGTCTTTGATAGCTTAGGATATACGCCTTTAAAATAAACGCTATTCACAGAAGGAGTTCCCAAATAAACTAAGAAATCTTATAGTAGAACTGCAGACTGGCAACACTACGTACCTTCAGACAGAGAGGCCTCATACAAGTTTCTCCCCTGTCGCCAATGTTATACAATCTGTCCACCAAATATGTTTTTGATGAATTATCTGAAGAAAATATCGGATCGAAGTATGGGATACAACTGATGATGGTGGTGATGATGATGATGATGATGCTTGTTGTTTAAAGGGGCCTAACATCTAGGGTCATCGGTGGGGTACGACTAATATCTGATTTCCCGTCGCTCACTATAACGAGATTCGTTGATGATACTATTATCATCCGAAAGAATCGAGAGGTGGTATGTGAACTAACACGCGTAGGTTTATGGCTGTTTCGAGAGTTAGGGCTGGAAATAACCTCCAAAAATTGTGTTGGATTCTGTTTTGAACAGGAAAAACTTGTTGAAAGGGCTCGGCTAGTTGAAGAAAACATGATGATTAACACTATTAAATACGATGAGCAGTTTCATTACCTTGGCGCTCTTCACCTATACTAGTAACTTTGATACAAATTCAATCATGAGAAACCTACACCGATAGTTAGATGTGCTCACATTTTATCCTCTATTTGTTTCAGACTGCTCAACTGACATGTATAACGTCTAGTTTTCTCAATGATGCCATTGAATGAAATTTTACAATTGCCTACTGACATCCAATACTGTCTGTTATATTCTGACAGAAAACATAAATGTCTAGGTCTCTTCGAATCGTCGTGGGAAGTAGCACTCCAACACACCAATGCTTGCAATGTTATAATCAGAGCTGTTGTTGCATATATTTACTCCATTCGAGAGCCATTACATGTAATTTCAACTTGATCACGTTATTTGAACATAGCTAATGATGACAAAATTATTAATGAACGCAACAGTCTTCATGATACAAGGAAAATATGTCAATAACTTTGAGACCACGAAATGACAGCTTGGTACTCTGTAACTCGCAAAATTATAGGACGTGAACTTTATGAGGAATACCAAGGAAAACAAATCCCATAGCGCAACAGCCCGCAGTCCTGCAAATTATGAGGTGCCAGGTGGTCAGCACGACAAATCCTCTCGGCCGTTATTCTTGACTTTCTAGACCGGGGTCGCCATCTCACTGTCAGACGGCTCCTCGCTCTAATCACGTAGGCTGCGTGGACCTCGAAACAACCCTCAGATCCAGGTAAAAATCGAACCCGAGGCCTCCGGGTATGGGGTAGTCTACCCCTACAACGCTGGGCCGGCACATATAAGGAATACATTGCCTGCCAGTAATTGGATGAAACACCATGAAGGCCTTTCCTATAGTGTATGGCGGGATGCGATTATGGCGACTAATGTCACTGCACTAAGAACTGTGCCGAATAGATCTCTGGATGGTAACCTCTGTCGGCGTTGCCAGGGAGTGAAAGAGAAACCACTGGCCCACGTCCTGGAATTGTGCTGCAGAGTGAAATACTCAGAAATTATCAGTGCCATCCAATAAGATATTTAAACGCAGATGAACTACGGAGGCAGGTTATACCGTTTATTAAGAAAAGTCCATGGCATATCATCAGATGACAGCATTAGACGCATAGACACGAGTGCTTTTGAAAAATGGCAAGAAAAAAAGGCTATATAATAGACCTCATAAAGGCCAACCAGAAGAAATACACAATATATTTACATAGAAAATAATATTTACAGCAATGTAGGGCTATATTGTGTTAGTTCACCTTGTCCACAGTGGCAACCTGATAATTCAGGAAGTTGATGGTACTACAATAAATCATATTTCACCGTCTACGATTTATTCTGTGTGCTTCTGGTAATTAACTTACGTAGTCCAGGCTTTTCTTCAATAAGAGATTGTTCAGTTATGAGTGATGATAAAATATCGTATCTTACGATATTATTTTTGATAAATAAATAACATAGAAATATTAAGCTTACCATTAATTTCAGTGTCTTATACAATAGCGTTTAAATACTTAAGTCAAAGCTGTAACATTTACTTTTACCCCAGAATAATGTGGGGTTCAACAAACAATTCTGCAGTACTTTGCGATGCATCATATGCTGATTGTTCACCTTGTAATGTACAACGTGCAAGAAATCTCTTTTCTGCTTTATTAAGTTGACAAGTTTACTTCTCACCACTGAAGGTAGTATTTTCAAATGTCGTACACTGTTTAAAAATACAAAAACACTCACGGCCAAAAGTTAATGCATCTCCGAGATCAAGGAGAAAGCATAGCATCTTGAAGATAATGTACGGACCAAACTGTGGATGAACAACACGAGATGTGATATACATGGCATACTCAGTACGAGACCGATTGATCCGTGTGACAGAAGTCTTGGATACGTTGCCTCTGTCTGCGTATTGTGTGCATTTGGTACGCAGTATTCGAGTCGTAGGGAAGCAAGGTGGTACGGCAAACATATGACTTTGATGATATTACGCGTGACCGGATCATCGGCAGATTAGAGGCCGGCAACAGTATGTGCGAGGTGGGCCGGAAGATGAATATCACCCGTAGCATCAATACAAGATACCAGATGGGAGGAAACATTCAACGGCAGTACGGGCAAGGTCGGCCGCGTGCTACAATCCAGAGTCAGGGTGATTATCTTGCCAAATGTGCCTGAAGACGTCCAATCAGCAAGGTATCTGTAAGCTCGGAGACCCACCAAACGCATGTGGTGTCTAGCCCACTGAAACTGTTCTGAACTCGAATTTCGTACAGCATTTACTGTGCAATACGGCATTAAATATTTGTGTGTTACTGTTCCTTAACGTACCACGATATATCTTATCTGTCGACCCCTGTTGCATTGACCATAGGCATTTGGCAGCTGTATTATCCCTATCTTGGATCGTCACCAGGCGTTAGGTGCACTGAATAGTCATCGACCCTGCATACATTGTCAGTCAAATGGTAACTAAATGTTTTCACAGCAATATTGTTGTTGAAAACTATGTGGAAGGAAAGAATCTTGAGAGTGAAAAACATGTTCCTCTACTATATGCGTTGTGCCTTCAACGACTTGCTATAATACATGTTGTAGTTAAAATGGCAAAATACTTCGAGATTATTTTTATATGCCATGCCATAGCCATAGTTACACGTGATTCGATTACGTGCAATCCTCAAAGGCGAGAATTATTTATATCTCAAAATTTCGATAACTCCAAATATAATTCAGCTCCCGAGGTGATTCGAGATATCGCTGTTCGACTGTACATACACAGACATCGCAGCCAAAAATGACTTTTCAAAAACAATTCTACAAAGAAAGTTACTCTTATTGATACACACTCGTGTCCATACGTTAAGGGATCATCGAGATCCACGGGATAAACATGGAGCACGGTGATAATGTATGCAGTAAAAGGTGCCCTGGCAACAACATGACTCGTGGCACAGTGTTACTGATACCAGCTATACAGGAAAACTGGACATGAACAGCGGGTGGCACTGACCGTGCTAGGTGTCCTTCCCCCGAAGGCATACCGAACGTTAATGCGGAAGGTGATGACCTCCCAGCGTCTATAGATGACACGTTTCCTTCAAGAAATAGAGAAATTCGTGTAATCGAATACACGAATTTCGAATAACACGCGAAGAATAGAACAGACGGTAAGGGAAATGATCTTATTTTGAGGTACTCGAAATTCAAGTTATGGAGGTTCGAGATATCGCGGTTCAGATTAAAGTAAAAGTCTCTGACCTGACCGGGAATCCAATCCGGGGCCTTCGGGTAAGAGGCAGTCGTGGTAACGCTACACTACGGGGATTATGATACATTATTTGAATTAAATTTAATGTAGGGATAATGTTCACATACGTTTGCAAAGTTTAAACCAAATTAATCATTTTAGCATAACGTAAGGCATTTTATCGACCGGTAATATTTCACAAGAAACGTATATTTCACTATTGTGTTTTACATTGCATTCGATGGAAATAATTTAACGCATGCATACCTCAAATAAATGAATAGAATTGAAATAATAAAATGAAAAGCAACAATTTGGAAATACACCCCAATTAATGTTACACGATAATCATTTCACACGTATCGATCAGCATAAATCACCCGAGTTAACTGCCCAGTGAACCACGCAGTATTTTATGTTCTGGTGACATTCGAAATGCAATAGTAAAGAGTAGATATGGTTTATGCAGAAATAGCTTTTGTTCATCAACAATCGGTTTATAAGTAAAGAGAGTAAATGTCAACGACAGTCGAAGATACTGTCAACTTACTGCCAGAAATCGCAGGTCATTATACTACGTATAACTCAAAGGTTGAACTGGGGGAGAACTTTTATTATATCCTAGTACAAAGTTCCAAAGGAAGTGGACATTGCTTGATGGTTTTTTAAAAGTACCAACACATCTCAAAGTACAATTTTTCAACTAGAGCCCTTTGAGGGCGAATGCTAAAATCAAGATAAACATCTCACAATTGTTCGGAAATACTAGCGTTGATGATCAATGATAAGGCAATATAACCTATCAAGTTTGATTTAGGGAATAAAATGATGACATGATGTGGTTTAGTTACACTTATTTTCCCAGTGTCCAATGGACGGTCAGAAATAACGCTTTATGTTAGGAAATTAGGGTGATAAGCTCACCACCTCGTCTCGTGCGAGCAAGTGAAATTAATAACTGATTCAATATAAGTCAGTTCGGGTTTAGGAAAGGTTATTCCAATGAAGCTCAAATAAATTGTAGATTCCAGCAAGATATAGGAGACATATTGGATTCAGGTCAAATTGATTATATCGCGAATGACCTGCCTACGGCATTTCATAGGGTGGATCATGGGAGACTACTGGCAAAAATAAGTGCAATAGGACTAGATACAAGAGTGACTGAATGAGTGGCTTTATTTCTAGCAAACAGATCTCTGAGAATTAGAGTAGGCGAAGCTTCATCTGACCCTGTAATGAAAATTAAGAGGGGATTGCCTCAAGGCAATATTATTGGACTTTATGTTTTCTTATATATATAAACTAGCAGTTACCCGCGGCTTCGCTCGCGTGGATTTTGTAATTGTTAAAAGTAATCGTTCCTCGGTACTGTACTAAGTATAAAAACTCACCGAAAATTTTTGTATTATTTAACCAAAAACTCTTTGTAAACCACGTTTGTGGTATTGCCTTTTAGGGCTAAGATGACCATGCGACATAGAACTGTACATGTGAGAACCAGTCTTCTCTGGAGTCGAAAAATGAAACAAACAACATGTTTCTTTACTTTTAAAAGATATTGCAAATACATATATCCACGTCTGTCACATTTCAGTTTTTGACTTATAAGTATCCTCTTTTAACCCCCGTTAAGTGCCTTTTCAGAAAACAAAAAAAACATATTCCTGTATTTTAAAGGACTTTCAAAATACATATACTGTAGATATACAGGTATTCATTTTAAAAATTCACCCTCTTTTTCTATTCTTTTCACCCTTTTCTCCACCCTCCAAAAATGTTTGTCCAAATACTAGTTTTCACGTCTGTAACCTTCAGTTTTTGAGATATAAGTATCCTCATAAAAAGACTTCAATTCCTTTTTCATCCCCCTTCCCCCCCCCGTCAAATTGTTTCCCCCCAAAAATTGTGTTTCAAAATAAGATGTTTCACATCTGTAGCATAATAAGTTATCGATATATACTGTAGATATACCGGTACTCATTTTAAAAATTCACTGCTTTTTCAATTCTTTTAACACCCCTAAGTGGATTTTCCATAAATAAAAGAATGTGTGTTTCTTTACTTTTAACGTATACCAAATACAAATGTTCATGTGTGTAACATCTTCAGTTTTTGAGATATAAGTATTCTAATAAAAAGAATTCAATTCTTGTTTTCACACCACACGCCCTGTTAAGTTGATGTCCACCCCAACCCCACCCCCACCCCCAGCCTTCAAAAATGCGCGTTTATTTACTTTTAAAGCAGAATCCAAATACCAATATTCACGTCTGTAACCTTCAGTTTTTGAGATATAAGTATCCCCATAAAAAGAATTCAATTTTTCCACATCCTTTCGCCCTCCCCCCTAAGTCAATTTTCCAAAAACAAAAAAATTTGTGTTTCTTTATTTATAAAGGAGTTTCCAAATACCAATTATCATGACTGTAACAGCTACAGTTTGTGAGATATATGTATCCTCATAAGAAAAAGTCAACTCCTTTTTCTAACCCCTCACCCCAAATTGATTTTCCTCCAAAAATGCGTGTTTCTTTATTTTAAAAGGGTATTACAAATACCAATTTTCACGTCTGTAACATCTTTCATTTTTAAGATATAAGTATCCTCGTACAAAGAATCCAACTAATTTTTCAATTCTTTCACCCCCTTAAATGGACTTTCCGAAATCAATGAAATGGGTATTTCTTTTTTAAAGGAGACTCAAAATACCAAATTTTAACTCAGTTTTTGAGATATCACTCTTCTGATAAAAGGAATTCAACCCCCTTTTCAGTACTTTTCATACCCTTAGGTGTTTTTTCCTAAAACAAAGATATGTACGTTCTTAATTTTTAAAAGAGATTAAAAATACAATTTTTCACGCATGTAACATGCTTTATGAGATGTTCTGTAGATAATCTCATTTTAAAAATAACCCCTTTTCCTGTTCCCCTTAAGTGGATTTTCCGAAAATAAGTTATCTCTGTTTCTTTACGTTTTTAGGAGATTCTAGATACCAATTTTCCTGTCTGCAACAATTTACCTTTCTGAGAACTGCAGACATAGTCTTTTTAAACATTCACCCCATTTGCCACTCCTTTTCACCCCCAATTAATTGGATGTTCCAAAAACAAAAAGATGCGTGTTCATTTTTAAATTATTCCAAATACCAACTTTTATGTTTGTAACATCTGCCGTTTTTGAGATATGTATCCTCATAAAAGGTATTCAACCCTTTTTTCCACCTTTCACCCCCCTTAAGGGGATTTTCGGAAAAAATGCGTGTTCCTTTATTTCTAAAGGAGATTTTTACGTCTGTAAACTACTAAGTTTTTGAGATATAGATATGTGCATTTAAACAATTCACCCCCTTTTCACACCCTTAGCGAGGGAATATCCAAAACAAATCTCTCAGTGAGCATCTACATTCGACGATTAATGTATCTCCAAAATTTCATTCCTTTTTGTCCAGTAGTTTTCACTCGGCGATGGTGAATCATTTAGTCAGTCAGTCAGGACATGTTATTATATATATATATATATATATATATATATATATATATATATATATATATATATAAAATAAGAGAATGGTTTCCTGCCACAGCAGAAGGATATGTAATTAACGGTTTCTCTCTTGCGTGTTTTATTTACCTACACAGTACAGCGCAGTACTCTGTCTCGCACTACTTCAGAATGTACATAATTCGTACAGCAAAGTTACTGTAACGAAATTCTCTTATTATCATCCCTCGTGATAACAGTGCAAATAACATTAAGTACAGCGCCTGTCGCATCGTAGTCCGGCAATCATACCGCGAGTAAGAGGACTGTGAGGTTCGCGCTGGAATCTCGGGATGTGCAACTGCTGCGCGTTCCGTTTATCTCAAGCGTCAAATTCACGTTGCAATATCTCGGGATGTAATTGACCTATTGCGATGAAACAAACGCTATTACTTAGATGTTAACGATTGCGGCGATGAAACAAACGCTATTACTTAGATGTTAACGATTGCGCACGAAATAATACAGGGTGTCCATTAAAAAAAAAAACCTAAGTTGATGTTGAAAATACTATTTTCCTATGTTTTTGACTGGCTCATAGTGTTTACTCTAATTAGCCCCTTCCCTGCCTTCATGCCCGTGAAAGTCATTTTTCAATATTTCTTGTTGCTCCAGATATATTTGCGGTGAAAGGTTCAAGTGGGTCACTCTGTATATATATATATATATATATAGAGAGAGAGAGAGAGAGAGAGAGAGAGATTATGAATATATAGAAGAGGAATCAGAGTTAAGGCTTTTTGCGGATGATGTTATTCTCTACAGAGTAATAAATAAGTTACAAGATTGTCAGCCACGGCAATGTTGTGAGATGGACAGTAAGCATTAGTATGATGATAAACGGGGTTAAAAGTCAGGTTGTGAGTTTCACAAGTAGGAAAAGTCCTCTCAGTTGTAATTACTGCGTTGATGGGGTGAAATTTCCTTATGGGTATCACTGTAAGTACCTAGGTGTTAATATAAAGAAAGATCTTCATTGGGGTAATCACATAAATATGATTGTAAATAAAAGGTACATATGTACATATGTCTGAACATGGTCATGAGGGTATTTAGGGGTTGTGGTAAGGATGTAAAGGAGAGGGCATAAAAGTCTCTGGTAAGACCCCAACTGGAGTATGGTTCCAGTGTATGGGACCCTCACCAGGATTACTTGATTCAAGAAATGGAAAAAATCCAAAGAAAAGCAGCTCGATTTGTTCTGGGTGATTTCCGACAAAAGAGTAGCGTTACAAAAATGTTGCAAAGTTTGGACTGGAAAGACGGGGGGGGGGGGGGAGGAGACAAGCTGCTCCACTAGGTGGTATGTTCCAAGTTGTCAGTGGAGAGATGGCGTGGATCTGCATTAGTAGATGAATAATTTTGAGTGGTTTTAAAAGTAGGAAATATCACAATACGAAGATAAAGATGGAAATCCAGAGGACAAATTGGGGAGAATTTTCGTTCATAGGAAGGGGAGTTAGGGATTGTAATAACTTACCAAGGGAGATGTTAAATAAATTTCCAATTTCTTTGAAATAATTGAAGGAAAGGCTAGGAAAATTACAGATAGGGACACTTCCACTTAGTCGACTGTACTAAATGCAGTTGATTGATTGATTGATTGATTGATTGATTGATTGATTGATTGATTGATTGATTGATTGATTGATTGATTGATTGATTGATTGATTGATTGATTGATTGATTGATTGATTGATTGATTGATTGATTGATTGATTGATTGATTGATTGATTGATTGATTGATTGATTGATTGATTGATTGATTGATTGATTGATTGATTGATTGATTGATTGATTGATTGATTGATTGATTGATTGATTGATTGATTGCCCAAGAACTGTCTAGTACCCGTCTCTATATCTGGTAGTAACCACCTGAAATAATTATGAAAAGCTTCTATTGGAAGTTGAACGTAGATCCTCCTGTGCTAGAGCCATTGGTACCAAGAATTGACTGCATGTGATACAATAATCAAATGAGTATCCTAGGTTGAAAATACTTGGAAAAAGTTGTTTGTAACCTCAGGTCGCTAATGATATTTGAACGGGAGTTATTAGTGTAGAGACCTTTCATATGCCGTCCATAATGTTCTTAATCTGATCCCAACGCAGCTGTGCTATTTACAGTCTTCGATTACTGACAAGTTGCATGGTGTCAGGGAAGACCATCGTATAAGGAGAGCTTAGGATTTCAAGGCTGGTGTCTAGAAGACGTTTGTTTTGGATTTTTGACGGGAGAATTTTGGCTTTCAACAGTTCAATGGACACTGTTCCCGTCATTTTCACTGTCCAACGCTCTCCTTATGTATTTAGCGGTGGCGAATGTTTTCTCTGAACAGTCCATAATGTTCTTATCCCCGGCAGTTTGGCGTCGTTCAGTCTGCTATGGTAGCTAACAGTCACCCAGTAAACAGATTGCCAAGATAAAAAATAATAGAAAAATGAGAACTTGTGAGATCAAGAACAACTTATATCAGACGGAAAAAATCAAACAAATTGTGCAAAAACAAGTTCAGAGATCAAGCAAGTTACGACGGACATTTCTTGCTGATGAACGAAAATAATATAGAAATTGTGTTTAATCTCCCCTGAACTACTATTTGTTTTGAGGAATGTGGAAGTGATAGATGTTTTCCATGAGGAGGATTTCTCGAATGAACTGATAAATATAACTATAGAAATCCCTCACATTTAAGTACTTTGAAAATGTGTTCAAATTCGCTCAGAATCGACGCTGCAACCTATAACAAATGAGGTGGCGCCTTTTCAATTGCGTGACTTATTCGGTTACCATATTTCCCTAATCTGGGTACTGAGCGTAACGATAATGAGATCAGCGTGACCACAGTGCATTTGTAAATAATTTTCCCACGACACCAGTTCCCAGAGTAAAATCAAAATTTTTATATTCACTCTACAGTACTAAGTGGGAATTTTTCGAACACACTTTCATTTTTTTCCTATATTACTCAACGAAGCAAAATTTCAATCAATACTTACTTTTTTCAAGAATGTATTTTATCGATAAGCTTGGCAGTGTCAGTCATGCAAAGATAGATAGATAGATAGATTGATAGATAGATAGATAGATAGATAGATAGATAGATAGATAGATAGATAGATAGATAGATAGATAGATAGATAGATAGATAGATAGATAGATAGATAGATAGATAGATAGATAGATGTTGAGAGTAAATACCAGAAGTAGACTTAGCCTGTTGACAGGCATACAATTAGTCAAATATTTTGAATGAAATAGGAATATAATATACGTAGATCTCATGTTCGGTAAGTTCTATGTCTCCATTTATGAAACCAACCTACACTAATAGGCCTAGAACACTAGTACGAATGACATTCTAAATAGGCGATATAATTTATGGGACATTAAAATAGTCATGCTTGATGCAGATTAAGGGGAACTGACGCTCCTTGACTAAATAGGAGAAAGGAAAAGAGGAGGAGTCATTTGTGAAAATGATAATCCACAGACTGTTTCCAGTTATTAGACTGAATCAGGAATGAAATGAATGAAGCCCCCATCTGGTGGCGAAGATAGGAAATTGTGCCGGATGCCAAAGCCTGTCGCACTTCTCTAGGGCAGTATTTAATGACTGACAGATGAAACGAAACGATATCGGAGAGTGTTGCTGGAATTAAGGATGACAGGAAAAACCGGAATACCCGGTTAAAACCTGTCCCGCCTCCACTTTGTCCAGCAAAAATCTCACATCGTGTGACCGGAATTTGGAACACAGCTGTGAGCAGCCTCAGCCACGGATACTTCATTGATTTTGTAAAGCTTGAAATTTTAGGAAAATCGGTATTCATTCTTGTCGGTTTCCAGGAATTTACTGGCTCTATGTATGATGTCCCACTATATGCAGAGATGTAGGAACTCTATGTATTTTTGTTAGCTGGTTATTAATATCAGTGCTGGATAAATTTTCTCTCGTTTATGAACATGGGATAACTTCTTTGCGTGGCGTCTTGTAGTATCCGATTATTTGTACTGAGTATTCCGATTGAACTGGAAATTCATTCTTGTACCACAATTTCCTGAGAGAGTTTGGAAGACATGTAGAAAAACAACTTTAATACGAGCCACTTTTATCACCAGGATTTGAAATATGGATCTCTGAATAGTCCATTTAACATATGAGTATAATGTATTACCAAAGAAGGTCTACTAATCACAATATGTTAAAAGTTGTACATCTTCCAGTGGAAATTCTGTTAAGTGCATTTCGAAATACGAAAGCCCGCCACTATTATACAGTTATTTCCCTTTCCTAGATTATCACTATACTTCAGGTGGAAAAAAAAAAGGAGGTATGACCTCACACACGAATCAAGTGTTGTTATAACGTACAGTACGTCATTATACCTCGGGTTATAGAGACAGGATTATGGTGGTAATAATGACTAATGTTGTTTACTGATGATAAACCATTTATATGAAAACTAATATATTCTAAGAAATCAACCTGCACTATCGTGGCCTCTATGAAGACCATGCTAATGAGCCATAGCATCGCTTTCTTCTTTGTACGTCACCCCTGTGGTTAGCTTCGCCACAATCAATAACCCTCCACTGGAAGATCAATAACACTGGGTATTTTGTATCGCACTTCACCTGGCACATTACTGTGCACTTATACGCATTTCATTTAAGTTCTTATTCAGGTTTCGTGCTGCAGAGAAAGTACAAAATATGCTCCACTATCGTAGGCATTATTGTGTTAGATTAACGCGCTGGTAAAAAAAGGATTCTTCCCTCTCACTCAAAGCTGCATTGATATTCTTGATAAACATTTGGAATAAAAGAGATTGAACAGGAACATATGGTTTCTACAACACTGTCGGTACTGTACTCATTATATGAACTGCAGTGGATAAAGTTGTCGCAAACGGAGGAGTTTAAATTTCATTTAACGCGAATTATGTGATTGGGAATAATCAAGAAAAATATTGTTTCTATTCATTGGTACACTCAGCACAAATATTGTGGTAACATTTCTTTCTCATGTTAATTCTCATGCTAATCTTTAAGATAAATAGATTTACTCTAAATGCAACATTACCGGACGAGTTGGCCGTGCGGTTAGGGGCGCGCAGCTGTGCTCTGCTATCCGGGAGATAGTGGGTTCGAACCCCACTGTCGGCAGTCCTGAATATGGTTTCCCGTGATTTCCCATTTTCACACCAGGCAAATGCTGGGGTTGTACTTTAGTAAAGGCCACGGAGGCTTCCTTTCAACTCCCAGGCCTTTCCCATCCCATCGTCGCCATAAGACCTGCCTGTGTCAGGCGACGCAAAGCAAATTATAAAAGGAAGCTTAGGGGCGATTCCATGCACGCCAGAAAAGAAATAAAGTGTTCGACTAAATACTTACGAACCATTTTATTTTTCTAATTTTTACTTCAGGGGAATAAATGAAATCAGAGTAATACATCGCACTTACTCTTGTAGTCTGTAGCACAGGCACTTTAATACCCAAGTTGTTAATTTACATTTCACAATTTGACTGGCAGACCACTCTATCAGGAAGTTGAAGGTTCTGTAGTATCCCAGGCAATATATTAGTGCCTACGTCAAAGTCTTGGGGCACCAAGCTCTTCCTTCGATTTTAGTACATCAAAATTACACGCAGTACTTCTGATTCGCTGCTTCTCAGCTGAATATTAAGAGTTGCGGCCTTCATTTCAGAGGACCCTGGGTTCTATTCCCAGCTGGGTTTCTGGTTAATTCCTCTGGGAGTTAGTGTTCTTGTCGGTACATATCTATTCATATACTGTACATCCAACATACTACACTACCAGCTACCACAGAAATACACAATAATGTATATATTCCTCCACATAGGACTAGCGTCAGGAAGGGCATGCGGCCGTACAACATGGTGAAGTCAACATACGCGGCGCAGTTCGCTCCTGCGACTCCATCAGGTTGTGGAAACGGCGGCAGAGGAAGGTGAATACGTTACACACAGTATTAAAAATTCTACATCATCTGATTATTATCAGATAATTTTGACAGTTGCAAAGACAAAGTGGGTTGACCGTGCGGATAAAGTTGCGTAGCTGTCAGCTTGCATTCGTAAGATGGTGGGTTCGAATCCTACCGTCGGCAGCCGCAAATATGGTTTTATGTGGCTAACCACTTTCACATCAAGTAAATGCTAGGACTGTACCTTATTTAAGGCCACGGCAGCTACCTTCCCAATCCTAGCCTTTTCCCATCCTTGTATCGCCGAAAACCTTCGACACGTCAGTGCGACGTTAAACCCACTAGCAAAAGGAGAAATAGGGTGGCTGTCTAACGGTATTCTACTCTATGTCACTGATATACAGTAGAACTTAATTAGTTTAGATTTGACCCTTGATGAGCCAGAATTGTTTCCTGTCCGCATATTAAGTTTTCACCCTGAAACTGGACAGGGTCATGAACAGTAGGGAAGGAATGTGATATCTTAGAGAAACATTCAGTATTAATTCCATACTAAAACATAATATTTAATAGACATGATAATTTGTCGTGTCAGAAAGCAAGGTGAATTTATTTTCTTTCTCTTCTGTTTATGAGCAAGATTTCTATAATATTAGAGGTCTTGCTCATGAACAGATGAGATTCACTAATATCATAGAAGTCTTGTTCGTGAAAAGATGAGATTTTCTTCTAAAGACGCGGAGCAAAAGTTCTCTGCAAAAACGTAAAGAATTTCGTCTTAATATTCTAACACAACTAAAAAACAAAAGAGCTTATTACCATGTCTACAATTACGGACCGTGGGAACATCAATCTAAGTATTAATATTCGGTAATTGAATAGTCGACAAAATATTTAATACTTTTGATATTTTGCACAATAAAGATGTTTGAAATATGGTTTAGATGACTCTGTTTTTTGTAAGTTATCAAACTAGTGTACCTTATAGAATAACAATAAATTAATTTGTCGTCTTTTTATGAAACTAAGAATGAGTACATACAAAGGAAATAATTATTTGTTTTAATCTCTGCACGTAGGGTAATTAAACTGAACTCTTCGATAACTCGTCAGAGTTGAAGGATTGCAGAACATTTTTCCATTTACTATTTTGTTTGACGTCGCACCAACACGAACATATATTATGGCAACGATGATATAGTGATGAGCTAGGACTGTGAAGGAAGTGACCGTGGCCTTAATATTGCCGTGTTGTTTGGAATGAAAATGAGAAACCATGGTGAAAGCATGTTCTGGGCTGCCGAGAGTAGGATCCGAACCCACTATCTCCGAAAAGGAAGCTCATTCAACTCTCGCTCGGTTCACGACAATCGAGGTAAAATAACCGGGAAAGGAGACAGGAGGCTCTGGTGACGAGGATACCAATAAATGCTAATACCCTCCTTACGGGTTATTCTGCGAAAACTAAACAGTTACTTTGACAGCAGAATAGCTACTCACAGTGGGAATAAACTAGGACTTAACGAGGAATTCCTTTTAATACAAAGTGCGGATTATTATCGAAATAATAAAATGGTTATATTTCCTTGATGACTGATTTATGAGAATACAGTAATTAGTTGTGTGGAGTGGAAATCACACTAAAATTATCTTCTAGACGTCCTGTTTACTTGAAAGATATTAATCCCGTTAATAGCCCGCCTGCTGGACATGATCGTTAAGGCGTCAAGTGTACATGGTCTGACACTCTGGTTAGCCGGTTCCAGTCCCTTTGGTCGAAACAAAAGTTTGACCATCAGATTTTTGGCAGGCAGGTTAAGAGAGGTAATCACTAGATTGCGTGCCAAAAATCTCGATTCTTTTCCAAACCTCTCCGCAGTGCTCACATGAAGTGAGGGCTTATGATGTTATTCGTGGTGATTCGTCCGTTGGATGAGAACGTAAAACCTTGAACGGACCCTTGGTGCTATTCGGCAGGAGTAGGCTATGTGCCGGTATCGGGGTTTCCTCTCTCCCTTCTTACTCTCATACATCACGTCGCTCATTTCATCTCATTAATTCGTCTGATGAGGTTGACGTCAGGAAGGGCATCCGATCATAAAATCTCGCTACGAAGTTTCACCTCATTTCATACCCGACCCCGCAGAGAAATGGGACGAGGGTTGGACACACACACACACACACACACACACACATATATATATATATATATATATGTATATACTTATATATGAACCCTCTTAATCTGTAATTCGCATCTCCTAATGACGTAACAACTTATTTGAGATGAAATCATTCGTTTCCGATTACTGAAAGTGCAGTAAGTTTTACATATATTTTTTTCTTTTTTTCTGTTCGCTTCTTGGGTTTCAAATTTATGCTTATCAACAATTAACTTAAAACAAGATAGTTTGCGTAATAGAGCTATAGTTTCAGATATTGAATAGGTATACAGTACCTAGATTGTTGACATCAGTATTAAAAATTATCTGAAAAGAAGATTTTTGGCATATTGGCACTATATTTTAAGGAGTCCGGCGGTCCGACTCCTTGGCTGGATTGTCAACGTGAGACCTTCAGTTCAGAGGAACCCACGTTCGATTCACGGCTGGGTCGGGGATTTTAATATCGTCTGCTTAATTCTCCTGGCTAGGGGACTGAGTGTTTGTGTTTGTCCCAACACTTTCCTCTTCATATTCAGACAACATACTACATTACCGACCATCACAGAAACACTTAATAGTGGTTACATCCCTCCATATAGAGTTGCGTCAGGAAGGACATCCGGCCCTAAAACAGGGTCCAAATCCGCATGTGCCACACAGCTCGCACGCGCGGCCCGACGGCTGTAGAACTGGGTCTTTGTACTCAACACACTACTCAAACCATCACCATAGAAACATACACTTGTGAACAACCCTCTAGAGACGGTTGGCTTCAAAGAGGGCATTCGGTCATAAAACTGGCCCAAACCCACATGAAGTGACAACCCCACATAATTGGGAAAAGTCCACGAAGAAGACAAAATCAGTCAGAGCTTACCCTACTTAGGAAACTCCATTGGATTGAGCAGAAAATATAAACTACAATATAGTTTATATAATTATAAAACAAACAGATCTATGTATACGTAAATAATATTATACATGAGACAGTTATCCGTAAATTAGTACCGTTTCCAAACTTTTGGGGGTATTTATCCGCTTCAGGTCAATTGAAGACGATATCACTGACTTTTATCTGTTGTGTATGTTCTTTTCACCACCACGGGGATATAGCAGAATATATTATTTTGACTGAACTTCATATTTTGTGTCTACCCAACCAGGAGAGATTTGGTGGTATACACGGCGAATCACCTAAAACCTGTACCCCAAATATTCCTGAAATTGAACGTGCTATTGATGTGCTGTTTTCTCAGAAATGAAGTGTAACTAAGGACTCAGAATTGTGGTCCATGCACAGATTAATTAATTATAAAAAATGCGTATTACATTTTTCAAATAGAACAATGCCTATTGGCATAAATAATACAACTAGAGTAAATTAGAATATCAATTGTGTTTTCTTTCCAGGATTCTAGTACAAGTAGTTTGCGAGCTATCGTAGTCCGAAAATTCATTTTTATTTTATTTTTTTATAATTTGCTTTGCGCGTCGCAACTATACAGATACGTTTTATGGTGACGATGGGATAGAAAAGGCCTAGGAGTGTGAAGGAAGGAATCCTGGTCTTAATTAAGGCACATCCCCATCATTTGCCTGGTGTGAAAATGAGTAACTATGAAAAAACATATTCAGGGTTGCCGACAGTAGGATTCGAACCCACTACCTGCCGAAAGCAAGCTGACAGCCACGTGACCCAAACCGCGTGATCGCCACATTATTCACTTCTGATTTATAATAAGGAGAACATTTCTTGTTTTAGTAATCTCAGTCTTCATTGTAATTAATATCATATTTAACGAGACACGTTTGACACCACATTCTTGACAAAAGAGAAAAGGATAAAGGGATCGCACGCAATGTTCAACCTGTAGGGCAGTCAATTTCCTCCCGATATACGGTTGTGACTTCGAAGAGAAAAGTCCAACCCGAGGCTGAGATGACAGTGAAGCAAGACCTATTTCTTTTGTTCTCTAGTTCCTTCAAGAACGTTTCACTTTTCTTCAAGGGATTGGTAAACGACTGTGAAACCAACGGAAGAAATAATTCGATAAAACATGATGTGCATATTTTCTGTTGGCGACTGTTGCTTTAGGAGAGGAAAGAATGGGATCAACATATCAAACGGGATAATGAATTAGGTATTACTTCTCAGAGGATTGAATGAATTGAAAAATGAAATGCATCAAAATGAATGCTTCTGTAGATTTGACAAACAAATGTTCAAAAACCTAAAACGACAAGACGACCAAATGATCGTGGTGTTGACGGTAACTATTGCTTTAAGGGGATGTATAAGAAGGTAACCGTCTCCTGATCAGAAGGGGAAAAGTTAAAAAATTCTGATATGTCGAAACCCAAAATAATTCGGCAAAAAAGTAGTAGGCCTCGAAGAATGTGACAATGAAAGACTCCACAGTCCTCGCAAACATAACACTTTGAAGAAGAGGTGCGAAGGAGTTATCTGTTCGATTCGAATCACTTAGCTTTGAGGTCGGGTAGGTAAGGTAAGGCACAAGTAAGTGAAGTGCCCCCATGGTCACCTTCTCACGCTCCTAAGTTGATAGCTCCTGTTGGATAATTTCATTAAGCTGATTCTAATGATGGAGATCTTGTAGATGTGTACTATTAACAACCCACAGGGGCACCGACCCACGAAAATCAGAAAACATGTAGGAAAGGAGACTAACAAAAGTCAATTGAGGCAATTTCAGACTGAGCTCCAAGTTTTCTAAAATTTCAGTTAGGGTTTAAAAAAATATTAAATTCATTGTGACATTAAAAGAGAGAAGATTGCCAGATGAGTTGAGAATAGCCTTATACCGTATGTGCAGCACGCTCACTTCAATCAGTTTTCCAATACTCGAAGTTTACTTTGCTTCAGAACGAATTCATTATTAACAGTCTGTACCTTTGGCTTTGGCCAAACAAGAATTACTCACAATCTTTCAGAACGATACCAACCTTTCGATATAAATGTTCAAAGTAGAGTTTTTGATCTCTATGTCAAGATTGTTTCCTTTCTGATTTCTAATTCTAAGGCGGTCTGTTCAGTTTATATACGACAGTTACTTTCAC
Organism: Anabrus simplex; assembly: GCF_040414725.1. Classification (NCBI taxonomy): domain Eukaryota; kingdom Metazoa; phylum Arthropoda; class Insecta; order Orthoptera; family Tettigoniidae; genus Anabrus; species Anabrus simplex. The sequence continues at coordinate 163,601,460 of NC_090265.1, read as the reverse complement.
ATGCAATACCACAACGTAGTTAAAGCGTCTACAAGAAGTTAGGTGCTTCCAAGAAAAGTATATTTATTTACATCTTTACGAACTAAACATGAGAGACAAAGGGACTTATATATCAAACGACAAACTTTTATCTACTAATTGTCCCTGTCAATCAGAGCTAGTGAAGTTCTTGTAACCAGTAACCAGTGGTTAGGCTTCATGTACGTTGTTCGGCAACTTGTTTGAAATTTTTTTTTCTAACACTGCATGTGTTGATTAGAACGGAGCGTTTGTATGCAGAAAGTAAATCGTTCGCAAGATATCTGGAGAAACTGAGGAGTCAATAACAAAACGAAAACTCAAATTCTAAGCATGTCTGCGTGTGTGAGAATTATGAAAATGAGATGGTGGTAGTGATTGTTGTTTTAGGAGATGGCACAAATGGGCAGCCATCCTCTATATAAGTCAATTCAGAGAGGGAAAATTACCGAGCTCGGTAGCTGCAGTCGCTTAAGTGCGGTCAGTATCCAGTAATCGGGAGATAGTAAGTTCGAACCCCACTGTCGGCAGCCCTGAAGATGGTTTTCCGTGGTTTCCCATTTTCACACCAGGCAAATGCTGGGGCTGTACCTTAATTAAGGCCACGGCCGCTTCCTTCCCACTCCTAGCCCTTCCCTGTTCCATCGTCGCCATAAGACCTATCCGTGTCGGTGCGACGTAAAGCAACTAGCAAAAAAAAAAAAAAAAAAAAGGAAAATTGAAGGGATCCGACATTTCGAAAGAGGAGGACCACGAAGGGCGTGAAAATGAAAGACTCCGTAGGCCTCGGAAGTCTAATATCGTCGAAAAAAGAACGAGAGTTGACTAAAGGAGGTCGGATAGGATAGATGAAAGTGAGGAGCGTGGCACAAGTAAGTGGAAGCAATGCCACGACTCAGCTAAGATCCCCTTGGTCGCCAACCCGTGCTCCCATGTTCACAGCCCCTGAGTCCCTTTTAGTCGTCTCTTATGACCGTGCGTGTTATTTTACGGCCTCCACTCAGAAGGGGATGTAAAAATTGGGCACGGAGAGGGCGAAACCGATTGTCGACACATAGCCTACTCGAACCACCTTACAAGACTTGTTGCCTTAACGATCATGGCCACCAAGTAGGCTTACTCAAAATCATTCAGATGTATCGATGTCGTTAATAATCCTACTTATGCTACTAAACGTATGAATGTATTTCGATAGTTTAATTTGAAAAATGTGATCAACTTGGTTCATATGTTTACTAAGACGGCCATTAGTAGTATCCATTTATTTTTGAACTTATTTCTAAAAAAATCAGTGGAATATGCACGTGCAGCAAAGTGCACGTGTGCCTCTAGTTTAAAATTTCTGTATATTTTGCATTTTATATTTTCCCTCATGTCACCGTTGTATCCACCACACGTACTGATTCAGCAGGACTTGCTTATTGAGCATCGAGCTCCGCCAGGTAATGGAAGAGGGAAATTGAAATGAAATGGCGTATGGCTTTTAGTGCCTGGAGTGTCCGACGGCAAGTTCGGCTCGCCAGATGCAGGTCTTTCGATTTAATTCCCGTAGGCGGCCTGTGAGTCGTGATGAGGATGAAATGATGATGAAGACGACTTATACATCCAGTCCCCGTGCCAGCGGAATTAACCAATTATGGTTACAATTCCCGACCCTGCCGGGAATCGAATCCGGAAGCTCTGTGGTCAAAGGCCAGCACGCTAACCATTTAGCCATGGAGTCGGACAGGAAGACGGAGAAGACTTCTGATCGTACGAAGACTTAAGGTGCTGAAGTAAAGAAAGCAATAATTAAATGATTCTCAAATCTAAGAGCGTGGGGATCGGAAATACACCCATCTAGTCCATCATAGGCCAGCCCAGCAGTTTAGGGGTAGCGTGCGTGCCTCTCTCTCGTACTCGACACCCGCCCAGGTCACGGATTTTTACTTGTACCTGATGGTGAGAAGGCAGTTCCGGTCTAGAAAACCAAGAATTACGGCCGATAGGATTCGCCGCACTGCAGGCCTTTGGGTTGAGCAGCGGTAACTTGGTAGGCTACGGGCCTGCTGGGATGTAGCTCCATTGGTGGGGAGAGGAGAGGGGAGTCAATTACAGAACTGTACATTCGCCTATTTTATCTGATGGACTCATACTATCATTATGATCTGTTGAAAGAATCCATTTTCTTCTCTTCTCTCTTCGTCAAATAGCTAAGTGGGGTCTTGAAACGTAAATTACAACCTTATGAAAAGGGTCATTAAGATAATAAGTCTTATCAAAATGTCTGCCCCGAAATAAAAGTGGAAAGGGAGGAACAGGTCTAGTTTTGTGAAATGCTGAGTGAAATGCGTGACAAAAGCGGCAGCGCCGCATTGTGACGCGAATGAGCAGAGACGGAGACGTGGATGCGCAGTAACTGCTCTTGCAAAAGTACTGCTCTTGGATTACATTGCCTGACTGCCTGCCATTCGTAACAAATGAACGCCTGCAGAATTAAACTCCCCCGGATTCCTGACACCTAATTCGAAAAGTTCGGCCTCCAAGTAAAGAATGCCGTAAAATTCAAGACGATAGGAGGAGTAAAAAAGACGAAGATGTACTATGACATTCCTGAATCTATTACCGTCCTCCCTTCGATAGTATAATTTGACCTTTTACGATCCAATGACTGCAGTAGCACTTTTGTCACAAGAGACGTATGTTCTATTATCACTCTTTTTTTCAGTCGCGCCCTTCTCATTTCGATCTTATTCATTAGTTCAAGATATTTTTCCGAAGTTTTACACAGTAAGTAACAAGAGATTCAATATATTAGTGAGACATTTTAACGAACAGCTGAATGAAAATTGGAGATTGATCGGTGTACAACATCACCACTCTACCATTATCAGTCTTGATAGTTTAGTGACTAAGATAATAAACTTTCACAAAAGTGGCGTCGTTTGAATCCTGCTCAGTATAAATGAGAGTTTTAGAAATAGAATATTGCATCCCAGTGGTACAGATTAGATGTAAGTCTGAGGGTCTCGTAGCTTTCGATAAGATTTAATCACGTAAAACGCCACACTCACTTGGATTATTTCATTTCCAAAATATGTTGTATCTACTTGAATTGCCGTCTGAGTAGCTCAGACGGTACATAGTTTGTCTTCCGAGCCCAATTTGGCAGGTTCGATCCTGGCCCAGTTTGGACCTCATATACGTCAGCCTCGTGTCGGTGGATTTACTGGCACATAGAAGAACTCCTACGGGAGAAAATTCCGGCACCTCGACGTCTACAGAAACCGTAAAAGTAGTTAGTGGGATGTAAAACCTATAACATTACTTTACAATTGGCTTTACGTTGCAACCGACACAGGTATGTCTTTTGATAGCGATGGAATAGGAAAGGACTAGGAGTTGGAAGGAAGTGGTCGTGGCATTAATTAAAGTACATCCCCAGCATTTGCCTGATGTGAAAATGGAAAAAACATCTTCATGGGTGCCGACAGTGAGGTTCGAACCCACTACCTCCCGAATTCAAGCTCACAGCTACGTGCCCTTAACTCCACGAGTGACTCGGTTTATATTATTATTATTATTATTATTACTATTATTATTATTATTATTATTAATTTCTGAGTTTCGAGGATTTTTCTTGCCTCTCAGCCTATTAAAGTAGCAACCACAGGATCCTATGGTAAGTCTGGCATTGCTCGCTCACCCTTACTTCTAACATGCATCACACTTTCATCTTTACTACCCGAGCTCCCTTAATAAAATCGTGTTCTTTTACTAGAGGTATATGGGGTCTCATGATTACGTTTTACATGCCATTTCCTTCCTTTTGCAAAACCTTCATTTCACATTATTTCTCACTAAAGTAATAATCAGCACTATGTTCGAATCCACGGCCGAGTGGTCAGAGTCTTTGCCTTGGTATTCGGGATCTCATGCCCATTTCCAACTGCGTCGAGAGAATTTAATCTCAAGTGGTTTGTTACCACCACATACTAACTCCTAGCGGCAATCGAAGAGTAAAATCCCGCTAGCATTTCGAACTTAGTACGATGTTTCTACATCTGAGGATGAACCACATCTATGTGAGCAAGAGAAGGAGAAACATGGAGAGATGATCTAGATGTTAGGCCCTTTTAAACAACACTCATCATAGTCTTCATCAGAAAGAAGAAGTTCGTCAGATACATTACCGAAATTTATTCAGTTCTATCGCTCAGTGTTACCGTATGATCATTTAATTGTCAGTAACATATTTTTATTCATTTCGAAATGTTGATGAAATCTTCCATAATTTTGAGCCCTATCTTCCGATGTATGATTTTTATATCTGGCAAGACTGGAGTGACGCTTGAGGTTTGCCCAGCAATTGCGCATTCCTTAGCTATGCTGCTCATATCTCTCCTTCGCCCAGGGAGCATCTGTTTTCTTATGATCTGGTTTGTCCTGGAATCGCTTTCATCTCAGTATCCTCCAAAAAGGTCGTCGGGTTATGATGTCAGTTCATGTTATATCCAGTTCCTAAAGGTCTTTAAGCACTTCCGTTAACCGTTATGTCCTAATGTTCAGTTCTTTCACCAGACGAGAAGGCGTTTGGTCAAACTGCTGAAATTATAGACCAATACTACCAAAACGATTATTTTGGTTATAGTTTTATTGGGCCGGGCTAAGGGTTTAAACAGTAAAGGCGCTAGCCTCGTGAGCGCATGTTGGCATTTTCGTTGGTGTATCAGTCCAATGGTTACGCCAGCGAGTGTTGGTAGATATACTGACAGGTAAATGAACTCCTGCGGGACAACCTGGCACATTGGCATCTTCGGAAAGTGTTAAAGTAGACAGTGGGGCGAATTATATAAATTAACATCATAGTTTAGCTGACACTTAAGTATTGTCCATGAACAAATCAGCCTACTGTATAGCCTTGTTAAATCAGCGCATACGAGGAACATCTCAAAATCATGGCAGCAGAGGTTAAGTAATCCTTATGTCGATATCATAATGGAAAATTGTTGTTTGTGGTTTATTTATTTTCAGGGCTGAATTCCTGATATCCGACGTTCGAGCTCTCCACTTCTATTGACTATCTACAGTACGAAGAGAGGTAATTAACTTAGATTATAATACATTTCGAACTTAAGACACATAAATATCACAAAAAAGAGTATATATCATACGTCACCAAACGGTGTACACGTCTACTGTAGATTATAAGATTATAAATAAAAACGTGCTGAATCATATGAATTTAAGTATAATCATACCTAAATCACATCGGTGTTTAGAGGGGTGTAATATACTCCTCAAGAATGATGACCACACTGGAGCAGAGAATATTATGATAAACTTGATCATTGTTAGAAAATAGGAAATCTACACTCATTTTCAATAGTTTGGACAAAGAAATGTGGAAAGGTAGACCTTATGATATTACAAGAGATATTCGAAGTTTCGTCTGTAACAGGAATCAAGAAATATTTTGGCTGCATCCATTGTATGCACCATATACGAAAGTTCCATGATGAATTCGGTGCCATTGACACAGAGAATCCCTCCCACCATCATTTTCCACCTGAGGCAGGGTAATTTATTTTAAAATAACATTGTTGTTGTTATTTGATTATCAGCCAGCATATTAGCTTGATGAAGTTTTTTACACCCTTTTAGATTCTGTTGTGCCCTCATCCCTCCGCACGCAACACATTCAATTTTCGAGGCAATATGCGTAATGTATTTTAACTTCTCAGTTCACTAACTATATCTCTCGTTAGGAAGAGAGCAAATCGAAGACAATACAGCATGTTTTTGACCAAATTATTCTTCGTTAGAGTTAGTATGTCTTCATTGGTTAACTACCCAACTCATTGACTCCAATTACAACATAGTATGTAAATGTGTACTATATCAACGATGTATTAGTGTCTGTTAACCTTTCCTATATATATATCCTCAATTTTTACTGTTTGTACGTGAGCTACTGAACGCAAGGCAAGTGTTACCATCTTAACTTGGGAAACAATAATCGGATTTTATCATGAGTTTCCATCATAAACAAAGGAAGTATTCGGGTGATGTGTGATGTCGTGTGTCTTCCAGGGGGGCCTGGTGTTGGCTTTTCTAGTTGGCGCCCATGGCTGAGCTGCGCGTTTGATGAAACAAGGTAGGGAGAGTTTGAAATCTGGTGTCGGCACATGGCCTACTCATGTCGAACAACATCAAAGGGTTTGCTCTACGGTTAACATCCTCATCTGACGGACGAATCATCATCAACAGCATCATATGCCGTCATTCTACGTGAACGCTGTGGAGAGATTTGGAATTGAACCCAAGATTTTGACACGCAATCTAGTGATTAGGAATTATACACCACCATTTCTTCTACCCTGCTGGCCAGAAGTCTGATGGTTTGGGTGGTAATATGACATTTGTGACCGAGCTCGATAGCTGCAGTCGCTTAAGTGCGGCCAGTATCCAGTATTCAGGAGATAGTAGGTTCGAACCCCACTGTCGGCAGCCCTGAAAATGGTTTTCCGTGGCTTCCCATTTTCACACCAGGCAAATGCTGGGGCTATACCTTAATTAAGGCCACGGCCGCTTCCTTCCCACTCCTAGCCCTTTCCTGTCCCATCGTCGCCGTAAGAATCTGTGTCGGTGCGACGTAAAACAACCAGCAAAAAAAAGACATTTGTGAGAACTGATAGAATATAAACTTTTACCCAACAGCACTTAATCACAGTTAATGAATAAATGGTAAATAGCTGACGTAGTTCACCGCCATTCTGAGATATTTAAAGAAGCAATAGATTTTATCTGGACGCTACAATTTTCAAATAATTTAATATTGAAACATGCAAACATTTCTTTACAGACAAAAATGACTTTCAACATTTAGTCACCTAACTTCCATGAATGAACCAAGTGCCTCTCAGAAGCTAGCGTTTAAGATTATTCTGCTCTCACTCTTCATATCTTCAAATCCTTACAAATTGGACCTAACAATCATAAGCCTCTATGTATTTCCTTTAACTTCCCAGGTCGAACACCTCTCAGGGCTTGTAACTTGTGAGGTATAGAGTGGCAATTACATCACCTCTGCTGAACATCTCATTGCTCTCCCGTACTTGAGCCTGGCTCCTCTAATGTTATTTTCTCCCCCAATTCTCCCGTGTTCAAACCTTATTGTTTTCGGACCCTAAGGAAGCCATTCAGATTTCACTCCCTTCATGGTCTTTCCCCTATGATTGCCGATACCTTCATTATTCAAGGGTTGAGAACGGATTCTTTATTATTAACTTAATTACATTACATGTATTAATCATTATATTACATTATAAAAAGATAACATGAAAATGTGAAAATAGCCATTAACTGAAAATATCAAATAAGACAACCTTAGGGGTGGTATATTAAATACATTTAAGCTATATATATTTACTAGTCATTTCAAATTTACTGGTTTCTTATTTCTGGTCTTTTTCCAACTACTTCAGGTCAGTACTTTGTTCGGATTATTCCCTATTTACGACCTGATGACTTTTCTAACGCAGATTGTTGTCTGTTTCTGTGGTGCTTTGTAGTGTGATGTGTTTTATGTAAATGAAAATGTGTATTAAGAGGAACACAAAACACCCAGATCCCAAGCTAGAAGAACTAATCAGGCGTGGCTAAAAGACTTGACCGGCCGGAAACTGAACCCGGGACTCTCTGAAGCATTATGCTTACAATTCAACCAAGAAGCCGGAATCAAAACTTACTGCAATATTAGTGCATAATGCAACATATTCGAAACCATTATTTCGGAGTTTACACAAAATTACGTAAAACTGTTCCGCCTTTCTAATATGTTTCCAGAAATATAATATTCATTAACAAAATAAGCTTAATCACAATCAAGAATATGATTATGCGATGAAATGAAATGAAATGCCGTATGGCTTTTAGTGCCAGGAGTGTCCGGGGACAAGTTCGGCTCGCCAGATGCAGGTCTTTTGATTTGACTCCCGTAGGCGACCTGCGCGTCATGATGAGGATGAAATGATGATGAAGACAACATATACACCCAGCCACAGTGCCAGGGAAATGCTTAAAATTCCCGACCCTGCCGGGAATCGAACCCGGGGCCCCAGTGACCAAAGGCCAGCACGCTAACCATTTAGCCATGGAGCCGGACTGATTATGCGATATGAGATTCATACGGTGTACGAAATACTATTGAATATGCTTGACGGTGTTGTAATAACGTAGGTTCTTATTTGGGGTATTCTGAAGTAAAAAATTATTATCGATTGATTAGCATGGTTATTTACTCTTTTTTAACTCTTTAATCATAGTCGTTTACCTGGGGCCCTTCTGAGTCCATACATTCGAAAACTTAAATAATTCGTAATTTTAAATCCATTCACTTCTCATTACTTTTTTTGACATTCTAGGTACTGTGTTGAAATAATACTAATTCTTCCCTGTGGACATTAATTTTATAGCTTTATTTCATTCGTTCAATTCTTAATTACAGATACCCTTCGGTCATCGTCCACGTCCGTTCATACCAGCAATCATTCTATCGACTTTTCATGTATGTAACTTTATCAAGTTAACTCAGCTTTCCCTCTCTCGGTTTTAAAACAGAGCGTCGTAAGGAAAATTGTATCTGTAAACTCACTGATGTTTTGAGAAAAACCTCTTGTTTAAAAATCGTTACGAAATTTAAATTCTACTAAAATGCTGATATTTGTTGGACATGTAATACAACAACGATTATGAGTAGAACAAGCATTTTACATTCTTGGATTGTACATCAAATAGCTCGGATTTAAGCCAAGAAAGGCAAAATTGTAAGCACTGACTAGCAGCCGAAGGTCGTGAAAGTGTGAAACTAGAACAGTGTGTACCAAATCTCGTAAGCTGTACGGTATCTCCAGTATTTCCAAGCAGATTTACTCTCAGGGATTATGCATCAAAGCCCCTGTGTCTTCGACTTAGCGGTCTTGTCTTGCGTCACGTATAAGTGGCACAATTACACGCTTAAAAGGTTTGCTGGCGGAGACATATCCTAGAGCCAGCAGTCAGTAATTTACAAGCCACCACGTGCTGAGACAGGCTTCATGAGCAGACGTGCAGCATGCCTGCCTGGCAGCACTCACTTTATTGCGACCCGAGCGGCTTGCTGATTAAATGTCACTCTACGTCCCGTCACTGGCGTCTTAACGCCCTCACTTTACTGTCCTTTCTAATAACTTCGTCGTGTCTAACACCGTAAATACTTAATGACGGCCGCCAACGTGGTCTAGGAGTTAGCATATTGCTTTCCCACTCGGCTGACGTGAGTTTGACTCCCAATGACAGCTATCATGGGTGAGGTCTAGGGCAGAAGAATTTGACTGAATGTTCTCATTCCACGTACCGGTACTTCAGACCGACCTGCTGCTATTCATATCAAGAGAACGACGTCAGGCACTGTATTCTGCTGCGTCTAGTGGTTTCCAAAAACAAATGTTGTCATGCCATTCCACTAAATATACACGATAAGAACCGCTACGTGATAATATTTCAGCTTAGAATTCTGACTAGAAAGGTTCTGTCATCTTAAGGTTCAGTATTGCATGATATATATCAACGAATTCTCCCTCTAAGTGATTCATGTGCTGCGGGTGAGTATTTCTCCCCTCAACATTGTCACAATGGTATTTCGAGGCGTAACGACGATATGCCATTACTGTACGTCTAGATATCAACATCAAAAGTGAATTATATATAGTTTTTAAAATATATTGTCGTTGAGGAAGCAATTCCACGTATCTGACAATGCTCCTTTTATCTATGGATATGCAGTCCATCAGTATTTTCGTTATGTTCATTTTCCTAAGGGGAAATGCATCATACAGTGGTGTACTGCAGAAACGTATGTTTGTAAGACGTATTTACGCAGTTCTTCAGTTTGATTTAAAGTTCATTTTCTTTACACCTCAGCAAAGAAAATGAACACAACGAAATTGTTTCTGATGGGCTACATATTCGTATGTGGCTGGGAGGCCTGACCAGTCTTAAAGAAAATAAAGGACAGGAAGTGCGTTGTATGATACGCGGTATTGCTTCCTCCACGAAGTCACACATATTTTAACTGTATTAATAATGCAACAATGGAGAATTACATTTGCGGCAATAATGCACTATATTGCCATTTACGTGCTAGAGATCGTTTACGTTGTGTACTATGGGCAAGCTTACCTAAAGAATTGTATTAGACCTATATTAGGAAGAACGTTGTTTATACATCCTGTAGATGCAAAACTGGGGTAAGATGATCATATGTTATACGTGTACACGTGTTACTTCTAACCTGGTTCAGTTTTGCAACTTTGTTCCCGGACATAAGAAGAGCCAAACAAAATTTTTGCTGAAGAATCGCGTTGCATGGGAATGTGTACATTAGATGATTCGTTCAGTTCTCAAGTGAACCTCAGCGCCATGTTCCGCTCCAAAAGTGGAAATATAGTTTCTTAGATAATTCGACTTTCTGACAGGGAATCGAACCCACGCTCTTCCGGATGAACTGATCACGCCTTTACCTCCTCGGCAATTCAGCCCATCAACTTACTACCATCGGGGTCAAAGAAAACAAGAATAGACCGAGGGATGTTAAAAAATAAATATGAAAAGGAAAATCTCACGCAAGTGTTTGGAAGTAATGCCAGATTCAGCTAAGGGCCCTGAAGTCACCAACCCTCGCTAAACTGTGACACCCCTGGGGAGTCACCCATTACGATAGATACAAGTTACCGTGGATGTTGTTCGCTCTCACACACGTGGGATAACAGCTGCCCTGAGTATGTTTCTCCCCATTCCAGAAATATCCTGGAATAGTAGCTATGACTTGTTTCGGGATTTCCTCCACAAACCTAAGCATAAATAAATAGTTACACAATCTAACACGAAAATCATAACAGTACAAGTAGCAAAATCTCAAATAAACCTGTTAGCTGGTTTTTATTTTGCTTCTTGAAAACCATTTCCATCTCCATCAAATAAAAGGTGGAGATCACTCAGAATCCGCAGCGAGCTTGCCTCTTTCCAGGAGGCCCTGTGTCCGATTCCTGGCTAGATAAGAGATTCTGATCTGGATCTGAGGTTTAGTTCAAGGTTTACTCAGGTGAGTACAATTGGAGAGCTATCTGATGATGAGATAGCAGCCCCAGTCTAGAAAGCCAAGAATAGCAGCCAAAAGGATTTAACGCGCTAACCACTCGTCACATCGTAATCTGCAGGCCTTTGGCTGAGTAGCTTACACTTGGTAGTGCAAGGCTCTTCAGCGCTGTAGAGCTAGTGGGTTTAGATTACTTTGAACATCTCATGACACAAATATGATGATGATGATGATGATGATGATGATGCTTCTTGTTTAAAGTTGCCTAACATCTAGGTCATCGGCCTATGACAAAAATATATCTGATATCAACAATATATTCAAAGACAATTTCATTATTCGCAGTGGTTTAGTAGATTATTGGAAATAATAATAATAATAATAATAATAATAATAATAATAATAATAATAATAATAATAATAATAATAATAATAATAATAATAATAATAATAATAATAATATATTTTATTAATAAAGGAAGAATAAAAGTAAAATGTTTCAAATTTCTACATAAATTGTTTCGAACTTCCAGTCGTCCATAGCACCAGTATACCAATAGTACCGATGATGATGATGATGATGCTTGTTGTTTAAAGGGGCCTAACATCTAAGGTCATCGGCCCCAACAGTACAGAAACGATGGTTGAAACATAATTGTTGCAAGAGAAATGTGAAACGTTTAATTGATTCATAAAATAAAACCTTTCAAGAAAGATAAATTCCTTATCTGACGACAACAGAACTATAAGGCAAAAATTTTGGAAACAGTAATGCCAAGATTGTTCTGTGTTGATTGTGGCATCGCAAACTAATGAACGTGAAATGAGAAACATCTAGAAGTAAGTAGTGCTTTCAGTTATGTCATTATCATTAGTCACCTCCCCATTAAGTTTCTTTATCCGCTCAGCTTACTATCTTGACTTGCATTTACTTGAGTTAAGTTTGTCGCATCAGAATAAACACAGCAACAAGATAATCTAAGACACAGATACGTTCAGCACTTCAAATAATATTTCCGTGCAATACTACAATCATATAAATTACCTGTTTTACTTAAACGAGATTCATCGTTTACAAATAGATATTTATTTATACATCCCCTTTCTATACATAGGAAAAACGCTGAATACTTGTAAGCAATGGACATAAATATAAATTTCTAAGTCATTAACAAATTCCCACGAAAAATAATTATAATTGTTCTTCTGGATTTAAATCAAAGTTCGAAATTCAAAACGAATAAAGATGAGGCCAGCGATCTTCAAAAATAAGCTGAAGACGGACATAGTTTCGGAGCAGAAGTAGAAGACGGGACTAAATAAATAAATAAATAAATAAATAAATAAATAAAATAAAATAAAATAAATAAATAAATAAATAAATAAATAAATAAATAAATAATACAACACAAACGTAACGTAACGGAAAGTGAAAGGGCGATGCGAGAAGCCTAATAGGAAAATGAAATGTGTAAGAAATATGATTATTGCTACTTAAACACTGAAATGGTCAGTAAAGGCAGACTTACAAGAACCAGTGGTACATACTTAGGGTGACCAAATTTTCAAAAAAAGAAAAACTAGGGATAATTCAACATTTTCTTGGCTAAAAGAGACTCACATGATTATAATTTGAATATACGAGGTAGCATACCTTCTTCTTGGTTCTGTTTTATGGCTTCACCCAACCCAATGTGGATGGTTGTAATCACTATTGCGTGTTTCTGCGTTGACTTGTAGTGTTGTGTCTTGTCTGAATATGAAGAGGAGAGTGTTTGGAAAAACACAAGCATCCATTCCCAGAGCCAGGAGATTTAATCAGAGGCGATCAGAGGCTGACCATTCACCCAAGGAGTAGGACAAAATATAGCATACCTGAACAAGATATTTCCCATTTGAAAGATAGAACTCAAATATATTCTGGAGTTTTTTCTGAAACATTGCAGAAATAATTTCTTCCAAAGTATAGATACTCTGATACCGGGCGAGTTAGCCGTGCGCGTAGAGGCGCGCGGCTGTGAGCTTGCATCCGGGAGATAGTAGGTACGAATCCCACTATCGGCAGCCCTGAAAATGGTTTTCCGTGGTTTACCATTTTCATACCAGGCAAATGCTGGGGCTGTACCTTAATTAAGGCCACGGCCGCTTCCTTCCAACTCCTAGGCCTTTCCTATCCCATCGTCGCCATAGGACCTTTCTATCTCAGTGCGACGTAAAGCCCATAGCAAAAAAAAGAGAAAAGATACTCTGATATAAACTATAAACATTCATATAATTATTATGTTACAGTATGATAACTTGCAGAAATACAGTACAGTCGAATATAAAATGACAATTGTTCTACAAATTATGATCACAAGTATTCATATATGTATCTGGAAAGGAACTATTTGCTTAAAAACTTTTGTCTTTCAAAGTGACGATTTTACTGTTTAATGTTAGGGCAGCTGATACAGCTTTGGTGGCACAAGTTGCAGCATCAAGTTTTGACATATCACAGGGAGTGTGCATTCAGAATAGATGACAATCGCACAGCACAAAGATATTTGATCTCGGAATATAAGTATGATAGTCATTTCACACACCATTAGCCGGGATTTCCGTGTATTCAAAACGTTCAAAGATTCTACATTCTACAACTACTGCATTCATTCCTTTATTATTTCTAAAGGGACACAGTGGGACTGGGCTTAATAAAAGAGGGCAATTTAGCGTCCCGTTAGAGTTTTATGGGGACAACGGGTGGCAGTCAGAAAACGGGACGTCTGGTACCCTATACATAGTGTAAATCCCAATTGGGATCTTTGGCTTCGGATGACGAAGGCTGCTCAGCCAGGTGGCGAGGTTATGCTGTGACCAAGTCCGCGGCCTCTCATAGCAGCCAGCTCCCGTATAAATACTCCAGCTGTGGACGCCATTAACCAATATTTACCGTTTTTGTAATTAATTCCATTGTTATTTAAATGTCTCTCATCATAATAGGAAAGGACGCGTCTGAATATGCAGTACGGCTATTTCCGCTGTAATTGTAATGTAACTTAACTGCGGCTGAGGGCAAGGTCCTCTAAACATCTTGTACACAGATGGTAAACGTGGTAAAATGTGCAGTCCGTCGCTTTGGTGACAGCATCAAAACCTTTACTATTTATCCTGTTTAAAGTGTTTGGAAGATATGCTTTTTTAAGGTGAGTACTTGTACAACGTTTAAAGTGTTTGGAAGATATGCTCTTTTAAGGTGAGTACTTGTACAACGTTTATTATCAATTTCAAGATTTATGAACTGCAGTATCTTTGGCGATGAATTTACTGACTTTCGGGGAATTACCCATACCATGCTGCGGAATTTCCCGTACTGCTGCGGATTCAATAGAAGAATTATAACTAAGCGAATTAATTTAAGAAGTGAATTGTGATATTTTTTTGAAGATGTAAATAAAATATATGTCTTCAACTTTGGACTGTCTTGAAAACCCTGGTGGTATTTTAGTTTCCTCCTGAGTGGGTTGCGTTCTTGTATATCTTCATAAGTGATCCCCACCTCCTGTAGGTCCCTTTCCTTCTCCTTGAACCAAGTTGAAGTTCAAGGATACGGACCTTTTGTTGTAAACATCTTTGGTCAGTTGACAAGCCAATGCTATTTTATTCATGCGCGACGCGAAAGCTCCTTTGGTTCTATCCACTTGCCAAGATATTTAAACTTATCTGTCCGTTTGATTGCCCCCTGATTTATTTAGCTCTCTTGGTGCTGGTGTTTTCTCCAAAGAGATCAGGAGGCCTGCTTTTGTCGCCTGTGCCTTGAGGTGATTAATTTGCTTTGTAGCCATCACAAAAGAATTAGAGACAATTGTTAGATCATCTGCAAAAGCTAGGCAATCAATTGAAAGGTTCATGTACTTGTAACCCAATTTAACAACAATTTGGAGCCCATCGTTGTTGATATGGATGACTTTTCCCAGGATATCCCATCTCTCTTCCCAACTCCTGTCTTTATCTTGAAAGCGTCTAAAATTTCTCCTCTGAGCTTAACTCTGGAGGTTGTGTTAGCTAGGGTCTGTTCGATAATTGCTCTGGTTTCGTTATCCAGGCCAAATTCCTTTAGGACTCGAATAAGAGTGATTGTATGAATCGAGTCATAAGCCTTCTTGAAGTCGACGAAGGACACAACAAATTTCTTGTTCTTTAGTTTCAGATGTGAGATGATAGATTTCAGATTCATAATTTGCTCGGCACATGAACGCTCTTTCCTGAACCCTGCTTGGTACTCTCCCAGTTATGGGTCAAGTTGGTGATTTGCCCTAATCTGCAAAGATTTTGAGAGAATTTTGTAAGATACCAATAGGAGGGAAATGCACGGTGATTGTTGACATCCGATTTGTCCCCTTTCTTATGCAGGGGGTGAATCAAGGCAGAAGTCGTCAGGTGGAAGTTTCTCGGTTTCCCAAATCTTCTCGATGTCAGTCAATTTATCAATCATTTTGTCACCAGCATACTTCCACAATTCAGCAGTTATGAAGTCCTCGCCTGATGCCTTGTTATTTTTAAAGGACTGAACAATCTGTTTAATTTCTTCTTTCGTTGGAGTGGATGAATCTGGGTGGACGTGTATGTTATTTTCAAATGAGAAAGTGGACATTGGAATTTCACAATTGAGAAGAGATTCAAAGTACTTCGCTAGAATCTAGCAATTATCTTTATCATTGTAATCTAGTTTCCCATCCGATATTTTGAACTGTAAGCTTGTTGTATTATACTTGTGTGTTGTTCCTCTGGAAGTTTTGTTCAATCTGTGTTGGTTGTTTCTTGCTGTAGGTACGTTTTATATTGCGAATAGTTTTTGCCGCGCATCATCTCTCGTTCACGAAGTTTTCCCAGTTATCTTGGTTCTTTTCCGAATTCAATTCTTTCCAGGCGAGTTGTCTTAGTTTTACCACTGAGACACATTCATCATTCTACCAAGCATGTTTCTTTGACTTCATCAGTGGGACTGTTTCCTTTGCTGTTGTAACCAAGGTTTGTTATAGCTCTTCGCAGTTCTGGGGATTCAGAGATTCTAGTTTCTTCGTAAATTCAGGACATGAGCGTAGTTTTTGGTATCATATCGAGTGATCTCCTTCAAGTGGTGTTTCTCGGAATCAGTTTAACTTTCATTTTGGAAAGATAGTGATCCGAATCTAGATTGACATTCCTTAGAACCTTCATATTCTGTATCTCTCTTTGAGCTTTACGGGAGACTGCGACGTTGTCAATTTGAAACTCCCCGAGATTGGGATTCGGAGATGTCCATGTCTTCTGCTTCCTGGGCAGGTGTTTGAAAGCTGTAGATTTCATAACTAAGTTGAAGGCCTTACTTAGCTCCATGAGCCTCTCTCCGTTGTGGTTTGTCCTCTGGTGTGCCGGATAGTTTCCGATAATGTTTTGGAACTTTCTCACTTTACCCAGCTGCGCAATACTTATTATTGTTTGCTTGTTTGTTTGTTTGTTTGTTTGTTTGTTTGTTTGTTTGTTTGTTTGTCCAACCCTTGTCCCGTTTCTCTACGGCATCGTTTGTGAGGTGAGATGAATGTGTCGTGGCGGGTTTTTATGACTGGATGCGCTTCCTGACGTCAACCTCATCAGAGGCGTTAATGAGGTGAAATTAATGACGTGATATATGATAGCAGGAAGGGAAAGAATGAAATCCGGTGCCGGCGCATAGCCTGGTCCTGTCGCATAGCACCAAGGTGTCTGCTGAAGTCTTACGCCTAACGTCCCCACCCGACGGACGAATCACCATCAACAGCGTCATATACCCTCACTCCATATGAGCATTGCGGAGAGGTACGTATTATTATTATTATTATTATTATTATTATTATTATTATTATTATTATTATTATTATTATTATTATTATTATTATTATTTCTGTTCTACAGGGCCAAATATCGAGGTCATAGGCCCCGAAGAAATTATGAATTAAGATGGAGAGCACAGAAAAGATAATGAACTTCCAGAAGAGGGCTTAAATAATAGGATACATCTTGAGGCATCCATAATTCATCTTAGAAGAATAGGAAGGAACTCCAGAATAAATATGACCAATAAGATAGAGTTCATATATTCTGCTGTAGTGAAGTAGAGATAAAAGCGACGAATTGGCAAGGAGAACTGAATCAAATCAGTCTATGAACCGTTTACTCAAACAAAATGAACATTGGTACATGCAATTTATTTTGTGGTTTGAAAGTATCAAAAGGATGAACCACGTCATGAGTCACGTATTTATTAGATAGGATTCCTTCCAAGTAAGAGTGCTCTCAACTCCTCTCAAATTACCTTCTGCTTTTGACATACAGTTATTTTGAGATAACATTACTTTTAATTAAAAAGATGGGCCTTACAGTGACGTGACCTTTCCTTATTATATATTGACTTTAGACTAGGCACCATGTTTCATTCAATTTCAGGAATATAAGGGACACGGTGACAGATCCTCTATCACTGGCAACTAACTACAAATTGTGTCTTGGCAGTGAATGTGTGATGTGTTTTTAGCCTGGTCAAGCATACTTCTCACTGTCACGACTGTAATATGTCAAGTGTCGCAGGCATTCTGCCTCACGAGTAAGAACGAAACGATTACTTTAGTAAGGAGATAATGTATTATGCGCTCTACTTCTTTACTTAATTCGGTATTACGCAATAACATCTAAGGTTTATCAAGTCAGGTGAAGTAAATTATGAATGCTTAAACGTATATAAGCTAAACTCTCACCTTTGCTATACTGCTCTATGAGCCCATTGCCAATGTAAAACATCAATATTACAGCGTTGTTCAAACCTGACGAATTCTTTCTCTTGCTAATTTTTACTTGTTGTAGAGTAGCCATTTACTAAATAATTCTTCAATGAACAGACAGTGGTTTAATCAACTGCTTATAGCAGTCGATGTAGATGGGTTACAAGATTATTAAATGACCATTAAATGAGACAATATGAAGTATATCGTTATTACCTTCACCTCGGCAGTTTTCTTTCCTTGCAAGACCATCGCATTTTATACCCAGATCAGTGTACATTACAAAATTGATTTGAATTTGCCACTGTGATGAACATGGTGACTTAGTTAATGGAAAATTACGCCATAGCTTTTTCAACATACGCCCTACCCAAGGTTATTCATCGTTGGTAGAGGCCTGGAAGCTTACAAATGGCAGTAGTAAGTAATGAAATGGCGTATGGCTTTTAGTGCCGGGCGACCTGCGTCCCGTGCCAGGGGAATCAGCCCATTATGGTTAAAATTCCCGACCCTGCCGGGAATCGAACCCGGGAACTCGGTGGCCAAAGGCCATTTAGCCATGGAGCCAGACAGTAGTAAGTCAACCTCCTGGAATAGCTCGAACTCACTTTCGGACAGCAGTTTAAGGTTGTCCGATGTTGAAATTTTCATACAAAGATCCATCGAGAGTAAAGATGGTCGGTCGAATATACTGGGTACTCTTTTTTTTTTTTTTTTTTTTTTTTTTTTGCAAGTTGCTTTACGTTGCACTGACACAGTTAGGTCTCATGGCGACGATGGGAGAGAAAACGGCTAGAAGTGGGAAGGAAGCGGCCGTGGCCTTATTTAAGGTACAGCCCAAGAATTTGCCCGGTGTGAAAATGGGAAACCACGGAAAACCATCTTCAGGGCTGCCGACAGTGGGGGTCGAACCCACTATCTCCCGAATACCGGATACTGGCCGCACTTAAGCGACTGTGCAGCTATCGAGCTCGGTACTTGGTACTCTAGAAGAGTCAGCCCCGATATTTTGAATGTCCTCCTGTACGGATGTTTGTAGGACATGGCGTGGGCAAGTGCCAAGGATTTGCAGTATGCTTCGCTGGTGATTGCTTGTTTGGCTGAAAGCTGTCGATGAGCTCGTTTCTCTCATTATACTTAACAAACAAATCCTCACAGGAGGTTATTTGCAATCTTTAGGTATTACCGGTCACTATAACCCACTAAGGCCACCGCACTGGCTCTGTATGACAGTGGTCCCTGCGAAAAAATAAATTAACTCTCCATGGACAGATATTTTCAACATCTTCTGAACTTCAAATTGTTATCTCAGAGTGTTTTCGAGCTATTCGTAAGAATTTGCTTTCTGCTGCCGTTCACGAGATTCTTAATCGCTTCATCCGCTGTCTACCTTTTAATCATACGGCCAATCTCTCATCCTAGAATATTACAAAGTATTTTTGCTCGAAGTTAGTCAGGCTGACCCAGGTACATGAACTTTCAGCCTTCGAAATTACTACTTACCGTCATTCTTTGGACCATTAGCGACGGCGTGGCACAAACGAACAGAACTGTCGTGCAGTAATCATACGAATGTTGTAGGGAAAGGAATGTTCAGATCATTTTCAAACACTATTTGTCACTGTACTGACTGTTTTACTTTGGGTAACATTTCCTCCAATTGGATTGGCCAGGCCTAGATTCGAGTAGACTTTTGAGGACAACCGAACATCGTGCAGACTTCGTTGTGATTGTGGCCAACCTTCAGTAATGGAGAGGGCACTACATGAAGAATTATTTCTTCGTTATAAATTATCTGGTAATTTCATATTTTGTGGAAGTTTAGTATTTTCTTAAAATTACAAGTAGTTGATTTATCTATTGTTTCCCTGATTCTCGATATCCAAAAAGTGTTGCACATGTTATTATCTAGCAACACATCTTACTTATAAATAGAGATATGGTTTCAAGGCCTTCTTCAAAAGCTCCAAATCATTCAACTGTAAAGATAACTTTCTGATTGATCACGTATGATTGCTCCGAGTCTGTTAGGTCAGCCTGGATGCTTGTTGAATCCTCACATAGCGCCACCAATGATTATGCTGTTCTAGGGAAACTACAAAAACAAATAAAAGCAAAGTCATCTCCGTACAGGCCATGAAGGCCCTGGAGGAGTGGAAGGTAAAGGCTTTCACTATCCGTAACCTCGGCACTTGGTGGGGTAGAGTGGTTAGCACTACGCCCGGCCGCGTTTGCCCCCAGGAATTAACCTGGTACTCATTTTTGGTGTAGGCTGAGTGAACCTCAGGGCAATATGCACCTCTGGAAGTGGAAATCTCATTTCTTAAATTTTACGACTTCGTGACGGGGATTCGAACCCACGTCCTTCCAGGCGAACCGAGTACGCCTTTACCGCCTCGGCCAGGCACCCCCTTCAAAAGAAAACAAATAGTGGATATAAAATGAGGCGAACTCGCGAAGATGAGAAGTGAGGAAGTTTGCCATTGCTTTTCTCACTGAGCCAGAAACTGCTATTCCATTGTAGCACGACCGGCCCTAAAAGTAACACTTTTCATAACATGCAGATGCACTAGTCGTGTTCCGAATGACATTACTGAGCACCACCTAAACAGCTTCCAAACTGTCGCAGCCATAAATGAGACTAAGACTTCGGTGGAAAGGTACATTTTGCTCCGGTGTACACTACACGTGTACGTTATTTATAATTCATGCAATGAAATTCATTTAAATGATGGAATCAGTAGACAGACTACATAACTACATAACATCACATTTCTATTTGTAAATATAGAATACAGTATCAGGATATAATTAACCTTCTGACTCTTAATTAAAATTTATGTCGGTAAATTAAATTCTCAAAAATAAATTTAAACATAACATCATCTATTTGTTATCTAAATCGTTTCCAAACTTCATAATGGCATGTAAATAACAACACGCAACTGTTCTGACCAACTGCGCCAACGAGCGCAGAGAGCTCTCATCGTAATAAAAATAACCAGGATAACCAGTGTCGTCTGCAGGAACTAAACAATCCACAAAGACCGAGCTCGATAGCTGCCGTCGCTTAAGTGCGGCCAGTGTCCAGTATTCGGGAGATAGTGGGTTCGAACCCCACTGTCGGCAGCCCTAAAGATGGTTTTCCGTGGTTTCCCATTTTGACACCAGGCAAATGTTGGGGCTGTACCTTAATTAAGGCCACGGCTGCTTCCTTCCCACTCCTAGCCCCTTCCTGTCCCATCGTCGCCATAAGACCTATCTGTGTCAGTGCGACGTAAAGCAACTTGCAAAAAAAAAAAAAAAAATCCACAAAGAGGGCAGAAACATTTTCGTTGGAAAATACATTTATATTACAATTCGTGAGTAGTTGAAATTATCAGCTGGTTGCACCTATATGTCTTTTCACGAGAGTTTAATCCTGATGTAAACATGGTATGTCTACGCCTCCGCCAGTTGTGATTCGCTGAGCGTGTAATACCGACCTCCATCCTGTCAACGTCTCGTGTTCGGACGTACAGGGCTACGCATCGCATACGACAATAGTGCGAAGATCTGAACTTCCGAATAGACGACTAAATCTGGATTCTGTTCACTTAGTTAATTGAACACATTCACAATGCACTGCCTATGGTCACTTCTGAGCGGTTTTCCTCTTTTGTGCTTTACTACACGTGATGGTCTTACCTCTTGCTCCATTTTTCTAACTATGAATACTGCTGCTGCAAGATGCAACAGCTATCTGCATGCTGTACAGCTTGGGACTTTGCCCCGCTACGAAAAGTCTTCTGATTACACCACGCCTTGTGCCTTCATTTCACGTTATTGAATCACTATTTTATAAAAGAAGCACATGTATATACCGGTATATATCACAACCATATTTTAATTTGATTACGTACTCTTCCAAACTTTCTAAATGTAATAAGCTAAAATAAAATAAAATAAATGCGACATACTACTTTTCTTCAAGCTCGCATACAGTCGAGTGAGTGCGACGGTTGCTTCTCCAATCAACTACGTCTATGTCCACGTGCAAAGGCAAGGTGCTCCGCATATTTGTTTACATCAATATTAAACTTCGTGAAAATCGGTATAGCTATTATTATTATTATTATTATTATTATTATTATTATTATTATTATTATTATTATTATTATTATTATTATTATTATTATTATTATTATTATTATTATTATATAATTATAATAATTATATATGTAAGTATATACTATATATATAATAATAATAACAGTACCATCATTCATCTACTTTCAGTACATGGTCCGACTCGTTAGTTGAACGGTCAGCGTACTGGCCTTCGGTTCAGAGGGTCCCGGGTTCGATTCCCGGCTGGGTCGGGGATTTTAACCTTAATTGGTTAATTCCTACGGCACGGGGGCTGGGTGTATGTGTTGTCTTCATCATCATTTCATCCTCATCATGACGCGCAGGTCGCCTACGGGAGTCAAATAGAAAGACCTGCACATGGCGAGCCGAACCCGTCCCGGGATATCCCGGCACTAAAAGCCATACGACATTTCATTTCATTTTTTCAGTACATGAATAACGTACTCATGTATACCAGAGCAAAATGTACCTTTCCACCGACCGGGCGACTTGCCCGTGTGGTCATGGGCACGCAGCTGTGAGCTTGCATCCGGGAAATAGTGGGTTCGAATCCCACTGTCAACAGCCCTGAAGATGGTTTTCCGTGGTTTCCGATTTGCACATCAAGCAAATGCTGGGGCTGTACCTTACAGTAATTTTTTTTGCTAGTTGCTTTACGTCGCACCGACACAAATAGGTCTTATGGCGACGATGGGAGAAGAAAGGCCTAGGAATGGGAAGGAATCGGCTGTGTTCTTAATTAAGGTACAGCCCCAGCATTTGCCTGGTGTGAAAATGGAAAACCAAGGAAAACCTTTCAGTGCTGCCAACAGTGGGCTTCGAACCCACTATGTCCCGAATGCGAGCTCACAGCTGCACGCTCCTAACCGCACGGCTAACTCGCCCGGTCTTACAGTAATTAAGGCTACGGTCGCTTCCTTCCAACTCCTAGGCCTTTCCTATCCCATCGTCTCCATAAGACCTATCTGTGTCGGTGCGACGCAAAGCAAAAAATAAAATAAATTTCCACCGAAGTCTCAGGATCATTTAAGGTTGCAACTGTTCGGAAGCCGTTAGGTGGTGCTCAGTTATGGCATTTGGAGCATGACTACTGCATCTGGATGTTATAAGAAGTATTTTCCAAAGCGCTAATACACATAGTAGATTTCTTTTACAATTTGTCTAACGTCGCACCGACAAAGATTGGTCTAATGGCGACGATGGGATAGGAAAGGGCTACGAGTGGGAAGAAAGCGATCGTGGTCTTGATTAAGGTACATCCCCAGCATTTGACTGGTGTGGGGATAGGAAAAACGGCAAACCCTCTTCAGGTCTGTCGACGGTGGGGTTCGAACCCAATATCCCTAATGCAAGCTTACAGCTAAGTGACTCAAACCGGGCAGCCACTCTCTCGGTACCATAGTAGAGGAACAAGTAGATCGTTAAATAGGTGAATATCAAGGGTTTCATGAAGGGAAGATCCTGTGTGAAACATACCTCTTGTCTGAAAAGCATCTTGAGAGTACGAGATATACGAGGTAGAAACGCGGTGGTTATGTTCATTCGCTTCAAAACAACTTATGACTCCATCGACTGGCAGACACTTTTCAATGTTTTGGATGAATTTGTAATTTATGGTGAAACGTGTTCAATTATAATTCAAACACTAACCGAAATCATCATCAAAGTTAAATTTCATGAGAAAATCTCGGAGACCTTTGAGATTAAGACAGGAGTCAGGAAAGGAGACGCACTATCACTTGTTTAACATCGTCCTGGAAAAAGTAATGGGAATATGGAGGAGAAACATAAAAGAAGACGAATGCATATAAGGAATGTCTTTAGGTACAAAGAAGTGGGGTGTAAAAGTGCGTTGCTTAGCGTTTGCTGATGACATGGTATTACGAGCAAAATGTAAAGAAGGAGCTAAAATAATGATTGGAAATTATACAAAATCGTAGAGAAACCTAAGTCAAGATCGCGTACGAAAAGAAAAAAAAAACAGAGTACATGGAATACAAGCATGATAAAGTGAACTAAGTATAGGAAAGTCAAGAGTTTGCATACATTGAAATATCTTGGTGATCCAGCCGAATGTGGTTGCTATACGAGCATATAAAAGAAGGGCCAGAAAGATTAACGAAGACTATAGAGTCTATAAAAACCGTCTCTCGTAACACCATCGGAGCGGTCCCTCACAATAGTCTCCGAGAAAAAGAAATCGTCTTCCCATTTTCTGAAGTGGTAGGTGACTCAGACATAGCTGCAAGTGTTCCGGACTGATGGATGGAGTGTTACCTGTTTCTATCCCTTCCTCTTACTATTTCTTTCGCGGAACGATCTTAACGATCGTAACTATCAGGCTGGCTTCATTAGATTCTCATGATAGTACAGTAAAAATTCTAAAATATAACAGCAGGAAAGTGAAGTAGAGTAGTTGTACTTAAATTTTTATATAAAATCTACTAATTAGCTGTAATCTTACAATTTTTTTCATGTACTGAAGTGATATAGTTTTGCTCATAGATTAATACTTTACTATTAATGTTCTCCTACTAGTCCTCTTCGGAAGTCACACGCCATTCTTATTAATAATAATGCGATTCTGTCCGATATCGTACTTCTAATGATATATAAATTATGCTTTCCGCATAATTCTGTTGAAGCATCCAATCAGCACTTAGTGAAGGACTCAATCTCACGGAGAGAGAAATTAGCCCTTCAGCCATGAGGAAAGTTAATCGATATCTGAAATTCCGAGTCGGAAGTATGTTCATACCTTAAGCCTGCAAATTCCTTTCCTTGTTATATCCATGACCAGAGTAAGGAAATTAATGCGAGACACCATTATCATGACACTTTAAATAGAATCTTGTCTTAAGCGAATTCCTGGTGTGTTAAAATATAGCTCAGCTCTGACAAAAGGAGCAACACTCTAACCAGCTTTCTTGTCTGCTGAGAAACTAGTGGAGAGTAACCGCGACGTTAGAAATCTAGTAAACAAAGTGACTTCTATCTTCGTGGTTTAGAATTAATTAAGGAGTGCGCTTTTGCATTTATTCTGAACTTTAAGATAATGGCTACGTTGAGTATTTGAAGTTGCAACAGGTGATTCTGCCAACGTATGGTACTCAGTACACTTGCCAGGTTCACATATCAAAAGATTGCTGGCGCGTGAATGGTACTTCCCGTAAACTTACTTTGAAGATTAAGTGCACACGCCTTTGTTCTAGAACACTAACAGACTGCACATACGCGCAAAAACCTCATATCCAGCTCATTAACTAGGGAGTACATATTCCATGCCCATTCCGATTCCTTGAACTCGAACTAATGGTGTTCACCTCACTTCTGACGCACTTTTCAAAATATCTGTCAGAGTTCCAAACAAGTGTGAAGATATATTTGTGTCTTAATGCCACATTATTCATTACTAATGAATTGGTGTTACTAATCTGAGCCATTATGAGTGACATGCAATGAATGCTTCCTTTTCTACCGGGAAACAGTAAAATAAAAATATTTACCCCAGTATAGACATTAAAGAGAACAACTCGAAAATTATTAAAATAGAAACCCAGAAGGATAGCATGCATTTGAACAGTCTAAAACTTGTTGATGATCAAGCTATTATGGCCAATAATATTCAGGAAACAAAACAACAAATAAAATCTTTACAGGAAATAGCTCGAAATTTTGGTTTGAAAATTTCATTTCAAGAAAAACAGAAATTAAGCTAACTCAGCTTCCGCTTGCAAACAAAATTAAGCTGGGTGACCAAGAAATAACAATTGTAGAAATATTTAAATATTTAGGTGAAATAATCACATATAACCTGAACGAGAAACCAGCATAGCAAAATAGAATAGATAAACTGGTTACAGCACAGCATGTTACCAAGAATACATATCGACGACTTACTTTAAAACCTCGTATGTCTCAATGCTCTTCCTACTCGTTATTTTCCTTAAGACTGGTCACGTCTCTCGGCCACATATGGATATACATTCCATCAGAACAATTTTCATTGTGTTCAATTTCCTATGCTGATGTGTGAAGGAAAATGGACCTTACCATACCGATTTACGCACTCCTACAGTATAATGCATTTAAGGTCCAATTTCCTTTACACATCGGCATAGGAAATTGAACACAACGAAAATTGTTCTGATGGGCTGCGTATCCATATGTGGCTGGGAGGCGTGACCAGACTTAAGGAAAATAATGATAGAAAGAACATTATGGGATACGAGGTTTTTGAAGTAAGGCGTCGATAATATAAAATAAAGTGTCTCTCAATAGCAACTAAATTGAAACCCTGCAAAACAGTCACCCAGCTACAAATTACATGTGCAAGTGAAACAACAAACACAGTTGCGATAGATACAGTACTCAAGTTAGAAAGGAGAATAGTGAGAACCTGTTTAAATACAAATTATCAAGTAAACATAGTCTGGAGGCTAGCTTCCAATAAGTTTATAAAGAAATAGAACCTGTGACTAGCACAATGAAAGAAGAAACAAACATCATTCTTGGGCCATCTAGTACGACCACCAGAAAATAGAGTCAGTAGAAAAATTATGGAAGAGTAGTAAGAATAATATTAGTTGAATCACAGAACTTAAAGAAGACATGAGCGAGTATCATATTACAATAGAAGATTTAACATACAAAACCAATACACTCAACATATTGTAAAATAAATACACTAAACTACAGACAAAAGTCAACAAGCAGAGAATAGGAAGAGTGATTCCAGAAGCAGAAAGAAAATTACGTTCAGAAAGGATGAAACAGTATTGGGCTGACAAAAAGAAGAAAAACCTCCATAAACCTCACTAAGTAGTCCTATGTTGGCTAAAATTTAAAATAAATAAATAGACATTAAAATCACGCAGGATATCAGGCAGCTTACACTCCAATTAAGTGCAAATACTTGTTGAATAAGTTATAATCCCATAGAACTGAACTAAAAATAAAAATAATATTAATAATAATATTAATAATTACTAAAAAACGAATTACTTGAGTAGAAATAGATGTTATCAGAAGGCAGTACAACGTCACCATAACAGTGCGTTGTCTCGTTAAATTTATATGATAGAAAAATACACTAAAGTAATAAGGAGCTTCACTGGTACAATGCATATCTCACAGGGTATTCGTGTGCAATGGGTATTGTTAGAATACCGTCTAAATCTACAATAGCAAGGAGCAGAATGGAGAAAGAAATGTGTCTAGCCACTTCTCTCATCCTCTTTGCTGTGAAGATTTACATTCCTTCCGTTTCTTAAACTTTCTACTCACTGTACTTTCACTGTTATGCGTATAATATATTTATACTGTGACTGATTTTTGGAGAAATTATGCGATTATTTCAATAAGTCCCTGGCCTGTCAAGTGGAAGTTGGATTCAGTCACTCGAATTGGTCCAACACTTGCTTAAAATATTCTGAGCTCTGTAATTCCTGTGAATCAGGATGCTAATCTACTTACACATAGCCCCAGTGAGAATTTCTCCTCTAACTGTTTAGAGACACTCTGGGGAATGTAAAGTCTTAGCCACCTGAGCACAAGGACGGCCACTCCTATTCCCTAGCAACTGGTATCCGGACTCTCACGACCACTTAACTAAGTCAGTCAACCGTTGTCTATGGCTCACAACCCTAGGACCCACACCATTAACCGACAGTTGAAATCAACGGTATTCTGTTAGAAACTATCTTTACATAGGTCTGTTCTCGAACCGTTGTACAGGAGTGAAAGCTGGGTGGACTCGGGATAGATTATTCATAAGTTAGAAGTAACAGACATGAATGCAGCGAGAATGATTGATTTTGCAAACAGGTGGGAACAATAGCAGGAGGATACTCGGAATGAGGAGATTTTAAAGCTAAGTTAAAAATGACCTGAATGGATGAATCTGTACTCATTAAATCGGATTCAAGGGCGGGGTCGTTGTGAGACGAATAGACGAGGACAGGTTATGCAGGAAAATAACGGACTCGTTCATGGAGGGTAAGAGATGCAGAGGGAGACTAGGGTGACCATGGTTAGATTAAGTTTTTAATGATTTAAAGATAAGAGGTATGGAACTAAACGAGACCACAGGATTGTGAAGGAGTTTAGTTAATTCATAGAGGCTAGCGGACTGAATGCTGGAAGGCATAACAGTGTATATATGTAGGTAGGCTCTGTAATGTATGTGATTATTGAATTTAGTTCTAACAGCGAACAGTAATAATCGCATGATTTCATCTACCACGTACAGACATTTGACGCTATTTAGGCTGCCAGCCTGTCAATTTTGACATTCCATTCTACTCCATCAGAAGGCAGAGGAATTGGATCTCCATGTGCGTCCTGTTGCTGTGTTTTAATACATTTCCCCGCCTGGACACCGAATGGAGTGTCGAGTAATCATTATTCCGCGCTTCAAAAAATCCGATTAACTTCGCCGGATTTGAACTTGCAATAATAAAGTTCCTCGCTTAAACACTGGATGTGTCACAAAAGATATCGTAAGACTTGGAGTGACAAACAGCATTCATTCCGCCGTTCAAAACGTACGATTACCTCTGTTGAACGTCCGGCTCCATGGCTCAGTGGTTAGCATGCTGGCCTTTGGCCACAGGAGTCCCGGGTTCGATTCCCGGCAGGGTCTGGAATTTTAACCATAATTGGTTAATTTCGCTGACACGGGGGCTGGGTGTATTTCTCGTCTTCATCATTTCATCCTCATCACGCCTACGGGAGTCAAATCAAAAGACCTGCATCTGGAGAGCCGAACTTGTCCTCGGGCACTCCCGGCACTGAAAGCCATACGCCATTTGAATCCACAATGTTGGGATCCGAAGGAGCCGACGCTATACACCGGTACGCAGAGCGAGCTTTCAGTCACTAACTGAAAATTACTCACGTAATAACTACAGCATTTTATATTACGGTTAGAACCATTGCCCAACACATCCACGATATAATATAATATAATATAATATAATATAATATAATATAATATAATATAATATAATATAATATAATATAATATAATATAATATAATATAATATAATATAATATAATATAATATAATATAATATAATATAATATAATATAATATAATATAATATTGCAAAGAAGTTCTTATGTGAAGTGTAATCCAGAGAACCACTCAAACAATTTCGGTAATTGTTTTACCATTAGTACGCATATTATTTTTATATTTTGCTAGTTTATCTGCGGAATAAGTAGTTTTAATAGGGGTGTAAAAGGGGAGCAAGTCGGAATAAAGTGTGTCTTCGACCCTCAAATAGAATAAGCTGTCTGAACTGTTAATCCTATTAAAATGGAACTCATCGAGTGTATTTAGAATTCAATTTCCCATAAAAAGAAATGTTAAAATGTATTTCCTCTCCAACTCAAGTAGTTTTGGGGACAATAGAATGCTTTTACGTGTTTAGGCTCATGCCTTAACAGGTAAATACGATTAATCCTTAAATCCACTTCTCTTCATTCACACACAACACACTACTCTACTAACCACCACATAAAGGCGCAGTGGTGTAAATATACCTTCACATGTGTTTGGTGTCAGGAAAGACATCCGGCCGTGAAACTGAGCCAAATTCAGATCAAGTGCACACCCACATTAGTTGGGGAAAGTCCAAATAAGAATAAGAATAAGAAAAAATTTTCTTTGGAACTCAAATGGCGTTAAAGTGCTCGCACATCACATGCGCTACAGTTTGAAAATTTATATCTGTGTGTATTTCTTAGTGGTGCAAGTTCAACAACCTTCACGATTTTTTTATTTTACTCTGTGAGATAATTTTTTTAAGGTTGGACGTAGAGGCAATGAAAGAAAACGAGGAGCAAGACGAAGGAAATGTACGTTCTGGGAACCTTAAAAGAAAATACACGGTCTAGTCCGTTAGAAGTACAAGTAATATTCCCAGGGTACGGCCTTGGACACGCTAAATGATGTCGTGTTTCTAACACATATAACGCCTCTCCCTTTATTCACAACTAGCTGATGTACCCGTGCTTCGCTACGGGATTCTCAGAAAGACTGACTTGGTGGTTTTCCTAACTGAATTCAACATAGGTCATTACAAAAACGTCAGTAGGAATGTAGCGATTGAAAGCAATGTTATCATATTATAAAATACTCGATCAAATGAAAAACCGCACACTTTCTCACTTTCAACAAACAGTACTACGGAGCCGATCTAAGAGTCCAAGTTCCAGAGATGGATTAACCAGGTTGCAGACTGCCGTGAACACTCCTCTGTCATTATTCCGTTAAATATGCACACTACTCATTCCAATCAGTGCCTCAGTGTAGGGATTGAATAGCTCGAATACTATGATGAACCAGTGTGTTACGTACCAGATATTTCAGGAAATGCATGAACCAGAGGAATGGCATGCTAAAGAAGAATGTTATCTTACTCCCCAGCTACTTCCCGCCAATATACAGGCAGGCTGTTACAGTCGGTACGACCAGGCGAGTTGCCCGTGTGGTTAGGGGCGCGCAGCTGTGAGCTTGCATCCGGGAGATCGTGGATTCGAACCCCACTGCCGGCAACCCTGAAGATGGTATTCCGTGGTTTCCCTTTTTCACACCAGTCACAACAGGCTGTACCTTAAAGCCAAGGCCGCTTCCTTCACACCACTATTCGTTTCCCATCATATCATCGCCATAAGACCTACCTGTGTCGGTGCGACGTCGAACAAATTTAAAAAACCTCGGTACGCTGCAGTAATCCTATCTATCGGGGATGAGAGGAAACAGAAGACAAAAAGCACATCACAACAAACAATGGTCAATGTAATGTTATTGTTGATAAAGTTTATGAGCTTTCTATATTGCAGGCCTTCACATTAGTTTTCTTTCGACTCTGTGATATTAGGGTGTCCTAAAAAATTATTTATATCGTAGACTGTAGTTCCTTATTCTCAGACTTTACATACCGATTTTCACTAAATTCTGTTTACTCATTTTCTCGTGACTCGGCTCTGATATGGACTTAGTAACAAAAATCTAAATTCATGAATATCTCTGATTATATGCGGTACGGTAACAATGTATAAGGCATAAGATCGGAATACATAACTTACTACTAACTTACGACATAACTAAAGTTATGTTAGTTATGTAGTATTTATCGATACGACCACTAATAACATAAATAACTTACTTGGGAATTACATTTCAGGCCTTCCCCTAAACTACCAATTCACTCAATGTGAATAAAATAATTGGTAGCCTAGATTGCAGTGGTTCATCACCCGACATTACATACCGATTTTCATTAAATTCTCTTTAGCCGTTTTCTATTGATGCGTGTACATACATACAGACAGACAGACAGACAGACAGACAGACAGACAGACAGACAGACAGACAGACAGACAGACAGACAGACAGACAGACAGACAGACAGACAGACAGACAGACAGACAGACAGACAGACAGAAATTACAGAAAAGTAAAAAATGCCTTTTCTTGTTACTGAGGACATGACCGATACAGAAATACCATTCTTTTCAAATTCTGAGCAATGTACAGACAAAACTCTTATTTTATATATATAGATGATAGTAAACAAATCATACTCACTAATGAAAATACTATTTCGGCGTTCTCTTCACCCGATTCTTCGCTCTAAAGCGCCACTTACCTACTATAAGGTTAATTTCGATGCCAACAATCCTCAGCGATTTACATTATGCAATCATGCTTGCTTTTAAGCAGAAATCTACCGTAAACGGATATTACTCGTAAGAAATAACATCTTGCGCATATTAAGTGAATGAGGTGAAACATTTAAATTAGACTTACTCCAATCAAATCATTTACAATACAACAGACAGTGAACTGGATTACGGAAGCCTCGAGCAGTATTAATTATTTTACCACAAGCCACGGACTTGCGAGACGGTAAAGACATGCTAGGTTCAACCGGAAGGACCAGGTCCCATTCCCCGTCGTGAAGTCGAAAAAATTAAGAAACGAGATTTTCACTTCTAGAGTGGCACTTGGCCCTGAGGTTCACTTTCACTGAGCCTACACCAAGACTGAGAACAGTACCAGATGGCCTTGCTTTGTTTCATTTATGGTCTTATATAATACTTATCCTATACAAGTATTATATACTTTTTCATTTTTTTTTTTTTACAATTTGCTTTCCATCGTACCGACAAGGATAGGTCTTACGGCAACGATGGGTCAGGAAAGGGCTACGATTGGGAAAGAATCGACCATACCCTTGTTCAAGGTACATCCCCACCATTTCCCCTACAGTTGGGTTCCGACCTACCACCTCCCGAACGCAAGCTGATGGCTACGAAACTGGAACCACGAAAATATGTATTTTATTGTTTAGTTGACTGTGTTTCTTCAAACTAGTTCAATCTTCATTGAATTATTAATATTCATTATATAATTTTTCTTCTTTAAATATATTTAAATATATGTATTTTACCATCACCAGAGCCTGATGCATCAGGAACACAATAATGCTGTAAGATTATTTGGGTGTCATATGCAAATACTTTTGTGATTACGTGTGATCTAGCCTTCGAAATACAAGAAGTTTAGTAAGTTAAAATTTAAAATAAGATTTTCTAAACTCGTTTCATAAGTCTTCGAGTCCTATACAAGAAAATCTAGAACGGGGATAATGTTACCTTTAAGTAATCACATTATAAATCCTCTCCATCAACATATGCAGAAATAAAACGAATATATGCAAATATTGAGGATTAAGTCAGTAAACATATCCTTCTCCTTTAGTCTGATAAACTTCCACCATGAAATCTGATTCAATTACTCTAAGAGCAATATTTAGCAATTTCCCCGCCTATTCATTTAATATACATCTTTAAAAGATCGGAGTAAAAGAATGTTAAATTATTATTGAAGTATTCATTGATGGTTAACCTAATAATAATAATAATAATAATAATAATAATAATAATAATAATAATAATAATAATAATAACAATAATAACAATAATAATAATAATATGGATGTTTTAGCCTTGTATTAGCTAATTCCTGGAAAAATCATTGATCTGATTAAGAAATGTCAAGCCTTATAAGAGAGAGAGAGAGAGAGAGAGAGAGAGAGTAAATCGACAAACGATAGGTTCCCTGGAACAAGGGGTACCGTACAGTAGGAGCATCAAATTTATAGTAATATATTGTAATGGCATTAAAATATTTAATACAGTATTTACAGGATAAAATTAGCTGAAATGATTTCAATTGTTCGCTTACAATTTATAGAATGCCATATTTGAACTCATCGAGGAAGTACTGCTAGTTTATTACAGACCGTGGTAGAGACTGCCTGTGTCTGGTACTATCTAAAAGTGGTTAATTGAATATTCAGTGCTATGAATACATCTGTAGCATTCATCAGAGCATATTTCATGCTCCCATCGAACTTAATAAGTTATTTCCAGTAACATTTGTTAACATCTGATACCAACGACCAATCTGGTCTATATTAACTCATTTATTATGGGGTAATTAGGATATGAATGATCCCTACAGAGACAATCAGGATCGGTCGTACTTCACTGTGCCAAAATCATTGCGTTTTATGGATGGAATGTTTATTCCTTCCAAGATGAAATGTTCGAAGATTGAACAACAATAATGGATAATCATCACGAGACCTGATAAATAGAGTATGTTTATTATAAGATTTCCTGTTTTTAAATGGTCGGGCTGAGTGGCTCAGACGGTTGAGGCACTGGCCTCATGAAATCAACTTGGCGTCTCTGAAAACGGACAAAGTAGTTAGTGGGACGTAAAGCCAATATTATTATTATTATTATTATTATTATTATTATTATTATTATTATTATTATTATTATTATTAGTTTTTAAATGTATTTATAGATGTACTTTGTCCTTGACAAACAACGAAGTAACATGCATTTTACTTTGGAATTGATCCTACTGACTTAGCACTGTTATTTTTGAAAATCATAAATATTTCATTATCTACGTATGTACATAGTTTAAAGGCCAATTTATAAGGAAGAGGTATTATAAGAGACGCTCTTAATGTCCCGCACTGAAAACCTTAGAATGAAAGACATAATAAGAGGATGGTATTATCCGTAGTAAGAACATACATAAATCAGGTTATAAGATATCGTTTGAGTTTGAAATTAATTGAACTGGGGTAAAGCGCTTGTTTATTTCACCTAGGATGAAATTCACCTGCTCTAAATTTCTCCTTGTTCTTCGCAGGATGAATGTGACGATTTTATATAACTTTGCGAGTGCTACATAACATTAAATGTGGTAAATCCATATATCAGGGAGGAAAATAAGAATAGATAAAAAGCATGCTTCACAAAATTTTGCATCGAAATTGAATACAACCGAAGCCTCTCTATTGGGAGTGATAAAAAAGTGGAGAAATAATTGTACCACATTTCCCTGAGGGAACTTCCGTATGAATAGAGATGGTGGGTTCGGTGGTGATTGTTCCTTTTTTAAAAGAGAACAGAGATGCGATTATCAGTTCCTCTTAACATTAATCGCTGGCGAAAAAGGAAGGGCCCCAACTCGTCGAAGAATGAAGATATGCGATAAAGAAAGAAAACAATGCAATAAGTGAACATCGGATTCGAGAGAGATTATTTACAGGTATCGAATTAAGTGGGTCAGGTGGTAGAGAGTTTGTTTTCTGAGTCCTAGATGGTGGGTTCGATCGCGACTCAGTCCAGTGGTATTTGAAGTTGCTAGGAATACCAATCTCGTACTGGCAGATTTATTGGAACGTAAAGGAACACCTGTGGAACAACATTTCTGGCATACTGTAATTTCTGAAAGCCGTAGAAGATTTCCTCGAGACGCAAAACCTCTAAAGCTATTATGCACACGTAAAGGTGTCGATAAAATAATTTCCACAATCAAAGTCATTCTTGAATCATCGCACAAGATATGATATTATAAACCTTATCTGTGGCTTACCTTGTCTTGTGCACCACTTGGACGAGTGTTTGTGGATACATGCTGAGTCAGCCCATTCACTCAAGTGTTTAATTTTTTAAAGGTCTTACGACACGGATGGATCTTACGGCAACGGTGGGTTAGGAAAGGGATATGAGTGGGAAGGAAGCGGTCATGGCCTTAATTAAGGTACAGCCCCAACGTTTGCCTGGTGTGGAAATGGGAAACAACAGGAAACCATTTTCAGGGCTGCTGACATTGGGGTTCGAACCAACTATCTCCCGAACACAAGCTGGCAGCTACGTGACCCAAACCGCGCACCCACTTGCTCGGTATCTATGTAGTACACAGTAGTGAGCTGGTTGACAAAGAAGTAAAACAAAGAATTAGGTTGTGTTACTGGGATAACAATTATGAGTTTTGACTATTTTTTTTTTTCTATTTGCTTTACGTCGCACCGACACAGATAGGTCTTATGGCGACGATCGAATAGGAAAGGCCTAGGAATTGGAAGGAAGCTGCCGTGGCCTTAAGGTACAGCCCCGGCATTTGCCTAGTGCGAAAATGGGAAACCACGGAAAACCATCTTCAGGGCTGCCGACAGTGGGGCTCGAACCCACTATCTCCCGATTACTCGATACTGGGCGCACTGAAGCGACTGCAGCTATCGAGCTCGGTGTTATGGCTAATGGCAGTTTATTCATTTCTATTACTTTTGTAACTGCATTTATTTAGTTTGCCTTTGTTGAGAGTGTCCGCCTCTGTGGTGTAGTGATTAGTGTGATTAGCTGCCACCCCCAAAGGCCCGGTTCGATTCCCAGCTCTGTCACGAAATTTGAAAAGTGGTACGAGGACTGGAACAGGATCCACTCAGCCTCGGGAGGTTAAGTAAACAGACGGGTGTTCGATTCCCGCCTCAGCCATTCTCGAAGTAATTTTCCGTGCTTTCCCACTTCTTCTCCAGGCAAATGCTGGGATGGTACCTAACTTAAGGCCACTTCCTTCCCTCTTTCTTGTCTACCCCTTCCAATCTTCGCATCCCCTAGGAGGGCCCTGTTTAAGATAGCAGGTGAGGCCACCGGGGCGAGGTACTCCTTCCCAGTTGTATCCCCGACCAAATATCTCACGCTCCAGGACACTGCCCTTGAGGTGGTACAGGTAGGACCCCTCGCTGAGTCCGAGAGAAAAACTAACCCTGGACGGCAAACTGATTAAATAATAATAATAATAATAATAATAATAATAATAATAATAATAATAATAATAATAATAATAATAATAATAATAATAATAATTGTACCAGGAGGTACACCTCTACGCCGCACGTTTAAATTTTGCGCCAATTAAAACTCCCCTACAGGAGAAACTCTGAACTTAAAACTAGACCTGTTTAAACTTTTGCTCACAAGATGTCACTACCTTAATTTTGTGATTATGAAGTTGCCAGTACTGTGTGAATTTCAACTTGTTTTGTTTTCTGTTCCTCAAGAAGTGTGGACACTCTCTCATAGATGTCTCTACTAAAAAGTATGATCATGCACCCTGGTGCGAAGTGAAGGAACTTTATTTGAAGAAATTTTGTATTCATAAGTTTGTTCTTTACTAAATTTCGTTCATTCAGTTGTGGGTTGGCAATATTTATCTTTCTTTCCGTCAGTTTTGAATTTAGCCAATCCAGAATTTCTGTAATTAATTTCTAACCAATCACGGGCTTTTTCTTCGATTTTGTGTGTAACCTTTCATCTACCAATAAAAGATAGAGGTTGTGGCTTAATTATTCATGAAAGGTCTCGAACCTTTCCCGAGGGTTTATAAATTGTTTATTTTTCTCGCCTCTCGGCCACTTGTTCAACATCTAACTAAGCTTGTGGACGTGTAGCAGGAGGCAGTGGTGCCTCTTTCATCAGCCAGCAGCTCTTCAGTAAGGTAATGGCCATTTAACATCTTATTTCTTGCTAGCTCAGCAGTTTAACCCGCGGGAAAGGTCCGAAACTTTAAGATGTAACCTATTTTTCTAAACATGTAATTTTCTGCCGGCATATGTAAAGACTTCATAAAATCTGCAACTGTAATTCGGGGATAGAGAGTGATTTACCCTCTCGAGCTCCCCTTCATATTGGGTTGAGGTGACTGCGTTTTGGTAAATGGTTTTCTTGCTTTCTGTAATGTCTTAAATTATTCTTATACGTGTCACCTCCATAGTAGCCCCTGTTTCAGCGGCCTAGTGCCTTGTAGGTTTTAAAATGAGTATTTAGGAGTGCAAGTACACGCCTCCATTCATTTTTGTATCTCGGGCCATTGACTTAACCTTGAACCGTACTGTTCATGGGCCAAGAGTATTGATTTTAGTATTGGATATTGGGATTATATAAGACCACCCACGAAGTCATTGTCTTATAGTGTTTTTCATAAATGAGTCCAGAAGAAGCGTTCTTATGTGAAGAGAGCTAGAAAGTCATTATGAGAAATCTCCAGAACCTCATTAATGGGAGTTATGTCCCAAGCCAAGCCTCTTAATGAAGATTGGGGACACTTCCTAGATCCCGGCAAAACCTACATTAGGAGGGAAGAAAGAATTAAATTAATATCTTTGGTTACGGAAGAGTTGCATTGGATTTGAGACAAGAATTGCAACCTGCATAATTTCTGCTTAATTTTGATATGCATTAGGGCTGCAATCATAAATGCATTCGGTAAATAGAGCACTGGAAGTACTTTGTGCGGGAAAACTTCGAGTCGCGGGCGCGCGTATCTTGCACGCGATCAAGCGGCGTGGTGACGCTAAACTGGATTATAAAAATCAGGCCGCCTGGCATATCAGTCTCATTCTTTGACCAGAAGGCGGTTAGAACGAGTCGTCATACTGCGTGTTGGTACGGAGAACAACGCTTTGTCTTCGAGCTGCACATACTACTGGTATTACTGTAACTGCAAGGAAGTAAGTAATTAACTTGAATATTCAGCTGAACTCTTGATTTGAGCTGTGAGGATATGCTATGGGGAGATGAGGTATTGCCTGTAAGAGACTGATGAACTAGTAGCTTCATTTTTCTTTGAGGTCAAGGTATAACTGACGAAAGGCTAGAATTAATATTGGCTCAGGGTAATTCAAGAACTACCTGTTGTCCGAGTGAAGGGATGAAATAACAGTGACTTAGAATAGTGAAGAAACTATTGTGTACCAGGTTTAAAATTCTGAACAAGACTTGGTTAATATAACGTGTGAGACACAATAGTAGTGGAAACAGACATCGAGTTTGGACAGTCTGTAATGAATGAATTTGTTTTCAGTTACCCTAGCATCAAGTCAGAACGAGTTTTGGACATCATCATTGCGAGGA
The DNA here is from genome assembly GCF_040414725.1 of Anabrus simplex. Classification (NCBI taxonomy): domain Eukaryota; kingdom Metazoa; phylum Arthropoda; class Insecta; order Orthoptera; family Tettigoniidae; genus Anabrus; species Anabrus simplex. The sequence goes on along the minus strand of NC_090265.1, from coordinate 163,563,122 downwards.
AGCCACAACCAGGAGCTGAAGCCAACACGACAACGGGCATCGATCCAGGAACGTGGGGAGCACCTGATCAGCGCGACGTCGAAGGGGACATCTTTCAACTATCTAAGGAGCTGTACGAAGGAGTCACGCAAGAAAGAATGTCTCCAAGTGGTCAACAGTATCTGATGCAAGCGCCGCAGTCTGCCATGATGTGGTAAATTCAGTGGTCCACAGGGAGGGCCGCTCCGTCATGTCATCAATAACATAAGGTCAGAGCTTTCCAATTCTGTTTCAAGCATGTCATTTAAATTTAGATAGGAATCGGGGGGCCGTCAGTCAACAGATTAATTTAGATAGGAATATTTCTTGGTAATAAAGAGCTAAGCCTCAAGCTCGAACCCCGTACATTAGGGTAGATGTTTGTTTGTAGATTCCTTGTTAGTGTGTTTGTTTTTCCTTTGATAGTATTATATTAGCGTACGTGTTATCTTAATGGGTCAGGTCGAACTCCTTTGGTCATAGTCGGTTAGTCTAACAGGCAGGCATTTTTTATTGTGTCGCGTTCAGGCATTTGTCTCTGCAGACGCAGACGTGTATAGTTGTGACCAGGATGGAACCCGTAATCCACCTACCTTCACTGATAGAGCGAGCAAGTCCGAATATGTGAGAGATATGAGCATTATGCAGATAGCCAACTGGATGTATTGATATGAGAAAGCCCAGCACAGTTAGAGAGTGTATTTGATGTATTGGAGATGCCTATTATGGCCATGTGACTATCGATTAGTGATTTGTGTTTTTGTAGCACCAAGGTTGAGCCCATGAGAGGCGGAAGTAAGATTTGTGATATTGCGGGTGATATTGAGATAAGGGCGTATAGCCCAGGTATATTTAAAAGAGGGCTTTTAGCAGCAGATTACGTGAGGTGTTTTTGAAAGGCGAGATTTTTTTAGCCTGCAGCCCAGCTGAGCTCATAAATTATGTGGACTGTCGCGTGTGAAGTGGTCGGAGGATGAGGGTGCTGTGCCTGACGTCACAGTCTTAAGAATTGGTCATATCGCCGTCTGCAGCTTGTCGAGTGTGTTTAGAGGAAGGAACGACCGTGATGTTTTGAAAGCAAGGAGATGATTTGTTTTAATGTTCTATTTGCTCTACGTTAATTTTTACACTGGCCCGTTTGATATTGACACCCTTGGATATGTTGGTTGTGTTCTTTTTATCTTGTTTGTTTATGAATATTATACGCCTTACTCTTCATGGGACTAGGGTTCGTGACCGAGTCAGGACACTGTACATTATGTGTTGATTTTTGTTTGCACCGGGGTTCGATGGTACGAGGCATAGTAAGTTTTATGGGAATTACTGTTAGATGTGTATTTCAGCAGATATCCGTTTTTCTAGATGTCGTTACTTATACGATTGTAACATGCTTGTTACAGCACAGCTGTTTTCGTGAAGGCAGTGAACTGGTTGTCATCGGCTCAACATTATCTTGACCCATGCATTTTAAAAGCTCTTAATTTTGTAAATAAATTCAATTTTATGTAATAAATCCCTGTTTGTTAAACTTAGAATGCAGCGATGTTTTCTGTTAGATATTTTTATTTCAATTTAGCGAATTCTTACCTGATTAGTCACATCTCCTAGTGTTTTATCTTTTGTTGCCCACTTATCCCATGTTATCCCTGAGAAGAGCGCTCTTATCCGGCTGAGCGAAGAGAGGTGTTGAGGTAAGACTATGTGCACCAGCTCACGTTTGTGAGAGTTCTTTCACTTCTGTACTCTGGGTTCGAGACCGGCTTTCGCCTGGCCGGAACTTCAGAGTCCTGAAGGGCACAACCTGTTTTTTTTTTTCTGCTAAGGCCCAGTAGATTGGGTACAAGATACCCCCGTGTCATTGTTGTAAGTTCTGCCTTGATGGCAGTTAATTGTAAAGTCTGGTATTGCCTTTAAGAGGCTTGGAATTCTGAGAGCGGGGCAACTCTTTTCTAGTATTGTAAGAATGCCTCTGGGAGGCTTAATATTGCAGTGAGGAGCAAGGGCTCCGCGTATTAGTGTATTTCTGCTCTTTGAACGAATTTGTGGCTGTAATGTGAGCTAGGAGCTCCAAATTGTAAAGTAAGGGCTTGAAGCCCAAGATCAGTTTATACCACCTATCTTATCTTGACTCGACCTATTTGTTGATACTGGCACCTGTTACATTGTTATTTGTTGTTGTTGTTTTTAAAAAAGAAAATATAACCTTTTCTTAAAATTTTAAATTAAATTTGACCTTGTTGTTAGACCCATTCATCCCGGCACCTTCTTTCACCTCTGCTGTTCCACAGATACCCCGGAATAATAATAATAATAATAATAATAATAATAATAATAATAATAATAATAAAAATAATAATAATAATAATAATAATAATAATAATAATAATAATTGTTCAGGGTAAAAGTAATTTTCTATGTTATTTAGGTATCAAAGCGAAGAATGAATTTTGTTTTGTACAGTTTCAGTTGCAAAATATATCTCTAATAAACACAAGAATAGTTCAACAAAATTATGCTTTTAAATATTATGCTGCACAAAAGATGAACGTTCACAATTACATTAAAATAAAATCAGCTATTTCGTTCTAAACTATTTTAATAATAAAGTATTATCTATCTAAAAATTATATAATTTCCTATAATTAAAAACACATTTGCTTTAATTGCATCTATTAAAATTATGATACGGATGCAGTGGTTGAATGCCTGGCTTGACGCCACTATTACCACTTTTCCTTTATGGTCACAAAACGTTGTGTGCTTCCGGGATGCAACCTACACGTATTGAAAAGCATTTACGACACGCATCATCTCAGTCAATGCTATACTGAAATGTTACTCGTAAAATAATTTGCTGTACTAGTCTTGTATAATTTTCGAACCAAGAATCGCATTGGAGCATGGATATCGTCGTATATAAAGTTCCGAGACGATCGAATGTGTAAAATGGAGGAAAAGTGGCGTATATAGGCTACAGATAATTGTAAGAATAATTCATAGGAAGGAGGAGGAACAGAAGCATTAGCAAGTGTGTAGTACGAAGATAACAATTCGCTCCGATGCAGTGCCCGCACGTCTCAGTCGTGTTTTGAATTGCGAATGGAACTCAACAAGAGAGGAGACAGAGCCAACAGAGCACACCATTGTCTTCGTTTCTCCTCCCCTTCAACACCCTCACCCACACATTGTTATTCTTACAAATTCTTCTTCCCCAAGAGAAGACGACAACGAACAAGCTACACAATGACAAGACAATCCCACCCCCGCTTACAAGACGTGATTCAGCGTCTGGAACAACAGTGACGATATCAGTGTTAGAAACGGATATAGGGAATAAAGCACGGGGAAACGTGAAGAGAAAGGCAACAAAAAGAATGGAAAGGGTAGAACTGTATATATATATTGCAGAGTGTGAAGTGAGAATTCAGAAAAAGGAGCTATCCCTCCCTCATGTACTAAGCAACATCAAGAGTCAATCTAGTCTTGAAAAAGACGACAGAGTGTGCGTGTGTATGTGTGTGTGAGAGAGAGGCCAGCAACAAGTCTATTAGAGCGTTATCTTTGAAAGGGATCGGTTAGTCGATGACAAGGAACGGGTAGGGAACTGCTTTGCTTTGTGCAAGGTCGGCTGCACCACCAGAAACCTATAATTACTGCGTCTCAGAGGACCTGGCGGCATTGGTTATCAAGGAAAGCAATGCGATGCCTCTGTGGCTTCCACTTCGTCTTTCAGCAAGCTCATTTGCGAGCTTTGCGAACGCAGAGTGGTCCATAAGTAACTAAAAAGACACCTTTTTCTTCAGTGCTCCTTTGGTAAGACTGCTAAGCTTTCTTTCTTGTATAATAAAAAATGTATCAAATATTTCACATTTAGGTCATCAGTAAACAATTTCTTAATTTCTTAATTTAATAAGCGTGATTATAATATAACCGTAAGATATCAAGTTAAAACAAGAACTAGTATTGGGTTTGGTACAGAGGAGTGCGACAGGCTTCGGCAGCCGACACAATTCCTATCCTTGCCGTCAGATGGTGCTTCATTGATTCCATTCCTGACCCGGTCGAATGACTGGAAACAGGCTGTGGATTTTCATTCATTGGGTTTGGTAGATGAAGTAAATACGTAATTACAAATGAAGTGGATTGGATAGTGCCCATCATAAACGACTCAAAGTGCATTTTAAATATGTTCTTAATATGTGTTATAAGCGTAATTAAAATGTTACAAACGATGCCTCAACTATATTTCTTTAATGGTCTTACCTATTGAAGGTTCGGCTCTATGGCTAAATGGTTAACATGCTGACCTTTGATCCATGTCGTGTCTGGGATTTCAACCTGCATTGGTTAATTCCGATGGCTCGGGGCCTGGGTATGTGTGCCGTCATCATTTGAAATCGTCATAGGAAGGTTATTTCCTCATAGACGTGCAGGTCGCCTATACGGCGTCACCTCATAAGACATGTACCAGACCTCTTCGGAGCCCACACGAACTTTTTATTAACCTATTGAAGAATAACTTACAAGTATTCCATCATCCTTAATAAACTTTATTTTGATTTCTCCATGAAACTTTTAATGACAAATTATATATATGAATTAATGCTTAGCGCTAACATTTCAACATACAACTCTTCCAGCCCAATTACCTACAGATCATCCCGTCTGATCACCATGATCTTTAGGGCTTGAAGTCTCTAAGACCTGACAAAGTAATAAGCTGATTCGAGGCCCGTTGGCGGAAAGAAATGTTCACCATCAGAACGTTCGCCGGCAGGGTAGGAGAAGTGTTGGTACACGATTTCAAACCACTAGATTACTCTCCGCAGTGTTCATGTGGATAAAGGCATATGGCTCTGTTGATATTAATTCGTCCGCCGGATAATCCCTTGGCATTATTAGGTCATGCATTCGGAAGATAGTGGGTTCGAACCCCACTGTCGGCATCTCTGAAGATAGTTTTCCGTGGTTTCCCATTTTCACACCATCAAATGTTTGGGCTGTGCTTTAATTAAGGCCACGGTCGCTTCCCTCCCACGGCAAACCATTTCCTATCCCATCGTTGCCGTAAGACCTGTCTGTGAAGGAGCGACGTAAAGAAAAGTGTAAAAAAAAAGTACAGGAATGTCGTGTATAAGAAAATCCTTCAATAAATATTGACCCCATTGATCGCCATGTCTTGACTGGTTTCAGCCAGTAATTATTAAATTAAGTACTCGGCCTCACAAATAATAAATATTAATAATAATAATAATAATTATTATTATTATTATTAGTATTACTTGTAAAATAGTATATATACTTATTGAAACAAACACATGTTGATGACGAGAAACTTAATATAGAAATAGAAACGTCTAACCGCACTTGCGGATGACCACATGGATCCGAAAGACAAAACAAATACTTACACTGAGCGAGTCTGTCGTGCGGTAAGGTCGCGCTGCTGTGAGCTTGCCTTCGGGAGATAGTTGGTTCGAACCCCACTGTCGGCAGACTTGAAGATGGTTTTCCATGGTTTCCCATTTTCGTACCAAGCCGTAACTTAATTAAGGCAACGTCCGCTACTATTTCTTCTCGCTCCTAGCTCTTTTCTATCCCATCGTCACCATAATACCTATCTGTGTCAGTGCGACGTAAAGGAAATTGTTTTTAAAAAGGTATTTCCTTCAAGGAAAAGTTCTCTAATAATGATAAGGTACCAAACCCAAATTAGTAAAACATTAAAAACAATATTACAAACAATAAAATAATAAAATTTAAAACTGATAGGCAACTAACAATAGTACAAATGTGTGCATAAAGTGGACAAATAATCCTTCAGAAACTTATGGGTTAGTTGTTGTTGATCAAGTGTTAATCCCAGCTTCTTGGGAAAAGAGCATCTACACTTGAAGGATGATCCTCTGGCTCCTAAGAGAAGACCCTTCACTTCCCATGTGAATCCAATTGTGAGTTAGCAGCTTTCTTCTCCTCGTCCACTAGTGACGCCTGCTGTGTGTTCTCAAAGCGTACAGTGGGATCCAGCAGAAGACATTTCTTCTCCTTGCGGCTGATAGCAATAAAACACACGTACTTATATGAACCACCTTCCGCGATACAGTGGATTTCTTCGTACATTTAACGTTGCGTTTTACGCAGTGCAGTCGCAATATATGAACGTACTTTGTAATATTATGTTTTGAAATTACTGACAAACGAACAAGGATACATAACCTTCAAGTTCTAAATAGAACAGAAAATGGAATATTTTATCTATAAAGCATCCATTAGGATTAGATGTTCACAAACTTCATTCGCTTATGTTTGGATCCATCATCCCGCTATTATTTCTTTCACAAATTGTTTTACGTCGCACCGACACAGATAGGTCTTATGGCAACGATGGGATAGGAAAGGCCTGGGAGTGCGAAGGAAGCCGCCGTGGCCTTAATTAAGGCAAAGTCCCAGGATTTACCTGGTGTGAAAATAGGAATCAACGGAATACCATCTTCAGGGCTGTCGACAGTGGGGCTTGAACCCACTATCCCCCGGATGCAAGCTCACAGCTGCCAACTCGCCCGGTCCCGCTAATTTTAAGCACAATTAAAGTGTTTGTGAATGTGTCAGTAGGAGCTTCTATGGATTTTTGAGATGATCCGAAAATTCTGTGTGGGGTCTTAAAATGCTTCCTTTATTGATAAATGTAATCCAGTCAATGGACTATTCAAATCTTAATTGACTAAAATTTGATCCCTGTTTTACTTGCATGTGTGAATGATAACTGATAATTGTGTTAATTACGTATCTGGCAGTAGGAAATGGAAATTTATATTAATGGAATGGTTGCTACAACGCACCGACTCGAGGCTTCCTCGAGGAATTTAATAATGCTCGAAGACTCCGTTTAAGATTTGATGAACTGGCCGACATTACACCGCACAGTTCTATATTTTGAGGAGAGGAATTTATAGCAATTAACATAAGGTTGTTATTTTTACATTAAATGTAGCCTTGGTGTTTGCCAACCCAATCATTACATCATATTTAAGAATGTAAGCGCAGGGGTAACAAATAAGTACCGTATCTCGTTTGCCCTCCTATCCACTCAAACAGAACTTTGACTGAATAGGTTCTGTTCTTATACGTTTAGCAAAAGACTTCGAATTAAAAAATATTTTGAAAAAAAATGAAAACCTACAACCTGTTTTCCAGTTCTTGACCGGGTCAGGGATGTAATGAATAAAACGTATACAGGCTGTTATTACAATGGGGTCGCCACTCCCAAGGTGATATATTAATGAGTGATAAATGCTATGAAATGATAATGTAGAGTGTTGCTGGAATGAAAGATGACAGGGAAAACCGGAGTACCCGGAGAAAAACCTGCCCCACCTCCGCTTTGTCCGCACAAATCTCACATGGAGTCACCGGGATTTGAACCACGGTATCCAGCGGTGAGAGGCCGACGCGCTGCTGTCTGAGCCACGGAGGCTCCAAAATTATTACTCCTTAATGGGTAGGGAGTTTTCTATATATTAGCTTTGGGATAGTCTAATACGCTTTTTCGGTGTGAGGCTGAACCTGTCCCTACAGTGCAGTATACGTCTGTGTCAGTCTTAACTAATTTATACGGGAGCAGTTTATTGTTCTACAGTCGTGGTCATATATCAGCGAATGAAGAAAGTGTTTGAAACCGAAGACTTGATGAACGGTGAATTACATACACTTCCTAAAGAAAAAAATCTGTTGTTAAAAACTAGGTACCGGTAACAACCCAATATAGATGTTTGGCTGTTGGAAGATAAACGTAAACGTCTATCCAAACTTACCGTTGTGAACCAATGATTGTAATTAGCACATATTTTATATTCTATCAGAAACCTTGTCGTCACGTGCTTTAAATCCAAATCCAAGTCTCGCGTCTCGTGTAACTAGTATCTTCAAAACTAAGTTTATTAGTTCATTTAATTCTGGTAATCTGTCATTTTATAGTACTATATTAGTCACCAACTCAGATTTACTAATCAAGGAACTCGGTTTCAGAATAGTGGCATTTGAGTGAGTGACTCAATATACTTTCACTTGGATCATTAATGCGTACACCTAAAGAAACAGGAATAAATGATAAAGATGCACAAATTATCAAGAACTCATAATGGTTTCAAACTGCAGAGATTATAGTGAAGGGGTAAGGAAAGGAATAGACTAGAGTTTGACAGGGTTTTGGTCCCCTTTCAGAGACGGTATTCCGAGAAGCTATTACGAATGTTGGTCAAGGAGTTCTTATTAATGACGAGTGTCTCAGTAAAAACTGAAATGGCGTATGGCTTTTAGTGCCGGGAGTGTCCGAGAACATGTTTGGCTCACCAGGTGCAGGTCTTTTGATTTGACTTCCGTAGGCGACCTGCACGTCGTGATGAGGATGAAATGAATTAACCAATGATGGTTAAAATTCCCGACCCTGCCGCGAATCGAACCCGAGACCCCTGTGACCAAAGGCCAGCACGCTAACCATTTAGCCATGGAGCCGGACAGTGTCTCAGTAATATCAGGTATGCTGATGGAATGGTTGTGTTTGCAAATTCCTTGGAGGGTCGATATCAGGTACGGACAAGGTATCAGAAGTAAGTGAACCTTACAGTTTATGCATTAATACAAAGAAGACAGCATTTTTGGTTATCACTAAGGTGTACAACATGTCGGGGACACGGAGGTTGAAAGAGTAATAAATGTACGTACTTGGGGAATACTGTAATCTATGTCTGGTCAAACTTAGTTGAAATCAAATGCAGAATAGAGTGGGCACGAGCAGCCTTTATCAAACTGTACTCCATACTAAAATGCCTTCATTTGAGCACAGAAACTAAAACTTATTTAATACAGTCGTACGCCTCCGCAGTTCGTCTATATAATGCGGAAGCATGGACATTGAATGGAGTAACCACAAAGAATTTAGAAGATTTTGAAACTTGGGTCGATAGGCGTATATTAAAGATTTCCTGGACTGGCCGTATTATTAACTGATGGGCTGAGGAGACTAATAAAAATTCTAAAAATTTTGCTTTACGTCGCACCGACACAGAAAGGTCTTATGGCGAGGATGAGATAGAATAGGGCTAGGAGTGGGAAGGAAGCGACCGTTGCCTTACATTTGCTGGTGTGAAAATGAGAAAACACGAAAAACCATCTTCAGGGCTGCTGACAGTGGGATTCGAACCCCCTACCTCCCGGATGCAAGATCACAGCTGCGCTCCCCTAACCGCGCAGTCAAATCGCCCCGTCTAAGAATTGTAACAACAATTGAAGGAAGACACATATCTCGGCTATGTGATGAGACATCCTGAAAGGTAGGGGTATTTCAGCTAAATACTTCAGAAATGAAAAGAAATGGCGTATGGCTTCAGGAGAGGCCTGGTGCAGATCTTTTGATTTGACGCCCGTAGGCGACCTGTACGTCGTTATTAGGATGAAATGATGATGAAGACGGCACATACACCCAGACCCCGTGCCAAGGGAATTAACCAATTATGGTTAAAATTCCCGACCCTGCCGGGAATCGAACCCGGGATCCCTGTGACCAAGGGCCAGCACGCTAACCATTTAGCCATGGAGTCGGACAGTACTTCAGAGAAAAGAGGTCGGCAGAAGAAGGATTTCCTGGTTCAAACATTTAAGAATGTGTTTAAATTTTCATTCACTGAACTGCTCTGGACTGCAGTCAACAAATGCAAAATTGCTACGTGGACCATCAATATCCGGTGATGGATCTATACTTGAAGATGAAGAGCAGAAGAAGAATATGTTATTCTTTTATAGTATGCACCTGAGTCTGCCACTGTAGACGTGAGTATTATCTTAAACAATATATACTATCAACATGAAGTCATGTATTCTCAAAGCAAGCAAATCTGTCCCTGTACAGAACATTACGAGAGTGGTGGTGGTGGTGGTAAAATGAAATAGCGTATGGCGTTTAGTGCCGGGGTGTCCGAGGACAATTTCGGCTCGCCATATCTAGGTCTTTTGATTTGACACCCGTAGGCGACCCGCGCGTCATGATGAGGATGAAATGATGATGAAGACGACACATGCACCCAGCCACGGTGCCAGCGGAATTAACCAATATTATGGTTAAAATTCCCGACCCCGCCAGGAATCGAATCCGGAACCCCTGTGGCCAAAGGCCAGCACGCTAATTATTTAGCCATGGAGACGGACATGGTGGTGGTGATTATTGTTTTAGAGGAAGTACAACTAGGCAACCATCCTCTATTAACACTAATCAAAAGGAAAAATGGAATGGATCCGACACTTCGAAAAATGAAGATATCGTCCAAAGAAAGGCACGGACCACGAAGGGAAAGACTCCTTAGGACTCCACACATAATAGCCTACCGTTAGGTTCGGAAAAGAACAAGAGTTTACCAAGGGAGGTTGGATAGAATAGATGAAAGTGGACAGCTTAACACAAGTAAGTGGAAGCAATGCCAGAACTCAGCTAAGGGTCCCCCGGTCGCCAATACACACTCCCAAGTTAAGAGGTGCTGGGGACCCTTTTAGTTACTTTTTTACGGTAGGCATAGGAAGCCGTGGGTGTTATTCTACTACCCCTACCCTTAGGGGGGTGTCATTTCGGGACCCTGGAGAAGTGGAAGATAAAGACTCAATGTCCGGTCTCTTGCAACCAATTAATCTATGCAAAAGACGAAGACAAAGACAAAGTCACCTCCGTACAGGCCATGAAGGTCCTTGGAGGAGTGGAAGGTACAGGTTTCCACCATTGCTAACCACGGCACGTGATGGGCTAGAGTGGTTAGCTCTACGCCCTGCCGCCTTTGCCCTCAGGAATTATCCTGGTAGTCATTTTTGGTGTAGGCTGAGTGAATCTCAGGGCCATATTCACCTCCGGAAGTGGAAATCTCGTTTCTTAAATTTTCGACTTCCTGACGGGGATTTGAACCCACGTCCTTCCGGGCGAACCGAGCACGCCTTTACCACCTCGGCCAGGCAGCCCCTAATTAATTCATCCACCTCTCCTGAATTAGTAGGCCTTACTCAAGTTGTTCGAGTTCTTGATTTTCCGACCAGAAATCGAAATCACATCCTTCGTGTTGAAACAAAATACTATTAATGAGATAGACTGTGGAGCCAAGAATGTAAACCGCAAAACGTAAGTGTGGAAAATGGGAGAAAAACATTTTCAAAGATTAACGGTGGTGGAAAGGTAAGCAGTTGTTTAGCCTAAGGCGATAATAGCCAGCAATGGCACATGATGTGAGAAAGTAAAGAGAGCAAAAATCATGGCAGTAAGTGCTTTCGCCAGTTTATAAACATTGAATAATAAAATGCCAAACAGTGAATATAAAGTTGAAAGAAATGGTTAAAACTAAGTTATTTTATGAAGCAAAACTTTCTCGAGTAGACGATCGAATTGTAGAAATTGTGTAGTAGTAAATATACTTGCTAAATTGCACATTATTTTTGCAATGTTTTATTGTTAGTAACTTGTATTGCAAATAACTAACTGCACGAATTAGTACAGAATGATTACGATTTTGGCGATTCGTGATTGTGAGAGAAAAGTATTCATTTATCTAAGGTGAGTGAGGAAGTCCTACGAAGACTCTGAAAAACTGTCGAAAACCTCGAATAATCAAATTTCAAGCATGTAGTCTTCAATTACTTTAACCGAGCAAGTAGCTGCGAGCTTTGAGTCACGTAGCTATCAGCTTGCATTCGCAAAATAGTGGGTTCGAACCCCAGAGCCAGCAGCCCGGAATGTGGTTTTCTGTGATTTCCTAGTTTCATACAAGGCTGTACCTTAAGTAAGGCTACAATCACTTCCTTTCCACTACTAACTCTTTCGTATCCCATCGTCGCCATAAGAGCTACCTGTGTCGGTGCGACATAAAGCAAATTGTAATAATAATAATAATAATAATAATAATAATAATAATAATAATAATAATAATAATAATAATAAACGATAAAATCAATTACCTTCCTTGTTTTCAACCTGATTTTCATAGTTCACATGGATCTGGTTTGAAAGAAGCCATGCTGCTGAATGTCGACCTTTAATAGTGTAAAAGATTAAAAAATCCTAGTCCGTCGAGCTCCATTTATAAAATAAATTTCCCCACAAGCTACATTCTAAACTAGTTCATGAAATATCTATTATTTATATTCTGAAGGACAATGTTCTAATTTAAAACACTGTAAAATGTTTAACATATGCAAATGCATCTACATATAGGTTTCTATATACTTTCAAGAAAGTCTCCCTAGTGCTCGAATGCTCTAATACCGTCGGGTGCGGAAATGAACAAGAGTTGACGAAGGGAAGATAGGATAGATGAAAGTAAGGAGCCAGGCATAAGTAAGTGGAAGCAATTCCAGAACTCAGCAACGGGACCCATGGTCGCCAACCTACGCTCCCAAACTCAGAGTCCCTGGGGCCCATTTACTGTAGTTAATTTTACTGGATGTGAAGACATCCTCTTGGTTGGCTGAATCATGACTTTCTGCGCTTAATAACGATGTCATTCTCTGTTATGTTTTAATTTTTCTTTCGAATAATAAATTGTGCTCCATCGACTGGAAACACTAAGTGCAAGGATGTCGAAGGCTGTATGGTCCTGGGAAAGGTAGATGCTGCATACAGGAAAATCAAGGAAACCTTTGGAGAAAGGAAATCTAGGTGCATTAATATTAAGAGCTCAGATGGAAAGCCACTTCTAGGGAAAGAAGACAAAGCAGAAAGATGGCAGGAGCATATCCAACAGTTGTATCAAGGTAACGATGTAGATAATTTCGTTCTGGAACATGAAGAGGCTGTTGATGCTGATGAAATGGGAGACCCAATTTTGAGGTCAGAGTTTGACAGAGCTGTGAGTGACCTAAATAGGAACAAGGCACCTGGAATTGATGATATTCCCTCTGAATTACTGACTGCCTTAGGAGAAACCAGCATGGTAAGGTTATTTCATTTAGTGTGCAAGATGTATGAGACAGGAGAAGTCCCATCCGATTTTCGGCAGAATGTTGTTATACCTATTCCCAAGAAAGCCGGTGCTGACAGGTGTGAAAACTACCGCACTATTAGTTTAGTATCTCATGCCTGCAAAATTTTAACACGTATTATTTACAGAAGAATGGAAAAATAAGTTGAAGCTGAGTTGGGGGAAGATCAATTTGGCTTCAGAAGAAATGTAGGAACACGTGAAGCAATCCTGACTTTACGTCTGATCTTAGAGGATCGAATCAAGAAGGACAAGCCCACGTACATGGCATTCGTAGATCTAGAAAAGGCATTCGATAATGTTGATTGGACCAGGCTATTTATGATTCTGAAGATGATAGGGATCAGATACCGAGAACGAAGAATTATCTACAACCTGTATAAAAATCAGTCTGCAGTGATAAGAATCGAGGGCTTTGAAAAAGAAGCAGCAATCCAGAAAGGAGTGAGGCAAGGCTGCAGTTTGTCTCCTCTCCTTTTCAATGTTTACATAGAACAGGCAGTAAAGGAAATCAAAGAGAAATTTGGAAAGGGAATCACAGTCCAAGGAGAGGAAATCAAAACCTTGAGATTTGCCGATGATATTGTTATTTTATCTGAGACTGCAGAAGATCTCGAGAAGTTGCTGAATGGTATGGATGAAGTCAGGTAAGGAGTACAAGATGAAAATAAATAAGTCCAAAACAAAAGTAATGGAGTGCAGTCGAACGAAGGCAGGTGATGTAGGAAATATTAGATTAGGAAACGAAGTCTTAAAGGAAGTAGATGAATACTGTTACTTGGGTAGTAAAATAACCAACGATGGCAGAAGTAAGGAGGACATAAAATGCAGACTAGCACAAGCAAGGAAGAGCTTTCTTAAGAAAAGAAATTTGCTCATTTCAAACATTGATATCGGAATTAGAAAGATGTTTTTGAAGACTTTTGTGTGGAGCGTGGCATTGTATGGAAGTGAAACATGGACGATAACTAGCTCAGAAAGAGAATTGAAGCTTTTGAAATGTGGTGTTACAGAAGAATGCTGAAGGTGAGATGGATAGATCGAATCACGAATGAAGAGATACTGAATCGAATTGGTGAGAGGAGATCGATTTGGCTAAATTTGACGAGAAGAAGAGATAGAATGATAGGACACATCTTAAGACATCCAGGACTTGTTCAGTTGGTTTTTGAAGGAAGTGTAGGTGGCAAGAACGGTAGGGGTAGACCAAGGTATGAATATGACAAACAGATTAGAGCAGATGTAGGATGCAATAGTTACGTAGAAATGAAAAGGTTAGCACACGATAGGGTGGCATGGAGAGCTGCATCAAACCAGTCTATGGACTGATGACTCAAACAACAACAACAACAACAACAACAACAACAACAACAACAACAACAGATAATATGACATTACATATGCATTTTTAAATACAGTCAATTTATAAAATGGCGGTTAGTTAATATTACATATATATTTTCCGACGTGTTGGCTGAATGATCAGCGTACTGGCCTTCGGTTCAGAGGGTCTCGTGTTCGATTCCCGGCCTGGTCAGGGATTTTAACCTTCGTTGGTTAATTCTAATGGCCCGTGGGCTGGGTGTTTGTGCTGTCCCCAACATCCCTGCAACTCACGCACCGCACATAAAACTATCCTCCACCACAATAGCACGCAGTTACCTACACATGGCAAATGCCGCCCACCCTCATCGGAGGGTCTGCCTTACAAGGGCTGCACTCGGCTAGAAATAGCCACACGAAATTTAAAAATATATATATTTATCCCATGATAACTGCAGTGCGGTATACTAAGTAAAGTGAAACATGTCTCAAGATAAATGTATGTTCACAAGTCCATTGAATACGTCGAGAGATAAAAGTGAAGTATGCTTACTAGACTGAGATGAATAGAGAGAATTATTATGGTGATCAAGATTTTAAATAATGCTCCACATAAACTACATAACGCCATCTAAATGTGAAGTACTGAAAGAGAACTCTGTCGCTTGTAACTGATTAAATAATCATAAGAGTCCAAATGAGAGTTATGCAGGAAAATGTGTTCAAATAGTTGTGTTTATTACAAAAGCCAATGAGACCTAAAGAAAACGCCATTGCTTCTGCTATAACCCCATCGGAATTTAGTGGGAGTGATCAGTTTCATATCACGAAACGTATTCATCGCATAATTAACACTGGCTGCGTTTCAGGAAATAATAATTCCAGTAATTTGCCCCCACGGTTTGTCCGACGGGAGAATTGAATCATTGAGAAGTTTTTATTATTATTCTGTCGTTTGATAACAATTAATCAAATGCCATTACCTGAATTGCCCACCGGTCTTCCTATATGCTTATCCACTACCTAAATAAATTTAAGTGAACATTTATCATTATGATGCAAGTACTAATTTAAAGAACTTAATTTGCTTCATGGTATCTAAAATTAAATTAATGGACTCCTTGGTGTTACCTCGTCACTGAACAAATAGTTCCAGTATTATTACGAAGGTTTTGTATTTAAATTCTACGTGTAATACGATCTTACACAAGTTCTCCTTCATAGTTCACATTCATCATATATCATATGATGTAGGTATTAACTTTCGCGTCAATAATTCACCTTTACTATAGAATAATCAAACTGTTTTCAGTTAAAATCATTTGTACTTAATCTTCAAGTGTATCAATCCCATGAGCTTAATAAATATTCAATACAAATTGAACGCCTAATAGAATGTAAAATCTTACGTTGAGCATATCAGCGTAAAACGCATGGGATCCTTTGAAAACTATTATTTCTGAATTGCTGAAATTTTGAATGACGCTACATTAGGCAAAGTCATAAGAGCAAATTATTAATAACAAATTGATCATAACACGACTATTCATGAAATTTTCGATTAAACTGACTTTTGTACCGAGAGGGCATTCTTATAGCAATCTGACCGTATCTAATATATTTAGCTATAATTTCTGTGCAGAACTCTAAGAACTGAAAGTATAAGTCACGTTTAGTCGGCTAGAAACGAAGTGAAAATAGTGGTGGTGGTGGTGGTGGTGGTGGTAGTGGTGGTGGTGGTGATGGCGGTGGTGGCTATTGTTTTAAGAGGAAGTACAACTAAGCAACCATCCTCTAAATACAGTAACACTAATCCGAAAAATGGAAGGGGTCCGACACTTCCAAAAATGAAGGTATCGGCCAAAGAAAACAAGGGCCATGAAGGACGTAAAAATGAAAGACTTCTTAAGCTCGAATACTCTAATACAGTCAGGGTCGGAAAAGAACAAGAGTTGACCAAGGGAGTTCGGATAGGGTAGATGAAAGTGAGAACCTGACACAAATAAGTAGAAGCAAGACCAAGACTGACCCTTAGGGTCCCGTGGTCGCCAACCTACGCCTCCAAGTTGAAAGCCGCTGGGGCCCCTTTTAATCGGAAGAGATAATGGTTCCCGCTCGCTATATGTATAGCGATACATCATCCACATCAAACAGATAGTGTTAATGTCTCGAAAATAAATGACAAGCGTTTATTCCACCAGCAAAAATACTACTTCGCCTGAGGATTTGTTGTTATCTCACACACACTGCATTACAATCCTAATTAGTACTATACATAGAGCCGGTAAAAAAATCAAACTTTATTTACTTTTTGCTATTTCAAACATCGAACAATATGAGAAATGTTTGACAAAGCAAACAAAGCCTTAATTCCCCATTAGGTATGTATATTCTTTCCATATTTTCTGTTAGGTAGATCAGGAGAAGTTATCTATGTCTAGAAACTTTACAATTAATTTCGAAATAGATCTACGAGAAATAATAATAATAATAATAATAATAATAATAATAATAATAATAATAATAATCTACGGTCCATTTGTGGTGGGAATTATGATTTTATGCCATCTTGACTGCTTGTGTGTCAATTCCCATGTTCCGTTTTACTCTACCAGATGGCAGAGTAAATCGGATCTCTCTTGGGTAATCTATGGCTGAGTTTCTCAACTGAAATGGAATGTTGTATGGCTTTTAGTGCCGGGAGATCCCAGGATGGGTTCGGCTCGCCAGGTGCAGGTATTTTGATTTGACAACCTACGCGGCCTGCGCGTCGTGATGAGGATGAAATGATGATGAAGACAACACATACACCCAGCCACCATGCCAGGGAAATCAACCAATGATGGTTAAAATTCCCTACCCTGCCGGGAATCGAACCTGGGGCACCACGCCAGCACGCTAACCATATAGCCATGGAGCCGGACTAGTTTCTCAATTAATTTTGTCGTATACCTAATTACCAATGTGTCATCAGAGATCTTTTGAATGCTGACCACGTACGACATGGAGTGTCGAATGGCCTTGTTCACGCCCGTCCAGAATTCGACTACCTCTGCCGGGTTTATAATCAAAAATTGAAAGCATTGAGAAATCTTCCCATCTTAGCCATGTTACTGTGTGGACTGCAACACGCGCAACCGAATAATCATAGGATTATTTCCTCTGTCAAGTAATAATTCGCCTGATTTCTAACGTTTTCTTGTATATGTGGGGGTAGCTTACCGCTTTCTTGGTACCCATGGAATGTATTCTGTCTTACATGATAAATAATTTTCAATCATTGCGGTGAGAATGTGATATTTAAATGTAGGATATAGATTCACCTTCACACTATAATGTAGAAACCGAAAGTAGAAAGCTCTGAAATATAATGTGTTTATCTCTAAATTCTCAACATTGCCTTTCAGGAAAAGTAAAGGGAAAAAAATATTGTTCAACGAAGGTTGAGTGAGAGTAAGAATTGAATATTGAGTTCATAACACGATTCAATTTAATGGATTTTCATTCAGATTTTAGGTGTCAGTACCTCCGTTTATCTGTAGTACGTAAATATGTATACTAAGTGAATGCTATAATTCTGAAAACATTATTTCCCAGAATAATTCTACATTCTAAAATCACGTTTACACTCAGATTTTCGAAATTCTCAGAGCTAAATTAAAAACATAAGACAAAGACATAAAAATTAGGACATAAGGGTTGAGTGCATATTACTAATCAAAACTAATTCACAATCGTGTCTCAATACCTCCAATAAAAGAAGATTGGTAATAGAAATGTTATCATTCACACATTTGTAGAATATTGTAGATATTACTTATATATTTAACGTCACTTAAAAACTTACGTCTAAGGTTCTCTTCATACTGCTAATAGAGATTGTCCTGAAAATATCGAGTACTGCCCTTCAAATAGCATTAAATATCCTTTTGTAATTCAAAATTTTAAATATATTAGCGTTCTTAAATAACTCAAAGTCAATTAAAATATTGTTAGCTAGCACTGTAAAAGTTTTCTAACTTGGAAAGTCTAAAGAGTTCGACATTAAACGAGTTCATAAAATAGCTGAATAACTGACTCGTAGTACTCAACAGTTCAGTAAGAACACTCATTGTAAATATTAGCACAATCCTTCTCCTCCACCATTTACGTAATAACGTGTCCTTAAATTTTAACATTCTTGGATTTGAAATTAGCATTGGCACTACAAAGAGATGCATTTCTTACCTGCATTGTTTTCTGGCCGAAATACTTATGTCAGTATTCCGTGGGCTCGTTGAACATAATAAATGTGTGTATCAGCTGCGATGAGCACTGTCGCTTGAACGCATACACCGGTTGGCACGCACGCACGGCACAGATTCACGCACCTACGCGCACAACACTTTCGACGTGAGCTGTGGGGGCAGTTTCCGGGTCGTCGCACAGCACTCAGACCGGAACACAGGCGTCGCGGCGCACCTTGCCTTACTACTGAGAGCGCACGACGACGCGCGGGGTCTGGAGGAGCCGGGGCTAAGTTTGGCCCCAGTGCTGTCTGACTCACAAGCGAACCGCACGCCACACGCAGTGAAATAGCTGCGTGACTCATTGTCAGTGCATGGTGCAGCGGTAACACAACAGGTAGAGCGAATAAACTCATCAGCTACTAACACCTGCATAACTCTGCTGCACTTCTCAGTCCCTTTCGCGCAGTTAATTGCATCCTGAAATTAAACTAATTATCTACTGCACGGAGGGGAAATTGGTGTGCGTATGTGTGCCTGTTCTGATCATTACCTGGGTCACGTGGCCACTATGTTTAAGTGAACAGTTAATAACAAGGGGCAAGAGTCCCGACATAAGAATTTTAAGTATGTTTAATTATAATTCTTTTTACCCAGATAAATTTATTTAACTTCCTCATACTGATCTAGTGTCTCTCACATTCAAGCATCTTTAAATATTCTAGAATTTCGATATTTTCAAACCAACAACAAAATTCTTAGAAGTCCTACTCGAAAAATGTGTCTCTGAAAATTTCAGAAATCTTAGTGTAAACATCATTTCAGAAGGTAGAATTATTCTCGGTCCGCCTCTGTAGTGTGGTGGTTAGTGTGATTAGCTGCCACCCCCGAAGGCCCGGGTTCGATTCCCGGCCTTGCCACGAAATTTGAAAAGTGGTACGAGGGCTGGAACGGGGTCCACTCAGCCTCGGGAGGTCAACTGAGTAGAGGTGGGTTCGATTCCCACCTCAGCCATCCCGGAAGTGGTTTTCCGTGGTTTCCTACTTCTCCTCCAGGCAAATGCCGGGATGGTACCTAACTGAAGGCCACGGCCGCTTCCTTCCCTTGTCTATCCCTTCCACTCTTCGCATCCCCCAACAAAGCCCCTGTTCAGCATAGCAGGTGAGGTCGCTTGGGCGAGGTACTGGTCATTCTCCCCAGTTGTATCCCCGACACAAAGTCTCACGCTCCAGGACACCTCCCTTGAGGCGGTAGAGGTGGGATCCCTCGCTGAGTCCGGGGGAAAAGCCAACCCTGGAGGGTAAACTAAGAAAGAAAGAAAGAAATAATTATTGTCGGAAATAACCTTTTCAGACTTAGAGCATTCACGTAATGTTTGCGTACTACAGGTAAGTGGAGGTACTGACACCTAAAGTCTGAATGAAAATCCATTAAATTTAATCGTGTTATTAACTCAATATTCAGTTCTTTCTGTCACTCAACCTTCGAAATGTTCTGAGTTAGCTGTGTCTGCCTGCATCCTGCTCAAAGTTCAAATCTCACTTTATCCAAATTTATAATTACCATACCGAGCGAGTAGGCCGCGCGGTCAAGGGCGCGCAGCTGTGAGCTTGCATTCGGGAGGTAGTGGGTTCGAACCCCACTGTCGACAGCCCTGAAGATGGTTTTCCGTGGTTTCCCGTTTTCACACCAGGCAAATTCTAGAGCTGTGCCTCAATTAAGGCCAAGGCCACTTCCGTATCACTCCTAGAGCTATCCTATCCCATCGTCGCCAGAAGACCTATTTGTGTCGGTGCGACGCAAAGCAACTTGCAAATATATATAATTACCATAATCCTCTATCACAAACTGAAGTAAAATAATTTGACTATTATTGGTGACTAAATATTTGACGACTTTATTTCTTGTGCAAGGGGTAGTGGATTCTATTTCAATTGTGGGTGGTGTATATTTGACATTGTCGATCCGTTTCAGGGGCTTGGGATCTTGAAGTTAATAGTTCTCTGTGCTTAACGCGCTTGAAGTCAGTCTGAAAACATAAATGGTAGTGGGAGGATACACTGGGGAGATCGTTTGAAATTAATTCGGACCGGAAAAGAAGTGGCAGAGGCCAGTATGTAGGGTACCATACCGACATTCATATGGATGTGGAACTACAGAGAACCACCGCTAGGACGATTGACAGGGGGATTTAAACCTAATTCGATGAATAGACCTCACAGAATTGAGTGCGCCTCCTTCTAGAGCTCCAAATATAACTCTTAACTTACGTGAGAATCAGGATGCGAATGAGGCTCAACAAGAAGGGAAGCTCTTATGCTAATTTGTAGATCATAGTGGAGGACATTTATAGTGACAAACTTTAGCATAGCTAATACATCGAACTCATTGAGTGTTCATCCGAGAAATTCTCCTTGTCTCTAACAATAGACCTGCATGTACTGCTGGCTGCTATGTGCGATCTGATAACGAGAACGGACCGTCGAAACTGAAGTGTATGTCAACAGGTGTATCTCTTTCCCTCTCTAACACACACACACACACACACACACACACACACACACACACACACACACACACACACACACACACACACACACACACACACACACACACACACACAGGTGGTCAAATATATATACAACTCCTTAAATCTACAAAAAAGACTACAATTTTGTCTGCACACATTAGATTATTGCCTCATATTTCTATTTTATCTCGGATTTGACATACAGAAGTCGAAAGATTGTCTGCCTGTCCGTCTAATTGAGCATCTCGGTTAAATGGCTCGATAGAATTTCTTCAAACTCGGTATTTAAGTTTAGAGATATCCGGAAAGTACGCTTGGGTACATATTATTTACACAATGGTGTAGCAATATTAAGAGGACCAAAAGAGGAAAAGTTTATTTTCTCCGTTAATATTAGTTGTGTCGAAAAAATGTGCATTGTAAAAGTTGTGTAAATACCATTTCCGATTTTTTTTAATTTCTTTTTTTTTTTTTTTTTTTTTTTACCTTACGGAGGTATTTGTGATTATTACGTTCTCCACGAACTTCCAAATATTGTATCTTCGGAAATATTTGTCCATTTAAAATCTGTACATGTAGGGTCGCCGGTGCGAACTGTGTCGCGCATTTGGATTTGACCATGTTTTACAGCACGATGGCTTTCTGATGCCAACCCTGTTTGGAGGGATGTAATCACTATTGCGTGCCTCTGTAGTGTTTGGCAGTTTAGTTTGTTGTCTGAATATGAAGAGGAAGTGTTGGAACAAAAATAAACACCCAATTCCCTAGCCAGAAGAATTAATCGGATGTAATTAAAGTTCCCGACCCGACCGGGAATCGAACCCGGGACCCTCTGAACCTAAGGCCTCTACGCTGACCATTCAGTCAAGGAGTATTTAAAACCTTTACATGACAGAAGTTGTAGGCCCTAAAATGTTAAATCAACTGGGTGAGATGGCCGTGCGGTTAGGGGCGCACTGATGTGTGCTTGCATCCGCGAGATAGTGGATTCGAATCCCACTGTCGGCAGCTCTGAGGATGGTTTTCCGTAGTTTCCCATTTTTTGCTAGTTGCTTTACGTCGCACAGACACAGATAGTTCTTATGGCGACGATGGGACAGGAAAGGGCTAGGAGTGGGAAGGAAGCGGCCGTGGCCTTAATTAAGGTACAGCCCCAGCATTTGCCTGGTGTGAAAACGGGAAACCACGGAAAATTATCTTCAGGGCTGCCGACAGTGGGGTTCGAACCTACTATCTCCCGAATACTGGATAGGCCCTACTGGCCGCACTTAAGCGACTGCAGCCATCGAGCTCGGCGGTTTCCCATTTTCACATCATTCAAATGCTGGGGCGGTACATTAATTAAGGCCACGGCTGCTTCCTCCCTACTCCTAGGCCTTTCCTATCCTATCGTCGCCATAAGACCTATCTGTGTCGGTGCGACGTAAAGCCACCAGCAAAGCCACTAGCAAAAATAATTCCAATCATTAATTTCTCATCTCATTAATTTTTATCACACGAGCTATGATGACAGAGATATTCACAAATTTACCATTTTTATGTAAGGTCCACCAACGCCAATCATCGCTGGCCAACAATGTACCAAGCCCATAGAACTGATCCAGAGTTGGGTAATTCATTGTTCAAGGGAGTGTTCCTGTATACTCTCAAAGGATCACTTCGAATACTGAAAAAGCGTTTGTATAGTACTCAACAGAAAATAAAACTTTTCCGTTTAAAATAATTTTCTGTTTAGAAAAACTATTATTTTATCACTTATTTAGCCCGCCTGGTGGCTATGATCGTTAAGGCGTTGTAGTCTAAACGGTCTGACACCGTGGTTAGCCTGTTCGAGTCCCGTTGGTTGGAAAAAGTTTCACCATCAGAATGTTGGCCTGCAGGGTGGGGGAGGTGATGGTACACAATTTCTATTCACAAGGTTGCGTGCCGAAAGCCTGGATTAAATTTCAAACCTCTCCGCAGTGCTCATATGGAGTGAGGGTATATTATGACGCTGTTGATGGTGATTCGCATGGAGACGTTGTTGCTATTGTTGCCCCTTGTTGCTATTCATCAAGTGTAGGCTATGTGCTGCCACCGTCATTTCATCTCATCAACTCCTCCGATGAGGTTGACGCCAGGAAGGGCATCCAGTCATACAAACCGCCAGACAGATTCATCTTACCTCATACCCGAACCCGTTGAGAAACGGGAAAAGTGTCGGACAAAAAACATTATTTTATCACATATTCATAAAATGTAAAAGTCCTTCATTTCTGTGTTCCTAGTTTTCCTTGGTACGCTTTATAGCCTATGAAGTAACTTCCAGTTGGAGGAATCGGGATTTAGAAATAAGTCTATTATTATTATTATTATTATTATTATTATTATTATTATTATTATTATTATTATTATTATTATTCTTACACTGAATGTTGTTAACTGGAGATGTGTTCTTTCTCTTCGGCTGCCAATCATCTCCGCTAGATGACATTTTCGGTGCCATAATCGATGCCGGTATGTAAGTTCGAGAATAGCTGCAGTGTGCACTAGGCTACTATACAATATGTTATTTGGTTACTATACAGTAGCGTAGTAATACTACGGAGACCATGAGAGAAAATGTCAAATTTCTCTGATAATAATACTGCAGCTGCATAAGAAAATTGTACAAAACAACGTTGTGCAAAATATAATTTCTGAGCCATTGGCTACAATAAATCTTATTAATTATCTTCGGAACAATTAATTCAATACGCCTACACAACAAGAATTACAGAGAATATTTTTCTTCTTTTCTTAATCTGTTTACCCTCCAGGGTTGGTTTCTCCCTTGGACTCAGCGAGGGATCCCACCTCTACCGCCTGAAGGGTGTCCTGGGCCGTGAGATTACAACTGGGGAGGAGGAACAGTACCTCGCCCAGGCGGCCTCACCTGCTATGCTGAACAGGAAGCTTGTGAGGGGGATGGAAAGATCGGAAAGTGTAGACAAGGAAGAGGGAAGGAAGCGGCCGTGTCCTTAAGTTAGGTACCATCGCGGCATTTGCTTGGAGGAGAAGTTGGATACCACGGAAAACCACTTCAAGGATGGCTGAGGTGGGACTCGAACTCATCTCTCCTCAGTTGACCTCCCGAGGCTGAGTAGACCCCATTCCAGTCCTCGTTCCACCTTTCAAATTTCGTGGACCTCCGGGCGTGGCAGCTAATCACGCTAACCACTATATCACAGAGGCGACTAAAAATCTTACAGGCGAAGATAGGATATTAAAGGGCTAGGAGTGGGATGGAAGCGGTCGTGGCGTTATTTAAAGTACAGTCCCGGCATTTGGCTGGTGTAGAAATGGGAAAGCACAGAAACCATCTTCAGGGCTGCCAAGAGTGGGTTTCAAACCCACTCTCTCCCGAATGCAAATTCACAGCTGCTCGCCTATAACCGTACGACCAACTCACTCAGGTTTTCAGTCTTCTATATCTGATACAGTTCCATCGAGTTATAATTATGACATGGGCGCCCGCAAGGGTTGGCATGCCCCCCCCTCTCTCCCCTTGGAATTCTAGAAAGGTTGATGTTCAATTGTTTAGTATCATACCAGATTATTTCATAAACTGAACTTACTGACAGTCATCTAGCATCTGTTATAACAGGAAATTTCTGTAAACAATTTCATGTTGCTCACGTTATATTTGTTTTTATGTTCAAGAAAATTGTTAATGTGCCCCCCCCCCCCCCCCGCAACCTCGAAAAGATCCTGCTGGCGCACATGAATGATGAGGATAACTACGACTTTTGTTACCAAGTCCACCAACGGCGAGCATCGCTTAAGTGGAAATATTGCTTAGCCGTCATGGTTACGAACCTGCTGGGGATGGTGATGGTTGTTGTGACTTATATAAGTAGCAATACCACGTGGTGCTATAGATTAGTAAGATAATGAGGGTAATTAGAGTTGTAAAAGAGGGGGATGGAAGCCTAAGCTTCAGGTGCTTTAGTATCTGATGGCCTAAAATGTCGTGATTTCATAAAACATACCAACAAATAACATTACAAAGGCTGACTATTGTTGTTTGTTGAGG
Organism: Anabrus simplex; assembly: GCF_040414725.1. Taxonomy (NCBI): domain Eukaryota; kingdom Metazoa; phylum Arthropoda; class Insecta; order Orthoptera; family Tettigoniidae; genus Anabrus; species Anabrus simplex. Next base: position 163,537,967 of record NC_090265.1, on the reverse strand, counting down.
TGTTCCCTATCTCTTATGCTGTCAATCATCTCCGCTATGTGGCATTACTGGTGCCATTATGCAAAAACTAACCCGTCAATGATGCGTACGACAGTTAGTCGGACATGAAAGTCATCTCCCTGGAGGTTACGACGGCCTCACCCTGGGGCATATAACTTCGATGTACGGTCCCTTAAAATGATGCTGCTGCTGCTGATGATGATGATGATGATGATTATGATGATAACAACAATAACAATAGGCATAATAATAATAATAATAATAATAATAATAATAATAATAATAATAATAATAATAATCACCACTACGTACACCACCAATCGTAATAGTTTGCATTATTTGTAGCAGACCCCGCAGGTTCGGGTTCGATTCGCGGTACTGTCAGAATTTTCTGACAGGAGGGCTGGTAGGCTATGTGGTTAAAAAGGTACATGCATCTCAGGACGCTATTTTATTTTACTGGACCATCATAATCATTATCATCATTATGAAGATCTCGCCTGGTGCAGGTTTTTATATTTGACACACATGAGCGTCCTACCCGTCTGGATGCGAGATGATAATAGAGAGAAGGTTAAACTCGGTCCCGGCACATAGCCTACTCCTGTCGAATAACACCAAGGGGTCTGCTCAAGGTTTAACGTCTCCCTCCGGCAGACGAATCACCATATTATTATTATTATTATTATTATTATTACTATTATTATTATTATTCAATCTTCCACACAATTAGTATAAGAGCGTTCCTCTTCTGTCTAGATGGATGATCATCACGATCACAGAATATACATTTGAACGACGCACAATACTAAAGACAGATATTTCAAACTTCAATTTTATTGTTTTGTTTTACAATTTGTTTTAAGTTGCACCGACACAGATATCTCTTATGGCGACGATGGGAAAGGGAAGGCCTGAGAGTGGAAAGGAAGCGAGCGTGGCCTTAATTAAGGTACATCCCCAGCATTTGTTTGGTGTGAAAATGGAAAACCACGGAAAACATCTTCAGGGCTGCCGACAGTGGAGTTCGAACCCACTATCTCTCGTATGTAAGCTCACAGCTGCGCGCCTCTAACCGCACGGCCAACTCGCCCGGTTTTCAAAACTTCAGCCTCTATACGTTTACGGCTGTGATATAGTAGTTTAATGCCCTGTATTACTAGCATAGGAGAAGTTTAACTGATAGCCTATGTGTGTGTCGTGATTGTACTGCTGTGCGTGTATAGTGTAGCTATGACTTGGATGTATGCACCCGGAAGATACCCGTGTCCAGTATCCGCGGTCGTGAGTGAAGTGAAACAAAATTTAGCAATGAGCGATGGGCAAGTATATATTTTTTTTTTTTTTAAAGCCTCTTGTATGTACTTAATGAGAACTCGAAGTGTAAAGCCAGCGGTTCTGGCTGTTACACGGAGGACCTGGGTTTAATTTCCTGGACTGAGAATTGGAACGGAGTTCTTACCGTTTCTTCTTCTTCTTCTTCTTCTTCTTCTTCTTCTTCTTCTTCTTCGTAAAGGGCAAGTTCGAAGGGAAAACCTATCTCATGATCATTTTGACGTATTATTCGGTGAAGGCCGACCTAAGAGGTACAATGAAACACTTCACATTATTATTATTATTATTATTATTATTATTATTATTATTATTATTATTATTATTATTATTATTATTATTATTATTATTATTATTATAAAAATTTAAAATACCTTTAAACATATTTCATGATTTTATATGGTAAGTCAACCAGATGAGTGCGACAGGCTTCGGCAGCCGACACCATTCCTATCCTCGCCGCTAGATGAGGGCTTCATTCATTCCAACCCTGACCCGGACAAAGGACTGGAAACAGGCTGTGAATTTTCATGTGGTAAGTCACCTTCCAGTCTATAAGATGGAATAGAATGGCGTATGGGTTTTAGTGCCGGGAGTGTCAGAAAACAAGTTCGACTCGCCAGATGCAGGGTTTTCATAACGACACCCGTAGGCGACCTGTACGTCGTGATGAAGATGAAATGATGATGATGGTGATGATGAGACATACGCCCAGCCCCTGCCAGTGGAATTAACCAATTATGGATAAAATTCCCAACCCTGCCGGGAATCGAACCCGGGACCCCTGTGACCAAAGGCCAGCATGCTAACCATTTAGCCATGGAGCAGGAGTCTGTAAGATAATTTATAGCCTACATAAGTAATTCACTGCTTAAACAAATTTTATTTGGAGTGGGTTCTTTCGCTTAAGAAGCAACAATTTTAGTTTTGTTTCGATACACTCATAGTATACTTTGATGCAATATTGTGCAATTCGTGGACCTATCGTTGCAGGTAATGCATGTTCTGTTGGAGCAATTTGTACGTCATTATCTGCAAACAAGGTGACATCTAACTTCAAGTTGTTATTAATATGTTATTATTATTATTATTATTATTATTATTATTATTATTATTATTATTATTATTATTATTATTATTATTATTGTACCGGGCGGTACACCTCCACGCCGCTAATTTAAAATTTGCGCCTGTTGAAACTCCTCTGCTGGAGGAAGTCTGAACTTTATCTACGCTATTAATTCTCTACTTTCTCAGAAGATGTCACCACGTGGAAAATTTTGAGTTTTCGAACTGTGTCATTTTTGATGTGTTTTTGTTTCACTTGAAGTAAGAAGTGTGAACTTTCTCTTCTAGAGGACACTACTGAAGATCAACAATAGTGCACCCTAGTGCGAAGTCAAAGAACTATTTTGTTGGAGAAATTTTTATTTCAAATGTTTGTCTTTGCTAAATTTTTTTTAGTTATTGTTTAAGTTGGCTGTATACCCCTCTCTTTCCCCTTGTTTTGCATTTAACCAATCCCGAATTTCTGTTATTAATTTCTGACCAATCATAGGTATCTTCCCCCAACTTGAATATGTTGCTGTATCCTACCCAATAAAAAGTTTGTGGGAGGGTGTTCTTATTCCCCTAACGCCTAGAACCTTCCGCGAGAGGATATAAACTGCTGATTTTAGGGTCTCCGGGCCACTTCTGTTCCAACTTTCAGTGTATTAAGTACATTGCAGGAGGCGGGAAGCGCCTCTTTCCTCGGCAGCGGTCAGCAACAAGGTAATGGCCGATTAATAACTTCTTTCTTTGCTTGCTCAGCAGTTTAACTCTCGGGGCGGGTTCTAAGCGTTCCACCATGTAACCTTTTCCTAAATGTAACTACTCCTTTTATATATTCTCTTTAAAAGCTACACACTGGGATAGAGAGTGCTAACCCTCTCGAGCTCCCACTCATATTGTTTTGAGGTGAACTTATTTTTCTCAACCTATTCTTCGTTAATGTAAAACAAATTGTTCTCTTCTTAAGTCACCTCTTTAGTATGGGATTAGCCCTTGTATTAACGGCCTAGTGCCAAGTAGGTCTTAATCAAAGTGTATTAGGAGTGCAAGTTCGCCTCCTCTCAAATTGTTATTTTAGAGGTCATTTAATTAACCTCCTTTGCATTTAATAGACCTCAGTAGATTGGGTATTTTACCCCTGTGTTTATGTCCGTTGAGGACAACTTGAAGGTGGAGTTTGGTGTGGCCTGGGAGAGGCTTAAATTTGAGAGCGTGTGGCTCTTTTGAAAATTGAGTGTTGTATGCCTCGTGGAGGCTTTTCAGTGTAATTTGGAGCTAGGGCTCCTAGGCATGAATGGGGTTTTCTGCCCCTCTGTTGAAACTTGTGTTTGGAGGTAAAACTGCGCTGATTGCCCAAGCATTGTGTTTTTAGGGCTCGAAGCCCAAATCCTGTAAATATTGTAACTACCCTTTGACTTGCTACTTTGTACCTGCCATGCTTGTTATTTCTTTGTTTTTGAAAAGAAAATATAACCTGGTTAAATTTTAATTAATTTTACTTTAGTAGCTTGAGACCCGTTCACCACCCTGCACCTTCTTTCACGCATAACTACCACAAAAACACGGTAACAATTATTATTATTATTATTATTATTATTATTATTATTATTATTATTATTATTATTATTATTATTATTATTATTACCGTTCCAAAGGCCCACTCAATAGTACACAGAATTCTTTTAGAGAACTTCACAAGAGCTTACATGCTCTACAATTTCTACCAAGGAGACTGCGCTCCCAAACTCTTACGGCCAACTCAAGGTAACTTAGCACCATACCTTACAATTTCTGGCCTCTCTAGGCACAACCTACAATTTACAATACCATATTAAGTACCTTTAGTTTATACAGGTGTATCCAGTAGCCATGCTCCTGGGCCTTCGTGAAAAAGAAGTACAGGAAAAATTACTGGCCCAAACTCAAAAATGTATGGAGGCGTACACTTGCGCTCCTTGAAAACCAAGTTTTAAAACCCTACTTGGGCTTGTGGCCCAATGATGCAGAGGCTAAACCCACACGACTGAGGTGACTAGAAAGATACTTTATAATTTATAGGAGAAAAACCGTTACAAAATCGTAGTCACCTCAAGATAAATTGAAGGGTAGTCCGAGAGGGTAACGCACTCTCCATCCCCCATTTACAGTTTAAGTCTTTATGAAATTTTACATTAGCAAGAAGAAAGTTTATATTTTGGAAAACAGGCGGTTATATAGTTAAAGATTAGAACATTCCCCTGGGGTCAGTTTGCGGAGATAACCACTTAGATGGAAAAACTGTTGGTCATTACCTTAGCTGATGTTCTGCCTGCCGAAGATAGAGGGCCCCGCCTCGTACCTTAACACACACACACACACACACACACACACACACACACACACACACACACACACACACACACACACACACACACACACACACACACACACACACACACACACACACAGAAATTCGACGATCTATAAGACAAGGTAACTTGAAAAATTTTGCAGCTTTTATACCCGAGAGGATGCTTCGAGAAGGCTCTGGTCCAAATCCGGACACACCCTTTCATTTTAATGGATAATCAAAAAGGTACAAGAAGCCTATGATTGGCTTAAAAATAAGTACAGAAAATTTTCCATTGGTCGGACTCAAAAATGGCGGGATGAGAAGGAAGCGTCGCAAACCTTGAAGTATCAAAATGAAAGTCAATTCAGTGGAGAAAACCTATAAACACAAAACATCTTTGAATCTCGAATTATTCCACCTTGCACCAGAGTGCATGACCTCAGTTTTTAGTAGTGACATCTATGGAGAAAAGTGTGAACTTCTTGTGATACACCAAAACAAAACAAAGAAATCCATTCAGTTTGGGAAACTTTAAAAAACATATTACTCTGTCATTTAGAGGTGACATCTTCTGACCAATGTCCCAACTTTATGCATTAGCTGTTTCAAGTTTTTTTTGTTTTTTTGTTATTTGTTTTATGTCGCACCGACACAGATAGGTCGTATGGCGACGAAGGGATAGGAAAGGTCTAGGAATGGGAAGGAAGCAGCCGTGGCCTTAATTAAGGAACAATCCCAGCATTTGCCTGGTGTGGAAATGGGAAACCACGGAAAACCATCTTCAGGGCAGCCGACAGTGTGGTTCGAACCCACTATCTCCCGAATGCAAGCTCACAGCTGCGTGCTCCTAACCGCACGGCCAACTCGCCCGGTGTTACAAGTTTTGTATGAGAGATAGCGTTCCTTAAGGCGCTTCATTTAAATGTACGGGGATGAGTTGTACCTCCTGGTACAATTATTATTATTATTATTATTATTATTATTATTATTATTATTATTATTATTATTATTATTATTATTTAAAAATTAATAATTAATAATAATAATAATAATAATTAATAATAATTAATAATAATAATTAATAATTAATTTAATAATAATTATTATTTAATAATAATAATAATAATAATAATAATAATAATAATAATAATAATAATAATATGTCGGCATGTAAAACATATCTGGTGACATGTTTGGTGTTCACCGGACACAATTAATTAATACTCAGACATAGACGCTCAAGACAGAATCGGTTTGCCATCTAGTAGGTCTAGAGTAAAACGAAACGGCGAAATTGACGGTCAAGCAGCCAGATTCCATCAAATTAAAGTGCTTGCACACAGTAGCTGATGCCATTATTATTATTATTATTATTATTATTATTATTATTATTATTATTATTACCAGAATTACTTCTAAGCAGCGGATATCAAATGTATTTTCTACTTGACTTTGATCCTACATTGCGATGACTTAACAGGTAATAATCAGTTTCACAGTGTATTATGGCCACTAAAGAACGATTGTACGGTTACTCGGGCATGGCAGATAATTTAACCAGCACAGCCTTTATTCAAGTGATTGTATTCCCCCAGCTCAACTCATGCACTAATTGCAGGGCAATTAGGGGACACAGTAGCAAGTACAACAGGTCGAGAAATAACGAGCTGTAGTATGAACAGTATCGTATGACCAATTGACTATCTAAATAGCTGTACAACAGTGAGTATAAACACAGGCTAGTAGTTTGAAATTAGTGTTACCACCCCAGATAAATAATAACCTTCGTCATTTTCAATAAATATCCTCTTTTAATCACGTATATTAATGCACTGTAGCGTAGAGTTACATTTACCAAAGGCGATTTTTTTCTTCGAGAAAGGAATTTAAACTCTAGTTAGGAATTTGTGACTTCTCAGCGATTTCGTTCCTATCTTTTCATGAAAATGGCTGGTGTTTGGTTCACGGTTAATGACTGAGTGACAGAAGTTATTACGTTACCACGTTCCTTGTTACGTAATCAGCTATGCACTGTTACAATTTTATGGCAAAGAAAGGTATTTGACAAAAAATGAGTCCATAGACAGGATACAAACTCTGAACTCTTGTAATTGTTTCAGCCTGGTGATATTATCTGAGTTGTGGCCTGCCTTCGTAACAGGCAAAAAGGGTCCCTCAACTAGGGAGTGTGTGTTGATAACTTCTGGTTCTCCAATTGAGCCTGACATTGCTCCTATTTACTTGCGCCTGACTTAAAAATTACCTTTCCTATCCGACCTCACTTGTCAACATTTGTTCTCTTCCGACAACGACGTCATTAGGTCTGTGAGGCATAGGGAGTGTTTCAAGTCTTTTTGGTCCTTCCCTTCCTTTTGCCCATACCCTAATTTTTGGAAAATCGGACCTCTCCCTTTTCCTTTTTGATTAATGTTAAGAAGGGCCGATTGCCTAGTTGTACTTCCCCTAAGAACAACAATCAGCTATAACGCCACCACTTGTGGCAGCTATTTCCTTTCATTCACTTATACAAATATATGTTCACATAAATATAGAGATTAATGATTGGGTATTATTCGTCTCAAATTAATTTGTTCAAACACTGTCGGATGCTTCATTTTCTATATTATGGCGATGACAATAATAATACAAACAGAACAGTGTTCAAAAATAAAATTGTAGATGTGACGGATCTGTTCGTAGACAAACCCAGGAGAACAAGAAGAGTTTCTCGGATGAGGAACGAGCAAACGTGAGCCATAAAATGAAGAAGTATTGGCGAAAAAGGAAAAACATCAATAGTCAAGGAAGCTGTGTAATCGTAACCCATAAGAGCTTGAAACGATCTTACACACAAAATAATAATAACAATAATAAGAAGAAGAAACGCTAAACTCTGATGCGTTCACAGTTTAATTCAACCAAATGTTTCAACAGCTGTGCTGTGGAAATCCATAATAATAATCCATAATAATTTTAGAGGAATCGTACAGAGATGGAAATCTTTTTTGAAAGTATTTATGGATTAAAAGATAACATTCGGGAAAAATGGAAATATTTCTCACTAAGAAAGTAGACACTGAATATTTTAAACGAATCTATTTCGCCCTTTGCACTTTCGGGATATGGGTGCACTATCTCTGAAAATGTTTTATTTAAATCTTTGAGACGATATCTGAATCACATGACGCTTTTCCGGCACTAAGCCGAACGCTCCACTCACAGCGAGAACAGCTGAATCACACTGACATGTCCGAACAGTCCTACCATTCTCAGCTTTGTTGTACCTTAATTTTACAGGGAGTAATGTACATTCAGAATTATTTGTAACTGCGAACATCATCCGTTTCTTTCTTTACAGGCAAAATGTCAAAACCGACCTGGTCACCAAAGATTTTAATCAATGACACATTTTATGTGGGATGTTTTTAGATATTTTAGTCATGTTTTAGGAAATAGTAAAAGTAAATGTTTGTTACTGAAGATGGAATTTGATTCCGAAAACCGGTTTTAACATAAACCAATTTTTGCTGTGTTTTTGTTATTTAATTGAATATGAATAATGTTTCTGAAATAGACTTGATGTAAGACTGAAATATTGGCTAAAGAACAATGCGTCAGTAACATTTAACATTTTAAAACGCATTAAAGTTGCATTACAAGTGTAGTACGATAGGTTTTAATGATCTTGTGAGTTGAATGTTGTAGTACTGTATTCTGTTACGAAGTTAAATATGTCAAATATTTCATAACGTGTACCGACATCATCAATTACAAGTCATTAAAATTCTTTCAACACCAGTATTATTATTATGACCGAAAATTAAAACCAGTCTTTAAAATATTAGGTATGATATTTCAAAATACCACATGAATTACCACGCTGATAAGCTGTTTATATATCCAGGTCAATGTAATGTAATGTATTGCCGAGTATATCGATATCAAGATGGCCTGACCTAACTAATCCATAAAATGCCGACGGATTCTTTTCAGTGTTTGCTTGGAGGGAATGAAAGGAAAAGCTGCGGAAAGTTATGAAGTTTTTATTTGACGCCCACTGACGAGTAAGTGGTTTGTATGTAAATTGTACCCTCTACTTTCCTCCGGTAGGTCGCGTTAAAATAGTAAGTACTCCCGGTAGCGAGAGATTAGAATGCCGAAATAATTTTCTTTAATTACCGGCGTATTGTGTTCGCGAGGGTCCGTTGTATTTTGACATGGACAGTATGATATGCTATTAATTTACTCACCTGGCTGAGTGGCTTAGAAAGTAGAACGCTGCTTTTGTAAGTACAAATAGCTGGGTTCGGTTCCGGCCCAGTCTGGTAATTTTTGAAGATGGTAAAGGACGCTAGCCTCGTGACTAGTGATGGGACATTCGATTCATTTTACTGAATCGATTCATTTGATTCCGTTCACGTTACTGAATCGATACAGTGATCCGATTCACGGCTCATTGGTCACCGCTCCTACTGCATCTGTGTAGTATGTACTGGTAAGACAGCAGCAACAGCATTCAGTGCTCGCAGCTGCCATCTGGTCTTCATACTATGAACTCCTTTCTTAGAAAAAATGCTAGTTACTCTAATACATCGAAGGTTTCCGGCGACGCAGGGTGGGAAAGGTTAGGAAGGTAGCAGCCATGGCCTGAATTAAGGTACAGTCCCAGCATTTCCTGGTGTGAAAATGGGGAAACTACGGAAAAACCATCTTAACGGCTGCCGACGGTGGGATTCGAACCCACCAACCCCGGAATGCAAGCGCATAGCCACGCGATATTAACCGCACGACAACTCGCTCAGTCTTTTTTTAAAAGTATTTTTCTATCAGCTGAGGATTTTTTTTTAAATCGTCATATTTTGTATAGGCTACCCGAGATGTACAGTAGCCCGCTGGTTTTCTGATTCAACATACTGTTATTGCGTCTGTCCACATATGATTGAAGTCTTGTGCAACGATGTGACATATGAACTGAGAGAATACTGAGCCGTTCTTCCCAATATAAAACGGGTATACTTTTGAGTGGTCATGACTCATGAGCATGACTCATAGTCATAGGGCAGGCTAGAGTCGAGTTTAACTGTCAAATGTCAACTAAATTATAATACTAAAATTCATTGAACTAATAAATAGTATAACCTAATAGCCTACCTACTTACTAGCTACTTCAGAATTATGTTGTGACTACCTTTTTAACACTGCAAATAAATCCATCTATTATTTAAACCTCCCTGTAAGAAGAGGACAGTAAATGCAAATGGGTATTATTTTCAAATGAGCTGAGCTCGAGAGTCCATTATAGCATACGATTCTTTCAGTCTAGCATGGCTCACTGTATGTCTCGCTGCAGCGGAAGCTCGGCTCTCCGCGTGTCCAGTGAGCCGATAAGGCCGATAAGGAGCCGTGTGTATCATGTGTCTCACTAAGCCGCGCTCGTTCACGATTCTTTCGATGTGCCATGATTCACTGTATGCCTCGCTGCAGCGGAAGCTCGGCTCTTCGCGTGTCCAGTGAGCCGATAAGGAGCCGTGTGTATCATGTGTTTCACTGAGCCGCGCTCGTTCACGATTCTTTCGATGTGCCATGATAGACTGTCTCGCTGCAGCGGAAGCTCGGCTCCCCGTCAACGTCCAGTGAGTGCGCCACTCAGCACTGTCCGCTGGGAGTAAGCTGAATCGTGTGCCGTGAGCTCGCCTTTCCTGTGAATCGATTCACTCGGACACTTGAATGAATCGATACATTGCTTCGAATCATGCATTCAGTAGCCAACACTACTCGTGACAGTATATTTACCTTCAAGTAAAAGAATTCTAGCGGGGAAAAATTCCAACATCTTGTCATCTCCGAAAACCGTAAAAGTATTTAGTGGAACGTAAAACTATTACGAATAATATTACTGTTAAAAATAATGTTCCTGGCTCTACATCCACCGAGCAGTCTTTGTTGAAAGAAAATAGCTCGCTAATCATTTGAATATCCGCTCAGTCGAGTTTCACTCCGTTTATTTATTCAATCATTGAACCCGACTGGCTTCAGTTATCTAGTACAACTCATATATTTAATGTATAGCTCCAGGAGTCACATGGATAGGTTAAGATCCTGAAAGCGACCCTACGACTTTCAATTCTGAAAGTATAAGAACCACTCAAAATTCATGAATGTGTATCTTCTTTCAGAAGTTCATCACTCTTACAACTACATCATTAATTTGCATGAACGCATGATTGGGTTACGAAAAACGCTGACGTGGCTAAAATATTCGCACGTATAAAAAATGAAATTCCCAAACTCAACTCAATTTTTACCATTTGACTTTGAAATGAAATGGTTCATGGAGATAATATAATTTGTGGTTAATTTCATTACATTTGAGCTCAAATATAAAAATGAAATGTTCTCGTGATATACAGCATGTGCCTCTGAATAAGCATTAAATGAAATCATTTAGCGTTAGAGGTCGTAATGCGGCGATTTCTATACAATTCTTCAGGCAAGTAGTTCCAGTTCAGTAGAACGTTACAAACTGCGGGCAGAATTAGACAATTGAGTGAGAGAAATAAAAGTGTATGTGTTGTAGCACAGTAATATTGAAGACGCTCGCAACTCTAAGCTATGCATTATGTAAGTCTATGGCATTCGATTTACGAATACATTACATATCTACATACGTACATACAGAAGCCTCCGTGGCTCAGGCTGCAGCGCGCCGACCTCTCACCGCTGGATACCGTGGTTCAAATCCCGGTCACTCCATGTGAGGTTTGTGCTGGACAAAGCGGAGGCAGGACAGGTTTTTCTCCGGCTACTCCGGTTTTCCCTGTCATCTCTCATTCCAGCAACACTCTCAATTAATATTTCATTTCATCTGTCAGTCATTTATCATTGCCCCAGAGGAATGTGACAGGCTTCGGCAGCTGGCACATTTTCTATTCTCGCCGCCAGATGGGGGCTTCATTCAGTCCATTCCTGACCCGGTCAGATGACTGGAAACAGGCTGTGGATTTTCATACGTACATACAACACGGATGCGTCAGACGGAAGTGAGACGGCCTTCCTCTCGAATGATTTCGTTCAGAGTTTTGGCAACTCTCGTGAAAAATTCAATGAGTGATAGAGTGTTGTACTCCGAATCCCCAAGATCGCGTGTTCAGACCAGGTATAGGTAGTCGGACTTTTGAAAGTCGCAATAAATTGGCGGTAGACGGTCACTATTGTAACAGCCGCGGGGTTTTGAAGATTTCGTAGACTTACTTTTTAGAAATCAATCTTTCTTTTCCATTATTAGATTTGTTATTCTATACAACTGACCGCAATGTATTCACAACATCAGCTAACCTCCAGATGAGCGCGCGCTTACCCACATATGTCCAGACTGAGAACCACACCTTGCCGCAAGCCTTCTCTCATAGTCATGTGTTATAACTGTCTCCAACTGCACCACACTGCTGCCACCTGTACCAACGAGGTCCGTTGTAATAGATGCGGCGATCACCACCATCACACCACCTGCCCAGTCCGTCGTGAAAAGGCCAAATGTGCGAACTGCAAGGCGAATCACGCCGCATCATATCCTGGGTGTCCATTTCTGAAGAAAGCAATCAAAGCTCATTACGTCGCTAATAAGAACCTACGCCACAACCAACCAACCAACCAACCAACCAACCAACCAACCAACCAACCAACCAACCAACCAACCAACCAACCAACCAACCAACCAACCAACCAACCAACCAACCAACCAACCAACCACCATCACTGCTCAGCCTAAAGATTACCCCTCCTCCCACCCACAACCAACCACCGCAAACCACCCCACCTGCCATAGAGCTTCTTAAATGTCTTCTCACCTTCCTCACCACCACAACATAATCCACCATCTCCCCAGTCCAAATCCACTCCCCCTTAAATACGGTATGCCCCTCATGAACAAATCCGTCGCACGCCTACTAACTCCTCAACACCTCAACGTCTCCAATGCCATCATCCTCACCACCCTCGTCTGTTCACATAAATTCGCCACAACCACATTTCAAACTTTCCCATTCGCACCTGTCCCTACCTTCCCGAAATACTGGAAGCTAGGGCATATAAGCTCAAGTCGTCTAGAGCAAAATGTCGCCACACCTCTCCTGAGAGGACCGTCGCTATGTAACAAAGCTGCAACAAGCAATGGAACACATCAGTCGTTTTGGGGAAAAGGGCCAAGAAGAAGGTCGGCGGCCCCGGCAACCCTATTGTAACCTCGCTCGGTGTCGCTACTTCAGAACTCGAATCAACACAGCGCCATCTTACAACAAAGTATGCATGTGACATCACATATTTAGCACAAATTTTGTCTTAATTTTTCATGAGAACTACGTTTCGTATTTTTATATTTTTGTAACTTGTAGCCTTCTCTTTTGTCTCTCAATCGAGACATTAAACTTAATCGTAGCTCAAGTACTCTCGGCGATATATGCGTTCTACCCAAACACTAAAAGCGTCTTAACAGTTTTCTTTCCATGTACCCGCTGTCGAGTAACGTAAAACCTCTATTCGACCCTCGATGTCGTACGCCGTCGGTGCTTAAAAGATCTCTGGTGATACATTTGATGTTTACCAGACAAAAATTAATTTAACTTAGTCACTGATCACCCAGCAGAAATAGAGTTTTGTCTCTCATCTGGTAGCGTAAAATGGACTACTAAACCCCATTCAGGAAAGTCACAATTTTTCCATGCGTACATCCATTACGTAATGATACGATTTTTATGGAATTAAACTGCTGTCTCAGGAGTAGGCTGCGGAGGACTGCCTCGCAGAAATCGATTGAAAGCGTGTCATCGAAATAATTAATTTACAATTAACAGTGTTAAATATTACACATGCACAAATGCAAAATTATCACACAAAAAACGTTCAAATACAAATAGCTGTCAAAACACAATATCTCGAGCTCCTTCCTTGAAAGGACAACAAAAAAGTTGCATATATCACTATCGTTTTAAGCTGTTGATGCCTCTCAGCGTTCATGGTTCATAACATGGTGCCATAACGGAAGTTGTTTCGCGTTCATCCACCTAGTTCATTCCTTAACAGATTTTGTCTCATCAAGACTAATACATATCAGCAGTTATTATCAGCTGTTCGTATCAATAATCAGTCTTGGTACTTTTATGCCCCCTCCACCCGAACGTCGCGTCGATCTAAGAATGGCGATATTCTAAAAGAATTCACATCCTAATAAAACACCGGTGAATGTTGCTACGGACATACTGTGTTAGTCTTGCTACTCATGAATTATATTTCTCTTTATTGATTTTTGATGTATTAATCTAACTAAAATTATTCGTGATATCAAGGATCCAGAAAACGGTTACAAACATTAATAGCATATAATAGTTACCCTGATGGATTCCGGTCAGTGCTATGAGGGCATAAGTATGGGTGACATCTTTATAGATTCTGAGACTGTTGTAAAGTCGGCAAAAAAGGACGTAATTATGGCCCTGGCGTCAATCATAAGTCCCTGCGGAAAGCTTTGGGATTTAATTCAAGTTAGAGATTATAAATTATATACCACCTGTTCTCCTGTCCTGTCGGCCAACATCCTGATGGTGAATTTTGTCGACCAAAGCCTTTACCTCTCACTCGTACAGTGGTTGACTTAGCTAAAGTTTACCAAGCGAGCTGGCCATGCGGTTAGCGTCGCGCAGCTGTGAGCTTGCATTGGGGGGATTCTGGGTTCGAACCCCGCTGTCGGCAGCCCTGAAGATGGTTTTCCGCGGTTTCCCATTTTCACACAGTCAAATGCTGGGGTTGTTGCTTAATTAAGGCCACGGCCGCTTCCTTCCCACATCTATTCCTTTCCTATCCCATCGTCACCATAAGACCTATCTGTGTCGGTGCGGCGTAATGTAAATTGAGAAAAAGCCGTTAAATTTGGCAACGCTCCCGTCATTAATGAAATAGTTGTGTTCCAACCTCAAATTTAGAATTCATTCAATAGGCTGGATATAGCACTGTATCTTACAGATAGCCATTGTATCTTGGTTACCTCCAAATAATTCGTCCCCATACTTCACATTAGAATCACTATTTCGACACACATAACAGCGTTGAGATAATATCGTTATATTGTTAACAATTAACACAGACCTTGATCATACAACAGGTAAATTAACGTTGTAGTTCTTTGATTAATCGGAAAGTGACTTGTTCCAAGACAAAAGTTTGTATTGGCAACTGTAGTTGCCTTTGTTTCTCAGCTCAAGATACACATTGTCGTGATGCCTTCGAATGGGGTGGGACGGTATACCTGTCTTCAATATACACGTGACTGATAGCCAATAGCGTCTCCACATCTTACAACAAATTAGACCAAATGAGAACTCATATAACAACATCCCTGTGACACGTGCAACCAATTGAGAGACTTGGCCTGCCAAGATCACGGCTGTTCAACAAGATGGTCTGCATTTGAGGTCTAGTAACAAAATTAATGATCAAATTCTGATTCCATTTGAAATCTAACATCACGGTGTTTCCATATAAATACATATACGGTAGGCATGCAAAATTAAGGACGTCTAATAAAGTTGAGAAACTTGATAGATATAAACAATTTAATTTCCAGTGTACTATTTTTTCATGTATAAGGAAATATGTAAATAGGAGAAGATTATCTAGTGCCAATGTTACCATAGTTGCTGTATTAATTAATTAATTAATTAATTTATTTATTTATTTATTTATTTATTTATTTATTTATTTATTTATTTAGCCTGTAACTTTTAGTGCTGGAAGTGTTCGAGGACATGTTCGGCTCACCTGGTGCAGCTAGCCTACTTTATTTGTAATGTTGTGTTAAAGTAGTAGTATTTCATGTATATTTTCTTTCCATGGAGTTGCTTGTTGTAGTCTTGTTGTTGTTATTGTTGTTGTGAATCATGGTGTAACATTTTGAAACACTTAGGTAGATGTGAATTAGTATATGGCGGTGTTGAAATGTTAAAATAGTGAGCTCAGCCCATGGTATTTTAAGCCATAGTATTAAGACCCGGAAATACTTCAGTTGTGTGTGAATTTGTATATGATGATGCTGGATTTAGAATGTTAAACTAGTAGTATTTCTTGTAACATTTTCTTTCCATGGAATTGCTTATTGTACTCTTGTTGTTGTTATTGTTGTGTAATTATGTTTTAATTTCACTTTTTTATCACACTACTGTAAGATACCCTTGCCACCATTGCGATGTATTTCTTAATAATAATAATTGTACCAGAAGGTACACCCCAACGCCGTGCATTCAAATTCTGCGCCTAAATGAACTCTATTGGTAAAACAGTGAAACTAAAACTATACCAACTTAGAAATTTACTCAGAAGATGTCACCACAGAAATATGATGTAATTTTGTTATTGTGAAGTTTCCTGAACTGACTGAAATTCTACTAAGTTTTGTTTGCTATCCATCAAGAAGTTTGAACATTCTTCCACAGATGACACTACTAAAAACTATGATCATGCAGCCTGGTGCGAGGTGTAAG
This sequence comes from Anabrus simplex, assembly GCF_040414725.1. NCBI lineage: Eukaryota > Metazoa > Arthropoda > Insecta > Orthoptera > Tettigoniidae > Anabrus > Anabrus simplex. Next base: position 163,521,722 of record NC_090265.1, on the reverse strand, counting down.
AACTTATAATTCAAAGAAGTTCTGTATTCATAAGTTTTTTTACTGATTGATGTTCATTTGTTTTTGGGTTGGCAATATTTCCTTTTCCTTTCCGCCAGTTTTGAATCTAGCCAATCCCTAATTTCTGTAATACATTTTCTACCTAACACAAGCTTCTTGTTCGATCCTGAAGTGTAACTTTGAATTTGACCAATTAAATTGAGAGGTGCGGGTGGTTTATTCCTGAATGATCTCGAACCTTCCCTGAGGGTTTATAAACTGCGGCTTTTCACGTTTCTTGGCCAATTGATCGTCATCTTACTGAGTGTGTGTGTCAAAGCAGGAGGCGGGCGGCCTCTTTCATAGGTCATCAGTACATCTACAAGGTAATGGCCATATAACATCTTCCTTTCTTGCTAACTCCGCAGTTTAACCCGAGGGAAAAACCCGAATCGTTAACTATTTAACCTACTTTTCTAAAAATGTAACTTTCTGCCGGCTAATGTAAAAACATAAATTATTTAACTGTAAATCGGGGATAGAAAGTGATGTACCCTCTTGAGCTCCCCTTCATCTTGGTTTGAGGTGACTAGGTTTCGTAACTGTTTTTCCTTCTGTAATGTGTTAAAGTAATTTCTATACGAGTCACCTCAGTAGCTTGGGATCAGCCCCTGTTTTCTTCGGCCTAGGGCCCTTTAGACTTTTTATTTTAGAGTTCAGTGTATTGGAGCGTAGTGTGCCTCCATTCATTTTGTGTTTGAGGCAGTTATTTAACCTGTTCCTTTTCTATGAAGGCCTCCGTAGGTTGGGTATTAAATACCCCTGTATAAATCAGTTTTCATATCGCAAGTTGTGCCTTTAGAGGCCAGTGTTTCTAAGTTGATGTTGCCTTAAGTAGGCAGTAAGAAACTGAGAGCCTGTTAGCTCTTTTCTAAGTTTTGTAACTGTAACGTGTGCCTCTGGGAGGCTAGATATTGTGATTTAGGGAGCAAGTGCTCTTGAATTAGGGGATTTCTGCCCCTCATTAAATAATACCTCTTCCTTTCGTAAAATTGTAAAATTAGGGGCTTAAAACCCAAAGTGTTAAGGTTCTGAATCTTGGGTTTTCCCCAATCTTGTTTAACGATTGCTACTTGTACCTGTAATATTGCCATTAAAAATTGTTAAGTTTGAAATTTTGAAAATATAACCTTCAGTTTAAGTTTTAAACTTTGATTTTTGTAGTTAGACCCATTCCAGCCCGCACCTTCTTTAACCTCTTTCTGCTCCACGGGTAACCCCGTAACAACAATAATAATAATAATAATAATAATAATAACAATAATAATAATAATAAATATCCATGGGCGAGTCGCGTGTCTCGGTGTGAGTTTATGATAATGAGGTAAGGAGAGGGTGAAAATCGGTGTCAGCACATAGCCTTCTCCTATCGAATAACACCAAGGGATTTACTCAAGGCTTAACGTATCCATTCGACGGACTAATCGCCATCAACGTCATATGCATTCACTCCATTTGAACACTGTGGAGAGGTCTGGAATTGAATCGTGGCTTTTGGCCTCTCCTACACTAACGGCCAACACACTGTTGGCGAAAATTGTTCTAGCAACGGAACTTGAAGCGGCTAACTGCGGTGTAAGACCATATAGACGTGATGCCTTAAAGATCATGGCCAAAAAGCTGACTACCATGTTTACTTCACTATCCCTACAAGTCTTTTTTTCTTCTATTTTGCTTTACGTCGCGCCGACACAGATAGGTCTTATGGCGACGATGGGATAGGAATGGGAAGAAAGCGGCCGTGGCCTTAATTAAGGTACAGCCCCAGCATTTGTCTTGTGTGAAAATGGGAAACAACGGAAAACCATCTTCAGGGCTGCCGACAGTGGGATTCGAACCCACTATCTTCCGGATGCAAGCTCACAGCTGCGCGCTCCTAACCGCACGACCAAATCGTCCGGTACACGTCTTTTAAGCACTGATCTGATCATACTATCAGGTGTAAACGAAAAGCGGAATGCTTTGATAAAATGTCATTTTTCGAACAAAACATCACAGTTTCATAAGATATTTTATAAAGTAGGGAATGTTGCGCCATAAAATGGAGGTCTTAAACAATCCCTCATTTATCTAACTTGTTTTCCCGCATTAGTTTTACTAATGCAATCTCTTCACACTACAGGGAAATGCAATTTTACAGCCAGGATTTCTGGTATTTTGAGGCAGAATGTTTTCATTTTTACCGTGTTTCGTTACGTAATTTCGTTCTGATAGAACAGTCTTTCGTAAGTTCAACATGCCTTTAAGTGCAGGAGATACGAGAAGCGGGGTTGCTTTAATCAACGACGGGCGAAGTTACAGATATGTCGCGAATAGTTTTGGAGCTTTCGTTAAAAATGAAGCCATGTTTTCCAGTGTTGACTTAGTTAAATGTAACAAAGGCTTTTCAGTCTCTCAAACACACAGCAAATACAATGTAAATTAAAACACTATAAACATATCTGTAAAACACACACTAACATACAAAGAATGTTGTATTTGCTGTGTGTTTGACAGACTGAAAAGCCTTTGTTCATTTAGTTTTGGAGCTTCAACAGGAAGCATTCACAGAGCTGTGAAACGTTTTCACTAAAACGGCACAATCTCTCGGAGACCAGTAACTGATCGAACGAGAGCTAAAACTGCAAGAGATGACTGATTATGACGCTGCAAATGTTGAGGGACTGGCACACAAGTCCAGTTCAGATCCAAAATCATCTACGTCCCAGTGGGTCAGGTGGCTATGAGCGTGTAGACAGTTAGATGAGTCTACAGCAAGCAGACCTGGATTCCAGAAGACCAGCTACAGACCAACATTTGACACGTCAACATCGTACCGCTCGACTTCAATTTGCTCGTCAGGATGTTCAATGAAATGAAGAACAGTGGGATAACATTCCCTTCATAGACGAGTCCAGTTTCTCTCGGAGGGCTCCTGGTGGAAGATAGAAAGTGTGAAGGCCTGGAGAGCGCTACTCCCCGTGCACCCTTTCGGAATGAACACCATTAGGAGGAGGATCCATCATGCTGTGGGATGGAATAACCACAGAATCGAGAATGAATTTGGTGTCAATTGTAAATGGAGAAATTAATGCTGACCGCTATGTGGATGAAGTACTCAATGTTATTCCATTTGCTTATAGAATGGAAGCCATAATCATTTTAATGCAGGACAACACTCGTCCGCACGTGGCGCGATGTGACTCAGAATTCCTGGACATTATGGTATTTCAGCGCATGGTCTGACCAGCTTGCAATTCTGAACTCAACCCCGTTGAAGACCTGCGGAACTCTTTAGAAAGGAGAATTCGAACTCAAAATCCTCATCTGGTGGACTCTGCAAGTGCTTCAAGGGGCTGTTCTACATTATTGAGATGAAGTGGCCAACAACATATCAGAAACCTGATTCAGAGTAAGTCAAGGAGGATGCAAGCAGTAATTGATACAGTGGAGAAATACGCGGCACTGTGTACCATTATTGCTTCATGATATAAGAGACTTCGCCACCAACGTTATTCTCAAAGTGAAAACCCCACTGTTTTCCCAAAAGTTGTGTTTCCCCCAAACTTTCTTTAAATTCGAACGATGAAAATGAAGTTAAAGACTCCACAGTTACAATTCAAGGAGTAAATAGTGTAAAATAATCCATTATTGCAGTAAAAGATAATTTGATAAGTTTAAAAATACATGAGAATTATTCAGTGTTCCTTTTTTTTTTTTGCACTCAGTGCAGATTTATTCATCCACCAGCTGATGTACCCGTGCTTCGCTACGAAATTGTACATTATATATAGAATTCTAGGGTAGGTAGTGTATGCGTTGTGAGCAAGATTGTATTAAATTGCATTGCTCTTAACCTTACCCTAGAAACGCGACGGGAAGTCACGAAACATCTTTCCTTATATGAAAAATGCGTTAGGGAATTTTCAATATAACGGTAGGTGCACTTCATTACCATCAGTCACAATCAGGTTGGAGAGTTTTCATTATAATGGTAGACACTCACTCTCCACCTGCCCTTTTACATCCTCAGAAAGACTGTCTTAGTGCTTTTCCTAACTGAAATGAACACAAGTCATTACAATGACGTCAGTAGGAATGGCGAGATTAAAACCAATGCTTTCATATGAAATATTCGATAAAATGAAAAACCACACATTTTCTCACTTTTATCAAACAGTGTAACGCTGCCGATCTAACAGTCTAAATTTGCAGATCAAGCTCAGACAACCGTGATCCATGAATACTCTTCGTCTTTTTTCATTGGGGGAGAGTCCCAGGGCAAAAACTATTCCTGTTTACTAATCTGTTATCCAGGAATACCCAATGAGTCGGAAAATGTCAATTCACTACACTGGCAGCAAATTTTTCCTCCAAGCCAGCGGCGAAACCCGCTCTACACTGCTACTTTGGCTATTACTAAGTGAGCCTCCGGCTCTTTCAAAACAGCACGTCAGAGTAGGGTTACGACTGGAATGCTATCAGCAGTCTCAGAAAATGTATGAACCAGAAGAATGACATGCTAAAGAAGAACATTTTCCAACTCCTCAGCTATTTGCCGCCAATATTCAGTCAGGCTGTTAAGCTCGGTACGCAGCAGTAATCCCATCTATCGGAGTTGAGTGGCAGCATAAGGGAGAATAATATCACATCAAACAATGGTCAATGTAACGTTATTGTTGATCAATGTTATGCGCTTTCGATATTGTAGGTATTCACATTTAGTTTCCTTCCGACTCTGAAATACCACCCTTATAGTCGGCACGATAAAACTGAATAAAATATAAATGATCGAAAATTGTATCCTCCATAATTTTTGTTATGTAGTACTTTTCGATAGGACCAATAGGTACATAATTTGTAGGCCCCTTCCCCTAAACTACATTTTCATCCAGGGTGAATAAAATTGTTTGTAACTTAAACTATAGCTTCTTACTCCTCGACTCTATATACCGATTTTCATCAAATTTTGTTTACCCATTTTCTCGTGGTTCGGCGTTGATATGGACTTAGCAATAAAAATACAAATTCATGAATATCTGTGTTATCATAGGCGGTACTATAAACATGTATAAGATATAAATGATCACACATTTAATTATATATATACTTAGTTATGCAGTATTTATCAATAGGACCAATAATAACAAATATTCGAGAATTCAATTTTAGGCCTTCCCCTAAACTACCATTTCACTCAGCGTGAATAAAATGATTTATATCCTAGATCGTAGCTGCTCATCTCCAGACTTTACATACCGATTTTCATTGAATTATCTTCAGCTGTTTTCTCGTGATGTGTGTAACTTACATACCTACAGACAGACAGACAGACAGACAGACAGACAGACAGACAGACAGACAGGCAAAAATTACGGAAAAGTAAAAATTGCATTTTCTTGTTACTGTGGACATGACTGATGCAGAAATGCCATTCTTTTCAAATTCTGAACAATAGATGAGTCAGGTACATCTATGGATTTTAGAGTGAAACACTATGATTATCTGAAATATGATATTCAATTTTCATAAATGTGTTCGTAAATAAAGGTGTTTTTCGTTCTTTCTTTGATGTCATGCTTTCTTCTGTTCAGTACTGCACTTTACTGTATAGTCATCACAGTTCGACAGATTTAATGGCAACGACAGTGACTTTTACTTTTCTCCTCTCTCTGTAAACAGCCGCACTTCGAAAAATCGCTAACCATTGTCGAAGTCGTTCGCTGATTTCTCGAAGATCCTTAAAATCTTAGGAATATTTTAAACACTATAGAAACCAGGAAAACTTTTGGACCTCGTGTAGAAGGAATTGTACTTCTACCTGCGTTAGAAACTCTTTCAGAAAGATGCATTGTAGCAAAACCTCAAGGTGGATGAAAATATCACGCGGTTTAACTCCCACAAAACAACAACGAAAAGCTGGCGAGAGCGTTACGCAGGGAAGAAAGGAGACGCTCATCTCTTCCTCCCTCACTTACAAAGTAACTCATTCTTTCGGTGTACTGTAAAGAAATCTGTGAAGAATAAGGTTGTTTCCAAAAGTAAGTTGTTTCAATGATATCAAAGAGTAATTCCCTAAGTACCAATATAAGTCCATTCTATGTCTAACCCATGTCCCGTTTCTCTACGGGTTCGCGTATGAAGTGACATGAACCTTCGTAAATAGTTTTTACGACCGGATGCCCTTCCTGATGTCACCAGCATCAGAGGAGTTAATGACATGAAGTGAATGACGTGATATGTGGAAGACGGAAAGGAGCAAGTGATACCTGGTGCCGGTACATAGCGTACTCGTATCAGAGCTCAAGGCGAGCTGCTCGACTAAGTGGTATGTTCCGAGCTGTCAGTGGAGAGATGGCGTGGAATGACATTAGTAGACGAATATGTTTGAGAGGAAAGATCACAATATGAAGAAAAACCTGGAATTCAAGAGGACAAATTAGGGCAAATATTCATTTATAGGTAGCAGAGTTAGGGATTGGAATAACTTACCAAGGGAGATGTTCAATAAATTTGCAATTTCTTTGCGATCATTTAAGAAAAGCCAAGGAACAAAACAGATAGGGAATCTGCCACCTGGGCTATTGTCCTAAATGCAGATCAGTAGTGACTGATTGAAGGCTTAACGCATCCATTTTGACTGAAGAATCCCCACCAGCAGCGTGATATGCACTCACTCCGTATGGTTACGATAGTATTTAGTGGTTGTAGTAAGGATGCAATGGAAATGGCGTTTGAGTCACTGGTAAGACCCCAAGTAGAGTATGGATCCAGGTCATGTGACCGTCACCAGAGGTTTGGAATTGAATCCAGGCTTTTGTCACGCAATCTAGAGATTATAAATTGTATACCACCACCTCCCCTACCCTGCCGCCCAACATTCTGATGGTGATATAATTTTCGGCCGACGGGACTCGAATCCGCAAACCACGGTGTCAGACCACATAGAATTGACGCCTTAACGATCATAGCCACGAGGCGGGCTCACCACTTACACTGTCTTAACAGCAGTAAATTATTAAGGGACTCGTTGGTCCGTCGAACATCCACTTCGATTTCAAATCTCTTATCAAACCGGACTTTTGAAATAAAATGAACGGCTAGGCCAATGAAAACTCATGGTTAAATTAACGTCTCTGGATCCGTACAGGTCTTCTGAAATTTAATTCCAATAGCTGACGACTTACGCCTTAGATAGAAGAAGTAGTACAATGTTTATAAGAGGTAGAACCAACCCTTCAACTGTAATTTTTTTACAATCTACTTTACGTCGCACCGACACAGATAAGTCTTATCGCGACGCTGGGGTAGGAAGGGGCTAAGAGTGTGAAGGAAGTGGCCGTAGCCTTAATGACGGTACAGTCCTTGCATTTGCCTGGTATGAAAATGGGAAACCACGGAAAACCATCTTCAGGCCTGCCGACAGTGGGGTTCGAACCCACTATCTCCCGAAAACTGCATACTGGCCTCACTTAAGCGAATACAGCTATCGAGCTTTGTCAATTGTAATTTTAAGAAAATACTAATAATAATTAACTTCCGCCGCACAGATGAGGCTGAACCGCGTTGCAACCTGCCTGAAAATCTAGAAGACTCCCCGGTAGAGTGGAGTAGGAATAGTACTTCAACACACAGTACTTGTGGTAGGGTCCTCAGTGTTATCTTTCCTGTCGAATATCCGTTCGTCAGATTTGAATTAATTTGGACTTCAACGGTCTGCAAGCTATGGGAGACTTGCAATTTTGTGCTTCTTTTGGTTCTACCATTTCTTCGGTCAGTACAAATATTTCGTGTAACGGTCTTATAATTATAAAATTTAATAACTTACTATAAAAATATCACGAGAATATACAAACAAACAAGGAGGTTTTTATATTAATGTGATTGTTGATATCATGAACAATGGCGGGACCTCTAGCTTACCTAGAATCCGAGTCAGAAGGACGTAAATGTTCATTTAAAAAATCTCGCATGCATTGACAGGGTACCGAACTGTTACGGGACGGTATAATATAGCGTTGATCCATGAGGAGTAGGCCCATTAAGTGAATGATTCGTTTAGCATACACATTCAGTATTTTAAAACTTAAAAAACAGTTTCGTTTAACAATATGTCTACGACTGTCTCCTTTCAGTACAAGATTGAAACATTAAGATTTTAGGAGGTATTTGGATCATTTTAAATCTATTCTAATGAGTATATGTTTTTGATGTCGAGTCCTTAAATTGTATGTTGACGTCAATCAATCATCAATCAATCACTACTGATCTGCATTTAGGGCAGTCGCCCAGGTGGCAGATTCCCTATCTGTTGTTTTCCTAGCCTTTTCTTAAATGATCGCAAAGAAATTGGAAAATTATTGAACATTTCCCTTGGTAAGAATTTCGATCAATTTACCTTTTACCTTTTCTGTTCGTTGTTTACAGATGAAGGTACCTTAACATTCTCGCCATCCTTCCTTGTTCTTTCTCACTGAGTCCACGTCAGCCAAGATGGAAAGACGTCTTAGAATATAAATTTTATTTCCTCCACAAACTGAGCTTAGTCGCCACGCCACGTGCGTAGGCCGTTTATTAAATTGTTTTTCTTGTTCCCCACCTGTCCGTTCGGCTACATATGGAGTAGAAGTCGGTCATCTGTGCAAACACGGCGTCGGGCGGTGTAAATCTCCATAACTGTCTCTTGTAAAGCGTGTGTGGCCTCTAGGGAAGAGAAGCAAGACAGTGATTTCCCCGCGGCAGTGGCGGCGCCACGCGACGAGATACGAGCACGCTATGTTACCCTCATAATACAGGGAGCTGAGGACGCCAGCACGTTTGTTATTTTACTGGAGAGCCTTCGCACTCTGGCTTCTTGAAGATACCTCTGATCTCTTCACTGTTGTTTGAAAGATATTGTTCAATAAATGGCAGATTTAATGCATTGATGTAAGATATTATAAGTAGAATCTTGTTAACAATATAAATTTATTAAGGATGATGTATGTGTTTAATAGAACAAATTATTAGCGCAAATTGTATAATATTATATTCTAGGAAAATTTTCTTCGTCTCTTGTTAATTTAAAATTTAGTGCTTGACAATAATGTATTTTAGTGTACCATTTGCCACCGAGGTAGACACCTCATTTACAAATAAAGAGATTTTGATTTGATTTTGATGTGACGTAATTAATATTTAATATATCAAATTGATGGTAAGAGCGATGACATAGTTATTGTTTTAAGAGGAAGTAGAAAACGATGATCTCCTTTTATCATAAATGGGAAGAGAAAGAGGAACATGTCCAACAGTTGGAAAAAGTGATCCTGTGATATGTGTGTGTGTGTGGGTGGGCAAGGCAATATTACCGGACATTTGTACTGTGTATATGATATGGGTAAAGATCAAAAATCACGGACAGGGCGAATTTGCGGATAACATTATACTGTATAGGGTTTTTAAAAAATGTTACAGGATTATGAGCGGCTGCAAAAGGTGATGCTTGATGATGCTTGTAGTTCAAAGGGGCCTAACATCGAAGGTCATCGGCCCATGCTGCAAAAGGACCTCAACAATGTTGTGAGATGGACCCCAGAATATGGTATGTTGATAAACGGGGTGAAAAGTCAGATTGTACGTTGCACCAAGAGGAAAAGGAAAGCCCTTCGTTGGAGTGGTCACATAAACGGAACTATAAATAAAGATTACAGCTCCTTTTGTATGGTTATGATGGTATTTTGGGGTTGTAGTAAGGCTGTAATGAATAGGGCTTTTTAAGTCACTGGTGAGCCCCCAAGTAGAGTATGACTCTAGAGTGTGGGACGGTCACTAGGATTTATCGATTCGAGAACTGGAGAGGACCCAAAGAAATGGGGCGGATTTTTTGTGGGTGATTTTCGACAAACAGTAGTGTTACGAAAATGCTGCAAAATTTGGGCTGGGAAGACTTGAGAGCAAGGAGATGAGCAGCATGACTATGTTCCAAGCTGTCAGTGGTGTGATGGCGGGGAATCACACTAGTAGAAGAATAAGCATGAATTGAGTTTTTCAACATAGGAAACATCATAACACAGAGATAAATTTGGAATTCAATAAGACAAATTGGGGCAAATATAGGTTTGTAAGAAGAGGAATAATTTACCACGAGAAATGATCGACACATTTCTAAATCCTTTGAAATAATTTAAAAAATTCGGTAAAAACTGATAGGAAATCTGATGCCGTGACATAGTTTTAATTGCAAATCACTCGTGAATGACTGATTTTGAACATGAGTGTCAGCTAAAGAAAGGGAATGGCAGTGAAAGGAGAGGGAGGGCACTCAGAGAGGATAAATGTCCTTAGCTGAAGTTTGCCATTAAAATACAGCATACATAAGATGAATAAAACGTAAAAAATTCATATTTAAATAAGAAACGTGGGGTATCCTATTGGCTAGTGGAGTTTTGGATGGAGGTGGTGGTTGATATTTTAACGAAATGTACAACTTGGAAACCATGCCCTCCAAGAGAGAAGGTCCGTCAAAATTAACAGAAACCCACGAAGGGCGTGGAAAATCACGACTTCCTTGGCTTCCCAAACCTAATATCGTCGATCTAAGCAAGTTTGGTCGGATAGCAAGATGAAGGTAATGAAGATGGTACAGGTAAGTGGCGCAATACCAGACCAAGTGGTCTTAACGCTGCTAGTTGCGACCCACTAAGGCCCCTTTTAGTTACCTAGTTTAGTTTCTTCAACAAAATTTTATTTTAGAAAAGTTATACAGAGAATTGTGCACTACTCCTTAAGACTCGTATTAATAATTAATGACTATTTTTGGAGTACTGATGTCATTTTTCTGAAAACTGAAAGGCTCGCTAGGCCTACAAATCCAATTTTGTCGGAGATGGGAGAGAACAATATTTGATCATTGTAAGTCAGTTGGAAAAGTCTACAGCAAGTATGCTCGACGAAAGTAATCGGTAGCCTTGTAAGGCTAAGGTAAGTTTCCATAGTCACCACGACAGATTTCATAATTTACAAGTCCGGGGAGGGGAGGGTGGTGATAAGATCTGTTGAGAATATCAGATATACGGTTCTTATTAATAAACACCATCAAGCATCAATGATCTGCATTTAAACTCTAGCCCAGATGGTAGATTCCCTATCAATTGTTTAACTATCCTCTTTTTAAATGTTTTCAAAGAATTTGGAAATGTATAGAACATCTCCCTTGGTAAATTATTCCGATCCCTTTCTCCTCGTCCTATAAATTAATATTTGCCTCGCTTTTTCCCCTTGAATTCCAATTTTATCTTCATATTATGATCTTTCTTGAAGCTCCGCTCAAGCTTATTCGTGTACTAACGCCATTCCAGGGCACCTCTCCACTGACAGCTCGGAACATATCACTTATTCCAGCATGTTTAAAGAAGAAACGTCTCCCCAGCCGATAGTTTACAATATTTTCGCAACACTACAACTTTGTCGGAAATCACCCAGAACAAATCGTGCTGCTTTCCCTTGGATCTTTTCCAGTTCTCGTGTAAAGTATTCCTGGTGTGGGTCCCATACACTGGAACCACACTCTAACTGGGGTCTTACCAGAGACTTATACGTCTTCTCCTTTACATTTTTACTACAACTACACATCAAGGGAGGAGATGCGGTGGAGGAGCGGTGTGACGTTTGTCGACGAAGTGTTGCAGGGAAGCAGTGTTCAAAACAATAGCGCTAGCGAATTGATGAGGCTCGAGATAAGAAAGCTCCTAGAAGAAGCTGGAAGCTCATTAAGCATGATGTAGCATATCTGCAACAAGGTTTTAAAAACTATGTGGGCGCCTCTGGAGGGAATTTTGTGAATTAGTACGTGCTTCCCATGTGTTCCATTATGTTAACACAATATTTTAGACATTGTTTACTCAGTGGTTATCTGGACTGTGGATTTACAGTGGTACCAACTGTGAAGCTGGAATTCGTTTTGTTTCTCTAAAAGCCATTTTCTGAAGACTCAAGACTAAATTAGTGATCACTGGCCCAAGTAGAATGCCAAACGAAACCGATGCAAGTTTCCTGGATGCAATGGGTTAACATTATTGCTTCTAACACAAAATGTGAGGCGTTTCCCTCTTTCCTGTTACCAGCACTGAGGTGTCCAGCAGTAGCGTGGAGTAACTACTCTGGCATTTTTCTCCTAAACTAAGGTAGTTGGTGGTGGTGGTGGTGGTGGTGGTGGTGGTGGTGGTGGTGATTATTGTTTTAAGAGGAAGCACAACTAGACAACCATCCTCTATTAACACTAATCAAGAGGGAAATTGGAAAGGGTCCGACACTTCGAAAAATGAATGTATCGGCCCAAGAAAGACAAGGGCTACAAAAGGCGTGAAAATGAAAGACTCCCTAGGCCTCGTAACCGAATACCGTCGGGTACGGAAAATAACAAGAGTTGACCAAGTGAGTTTGGATAGGATATGTGAAAGTGAGGAGCCTGGCAGAAGTAAGTGGAAGCAATGCCAAGACTCAGGTACGGGCCCCGTGATTGTCAACCGACGTTTCCAAGTTAAAGAGCCCATAAGGCCCCTTTAGTCACCTCTTATGACAGGCAGGGAATACCGTGGTGTAATATTTTCCTAAATCGTTTACTGACTTGAAAACATAGGAATCTGAATTTATATTGAAAATTATGAAATACCTGCATTTAAAATGGAAAATATGAAAATTAATATTCATTAAATGAAATACACAATTGTCGAACCTTGTACTCACACTTACTTCTTACCTGCTTACTTACACATACGTTATTTGATGGGCGCCAGCTACAAATCAGTGCAGCAATAATAGAATGAGAATCTTGACAATCCCTAGGATGTGGGGTAATAAGCTTACTTTTGACAACATACCATATAAGTTCTGGGACAAGGAGATTGGCGTTCGGTTTGCCCATTTAATTTGAGGTTATCTAATTCTGTCATTGAAATAATACTATAAATTCATTTGATCGAACAAAATATATTCTTGAAATAATTTCAATAAAATAGTGAGAACTGCTGCGATTAAAACAAATGAGATTATGTAATTATGACATTGCAACTGAAAGAATAGGCATGAATTTGAATTCTTATTGACCGGACATTTAACAATTTATACGAAATATATCCCACACTGCTTCACTTGACTGTGCCTTCAACACTTTGAGTGTAATTACGACGTATTCCTTTGATCTGGTTTTTACTGTAGATGTGTCACGCCTAATTTGGTGATGTATCCATGTGACTGCTTAGCCCGCCTGGTGGCCATGATCGTTAAGGCGCTGAAGTCTAAAAACGGTCTAACACCGAGGTTAGCCGGTTCGAGTCCCGTTGGTCGAAAAAATTTTCACCATCAGAATGTTGGCCGGCAGGGTAGGGGAGGTGGTGGTATACAATTCCTAATCACTAGATTGCGTGCCAAAAGCCTGGATTAAATTTCAAACCTCTCCGCAGTGCTCATATGGAGTGAGGGCATATGACGCTGTTGATGGTGATTCGTCCGTCGGATGGGGACGTTAAGCCTTGAGCAGACCCCTTGGTGCTATTCGACAGGAGTAGGCTATGTGCCGGCACCGGGTTTCACCCTCTCCCTACTATCATATATCACGTCATTCATTTCATCTCTCATTAACTCCTCTGATGAGGTTGACGTCAGGAAGGGCATCCGGTCATAAAAAACCGCCACGACAAATTCATCTCACCTCATAACCGACCCCGTAGGGAAACGGGACAAGGGTTGGACAAACAATCCATGTGACTGCTTCTTCTCCATATCATGGCACTTCTTGGTAAGTCTGCACAGTATGACTTCATTGCAAGTGTATCCTTCTATGACTCCATCACTGTTCACCATCCACTTTACTTCTTCTCTCTTCACCTTCCGTTTAACTAATGACTCCCGTTGACTGACTGAGGCCACTCCATCTCATTCACTCTCCGACCAACTGTGACTTCTGCTTCCAATTGAATAATGACTGACGCTACAATATGCAGCTACCTTTTACAGACGTTGGTTGACGCGCCTACGTAACCTCCAGAAATAACTATGATCTACTCCCACCTCGCGACAAATATTACACCCTATAGCGAAATCCCCCGCGGCTCCCAGTAAGTAACTCCCAGAACGTGAGCTCATCGCTAAATACGCGCGATGACGTAGCGATAACCTGGCAGAAACGCCAGCAGTATTGCACAATGTAACAATGTCACTGTACATGTTTTTAGTGTTGATCTACACACACGTATATATGCATACATTTAACTAGAATCACTTAAGCGACAAGCATTGCAGAATGGAATTGAATAATAATTATAATACAATAATAGTAATCTCACAGATAAAATATTAATAGTATGGACATAATAATAATAATAATAATAATAATAATAATAATAATAATAATAATAATAATAATAATATCACAGATGACATAATAATAATAATAATAATAATAATAATAATAATAATAATAATAATAATAATGATAATAATAGTACAGATATCACCTTGTAACGGGATTTGAACCGTTACAGTGGGTGTTATTCTACTGAGAGGAACTGAAACCAAGAATGTAGACTAAATCATCGGTTCACCTATAAATTTTGCAGTGAATGAACAAACACCGTGTATGCATATAATTTGTTGCAAATTAGTGGAACGAAAATAGGAAGACCACTGTGTATGTACCTATGTTCATTGCCCACAGGAGGCATGTTGAGTAAGAAACGAATGTTTATCTATGATGTGACATATATATGCAACATGGAAAAAAATCTCTCTGCTGTTCAGACTACCAACATGGAATTTTTAAAATCATATTTCTCCTGTTATAACCCTTCCGGGGAAATGAAATAATATTTAAATGTCAAATAATCGTGCAGTTTAGGGTTAATAATAAAGAATGCACCCAAATTGATCCGGAAGTGAAAACAAGAAGAATTTTCTGCGAGCACATATACAAGACTGAATCAGTCCTGAGTTATAGTTGTGTCAATCGCGGGTGAGTTACGAGACGGTCGCGAGTCCCGTGCGTCAGTGGGTACTATCGTAAGTCAAGACGGTCTAAATTACGCGGCGTGCGAGGAGCTGTGATGTGTTTTTAACGACACTGTGCTGCGAGTAGCCATGTTGGAGAGCAGGAGTCCAACGAACTGGTGAGCAGTGTGTTCGACCACGATCGAGAGATAAAACTGTGTCGAATGAAATATTTAAATCACTGTAAGTAGTAATTTCACACATTTAGTGGATAGTAAAGCATGCTACCCCTCTAAGTACAAGTAGTGATGTTTAGTTTTAAGAACATCTATAACCTACCACAGTATAGTAATAAACACAACCCTGTACATCAAAAGTATCGCCCTTTCTAGTGTAGATTACTTTTATAGTCGATGGCCATATAGCAAACAAACATAATACGTATTTTTTTAAATGCAGTTAAACCATATCATGATTCTGGTTGATGCTAGTATTTTCTTTCATTTGTTCGCTTGTGTGATGAGATGACTGTCTCCTGTACTACTGTCTGCTAGTGTTGAGTCACATTTGACAATTTCCTACAATGAGTTACAAAAGCATTCTTGAGTAATGCTTATGGAGTGAGTTAACAGTAGCACACAACGATACTTGGTGGATTGGAAGAGATTCAGAGTCCGAGTTATACTTCCTTCGTTCTTTCTAAAGTACAATTTTGCAATGAAAAACAATGGTAATTGATACCTTTTTAAGGAAAAAAGCAGCGAAGTCTTCTCCTGTAAATGCTGAAGTAGGAGTTCCGAATGTTCAGAGAATAAGGAAACCAGCTAAAGTAAAGGGAATATTTTAAAGAGAAGGGTAAATGAAAGACTAAAGGAGTCTCAATGCAGCGTGGGACAGGAAAAGAACAAGAACTGAGCAAGGGAGGTTAAACAGGAAATATAATGAATTGGAATTCTGGTCCGCGTTGTTGTTTCGTACATCTCACAATGAATTTTCCCCGGGGGGCTTCGGTGGTTGGACCATGCGAGCTGAATAGAGGCTATCTAGGAGACTAATAGGCTGATATTTAGGCTCTGAATTTCAACGTGGAGCCACATGAGACCACAGCACTTGCTGTAAATGTAGGATTATAGAATTATAGATTATAGGATTATACAAAGGCTTTCAGGCAACGCTGCAAGGTACAGCAGTGAATGCATGTAATTGAGTATCAATGTATATACTGATATACATTTCGTATCAGACACTGAAAATTCAGACGATTCAGCTGAACATTCTTGAAGTCTAAGGACATTCAATTCATCAAATGAGCACTAGGAATAAATCAAACATTGAATATCGAAACATTTCATGAACACATGCCATTTGACCAGAAAAATATGGGCTGATGTCCTTATCCATAAAAATGAAGGAAGGGAGATGACGGAGAATGAAATGAGAATATACTGCTATTACAGAAAATTGCATGCGAGGATTAGGCGCACAATATTTCAGTTGATGACCTTCTGATGGAAGGACTATAAATATGTTGTGACCACATTATATATCTACGAACAGATAACAATGGCTTAATAGGGATACATATAAGTCCATGAAACTGGAGAGTCATATCGTGCTGTGCCAGTCGTTGCTGCCATATTGCTAAAGAGCATCTCTCAAATGATTATTGGCTCCAGCTGAGAACGGTAATTGGCTCTAAAATACTCTCCACTGGGGGCTCTGTCACTGAATATCATGTGTCTTTATTAAGCTAAGGCACTGAAGAGAAGAAATGTCGTCTGAAGAGAAAACTGTGGGTGCAATCTCATTAATAAAGCAATTGATAGCAGCTGTAGCTCATTTCTCAGGCGTCAAATAGAAGTCAATAACTTATATTTCTTGACATGACAATCACGCTGCTATAACGCATAATTTTAAAAGAAGAATATCGTAATAATAATAAAATATTACTATATTATATATTAATATTATTATGTTGTTGCCGGCCCCGTGGTGTAGGGGTAGCGTACCTGCCTCTTAGCTGGAGGCCCCGGGTTCGATTCCCGGCGAGGTCAGGGAATTTTACCTGGACCTGAGGGCTGGCTCGAGGTCCACTCAGCCTGCGTGATTAGAATTGAGGAGCTATCTGAGGTGAGATAGCGGCCCCGGTCTAGAAAGCCAAGAATAACGGCCGAGAGGATTCGTCGTGCTGACCACACGTCACCTCGTAATCTGCAGGCCTTCGGGTTGAGCAGCGATCGCTTGGTAGGCCAAGGCCCGTCAAGGGCTGTAGTGCCATGGGGTTAGTTTGGTTAGTTGTTATTATTATGTTATTATATTATTGTTATTATTATTACTATTATTATTATATTGGCTTTACTTCCCACTAACTACTTTTCTCCCAAGAGAATAGACATTACCGGTGATGAATTGCACTCTCATTTCATAAATATCGATACATTCTTTAAAAGATTACTTTAAAAAATGAACGAAATGTACGATTTGCAAATACTACTGCTGTAGGAAAATACGCGCTGTCATTGCTACCCACTTCCCATATTGGCTGCTATGATACCTGTTTTATACATGCTGTAATTATCAGTTGTCGTCTATTCCTTTAAACTATTAAACGTTAGTTCTTTTACAGGTTTTTCGTCTCTCATTTCGCATGGATTTGAGACATGTAAATCAGTGGTTTGAGTACTCATATCGTATAACCGGTGAGTATTAATGCATTCGGGAAGGTGTGCTTTATGAACATACGAGAATTCTCGCACGGGTCCTCTAGATTAGAGTAAATTCATGGCGTTCCAGATACAGCCATTGGAGTTGGCAGATCAAAGACCAACATGAGAAAGTGGGGATTCGTCTGCTACTCCACAATATTATGAATGCCTTTAAGAGCAGACCATGAACCATTTCCTTGTCTGCAAGTTGTGCCCAACTACATGTTCTCCTCAGAACCTGATTTATGCCACTAAAGAAGCGGTCGAACTGGCTAGATACTGGTCACACTCCATTTAAATTTTATTTGTGTTCGGTAGGCCCGTGTGATGTGGTATTATCTAGTATCTAGAAATTATCTGCTTTTAGTGCGTTTTCGGATGTACTTTATTTTATGTTATCATCTTTGATGTTATATGTTATGTTTCTGGCACCATTAAATAAATAAGCACTTTGTAAGGCAAAGGAACAATATTATTACATTGAAAATGTCCAGTCCGCTTCTGTGGTGTAGTGGTTAGTGTGATTAGTTGTCACCCCTGGAGGCCGGGTTCGATTTCCGGCCCTGCCACAAAATTTGAAAAGTGGTACGAGAGCTGGAATGGGGTCTACTCAGCCTCGGGAAGTCAAATGAGTAGAGGTGGGTTCGATTCCCCCCTCAACCATCCTGGAAGTGGTTTTCCATGGTTTCCCACTTCTCCTCCAGGCAAATGCCGGGATGGTACCTAACTTAAGGCCACGGCCGCTTTTTTCCCTCTTCCTTGTCTATCCCTTCCAATCTTCCCAACCTCCACCAAGGCCCCTGTTCAGCATAGCACGTGAGGCTGCCTGTCTCACGCTCCAAGACACTGCCCTTGAAGCGGTAGAGGTGGGATCCCTCGCTGAGTCCTGGAGGGTAAACAGATTAAGAAGACGATGAAGAAAATGTCCAACATAAGAAAATGAGAGACTAACACATCCGAACAGTATATTACAAACAAAATAAGTTAGCTACGCGGTTCGATCATATATCTGAGAGCTTACATTCGGGAAAAAAATGGATTCCAATTCCTACTGTAGGCAGACCTGAAGTTGGTTTCCGACATTCACACAAGCTCCACAGTCCATCAACCCATCAACCTACATAGCGTCTTAGTCCAGTGCGTCTTTGCAAACTAATGACAGGCCACGGCCGCCACCTTTCCCATCTCTGCATCCCCAAAAGACTTCTGTTTGTATAAGTATGATGTTGTCTGGTTACAACAAAAAAAAAAATAGATAGAGTATAAATGCTGCTGTACGTCGCACCGACACAGATAGGTCTTATAGCAGAGTATAAATGTATAGCGTGCTAGCCTTCGCTCCAAGGATTTCGGGTGCGATTCCCAGCCGGATCGGAAATCTTAACTTTCATTGATTAATTTCGATGGCGCTTTTTAAACGTTAGAATGTATCACAGATAGGGCCCCATCCCCACAGACGCGCAGGTTGCCTGGACGGCATCAACTCGAAAGACCTGCACCAGGCCTCTTCGGAGGCCACACGCTGTTCTTTTTAGTGTGACGTTAAACCACTAGCAGAGAGACTACAGGACGCGCAACTTTTAGTGATACCCGGTTTTGCGGGGGTGAGGAGTAAGGAGGGAGCTCTGCTGGTTCCGGTAATACTGCCAACTGAATGGAAATCTGAATTGAATCGATAATATGATCGATCGATATGAATTTTCTAAACCTTTATTGTCTTAAGCCAACAACTGAATCACACACACATTATATAACATTTCTCGATACGAATCTTGTTCCCAGCATGAATTCTATATTTTGGCTTTGCTGTGTAAACAACAACAATACTAGTACGGAAAGGGTATGCCAGATGTCTCACGGCGATGCATAATTGATTCATAGTTCGTGTGTCAAAAGTTGCCAATACGAATCTCGAAGATAACTGAGGTCCACCGATTCAGCACTAGGGAGCCGAAGTATCAGTAAAAGTTCCGCGTACTGTAGCAAGATGTATGGTAATGCTACCCACTAAGGAATGAAGTTCACTCCACAGCTTTCAGTCAGGAGCTTTTGGAAATACATCTTCAATACAAGTATATCGAAAACGGGGTCATTTAATTAATTTATTTATTTATCATAATGTTCACGAAAATTGTTACTTAGACGTTAAAATTACAAATTTTAAAAGTACAATGTATAGCTAGAATAATATTAAAAATTAATTCTGGTGGCATAAGTCACATAAGAAACACATTAAAGATTATATAAGTAATATTATACAATACTAATGAATTATAGTTAAGATTTTAACCCTATGAAGTAAATAGTAAATACTTGAATTATGTTCTTTTTCTTCTTAATCTGTTTACCCTCCAGGGTCGGTTCTTCTCTCGGACTCAGCGAAGGATCCCACCTCTACCGCCTCAGGGGCAGTGTCCTGGAGCTTCAGACTCTGGGTTCGGGGGATACGACTGGGGAGGATGGCCAGTACCTCGCCCAGGCGGCCTCACCTGCTGTGTTGAAAAGGGGCCTTGCGGGGGCATGGGAAGATTGGAAGGGATAGACAAGGAAGAGGGAAAGAAGCGGTCGTGGCCTTATGTTAGGTACCATCCCGGCATTTGCCTGCAGGAGATGTGGGAAACCACGGAAAACCACTTCCAGGATGGATGAGGTAGGAATCGAACCTACCTCTACTCAATTGACCTCCCGAGGCTGAGTGGACACAGTTCCAGCCCTCGTACCACTTTTGAAATGTCGTGGTAGAAATGGAAATCCTACCCGGACCTCCGGGGGTGGCAGCTAATCACACTAACCACTACACCACAGAGGCGGACTTGAGTTATGTTTTGGGATTAAATTCTAAATAATTTTTTCATCCTATTTTCAGATTTCCTTCATCGCATGGATGCTAATTTAGTTATGTGTGACTGATACACTTGTAAATCCTTCGGTGCAAGCTGTAGTGAATTCTAGCTCGATGGTTTGTGAGATAAAACTTGTAGAGATCAAAGGGAATCTCTCAGAGCAACACACGCTGAACCAGCCTCGTGGTCCGGAGGCCATTCTACCTATTTAGCGTCTTAGTTCAGAGGGTGTTCGCAGGCTAATCAAAGTCCACAGGGCTTACAACACCCGGTGCAAACTTGTCAGCGCCTGCGCATTGAACCAGCTGCTTGTTAAAATATTGAGATGGGACAGTTTAACATGGGTGCTCGTCTGTAGACATGTATGACTAATTCATCTTAAGTATAGCGCCCGTGCTGGTGTGATGAGTTAATACATAATGTAGCGAGCATCTGATGGCCAAGCACTCCATAACGTGGATGTTATAGTCACACACACTGGCGTGTACACATATTTAATGTCACCTCTGATAACGATTTAGCCCGAAGCTTACTATTACGTGATACTGAAGGAGCGTCACAGGACGGACATAATCATACCATCATAATCAGCCTAAGTGAAGTAATCATGTGACTATGTTTGAAGCGGTTGGATAATAGCTATTATTATAAATTATGCCGTCGTTACTTCAAGAGTTGCTGGACCGGGCGAGTTGGCCGTGCGGTTAGAGGCGCCCGGCTGTGAGCTTGCATCCGGGAGATAGTTGGTTCGAATCCCACTGCCGGCGGCCCTGAAGATGGTTTTCCGTGGTTTCCTATTTTCACACCATGCAAATGCTGGGGCTGTACCTTAATTAAGGTCACGGCCGCTTCCTTCCAACTCCTAGGCCATTCCTATCCCATCGTCGCCATAAGGCTTATCTGTGTCGGTGCGACGTAAAGCCACTAGGAAAAAAAAAAAAAGAAAGAGTTACTGGATGACATGAAGTTCCTTAGACGGAGGGATTTACTATAGACTGAAGATATCGAAGACACAGAATGGAATAATATCTTCGACATGCTACGCACGTGGGGCAAAGGTGGTGGTGATGCTGGTAGTGATTATTGTTTTAAGAGCAAGTACAACTGAGCAGCCATCCTCTCCATAACATTAATCAGAGAGGAAAAGTGGAAGGAATCCGACAATTCGGAAAATGAACGTATCAGCCGAAGTAAGATAAGGGGCAA
Source organism: Anabrus simplex (assembly GCF_040414725.1). Taxonomy (NCBI): domain Eukaryota; kingdom Metazoa; phylum Arthropoda; class Insecta; order Orthoptera; family Tettigoniidae; genus Anabrus; species Anabrus simplex. The sequence continues at coordinate 163,499,986 of NC_090265.1, read as the reverse complement.
GAAGGGCGTGAAAATGAAAGATTCCCTAGGCCTCGAATGCTCTAATACCGTCGGCATCGGAAAAGAACAAAAGTTGACCAAGATAAGTCGGATAGTATAGATTGATATGAGGAGCCTGGCAGAAGTAAGTGGAAGCATTGCGAGAATTCAGGGCGCCAACTCACTTTTCCAAGTTCAGAGCCCCTGGAGACCCTTTTAGTTGCCTCTTACGACAGCCAAGGGTTACCGTAGGAGTTATTGTACCGCCCCCACCCATAGGGGGTTGTGGTGCTAAGGACAACAGCATCAGCTCCGACGCGAAACTCTAAGAACCGAGATAAAGACATCATCGTCAACAGACCTGTGCACTTAATGAGTGGCTCTCTGTGATAGTTGGGGTGGTTGTATACATCTGCAGCATTCCCTGCCTGTCTTACGAGTAGAGTGAAAATGGAATGCTTTTCTTTATGTTGCACCAACACAGATAAGTCTTATGGCGACGATAGGATAGGAAAAGGCTACGAGTGGGAAGTAGGCAGCCGTGGCCTTAATTAGAGTACAGACCCAGGATTTACCTGGTGTGAAAATGGGAAACCACGGAATACCATATTTAGCGTTGCCGATAGTGGGGTTCGGACCCACAATCTCCCGAATGCAAGCGTACAGCTGCGCGCCCCTAAACGCACGGCTATCTCATTCGGTTGATTAGGGAACATGCTTTGCTGCTTGAGTGGGTATTATCTAGGGACTCCACAGTTTTCTTGCCATATTTTTATCTAACGATTGGAGTAGCTGCGGGTCCTGATAAGGACCTCCTTGTGTATTTTTATTCTCTTTCTTCTTACTCTTTGACCGAGAGGTCTATTCAGACAGTTCGGTCTCATCTTCCGTTGTCACTCGGTTAGCACCACCCAGGGGACACGTACAGTTTAAGGTATGCTGCAGACGTAACTTCATCCCCCCACCCCCCACCCACCCTCATATTAATAATATGTTAATATTTGAATATAAATGTAGTGAACCCATAATTCTACGGTGAGAAAAATATTTTTTTCTCAATATTTATTTCGTATCAAGAAGCTACTTTTATTTTTGAGGGCAGCCATGTTGCGCTCCTAAGAGCCCCGATGTCGCGTGGGAAGGATCTCACTCACGGCAAGCTCGTGAAATACCGTGACACCTCGGCGGACCTCGAGTGCCCGATAATTCTTTAAATTCATGGAATTCTATATAACGAGGGATTTTGGCAAACAGCAAATAAAGAAATAAATAAGTAAAATTATTCGTAAACCCTACGTGAAGACAGAGCCCCCAGGGAAAAACATAAATGCAGTTAAGCCTAAGTACATGTTAGCGTCAGATCAGTGAACTAGCTACACGTGCCAAGGTCAGTGGATGAAGAAAACGCGCGAAACGCACGGGCAGAAATAATTTATTTCCCCTGTTGTGAGTGTGGTAAAATTATAAGATTAACATCTAAAATAATTCCAAGCCTGTCCGGAATTCTGGGACAAGTCTCATAAAAATCGGTCTATTGTACGCAAAATTGGCAGATTACGCAATCAAGCTTAATAGTGTGGGTAGCGTCCCTTCTGAGATTATAAAAGAAACCCCCCACCGTATATTTTTCAGTGTCGATCTGGAACTTGAAGCCGCGGGAGCTCGCGCCCATCGTCATTGGAAAATCGCGCCAGATTGATATACAAATAACTAAATACATGTCCGTGGCTAAGGTCCACATACTCGGTTAAGAAGAGAAGGTGATTGGAAACGTTCTGAACGTTTGCCGACGAACTAGGAAAGTGTAGGCGTTGGTTAAAATATACACAGCAGATTTTATTATATCATCTCATGTACGTTTGAAAGTAGCAAGAGGGTTGGGGAAGCTATTAAGAGTAGTTGTGCTCCCTTTATCTGTTGAACACCTGTTTTATTGGAGTAACAGAGAGAGACAACGTTGGGAACGAGCCAGACAGTCGCAGCGGACTGCAGAACGAGGGAAGTTCGTGGTGCAAATTATAGAGAATAGTGCGTGATTTGTGTGGTAATTTTAATATCGTGTGTGAGAAGGGTAGTGTTTGTAAGAGTGAGATGTTGGAAATGATAATGTTATTTGTGAAAATGTACGGCTAAGCACGAGGTCAGCTAGCGACGATGTAACCAGAATACTGGGAATGGCGCCATTGTGCAGGTCTGTCTATATTTGTATTATGTTGTAGTTAGTTTTATTGTTCTGTCCCAACAAAGTTTTCAAGATGATTGTCGGGTTGATATTTGTAATTATCAGGCGAAAGGTGTTGTAATTTTTGGTCAGCCTGTGAAAATTTCAGTGCGTAAATTTCATGTCAAGAAACGGTAAAATGCGACGTTTAAAATTTGGTGTTAATGTTCGTTGAGATATTGTCCAAAGCGTGGAATTTTTGGGAAGTTATAAGTTATAAATTAGTCGTGGCGAATATCTAAATTTCAAATATCAGTTGAATTCGGAAATGTTTGTCGATAATAATAATAATAATAATAATAATAATAATAATAATAATAATAATAATAATAATGTCTACCGCGGGATAAAGAGATTTTTCTATGTTAAAAGTGCATTTAACCAGTATATTTTACAAGGATCGCAGGCATATTTAGATAATTTCAGTGAAATTCGGTAGAGTCACATTTATTCATGGGATGTAAAATTTCGAGACATCGTGTATATCAATGATACGAGAAATCGCGGTGTGTTCTTGGATTCTCGAGGTCCGCAAATCGTAATAACAGTAAAGTAAGAGATGTGTTTTATAATGGTTGTTGTTTTCACCAGGGGATTGAATTATGAAAAAGGGTCTTGGAAATATAAGAAAAAGGGATTGAGAGCGGAGAATTTATATGTATGTGGAGATGAGAGGGATAAAAATATTGAAGATGAAATGAAGCCTGGATTTTAAGTGATACCGCTGGAATAAAGCGAGGAGAATGAGTTTGAGACAGGCTATATAATTTGCCTAGGAAGTATTTAGGAAACAGGCTGTATTGAGGCAGGCTGTATTGGTTTCCGCTACCAATCCGAAATTTGAGACGACTACTGTGTGAAGCACCGTAGATTTATAGTAAGATCCCAAGTGAAAACGACTCTAGTAAAAGGTTAAAATCTTGGTAGTAAACGTCCAGTGATTTGTTACGTAAAGCCCATATGAATATTAAGATAATGCGACCTCAAGGATAAAAGAACATTTTGGACACATGGTTGGTGTTGTATTGCATTTCGTTCACTGGATGTGTCATTGATATAAATAGTTGGAATTGACGATAGGCGATTTGTGAGTTTCGAATGCGGTAGTGATGATTATTATTTTGAAGGCATCCACTATGGTAGACGTGTGTTGGGAATTGTCATTGCTTCCCTAAAACTTCAGTGCACAGGCTGAGATTGTGTTGAGGTGGAGATTTGTTCGTCACGTATATTTATTTTCGAGTTCACGTATTGTAACGAGGTAGAGACTTCCTGTATTTTTCGACTTGCATTCGTTTGATAGTAAGAGACGTTGTTCCGTCCTGTGTTATTAGTCGGACCAGGTTTAATATTGAATGTCAGAATTTGTTTGAAATTGCTAGTTCGCCTGATATGTTAAGGGATGCGTAGTACGACCCACTTTGACGCCCGACGATAGATTTAGGACGTCACATGTTATCTTTGGAGTCACTGATGATGAGACGTCCTAGTTCACGCCCGACGATAGAATTTGGAAGGTATCATGTACATAGAGATTAGTGTTAGGATGTACAGATTTCAAGTGAGCCCGACGATAGGTCTGGGATGTCAGCTGTACACACTCAAGTCTCAGATTAGATGTTTCTTTTTTTTTTTTGAAGTGGCCTGGACGAAGGTAGCATCTACAGTAAAATTAAATTATGAAGAGGGTCAGATCGATAATGATGAGGCCGTGTTCCTTATGATAACGGGACCGCTATCGGCGAATGAGGGTTGCCCAAATGTTGGATATCGACCTGATATAGATTAAATATCTTTACTGTAATTCTCCGTGCGTGTTGAGCTTTAATGACTTCGATATGTTAATTTATTTTACGTACTTAATTGTTTTATCGTTTTGACGTCCGTTTCGTTTGATAGTGTGCATATTGACACTCAGTGTATTAGTGTGAGACTTGAGTTGCGAATGCGGTTTCGATTCGTCAGCCAGTAACAATATTTTATTTTCAATCTTGTCGTACTTTCATTTTATTCATAGTTGAATTTAATTAAGTAATCACTTTATAAGTAGTGTGTTGGGACAGACAATAAATAGATAGATCTGTACTGGTAGACATTGTTTTTCAAGGGAAAGAATTCCTTAAAGTTGTAGTAATTTTTAACGTGGACTGGTAATTTTATTAAGCGTAACAAAACAATTTCTAACCTGAAAATCGGTTCGATAATAATACTTTTCAAGTGACTTTCCACTTTTTAATTAACTTCAGTGTTTGGCATTTCTTCTAAATGCATGATGAATAAGTGTTTCCTGCATTTCGCAGTTTTGTTCCTTTAGAACGACATAACATAAGATCCTCACGGATCATGTTGTTGTTGGTTCCTTCCGAACAGCTGTTTGGGTGATGCACATTTAGCATCGGGATTACCTTATCACTTAAGGGTGTCATGTATGACAAATACATGGTGGAATTTTATTTCAAGTGTGAATGATGCTGTTAACTCGTAGTGAACACCATGCTTTCCCATAATATTTCGCAACCTATCCAAAGCAACTGATAGTCAGTTTAGTTCGAGTAAGGTTCCATTCGGCGGGTGTTCCGTATCCGTAAAGGGTATTCGACTGGTGGATAACCTTAATTGAGAGAAAATCAGGCGTTCTACTTGTTGAAAGTCAGATTTTCCACGGATCGTGTGGATTAACTCTCAGTTCTCGTTTGGAATAATAGGTGCCCGGTTTTCAGGTCTTCCCTTTTTCAGTTTTTCAGTTTCGCTGTCCACTAATATACTAACTTCTCCGAAGCAACTCTCCGATATTGTAAAAAACAAATCAACGCTATGTAATGTGACTGTGTTTGAAACATTCAAAAATCAATAATTCATAATTTTTTTATTTCAAGAATGCATATTAAATTAATGATGTTATCGTGCTATTTCGATTTAATAAAAGTTAGTAAGCACATTTTGCTCCTCATTTCAAGTAGTTAGGCTCTCTTCTGAACCCCATCGTTTGGTTAAGATCATGACCGAATTTATTCCCGCAACGACCCATGATTTAAGAGTTCTAGATTGTTCTACTGTAGCAGCCGTGGCCGACCAACGATGGAATGGTAAGTTCAAGGGTTCAGTGGTACAGTGGAGTATTTCCCCTTCGCGCTGATTAATCTCATTAATCGATCTCTGATGGCCTGTGAATGGTTCTCGAGGTGGTTTACAACGTAAACAGCCTATTAAGCCTGATATATCAGTTACAATTTATAATTTTTCACAGACAACACCCTAATCCGGGGATAGGGGGAGGATTGGTATAGTCGATCGTTGTACGACCCAATTTATAACAGGACACCAATCTGCAGATCGCACCTGCCCTCATCTAAACTTACCTTCTGACTAAACCCTAGCATTCAAACTAAGCTAATGCACTCTTGTGGCAATAAAAAACAGCATGCTCCATGTGTAGTTTTTTGAATACAAAGGAAATTACAGTAAGTAATATTTCATTAATCGTACGCAATAACTAGATAATTAACGGGACCTTTCTATTAATGTATTTTTCTATAAAAATCCATGTATATTTTCCCCTAGTATCCATTCCCAGTACAAATGACAGTCCAGTTACTGGAGATTATACTCAAACGCTATTTCAATACGTTTTCGATTTCTTACTGACCTTAAGTCCTTGTTATACAGCTGATTCACTCACCTAGAAAGAGAAAAAGATAATTTTCAGTGACAGGAGCAATTAAACTAAATAATAGTCAAAACATAAATTATAAACAATGAAAATAACAAGAAAAGGGAGATCTATGATTGATAATACAGGAATGGTTTATATGTCCACCAGGAATATTGCAATAAATATTCTCGATTTTGTAATACTTAAAAATTTTGCTTTTAAAGAGGTTAAAGATCTGTATCATGTCTGTAAAAGACGAATGACGACGGGTAATTTATTCTTACCTGTCCCTCAGTGGTTAGAAGCGTAATTGCAACTGCTATTTTGATGGGCAAAGCAACGTGATTGCCATACAAAACAAAACAAAACAAAACAAAACAAAACAAAACAAAACAAAACAAAACAAAACAAAACAAAACAAAACAAAACAAAACAAAACAAAACAAAACAAAACAAAAACAAAAATAAATATCAGATCGACTTCTAGTATAAGAAACTGGAAATAGAAGTTGTTACTATTTAGGAGAAAATGCTGTAAGGGCACCAAGGGTGGTACGTCCATATCCCGCGAGCAACAACCCGCAATGTCAGTTACAATGTCTACACCTTCACCGTCAAGGACAAGCGCCATCGCATAAGGCGCAAAAGGCGGTGTCAAGAGACGCTAGTCACCGACATGAAGATCCTTCAGCTTAAATCGAACGCTGCGTATGACCTCATAAAACAACGTTTGACAATCAAAAGAGTAGACTCAGAACGTGCGGAAAAAAATTAAGTCAAAGAAGAATAAATGTATTGTTATCAAAATAATGGAAATAACTATGTTCGGAGCACAGCATATTTGTAAGGTGGTACCACTGATTATTTGGCATTGCCGTGAAGGGCGTTAGCCTGCCTTACGCAAGCCAGTGTAGTAGGCCTACGTATGCGTGCGTGCAAACGGCCAGAAGTGAAAAAGAATGTAATCCTCCCTGACTTTCAAGGAGGACAAACTGTTGGAGCGTGTATAGTTGGGGAAAGTGTATCGAAGACCGCCAGTGCGTTAGGCGTATCGAATCAACACTGTCCAATGTGGTGACAAGACGTCAGAGTCAGCAATGATAGTGTACAAAAGACAATCCTCTGTTCGAGATCTCCGAATATTAAAGAGGATTGTTACAAACAGCTGTGAAGTTAATGGGACCCAATATTGTTGTAAGAACTCAATCAGCATATAAGAAACCTGTTTCTGCAATCACAGTCCGACGTGACATGCACAAACCGAACACCCACGGCCAGCTGGCATTTTTCAAACTTCTGGTCACCACCAACAACTCGTTAACATGACGCAAATGGTGTCCAGACCATGTAACGAGGATAGGAAGATAATAATACGGTCCGTTGAGTCCATCATCCTGTTTACAAAATCAAGTCGTGCTTACGGGTGGCGGATGCCTACTTCCATCCTTTAAATATGGATGTGGTTTTGTCATGGTATAAGGCGTCAAATCATGGTACTTTGTTGATTTTATTCATGCTCTTAGAGGATGAATTCAGACCAATGTTTATGTGTATGTTTCAAGAGACCAAATGTATATTTTGGCAGAGATGTTGTACCTTAACATGGGTGTCGTCTTCCAAGACGACAATGCCCCTTTTCTCACTGCTAGCTCGGTTTAGGCGTGGCTTGAAGCATCTACACTGTACTGACCCTCCCAATCACCAGACTTAAACGTTATCGGAGATCTGTGGTCTGTTTTAGAGCAGATACTACGATGCAGATTTTTTCCTATCATCACTGATGGATCTGAGTGTTGCAAGACGAATGGCACACCGTTCCTCTAGAAATAATTCACGACATGTACGCATCCATTCTGCGACGAATCGCACCTGTAGGCCAGATTAAATAAGGTCTAACGCCGTATTAATCATGTTCGTTCAGACAGACCCATTATTTTTATGACCATACATTTATATAATTAATTAATACCGACATAAAAAGGAAGGATGTTTATCTCTTTATGTATACACTATAAATGAAAATATATGACTGACATCAAAAATACATTATAAGAAATTATTGGCATTAACAAAATCTCAAGGGTGAATGAATTCAAATACCTAGGTGAATGGATTACAGAAAATTGTAATTAAAGGAAATCCATAACTTCAAGAATTCAAAAGATGGAAACTGCTTTCCAACTAACAAGAACCGTTTACAATAAACAATGTCTTCCATGTAGCAATAAGATACGACATTAAAATACAGTAGTTAAACCAAAAACAGTCTAGGCTGCGGAAACTCTCAACCTACAACAAAAGGGATTAAAGGAACAATTAGAAATTAAAGGAACGAAAAATCATGAGAAAAATTTTAGGACCAAGAAACATAAATGGAACTCATTACCCTAAACCTAATAGTGAAATATAAAAGCACATTTCCAAAATTACATATGCAATTCGAATGCGACGAATCCAATTTGCAGGGCATTTGGAACGAATGAACCTAACAGACAAATTACTAGTGAAAGACCTCACTGAATTAGGACCGACCAATCTACAAGATCGAAAGGAAATACAAAACATAATTCAAACACGGGGATTTGAGGAACAAGAAAGGACACGCACACGATCGGCATGGTCGGAGGACCAGAGACGTGCACAATCATTGAAGATGAAGAACTACTGCAAAAAAAAAAAAAAAAGATTCCGCGTGGTCCTAGGTAACCCATTCGCGAAGGAGAAGAATAAAAAGACGAACAAGAAATGAAAAGCTCTCTAATGTGTCTGCTCTCACTCACTCCTAAGATGAATGGGTAGAATAGCAGTGGGTTACGGTTAGATGTACATAAGAAGAAGAAGAACCGTATAAGTTAGTAAAATAATGTCCCGAAAACTTGCAAAAGATTACGGATTTTCTTATGCACATACATCGTTTTAAGGTCCTCTCTCGCTCAACATGTGGTTATATGAATTGTTCTCAAGAAAAGCACAAGTGCTTTGACATGCATTATATTTTCTGGGTATCCGTGAAGGATATTCGTGCCGAAGAAGATGCACATCACTCCGAACAGCAAATGTGTTTCAGAGAGGCCACAGAATTGGGCTGCGTGGGGCACGGTGTACAGTGCGACGATGTACAGGGATTCTGACTTCATACTGAGTTGAAAATTATGGGAAATTGAAGGTTCTAATACATAAAGTTGACCTAGGTTACCACAACAGACCACCTGAAGGAGGATCGTATGACTGCCAAACAGGGACGAAGAGATACTGTATTATAGCTTCGTTGTTCACAACGCTGAGACATGTAGCAGATTCACTATGGTATCCTATATTTACTAGAAAAATTCCCAGACGACAATCTAATACACAGATCTGATGGATATCAACGTCTTAACGTCGGCACCTTCGTTTTCACTAAAGCCACTGGAGATCTTTCTGATCTTTCTGATATGTTTCACTTACTTATGAACAGTACCTGCCAATCAACAAACTACCGAATATATTAGATGATGATTAACATACGCTCTTAATTTCACTGTGATCCAGGATCGAATCACAGAATTTGCTTCTTGGTCCACTCTCAGCACGCGCGGATAAAAAAGTATAAATTAACGAATATGCAGTGGAAATTTATGGTATCCTTTTATGACCTGAAAATAATATTTTTAGAGTGAATGATTCAGAAATATTCTTCTTCGGATCTAGAGATACCGATCAAGTTCTCTGTAAGCTAACATTCAGGAAATTATGAGCTCGAATCTCACCATCGACAGACATGTATATAATTTCTTTCGTTTCCATTTTCACACTAGGCAAAGGCTGAATTTTAACTAATATCGTAGCAACACCCTTCCCAGTCGTAGTCCATTCCTATCCGATAGTCACCTAAAACATAAAACCTGTTTGAGTTAGTGCGATGTTAAACAATTAGCAAAGAGAGACATACCACTAAGAGACACAGTAGACTTATTTCCATTCTACACTTTACGATTCAATGGTAATATTGTAACTATATCACTCGGAATATTCAGCTTCAATATAATTTAATTTATCGGCATGTCATTTCTAAATGTCCATGTTGCAGAAGACTGCTAAGAGCTGAAGATGGAATCGAAATGGAGATGCTTTCTCTGAGACAGAGAATGTAGCCTCGCGTGATTAAGAACTCGAGACGCTAACGTGAATACAAAGTGTCTTAATTATTACGACTTGGAGTCAGTACTAATGGCAGTAGGGGATATTTAAATCATACAAATATCGTGTTACGAAGAGGTTACTCTAGCAAGATAAATATTCAGCACATAAAAAAATTATACTTTAAAATTTAAAAAGTCTGACTTCCGTTTGTGTATTTATGTGAGACGTAAATTATAGCACTTGGCTATGCAGAATTTGTGTAGTTCAAAAGAATATATCAAGTCCCCTGCTTTTCTCACCCATTTTAGGAAGGCTCCTCTGACATTACATTTATTGAGATTCGGATTTACGTCTTACAATTATTCTTTTCATTACTTGGTGTTCATTTTCATTTTGAAACTAAGTCTGATGTAACAAATTATAGACTACAAATTGCCAAATTTGATGATGGATCCCATTCTTCTGCAAGTTTATTTCTGGCAACATTAAAACGCTGTCCGCCTCTGTGGTGTAGTGGTTAGTGTGATTAGCTGCCACGCTCGGAGGTCCGGGTTCAATTCCCGGCTCTGCCACGAAATTTGAAAAGTGGTACGAGGGCTGTGTTGAAGATTATGACCATGTACAAATTAGAGAATTTTACTTTTGTATGTTGACAGTTGATATAGATAATGACGAAACAGTTGACAGTAGATTATTATATTGTATGTTCACGAGACGTAATAAAAAATCACGATCAGCTAGTTTTGTAATAAACACGCTTTCAGTTAACACCCGTAAAACATATCATGGTGCCGAAACCCCGGGAACACGGAATACAGGAGAAAATAACATACAACAATCTTTAATCTTGTGTAATACGTAATAAGGTGTTGATTGAAAAACTTGTGAAACTGTACCTATCGGCCCCTTCGTCAACCTACGTTTCACTACGACAAGGGAACAGATAAGTACTTACACGGCATTAATACTATTTTGATTGTTGTTAGAGCACTAAAAACTTGCTTTTATACACGGTTGAGTGCTCCTTGATTTTTAATCATCTCAAAATATTATATTTGATTGCAATATATTTTAGCCGCCATGTTGTTGTCATATAACCTGCAAAGAGGTCATAATCTCTAGGAGACTCTAACAACGACAGGGTGACAACTAGCGCTATCTCCTGAGCATTTCTGTAACTACAAAAGAAAACACATTGTCAGACACGTCACGAGAAAATTCACGGAACATTATTGCACTAACCGACTAACAAGAAAGAATGTCTCAGTCCTCGCTTGACAAGCTAAAAAGGAAACGCACTACTCAGCGTTCCAACGTTACACGTTTTACTAAACAGATAAATGATTTCAGCGATACTGCGGCGCTGGACGATGTAGAACACTGCTTGGAACGCCTTAAAGACACTTTTGAGAGCTTAATCGTTCTAGATGATGCTATACACGATCTGATTGAGAACGACGACTATGACGAGGATATACAAGTCTGTGAAAATTACATAGACAGTGCTAAACGTGCAATGCGGAAGGCTAATAAACTTATAAAGTCAAAGAATTCACAAGACGCACATGCTTGCTCAGCTACTACTACGTCACCCATAGCTACTTCCGAAGTTAAGCTTCCTACTATTAGAATAGAGACCTTTACAGGAGACATAGAATCATGGCCACGGTTCTGGGAGCAATTTCAGGCTTCGGTGGACAAGAACTCAGCGGTATCGGTGATAAACAAACATGTATTCCTTCGAGGATATCTCGACGGTGAACCCAAACATCTGGTGGATGGAATATCAGTAACGGCCGATACTTACGAACAGGTGAAGAAGATTCTGGAGTCCCGTTATGGGGATAAAAACAGAATTATTCAATCCCACCTGGAATTTTTGGAGCACCTGCAACCTGCACATTCCGACAGTCCTGAGATTCTCAATGCCACGTATATTGAGTGCCACCGACGGATTCAAGCGCTGACAGCACTAGGTGAAGATGTAGACGTCTATGGAAAACTGTTAGCCCCTAAAATTCTTCGCGTATTTCCTGACGATCTCTGTCGCCGATGGCTACTTAACGCCAAGAGGTTGGAAATACCAGAAAGCAGTATCTCGCGTCTGATGCAGTTTTTGAACGAAGAGGTGGAGTGTGCCTTGACTACGCACCGATACATTGCGACCGGCCATTTTCGACTACTTATACTCCGACGGCAGCGGCTCTCTATGTTAACACCAGACCTAACAAGCCGAAGAGGAAGAATATCAAACAAGTCACAGAACCGTATTGCGTTTTTTGTGAGAATCGAGGTCACTGGGGTCAAGATTGTCAAACAATAAAGAACAATCCGGAGAGAACTGAAAAACTGAAGAAAGCGAACAGATGTTTCCTTTGTCTTAGACGAGGCCATCACTCTAAAGACTGTGCGAAGAAGAATAAGGTATCATGCTCCATATGCAAGAAGACACACCACGTGTCAATTTGCGGAGGAGATGAGAGAGAAGCTGTAGCGGTGGGCAAGGTAGATGTAAACACGCCCTCCAACTTCACGTGTCTTCAAACTGCTCGCGTTTGGATAACTGGCCCGACTGGACTGACCAAACTTACACGGTGTATTTTAGATGCTGGAAGTCAGTCCAGTTTTATCGAAACAAGCCTCGTGGATCAGCTCAAGCTTACTGTTGTCGAAAAAAGGAAACTGTCTGTTACGGCATTTGAGTGTGATCGACACACGGTTACAACACGTAGGGTTGTCCAGTTTAACATCAGTGGCGTGTGGTCGAAAACTAATATAATGATAACAGCTTTCGAGAGCGGAAACAAATATTCCCCGCATCCTGCTGTTCCACACGATGTCTATTCTTTATCATGCGCCCGAACGTTGCAATTAGCAGACCCCCAGGACAATAAAAGCGACCTCCGTATTGAACTTCTCATAGGTGGTGATCACTACTGGAAGGTGATCCGAGATGGCCAAACAATACGCCTTTCTGAGTCCATAGTACTTCTCCCGTCTAACTTGGGTTGGGTTCTTAGCGGAAACAAGTCAGGAATCACAGTACATCATGTCGCTATAAATCACGTTCACACAAGTCAAGAATTTGAACCTAAAGACGACAGCATGCGACAATTCTGGGATTTAGAGACCATGGGAATAAGAGAGCAGCAAGGTAGAAAACTTTCTAGGAAGGACGCTACCATTCTTCAACAGTTTCACGATTCATTTCGTATGAAAGAGGGGCGGAGAGTAGTGTCTCTACCCAGAAAATAGGAAGTTATCTTGCCATCAAACCGCGTCAACGCCAAGAATCGCTTTAGATCACTTGAAAGGAAACTTCACGACAATGCTGAGTTTCGAGAAATGTACTGTTCACACATGACTGACTATATTGAGAAAGGTCATGTTGAAATGACTGCTGCAGAAGATAATCTAAGCGATGTTTTCTACCTACCAGACCACGCTGTCAAGAAAGAGAGGAATGGAGCAATCAAATGGAGGATTGTTTTCGACGCTTCGTCACACGAGAGAGACTCGCCATCTCTTAACGACGCTCTGGAAGCAGGACCAAACCTCCTTCCTGAAATTCTGTCAACGCTAATCCGCTTTCGTACATATCGAAAAGCAATAGTCGGGGATGGAACTCAAGCTTTTTTGCAACTGTATATAGATGAAAAAGACAGAGACTTAACCAGATTTTTCTGGTATCACGTCCAGAAGGGGGAAGATGGTAACTGGCAAACAGCAGATGAAATTGTCACGTACAGGTTCACGCGGCTACCGTTTGGTCTTACGTGCAGTCCTCTCCTTCTATCTGCGACTCTACGTGAACTGGCTTCAAGGTGCAGTAACACATACCCCACAGCAGCAGAACTCATAGATCAGAGCACATTTATGGACGACTTCGTTGCTGGTGCTGACGACGACAATGGGGTCATAAGCTTATATTACGAAGTAAGCTCCATGCTCAGGCACATACGACTACCAATGGATAAATGGGCAACGAACTCAGAAACACTTAAGAGCGTATGGCAGTCTGAGAGACGAGATATCAAACAATAAACTGGAGTATTAGGTATCAGGTGGAACACAGAATTGGACTGTATCCTTTTCGATCATCGAGAAATTACTGAAAAGCTAGCTCACATTCCTACCACGAAACGTCAGCTCTTACAAGGAACAGCAAGATTTTACGATACACTGGGGTTATTCTCACCCGTCTCAATTGTTGGAAAGTTAATCTTCCAAGATACTTGGTGTCGAGGCATAGAGTGGGATGAGATTCTTCCACGGGATATAGCCTTAAAATGGCAACTTTGGATCTGGAGCATCAAACAGCTGTCACTTATAAACGTCCCGAGGTGGATTGGAATGTGTAAACAGATGCCAAACGCTACGCATGTCCATGTGTTTTGTGACGCTTCTGAGAGAGCATATGGAGCCGCATTGTACACTACAACGGTAACAGACGATAATATATCAATACACTTGGCCTGCAGTAAAAGCAGATTGTCTCCAGTTAAAAGGATTACACTCCCACGACTAGAACTTCTGGCTACTTTGATAGGTTCCCACCTCTTGAAATATTTTTGCCAGTCAACAGGATTTGACAGCACGCGAGCTACACTATGGTCGGACTCTATGGTGGCCCTCGGTTGGGTACGGAGTGACCCAAATCGCTGGAAGGCATTCGTATGCAACCGCGTGACAGAAATTCAAGACTATCTGTCGCCGGTTCAGTGTCAATATTGTCCCAGTGAAGACAACCCCGCAGACCTTCTGACGCGTGGAATTTTAGCGACAGATCTAAATTCCTCTTCATTATGGTGGAATGGACCACAATGGCTTGCTGAGGCTCCCACTTCTTGGCCACAGGAAATCTCACGTCAGAAGGTATCACTACCCGAATCCAAGGAGGCAAACCCTCAAGTCCTTGTAATCAGTGCCAATGAATCACTGATAGATATTTTACGATATAGTTCGTATTGGAAGGTAATACATATCACCTGTTGGATTTTACGTTTCGTGGAGGTGACACGGAGAAGAGTGGAGAATCCACACCATTTGACAACCACAGAATTAGAAGCTGCAAGGCTCTACTGGATACGCCGAGTTCAGGAGGAATGTTTCTGTACAGAGTTTACTGCCCTGACACGAAAGGAACCGGTACCGGCTACATCCAAGATTGCTCGATTCCATCCACTTCTAGGAGACAACCTGATTCGACTTGGTGGTAGGCTCCAGTTTGCAGATCTTTCCGAGAATGAGCGAAACCCCCTACTTCTTGATGGCTCTCATCATTTCACTAAGTTATTGATAAAAGAAACGCACGTAAGACTTCATCACATAGGAGTTCGTGTTGTGTTATCAGAATTGCGTCGTGAATTCTGGATTTTGAAAGCTAGGCAAGTAATCAAGAAGGTCATTTACTCATGCCTTCCCTGCAAAATAACACACGCCAAGAGATGTGAACAGATAGAAGCTTCTTTGCCAATGGACCGTGTTAAGTTTCAACGGCCATTCACCGTTTGTGGTGTAGATTATGCAGGCCCGTTGTTCGTGAAGGCTGGAGCTGCAGAGAAGTGATGCTACATCGTGTTGTTTACCTGCGCAACGACAAGAGCCATTCATCTCGAGCTTACAACTAACTTGTCAACTGATAAATTCCTACTTGCCTTTCAGCGCTTCGTAGGAAGACGTGGACTTCCGAACATCATGTATTCAGACAATGCTCGAACGTTTTACGCCACCAACAAAGAAATATCCGAACTCCAGGAATTATTAGAAAATTCAAGAGTACAAACTCACTTGTCACACCACCATGTTACATGGAATTTTTTTTTTTTTTTTTTGCTAGGGGCTTTACGTCGCACCGACACAGATAGGTCTTATGGCGACGATGGGGTAGGGAAGGCCTAGGAGTTGGAAGGAAGCGGCCGTGGCCTTAATTAAGGTACAGCCCCAGCATTTGCCTGGTGTGAAAATGGGAAACCACGGAAAACCATTTTCAGGGCTGCCGATAGTGGGATTCGAACCTACTATCTCCCGGATGCAAGCTCACAGCCGCGCGCCTCTACAAGCACGGCCAACTCGCCCGGTACATGGAAATTTATAGTACCAAGAGCCGCATGGTGGGGAGGCTTCTGGGAAAGGATGGTAGGGTCCACTAAGATGTGCCTCAAGAAGATACTCGGACGAGCTCAAGTAGACGAGGAAGGGCTAAATACTATTTTGGTGGGGATCGAGGCCACTCTAAACTCGCGCCCTATTACCGTAGATGACAGTAACCCTGATATCCTGACACCTTCACACTTCCTCATAGGAGAAAGGCTGATATCTCTTCCAAGTACAGCAGATACTTCCATCTATCAAGATTTGACTAAGGTGTACAGACAGAGACAAAAGCTAATCTTACACTTTGAGCAAAGATGGAAAAGGGAATACCTCCTTCAATTAAGGAGTTGCCACGAAGTGAAGCAGATCAGAAAAGAAACCGAACTACGGATAGGTGATGTAGTACTTTTACAAGAGGATCTGAAGCCTAGACTGGCGTGGAAACGAGGCCGAATTTGTGAACTGCACCGAGGACGAGATGACAGAATCCGAACAGTCATTCTTCAGCTCCCGGATCGCTCAATGGTCACAAGACCAGTGCAGCTGGTCGTTCCCTTAGAAATCGACCGACCAGGGTGGGGAGGATGTTGAAGATTATGACCATGTACAAATTAGAGAATTTTACTTTTGTATGTTGACAGTTGATATAGATAATGACGAAACAGTTGACAGTAGATTATTATATTGTATGTTCACGAGACGTAATAAAAAATCACGATCAGCTAGTTTTGTAATAAACACGCTTTCAATTGACACCCGTAAAATATATCAGGCTGTAACGGGGTCCACTCAGCCTCGGGAGGTCAACTGAGTAGAGGTGGGTTCGATTCCCACCTCAGCCATCCTGGAAGTGGTTTTCCGTGGTTTCCCACTTCTCCTCTAGGCAAATGCCGGGATGGTACCTAACTTAAGGCCACGGCCGCTTCCTTCCCTCCTCCTAGTCCATCCCTTCCAATCTTCCCATCCCCCCGCAAGGCCCCTGTTCAGCATAGCAGGTGAGGCCGCCTGGGCTAGGTACTGGTCATCCTCCCCAGTTTTATCCCGCGACCCAGGGTCTGAAACTCCAGGACACTGCCCTTGAGGCAGTAGAGATGGGATCCCTCGCTGAGTCCGAGGGAAAAGCCAATCCTGGAGAGTAAACAGATTAAGAAGAAGAACAACAACATTAAAACGCAAAAATGTTTAAAATTAAAGGTATTTCGGATGCGAAGATAAGTAATTAATCTATATGAAATAAACGTATCAAAATTATGTACTATTAGACTATTCGGGCTATTGGACTTGGCAAAAGATTGGTTCAATTTTCTTATAGATGTAAATAATATGGGTAAACAACTGAGATCACAGATATTGGCGGATTGTGTTATACTATATAGGGTAGTAAATAAGATTCAGAACTGTGAGCGACTAAAAGTAGACTAAAGGTGTACAAATTTTACTTCAGGCTTGCCTGCCCCTAGCTGCTCTGCAACAAGCAAAGCAGCTTAGCTTGAGCGTCAGCGAAGCAAGAGTGCACGCGTACTGAGCACGCTAGTCATAGCAAACCAAAACCTGGGTTTCCCTAAGCCTGACAGGTTGCCTGGGACCCGTTCTGACTGCCGGACTTGAGAAGAGCGAACGTGAAGTTTGCTATCGATGCGACGTGAATGTGCCGTTATATGTTAATGTAGCTATGTATTGCGTCGAGTGCAGCTCTGTTGTAGTTAGACGAACAAATCAACCGTAAAAGGAAATCGAAGAAAAATTAAAAAGGAGTGAATTTATTCTAGCAATAAAACAGGGCTCAAGTCTAGCATGGGAAAAATGCTCATGTGTTTATGAACAGGTATCAAATAAGCCAGTAGGTTACTCGCAATGCAATTTTTACAAAAAGCTACTCAACACCCATTCAGGGACCACAAGTATGTTGTGACATGTCTTCAAATTTGACCCAAATTTCCCACAATCTAAAAATATTTTCAAAGAGGACAAGGACTTGGTGACTGACAAGTGCGTGGAAATGTGCGCCAAGGACTTGAGACCGTTTACAACTATGGAGGTTGAAGGATTTTGAAATTTAGGGCAAACGCTGACAGAAATGGGCAAAAGGCATGGCTCGGTGGATATTACAAATGTTATACCCTCTCGAGTCACAGTTGCTAGGAAGGTACAAACCTTCGTGGACAAAGTGCGCAGTAAAACGCTTCCCGATATAGTACATGCTATTACATCTGGTATCTGTGCGAGTACCACTGACCTGAGGACAGATAATTAATTACAAGGGTGTGCACTATATGTCTGTCACAATCCACTATATAAATGCAGATTGGTCTCTCAATAAGTATGTATTAATGTGTTCGGCCTTCCCTGACTGTCCAAGAACTTGTGAAGATATTCGCAGTGAATTGGAAGATCGTTTGAAAGGACATGACGTTTCTCATGAAGATATTTGCAAAATTACATTTGTAACAGATCAGGGAAGCAATATTGTTAAGGCCCCCAGCATATACAAGCGTCTTCCATGCATGGCTCATATTATTAATACGGTCATGAAGCATGTTTTGAGCGAACCCTTTTTGAAATAAAGTGTTCCTAATGTGTTAGCTGTTATCCATTCAGTAAAATCTCTGGTTTCGTACTTTAAGAGAAGAGGCTTGTGTGTGAGTTTACAATCATCTTCGAAACCGTATGTTTCTACTCGTTGGAACAGTTATTTTGACATGCTGCAATCAGTTCACTCCCAGATAGATGCTGTGAGAACTATTTTAGAGAAGGAGGGTGCCTCTGATAAAATGCTCGGTTATGATCAGGGCATTACTGGCCTGCTTATAACATTTCTTAAGCCATTTAAGAAAGACACAATTGATCTTGAGGGTTATGAGGAGCCGACTTTGCATCTGGTTCATCCGTGGTATTATGCCTTAAAAGCCCATTGTACTCTATAGGATGAAAATGAACAGGTAATATTTCATTTCTTTCAAATATTAATTGTAATTTTAATGCGATATTTAAGTGTAAACATGTTTTCATACTATATAAATTTTCAATACTTGAATCTTTTGAAATAAACCGGTGGTGTCTTCTTGGAGCAGAAAATGGAAGTCACTATGTTACACAAAATTGCAACATTTTTGGTGCTTAAATATCGCACATTACAGAAACTAAATGCAGGAGAAGAAATGTCTGTTTTTGAGGCAGATTCTGTGGTTATTTCTTCTTTATTATTATTATTATTATTATTATTATTATTATTATTATACCTATGCAAATTCGATGTTTTTAATATTCAAACATTATCATAAAATATCAAGAACTTGGGCATATATATTTTCAGAGCAGCTATACAATGAAGATATACAAGAAGTCCCATCTTCTTCAAATGGAGAAAATTCCGTGCAACGTAAGGAAGCGAAATTTGACGATAGGGCGGAAAATTCGCCAATGATACATGATGAGGTCAGCAGGTACTTGCAAGAAGGGTTTATTAGTGACGAAAATATACTGCGGTGGTGGAAAAATAATTCACACTTGCCTTTGTAGCGAAAAGAGTGCTTAACATTCCCGCTACAAGTGCCTCCAGCGAGAGGGTCTTCAGCTGCTCGGGAAATTTAATCAGCGAAAAACGTCCCCGTCTTGATTCGCAAATACTTAATGACCTGATAGTAATACACACAAACGATAATGTGACCATACCTTAAATATTGGTATGCAGTATGCACAGTATGAGGCGACCACAAACTAAGAGAGCAAGTGATAAAATTACACTTCTAAGCTGATTAGTTTTATAATTATTTCGTTTGGTTTTGTGGAGAAGGGGTTCCTAAATTATTAAATGTATTTCAAAAAGTGACCTATAAAATTAATTTTTAAAGATATTTATGACCTGTACCTACATTATGTATATCTTTGCTTCTAATTTTTCTCGAATAATAAATAATACATTATATTCATCGTCATATTTCCATCAAGTGTCATTATGTATATTTAAATATTCAAATAGTTTGTTCAGAGAACCTACTTTTTATTAAGTAACTATTTTTGACAGGGAGAAATATTATATGTTAATTAGTTACATAAGACATCTGAATTACGAAATAAATTTAAACATAACTTCGTAATGATTAACATAGTACTAAATAACCATATAAAATAACATTTGTGTTGACGAATCCTATATAAATTTTGGCATGTAACAACCCCTTTCCTGCCTGCATACACGCGAGTCTCATATCAGCACAATCAATGAGCAAACATCGATTAACACAGCAGGAAGAAGAAAGCAAGCAAGCAAGCTAACCTGTAGCCTGCCCAAGTAGGGCTGAGCTTGACCTGGCCAGGAGTGCAGCAGCCTGCCTGTACTGTTGTTTACGTGCGGCTAGCTTGCTTGCCTGCTCTCCAGGCAAGCATGGGCAAGTTAAATGCGGAGTTTGTACACCTCTAAGTAGACCTAGACAATGTTGTGAGATAGACAGCAGATCATGGTATGATGGTAATTGGAATGAAAAAATGAGGTTCTAAGTTTCACCAAAAGAAAAAGTTCTCTCAGTTTTAATTACTGTGTTGATGTGGTAAAAGTACCTTATGGGGATCACTGTCATTACCAAGGTAAACGGTTCGTGGACAAACAGATCTTGCAGTGAAACGAAGAAGTAAATATGGCGAACAACGCTAAAACGAAGGCTTATAAGACGTGATGGAGAAAAAACTACGAACATATCAACCAGTACAAAATGTTGAAGTCTGTCGCAAAACACACGGTTGGATCAATAAAAATTCGCTTATACCAATGCCTGTATAAGAACGGGATGTCTCAGAGGGTGAAAATTAGGTATATCGTCTAGCTGGAGCCCGGCATCGATCAAGTGAATATATCAACCAAGTTCTGCAAATCAAATACGTAAACAGACAGTTTTTCTAGAAAAGGAGTCAATGTTGCTGTAATTTAAAGAGACAAAGCAAGAAATTGCAAGGGACAGAAGTAATAAATATGCAATGATTTATGGTGAAGTTCCACGGGAGAGGAGTGCTGCAGCACAGTTTGCAATGTTAGGTATGGAAAAATAAGTGAGAAAGCTATAAAATGATTTCAATTCTCAGATTGAAAGTAGATAGAGGGAAATTAACCAGAATATCCTTGTACCCTCCCGAAGAAAACGAATGAGAAGAATCAGAACGGCTTTATTAAAATCTTCAAACAGTGTTAGAAAATACTAGTTGCAAAAGCGATTTTGTTACTGTGCTGCTGATCTTAATGCTCGTGTAGGGAACAAAGCAATTGCAGAAGTAATGGTAAATAATCGGAGGTGCATATGGCCCTGAGGTTCACTCAGCCTACACCAAAATGAGTACCAGGTTAATTCCTGGGGGCAAAGGCGGCCGAGCGTAAAGCTAACCACTCTACTCCATCACGTGCCGAGGTTAACAATGGTGGAAGCCTTTACTTTCCACCCCTCCAAGGGCCCGCATGGCTTGTACGGAGGTGACTTTGCTTTTGCAAATAAAGAACAATCTGCTATGAATGAAAATAAATTATTGATAGAATTTGCATCATACAATCAATTAAAACTTACTAATACCTTTTTTAAGAAGGACATTCATAAATGTACATGGACTGCAAGGGGATAGCAGTCAATATATTGGTCAATAAAATATTAGTTTCGGATGTAACAGATACCAGAGTACTCAGAGGCAGTGATTTATATACAGATCATTACCTGGTCA
This sequence comes from Anabrus simplex, assembly GCF_040414725.1. Lineage (NCBI taxonomy): Eukaryota > Metazoa > Arthropoda > Insecta > Orthoptera > Tettigoniidae > Anabrus > Anabrus simplex. The sequence goes on along the minus strand of NC_090265.1, from coordinate 163,478,216 downwards.
TCACAAAAATTAGAATTCTTGCTAAATATAGAAGAGAGAATAATAGAAATTTACAGAATGATCAAGAAGTTTATAAGATATATTTATTAGAAGACGATGGAATAAAATATCTGGAATCCATCAAGTAATGATATTAACAAAGAGTAGAAATTCATAAACTCAGCAGTACGGAATGCAGCAGATGAAGCTATTGAAAGGGACAAAAATTCAGGAGAAAAACAAAGCTTTAAAGTAAGGAATGAACGAATTTCATAAGCTGTCAAATAAAAACTAGTGTCGTATTTGACAATGATACAACTTCGGACACCAGAAAATGTGGATGAATACGAAAGGAACAGGAATGTCAAATCAATGACAAGAAAACTGAAGCAGGAATCAAAGGACCTATTAATAAGTTCAGTAGAAGATGATGTCCATGGTAGACAAGAAATGGCTTATAAGTGAATGAAACATCTTAATAGTGATGAAAGACAAACTGCCAATATAAGTGTAACTGAAGAAGAAACATGGATAAAATAGTACAAAGAATTATGATGGAATAGAGATTACGGAAAGAGTCAAGGAGATCAAGGCAAAGGTAATGATGATGAAGGAATTGATCTAATAGATATGTGCTTTAAAATCCTTTAAAAACAGAAAATGGCCTGGATTAGATAAAATTAATCTAGTATTGTTTAAATACGGTAGGATGACACTTAAATTTAATAGTAAGTAATAAAAAATGTTAATGGTCTTTACGTCCCACTAATTACTTTTCAGAGGCACCGAGGTGCCGGAATTTAGTCCCGCAGAAGTTTTACGTGCCAGTAAATCTACCGGCACGAGGCTGGCGTATTTGAGCACCTTCAAATACCACCGGACTGAGCCAGGATCGAACCTGCCAAGTGGGGGTCAGACGAGCAGCCACTCATCCCACCTATTCGAAAAGAAGAACTGTTCCTGAAGAATGGAGGAAAGGTAAAGCAATTTCACTTTTTAAGAAAGGAAATAAAAGCTCCTGTAGTAACTATCGAGGAATAAATTTGTTAAATTTTGGGTATAAAATACACGCTAAAACAGTAAACAATAGGCTGAAGGTTGTTGTATAAAACCTTCAACTGGAAGAATAATGTGGACTTAATAACGGTAGCTCCTGCAGAAATAATATATTTAGCCTCAATCAGATATTCGGGAAGAGAATTTAACTTAAATAATTATATCGACTTCGTTGATTACGAAAAGGCATTTCATACGATAGATGGAGAACAGTTAAGGAGTATAAGGACAAAAATAACGAAAACATTTGACTCAAGTTATCCAAGATGTATACAAAAAGACAAAATTTGTGCTGAATCTAGTACATAAAGTTACTGAAGAAATGTTAATTAACCAAGGAGTGCGTCAAGAATGTAGCCTCTCTCCAACACTTATAATGCATATGAAGTAATCAGGAACTGGAAGAAAAATGTTTACCCTGTCATAAAATTGAGTAATAAGATGTATATAATTACTGTGTTACTTTCAGACGACCAATTTATACTATAGAAAGACGAAGACAAACTTAAGAAATCAGCAAAAAATACACCACTTTTTAAAGTTACAGCCTTCAGCTATCCAAAACGAAAACCAAAGTTATTGGAAGTATCCTATCAGAGCGAAGATAGTAAATGACAATCAACATATAGGTCAAGCCTAAAATTTCACTTATTTCGGTTGTAACTGATCCTTTAATGATGATGACGAAATGAAGAAAAAGCTTCATAGATTTCAATAATAACAATAATAATAATAATAATGGTGAATGACCTCCAGAAAGGGATGGAGCAGGTTATTTTGGAGTAGACGGCCTATAGGCGACCTGCATGGCTTTGAAGATGGAGCCCTACTTTTAAAATGATTCCTAATGTTGAAAACATCACGAACACCCAGCCCAGGATCCAGTTGAATTAACCAATTAAGGTCACAATCCCCACCCCGATCGGAAATCGAATCCTAGGATCCTTGAACCAAGGGGCAGCATACTATTTAGCTATGGAGTCGGACATAGATTTCAATATATGTGTGGAGCAATTCGCCGAACACTGAAATGAAAAAGCACGGGAGGACACTGAACGTAAATTCTGTAAGATTATGGCGGTAGCAAATCTGGTGTATGGAAGTGAGATGTGAGTTAAAAAGACGAGTTATAGAAACAATATACAAGCATCAGAAAAGAGGTTCCTCAGATCAGTGAAAGGACACTCCCTAAAAAATAAAAAAGGGAAATGTAGAAATAACGCACCAGCTAAATTAATACTCTCATTTTCATTGAACGATAGATTTTACCATCATCATCATCATCATCATCATCATCTGCTTACCCTCCAGGTTCGGTTTTTCCCTCGGACTCAGCGAGGGATCCCACCTCTACTGCCTCAAGGGCAGTGTCCTGGAGATTCAGACATTGGGTCGGGGATACAACTGGGGAGAATGACCAGTACCTCGCCCAGGCGGCCTCACCTGCTATGATGAACAGGGGCCTTGTGGAGGGATGGGAAGATTGGATGGGACAGGCAAGGAAGAGGGAAGGAAGCGGCCGTGGCCTTACGTTAGGTACCATCCCGGCATTTGCCTGGAAGAGATGTGGGAAACCACGGAAAACCACTTCCAGGATGGCTGAAGTGGGAATCGAACCCACCTCCCGAGGCTGAGTGGACCCCGTTCCAGCCCTCGTACCACTTTTCAAATTTCGTGGCAGAGCCGGGAATCGAACCCGGACCTCCGGGGGTGGCAGCTAATCACGCTAACCACTACACCACAGAGGCGGACAAGTAGGCCTACGTAAGTATTATTATTAACAACTACCATGGAATGATGTACTGAATGTGTATATCTTTGATTTTATAGTTATCATGTTATACAGCTTATTTCAAAAGTTATGTTAAAGTGAAAGACGTTGTTTGAGAAGCTAAGGAAAGTGAAGTCAAGCTGAGTAAAGCAGTAAAGGACAGGATGGAACGCTTGAAGGGGTTCGGTGAAAGTTTCATAAAGGTACACGAAGGGAAGTAATTGGGTTTGATGACGATAACACGGAGCATCACCAACTCTCCTATCTTTGTGCTAATATATTTGACGTGAAGTTAGGCTAAATGCCATAATTACTTTTGGAAGCCTCGATGAAACCCGATGAGAAATCTTGTGTTCACTACTCTAAGGTTTAATATGGAGTATCATGGTTAGTTAGCTCCTCATCTCATAACCAGGATCTTAATTAATTCAAGTAAATATCTTTTCTATGGTCAGACCACTATTCGTTTGACTGCTGTAATGTTAACATTCGTAGATTTTGGATTATTTTGTAACAGGTTAGTTTTGAGGTTGATTGGCAGTTATAACAATTCACGGCTTTATGGATAGGCATGTCTACAATACACGGAAACGAACCTTAGTTTGTAGGAAGAAGAGAATATCATACTGGCAGGTTTTCACTTCAGGGAACTAACGCAGATCATGACAGGAATACTCACGTATAGAATAGTCCACTGTCGAGAATGTTCGGAGGATACCTACTCTGATTTTAAGGTGTTATTCATCAAAATCTTTTGAAGATAAATATTATTCTGTGCTTCTGAAGACCTTACCGATGAACAGAAAATGCACTATGGAAGACCTCAAAGAAGTCGAAAGACGTATCCTCCGGAAAATTCATGGGCCAAGAGTGCTTCCGGATGGAACCTACCTACTGAAAGCGAACTCTGAACTTTACCAAGAATTGGAAAAGGCTAATATAAGCATGCACGTAGGTTACTCAAGTTTTACGGACACCTTCTGAGAATGGACAATGGCAGGCATACTAAGTCGATCTTCTCACTCATCAAAAGCGACAAGACTGGAAGCACGTGGCTCAATGAAGTTAAAAAAGACTTAGCTTACGGTGGGATTTCTGATGCTGATGTCTCAGACCCCACTAAAATTTCAAAATAGTAAACTCGTTGTCTCCTCTACCAAAGGCTGTTAAATCTCGCAAACCTCTTTTACAGGAAAGAAAGGAAAAACTAATGGCAGGACTCAAGAGATATTGGGAACGAAAGCGAGTATGCGAAAAGAACTAGTCATAAGCGCTTCCTAGTGGGATCAAGTCACTAATAATATATGTGTTTCTTTCTTGCTTTCAATTGCAACTAAAATGTTATTTTGAACACATTTTTTTTCTGTTTCATAATGTAAAATGAAAAGGCGTATGTATGGCTTTTAGTGCCGGGAGTGTCCGAGGACAAGTTTGGCTCGCCAGATGCAGCTCTTTCGATTTGACTCCCATAGGCGACCTGCACGTCGTGATGAGGATGAAATGAATATGAAGGTGACACAACCACTCAGCCCCCATGCTAGCGGAATAAACTAATTATGGTTAAACTTCCCGACCCTACCGGGAATCTAACCCGGGATCTCTGCGACCAAAGGCCATCACGCTAACTATTTAGTCATGGAGGCGGACTCTGTTTCATAGTCGAAGTTTTATAGGACAAAAACATGTTAACTTTCCAGGTGATAAATGAACAAATCGTGATTACAATTCAAACAAGATCTTGAACCGCTTCGAAAGCGATTAAAAATTCGCTTGTTACTTCCTGAAAAATCCCTCAGACATCATCCAGGTAGGAAATCTTACGGTAATAGGAGGGAACTCGGTTTAATTCGCAAAATTAAGACAAAATTGAAGTTATGGCGCATTTTGAGATTGATTATCAAAAATAATATTTATATTGGCCTACCAGAACAACTGTAAGTTATGTTATATTTATTTAATACATCAAAACAATATTAAAAAGTACAGTATCAATTAATTCACTTAATTATTATTGTAATACTTCGGCTTAATCCTCATCAGTCCGGTAATTCCGCAGCATGGTGTGGATAATTCTTCAGTCATCCGTGAATTCGTTGCCAAGAACACTGCAAATAATACTACTTGAAATTAGTAATAAATATTGGTGTTCTGATCTTAAAGAAACCTGTCCTCCAAACGCAGTAAGTACAGTAGCATAAGTACTGAAATTTCTTTATGCTACCACAAAAGGAATCTACTGAAAAATCTTAGTCTTTACCATAAGAGTACAAGCTACTGTATTTATAGAACGTAACAAACCCGTCAGACTTGAAATAATGTAGCGTGAAGGCTGATGGGTGAATACACACACAACAGGTAACTTTTAATCTAATATGTATTGACTAACATCAGAGTTGCTACCACCATAATCTTATAGAATTTACTTTGAGTGCCCGCTCGTACTTTTTTCCTTTCAGTGTTCGGCGAATTGTTCCGCACATATATTGAAATCTATGTCCGACTCCATGGCAAAATGGTTAGCATGCTGCCCTTTGGTTCAAAGATTCCAGGATTCGATTTCTGATCGGGGTGAAGATTGTAACCTTCATTGGTTAATTCGTAGTTAACATCATTAAAAGATCAATTATAACGGAAATAAGTGATATTTGAGGCTTGACCTGTAGGTTGATTGTCAATTACTATCTTCGCTCTGATAGGATACTTCCAATAACTTTGGTTTTCGTTTTTGATAGCTGAAGGCTGTAACTTTTAAAAATCTATATGTATAAAATAAGAGTTTTGTCTGTACATTCCTCAGAATCTGAAAATAATTGTATTTCTGTATCGGTCATGTCCACAGTAACAAGGAAATGCACTTTTTACTTTTCCGTAATGTCTGTCTGTCTGTCTGTCTGTCTGTCTGTCTGTCTGTCTGTCTGTCTGTCTGTCTGTCTGTCTGTCTGTCTGTCTGTCTGTCTGTCTGTCTGTCTGTCTGTCTGTCTGTCTGTCTGTCTGTCTGTACACGCATCACGAGAAAACGGCTGAAGAGAATTTCATGAAAATCGGCATGTAAAGTCGCGGGATGAGCCACTACAATCTAGGCTATAAATCATTTTATCGTGCCCAGTAAAATGGTAGTTTAAGGGAAGGCCTGAAATGTAATTCTCAGTTATTTATATTATTAGTGGTCCTATTGATAAATACTACATAACTAAACTTATAGAATTAAATTTCCGATCACTTATGTCTTATATATTTTTACCTTACGGGCTATGTTAACACAGATATTCATGAATTTGTATGTTTGTTGCTAAGTCCATATCAATGCCGAGCCACGAGAAAATGGGTTAACGGAATTTAATGACAATCGGTATATAGAGTCGGGGAAGAAGGAACTGCAATACAGTCTAAGCTATAAACAATTTTATTCACCCTGGATGAAATTGTAGTTTAGGGGAAGGCACCTAAAATTTAATTTTTAAATACCTATGTTATTGATCCTATAGAAAAGTGCTACATAACGAAAGTACAAATACAATTTCCGATCATTTATGTTTTATTCAGTTTTACCGTACCGACTATGAGAAGAGTGGTATTTTCGAGTCGGGAGAAAACTAATAATGTGAAGGTCTACAATATCGCAAGCGCATAACATTGATCAACAATAGCATTACATTGACCATTGTTTGTTGTGATATTCTTTGTCTCTTATGGTGCCACTCAACTCCGATAGATGGGATTACTGCTGCGTACCGAGTATAACAGCCTAACTGAATATTGGCTGGAAATAGCTAGGAAGTTAGAAATCTTTCTTCCTTAACTTGCCATCCCTCTGGTTCATACATTTCCTGATACTAAGTTACTGGTATGTAACACACTGGATCATCATAGTATTTCAGCTATTCGATCCCTACTCTGAAGCGCTGTTTTGAATGAGCAGTGTGTACATTTACGGCAGAGACTCACTTAGTAGTAGTAGTAGTAGTAGTATGCTCTGGTCTAGAATTACAATTTACCGGGCGAGTTGGCCGTGCGGTTAGGGGCGCGCGGCTATGAGCTTGCATCCGAGAGATAGTGGGTTTGAATCCCATTCCCGGCAGCCCTGAATATGGTTTTCCGTGGTTTCCCTTTTTCACACCATGAATTTGGTGGGGCTGTACCTTAGTTAAGGCCACGGCCGCTTCCTTCCAACTCCTAGTCCTTTCCTATCCCATCGTCGCCAGCGAGCCTACCATTACAATGAACATTCCCTAACCTGGTCTTCATATGAGAAAGGACGTTTGGTGACTTCCCCGTCGCGTTTCTAGGGTATTGAGAGCTATGCAATTTAATACAATCTTGCTCACAACGTGTACACTATCTAATCTAGAATTCTGTATACAATGTAGAATTCCGTAGCGAAGCACGGGTACGTCAGCTAGTGTTGTGTGTATATATATATGTATTTATATATACTGATTTCTTAATTTTGTCTGCGTCTTCCTGTAGTAGGCCTATAAATTGGTCATCTGAAAATAACAAACATAGTATTTATGTACGTGTTATTACTCAACTTTATGACAGGGTGAACATATTCCTTCCAGTTCCTGATTACTTCATATATATTGAAAAAGTGTTGGAAAGAGGCTACATCCTTGACGCACTCCTTGGTTACCTTAATATTTCTTCCGTTACTTTATGTCCTAGATTAAGCATAAATTTTCTCCTTTTGTACAATATGTCCTAGATTCAGCATAAATTTTCTCCTTTTGTGTACATCTTGGATAAAGTGAGTCAAATGTTTACGGTATTTTTGTCCTTATACTCCATAACTTTTCTCTATTGTAACCGTTCATCAGCACGCCATAGGCATATTATGTGGTTCAGCTGATACAAGAAGCCGTATTCCGCGACATTCTGCGACAAATAGTGTCATAATAAGCATTTTTCGTCCAGCCCGGGATTCGAATGGCGCCACGCCAGCTCGGAGAGCCTGGGTCTCATTACGCGTACCGAGAGGTAAAGAGCTGCGGACAGCGGGCCTTCGAGAAAGCGCTCTCACTTCGACAAGAGAGAAAGAAGAGACCACGCCACGCGTAAGAGGATATGTAGGTCAGAAAGCGGAGTTTATCCCGATGTGTGAACACGAGAGCTAGAAAATTTCAGCTAATTCCCCGCAGATTCATTGATGCCAACACACAATCTTCACTTGTCAAAAATAATAATAAAAGTTTGGATCTAACCTATGGAAATTCATGAGTAAGGACTCGTTTGAAGAAGTGTATTTTACGTTAAACAGTGATACTGAAATATGTAATACATAACGAGTAGATCAGTACTGACGCACTTGAGATAGGTGCGGCCAGGCCAACTCGAAATTCCGGCCTGCTACACATGACAGTTCCATAGTGATGACGTCAGTCTTTTAGTGCAGCGATATGGAGGCTCGAGCCTTGTTTAGATGCTGGTTTCGTAGCACGTTGTTGTTATTTTAACGTTATTAGAGGTGTTCGTTCGTGTATAAAAGTGATAACTGTATGGAAACGCATCAGTAAAGGATGTATTTTCAGCAATAGTATGTGTTAAATACCATAGCTTTCTAATTTCAGCAGCCTGATGTTATGAAGTATTGCTAGGTTACGTGATAGGTTAGGTGAACCCACTGAGCTATGAATTTATCATTTAATTACGGTGATTATTATCATGTGTTAGTGTAATGTACCTGGATGTACATCAATTACCGTTCAAATAAGGAGGTAGCTACCTCAACATTTGCGTTTCCTAGCGATAAGGAGAAGCGAGCTAAATGGATTCATGGTATACACCGATCTAATTTTGAATCCAGTAAATATGCCTGTGTCTGTATTAAACATTTCTCCGAAAATAACATAATTCGAGTTGATACTGCAAAACAACTAGTTGGGTTAAGTGTGCCTAGGGTAAAGCCAAAATTAACTGACGATGTTGTGCCAACTACATTTCCTGGGCAGCCGTCATGTATGTCTCAACCTACACCTGCGAAACGAAAATCGCCATAAGAAAGGAGAGAGGATATTTTGAAGAATGACGAACTAAACTTCAAGATATGGTGTATTATGAGGACTTGTTGGGTAAGTTAACAACCCTAAATGTACTTGAATTTTCTACCAAAATTGATGTCGATAAAGTTTTGTTTTACAAGCTTCAAACCAAATTCATACTTGTAAAGCTCTGCAGAGGGGTGAGGGGGGTGGTTGAAACAGCCTACAGATTTTGTTTTCAAATTGCTGTGGAGGGCTACACTTTCTTTCAGACATTGATATCTGAATTTGAAGATGCCTTTTCGAACACCAGAAGTCACAGGGATGTTTTTACAAACCTTTTGAAAATGAAAGTTGAAGAAACTGGCAACTACTGTGATAAGTATGTGTGTGGTATAGAGTTCATTAGTATTGTGTCCAAGATCTGCCACAGTTTTGGGAAACATTTTAGTAATAATTACTCGAAAATAATTTACAACAATACTGTGCGCACCAACAAGCGTAAAATAATGACATGTTAGAGACAACAGTTCGCCTATTGAGCATCAAATGATTTGTTATGGAGGGCTACATATTAATTCAGGCCTTGATATATGATTCGAAGATGTATTTTTAAAAAGTGGAAACCGTAGGGATGTTTCTTTCAATGTTTTGATAATGGAAGATGAAAAACATGTGACAAGTGTGGGTGTGAGCTGCAGAGTTAATGAGTGTTGTGCCTAAGATCTATCATATCATGGCAAATATTTTTCCTCATTCATAAATTATGAATAGCACTATGTGCTCAAATAAGTGCAATATAAGGGCATTTTAGAGACAGAAACAGTTTGCCGAGTGACCATTATACTACTTTTCAAATTGTGGAAAGCTACACATTAACTCAGACCTTGATATCCCATTCAGTAGTAATTGTAGGGATGTTTCTTTCAATGTTTTGATGGTGAAAGTTGAACAAATCTGTTAATTTCTGTGACAAGTGTAGATGTATGCTGCAGAGTTAATGAGTGTTGTGTCCAAGATCTATCATATCATGGCAAATATTTTTCCTGTCATTCATAAATAATTAATTAATTACACTATGTGCTCAAATAAGTGTAATATAATGGCATTTTAGAAACAGCAACAGTTTGCCTAGTGACCATCATACTACTCTTCAGATTGTGGAAAGCTACACATTAACTCAGACCTTAATATCTGATTGAAAGATGTATTTTTATACAGTGAAATCGTAGGGATGTTTCTTTCAATGTTTTGATAATGAACGTTGAAAAACCTGTGACAAATGTGGGTGTGTGCTACTGAGTTAATGAGTGTCGTGACAAAGATCAGTCAATTTTGGAAAATACGTTTTCAACTTATTCGTGTGCTCAGACAAGCATAAAGGAATTACATTGTTTTGAGAGAAAACCATTCGCCTAGTCACCGTCATCGTACAGTCGAAGTGAGTAGCCTTCAGTCGAACATTGTACAATATGTAATATACTACCTTGAGTGCATGTATTTGTGTATTCGTATGTAATCTTTTGATAGTGTTTCTTCTATGTTATGTGTTTATAGACTTATTATTGCATTTTATTTGTCACAATATGATAAAAAGTATCGTATCAGCAATATAGGAATTACACGCGACGGCGGAGAGTGAGCACTATACGCGTGACGTCACAACTGTTGGTAACAGGCCTCTATATATCAAGATGGCTGTGGTTCGGCTAATAGGAGCCAGATGTGAAGGGTCTGGCCATGTGATAGAGAAGTGGGATTCCCAACGAAATGACTAAAAGGCGCCAGATTATGAAGAAAAGCCTACGAGATTACGAGCGATCCCACGATGCGATCTGAATGAAATTCAATCAGTAGGTAGAAGGAGTTAAGAGCTCTAATTTGACACCTCGCTCGATTCTGAGAAGTAATTATTAGCGGAGCAATCTCTCGCAAGGAGGCGGAGTTTACCACTCCCACTACCAAAGGATCAGCTTCCTATAAAAGAAACGGCCAGGATATTATCTCTACTGGAGCTATCGTTCTTAAATCCACATTTTTCTTACAATTGAAGGTTGCATACAATAACCTTTATTCAGTTACTCATTTACTCACTCACTTGCTCACCACGACTCAGTCAGTCATACGTTTGAGTATTCGAAGTAATCTTCATAGTTCACATTATACCAAGTGTTGTGCAGTGATATTGAAGAATAGTAGGTGCTATTCAAATTAGAAGAGTAGTGTTCGAGTGAAATCTGTTTTATATCAGAAAGTTTTACGCGGAATATAATTTAAGTTAAATTTTCTTCACCAATATCTGTTTGAGGCTAAATATATTATCTCTACTGGAGCTATCGTTCTTAAATCCACATTTTTCTTACAATTGAAGGTTGCATACAATAACCTTCAGCCCATTAGCTTCTAATTACTTCTTGCTCCATCAGGAAGGCCTGCAGGGAGATCACTGAGAGGTGACAGAGTGTCTGGCCTTCCGCACTTGGCTCCATACTGACTGATTGCTGCAGCGGACAGCAGGTGAGGTCCCACTCGGTGACATCACTCGTGGGTAGTTTTATTATTATTATCATTAATAATAATAATAATAACAATAATAAATACATTGCAAATGGGGAATACCCCGGTGGCAATGGTCACTTACAGTAGTGTAATAATAAAGTAAAGTTAACATAATTACCCAACAACAACACAAAGAACAACAAGAGTACAACAAGCAATTCCATGGAAAGAAAATATTATAACAAATACTACTAGTTTAACATCCTAACTCCACCATCATCATATACAAATTCACACACAACTTAAGTATTTCCAGTGCTTAACACTACGGCTTACAATACTATAGGTTGAACTTACTACTAGCTTTGCATTACAAGTGATATTGAAGTAAAGTTAAAATATAAATACCCAACAACTACAACAAGAGTACAACAAGCAATTCCATGGAGAAAAAATATTACAAGAAATACTACTAGTTTAACATTCTAAATCCAGCAGAAGGTCACAAATTCCGTGTCAGTCGTTTACAGCTTTTACTTTTCACTTTACACAAGCACTAATGATCTTCTTAAATTATTTGATATCGGAAGGGAATGTATCAAAGACTGCTGCAGATAATTTATTCCAATCCCTTATGGTTCTGTTTACGAAGGAAAACTTGCCTACATCAGTATGCTGGTTTCAAGCTCTAATTTTTTTTTTCTTGTGATCATTTCTCGATAAGTACGAGGGAGTTTTTAAACTATTCCTAATACTACTCCAGGCATCCCCTCCCGAGTAGCTCTTATAAAGACCAGAATTAATGGTATTTCTCCTATTTCCGTTTACGAAACGCATCGCTCTTCTTTTAAATTTTCCTAAGGAATTTACTAAACTTACTCTGTACGGATCCCAGCACGCAGACCCATATACCAGAATCGGTCTTACAAAACATTTATAAGCTTTACTTTTGGCACCAGAGTTAGTTTTCTTGAGATTCCGCATAATAAAATGTAACGATCTCCAGGATTTCTGAAGTATATTTTCCACTTGCTCTGACCAGTTTAAGTCTTTTCTAATAGTAACACCTAAGTTCTTACAATTATCAACTTCAACAACACACCCCCACCCCCACCAAGTAATCCTTTTTTCCTGTAATTTTCTTTTATTGATACACAATTTTTTGCTTTTCCGTTGTAGATTTTCATTCGATTTTCACGCGCCCATTTTTAATCGTATCTGAATCCTGCTGAAGTAATAGTTTGTCCTTCTCTGTCTTTATCTCGAGGTATATGACGCAAGGATAAATGTAGCCTACATACTGTATTGCAATCGTTTGTTAATAGTACCAGATTTTTAACTCAGATCCTTTCCAACAGAATAAGTATGACTTAGTACAGCACACTACAACTGGTACAGCATCCGACGCGAAATCGGAAGTTCGTAGGTTTGGACCACACAGGTGTCCATTTGGCCATTTTGAACTCTCTTCCTCTTGCACTATATTCACTCAGCATGACCTAATAAGCTGAAAGTCAATTTGAATTCAGTATATTCCTTCGGCCATCTCTTAGCTTAACTGAAGTAGATTTACTCACCTAGATGTCCAAGAGTGTGAATAATGTATTTCATACGTAAAGTTCATATGCTTTCAGTTAATGCTCATTACTAATTATTTTCTTGATATACTCAGAACTTAAAGCTACCTCATTCACTGCGAAGGTAGTCATGACTATTAGTTCCAAAGAAATCCATTCCGCTGCACTCGCTCTCAATCCAAGCCAGCCAAAACCAGGCAGCATGTATTCAGTAAACCGACTTGTCATTGTCACCAAGACCCTGCCCACGTAATTAACTCTTTACACACAGACAAAACAGCCTGACGAATTTATGGTTCTAAGCCTTCTGTTGCTGAACCTTCCTGACTGCCGAGCGTTCACAAAATTCCCATCGTATTGATAGTAATAAGTGTATTTTACATTATACAATGATCCTGATACTACCTCAGTAGTAAAGCTTTCATTAAAAACTCAGTATTCGATATTTCAAATTGCCATAACTTGACCATAAGGCCTTTCTCCTTGCTGGTATCGAACTAAAGATAATATTCTGTTGAAATTATTTGTACATTGTAACCGGTTTATATGAAGAAATGTAACGTCTCCAAAAACCGTAAAAGTAATTAGTGGGACATGAAACTAATAACATTATTATTACATGCAGAAACTTATTGTACAGTACTCTTGAGTAAGGAAAAGGATGCGCGCCTATAATCAGTGATATATGCCCCAAGGAATTTGAGAGTTCTATTCATACCTACAACACGGCAATAAAAGAGATAAATTATTTCACCAAAGTCTTTTTAACCACTGTTTCCAAGAGGATTCAGCGACGCTGCTGAGCAATACTTCCATATTAATTTATGTATATGTTCTGCTATGATGATAATTTATCACACATCTGTAGTAAAAAGTGCTCGCCTCGGAGCAACCCCACTGTAGTCTATCTCTGACCACAAATTTGCGAATTGAAGTGTAAACCATACGTACACACTGTTGTTTGTTCTTTCTAAAACATATACTTTTATTTCTACGTTTACTTTATTTATTTATTTATTTATTTATTTATTTATTTATTTATTTATTTATTTATTTATTTATTTAGGATCAGGAACAACATAGCACTGAATTACAAAGATTCGTAATATAAACAATAGTTACTAATCTTAATGGCAGATTGTGCCGAAAGCCTGCAGTCTAATATCTTGGAACTTGAAAATAGGTGCAATATGTATGGTATGAAAATTAGCCTTTCGAAGACTAAATTAATGTCAGTAGGTAAGACATTCAACAGAATTGAATGTCAGATTGGTGATACAAAGCTAGAACAAGTAGATAATTTCAAGTATTTAGATTGCGTGTTCTCCCTCGATGGTAATATAGTAAGTAAGATTGAATCAAGGTGTAGTAAAGCTAATGCTGTGAGCTCGCAGTTGCAATCAACAGTATTCTGTAAGAAGGAAGTCAGCTCCCAGACGGAACTATTTTTACATCGGTCTGTTTTCAGACCAACTTTGTTTTACGGGAGCGAAAGCTGGGTGAACTCAGGATATCTTATTCATAAGTTAGAAGTAACAGACATGAAAGTAGCGAGAACGATTGCTGGTAAAACAGGTGGGAACAATGGCAGGAGGGTATTCGGGATGAGGAGATAAAGGCTAATTTAGGAATGTACTCGATGGATGAAGCTGTATGCATAAACCGGCTTCGGTGGCGGGGTCATGTGAGGCGAATGGAGGAAGATAGGTTTCCTAGGAGAATAATGGACTATGCTATGGAAGGTAAGAGAAGTAGAGGTAGACCAAGACGACGAGGGTTAGACTCAGTTTCTAACGATTTAACGATAAGAGGTATAGAACTAAACGTGGCCACAGCACTAGTTGCAAATAGAGAATTGTGGCGTCGTTTAGTGAATAAACAGAGGCTTGCAGACTGAACGTTGAAAGGCATAAGAGTCTATAATGATAATGTGTGCTTGTATGTATGTTATTAATCTCAAATTTGTAGTAAACAATAATTCCACAATAACTACTGCTACATCATTTGTGGCATTAGCTCAGAGGAATGCAATTTAGGCAAGGCAACTGCCTAGGTAATATATTTATTTGATTAAAATTTCCAGGTCACAGGTTCGTACGCGCGAGAATAATAATAATAATAATAATAATAATAATAATAATAATAATAATAATAATAATAATAATAATAATGGATTTACGTCCCACTAACTACTGTGATGGTTTTTGGAGTCGGTGAGTTGCCGGAATTTAGTCCCGCAGGAGTTCGTTTACGTGCCAGTAAATCTACCGATACGAGTCTGACGTATTTGAGCACCTTCAAATGCCACCAGACTGAGCCAGGATCGTACCTGCCAAGTTGGGGTGGTGGTGATTATTGTTTTAAGAGGAAGTACAACTAGGCAACCATCCTCTATATAACACTAATCAGAGTGAAAAATGGAAGGGATCCGACACTTCGAACAATGAAGATATCGGCCAAAGGAAGACAAGGGCCACGAAGGGCGTGAAAATGAAAGACTCCCTAGCCCTCGCAAACCTAATAGCGTCGGGGTCGGAAAAGAACAAGAGTTGACCAAGGGAGGTCGGATAGGATAGTTGAAAGTGAGGAGCCTGGCACAAGTAAGTGGAAGCAATGCCAGGACTCAGCTGAGGGCCCCGTGGTCCAAGTTGGGGCCAGAAGGACAGTGCCTCAACTGTCTGAGCGACACTGCGCGAGAAGATATGTGGCAGGGTGGTGCATTAATAACCGCTGTAGTCGCCACGGTTTTGAATGCAAGCATGTACACGTGCATGTATTGTGTCGTACAGGTGACGCACTTCATTTTGTGCAATGGAATACCACGCCTGTTGCACTTGGTCAGTGACAGCAGCGGTATGAGGACGAGCATTATGCTGTTAGGAAATACCCTCGTGAATTCGGTGAATGAATAGCAGCACAACCGGTTCAGCCACCAGTCTGACGTACACATCCACCGTCAAGGTTCTTGGGTTAACGTCGAGAGTGCTGCTGCTCTCAAAGCAAATCGTTCTCCAGACGATAGCTCCTGGTGTAGGTACAGTGTGTCAACGCCACTGACAGTTTGGTTCCATATGCCCTCACCTAGCCATCTTCTTACCAACTAACATCCATCACTCGCCCCAAGGCATAAACAGTTCTCATCTGAGAACACAGCACATCTACACCCTCCACTGAGCTCTAGCTTAACACCTCTGCAGTCCCAGTTGGCAATGGTTCGGAGTTAGTGGTACGAATGCTACAGGATGTCGCTCAAGAAATCCATTAGTTACAGTTTGCTGCGGCACCCTGGTGCCAATTAAAGCTCTAATGACTGTAGCAGATGCAGTACAGCCATTCGGCGAAAATGGCGGTCTTCCCTCTCTGTAGTGGCCCGAGTGCGATCGGATCCCGGTCTTATTGAGACAGTGCATTCCCGTGACCATTTTTGCCAATGCCGATGTACTGTGGATACATCCTTGTCAAGTGTTTCTGCAAAATCGCGGAAAGAACATCCACCTTCTCGTAACCGTATTACACAGCCTAGTTCAAACTCAATAAGCTGCTAATACTGCCTTGTTCGTCACCTTAAAAGCATGTTTAACTCACACATACCTCACAACGTCAACATCGGACGATGAGTAAAGCTCATGAAGTGTACAGCGTGTATTTAAACCAAACTTGCTTTGCAAGGTCATAGTGGCGCTACTAGCATCACTTTTCATCGACTAGCATGCAATTTGGTTAGGCGTCATCTATGAGATGTGCAAACACGCCTCCAGAATTTTATTTATCTAGTACAAGTCCTTCTTGGTGTTGGAATTTCACTTTTCGTCGGTGTATGTACGTATGTTTGTCATACATGTATGTATGTGTTTTGTTATTTTCTTTTTGGCTCATTCCCATTTCTGAACGCGAGGACTACTTCAGGATTTTAAGTTTTATAGATTGATATGCATTATAACAGAATGTGCTTTAACCGGAAAGTAAACCGAGTAGAATTATTCCAGAATGATTTGAGAAAACCAAACCATGGTCCTCCTGTAACTAATTCATGATTACTAATTTGACTTTTTATTTCACAGAGGTTAACATCCTCATCAGTTACACAGAAGGTTAAGCCATAAAAGTATACATATGTCTTATTCACTCGGTTGCTAACAATTATGCGACGTGTTTAACATGTGGAAGTTAATTTCACACTCGAAATTGAAGGCCTCAACATGTCGTTTCATTGCTCAATGAACATTCAATCCAGCAAAGCTGTATGAGCTGCAGCGGCCCGAACATACATCAGGGAGTACCTAGATCCATTCTGATTAATACACAAGTTCATGAATTAGCGTTGCAGCAAATGAGCATGCAGAGTAGCCCTATGAATTATGATGTAAAGTCTCTCCTGATTTACTTTGACACCTCCAGACTATTTAAGGCAACGTATTTCATTACACCACGCATTAGAACTTAGTGAACCAGGATGTCTTTTCAAACGCATGATGAGTCACCAGTAATAGGGAACATCTCATACAAGGCTTGTTAACGACGGGTGCATCCTGTAATATTGATTGACTGATTTGTAATTTACTTGGCTTGTCAATTCTGTGTCAAAATGGATGTAATCATTCGGGATTATTCTACTGTTTACTGTTCATAGGTGATCATGAGGAAACAGAAATGTCCTATAGTGATAGATAATTACACAAGTGAGCTGATGACAATAGGTGATGGTTCAATAGTTACGTGTCTAATTATTTGGTAACTGACAGATAATTCTACTCGATCAAAATAGGTATATAGGCCAGATAAGTCCCAAAAATCATTGCATACTTCTCTCTGTACTTTTACGACACTGTGAGGAAGGGAAAATAAGTTGGAAGAATTGCATTTTCAGCTTTCTCGGAATTTGTAGCATTTCGTACTGAACGCTATGGCCAATGATAATCAGAAATGACTCCGGCATTTCTGTTGTTTCCGACTATAAGAAATATCGTTAAGTGGTACCCCTTAAAATCGTCCAGTGAAAATTTAGCTTACAGATATCAAATGAATGATGACTTATTAATGAACATTATTTTGAGAAACGGAACTTGTGTTCGGAGACGGATAGTGGTACTGTGTTGGTGAAGACCCGCTTTCATAATCCATCGCGTCACATTTTGCAGATTCGTCTGGTTCTGTGAGATAAACCCTGAATTTCTGCCTATTAAGCGCAAGATGTTCGACGTGGCTGGGAATAAATTTCCCTTGCAGGTACATTCACAGGTTTAGGTGGTAAAAAGTATCGCTTCTTTTGTAGCTTCATCCGCGAGTTCATTTCGCGCAACCTAAAGTGGCTTGGGAACCACGCGAAAGTAATTCCTGTGCCAGCATCACACAGCCCGGCTAGGTCACGAATCTGATGTACCAGTGGTTGTCATTTGACTGCAGAGAACTTAACGAATCGGCACATACGAGCAAGTGGTCTCTTTCGTCGTCGATGATGGCGAAAAACTCCGCACTATACACACTACAGACACTAGGAAGCGAGATCTTCGTGCTATATATATTTCGTATGTCATGAGGATACATTGTTACAATTTGATTATTTACAAATATCTGCATTGCTGCTAAAGCTGAATGTCCAGCTTTGTTATCCAAAGCACAGCTTCATCACTGGCCTCGTGGATGTTCTTTATTGTCTCACTGAATCTTCGGAGTGGGCACTCTGTGACGATATGTTGAACGGTCTCAGGCACGTCAGAGCAGTCGCAATAAGGCTTGCTGGTAATCTTCCACTTGCGTTTCCAGAAGTTGCATCTGCCATGTTGAGTTCTTATCCGATTAAGTGATGACCAGATTTTTTCTGGGTAAGTTGAAACCAGATCTTCGTGCTAATTTTATAGGAGACGAAAAAGCATCCAATATTTTTACCGAACTTCGAACATTCCTTGAAGACATGTCCCGCAACCATAGTCTATTCGGGAGAGGACAAGTGACGTCCGCGAGGTGCCACGTGAAACGTAAGCATGTTAAGTCCCTTCCTTCAGTTGCCGGATGTCGGGCTGCCACATTAGTCTCCTATCAAAATGGAGATCAGCGCACTGTTTCGCAATGGAGCTCTGGTTCAGGACGAACAAGCCGACGTCGACAGAAGTGTACAACTAAGGTTTTCACCGCTGAAAATTGAAAACCATTTTGTAGGGTCCATTTTTAACTCGGTTAATGGCTCGCTGTAGCTGTCTCTCAGCATGAGCCATCCATTAGGAGCTGTGTAATTGTAGATATAAACTGTCTACACATAGAAAAGGAACGACTACGGGACCAGCAGTAGCAAATATGCCGCTGATGGCGATTGCGAACAACATAAAGCACAGTACTGTGATTCTCCATTTTCATATACGTAATACAGAGAAAAAACATTACTTACTCGGACTCGAAAGATACGGAGGGACATAAAGTTCTCAATAAACATTGGTAAATTACCACTAATCCCCGCTGGTGTAATGTAGAGGTAATTCCATGTCACCAGGTAGTGTCGTAAGCTTTCTCCAGGTCAAAAACACGGCGACTTGGTGTACCTTCCGGACAAAGGCCTCCTGAGTGGCGTTTTCCAATCTGACCAGATATTCGGTGGCAGATCTATGAGAGCGAAAAGAACCTCGTAATTAGTCAAAAGACCTCTCTCTCTTCCGTAGCGCCCACAAACTACCGGTTCACCATCCTTTCAAATAGCCCACGAAGGCCATTTGTAAGGCATGTTGGACTGCAACTATCCAGAAGCGTTGTGATCTTTACCATCACTCCATATTCTGTTGAATAGGGCGAAGATAGCCTTGATAGATCGGTCACTCAAATGCTTAAATATATGACTGAGGATTTTGTCCGGCCCACATGCCATGTTCCTGCACAGTGCGAGTGCAGTCCGCAATTTCCATGACGTGAAAGGCACTTTATATGAATACGAAGCACTAAAGGCAAAATAGGAATGGGTTTTCCTCTCCTTCGCGCTTAATAGGCAGAAATGCAGGGTCGTATCTCCCAGAGTTGGACGTATGTGCGAAATGTGGCGCGATGTGATCCGGAATGACTGAAGGAGTCGTAATTATATTTCTGTTAATTGGGATTCTGGGGACCGAGGTCATGTTCTGGACTCCGACAAAAGAGTATGCGCCGTTATGGTAGATATACTTTTCCCAAGTAAATCTCTTACTCTCTAGAATCAAGAAACACCTTTAGGGCGGAGGTGATGGCCATCGTTAAATTCCGACGATAATGCTTATAGGCCCAACGGCGATCACGTATGGCAGCTGCAATTTCGTCGATCCAACATGGGACCAGCCTCTGGATAGGAACGTCGGACGAGGAAGGTATTGCTTCTTCTGCAGCAGCCAGAAATCCAGTTGTAATGGAAGAAACATGGTCTTCAACAGATCATAGAATCTCATTAGTCATCCTTGCGGGTTTTGAAAACTCTGGCCAATGTGACCGTCGAAGTAACCAGCGCTTCGGCACTTCAGACGGTCTATGAAAACGAGCGTGAGAAATATTGGCAAATGGTCAGTATCACAGACCCATTGTTTACTTTCCACCGTTACAAGGGAACTATCGCACGGCTGCACAAGGTGACGTCCAGATTGGAGAATGTGCCATGCGCTGCTGAATTGAGTAGGTTCCTCTGTGTTCAGCACACAAAGATCGAACTGGTGGGTCAATCGCTCAAGAATCCTCTCCTAGTGCAGGTAGGCGGAGAACCCTTGAGAGTGTTACGGGTATTCACGTTTCCCAGCAAGAGGGAAGGAGGAAGTAACTGAACGATAACATCTTGGAGTACACGAATGTAGAGATCAAATCAAATCGCAATATAATGGAAAGAACACGTCGCACATCGTTGTTATTACAGGCAACGGAGCGCTAACTGCAATTGCGTCCTGCTGAGTTAGTTGCGGTACTTCGTCACTGAAGATGTCGGAATGGACTAGATTATAAATGCCCTCTGTCGCTCCGCCATCTACTGCTTCTCCGTGTTTGGAATAAAGATAATATTTTCTCATAATTGTATCGCTTCCAGGTCCCAAACGAGATTCCTGTAGACAGTCTAGGAAGGTCGCAGAGACGGATATCAATTGACATAACTCAGCTAGGCAGCAGTGATAACTAGGTAACATTGTGTGGAAGAGCAGCATGGAGATACTGGGATAATTGCTTATCCTTCTCTCGGCCACCTATCTGCCATTTTCCGCCGTCCACGATAATGAGTCGTTTACTCTCCACTGTCTCCTCACAGAAGGGAGACATGGCGTCTGAACGCTGCTGGGACAGTGAGCCATCTGATCGACAACGGTGGGCTTTCTTCCTGGGAGAATTAGGTTTTCTAGAAAGTGATCGAGCAAGAGGGCGTCGGGGTCCCTCGTTCTTGCTCTTCGTTTGCTTTCCCTTTGGAGGTAAGTCGGCAGATTGTTTTCCAGGTTTCATTGGGGATACAGTGATCCCTGATCGGGTTGGAGAAGGATTCTTCAATGATAGTCTATCTTAGCATACACCTGCACTAGACCGGTTTGTCTTTACAATCCGGGGGTATTATGCGACACAGCACAGGCAGCCAGTGGAGAGGGGTGGATGTAACAGTGCCTCTGAAGATGCGCATAGTCTCTTTCAAGACATATTAATTTTCTCAACATGCTCTTAAGCCAGACTATGGAATGCACCAAACCCAAAGTTGATGTACGCAGGGTGGATGCGTAAGTTCCCCATGTGGGACCAGGAAGTTTATGTAGTATGCTGTTTCTTGTTCGTAACTTAGCAGCGCTCGTAGAAAGATGCTTTTTGAAAGACAACGTACTGCCAAGGTTTATTCCAGGGTACCAGAGATTAGTATTGTGGGGTAGAGGACTATCACTGAGTGAAACATCAAGTTTAGTACATGCTTGTCTACAGTGTAGATGGAAAAATATATTTATTTTACTGGTGCTTGATGTCAAGCACCACTTCATGAAGTACTCGGTAAGAATCGCAAAATCGATATTTAAGTTTGTCTCTATCACATCCTTACGATTGTGTTTATTAACTAACGCTAGATCGTCAGCATAAGCAAACTTTCGTGAGATGATGTTACGCCTATCTATAATATAGGGATTAAAAACATTGGAGACTGCACTGATCCTTGAGGTAGACCACTGTTTAGAATTTTAACTTTACTATGCCTACTATTCATTAATATCAAGATTGATCTCTTTGAATCACGTTTATATTCTCGAAAACCGGTGTTATCTCAGTCTTTTCTTTCTAAGCTTCCAACAGCTCATTATCATTAAACGGCTTAGAAAGATCACGTGCTGCACTGCCATGTCTTTTCATGTGGAACCTTTTTTATTGATCTTATGTGGAAGTTAACAGGAATCACTGGTGTCGTGTTAGCAATGTGCCTGGCAACATGTTTGGGTTAGTCTGAGACTCCAAGCCTTTCTGCTGGAATATTTGAAGTTCGAGGTCTCTACGGTTTCTACCTATTCTATTCATGTCTTCATTTTATTGATAAAGGAGATCATCAACTATGCGATTTCCGCCCTTATACTCAAGGACGTTGTAGAGTTTCTAATAGGTTCCATTCTCTTCGGAGAATGTGTTTCTTCGCAGTTGCTAGAAGCATTTCACAAATCGGCAGTAGTTATTGACAAGATTAGAAATGCGTTGAGTGTTACGGGCAAGTTGCAAGAAGTATTCCTATTTAGCTTTATGGAAGTTAAAACCAGTGAGTGGTAAAGACCTGATGGCAGATTTTTATATGTCAATTTCTAGAAGAACCGGACAGTGTTGACTATGTGGGAATCTTGAGACCACTCTACGTAGAGCAAGTAGACTGTTACCCTGGTGGCCGTTTCTGATGGAACATAAATGGGGCTCAGCAACGATATGGACTAAGCAGCAAAAGTCTCAATTCTGAATATCTGTGTTCTTAGCCGGTACGATAAAAGTGTATTAGACATAAATGATGAGAAATTCACTATAAAGTTTGTAAAGTAGTGTTTATCGATACGAATATTAATAAAATATATTTATCACCTAGAATAAATAACATTATTTATAGCCTACATTGTAGTGCCTTACTCCGCGCCTTTATATACTGTACCCTACTGTCCTGATTATGAATTATAATCATTAAAAGTATCAAAACCATTTCATATTAACACTACTGGTGTCGTTTTTATTATTATTATTATTATTATTATTATTATTATTATTATTATTATTATTATTATTATTAATTATATACAGTCGTATCAGCACATACTGTTTTAAAACATAACCGGTTTTCGGACACTAAGGTACATCATCAGTGATAAAATTTAAATTTAATACCACATGTCCTAATTATGTCTGGCTAAGCCCTTCTCGCCTCAGGGTCGTGGAGCGTGGCCCTCTGAATCTAACTAAAAACTTATTCTAAAAGGACAGGAATCATAACACATAAATTTGAATGGGAATTCTCTCGAATTAAAGGATGAAACCTAAGTTATTAATCTAAGACAAAGAAATTAAAACCCCGGGTCATGAAGCTAACACTGTGCAAGTTATGATAAAATAGCATGGGATATCGCACTCCTAAGTCATTAGCACGATAACTCTTTCAACCTGTGAATTAGTTATAGCATGGACACGAATAACGAGTCCTATCAATCTTTGGTCTGGAATCCAATAATCCACTATATGGTTTACATAATGGAATGATGTTTACAACCAAAAGGATTTCTCCCATCTTAAAAGTGCATGGCAAATTATACACACACAAATAATTAGAATATGGGTATGGGGCCGTCCCTCCCTTCAAATGCTCACGGTGCCAGCAACCAAACAACGACTCGAATAAAATCGACAAACCCCAAGAATACAGGCAACAAAATAAATGACATGGAAACCACCGAACCTAACATCACACACAAACAAGTACCTGAAATAAAATACGCACATGGAAATTATCTAATATTGACAGAAGGCGTTCGTGTAAGGAACCCTCGCACCTTTGGTTCCACGACCGGTTAGCTGGGCTTTGTCATCGGTCCATGCAATGACTGTTCTAGTTACGACATCCCTTCATAGTTACTCAAGTTGCTATTTGGTTCCGTAACCCATATTTCCTCTTGATACCCGACGGGTCAGGCTACATTCTTCATAATGGTCCTTTAAATCATTCTGCACCAGCTAGAGTTTCTCCCCTCCCTCTAGCCAGACGCACACAGCAAAAAACTCTTCAAATGACTCGAGCAGGCGTATTTCAACCTGCACACTTGTTACTTTCTCAAATTATTCTCGACTACTGTATCTATTCATGGTCAGTGCTTCAATACTTCCTTCGGTCTCTCTGCAACGGCCGGTATTTAGATAGGTATCTCACAGCAACATCTGTTATTTACTCGACAGGGATCACCGTCATAAATCGCATACCATGGCTTTATCTCATCTGGCCCTTAACATCTGCTCTGATACTTCTCCGTTCGACCACGGGTTGCGTCACTGAACCATTCAACCCCTTGCCACTCCAGAAGACACTCATTATTCAGAGATGTACAATTGCACTTACTCGGCTTCATCTCCAACAATACATGCAAATCTCATGCACTACAGAATATATCAAATACACATGCATGCCCTAAAGTTACACTGATGCCTTCTATTCTTTGGACTCCCGATTCGGTCCTCAACATGGGTGATATAGCTCTTTACACAAGATGACCCTTAAATTACACACGTAAGTTACTGTATATGACAAACTAAAACACAGTTATCTTACATAAACAATCCGTGTCTAAATACCTCCCAGTAAGGAAAACCATGAAGAAAAGAAAATAACCCTATTTAAAAACCCTTATTTCCGGCCCCATTCCGGTCAATGTTAAACTTCACCGTGATGCGACGAACAAATTTTAATTACATATTTACAAAACTGGTAGCGAAAACTAATCTCTTACATATTAGTTGATTAAAAATGAATCTGACTCCTTGTTGTGGCATGTTAGCCACTTACAGGCTATTCATGGAAAGTTAGTCTACCACATGCTGATGATGACGGCTAGTAAGGTTCTGGCTTCCATCCTGGCGATGAAACATTGATTCATCTGCCGCTGCGGTACAAGGAATGATAGAATGGTTACCGTCTCTCGACACACGTCTTCGATAAATTTCGCGACACTGGAAGAGTTCTGACCACTAATTGTTCTAGGGCAATGTCCGTCCATACTGAAGGAACACTAATTCATCCCCACATTCCACTAATATAGCCTACTGAAATTGATCGGCATCTCTCTTTCTCTTTCTTCGTATCACTACTTTCACTAAACTCAAAAATGTTCTGTTAATTGTTTATTTGGTAACTATTGTTCGTTCATCAAAATATAGATTGATTGGACTCCTCGCGACTCGTTCCTGTACAAGATAAAGGATGTTTGGCTCCCAGGGTTTATAAAGACGCTCTCATTCACCAGCCTCTGGGGACTCGCCGAGACACAAACAATTTCCATTGTGCGGCGAGGTAGCTTGTTTCCGCTATCATTCAAATATCTCGCACATTATTCTCACACTATTGATTAATGCGTTTTATGGTCTGATACTGCTTTATAAATTACATCTCAATTTTCCATCAAATTACATTTACACAAATCGGCGCAAAAATCGAGATATCGCACCTTTCCATGATGCTGTCCGCCCTGGATCTGCACAGATTTTCTGTCCAACAGCTGATTAGGTATTTCCCCGACTGTAGTTGCAGCGCGTATATATCTTAAAATACATTATTTTCTCGTCTGCATTTCCTTTCTCTCTAAGCGCTCGCTGCCTTTCTCTGGCCCGGAAAGCAAAACGGGACTGTCTCTGCTGAAGCCGCACAGTTCGCAACCTGTGGAGTATCCTTAGTTCTCTGAATGCGTACAAAATTCGGTCCTGGGATCGCTGCTTGATACGGTTCAATATCGATTTTCATCACATTCTGTGCAGCCATTTTCTTGTGATACGCGCGCGTGCATACAGAGAGCCAGATAATATACAGATATGATGGAAAATTAACAATGGGATTTCCTTCTCACTGTGAACACGACCGATACAGAAATATCACCTTTTAAAATTTTGAGCAGAGTGCAGGCAAAACTCTTATTTTATATATAAGTATGGATTTATCGTATGGTTTTTAGTGCAGGGAGTGCCCGAAGCGATGTTCGGCTAGCCTTATGCAGATCTTTCGATTTGACGTTCATGGAAGAACTGCGATCCTGGATGATGATGGTGACGATGATGATGTTGTACGGATTTTGTGAAACTCGGTATCAGGACATAGCCTGCTCCTGTCGAATATCACCAAGAGGTCTGCACAAGGCATAAATTTCCCATCCGACGGATAAATCGCCATCAACAGCATCATATGTCCTTTTCTTTTCGTGTGGCTATTTCTAGCGGAGTGCAGCCCTTGTAAGGCAGACCCTCCGATGTGTAGATAACTGCGTGTTATTGTGGTGGAGGATAGTGTTATGTGTGGTGTGTGAGTTGCAGGGATGTTGGGGACAGCATAAACACCCAGCCCCCGGGCCATTGGAATTAAGCAATGAAGGTTAAAATCCCCGACCCGGCCGGGAATCGAACCCGGGACCCGCTGAACCGAAGGCCAGTACGCTGACCATTCAGACAACGAGTCGGATCATATGTCCTGATTCTATATGAACACTGCAGAGATATTTGGAATTCAATGCAGGCTTCTGGCACCCAATCCAGTGATTATAAACTGTATTCCACCACCTCTCCTACCCTGACTGCCAACATTCTGATGACGATTCTTTTTTTCCACCAATGGGATTCAAACCAGCGAAGCACGGTGTCAGACCATAGACTTGATGTCTTAACGATTATGGCAACTAGGCGGACAGTTCATAAGGCGAGAATTGTCAATCTAACTCAGGGTGGTTTAATGTCCGAATGGACTTAGAATAGAGATTTCTTTTTTTCAATTTGCTTTACGTCGCATCAACACAGATAGGTTTCATGGCGACGATGCGATAGGAAAGGGCTATGAGTGAGAAGTAAATGACCGAATACCCAGCATTTTCTGGTGTAAAAATGCGAAAACACGGAAAACCAGATTCAGGGTTGTCGGCGGTGGTGTTCGAAGCCACTCATCTCCCGAATGGAAGGTGACAGATAGGTGACTCGAACCGCGCAGCCACCTGCTCGGTAGAATACAGATTAAAAACTCTACTATTATTTTAAAATATCAAAGAACTAACAGGAGTACAAGAGTGTTTTACCCACAACACTACAACGTGACCATACCAACTATTTTACTGGTTTTCCGTGGTTTCCCATTTTCACACCAGGCAAATGCTGGGGCTGTACCTTAATTAAGGCCACGGCCGCTTCCTTCCAACTCCTAGGCCTTTCCTATCCCATCGTCGCCATAAGACCTATCTGTGTCGGCGCGACGTAAAGCCCCTAGCAAAAAAAAAAAAAAAACTATTTTACTACCGGTACGTGAGAAGCTGAAAATCGTTGTGTAGAGAGAACTCTAAACGAAATTCATTGCGAAAATTTGAGATTATGTAAAATAGACACAGGGATTCGCAGGTTAATGCCTAATAAACTGTAAGTAAATTCTCGTTTATCTATCTGTGTGCTTGCAGAATTTCGCAACTACAGAATGAAAATTACATTAAGTGCGCGTTTAAAAGAAAGGTTTTACTGTAGATGGAAGTACATAAAAGGCCACAACCCCCGTACATCCCGTTCCCCAACTGCGGTCAAGAGACAAGATAACATCAATTAACAGGCCATCCTGCCCCACCTCTCTTCGCTCTTGTTCCCTTATCAGATGACCTACTTGCATACATTTCTCTACTCCAGCTTAAAGGAGTGAGATGGCTTGGTACCAACTTGTGATCTCAGTAGTGGAATGGGCTGACAAGGTACTTTTTTTTTTTACGTTTTCAAAATGAAATACCTCAGCTCGTATCATACCCGAGCATCTAATCAGAAATATAAATGAAGAGTGAAAATTTTCCTGAGTTAGCATTTTATATGCATACGTTTTTATTTTGAAGATAACAGAAAGACGGGGAAATAAGTTTTACTCATAAAATTCAATCATAGAACGTTTGTTCATATCATAAAGTCTTAAAATTGGAATTACAATTTAAGGAGAGAATGAAAATGTGTACAGAAATTTCTCCAGTATTCACAGTCACTTCCAGTTACATATTAGATATACTTTTGGTAACATTGTCTTCATTTCGTAATTACGGTGAACGGCTGAATATTCTTCCCTGATGACATCTTCCGTATGACTGACATGAATCTATCCTGGAGGTGTTCGTTTATTGATCTATGTATCTAAGTGTATTTCGCCAGATTTAGGATGAGCTAAATAGCTAATCAGTATTTTAGGTAAAATATATTATGTGTTAGAATTTCGACAGTAATTAAATTGTCTTCAAGTAATTCAGTTGGTCTTCAGTAAATTACGTTTTCTACGTTAAGTAGGCTAGCTAGGTGTACCTTGTTTCGAATTTAGGTTTAGGAAATACTTTGGGTAATAATATTAACTTTAAAAATATTTGTAAATATCTGTAGGTTCGTTGGTATAATACATACAAAGGCAAATTATCACAAGGAATAGTACCGTAACTTTCGCCGAAACTTCTCCGGTATTTTGTATAGATATCCGTTCAAACTATCGCGAAGGTAATAATTTACTACATTAAAAAAACGCGATACGCCTGTAAACTTCCATTTAAAAAGTAGTTAAAGGGATTACACGGTAATAGTTAACAGTCGTTGTATTGTTATTGATTATTGTCGCTCTTCATATTCAAATATTGTATTATTGGCTACAGTCGTGAGCAAAGGGTGTAGTGTAGTCAAGTAAATATAAATAAAAATCAGCTGACCTTGTATTCCAATCATTTGTAGTTGTGAGTAGGTAGTTAAAGTATCCGTAATTCATATTTCGCTCCCTCGATATTTCAGTATTAATGAGCAGTTAGCTAATAATAATAAAGTTCATACATCCCAGTAATTGCAGAAGTCCCTGGAGTAGTAGGAGTAGGGAAAATAATAGTAATCCACCAGCTGTAATAATCACATAACCACATTTCAGTTGAGAATTGTAGTGAAGATAAAGTATAATATTAGATAGTACCTTGCCTGTTATATTCGTGTTTTTCTCTGTGTACGGCAATCCTTTCGATACTTAAGCTTTTAACCAAACGGAAGGTTTCATTTTTATTAGAGCATAGTAGGATAAAGTAATACTAAAAAAATAATCTTCTGTCTACGCGTTTAACTTTGTTGGTAATCCTTGAGTACGGTAGTACTTGCGAATTTCAAACTTTAGGCCTAATTGCAATTTTCATTTCTATTTGTGCTTAATGCCGTTGCTGGCGAGATGTAGTGTTTACAGTGAACTATGTCTTATGGAATGGGCTATATCAAATTTGTTACTTTCATTGACCTGTCTCAGTCTCAACCTTGGTTTTGACAATACGAAAGTGACTGAGGTATGAGTGATGCTAGTAATACCATTCCTTATGCAGCCAGTCCCTGTTATGAATGGTGTGAAAATCTCGCTCATAGGGTCGGTTGGTGCATGCATTTCAGTGGGCTTGGCAGGCTGATATGTAATAGCAGCGGCTGGCTCGGTGAGGAAAGCAACGGGAAACTACATCACTCTTCATTTCCCTAGTACGCCTCTGCAGTGACGCCTAGGCTATTTATGACACCTGTTGGCAAAGTTGCATAGGATCAAACCAGCCTTCGGGCTGCATATCCGACATGCACACATACATTTGTGCTTAATAATAACCTATTGTAATTAGGATACGTCTGAAGGTAGTTTAAAAAACTGTTGTAGTGTATTGTAGTGATATTAGAAATTCGAATGCTTATTCTATTATTTTGAGTAGTCTTGCTAATTTCAAACTTTAATTGTAATTTCCATTTCAGTTGTGCTTAGTAATAACCTGTTGTATCTTAATTAGGATGCGTCTGAACGTAGTTTAAAATCATTGTAGTGTATTATAGTAGGTATCTTATTATAAATTAGTGTGTCTATTCTATTACTGTGAAATATTTGTGTAGTATCTATAGTATCTGTGGTATCTGTATTAACTCTCTTACTAGTATTCTGTTGCAGTAATTAGGGTAGACTTAACTGCAGTTTAGAATTGTGTGGACATAATTCTTGTGTATTACTTTCGGTTTTCAGTAATTAACAGCAATTTTCATTCTGTTAGGGTGTTTTAGAAAAAATTCGTGCAACTAAGTAGTATTGTAGTGTAGTAGAAGCTTATATTAATTACCTTGTTGTTGTGTGATCTTTGTGAACTATCCTAGGCAATATTTCTTTCGTTTAATTCTTATTTTGCACAGAATAAGTTATTTTATTTTTTCTTTCTTCCAATTATTCCGTAAATAATCGCTAAGGAGTGCAAGTGTAGCAACTGTGGGTGTGGCCAGGCATTAGAGATATGAGGGAGGAGTTGGAGAGTTTGAGGGAGATAATTACGATTCTCTCAGAGGATACGAAGGAAAGTAGGCCTCCCTCAAATAATGTACAGGATACAGTAGGTGTAAAAGATGGATGAGAAGGAAATGGGCGAATTGTAGAAGACAGGTAGTCTCAATGTTTTAAGGGGAAGGAAATTGCAGGCTAAGAGCTCTTTTCAGCACCAGAATTCAGGACAGGTGTCTGTGAGAAATCGGTACGAGTCACTGCAGGTAGAACAACCGAGGGAAGATGAGGAACAGGGAACTGAAGCTGAGATTTGTGAAAGTAGGAGGAAGGGAAAAGGTAGGAAAGGGAAATGTAGTGTAGTGGAAAGGAAAGGAAAAAACAGGTTGAACTGGGTCATGGGAGGGAGAAAAGGGAGGAGGAATTAGCTTCTGCAGTAGTGAGAGAAGATAGGGCTGACCAGGAGGGGAGGGGATCAAATGAGGTGGGTAAGGTTGAGGCTCTAGTCATGGGGGATTCCATCGTTAGACATGTGGGGAAAGTGTGTGGAGGAAAGGGAACCAGGGTAGAGTGTTATGCAGGGATTAGCTTGAGGCACATGTTGAGGAAAGTAGAAGAGAAGGAAGAGGGAAAGGAGAAGGTGGTATTGTTTCACGTTGGTACTAACAACGTAAGGCAAGCAGGTATAAGTACCAACATAGTTGGGGATATGTGGGATCTGGTAAATGCAGCACGGATGGTTAAGGAAGCGGAGATTGTTATCAGTGGAATACTGTGTAGGAGGGATACTGACTGGAAGGTGATTGGGGATTTAAATGAGACTATGGAGTGGGTATGTGGGAAACTGGGAGTGAGATTTCTAGATCCTAATCGGTGGGTAGGAGACAGGGATCTGCACTCAGATGGCCTTCACTTAAACCGCAGTGGTACATGTAAGTTAAGAAACTTGTTTAGAAGGTTTATGGGCGGATACATTCAGGGAAATGGGGTGGCCTAGGGAGCGGTGTTAAGCGAACAGGGAGCTAGAAATCAAGTAGGGATGACATAAAAATGTTAGTGCTCAACTGTAGGAGCATTGTAAACAAAGGAATCGAATTAAGTAATTTAATAGATATATACTTACCAGATATTGTAATAGGAGTTGAATTATGGCTGAGAAATGATATAATGGATGCAGAAATACAGTATTCTCACAGAACAGGAGTGTGTATCGTAGAGATAAGTTAGGAATGGTAGGAGGGGGAGTATTCATTTTGGTGAAAGAAGAATTTGTAAGCTACGAAAATGTTAAGGATGAAAAACATGAAATTCTGGGTGTAAGGCTCTTCTCTAAAGATAATATGCAACTTGATGTCTTTGGAGGGTATAGACCGGGTAAGGGTGGCGCTGACGCTGACGCTGACGCTGATTCAGAATTATTTGATAAGATAATCAGCTATGTTGCAAATGATATGGAAAGGAATGTGATAATAGCAGGTGATCTCAATTTACCAAATGTCAATTGGGAAGGTAATGCGAACGACAGGAAGCATGAACAACAAATGGCAAATAAGTTAATATGGGAAGGGCAGCTGATTCAGAGAGTGATGTAACCAACTAGAGGGAAGAATATTTTGGATGTGGTGCTGATAAAACCAGATGAGCTATATAGAGAAACCGAAGTAATAGATGGTATTAGTAATCACGAAGCTGTTTTTGTCGTAGTTAAAAATAAGTGTGAAAGAAAGGAAGGTATTAAAATTAGAACTATTAGGCAGTACCATATGGCTGATAAAACAGGCGTGATAGAGTTTAAAAAAAGTAACTATGAACGCTTGAAAATGGTAAATAAAAATGTAAACAGACTCTGGGATGGGTTTAAAGCAGTTGTTGAGGAATGTGAAAATAGGTTTTTACCTTTAAAGGTGGTAAGGAATGGTAAGGATCCACTATATTATAACAGAAAACTAAAGAGACTAAGAAGGAGGTGCAGACTGGAAAGAAATAGAGTTAGAAATGGTTATGGAAGTAAGGAAAAATTGAAGGAACTTACAAGGAAATTGAATCTAGCAAAGAAGTCAGATAAGGATAACATGATGGCAAGCATAATTTGGAAGGAGGAGGAGAGGATGACCTAGGAAAAGATGGATTGATGATGTTGAGGATGACCTTAGAGAGTTAGGAGTTAAACGTTGGAGAAGAAAAGCTGAGGACCGAGATGAATGGAGGCAGGTGATAAAGGAGGCCAAGGACCTACAAGGACTGTAGCGCCGACCAGTAAGTAAGTAAGTAAGTAAGTAAGCATAATTTGATGGTCATACAAATTTAAGTGAAAAATAAAAAGGGATGTATACGTACTTTAAGGTAGAAACAGGTTCAAAGAAGGACATTCCAGGAATCATTAATGAACAAGGGGAGTGTGTATGCGAGGGTCTTCAAAAGGCAGAAGTATTCAGTCAGCAGTATGTAAAGATTGTTGTTTACAAGGATAATGTTCAGATAGGGGAGGTATTAGTGAAGTATTAAAATTTACCTATGATAACAATGACATTTACAGTAAGATACAAAAGTTGAAAACTAGAAAAGCAGTTGGAATTGATAAGATTTCTGGGGATATACTAAAGACAATGGGTTGGGATATAGTACCATATCTGAAGTACTTATTTTATTATTGTTTAGGTGAAGGAGCTATACCAAATGAATGGAGATTTACTACAGTAGCCCCCGTGTATAAAGGGAGGGTGATGGACATAAAGCTGAAAATTACAGGCCAGTCAGTTTGACATGCATTGCATGTAAGCTTTGGGGAAGCATTCTTTCTGATTATTTTAGACATGTTTGCGAAATTAATAACTGGTTTGACAGAAGGCAGTTTGGGTTTAGGAAAGTTTATTCCACTGAAGCTCATCTTGTAGGATTTCAGCGAGATATAGCAGATATCCTGGATTCAGGAGGCCAAATGGACTACATTGCGATTGACATACCTAAGGCATTTTATAGGGTAGATCAAGGGAGACTACTGGCAAAAATGAGTGCTATTGGACTAGAAAAAAGGGTGACTGAATGGGTGGCTATATTTCTAGAAAACAGAACTCAAAGAATTGGAGTAAGCGAAGCTTTATCTCACCCTGTAAAAATTAAGAGGGGAATTCCTCAAGGCAGTATTATTGGACCTTTACGTTTTCTTATATATTGCACCCGTCCACCTCCCGATATTCAATTCACGTGTGCTGGCGACCGTCAATTCAGCTCCAACGATTCAAGACAAGTGTGCTGGCGAGGATCCCTTGCCCCGTATATATGGATGAAGCCTTTTTCCCGCGGATTCGTTGACGTCATACCCCTGAGGGAGGGGGTGGATTTTTAATATCGGTACTTGAACTCCGAATTGGAAGTTAAAATTTACATCAAATTAATCCACTCCGCTAGCATATCTGCTGGATAAAATATGAACTCCTGGTGATCACAGATTTAGGAGATATGGGTGGATTTCGCTCCTCACATTTCGCGCCTTCGTAAGCGTCTCTGACAGCGTGGTCTTCTTTCAGCCAATGAGATTCAAGCTGTCTGGTTTCCAAGAAATCCAGCCTTCAATTTATTTAATTTGCCAATAAGTATTGATTATTTTTCTATGCGTGACATCTAATAAATTCATTACATCCATCCGCGTACTCATACTAATTTATTACTGAATACTTTTGTAATTACGAAAATATCTCATCCATCATTCCTTAAGATGGTATCACTGAGTCTCCCATCAAATTTTTACTATTGGCCGGCAAGCGGTCACGTGATTTAAATCTCCACCTGCTCGAACTTAGGCTAGCGAACGTACACTCAGCCGCTGTACTTTTCCATGAGGTCATGGAATTTCCGTCCTACCAAAAATATCCCAAGGTCTTACTCATGTGGTGAGTTTTCTTTGTATGACTCTCCCCCTTCCTCTTTCTGACCAAGACTTATTTGTGGACTCTGTATTTCCTTGTACGCCAACTAATGATATTCCCTGCTGTGAAGTAGCTAAAAGTTGTCGTGTTGAGCTAATCCGTCAGGCTCCAGTCTGTCGTCCTTCCTTCGCTCTGATTCTGACATTACATAAACGAAATATTTTCAAATACACTCCTCTGTATTTCAATAAATGTACCATATTATTTTACCGATCAAATCATGACTGACTATGGGCCTAAGTCACTCGGGTTCATCTTCCTCTTGCCCAGGTAAAAAAAAATCTAGTGAGTATCATGAGATTTTTTTTAAGATGTGTCCATATCATCACTATCATGATTTGACATCGGATCCTCTGTTCTGCGAAGGCTATTGATTTCGTCTCTCAACATCTGGTTCCTGAACCTTAACTCCTCGTTCTGTCTTTCGATTTGATGGATCGTATTGACAAATTCCTGCACGTCGCTGTCTATCTCTCCACACTCTGGACATGGCCTTGCTTCAATTGGTGTATGGATTACTTGGACTTCTTCTTCCCTTCCGTCATCTTCTTCATCATCTTCTTCGACATCATCTTCTTCCGGCTCGTCATCTGCTTCCTCTCGTTCATCCTCTGCTTCCCTTTGGTCTGCTGGCGTGTGGTAAAGCTTTAAATTTGCAGCGTTATAGATGTTCTCTGAACTTCCATCCAAGCTCTGAACTTTGTAAGCATTGTTGTCATAAGTTTGTATAATCTTGAAAGGGCCCACGAACAATTTACAAAACTTGTGGTACACCTTCTGCTCTGGGTTAGACACACTAGGCTTCTTCACTAGAACGAGCTCGCCAACCCTCAACGGACGGTGGAATCGCTTATTCCTCAGCCTTCTCAATCGTCGTTCTGCTTGTGCCTCCAAATGTTCCCGTGTCTTTCTGATACAAATTTCGCTGGATACGCGTGGATCTGCAGGACATGCTACTGCATTATGCCATGGCCTGGCCGGATATCTGTTAAAGTGAACCACTTCCGGTATCTGGCCCGTTGCTTCGTGGATCGTGGTGTTAATACATTTAGTTATAATGGGCACCACGTCAATCCACCGCCAATGTGCCTCGGAACAATAGATCCTGCAAAATTTTGCAATCTCTCGCATGATCCTCTCTGATGGATTCGATTCGGGATGGCGAATCGAACTAAGTACATGCTGAATGTCTAGTTGTCGTAATTGATTTGCAAACGCAGCAGATGTGAACTGACTACCATGATCAGTAAGGATCTTCTTAGGCTTCCCCATCTGTGGAATGATATGTGAAGTAATTCCTCGTAGTACAGTTTTAGAATTTGCCTTTTGCAGCGGATACAAGGCTACTAATTTAGAGAATACACCTAAACTAACAAGGATGAATTGGTTTCCCCTACGGGCCTTGGGGAGTGGTCCGTACAGGTCCATTGCGAATATCTCGCGGGGTTCAGTAGGTAACAGTGGGCGCGGAGATTGCTTAAGTAAGTATGGATTAGGTTTAATCCTTTGGCAGACGTCACATGATCGTAGTACATTTCGGACTGTTTGGTTCATCTTGGCCCACACGAATGTCTCTTGGATAGTTGCCAAAACCTTCCCTATACCTCCGTGTCCAATGACCCGGTGTACATGGCTGACTACCGGTACTTGCATTTCAGATGGTATGACTATGCGAAGTTTCGTGTGTTCCTCATCCAAAAACTTATGAAGAACCCCATTCAAATAATGGTAGCTCGCTGATAATTTACTAGCTCTGTCATACTGTGGATTGTCTGGCTGCAATGTTTTGTTAAAAAATTCTATCATCAAGTTAGTGAACCCATCTCTCTTCTGTATCGCTCCGATGTCCTTCAGATTCCTTAAGACCTCCTGATCCTCTTCTATCAACTCAATTTGGTGGATTACGACTTCCTCCGGGTTTGGATGTCGACTCAATGTGTCTGCCAAAATATTGAGTTTCCCGGGGCAATGTTCGACTGTTAGATCAAATTGCTGGATAAATAATGCCCAACGGCTAACCCTCTCGCTTGCCATATTGGTCTTCATAATGAACGTCAGCGCTTTGTGATCGGTACGGATAACAATCTGAAAACCATACACGATCTTCTTCCAATATTGCAAAGCGCTCACGATAGACAGCATTTCCAATTCCGTGATAGTGTACTTTATCTCATGTTTCCGCAATTTCCGGCTCATGAAGGCAATATAGGTTTTTATGCTTGGATCATCGGGGTTTTCCTGCAGTAATACGGCTCCTATACCTATGGTTGAGGCGTCTGTTTGAATTATGAATTTGAGGCTGAAATCAGGGTATCCGAGCTTAACATTATGCAGTAATCGTTGCTTGGTCTGAGCGAACGCCTCATCACAATTATGGTCCCACTCCCATCGATTATTTTTCTTAAGCAGGTCCTGCAATGGTGCTACTACGGTTGTGTAATCAGGGCAATGATCAGCGAAGAATTGACACATTCCAAGGAACTGCCGAACATGTTTTACTTTAGTAGGCTTAGGAAACATCCTAATGGCCTCAATTTTGACTGGGTTTGGTCGCACACCATCTCCATCTACAAGGTGACCCAAAAATAACACCTCCTTCTGACAAAAATGTGATTTCGATAGGTTGACCTTGAAGTTATGCCTTCCTAAATCGGTGAGGACTTCATTAATATTTTCCAAGTGTTCCGAAAGTGTTCTTGTAGCTACCAAGATATCATCCACATACATGATAGTCGCCTCTTTGACCTTTGGACTTAGATTGCGGTCAAGAGCTCGAATGAGAACCGAACCCGCATTCTTGATACCAAACGGGAGACGATTAAAGACATAAGTCTGTTGATCGAATAAGAATCCCGTCAACAACTTAGATTTAGCTTCCAACAGTATATGATGAAACGATGACGTCAGGTCAAAAGTGGTAAAATATTCCATATCTTTAAATCTCTTCAAGATCTCTTTAATAGGCGGGGCCTGCTCATACTCTGGGACTAATCTCTCGTTGATAGCACGC
Source organism: Anabrus simplex (assembly GCF_040414725.1). Lineage (NCBI taxonomy): Eukaryota > Metazoa > Arthropoda > Insecta > Orthoptera > Tettigoniidae > Anabrus > Anabrus simplex. The sequence goes on along the minus strand of NC_090265.1, from coordinate 163,440,986 downwards.
GCATCAAGGCAAATGCGCACTGATCCGTCCGGTTTCCTTACTATCACTAAAGGATTTAAAAATGGCGTCGGTGACTTCGATATCAATCCACTTGCTTCCATTTCTCTAATAGCTTCGCGGACTTGGGGATAAAATTTCTCGGCAATTGGATATAATTTCTTCTTATACGGGGACCAATCATTCACGTTTAATTCGTATTCAAAATTTTCAATTTTTCCAGGTTTTGAGCCAAACGTGTCGCTATGCTTTGTTAAAATTTTGAATAACTCTTCCTTCCCCTCGGGACCTATTACAGCTGCATTAACTTTATCTGCTATAACCTTCCCACAGTTGATTTCACCTTCCTGCAATTCTGCCGCAAATAGCTTATAATCATCAGAGGTCACATGATCATCCTTCTCACTCATGACACTTTCGTCCGTCCTAAGCGGATTCACGACTTCGGTGTTCCAAATTTCTTCATGCTCTCCTATCTCCGACTGAGGGTTCATGGTTGTATCCTCAATACCTTCCCTGTGCTTAAATCTGACAGAGTTATCCCCTATATCAATCACAGCCTGGTATTCGGTCATAAAATCAACCCCTAGGATCAAGTTATAGTTGATTTTATTCATGATAATAAATGTATGAGCAAATTTTGAATTTCCAATTTCGATGTCCAATAATGCCTCGTTCTTACATATGACGGATTTATCCGGGATAATTCCACGAATCTTCAAATTTGAAACTGGGATAATCGGGATGTTTACTTTGGATTGTAGTTCATTTAACAGAACTTGGGATACTACTGATACGCTGGCGCCTGTATCAATGAGTGATCGAACCCTCACGTGGTTGATCCTAGTGTATATCACTGGTAGTCTCTTAATTTCCTTTGAAATTTGGATTTCGGGATCGTCAATTAATTCGTCAGAGGTCACAACCCATGTATCGACCTCTGCGATGATCCATTCTTCAGTTAAAATTCGGCGTTTTTTTTTTCGCCCCGAACCGTTCTTCAGATTCGAACGTCGGTGCATTCGGGTTCAGGTCGCTGCCCCCTTTCCTTGCTCTTTGGAATTGCAAGCTCTCCGCTCCTGTCGCTTCCTCATCACGGCCCCGATCATGGATCGCCTCCTTCCATTTTCTCTTGTTCAGCTCTTCTATGTACCGTCTAGACTCTTGGTATCTGTCATCCTTCTCTTGACGAGATCCTCCCTGGTAATATCTCGGGTTCCCTTGATTCCTAGCTGGATACGGCCTGTAATTACTTCTCTGGCATCCACGGTATCCCCTGTCGGCTCGAAAATTCCCTTGGTTTGTTTGCCGGTTGCCTTCCGCAAAATTCCTTGGTCTCGTCCATTGTCGCGGCTTCCACTCCGTATTATATGCTCGACGAGGTTCCGGATCAGTACTAGTTCCCTGGTTCTTCGTACTAGTGGTCTTCGGTTCGATTGTCCGTTCGATATTATTCACCTGTTGGTCCCTGCTCCTAATTTGTCTTGGGTTCGAATGATGCGTTGTGAGGTCTAATTGACGTAATAAGGCCTCCGCATCGACAGCTGTCTGGACATTTGACGCTATCATCATTCGTTGGACCTCGAATGGCAATTGTTTTCCAATGGCGCTAATCAATTCTGTTTCGCTCATTGGATTATCAAGCTCCCGTAGCTTGTGAAATTGTGCCACAAAGTAATCAGAGAATTTCGTGGGTGAAGATGTCGAATATCGTCTGGAGTATACTTCCAGCCTTAACTCCTGCTGTTCCTGAATACTCCAGAACTTTTGGAGAAAAGCCCGCCGAAATCCTTCAAAATCTTCAAAAGTATACAAGAAAGCCCTGAACCATACAGCTGGTGCTCCGTCTAGGAATTTCTCGACCGTTCGCAGTTGTCGCTCTATTGGTATTTTATTCTCATTTATATAACCGGCGATTTCCCGGATGAAACCTTTCGGGGTGATATGCCCGCGGGCATCGAACTTTGGTGGCTTGTCATCAGACATCTTAATGACGTGTACCACCGATGTCGGGATAGCATTTGATGACGTAGACGACCCATCTCTGTTCTCAAACTTGAAACCGTTTGTGTCAGCTTGGGATAGGCCTCCTTTCTTATGAATCCCCTGGTTATCATGGGGTTCGTATTCGCGATATTGGAGGTTAAAATCTTGGCTAGACGCTGATGGTTCCAACCTAGCCTTCAACATCTCCAAGTCTTTTCGCATGTCATCCATTCCGTCGGGATTACAACTTGACATTTCTTTTGTGCCGGAATTTTGCCCATTATACGCCTTGCATTGTTCTAATAGGCGAACTTCCGTGTCGGCAAATGATTGGCCCTGTTCGATTAAGTCTTCCGTCCGCTGGAATAACGCTAAGTTTGCGTCTTCGCATTTAGTTATTCTCTGGCTACGGTCTTCTAAATTTATAGTTAGTTCTTCGACCTTGCTTTTCAGTCCTGCTACGATGACAAGTGTACGTGCGGCTTCCCCACGTAACTCGTTCATGCCCTTGTCATGCTTGTCCAAGGTGCCAGCTATCTGCGCGCATTTTTCTTCGACTTGTCCCCGGACGATGTCATTCTCCTTCCGACATTCATCCCGAATTTCCTCTATGTGTGATTCTATGTCTTTTCTGTCAGTTAATCGTAGAGCGGCGAGTTCCTTGACACTAGCGTTCAATTTTTCCTTAATTTCTGCGCGTTCCATTTGAGCCTCATCTCTAACGCGGTCAACCTTTTCATTAACGATGGTAATGTACGCATCCATGTGCACTTTTAATTCGTCTTTCGCGAAGTGACATGCTTCCTGGACTTGAGTTAATTTGTCCCTAAGTTCCTGTCCCATCGCTACGCTCGCGGCCTGAACTGCATCTATTTGTGCCTTGAGTTCTGTTTTATTAACTTGACACGCAGCCTGTACTTGGTCTATTTTGTTTTCTAATGAAACACTATTAACCTTCATTTGCTCAATAATTTCCTGTTTATCTGAAATCCTATCAGCCTTCATTTGTTGAACAATTTCCGAAACACTATCGGCCCGCATTTGATCTAGCCTACGTTCCATCGCAACATTATTCAAAGCCAACGCTTGCATTAATTTCTCTAACGTTGTATCTTTCATCTCTCCTTGTCCTTCTACCACTATGTCCTGGGATCGCTCCCCACCGTCGTCAGACATTATAACTTTTCTTGAGAAAGCAAAAGGGCCGATCGGCCTCTCACCTTGCTGCACACGAAGGAATACGCTATTGGGTCTAGGCCCTATCCTATGACATTATACCCCTACACTAACTTTCATTTAACAAAAAAAAATTTGACTTTAAAACTTGTTTACATTTGCCGGTCATTCAACTTGAATGCTGGCTTGTGCCTAAGATTTCACAATAAACCGCTCCAATATAACACCAACAACAACATTAAAAACAACGATGAAGTTGGAAATCTCCTGCCCTGAAATACGTTAATTTTAATTTATACCATCTCAACCTCTTTTTAAATAATAACTTGAACTGGTGCTCAGTAATATTTTTACCATTTCAAGCCTTCCTAAACAGCTGTTTATAATATTCATCTCATGTCCAATGACATTTAAATGGAGTCTTGAATTACCAAAATAATATTAAATTCCATATGGGAAAAAGAGAAACATCAAATCTTCGAGCTTATTGAATTTTGAATCATTGCCAAACTTGAAGAGATTAGCAATGGATTATATTAATAAACTAGTCAAATCTAGCTCCGTTCGAAACTAACCTTACTCTAGCATGATATTACGTTACAAGTGAACACACACTTGACCGTGATGCGGTCATCAATTAATAAAAATCAAAAATTTAAACATATAAAATTTGAAAAAAAAGTATAAAAATATAAAAATTGATTAGCAATAAAATTGGCCTCTCTGCCGTTCTTAAAGCAACACGTTGCCGTTCTTAAAGCCCCACTTTGGGCCAGCCATTTTGCACGCGTCCACCTCCCGATATTCAATTCACGTGTGCTGGCGACCGTCAATTCAGCTCCAACGATTCAAGACAAGTGTGCTGGCGAGGATCCCTTGCCCCGTATATATGGATGAAGCCTTTTTCCCGCGGATTCGTTGACGTCATACCCCTGAGGGAGGGGGTGGATTTTTAATATCGGTACTTGCACTCCGAATTGGAAGTTAAAATTTACATCAAATTAATCCACTCCGCTAGCATATCTGCTGGATAAAATATGAACTCCTGGTGATCACAGATTTAGGAGATATGGGTGGATTTCGCTCCTCACATTTCGCGCCTTCGTAAGCGTCTCTGACAGCGTGGTCTTCTTTCAGCCAATGAGATTCAAGCTGTCTGGTTTCCAAGAAATCCAGCCTTCAAT